>NC_047089.1:122288656-123488656 GCF_902459505.1 Geotrypetes seraphini
CGGGGAAAAAATCTGTCCCCGTCACCGCCCCGTCACCGGCCCACCATCCTCTGCACCGCCCTGTCACCGCCGTTCCCTTCACCGCCCCGTCAAGTTTCAAGTTTTTTTTTCAAGTTTTAATAAAATTTTGATTAATCGCTTTATCTAGATTCAAAGCGATATACATCATAATAAAATTACATTATTAAAATTATTACTATAATAGATAAAACAAACTCAACTTTAGACAGATGCGACGAACTGGAGACATAAGGAATTAAGGGGAGAATTTACATTGTATTAAAAGTCTGGAGAGACATATAGGGAAAGGACATGAGGAAGGGTAGGGTGATTGAAGAAAGAGAAAAAAATGATTTCTGATTTTTTTTTAAAAATTAATTTATAAAAGCATCATTGAAAAGAAAAGTTTTCAATCCCTTTCACCGCCCCGTCACCGCCACTGCCATCCCATTCACCGCCCCGTCACCGTCCCCGCTGCATCCATATAAGCCTTAGTACTGTAATATTTAGCTTATTCCTTTCTTATAAATCAAAGTTCCTGCTGCTGAACTAGAGAAAGAGATGTTCAACTGGCAGGGCTTTGTTTATAAATTTTTATCAACACAACTAATATACTATTTTATCCTAAAGCAAAAAATAAATAAATAAATATAATTTTTTTTTCTACCTTTGTTGTCTGGTTTCTGCTTTCCACATCTTCTCATTGAATTCCTTCCATCCACTGTGTGTCTTCTCTCTGCGTCTTCCACTTGCTGTTACTGTGCCTCTCCCTTCACCCCCCCCCCCTCCAATTGGTCTAGCACCCATCTTCTTCCCTCCGCTCCCCCATAGTCTGGCATCTGTCTTCTTCCCACTCTGTCTTCCACATTTCCCTTCGGGGTCTGTTCCTCTCCACCCTCCTTCAATGTCTGTCCTATTCCTTTCCACCACCACCCTTCCCTCCCTCCTTTACCATCTGTTCCTTTCTACTACCCTTCAGCTCCTCTCACGTGGCTTATCTATCTACCTTCCTCCCTCTTATTTTCATGGCACGTTACAATGTAATTTGTGCAAGCCACTGGAGCCTGCGAGCTCGGTCCCTGTCCCATCCCCACAAACCATCTCGCTTCTGTGCTCCTATTTTCTCCATTTCTAATATCTCCCCTATGTATCTGTCATTGCCCCCCCTGTGTCCATATACCATCCCCATGGCATGTCCCCTTTATGTCTCTGTCCCTATGCCCCATGCACATAATTTCCCCTCTTTCTGTTACCTTCCTGTGTCCAGATTTCCCCTATCTTCCTCTTCCATACCAGTGTGTCTCTTCTTTTCAACCCCATCTAGCTTTTTTCCCTCTTTCTTCCCCCCCCCCCTGCTTCTAGCATCTGGCTCACCTGCCAGTCCTTCCCTTTCTTTCCTGCTGTGGGTTTTTCTTTCCGACTTCATCCCCTTGGCCCAGAATCCTTTTCCCTTTCACTCCCTCCTTCCAATTTGAGCCGGGAACACTAGCGATCGCACGGTCCCCGCAGCTCACACCCGCCTGCCCAATCGATTCTAGTGTTTAGCCAGCTCTCTCCCTTCTCCTCACCTTAGTTTGTAGATTTTCTTTTTCGGCGACCCGCACGCTATCAGAGAGCCGCGCACGCGCGGCTGCTCAGTGTTCAATCTTCTGCTCTGCTGCAACTTCCTGTTTCCGGTTGCGTCAGAGCAGAAGATTGAACACTGAGCAGCCGCGCATGCGCGGCTCTCTGATAGCGTGCGGGTCGCCGAAAAAGAAAATCTACAAACTAAGGTGAGGAGAAGGGAGAGAGCTGGCTAAACACTAGAATCGATTGGGCAGGCGGGTGTGAGCTGCGGGGACCGCGCGATCCTTCATGCCTCACTGCGGGGACAAGACCATTCACCGCCCCGCGGGCAGTGAATGGCCTTGTCCCCGTCGCTGCAGCGACTGCTAGTTTTCTTCCCCGTTTTCGGCGGGTGACCCGCGGCTAAAATGCGGTGGCCGCGGGTAAACCGCCACCGTGTCATTCTCTAATACCTATGTTAACAAAATATTTTAAGGAACATCAACCTCAGCAGAAAAGGCAGTTCAGAAAGGAGATGATTCAATATATGACAAAGACATTCAAGATTCAGAGGAATCACATTTACTATTTGTAGGTGTTTGAAGCTCAACACAACAGAGAAGCTAGTCTAAATGCTGTAGCTCAAACTGGTGCTGAGACCGCCACCAGCATTCTATCTTCCAGCCTATCTGATATCACTCCAGAAGCTCAAAGCCCTCTCAGAGCTCATTAGATGCTTGACTACAGAAGAGCAGAGCCTGAGCTGAGGAAGGGATCTCAAAAAGCAAGGTTCCAATAGCCTAATTCTGCTACCTCTCTTCCCAGCTCTGATTTTCAGCACCAAACTCCTCAGGCAGCCCATTTAGGCTAAATATAAACACATTGGGTGTTTGTCAATGTATTAACTTTTATAACTATTTCCTGGAATTTTAGATTTTTTGGTGCTCTTTTTTGGTTATCTTAATGACTTGAAGCTCTACAGTCCCTGTAACAACTCTGGTCTTTTCCGATACTATCAGGATGACCTGATTTGGACAAATATACCACAGCAACCCTCTTCAGAAAAAAAAAAAATGAACAAAGTGAAAATAACTTTGATGACTAACAAAATAAATTGAACAGAAAGGTGTATATAAATATTAAGAATAGAGGAATCCAGCACAAATTACAGAGAGAATAAGGATTGTTATAAGAGATTAAATTCATAATGAAAGATACTGCAACATCACAGAATAAGATACAAGCCATTAATCTGCTTGCAATTTTCATGCCTTCCTACAGCTTTGGAATTAAATAGTAGCCTCTTAAATATCCTGAAAAATTGGACATACAAATAAGAAAACTCCACCATGCCCACAAGGTCATTTATATGACTCAGTGACAGCAACAACTGCATTTTCAAAGCGCTACAGGAATGGGTCTTATGAAAGTAGATTATACATACAGTATTCTGGCATTTACACAGCATTTCTTGTGCTGTATATTCAGAGAGTTAAACCTAGTATTTTATTACCAGAGAGACTTTAATTTATTAAAAAATTTATATACTGCATACAACTATGTGGTTTCCATATCATATACATAAAATCTTGTTTCCCTACGATTATCACATATAACATAGACATGTCTAAACAACATCATTAATCGTCTGCTAATGTAATTACTCAAACAGAGAAAAAATACCTACAACCCCAAAACACAGTGATGTGTTGGATAAGAAATTCTGTTGCTTACAAATTGAATCCATTCTATAAGCCCCTCTCATAGTAACATAGTAAATGATGGCAGATAAAGACCTGAGTAGTCCATCCAGTCTGCCCAACCATACATGCTCCATAAATTAATTTAGTTTAAATGGTCCTTTTATTTTTTTAGATATTTCTGGACCAGACACCTAGAGCTCTGCTCAGTAGTGTGCTTAGGTTCCATCTAATGTATTCTCCATCAAAACTCACTCCAGCCCATCTTAACCATCCTAGCCATCAAAACCCTCCCCAGCCCATCCTCAACTGAATATCCATATACAGTACTGGACACAGGCCGTGCAAACCTGCCCGATACTGGTCTTAGTTCTTTCAATGTATACCAATTATTTTCTGATTAGAGATCCTGTGTTCATCCCATATTTGTTTGAACTCTTGTCATCATTTTCTTCTCCATCACCTTCCTCGGAAGCTTTCTCCTCCACCACCTCCCTCGGGAGCACATTCCACGCATCAACCACCCTCTCCGAAAAAAAAAATTTTCTAACATTATTCTTGAATCTACCACCCCTCAACCTCAAATTATGCCCTCTGGTTTTGCCATTTTCTTTCTCTGGAATAGATTTTGTTCTACGTTAATACCTTTGAAGTATTTGAACGTCTGAATCATATCTCCCCTGTCCCTCCTTTCCTCTAAGGCAGGGATGTCCAATGTCGGTCCTCGAGGGCCGCAATCCAGTCGGGTTTTCAGGATTTCCCCAATGAATATGCATGAGATCTATTAGCATACAATGAAAGCAGTGCATGCAAATAGACCTCATGTATATTCATTGGGGAAATCCTGAAAACCCGACTGGACTGCGGCCCTCGAGGACCGACATTGGACACCCCTGCTCTAAGGTATACATATTCGGGGCTTCCAGTCTCTTCTCATACATCTTCTGGCACAAACCTCCTACCATTTCATCGCCTTCCTCTGGACCGCTTCAAGTCGTTTTATGTCCTTCGCCAGATACGGTCTCCAAAATTGAACACAATACTCCAAGTGGGGCCTCACCAATGACCTGTACAGGGGCATCAATACTTTCTTTCTTCTACTGATCACATCTCTCTCTATACAGCCTAGCATCCTTCTGGCAACAGTCATCCCCTGTCACACTGTTTCTTCACCTTTAGATCTTCAAACACTTATCACCCCAAGGTCCCTCTCCCCATCTGTGCATATCAGCCTCTCACCTTCCAGCACATATGGCTCCTTCCGATTTATAATCCCCAAATGCATTACCCTGCACTTCTTTGCACTGAATTTTAGTTGCCAGATATTAGACCATTCTTCTAACTTTTTCAGATCTTTTTTCATGTTTTCCACTCCCTCCTCGGTGTCTACTCTTACAAATCTTGGTATCATCCGCAAAAAGGCAAACTTTTCCTTCCAACCCTTCAGCAATGTCACTCACAAAAATACTGAACAGAATCTGCCCCAGCACCAATCCCTGAGGGACTCCACTACTCATCTATCCCACCTCCAAGCAAATTCCATTAACCACCATCCTCTGTCTGTCAACCAGTTTCTAATCCAGTTCACCACTTTGGGTCCTAACTTCAGCCTGTCAAGTTTGTTCAAGAGCCTTCTATGAGGAACTATGTCAAAGGCTTTGCTGAATTCTAAGTAAATTACGTCTAGCATATGCCCTTGATCCAATTCTCCAGTCACCCAATCAAAGAATTCAATCAGATTGATCTGCACTATTTATCTTTTGTAAAACCATGTTGCCTCAGATCCTGTAGTGTAACCCATTTGATTCTAGGAATTTCACTATCCTTTCTTTCAGCAACGCTTCCATTATTTTTCTAATAACAGAAATGAGGCTTACCGACCCGTAGTTTCATCTCTGCGACCACTTTTGTGAATAGGGACCACATTCGCTCTTCTCCAATTCCCATCTCCAAAGAATTGTTGAACAAATCTTCAATAGGACCCGCCAGAATCTCTCTGAGCTCCCTCAATATCCTGGGATGGATCCCATCGTTTTGTCCACCTTCAATTTTTCAAGTTGTTCATAAACACTTTCTTCCGTGAACGACATGGTATCTACTCCATTCTCATGTGTAACTTTTTCAGACAATCTCAGTTCTTTTCCAGGATCTTCTTCCGTAAATACAGAAGTATTTAACATGTTTCCTTTTTCCTCATCCTCTCCACACATCGATATATATCTTTTAGTCTCGCAATTCCTTTTTAACTCTTCTTCCTTTCACTAATATATCTGAAAAAATTTTTGTCTCCCTTTTTTTACATTCCTAGCCATTTGCTCTTCCATTTCACCAGATGTATCTCTCGCTTGGCTTCTTTCAGTTTCACCCGTTTCTGTACTCCTCTTTTTGGGTATTTTTATATTTCACTAACACCAGCTCTTTTGTCTTTATTTTCTCTGCAACAAGTTTAGAGAACCATTTCCGTTTCCTTTTTCTTTTGTTTTTAATTATTTTCTTCATATAAAGGTCAGTAGTCATTTTTATTGCTCCTTTCAGCTTAGACCACTGTTTTTCCACTTCCCTTATGTTGTCCCATCCTAACAGCTCTTTCTTCAGGTATGCTCCCATTTTACTAAAGTCTGTACGTTTGAAATCTAGGACTTTGAGTTTTGTGTGGCTGCCACCCACTTTAGCTGTTATATCAAACCAAACCGTTTGATAATTGCTATTTACCAGGTGGGCACCCACTTGAAAATTAGAGATACTCTCCCCATTTCTGAGGACCATATCCAGTATCGCTTTTTCCCTCGTGGATTCCGTCACCATTTGTCTCTTGAAAGGCATCTACAATCTCCCTACTTCTTTCCGATTCCGCAGACGGAACATTCCAATCTACATTCGGCAGATTGAAGTCATCCAACAACAGCACCTCCTCTTTCTATCCAAACTTTTGGATATCCGCAATCAGAGAGGAAGGACTGACAGAAGCTGGTAATGTAGAAATAATTATTGGTTAACCCCACCCCCCATAACACCAAAAAACAACATGTACTGCTAAGCGCCTGAGAGAACAACCAGCAGAAGCACTGCCTTAACATGCAGAACTTCCCAAACTTCTCAAAACACTGGTTTCCTTCTTTCTCTCTTCTTACGACAAAACAAAACTCCAGTCAGGCAGGCACTTGGAAGGAGGTGGGGGGAGACCTGCTTTTCCCAGCATGCACATGCCAGTCAACATAAGAACATAAGAATTGCTGCTGCTGGGTCAGACCAGTGGTCCATCGTGCCCAGCAGTCCACTCACGTGGCGGCCCTCTGATCAAAGACCAGCACCCTAACTGAGACTAGCCCTACCTGCATACGTTCTGGTTCAGCAGGAACTTGTCTAATTTTGTCTTGAATCCCTGAAGGGTGTTTTCCCATATGACAGACTCCGGAAGAGCGTTCCAGTTTTCTACCACTTTCTGGGTGAAGAAGAATTTCCTTAAGTTCGTACGGAATCTATCCTCTTTCAATTTTAGAGAGTGCCCTCTCGTTATCCCTACCTTGGAGAGGGTGAACAACCTGTCCTTATCTACCAAGTCTATTCCCTTCAGTACCTTGAATGTTTTGATCATGTCCCCTCTCAATCTCCTCTGTTCGTGGGAGAAAAGGCCCAGTTTCTCTAATCTTTCACTGCACGGCAACTCCTCCAGCCCCTTAACCATCTTAGTCACTCTTCTCTGGATGCTTTTGAGTAGTACCGTGTCCTTCTTCATATACGGCGACCAGTGCTGGACTCAGTACTCCAGGTGAGGGTGCACCATGGCCCAGTACAGCGGCATGATAACCTTCTCCGATCTGTTCGTGATCCCCTTCTTTATCATTCCTAGCATTCTGTTCACCCTTTTGGCTGCCGCCGCACATTGTATGGACGGCTTCATCGACTTGTCGATCAGAACTCCCAAGTCTCTTTCCAGGGAGGTCTCTCCAAGTACCGCCCCGGACATCCTGTATTCATGCATGAGATTTTTGTTACTTACATGCATCACGTTACACTTATCCACGTTGAACCTCATCTGCCATGTTGATGCCCATTCCTCGAGCCTGATTATGTCACATTGCAGATCTTCGCAATCCCCCTGTGTCTTCACTACTCTGAATAACTTTGTATCATCTGCAAATTTAATCACCTCACTCGTCATACCAATGTCCAGATCGTTTATAAAGATGTTGAAGAGCACGGGTCCAATCACCAAGCCCTGCGGCATCTCACTGGTGACACTCTTCCAGTCCGAGTATTGTCCATTTACCCCCACTCTCTGTTTCCTATGCTCCAGCCAGTTTTTAATCTATGTATTTCACCCTCAATTCCGTGGCTCGCAATTTTCCAAAGTAGTCGTTCATGTGAAACTTTGTCAAACGTCTTCTGAAAATCCAGATATACAATGTCGATCGGGTTGCCCTTGTCTATCTGTTTGTTTACTCCCTCAAAGAAGTGCAGCAAGTTCTGCCTTTGCTAGAACCGTGTTGACTGGTCCTCATCTGCCTGTGTCCGTCAAGGTGATCAATGATGTGGTCCTTTATCATCGACTCTACCATCTTTCCCGGTACCAAAGTCAGACTCACCGGTATGTAGTTTCCCAGATCTCCCCTCGAACCTTTCTTGAAGATCGGCGTAACATTCACCCCCCTTCCAGTCTTCCGGAATCTTTGAATCTCACAATGCCACTTTTGCACGTCTTCCTATCATTAATATATCTAAAAAATGTCTTGTCTTCCTGTTTTACCATGTCAGCTATTTTTTCTTCCATTTGTATTTTTGCTTTCCTGACTACTCGACCAGCCTCTCTTATCTTTTCCAGATATTTTTGCCTGTCTTCCTCTTTCTGCAATTTTTTATAATCTTATTCCTTACCTTCTCAACTACTACCATTTTTGAGAACCAAAGTGGCCTTCTTTTCCTCTTACTTTTACTTACTTGCTTCACAGAACGGTTTGTCGCCCTTACAATAGCTACTTTCAGTTTTGCCCACTGCATTTCTACTCCTTCCTGATGTTCCCATCTAGACAATAATTCCTTGATGTAATCCCCCATCTGAACAAAGTTTGCTTTTTTAAGGTCAAGAACCTTTATTTTTGAATGAACCCTCTCTATACCCGTCTTAATATTAAACCGTACCATGCAGTGATCACTGGATGCCAGATGATCACCCACTGTAACATCAAAAACACTTTCTCCGTTTGTAAGCACTAAGTCCAGTATGACCCCATTCTGTGTGGGTTCCATTACCAACTGCTGGAACAGTTCTACTTGTAGAGAATCTAGGATCTCCCTACTTCTACAAGACCCTGCAAGAGGGATAACCCAATGAACATCCGGCATGTTAACATCACCTATTAGTAAAACTTCCCCTTTTTTAAATATATTTTGAATGTCTACTATTAAATCTCTGTCCACTTCCTCTGTCTGTGAAGGATGCCTTTATATCATACTAATTTAAATACATTTACCATTCCTTCTTTCCAAAATGATCCACAGTTCCTCTTCCTTGCCCTTCAGATCCTGCAATTATGTGGCTTTAATAATGATCTTTAACATATAACAATCACCACGTCAGTGTTAGCTCTTTCTTGAAAAAATTATCATCTGAAAGTCCCATCATTCACCAAGATGTGGTTCTCAGAAATCTCCTTTCCATAAACTGTAAGGTTTTCTATCACATCACACACAGTATACACCAGCCTTGTGACTAACTACGGATATAAAGTAACCCCATCCAGATCTAGGTTTAGCTTTTTAGGAATTTCTAAGGTAGATTAAGATATTGAGGGATGAAGGGTGATGTGTTTCATTGTGCCCCATCCGTCCTAGCTCTGTGCCTGCCAGGCATCTTCACACCCTGATGCCTTCAAGAATTTGTAGCTTGTTTTCTCTCGGGAAAATCAGAACCGCAGTTCAGGTTGTGCCATCTGCTACTCCTCATTCCCATTGCCAGGCTTAGTGGATGTTTTACTCCAGTTTCTCTCTAGGGAAATGAGGATATGAAATCCTAGAATCCCTGAAGATAGTAGTGGACAAGAAGCCAAGGCTGGGCTCTGGAAGCAGCTGCACTAGATAAGAAGCTATCAGACAAGCCAAATGGGCCTTTCAGAAAGAGGGCGGTCAAAATGTACAGAGCCAGAACAGTTTCACCCAATCTTGAATTCCATTCCATTGACATTTGTTCAGGCTATTTTTCCTATTTTGATGGAGTATAAGCAGTAATGACACCCCCACCCCCAACACACACCCCGAATATTTATTTATTTTTAATAATTTGTAATTCACATATACTACAATTCTATGTGGATTACAAATTATTCAGGTACTCAAGCATTATTCCCTAACTGTCCCAGTGGGCTCCCTCTCTGTCTAATGTACCTGGGGTAATGGGGTAATACGTGACTTGCCCAGGGTCACAAGGAGCCGAGGCTGTAGCTCTAACCACTGCACCACACACTCCCTCATGGAATACTCCAGCAAGAACAAATAGAGTCCCTTTTTTTTTTTGGGGGGGGGGGGAGGAGAGAGATACATGTATACATTTGACCTCTGTGTATATATGAGAAATAACAAAATCCCACCACTACCAGTGTCCTCCTGATCCCACTTAGAGGAACACTTGGGTGTGGAAAGCACACTAAAGAAAAAACGTTCTTACATAGTGATTCCACAAGCCTATCTTCCAGAATGGAAGCACAAAACCTTCTGGTTCATTTTCCATGAATTTTCAGTGGCCTGTGTTCCTCTCAACTCAGAATGGTCAGAGGTTCCCATGGCTTGAATTTAATACGACCCATCCTTCCAAACCCCAAATCCAATTCTACTGTCTGGAGAAAACTACAGAAGGTACAGGTAATGTATCTAAGAGTTGCCATACTGGGTCAGACCAAGGGACCACCTAATCCAGTGTCAGGATTCCACGTTACTTAACCTCAGGGATAAACAGTGACCTTGCTGGGAAAAGCGACTGCATATTCCTGGGGTAAGTATTGTTAGAAACAGGATACCGGGCTAGATGGATCTTCTTGTTACTTCTGTGCATAACAGTTGATTGGTATGGATAGTGGCATTAAGAAACTTGTTCTGAGGTTCCACTCCTTCAATGTAATATTTGCTTTTCTTGCATCCAGCTTTGCACTGGTATTTACTCATTGTGTTTGGTTTTTTCCTGATCTGTCTCTCTCTCTCTCTCTCCTCTCTGGGCATTGGGAAGCCTCTTTGGTTTTATCCAGCACAACCCCAGACACTGATGTGCAGGAGGAGAGAGGCAGACAGTGTTCCTCACCGCTCACACACATACCTGGTTATACACTGGATGAAAGTCAACAGATAGAAAGTAGAGAATGACACGGGGACCGTTTATCGTGGTAAACTGTGGTCATCGCAGTAAATCCGCAGGAATGGAAACATTTGCAACTGGTTTTACCGCAAGGCATTGGGAATAGATCTCATGTGATCAGAAGAGGCTAATCAACTAAAGCCTACTAAACTAGGAACTTCATATTCATTAATCACAGCTTAATACATATATAAACAAAGTAATCTGCTACAAATAGCCAGCTAGGTCTGCTTCCATGTGAAAGAGAAAACACTCTTCTTTTCTGTCAACTTCTTTACTGTCACTAGATCAAACATATCCACAAAGGTCCTAAGCTTTAAAGGTACTAAATTCAAGAGCATGGGAAATTTCGTCTATGAGGCGCTGCAAAACCAGGACACAACAGTTAGTGTGGAGGTACTGTGGTCTACTCTAAAATCTACACTACAGAAAGCAACCAACCTCTATATAAAAACAGTGAGTAAACGGCGGAGAAATAATAAACCTCAGTGGTTCTCCGCGGAGATCTCGGAACTCGTGAAACAGAAGAAAAGAGCATTTGTATCCTACAAACAATCAGAAAGACTAGAAGCTAAAGAAGACTATTTGGCGAAATCTAGAACTGTCAAAACAGCAGTCAAGAGATGCCAAACTTCAGATGGAAGAGAATCTAGCAAAGAATATCAAAAAAGGGGATAAATCCTTTTTCAGGTATGTTAGTGACAGAAAAAGGAACACAGATGGGATAGTGCGCCTTAGGAAACCTGATGGTAAATATGTAGAATCGGACTCCGATAAAGACGAATTACTCAATGAATACTTCTGTTCAGTCTACCTGTGAGGCGCCGGGATCCGTTCCACAGCTGCAAGCAAGGGAGAGCTCAAACGACCCGTTCCGGAATTTTGAATTTACCACCGGCAGCGTCTACCAAGAACTATCAAGGCTCAAAGTGAACAAAGCCATGGGACCGGATAAACTACATCCTTGAGTACATAGGGAGTTGAGAGATGTCCTTGCGGAACCGTTAGCTATGCTCTTCAATCTTTCCCTGAGTACAGGAAGAGTCCCATTGGACTGGAAAACAGCTAATGTCATTCCGTTGCACAAAAAGGTATGCAGGACAGAGGCTGAAAATTACAGACCAGTAAGTCTCACACTGATAGTGTGTAAACTTATGGAAACGTTGATTAAACACAAATTAGATACAATCCTGAACGATGAGAGACTAAGGGATCCCCACCAACATGGATTTACAAAGGGAAGGAAGGTCATGCCAATCCAATCTAATCAGTTTCTTTGACTGGGTAACGAAAAAGCTAGATATGGGAGAGTCCCTGGATGTTGTGTACTTGGACTTAAGTAAGGCTTTTGACAGTGTCCCACACCGTAGGTTATTGAACAAGATGAGTTTGTTGGGATTAGGGGAAACATTGACGGCAAGGGTTAAAGACTAGCTCAGCGGCAGACTTCAGAGGGTGGTGGTAAATGGTACTCCCTCCGAAACGTCGGAAGTGATCAGTGGAGTGCCGCAGGGCTCGGTCTTGGGTCCCATCCTATTTAATATCTTTGTACAAGACTTCGAGGTAAAATTGCATTATTTGCAGACGACGCTAAACTGTGCCCGACAATGCCCAATGCCCGACAGTATGACGTAAGACCTACTCTTACTGGAACAATGGTCCGCAACTTGGCAACTGAGTTTTAATGCCAAAAAATGTAAGGTTATGCACCTTGGCAGCAGAAATCCATGCAGTACTTACACTCTGAATGGTGAGACCTTAACAAGAACTGCTGCAGAACGGGACCTAGGAGTAAATCATTAGTGAAGATATGAAGACTGCCAATCAAGTAGAGAAAGCTTCATCCAAGGCAAATGCTGGGATGCATCCGAAGAAGTTTTGTCAGCCGGAAGCCCGAAGTTGTAATGCCGTTGTACAGGTCCATGGTGAGATCTCATCTGGAATATTGTGTTCAATTTTGGAGGCCACATTATCAAAAGGATGTGCTGAGAGTGGAGTCGGTTCAGCGAATGGCCACCAGGATGGTCTCAGGACTCAAGGATCCCCCATATGAAGAACGTCTAGGTAAGTTGCAGTTATACTCTCTCGAGGAACACAAAGAGAGAGGAGATATGATAGAGACGTTCAAATATGTTACTGGCCGTATTGAGATAAAAGAAGATATCTTTTTCCTTACAGGACCTACGGCAACAAGAGGGCATCCGTTGAAACTCAGGTGGGAGATTTCATAGCAACACTAGGAAGTATTTCTTCACTGAAAGGGTGGTTGATCATTGGAATGATCTTCCACTTCAGGTAATTGAGGCAAGTAACGTGCTCGATTTTAAGAAAAAAATGGGATAAGCATGTGGGTTCACTACGAGGAAGTGCTTAGGGGGAGGGTCCTTAGAGTGGGCAGACTTGTTGGTTCGGTGGCCCTTTTCTGCCATCATATTCTATGTATCTATGTTTCTAATTATTGCATTTTAAACCACATACAGTGGTACCTCGGAATCCAAATGCCCCAGAACTCGAATGTTTTGGAATCCAAACTTTTTATTTTAGTAAGTTTTGACTAGGAATCCGAACGCTGCTTTGGAATCTGAACCCGCATTGCTCAGCCCAAAGCTTCCCTTCTAACGCAGCTTCCTGTTTCCGCCTGGGAGGAAAGCTTTTGGCTGAACAATGGTTGCAGTTCCTGTATGCTCGGATCTTGCTGCTTCTGCCACGTGGGACCGATCTTGCTGCTTTTTCCAGGGGTTCCCGATCTTGCTGCCTCTTACAGGGGAACCCGATCTTGCTGTTTCAGCCACAGGGGACCCAATCTTGCTGCCTCTGCCAAGAGGACCCAATTTTGATGCCTCAGCCAGGGGGACCCGATCTTGCTGCCTCAGCCAGGGGGACCCAATCTTGCTGCCTCAGCCAGGGGGACCCAACCTTGCTGTTTCTGCAACTGATCCAATCTTGCTGCCTCTGTCAAGGGGACCTGGTCTTCCTTTTTCTGCAACTGAGCCAATCTTGCTGCCTCTGCCAAGGGGACCTGTCTTGCTGTTTCCGCAACTGAGCCAATCTTGCGGCCTCTGCCAAGGGGACCTGGTCTTGCTGTTTCTACAACTAAGCCAATTTTGCTGCCTCTGCCAAGGGGACCTGGTCTTGCTGTTTCTGCCATGTGTGTCCGATCTTGTTCCTGCACAGCCCTCAGGCCACCTATATTAGCCATGTGTCTAGCGGAAAATAAAAGCAACAGGAAAGCTGTTAGAGCTACAATTGAAGTTAAGAAAGAGCTTATTGCTAAGCATGAAAGCGGTACACGTGTGGTTGATCTTGCTGCTATGTTTGTGATGCCTAAATCGACTGTGTGTACAATTTTGAAAAATAAAGAAGCTATCAAAGCAGCTAATGTGCCCAAAGGGGTTACTACACTGACCTCTAGGAAATCAAAATGCATGGAAGAGATGGAAAAACTGCTCTCTATTTGGATTAATGAAAGACAGCATGCTGGTGATAGACAATCATTTGTGAGAAAGCCAAAGTTCTTCATGAAGATCTAGTGAAAGGCCTGTCTAATACTACTGATGAAAAGGAGGAGTTTAAAGCCAGTAGAGGGTGGTTCGAGAACTTTAAGAAAAGGACTGGGATCCATAGCATTGTTATGCATGGGGAGGCAGCCAGTTCTAATCTTGAAGCAGCTGAAGAGTTTGTAAAGGAGTTTAAGGAGTTTGTGATCAGAGAGGGCTATGATTCGAACCAAGTGTTCAATTGTGATGAAATTGGCCTCTTTTGGAAAAAGATGCCCAAGCAAACATACATCTCAAAGAAAGAAAAGTCTATACCCGGCCATAAGCCAATGAAAGACTGCCTTACTCTTTTGGTGTGTTGTAATGCTAGTGGGGACTGCAAGATCAAACCTCTCCTTGTATACCATTCAGAAAACCCACGGGTCTTTAAGAAGAATAATATCATTAAGAGCAAACTTAATGTTATGTGGAGATCGAATGTGAAAGCATTGGTTACCAGGCAGTTCTTCACTGAGTGGATACACGAGGAGTTTGCTCCTCGTGTAAAGGCTTATCTGCAGGAGAAAAACCTCCCGATCAAGGCTCTCCTTGTCCTCGGCAATGCTCCTGTACATCCAGCAGGGCTGGAGGATAATTTGGTGGGCGAATATAGCTTCATCAAGATCAAATTTTTGCCCCCCAATACCACTGCTCTTATACAGCCAATGGATCAGCAGGTGATCTCAAACTTCAAAAAATTGTATACCAAGACTATGTTCCAGCGATGTTTTGAAGTTACAAATGAAACGGACTGACTGTGTGAGAGTTCTGGAAGGATCACTACAATATCCTCCATTGCCTAAGAATCATTGAGAAAGTATGGAGGGAAGTGTCTTTGAGAACATTGGTCTCTGCCTGGAAAAAACCTCTGGCCAGAATGTGTTGCTGAAAGGAACACTGAAGACTTTGAAGAACCATCTGTTGTTCCTGACATCGTATCTCTGGCAAGTCCATGGGTTTGGAAGTCAGCGAAGAGGATGTCAATGAGTTAGTAGACGATCACAAGACAAAGCTGACAACGGAAGAGCTTCAGCACCTCAACCAGCAGAAAGAAGTAGCCCAAGAAATTTCTTCAGGGGAGGAAGAGGGAGAGGCAGGTACCATACCCACAGCTGAAATCAAGGATCTGCTCAGCATGTGGTCAAAAACACAGGCAGTCATAGAGAAGTGGCACCCCGATAAAGCCCTTATTAACAGGTGTGTTAACTTAATCAATGTTTTGGATTTCAAAGTACCACTGTAGTTGCCTTTCCATAATACAGTATATCAAGACTTAATAAAACTTGGAAACTTATAAGAACATAAGAAAAGCCATAGAGGGTCAGACCAATGGTCCATCTAGCTCAGTATTATCCTGTTTCCAACAGTGGCTAATCCAGGTCACAAGTACCTATAAGAAACCCAAATAGTAGAAACATTCCATGCTACCGATCACAGGGCAAGCAGTGTCTTCTGCCATGCCTGTCTCAATATCAGATTATGGACTTTTCCTCCAGGAATTTATCCAAACTTTTTTTAAATCTAGCTGCACTAACCACTATTACAACATCCTCTGATAACGAGTTCCAGAGCTTAACTTTTCATTCATTGAAAAAAATATTTCCTCCTATTTGTTTTAAAAGTATTTCCATGTAACTTGAGTGTTCCCCAGTCTCTGTAATTTTTGAAAGACTGACAATCTGATTTACTTTTACCTGTTCTACACCACTATTTAACTCTCCAAATTATCAAACATTATAAACAGGCAAAGTCCAACTATCTGCTGGCTCTTTGACATTTGAAGAACTTCTGCTGGGCTCAGGCTGTTATCCAGGCATCTTCTTTATTGCTGTCTTGCAGGAGTTGAAATAACACACAGAAACCGAAAAAGAGAGAGATTATGTCTCTCTGAATCTTTGAAGTAGACAATGTCCATAGATATCATGTCTCTTTGTAAGGTATGGGCAGCACTACAACTAGATCTTTCACTACACCATCAGCATATAGAGATAGTAGATAGTTTTAAGTATTTGGAAATTATAATTGACTGTCATTTGAATTTTGAGAAGCAGGTTTCATCTACAGTTGCGAAAGGATTTGGGGCATTAAGACAACTTAGAGCTATTCGAGATTTCCTGGATGAGAAATCGTTACATATTTTTAATCCATGCTTTTGTTCTACCTAAGTTGGATTATGGTATCTTGGTATATGCGGGAATAACAATTGGACAACTGAAACGTTTACAAACAGTACAAAATGCGAGAATTCGGCTGTTAGGTCACGCACACATGTATGATCATGTAACTCCATTATATTTGAAATTCCATTAGTTACCAATGGAATTTAGAATTAAATTTAAAATCCTGATGATGGCACACAGAGCATTATTTGAGTCACAATCACGTTCAATGGAACACCTACGCACCTAGATCTCAAATCCCCCCACAGAGAAAGAATCCATTGCAGCAGACAGAACCTGGTCACAGTTCAACAAACTGTATAATAAATACAGCCACGCAGCCTGTGACCTTAACCACTGTCCCCCATACCCAGTACACTATTCCGCATCCTGCTCCTACAATGGATACAAACTTTACTTACAAATGGCCTTTTCCCATTTCTCAGCAAAATCATCATAACTCCGATCATAAAAGACCCCAAAGGAACAACGGATCAACCATCCAACTACAGACCCATAGCCTCAATCCCACTTTACATCAAGCTAATGGAAGGCCTCGTAGCTAAAGCCCTAACCTTATACATAGAAAACCACAACTTATTCCACCTTAGAGTCTGGTTTCAGAAGCAACTATAGCACTGAGACTCTACTAGGAACACTCATGTACACCGCTAGACAACAACTCAGCACAGGCAAAAAAATAAAAATAAAAATCATACAACTAGACCTCTCCGCAGCCTTCGACCTGGTAGACCATGACATCCTTCTACAAACACTAGACTAAATAGGACTCTCAGGCAAGGTACTATCATGGTTCAAAGGCTTCCTACAATTCAGAACGTACAGTCAAAACAAAGAAAAATCAGAACCATGGTCCAACCCCTGCAGAGTACCCCAAGAATCACCTCTATCTCCCACTCTTCAACCTATACATTGCCTCCCTCAGCTCCTACCTAGACAAACAAGGCCTAACCTCCTACAGCTAGCAAATGACATCACCATTCTCCTCCCCTTCAATCAACCAGCTCCCACCATGATAGGCACAATACACAGAACACTTGAAATAGTAGCAACATGGATGACAGAACACAAACTAAAACTCAACCCTGACAAAACAAACTTCATCCTCTTAGAAAACATCAAAACCCCAACCTTAACAAACCTAGTAATAAACTCGATCTCATACACCATTCAACCCACACTAAAACGCCTTGGAGTACTGATTGACAGAGGCTGTATCATGCAACCACAAATCAACAAAATAATAAAAACATCATTCACAACAATGAGAAACCTAAGACAAGTTCGAAAATTCTTCGACAGAAAACAATTCCAACTTTTGGTAGAATCTCTAATTCTAGGCCTAATAGACTACTGCAACATACTATATCTCCCCTGCCCAGCAACCACGATAAAACAACTACAAACAATACAAAACACAGCCCTAAGACTCATCTACTCGCTGAAAAAATACGACCACATCACAGTGGCATACCACGACTCACACTGGCTCCCAATACAAGCAAGAGTATACTACAAATTTGCCTACTATTTAAAGCTATAAACTGAGACAGCCCAACCTACGGGAACAACCGACTAACTCAATCCACCTCAACCAGACACAGGAGAACCCACACACTATTCACACACCCTCCAACCAAAAATGACAAATGAAGAAAACTGTATGACAACCTACTGGCCACCAGAGCAGCAAAACTGGACAGACAACTCACCAATCTGCTGTCTTCGATTACAGACTACAAAACCTTCAAAAAAAGAAACAAAAACCCTACTCTTCAAAAAATACATAAAACCTACATAACACAACCAGATCCATCCCAAGCTTCACCTACAATACTATCTACCCCTTAGCATTTCAAAAATATTCAAACTACTCCTTATGTCTTTCCTAATATCAAGACAATTCTTATGTATCTCATAATATCATGACATTTCTTATGTAATCCGCCTTGAACCGCAAGGTAATGGCGGAATAGAAATCACTAATGTAATGTATATTTTTCTAATCTAGTATTATTTTACACACCTAGTCGCTCATTGAGATCTTGCCTCAACCAGATATGGGGCATTTTTCTACTTAGTTCCAATATTATGGAACAATTTACCAGTAGAGTTAAGGAAGGAAGAATCATTTCAAAATTTTAAGAGACATCTAAAAGCATATTTTTTTTTCAAATGGCTCTCTCGAATGGGAAATGGGACCAAAATCTGCATTAATTTGTATTAATTCAAGTTGATTTGGATTTATTTCATATACTGTATTTTTTGCTCCACAAGATGCACTTTTTTCCCCCAAAAGTGGGTGGAAATAAGGTTGCGTCTTATGGAGCGAATATACCCAGCCACAGAGAGAATTATACCCTCCCGGGTCCCTGGACAATGCCTTCATGCGCCACAGTCTAAGCAACAAAGTTCATGATCTGCAAGCCCTGATATTAGAGGCAGATCTAGATATTGTTGCTATCACAGAGACATGGTTCAGTGAATCACATGGATGGGATGCAAACATACCGGGATATAATCTTTTTAGGAAGGACAGAGATGGTCATAAAGGTGGAGGAGTAGCTCTCTATGTAAAGATCAATATCCAAGCGACCGAAATGCAAGGGACCTGGGGAGAGGAAGAAGCGATATGGATTGCTCTGAAAAGAGAAGATGGAACTTCTATCTACGTGGGTGTAGTCTACAGACCTCCGACTCAATCGCAGCAAATTGATAAGGATCTGATTGTGGATATCCAAAAGTTTGGAAGGAAAGAAGAGGTTCTGCTGTTGGGAGATTTCAACCTGCCGGAAGCGGACTGGAATGTTCCGTCTGCGGAATCGGAAAGAAGTAGGGAGATTGTGGATGCCTTTCAAGAGGCTCTGCTCAGACAAATGGTGACGGAACCCACAAGGGAAAAAGCGATATTGGATCTGGTCCTCACAAATGGAGAGAGTATCTCTAATGTTCGAGTGGGTGCTCACCTGGGTAGTAGCGATCATCAAACGGTTTGGTTTGATATAACGGCTAAAGTGGAGAGCGGCCGCACGATACTTAAAGTCCTAGATTTCAAACGTACGGACTTTAATGCAATGGGAAAGTACCTGAAGAAAGAGCTGTTAGGATGGGAGGACATAAGAGAAGTGGAAAGACAGTGGTCTAAGCTGAAAGAAGCAATAAAAATGGCTACGGACCTTTATGTGAAGAAAATCAATAAAAACAAGAGAAAAAGGAAGCCAATATGGTTCTCCAACCTAGTGGCTGAGAAAATAAAGGCGAAAGAGTTGGCGTTCGTGAAATATAAAAAAAACCAAGAAGAGGAGAGCAGAAAGGACTACAGGGTGAAACTGAAAGAAACCAAGAGAGAGATATGTTTGGCGAAAGCACAGGCGGAAGAACAAATGGCTAAAAATGTAAAAAAGGGAGATAAAATATTTTTCAGATATATTAGTGAAAGGAGGAAGATAAAAAAATGGAATTGCTAGGCTAAAAGATGCTGGGAACAAATATATGGAGAGTGATGAGGAGAAAGCAAATATGCTAAACAAATACTTCTGTTCTGTGTTCACAGAAGAAAATCCTGGAGAAGGACCGAGATTGTCTGGCAAAGTTACACGAGAAAATGGAGTAGATTCTGCGCCGTTCACGGAGGAGGGTGTTTATGAGCAACTTGAAAAACTGAAGGTGGACAAAGCGATGGGACCAGACGGGATCCATCCCAGGATACTAAGGGAGCTCAGAGAGGTTCTGGCGAGTCCTATTAAAGACTTGTTCAACAAATCTCTGGAGACGGGAGTGATTCCTGGGGATTGGAGGAGAGCGGATGTGGTCCCTATTCATAAAAGTGGTCACAGGGATGAAGCAGGAAACTACAGGCCGGTGAGCCTCACTTCAGTTGTTGGAAAAATAATGGAAGTGTTGCTGAAAGAAAGGATAGTGTATTTCCTTGAATCTAATGGGTTACAGGATCAGAGGCAATATGGCTTTACAAAAGGTAAATCGTGCCAAACGAACCTGATTGAATTTTTTGATTGGGTGACCAGAGAGCTGGATCGAGGACATATGCTAGATGTAATTTACTTGGATTTCAGCAAAGCCTTTGATACAGTTCCTCATAAGAGGCTGTTGAACAAACTTGAAGGGCTGAAGTTAGGACCCAAAGTGGTGAACTGGGTCAGAAACTGGCTGTCGGACAGACGCCAGAGGGTGGTGGTTAATGGAAGTCGCTCGAAGGAAGGAAAGGTGACTAGTGGAGTCCCTCAGGGTTCGGTGCTGGGGCCAATCCTGTTCAATATGTATGTAAGTGACATTGCTGAAGGGTTAGAAGGAAAAGTGTGCCTTTTTGCAGATGAAACCAAGATTTGTAACAGAGTAGACACCGAAGAGGGAGTGGAAAAGATGAAAAAGGATCTGCAAAAGTTAGAGGAATGGTCTAATGCCTGGCAACTAAAATTCAATGCAAAGAAATGCAGAGTAATGCATTTGGGGATTAATAATAGGAAGGAACCGTATATGCTGGGAGGAGAGAAGCTGATATGCACGGACGGGGAGAGGGACCTTGGGGTGATAGTGTCCGAAGATCTAAAGGCGAAAAAACAGTGTGACAAGGCAGTGGCTGCTGTCAGAAGGATTCTGGGCTGTATAAAGAGAGGCGTAGTCAGCAGAAGGAAGAAGGTGTTGATGCCCCTGTACAGGTCATTGGTGAGGCCCCACTTGGAGTATTGTGTTCAGTTTTGGAGATCGTATCTGGCGAAAGACGTAAGAAGACTTGAGGCGGTCCAGAGGAGGGCGACGAAAATGATAGGAGGCTTGCGCCAGAAGACGTATGAGGAGAGACTGGAAGCCCTGAATATGT
This sequence comes from Geotrypetes seraphini, assembly GCF_902459505.1. Taxonomy (NCBI): domain Eukaryota; kingdom Metazoa; phylum Chordata; class Amphibia; order Gymnophiona; family Dermophiidae; genus Geotrypetes; species Geotrypetes seraphini. The sequence goes on from NC_047089.1 coordinate 122,309,797, forward strand.
ATACCCTAGAGGAAAGGAGAGACAGGGGAGATATAATTCAGACGTTCAAATACTTAAAGGGTATTAACGTAGAACAAAATCTTTTCCAGAGAAAGGAAAATGGTAAAACCAGAGGACATAATTTGAGGTTGAGGGGTGGTAGATTCAGGGGCAATGTTAGGAAATTCTACTTTACGGAGAGGGTGGTGGATGCCTGGAATGCGCTCCCGAGAGAGGTGGTGGAGAGTAAAACTGTGACTGAGTTCAAAGAAGCGTGGGATGAACACAGAAGATTTAGAATCAGAAAATAATATTAAAGATTGAACTAGGCCAGTTACTGGGCAGACTTGTACGGTCTGTGTCTGTGCATGGCCGTTTGGAGGAGGATGTGCAGGGGAGGACTTCAATGGTTGGGAGGGTGTAGATGGGCTGGAGTAAGTCTTAACAGAGATTTCGGCAGTTGGAACCCAAGCACAGTACCGGGTAAAGCTTTGGATTCTCGCCCAGAAATAGCTAAGAAGAAAAAAAAAATAATAATAATAATTTAAATTGAATCAGGTTGGGCAGACTGGATGGACCATTCGGGTCTTTATCTGCCGTCATCTACTATGTTACTATGTTACTATGTCACAGCTCTGCTGGTGTCTAAGTGAATGAGTGAGGGTGGGGTGAGGAGGCCGGGATGGTGGCACTGAGCTCTCGAAGCTGATCTTGCCCTCCGTCAGAAATGAGCTCGGAGGAGAGCACAGACACCGCTGCAGACGCAAACGTCGGGGTGAGGCTAGGATGGTGGTACTGAGCCCTTGTAGCTGACCTCGCTCTCCATCCATGATGAGCTAGAAGGAGAGGGCAGCACCGCCATAGACGCAACCGCCGGCCTCTATTAAGAACTTCCAGGGCATCGAACTGGGAGCACGGCTGTTCCTCTGCTCGGGGAGGAGGCGGAGCCCAAGGATGAAGAACTGCTGGTGCCTGCAGCCGATGGAGCCAGTGACAGGGGCAGCAGCATTCCCCAGCCAAAACAGCATACTAATGCCAAAGCCCCCAAAGCCGACTCAGGCTCCGTCTGCAGCAGCGACAACATCAGCCCAACCCACATCTGTAAGATCTGCTTCCAGGGAGCTAAGCAAGTACCAGAGCACGCTCATACACAACTCCTCTCGCTGTTTCTGCTTCACTACCGCTTTTTGCTTACCGATATATTCTCCTATTAAGAAAGAGAATGGAGGGTTTGGTGGTCTCTTCTGAGTTAGGGATGGGTCGCAGGATGGGTTGTTTATTCTTTTGGGTATTTTGGTTGGTTGGTTGAGGGAGGGCTGTTACCCCTGAATGTTGAGCTAGCCTGGCTGTCACTGTTGTGTGGGTGGGGGGTTGTCTGTGGTGGATCTCTGGGACAGTGTACCTTATGGGTAGGGGGAGGGGGATTGTTGAGGGTGTGTGGGCTGGTTTTGTGATGTATTTTGTTACTTGTTTGTTGGATTTTTGTGTGCTATATTAAATTCAATAAAATGTTTCAACACAGAGAGAGAATGGGTGTATAGAGGGGGGTGTAATAAACTGTGCATTAAAGATAAGGTTATCCTTTATTTTACCAATTGATGATTCTGCAGCATATACATGTGTCTATGGGCACAATGCAGGGACGTGTGCTGTACAATGTTAAGTTCACAGTTAATCTCACCAAGATTTCAGTGTGGTTGAAAGAGATTTGCATTCTTTTAAAAAATCTTTGAAAATACACCTTTTTAAAGATGCTTTTAATTCTTAATATTATATAATCTTTTCTTAGCATTTTAATTTTTTATCCAAACCCTTTCCCTTATGTTTTTTTCCCTTATTTGTTTTCCTAACTAAAACAGATGTAATCTTTGCCCTTTCTTTCCCTCCATCTCAAGTTTGTCTTGTCTTAAACTTATGTTACTGCGTATTAATTTTGTATCTCTATATTTTATGTTTTACTTATGTACATCGCTTTGTAAACAGATTTAGCGATAAATCAAATGTTAATAAACCTTGAATAAACCTTGGTTATGTACTATTACATCTGCTTAATTGGATGAGACCTCAAGAATATTCCTTAGAAGAAAGTAGATCTGGTGAGGTTGTGATGAGGATATCTTAAGTATGAAGAATATTTTTTTTCTTGTTTTCCTCCTCTAAATCTAGGGTGCCTCATATGGAGCGAAAAATATGGTAAAAGTTTCTCTTCTTTCCTTTCCTATTTTCTAATGAAGTTCCTTTCTTAAATATGATTAAGTTGTGATGTAAACCACTTTGATCCTTTTTGGCTTTATAGGCGGTATAGAAAGATTTTAATATACATAGTTCAGTGATGGTTCCATTGAAGTAGTTCATGGTCTTCTGTGAGAGTCTAGTGTTGACATTCCTGGGTAGTGGCATTGTATTTGATAATCTCCAATTCTGCATCTCTGCTGGTACTTGGTAACACCTGTCTGGACTTTTGTCAGTTGATGAAATGAGCATAATATGGATAAGGTGTGTTATGGCTCTTCTGAGTGTTGTCCAACTTGAGAAACAAGAAAAGCAATAGGCTCCCTAGTAGCTTTCAGAAACAACAACTGTAGCAAGAGCAATCATTTCTCGATGGGCTTCTTAGTAAGGATCTGCAAGCAGAAGAAAATCCTCTGCATTTATGAACATGTGATCGGATATTAAAAGAAAGTCTGGTCTTGTCAACTGCGTTGTCTCCATTAACTGAGATGCTGGCACTGTTTTGGTTGCACAATCCACTGGGTTTTGGTTAGCAAGCACATAGGAAAGTGAAAGAGGTTCGGACTTAATATACAGTATTTCAGTGGTTACATAATGTCATTTTTTGGTCCTACTGACTTTCATATATGCTCAACTGTTACTGACAATCTCTTGGTTTGGTTATAGATGTAGCCCAGGAATACTTTACTATCGGTGTATAAGTTGACTGTATCTATTCCAACATCCATTTCACTTATTACAACATCCATTCCACTGCCAGCACTGATCTGCAGAATTCTAGGCATGTCACTCGAAGCCCAAATGATGAAGTTACAACGATCTTATTTTGGTCACACCATCAGAAGAGAGAGATCACTGGAGGAGGACATCATGTTTGGGAAGACTGAAGGAACCAGGCAAAGAGGGTGACCTGCAATCAGATGGCTGGATATGTTGAAAACAACCATGGGGATAATGCTGGAGAACCTTTCCGAATTAGCACAAAACTGATTTCTTTTTAGATCTGCAATTCACCAAGTCGCTAGGATTCAAACATGAATCAATGGCACCTAAAAACAACATGGTGTGGCTGTGCTCCTGCATCTGTTGCTTTTAAATAGGCCACTGCAGCTATGGCCTTCACAGAAGTGACAGAGAATATACAAAATTTAATTGCAGCAGGCTTTAGGTACATAGGAGAATGGGTAAATACATATAAGGACAAGAAGCTATATTGTACTGATGAGCTACATATTATTATAGCAGGAAAAAGAATCCTTGTGGAGAAATTTAGACAATATGTTTCTAGGCATTTAAACTAGAAGATAGGGATGGTGTATGTATGAAGGATAATTATAGAGACCACCCCCGGCAAAAAACAAGATGTGATGCTAGTAAAGATTGCAACTCAAACAATATTAGCAACTCACTTCTTAGCGTTGCAACGGGAAGTGAAACGAAACAAAAAAACTATACAAAAAATATCACTGCTGAAAAATAGCTGAAAAGCGATGACCATAAATGCTCGCAATCTAAGCAATAAAGTTCATGATCTACAAGCCCTAATGTTAGAGGGAGACCTGGATATTGTTGCTATCACAGAGATTTAGTTCAGTGAATCCCATGGATGGGATGCAAACATACCGGGATATAATCTTTTTAGAAAGCACAGAGTGTGTCCTTTCCCCAGCAGAGTAAGCACAAGAAAGGTATCTCTGAGTACTGAAGCCACGCAGGAAAAAGAAAATGGACAAAAATACCCCCAAATAATAAGAGAAAGCAGAGCAATCAGAACACACCTTTTTGAGTTCGCTTGCAAAAAGAAAAAACTGAAAAGGGAGCTATTCTCCACTACTGAATGGGAGGAGTTTAAAGATTTGAGTTACATCCTTCTGCAAAGTTTGCAACTAAAGGAGGACAACAGCTTCAGTATAGAACCCTATTTCTTTGCAATAGAATGGTGGAGAAAAACTATGCACAAATATGTTGTGTATGATTTGTTGAAAAAAATATGCACAAAAATATTTATATAAAACATTTTAATCTATACATGATACCACCACCAAAAATTAATTAACTTATATATAAATATATATATATATAATTTTAATATACCTGGGTCCCCGAGATGACCAAGTATACTGATTAGCAGGCAGTTTCTCACGCAGAGAGTATTCAGCAACCATCATGTCTGGGGAAACATAAGCACCTACACCTACGAAGAACAACAACAAATTAAAATCATTGGCCCAGATCCAGTCACCAGAAAAGCAGAAGCGATCCAGAGAAAACAAAGTATTTTCTAAAAATAGAAAGTCATAAAACAGGTCATGCGATCACTCAGTTCTGAATCACCTGTTTTACACGTAAGTATATCTGCTTTCACTGAAGATAAGCAGGTTGACTATGTCACACAAATGGGAATCTCTCTAGGTAACAGTTAAAAACAAAGATGGTATAAAATACCAAAAAGGCAAAAGAAATTATTCCTTGGGCAAAACTTTTTTATTTAACAGTTTTTGTTTGTTTGTTTTACACAAAAGAAAACTCAAAACAAAAAGTAAGCTCTGGAAGAAAGGAGACCTTGAAGAATGAAAAGCCTACAACTACCATCCAACTGAATAACAGCATCTAACAGTAACACAACTAAACATCTTACTGCAACCTTATTTAGGAGGTGGGGGGGGGGGGAATTCATCAAGTAGCATAGGGTCGACAATTTAGCATGGCTGTTTTAACACAGTCTGTTCCAACACAGTCAGTTCAGCTCGGCCATTTCAGCACGGGCTAGTTCAGTAGAGCCCAGTTCAGCATGGCCATTTAAAGCGCAGCTGTTTCATCATGGCCATTGTAATGGCGAGTGCTTACCTTGCTGAAACTGCGAGGTTTGAAAGAGGGGGGAATAACCTCCCCCACCCCTTTGGTGCTTCTTTCCTTTCCCTTCACCCACCTGTGATCTTCTTCTCCTGCCTTCAAATCATCTGGTGACTTCAAGGTTTAAAAGAGGGGGACATACCTTGCCCCCCCTCCCACTGGTGCAGTCTTCTTCTCTTGCTTCTGCATCATCTGGTGACTTCAAGGTTTGACAGAGGGGAAGCTAACTCCCCTCATACTGCCCCCCCCCCAGGTGCTTATTTCCTTTCCCTTCACTTACCTGCGGTCTTTCTTCTTCTGCCTCCGCATCATCTGGTGACTTCATTTGAATGGAGGGGCATCATTACAGATCAATCAGATATATCATAAGTTTTCCCTTTATATTGGAACAGAAAGTTATCCAAAGGGAAGACTTCCAGGGTAAAAGGTTGACTTTAAGAGGGTGATTTAATATTAAGAAATGAAACAGCCTGCCCCAGCACAAGCTTAAGTGTGGTTTGAAGATAGACCCCAAATTCTACTGCCCCATATACCTCCCATTCACATCTACCCCAATTTAGAATATTTACAGTGGTGCCTCACACAACGAACTTAATTGGTTCCAGGAGCAAGTTTGTTATGCGAAAAGTTCGTTATGTGAAACGCGTTTTCCCATAACAATACATGTTAAAAAAAATAATTCGTTCTGTAGCATAAAATATGCTAAGATGACATAAAAAAAGATAAATTTTTTGTTATTATTTTTATTTAGATACATCTAAAAACATACATCTCCCTGTCCTTTTACTTCCACTATCTTCCTATCCCATCTCTATTCCCTTTTGTCCCTCTCCCCATAATCAATCATCTCACCACCTCTCTCTTCCCTCACCCTCAGGGTTCAAGATTGCTTCCACTCTTTTTCCTGTTGTTCTCTCTGCCTGTCACCCTATGATTTAGCATCCCTTCTGCCCTTGTCCAATATTTCCCCTTCTCTCCCTCCCTCTCATCCCCTGCTCCAACATACCGTATTTCGACTGCCCTTTCATCCCCAGGCCTGCCAACTTCCACTCATTTACTGCTTTCTCCCACCTCTGCCAAAGCCCGCCCCCCCCCCCCCCCCCCGCAGTGATCGGCAACACCAGGCACCCCCCCTCGATCGGCGAAACAGGGCCCCCCCTCGATCGGCGAAACAGGGCCCCCCCCTCGATCGGCGAAACAGGGCCGGCGACTGCTTTCTCCCGCTGCTGTTGAAGTCTGTAAACAACTTTAACACAAGCCACGGGGCTCTAACAGTGCGTATGCTGCCAACTGCTTCCTTCCTCCTTCCTCTCCCCTCATGATGTAACTTCCCATTTGGTTGATGGAGGAGGAGGAGGAGGGTAGCCGGTAGCGTCACGCACACTGCGCGGAAGGATGCAGCTTGGGCGACTTCGTTGTGTGAAACGAAGTCCGTTGTACGAATCAAGACAAGAAGTTCGTTGTGCGCAGCGTTCGCTGTGCGAGGCGTCCGTTATGCGAGGCACCACTGTACTCTTGTTTGTGTCTTTTCATGCTTTCACCCCATAATTTACCATCTTCAGCTCACTGGCTCAGCTTTCTTCTTCTGCATGCATTCCTTATCATACCTAGAAATCTCAGAATTACTCGTCATCCTCCTTCCTGAATCAGGAACTTTATTTAGTATTTCAACTGATTCACATACCACTCTAGCTAGCTAGATTTATTTCCCTCATTCACACAATATGGTATATCACATGGGAAGTGGCAAGGCTGGGTTATTAGCATGATAATTTGGGCTCTTCTTGGTACCTCTGGCATGCTATTGCTCTGAGAGTGCTGAGGGGAATCACTGTGTGTAAACAGAGATAACATGAACCAAGACAAAACAAGGTATGAGAATGCCAACTGTAATATTGGCTAGCTGAATGATGAGAGCAGGACCATAAGGAAAATAGACAAGTAAAAAAAAGGGGGTGAGATCAATTTAAAAAATAGAGCCCAAGAAATGTAAAAAAGTGTCACATTAATTTATTAGACCACATAAAACAATGAAAACAGAAAGAACCAGATTCAACATGACTGTGTTTTGACATAAGTGCCTAAATCAGGAGTCAAACATTCCATTTCATTATAGTGTGAAAAAGAATGTTTGTTTCAGTGCTGTTGCGTCAGCTATGTTCTTAAATGCCAGAGGAAGAAGGGACACTACACCCTCCTAAAAAAAAAAAAAAAAAAGCAAACCATGGCAGAAATGGAATTCAGTGGTGATGAGTTTGAAGAACTGAATGATTTTCTATAAAAGTGGAAAATGTAATGGGGACAATTTAATAAGTTAAAGAGAAGCAACCCACTTGAATTGGATGGTGTACATCCAAGAGTACCAAAAGAGCTATTGTTAGTATTATGTAATTTAGCTTTAAAATCAAGCATGGTACTGAAGACTGGAGGGTGGCCAATGTAATTCCAACTTTTTAAAAGGGTTCCAGTGGTGATCGAGAAAACTAGTGAGATTGTTGGTATTGGGCAATATGGTAGAGCATAGTTACCGAGAATATACAGTACATCACATTACATTGATGTCTTCTATCCCGCCAATACCTTTCAGTTCTAGGCGGTTTACAAGAAATTAGCCTGGGCATTCCCAGGGAGATTACAAGGTTGATAGCTATACTATGTGTAAGGATCTGGGAAGGGTCGATACGATTTAGTTAGATTATTTGACAAATTTCTTGAATAGTATGGTTTTCAGTTCTTTCCTGAATGTTTTGTAGTTGGGCGTCATAGTCAGCAGATTTGAGAGGTGGTGGTCTATTTTTGCTGCTCTGGTGGCTAGTAGACCGTCTTATATTTTTTTGCTTTGCATGCCTTTGATTGGGGGGTGGGTAAAGTGTGCTTGTGTTCTCCTTGGTTTGGATGTGTTTTTCCTGATTAGGCGATTGTTCAGATAGCTTCATCCATTTCCATTTAGGGTTTTGTGTTGTATGCGTGCCTGTACTGGGAGCCAGTGCGAATCTTGGAAAGCTGAAGTAATGTGGTCATATTTTTTCAGCGAGTATATTAGTCTTAGGGCTGTATTTTGGACTGTTTGTAATTGTTTTAGCATGACAGGTAAAGTATGTTTCAGTAGTCCAGGAGTCCTAGGATTAGCGTTTGTATTATGAGTTTGAATTGTTCGTTGTTGAAGTATTTTCGGATATGTTTTAATTTGTGCATAGTTGCGAATGTTTTCTGAACCGTTTTGCTGATTTGAAGTTGCATGGTGCAGCCTTTGTCTATCATTAATCCCAGCAGTTTTAGGTTGAGTTGTAAGGGATATGTGATGGAGTTTATTTCTAGGTTTGTTATGGTTGGGGTTTTGTTTCTTTCTAGGAGTAAGAATTTGTTTTTCTCTTGATTCAGTTTTAATTTGTGGTCTCTCATCCATTTTGACACTGTTTCTAGTGACATAGTAACATAGTAGATGATGACAGATAAAGACCCGAATGGTCCATCCAGTCTGCGCAACCTGATTCAATTTAAATTTTTTAATTTTTTCTTCTTAGCTATTTCTGGGCAAGAATCCAAAGCTTTACCCTATACTGTGCTTGGGTTCCAACTGCCGAAATCTCTGTTAAGACTTACTCCAGCCCATCTACACCCTCCCAGCCATTGAAGCCCTCCCCACCCTATCCTCCACCAAACGGCCATATACAGACACAAACCGTGCAAGTCTGCCCAGTACTGGCCTTAGTTCAATATTTAATCTTATTTTCTGATTCTAGACCCTTTGTGTTCATCCCATGCTTCTTTGAATTCAGTCACAGTTTTACTCTCCACCACCTCTCTCGGGAGCGCATTCTAGGCATCCACCACCCTCTCCGTAAAGTAGAATTTCCTAACATTGCTCTTGAATCTACCACCCCTCAACCTCAAATTATGTCCTCTGGTTTTACCATTTTCCTTTCTCTGAAAAAGATTTTGTTCTACATTAATACCCTTCAAGTATTTGAACGTCTGAATCATATTTCCCCTGTCTCTCCTTTCCTCTAGGGTATACATATTCAGGGTTTCCAGTCTCTCCTCATACGTCTTCTGGCACAAGCCTCCTATCATTTTCTTCGCCCTCCTCTGGACCGCCTCAAGTCTTCTTACGTCCTTCGCCAGATACGGTCTCCAAAATTGAACACAATACTCCAGGTGGGGCCTTACCAATGACCTATACAGGGGCATCAACACCTTCTTCCTTCTACTGACTACGTCTCTCTTTATACAGCCCAGCATCCTTCTGGCAGCAGCCACTGCCTTGTCACACTGTTTTTTCACCTTTAGATCTTCGGACACTATCACCCCAAGGTCTCTCTCCCCGTCCGTGCATATCAGCTTCCCTCATCCCAGCATATTCAGTTCCTTCCTATTATTAATCCCCAAATGCATTACTCTGCATTTCTTTGCATTGAATTTTAGTTGCCAGGCATTAGACCATTCCTCTAACTTTTGCAGATCCTTTTTCATCTTTTCCACTCCCTCTTCGGTATCTACTCTGTTACAAATCTTGGTATCATCTGCAAAAAGGCACACTTTTCCTTCTATCCCTTCAGCAATGTCACTCACAAACATATTGAACAGGATTGGCCCCAGCACTGATCCCTGAGGGACTCCACTAGTCACCTTTCCTTCCTTCGAGCGACTTCCATTAACCACCACCCTCTGGCGTCTGTCCGACAGCCAGTTTCTGACCCAGTTCACCACTTTGGGTCCTAACTTCAGTCCTTTAAGTTTGTTCAACAGCCTCCTATGAGGAATTGTATCAAATGCTTTGCTGAAATCCAAGTAAATTACATCTAGCATATGTCCTCGATCCAGCTCTCTGGTCACCCAATCAAAAAATTCAATCAGGTTCGTTTGGCATGATTTACCTTTTGTAAAGCCATGTTGCCTCGGATCTTGTAACCCATTAGATTCAAGGAAGTACACTATCCTTTCTTTCAGCAAAACTTCCATTATTTTTCCAACAACTGAAGTGAGGCTCACCGGCCTGTAGTTTCCTGCTTCATCCCTGTGACCACTTTTATGAATAGAGACCACATCCGCTCTCCTCCAGTCCCCAGGAATCACTCCCGTCTTCAGAGATTTATTGAACAAGTCTTTAATAGGACTCGCCAGAACCTCTCTGAGCTCCCTTAGTATCCTGGGATGGATCCCATCTGGTCCCATCGCTTTGTCCACCTTCAGTTTTTCAAGTTGCTCATAAACACCCTCCTCCGTGAACGGCGCAGAATCTACTCCATTTTCTCGAGTAACTTTGCTAGACAATCTCGGTCCTTCTCCAGGATTTTCTTCTGTGAACACAGAACAGAAGTATTTGTTTAGCATATTTGCTTTCTCCTCATCACTCTCCATATATTTGTTCCCAGCATCTTTTAGCCTAGCAATTCCATTTTTTTATCTTCCTCCTTTCACTAATATATCTGAAAAATATTTTATCTCCCTTTTTTACATTTTTAGCCATTTGTTCTTCCGCCTGTGCTTTCGCCAAACGTATCTCTCTCTTGGTTTCTTTCAGTTTCACCCTGTAGTCCTTTCTGCTCTCCTCTTCTTGGTTTTTTTTATATTTCACGAACACCAACTCTTTCGCCTTTATTTTCTCAGCCACTAGGTTGGAGAACCATATTGGCTTCCTTTTTCTCTTGTTTTTATTGATTTTCTTCACATAAAGATCCGTAGCTATTTTTATCGCTCCTTTCAGCTTAGACCACTGTCTTTCCACTTCTCTTATGTCCTCCCATCCTAACAGCTCTTTCTTCAGATACTCTCCCATAGCATTAAAGTCCGTATGTTTGAAATCTAGGACTTTAAGTATCGTGCGGCTGCTCTCCATTTTAGCCGTTATATCAAGCCAAACCGTTTGATGATCGCTACTTCCCAGGTGAGCAGCCACTCGAACATTAGAGATACTCTCTCCATTTGTGAGGACCAGATCCAATATCGCTTTTTCCCTTGTGGGTTCCGTCACCATTTGTCTGAGCAGAGCCTCTTGAAAGGCATCCACAAACTCCCTACTTCTTTCCGATTCTGCAGACGGAACATTCCAGTCTGCATCCGGCAATGTGTAGTTTGTTCGTTGTGTTGAGGGTGGTTTGGTCGAATCTTATTTGATTATTAAGAACAAATATTTATGAATGACCACAAAAAACTCAATATAGAGAACATTAAAGCATATATAAGGCAATTAATCAACCGTGTCCTAGTCCACATTATCATGGTCGCCAGTGTTTTTAAAAGAAGAATCAAATCTACCAACTAAGGGCAGGCAAATGGCATTTATATTTTATACATCATCCTCCAAAAATAAAAAATCAATAGTGGAAGTTAAACTTTCAGCAAAGATTTCTCTTTTATAAAATCTTCTAACATATATTTATAAGAACATAAGAATTGCCACGCGGCAGCTCTCTGGTCTAAGATCAGCACCCTAACTGAGACTAGCCCTACCAGCGCACGTTCTTGTTCAGCAGAAACTTGTCTAACTTTATCTTGAATCCTTGGAGGGTGTTTTCCCCTATAACATCCTCTGGAAGAGCGTTCCAGCTCTCTATCACTCTCTGGGTGAAGAAAAACTTCCTTACGTTTGTACGAAATCTATCCCCTTTCAACTTTAGAGAGTGCCCTCTTGTTCTCCCTACCTTGGAAAGGGTGAACAACCTGTCCTTATCTACTAAGTCTATCCCCTTCAGTACCTTGAATGTTTCGATCATGTCACTTCCATACGATAGGAGGATGGTGATAATGTCGGAATAGCTGTATGGCGTTATGCTTAGTTTGTCTAAGAATATGCCAAGTGTGGCTATGTAAAGGTTGAAGAGTGTTGGTGATAGTGGGGAACCTTGGGGGACTCCGCAAGGGTTATTCCAGGATTCTGATTGTTCATTGTTTGCTTTTACTCTGTATCTTCTTGAGTGGAGGAATCCTTCAAACCAATTGTAGACTTTGCCTGTGATTCCTATTGCCTCCAGTGTTTGTAGTAGGATGTTGTGATCTACTAGGTCAAATGCCATTGTGGGATCGAGTTGGATGAGTACCATTTTTTTGTCTTTGCTTAGGTGTTGTTTGGCTGCGTCTAGGAGAGAGACTAGTAGTATTTCTGCACTGTAGTTGCCTCTGAAGCCCGATTGTGAGGGGTGAAGTATGCTGTGGGTTTCTAAGTATTTGGTGAGAAGTTTTGCTACGAGGCCTTCCATTAGTTTGACGTATAGCGGTATTGAGGCTATAGGTCTGTAACTGGATGGCTGATCTGTTGTTCCCTTTGGGTCTTTCAGAATAGGAGGTATGATGATTTCGGTGAGTTCTTCTGGAAATTGACCCTCTGTGAGCATGTAACTAATCCATCACATGAGGTGGGTAAGGAATCTAGTGCTGGTGGCATTTAACAAGTATGGGGGACAGTGGTTGAGGTCGCAGACTGCATGATTATATTTTTTGTAGAGTCTGTCTAGGTCGTACCATTGTGTGTCTGGGAAATCTGACCAGTTTCTGTCTGCTGCGTAGGCCTTGTTTTCTATAGGTGGTATCGAGATTTTGTCAAGGTGGATTGGGGTCCTGGTGAAGGTGTTTCTGGCTGTTGATATTTTGTTTCTGAAGAATTCAGCCAATTGATTGACTGTGGGGGGAGGGGCGGTTTTGGTGGCCAGGTAGGGTTTGGTGTCTGTGAGTTCCTTTAGTAGTTTGAAAAGTTTTTTGGTGTCTTGGATTTCTATGCCTATCTGATTGGTGTAGTATGTCTTTCTTTTTTCTTTTGTTTGTATTGTTTGTTCAGTGTTCTCCAGATTGTTTTTGTGTGTTCTCGGTTGTTTTTTCTCCATTCTCTTTTAAGACGTCTGCATTGTCGTTTGAGTTGCAGTAGTTTGTTGTCAAACCATTTATCCGAGCATCTGCAGATTCTGGTCTTTTTCTGCGGTTGTATCATGTCTTCGAGGATGGATGTGCTTAGGGTGCACCAGTGGTTAATGAAGTCCTTGGGGTTTCCATCTTGTATCATGGTTTCTACTTTGTTCCAGAATTTAGTACATAGGCATGGATTAATTAGATAAAGCCAACATGGGTTGAACAAACATATGAATAAAGGTGAGCCAGTCAGTACTATAAAGTACCTCATATGAAAGACTCCCAAGAAAATTAGAAAGTAATGTGAAAAGAATCAGTGTTCTATTGTGGATTAAGAACTGATTAAAAGACAACAGAGAATAGGGTTAAATGGTCAGTATTCTCAATGAAGAAGGATAAATAGTGAGAGGGAGGGTCCCCTAAGAATCTAGGCTGGGACCATTGCTTTTTAACATATTTATAAATGATCTAGAGATGAAAATAATTAGGGAGGGATTTAGATTTCATAATTACATTACATTACATTACATTAGGGATTTCTATTCCGCCATTACCTTGCGGTTCAAGGCGGATTACAAAAGGTTAATTTAAAAAAAACAGAGTTACAATGATTAGCAAGAGAGGTAAGTTGTAGATCTTATAACTAATTAACGGGTTGTTGAGGGTGAGGTGGTTTGTAAAAGAATTAATAGGTGGTCATAGTGGAGGTTCTTTTGTTATTATTAGTGCGGTAATGGGTAGATCAAATGTCAGTTTTAGAGTTACTAAGAGGTCGTGTTGTTATTGTTGCTTCAGGAATTTCTTGAAAAGTATAGTTTTTATTTCTTTTCTGAACGTCCTATAGTCTGGGGTGGTCATCAGAAGGTTGGAGATCTGGTTGTCCAGCCTTGCGGCTCGAGTGGCTAGGAGGCCGTCGTGTAGTTTTGTTCTTTTTACTTCCTTGATTGGGGGGGGTATGAATGGGGAGTGCGTTTTTCTGTGTCTGGTAGTGGGTGCTTGGATGAGGCGATTGTTCAAGTATGATGGGCTGTCTCCGTGTAGGGTTTTAAATAATATGCAGTAGAATTTGAATTGGATTCTTTCTTGGACTGGAAGCCAATGTGAGTTGATGAAGGCTTCAGTAATGTGGTCATGTTTTCTCAATGAGTAGATGAGTCTCAAAGCTGTATTTTGGATTGTTTGGAGTTGTCTAATCGTCGTTACAGGGCAAGGAAGGAAGAGGATGTTGCAGTAGTCCAATATACCTAGTATTAGGGATTGTACTATAAGTTGGAATTGTGTTATTTCAAAGAATTTTCGGACTTGTCTCAGATTTCTCATGATTGCGAAAGATTTCTGAATTGTTTTATTTATTTGCGGTTGCATAGTGCAGCATCTGTCTATGGTCATGCCAAGTAGTTTTATGGTGGTTTGGATGGGATATTTGATTGCGTTTATATCTAGGTTGGTTGTGGTTTGGACCTTGTCATTTTCGAGAAGGATGAATTTGGTTTTGTCTTGGTTGAGTTTAAGTTTGTGATTTTTCATCCAGGTTGTGACTGTTTCAAGTGTTTGGTGAAGTTTGTCTGTCATGGTAGGTTTAGAATGATCGTATGGGATGAGGATGGTGATGTCATCAGCATAGCTATAGGTGGTTATGCCTAGATTGTCCAGATGCGTTCCTAGAGAAGCGGTGTAGAGATTGAAGAGGGTAGGTGATAGTGGAGATCCTTGTGGTACGCCGCAGGGGTTTGACCAGGATTCTGACTTTTCTTTGTTTGATTTTACACTGTAGGTTCTGAGTTTTAGGAATCCTTTAAACCAAGAGTATACTTTGTCTGAGATGCCTATTGCGTCTAAGATCTGTAGAAGACACAAAGTTATTCAAAGTTGTTAAATCTCAAGAGGACTGTGAAAAATTTTAGAAGGACCTTATGAGACTGGGAGATTGGGTATCCAAATGAGAGATGACATTTAATGTGAGCAAGTGCAAAGTGATGCATGTAGGAAAGAGAAACCCAAACTACAGCTACATGGTGCAGTTTCATATTAAGAGTAACCACACAGGAAAAGAATAGGTGTAATTACTTTTTATATTTTGAAATCCTCTGCAAAGTATGCAATGGCAAGAAAAAGCAAATAGAATATTAGGAATTATCAGAAAAGGAATGGTGAACCAACGAAAGATTAGGTTCTAACTTCTGCTAATCTTCTTTCTTGTAAATCCACCCTTTATGCTGGGAACAGGTGGGAAGTAGTGTTCCCCTGTTCCCTGCAGGAACTTCAACTAACTCAAAGTCAGCCCCTCCTACTGTGCTCATTTCCTGGACATGCTCCCTGGACACCAGTTAGTCTTCAAATACCCAATAATCTCTACAGGAGAAACAAGAAACAAAATAGAGAGGGAGAAGGGGGAACGGGGAAACCCCCCCCCCCCAACCAAACAATCAATTCTGCTCACGTTAACATAATCAAAACAGCAACAATACAAATTGGAAAACAGATTATGAAACATTAAAACCTGAACTATGGGGGGTGGGGGGGGGACATGGTCATGCAGTGAGCAGGGAAGATGTGTTTTTCTTGAGCACTATGGTTCTCCCTTCCTAATAGTCTCTTTGGACTATATACTGCTTCTATATTCCACACCAAGTGGTTTCATCTGCTTTTCCTGATTGAATGGACAAGTTTGTGCATAAGAACGGATCTGATATGAGCACTAAATCTGGGAAAAAGGAGTATCTCAAATCAGCAGCTAGAGCGGTGGATAAAATGGCGGGCCCTGTGGAAACATCTGAGCTGATGAGTGAGGAGTTGGTCGCCCGCTTAACGGAGGCAGTAGTTCAGGCATTGGGAACTAAGCTGGACAAAGTCAATGATCCCTAGCTACACTGTCTACCACAGTGTCTGATTTTAATGCCCGGGTTACAGAGGTGGAGCAGCGTGTCAAAACCCTGCAGTGTAAACTAGCTAGGCAGAAAGTTTAGCCCAGGGGCAGGGAAGATGGCCACCGCGGATGAAGTAAGGAAGAAGTAGGGAATTACAGGCCGATAAATCTGACCTGTGGTAAACAAATTAATGGAAAAACTTTTAAAACAGACAATAGTCAAGTTTCTGGAATCCTGTGGATTATAGGACCGGAGGCAACATGGATTCACTAGAGGTAGGTCTTCTCAGACAAATCTGATCAGTTTTTTTGACTGGGTAACCAGAGAATTGGATAGAGGATGTGTGCTAGTCATCTAATAAATAAACTGAGTGCTCTCAGGATGGGTCCGAAAGTGACGGGCTGGGTCAAGAACTAGTTGAGTGGAAGGCGACAGAGGGTAGTGATCAATGGAGATCGCTCTGAGGAAAAGGATGTTATCAGTGGTGTGCCTCAAGGTTCTGTTCTTTTTTTTTTTAAGTTCAATAAGTTTTATTTAATACAAAACATAGAAACATGATTATGGTATATATATGATCTGAAGAGGCGTTTCGGCGTCCCGTTTAAAAGTTTGATCGGATTGTTTTACACCCCGAGGCAGCAGACTCGTGAAATGCTGGCCACCGTCGGTGTACCGATCAACTGAAGATAAGTTGAAAGCTTTTCTTCTATCAACTTGCATAGACAGCCCTGCTAAAGTTTTTATACTTGGGAGTGAAATGGAGGTTTTTTGCCAATGAGGTTATCACCCAACCACCTTAATCCACCTTTGTGGCGGTGGGAGGGCTTCTGTCTGAGGCTTTTCCTCCATTTTTTTGAAACACATCCCTTTAAACTAAAGCAGCACTGTCTACATTATATATGACATTTTTGTATCTTTCTTGTGAAAGTGTATCTTTAATAATAATATGGTATATATAAGGACATAACATTTCATAAGAAGTGATACACAATGATATGTTACATTTTTATAAATGATATTGCTGAAGGGTTGTTGGGTAAGATTTGCCTCTTTGTAGATGATACCAAAATCTGCAATAGAGTTGACCTGCCGGATGGTGTGAATAACATGAAGAAAGACCTGGCGAAGTTTGAAGAATGGTCTGAAATTTGGCAGCTAAAATGTAATGCTAAGAAATGCAAGGCCATGCATTTTGGCTGCAAAAACCCAAGGGAACGGTACAGATTAGGGAGTGAAGAGCTTGAAGAGATATTTTTCATGTGTTTTGCAGTATTCTTTCAACTATGTTTGAAGTTGTAAATCCAGACTGTTTGCCTTCTCTTGCTGATATATTACAAGGCCATTGTATGTTTGAGAGATGTGTTTTCTTATTCTGTTGTGAAGTAAATTTAATTGTTTTCTTAGCTGTATTTGTAAGAAAATTTAGATAAGAGTCTCTGACCAAAGCACTTCTAGATTTTGGTCTTAGATAAGTAAAGGATTTATTTCTTTTAAAGTTGCATGTGATCTGTGTCCATATATGGTTTGCATTTATGTCATATGCTGACGACTCTTACCCATGTAAAATGATATAAAAAGAGATACAGAATATTCAATAAAGCGGACATGTTTAGGAGATAATAGGCGTCTGTTTTCTCTTAGATATTGTCCCCGGATGCATCTGCTTGTCAAATGACAGAGTGTGTACGGCCATAATCGGGCCTTATCCTTTTCAGTGGGGGCTCGTCCGGGATGGACGTTGATATCACCGGTATTTTGTGAGTATTTCTGAATTTTGAATTCTGTTCTTTAATACTCACTGGTATTAGGTGCCCTGTTCCCACCCTTTATTTGTTAAATATAGATTTTTAGGAAGTCTATAGCGGAGTTTGAAGAAATCACACTAACAATAAAAAAACTCCTATCGTTCTTTTGGGAAGAACAATATTACTTATAGAGCCGCCTGCGCACTCTGTCGTTTGTCGGGTTAACACTTTTTGTTTGTGCTTTCTCTCTTCTATCGCTTTCTTTTCTATTGCTTAGAGATAAGATTTTAGAGAGTATAAGACAATATTTTATATTACTGTTCTGTATCTCGCTTATAAGGTAAGATAAGCGGGATTCCTGCATTGCTATATTGTTTTTGTAATGGGTCAGAACGGTAGTAAGGTTCCCCCCTCTTCCCTAAGAAAGCTGAGACTTGTAAGGCTTATGTTGCCCGTGTATGTGACACTGGATATTATCTTATTGATCCTTGGATAGATAATATGGCTGGTTGGACTGAAGGACTTCATAGTTCGAGTCCGTTTCCCCGAGATGGGGCAAATGATATGTTTCATGATAAAGGGATTGTGTTTGGGGGATCATGAGGCATGGCCATATTATTTAGGGGATCCGCACTGGGACAAAGAATATATGAGAAGGGGAGGCTGTGGCGTTGCCAGTGCCGGCCTATATGCTTGGCTCCGGTCAGCGCCCAGAATAGCCTGCGTCTTTCATGCTTCCAGAAGAGGCTGGAAGTCCTGCTGGTTTCTCAGTCAATAAAGAAGCAGAAATAGGTCAAAACAATAAGTTCAAAGTAGAAATAAAGTCCCACTTTATTGTGGTTACAAATCCTAAACAGGATTCAGTCCATTCTTTCCATGAACACAGGAAAACATGAAAAAATAAAACTGAGTTGCAAAAACAAACAACTCACACCTTCCTTGCAGGTATCACAGGTAAGTATCTCCTTAAACTGTAAGCGTTCAGCCTTAATATTTCTGTCTTTAGCAAACAGCCAGAAATAAACTATAACACTTCCTTTGAAGAAAGAAAGAGCTGTACCCAGGCCTAGATTGAAGCAGGCCTGGCCCCGACCAACTCAGCAGTAGTTGGTGGGGGAGGGGAGTAGATGAATCCACTAATTTATCTCTGTTTTAAAAAGAATGCCACAAATGGCCCCACAATCCCAACCAAGGATCTTATGTGGATTCTCCCCAAATCTAACACCCCTTCATACAGTCCAAATTGTAGTTTCTCTTGACTTTCAAAAGGGCAAACACAAACCAAACAGTCCAGCAAAAATAAACCTGAAAAAAGGTTTCCAGCTTCAGGCACCTTGCAGTGAGCCCAGCACTGCTCACGGCTCCACACAGGTGCAAACAGGTTCCAATAAGTAAAAACCCAAAAAGTTCCCAAACTTAAGCACAACAAAACACAGGAATTGTACAGCAATGTTACTTACCGTAACAGTTGTTATCCAGGGACAGCAGGCAGCTATTCTCACTAGTGGGTGTTGTCATCCGACAGAGCCCCGATACGGACATCTTGCAAGCATGTCTTGCTTGAAGAAACTCAGAAGTTTCGAGATGCCCGCACCGCGCATGCGCCAGTGCCTTCCCGCCCGATGCTCCGGGCGTGTCTCCTCAGTTCAGGTAGCTAGCAGAGAAGCCAACCCAGGGGAGGTGGGTGGGACGTGAGAATAGCTGCCTGCTGTCCCTGGATAACAACTGTTACGGTAAGTAACACTGCTTCATCCCAGGACAAGCAGGCAGGTATTCTCACTAGTGGGTGACCTCCAAGCTAACCTCAATGGGATGGAGGGAGAGTTGGCAACTTAGGAGAACAAATTTTGTAACACAGTTTGGCCAAACTGTCCATCCCGTATCCAGACAATAATGAGAGGTGAATGTATGAACCGAGGACCAAGTGGCAGCCTTACAAATCTCCTCAATCGGTGTCGATCTGAGGAAGGCTACAGAGGCTGCCATTGCTATGACCCTATGTGCTGTGACCTTACAGGGAAGGGGTAATCCAGCCTGGGCATAGCAGAAAGAGATACAAGCCGCCATCCAGTTGGAGAAGGTGCGCTTCGATACAGGTCGTCCCAACTTGTTTGGATCAAAGGAGACGAAAAGTTGAGGAGCAGTTCTGTGTGGTTTGGTGCGATCCAAGTAGAAAGCCAAAGCACGTTTACAGTCCAGAGTGTGAAGAGCTGATTCTCCAGGATGAGAATGAGGCTTTGGAAAGAACACTGGAAGCACAATGGATTGGTTGAGGTGAAATTCAGAGACCACTTTAGGCAGGAATTTCGGGTGAGTGCGGAGGACCACCTTGTCATGATGGAATACTGTGAAAGGTGGGTCCGCCACCAAGGCCTGAAGCTCACTGACCCTGCGAGCAGATGTGAGGGCCACCAGAAAAACCACTTTCCAAGTGAGAAACTTTAGAGGAGCCTTGCTCAGAGGCTCAAAAGGAGGTTTCATAAGCTGAGAAAGGGCAACATTGAGATCCCAAACCACTGGAGGCGGTTTGAGAGGAGGATTGACATGAAAAAGTCCTTTCATAAATCTGGAAACCACAGGATGAGAAGAGAGAGGTTTCCCTTGTAGAGGCTGATGGAAAGCCGCAATAGCACTCAGGTGGACTCGTATAGATGTCGACTTGAGACCAGATTGAGACAGATGTAAAAGATAGTCCAAAACAGAGGATAGGGAGGCTCGCTGAGGCTCCTTAGAATTGGAAATACACCATGAAGAAAATCTAGTCCATTTTTGGGAGTAGCATTGACGAGTAGTAGGCTTCCTGGAAGCCTCCAAGACCTCCCTCACCGCCTGGGAAAACTGATGAGGGGTTACGTTGAGAGGAACCAAGCTGTCAGGTGGAGAGACTGCAGGTTGGGATGAAGTAGAGATCCCTGATGCTGAGTAAGCAGTGAAGGAAACACTGGAAGAAGGACCGGCTCCCTGCTGCTGAGTTGAAGTAGAAGGGAGAACCAAGGTTGTCTGGGCCACCGAGGAGCAATCAGAATCATGGTGGCATGGTCCGATCTCAACTTGACCAGAGTCTTTGGAAAGAGAGGAAATGGGGGAAACGCATACAGGAAGCGATTCCCCCAATCCAGTAGAAAGGCATCTGCCTCGAGACGATGAGGAGTGTAGATCCTGGAGCAAAAAAGAGGCAGTTTGAAGTTGTAGGGAGCCGCAAAGAGGTCTATCTGAGGCGTTCCCCACTGAGCAAAGATCTGATGAAGGGGCACGGAATGGAGGGTCCATTCGTGAGGCTGGAGAAGCCGACTCAGCTTGTCCGCCAAGACATTGTCATTCCCCTGAATGTAGACAGCTTTGAGGAAGGTGTTGTGGCGAACCGCCCAATCCCAGACTCTGAGAGCCTCCTGGCAGAGGGAGGCCGAGCCCGTGCCCCCTTGCTTGTTGAGATAATTCATGGCGACCTGAATGTCGGTGCGAATGAGGACCACCATGTCGTGAAGCAGATGTTGAAAGGCTTGAAGAGCATTGAAGATGGCTCTGAGCTCCAGAAGATTGATTTGATGGAATCGGTCCGCACAGGTCCAGAATCCCTGAGTGCGAAGTCCATCCAGATGCGCTCCCCAAGCATAGGTCGAGGAATTGGTTGTGAGAACCTTCTGGTGGGGAGGAGAATGAAACAGCAAACCTCTGGATAGATTCGAAGAGGTCATCCACCAGAGTAGAGACTGCCGAAGAGCAGGAATGGCTGTGATGTGTCGAGTCAACGGATCCGACACCTGAGTCCACTGAGATGCCAGGGTCCACTGAGGAATTCTGAGGTGGAGTCTGGCCAACGGCGTCACATGAACCGTAGAGGCCATGTGGCCCAGGAGGACCAACATGTGTCTCGCCGAGATGGTCTGGCGAGAAGATACAGACTGGCAGAGATGAAGAAGAGCATCCATGCGCTGAGAAGGAAGGAATGCTCGGAGACGAATGGTATCCAGGACAGCCCCGATGAAGGGCAGCGACTGGGTCGGCCGCAGATGAGACTTGGGAAAGTTGATCTCGAATCCCAAATTCTGCAGGAACAGATGAGTGTAGGCCTCCTTGAGATCCAGAGAGCATAACCAGTCGTTCTGCTCGAGGAGGGGGTAGAGAGAAGCAAGCGTCAGCATGCGAAACTTCTCTTTGACAAGGAATTTGTTGAGGACCCTGAGGTCCAAAATGGGTCGCAGGTCGCCCGTCTTCTTCGGGACAAGGAAGTACCGGGAGTAAAACCCCTGGTTCAGTTGGTCCGTTGGAACCGGCTCCACAGCACGAAGCCGGAGCAAGGCTTGAGCTTCCTGAAGAAGAAGGGTGGTCTGAGTCAAGTTGGAAGGATACTCTCTTGGAGGGTGGTCCGGAGGGACCCGATGGAAATGAAGAGAGTATCCCTCCCTGATGATAGTAAGGACCCAGAGGTCGGTTGTTATGGTCTCCCAGCGATGATAAAAATGATGGAGACGCCCTCCGATGGGAAAACCAGGGGGAGGCAGAACGAAGTTGGTTATGCCCTCAACGAGACAGTCAAAAAGGCTGCGTGGTCTTAGGGACAGCAGGCGACTGAGACTTAGGCTGACCCTTCTGGGGAGGCTGTCGCTTCGCCGGTTGCCTCGCAGGAGGAGTTTGCCTCGGCTGATAACGCCTCTGATAAATCAACGGTGGACGAGAAGGTTGAGACTGCTGAGGCTTAGGCTTAGGCCGAAGAATAGATTGGAAGGACATTTTGTGGTCAGACAATTTCTTCGTGACAGTCTCGATGGATTCGTCAAAAAGATCCGCCCCAGCACACGGGACGTTCGCCAGGCGGTCCTGAAGATTCGGGTCCATATCAATGGTCCGCAACCAGGCCAACCGGCGCATCGCCACCGAGCAAGCCGGCGCTCGGGCTGAGAGCTCGAACGCATCATAGGCAGACTGCATCAACTGAAGCCGGAGTTGGGACAACGAAGCAACCACTTCTTCAAACTCAAACCTAGCCTGGGACTCGATGTATGGAGTGAACTTTCGAAGCACAGGCAGAAAAAATTCCAAGTAGGTTGCAAAGTGGAAGTTATAATCCAGGACTCGAGACTCCATCATCAAATTTTGATAGATGCGTCGCCCAAACTTATCCATGGTCCTGCCCTCGCGTCCCGGAGGCACGGAAGCATAGACCTGGCCAGGATGAGACCGCTTGAGCGAGGATTCGACCAGGAGGGACTGGTGCGAAAGTTGAGGACCCTCAAAGCCTTTATGATGCAACATGCGGTACCGCGAATCCAATTTGCCAGGGACCACAAGGATAGAGTAAGGAGACTCGAAGCACCTCATGAAGGTCTGGTCGAGGAGCTTGTGCAGAGGAAGGCGCAAGGACTCGGCCGGAGGACGAGGCAAGTGCATGGTATCGAGGTACTCCTTGGAGTATCGAGACCCAGCATCGAGGGTAATATCCATGTCATCCGCCATCTGTCTGAGGAATGAGGAAAAAGACAGTTGGTCTGCCGTCGCCGGTCTACGAGAAGGACTAGAAGAAGACGAGGCTTCGGGTTCCATAGAGGCCTGTGAGCAACAGGACGAGTAGAAAACCTCGGGGTCCTCGAACTCCGGGCCCGGAGGAGACCCAGTCGAAGCAGCATACCCCAATCGAGGCAACTTCTTGAGGCGAGACAGTTGAGTGTCGAGAGGAATGCTTCGAAGAATGCCTGGACCGATGCCCTTCTCGATGCCTGGAAGGGGATTGAGTCCTTCTGTGAGAGACTGGGTCAGACGCCTTCAAGGAGCAGATTGGACTCGATGCCGTCGATCGCAAAGGTGGAAGAGTCGGTGCTTCTCTGGACGTCGCCCAGGCTTGATAGGGGGTTCGGAAGAACTCGTCCTGCTTCCTGCTATGGCCCGGACTGGATGGCCCCGAAGGTGGACGCCACACTGAATCATGGGGCGGAGTAATCGGTTCCAAGGGAGGCAGGTCACTAAACGAGGGTTTCCTCGAGGGAATGGGCTCCAAAGGAGGCATATCACTAAGAGAAGCCCTCCTCGAGGGAATCGGTTCCAAAGGAGGCACAGCACTATCGGAGGACCTCCTCGAGGACCCGGACACCACTCGCCGCTCCTCCTCTCCGAGCAACGAGGTCGTGCGGCGAGGAGGAGGAGGAGGAGGGGGCGGACCGCCCCTCGAAGCCGAAGCAGGGAGGTCACCCTGGATGGTGGCAATCAGTCGAGGCCCCATGGTTTGCATGAGTTCAACGAACTGAGCCTCCAGAATGGACCGCAGCGAAGCCGATATGGAGGGATCCGCACCAAAAGGGGGCCCTTCCGCACGGTCTCCGCGCTCCTTCGGTGCAGTGTGCTTCTGCTTGCCAGCTTTCGGCACCTTGAGCACCACTGGTGGAACTGTAGGGGTCGATACTTGCTCCGAGGAGACGGAGGAAGGCACCGGCGCCGAAGCCTGGGCCGAAACCAGGGTGAACGATGCCGGTTTCAGGAGGCCCGAAGCAGCTGAGGAGGCAGCGGGCTTCGCTGAAGGAGTCGAAGCCCCCGTCGATGTCGATGTCGAAGCTGCAGGATCTGACGAAGCTTCCATCTTGAACATGGACTCCCAAAGCAGACAGCGGCGCTTAAACGCTCTCGCCATCAGAGTGGAGCAA
Organism: Geotrypetes seraphini; assembly: GCF_902459505.1. NCBI lineage: Eukaryota > Metazoa > Chordata > Amphibia > Gymnophiona > Dermophiidae > Geotrypetes > Geotrypetes seraphini. Next base: position 122,333,947 of record NC_047089.1, read on the forward strand.
GGCCGGCACGATTTCGGGAAGTGATCCGGTCCCAGACACTGTAAGCAGAGTCGATGAGGGTCCGTGAGTGAAATCGCGCGCTGGCACTTGCTACACTTTTTGAAACCGGTAATCGGCCTAGACATAGGCCGGAAAAGCTCCGCTGCAAGGTCGAAAGCGCGGGGCCTCAGCCACGCGGCAGACCCGGAGTCGGAAGGAAAATTTTTTTTTTTTTTTTTTTTTGAAAAAAGAAATCAAAGAAAGAAATAAACGTACAGGAGAGCTCAAAAGAACTCAACCCGCGGCAAAAAGAAGGCAAACAAGATATTCAATGGGCGCAAAATGAAGATAGACTTCTCAGCTCTGCGGAAGAAAAAGAACTGATGAGACAACGCCCGGAGCATCGGGCGGGAAGGCACTGGCGCATGCGCGGTGCGGGCATCTTGAAACTTCTGAGTTTCTTCAAGCAAGACATGCTTGCAAGATGTCCTTATCGGGGCTCTGTCGGATGACATCACCCACTAGTGAGAATACCTGCCTGCTTGTCCTGGGATAATTAGCTTTCTTCCATGGGACAAGCTTCTGTATCCATGATAGTTTCCATAAAGTCCATGGACTCCGGTTCAGCTAGCTGGTTGGCTTCAGAGACAGGGGCTGTATCCACCATCTCAATATCATGAAAGTGGTGAGGTTCAGGAGAGCAGTCCTGTAAACCTCCTTCCTGGGCTGACCCAGGGCAGACTGCCTGAATCTTCTTCAGTGCTGCCTCAAGAGCACTGAGGCGACCACGCCCTGTTCTATGAGGGGGCAGGGCAACCTGCAGCTTCTCCTTAGATTTCCTAGGACTTCTAATTAAGCCCTGCAGCTGGGAGTTAGCTGAGCTAGAGGAATTGTTCAGTGCTGATCCAGGCTGTTCCCCTCATAGTCCTCACCTCCCCAGGGTTCTGTAAGCTGGGTTTTAAGTGGCAATTCAGAGCCTACCTTTCTATTGGGGTTTATTCTGTCACACTGGTTGGCCCTATTCAAGGCCAGGCTAGGTTTAGGAATAGCCTTTCCTGGCACAAGCCAAGCTTTAGGGCTAGGGTTGTGACATACCCCCACCTTTAAGGATTGACTGTCCCTGACTTTAAGTGATATTTCACTATCCCCTTGAATCCGTGATAAGCTATCCACATTGGTGCTTAGTTTACCTGGGCGTTGCACCACCCTGAACCTAAATGTCTGCAGGGCCAAATACCAACGGGTTCATATGCTCCTTATTGGTCAGCTACTGTTAAAGATAAAACATCCAAGCTGTCCATTCTTTCCCCTGCTCAATTACATGCTGCTAGCCCTCCTCCTTATCATTTACAAATTCCTTCACCTGGTGCTCCTCTTAAACTTTATCCCTCTTTATCTAAGGATGATATTGACCTCCTTATCGGTAGTACTCTTGTTCCTCCTCCTCCTCCACCTCTTGTCCTGTCCGGTGCAGCTGCATCGGGACAGGTTGCTGACACTTTGCCCCAAGCCATTCCATTTCCCACTGTATCCACGACCAGCCCCACTGTTCGGGGGCCGATAATCTCTTTTTCACCCCTCCACACTCGTAGCGGTACTCAAAGAGTTGCGGAAGTACAGGAGCTGATGCAAGAACAGATGCCCTTTCTCACAGTGGGGGATATTCTTTTGAAGAAACCCATTGAGTTAGAAGACATTAACAAGATTATTAAGCACTGCCCCAAGCCTCTTGCCTCTGCTAGTGCGACTTTTCACTATTTAAAACGAGCCTGCAAGGGTCGAAATTATACGCAGGAAGATATGCGCCTTATTATAGATGGCATTGTTGGACACAGTTCCCCTTGGGAGAGGAAAGGGAGAGAAAAAGAGGGGAGAGAGGAGGAAGGGAAAGGGAGAGAAGAGAGGGTAAAGGAGATTAAGTATCAAACAGATGGGGTTTCAGTTTTCTTCGGAAGATGATGTGGCAATCTCTCCTGCTGACACCCTGCCGGAACTGCCATGATGCCCGGCAGGAGGGATCCCAAGCCCTCCTTCTGGAAGACAACCTCCTCACCCAGAATTGGGCCAGTTGCCTAAGGCCCCTCCTATAGGCGGAGCCTTAGGCACCGGGAAGGCACCTAGGACTTGATTGGCCCAGGTGCTTAAGACCTTTTCTATGGGTGAGGGTTTAGGCGCCAGAGCCAATCAGGTCCTAGGTCCCTCCCTGGTACATCCCACAATACACCAGGAAGGAACAGGCCCACCATTTGAAAGACGGCGGGCCTGCCGGACGGACTGGTCTAACGTCCCTAGTATTAGTGTTTTAGAGCCTGCTACTGTCACAGCTACTGCTTATAGACTTAATACTGAAGCAGGAAATGCTGTTATGTGGAATGAATTATAGGCAGAGCTTGATCGGTGTTTTAAGTCTCGATCTTCCCTTCCTATTGCAGTAGCCTGCAAACAGAAATCAAGTGAAACTGTTGTGGATTTCTGGAAGAGGTTTAATGAAACCTGGACCCAAGAGGCGGGTCTCAGTTCCCATGTAAATATGGATTCCCTACTTATTCAGACTTTCCTTTCTAATCTCCGTTCTCCCTTGCAAATTCTGGTCAAACAAATGATTTCAGAATGGCCCACTAGTTCTCGTGCTGAATTTCAAAATAAATTAATGGAAAAAGAGGCAGCAGGTTGTTTTGAGATCTCTAAACCTCGGGAAATACTGCATCAGGGCCAGCTACCCACCTGGGGACCGCGCCTGACTACCTCTCATGGAAGAAGGGGTCGCGGGTTTCGCAGGGGGAGGGCTCCAGTCTCTGGTCGAGGTGGTAATAATCCATCCAGAAGTACTGGATGTTTCAATTGTGGGGACCTTGGTCACTGGCTTAATCAATGCCCTCATCCCAGACCCCCCGCATTACCAGTTCAGTCTGCCCCACCGGTGGTGCCTACCCCTCCCTCTACTGTGAGACCATCTGCCACTTCTCCTCGTTTTCCTATCTCTTGGCACAGCCCCCCTACTCCCCTATGAAGGGGCCCGGAGGTTTACACCCCAGCATTCACTTTGGTCTCTGCCTTTGCTAAGGATTCTCCTATGATATCTCTTATTGTACAAGGGAGTCCAGTGCCTTTTCTTGTAGATTCGGGTGCCACTTGTAGCACCATCAGTGAGGATTACTATCGGGGCCCACGCATGAATGCTGAACCTTCTATGGGAATTAATGGGGTTTTGACTAAATCCTATCGTACCACACCCCTGTCTGTAGCTCAGGCTTTACTCTTTTTCAGCACTCCTTTCTTATTATTCCCCATTGCCCTGTCAGCCTTCTTGGTCGAGATCTTTTTTTTCCTCTCCTCATTCAGCTCACTACAGATGATACAGGAGGTTTGCATGTCTTTTCCTCCGTTATTCCCATTTGCCCTCCGTCCACCCTTTACCTTTCTACTTGCCCTGACACACTTTTGCCCCTTCCCCCAGACTCTCCGGTCTGGGCTTCTACTGACACTGATGTAGGCTCTATTTCAATTACCCCCTATCGTGCTTCTCTGAAATCTCTCATTCCTGTTTTCATTAAGCAGTACCCGATCTCCCAAGAGAAGGAGAAAGTCATGATTTCACTAATTGCTTCCTTTCTTTCCTCTGGTATTATTAAAACCACCATCTCTTCCTACAATACGCCCATCAATCCTGTTGTCAAAGCTGATGGCACCCCCTATTTTGTTCAAGACCTTAGGGCTGTTAATGCTTTGGTGATTCCCATTGCACCCATTGTCCCGGATGTCCCTTCTCTCCTCTCCTCCATTCCACCTGCAGCTCATATTTTTTCAGTCATTGATTTGAAGAATGCTTTTTTTTCTGTCCCTGTTGACGAGGACACCCAGCCCCTTTTTGCATTCACTTTTAAGCAACAGCAGTATACCTGGTGTAGAATGCCCCAGGGCTATGTTGATTCCCCTGTGGTTTTCTCCATTGTCCTTCGGGCTACTTTACAGCCATGGACTGCCCCCATGGTTCTGTCCTCATTCAATATGTGGATGACCTTCTTTTGTGTTCCATAACTCAGGAGACCTGTCAGGCTGATAGTTTGCACCTTTTACAATGGTTGTCTGTGTGTGGTCACAAGGTGTCACGAAAGAAACTACAATGGTGTAAATCTGAAGTGGAATACCTGGGTTTTGTCCTGTCTCATGGTCAGAGGAAAATTAGCACTTCTCGCATTGCTGCTGTTTTGGGTTTGCTTCGCCCAGCTACTCAAAAAGACATGCTTACTTTTCTTGGTATGATTGGTTATTGCCACCAATGGATCCCTGATTGTTCCTTATATGACCAGATTTTGAGACAGACGCTAGGTCCTGAAATGACTGATCTTATCAGATGGACTAAAGAAATGTTGGACGCTTTTGGACATTTGAAATGTGCTTTGGTTTCTAGCCCAGACTTGGGTCTTCCTGATTATGACCAAATGTTTCATCTCTTTGCTCGTGACAATTGTAAGACTATGGCGGGCATCCTGGCTCAGGATCATGGCGGTAAGTTACGCCCTGTTGCCTTTTTTTCTAAAGTTACCCCTGTTCAAGTTCAAGGCATGCCTGCCTGTTTGAGGGCCCTAGCTGCATGTGCTATGGTGGTAGAGATGGCTACTCCTCTAACACTTGGTCACCCCACTACCCTTCATACTTCTCACGATGTCCAAGCCCTCCTTCGCAATATTCATACCCAGCATATGTCAGCAATCTCACCATCAGATATTCTGCCCCGACATACGGCCCCGCTCTACTTTTAAATGGTCTTTTGGGTCTTAAGGGTGAACAGGATGTGCTTCCTCCTGATCATTCCTGTGTCTCTCTGATATATCAAGACACTTCCCCTCGCCCTGATTTGTCCTCTACCCCTCTCCCCGATGCTTCCTCCATTTTTGTTGATGGTTCTTGCTCACGTCCTAGTGACAACACCTTCCACACAGGATATGCTGTAGTTGAACTCCTGATATCATCCATGAGGCCTTTTCCCTCCCCTATCTTTCAGCACAGGCTGCTGAACTCATTGCTCTTACTCGCGCCTGTCACCTTTTCTCTGGTAAACGCGTTAATATTTATACCGACTCTAAATATGCCTTTGGTGTTGTACACGACCATGGTGTTATCTGGCAGCGTCGCAGCTTTATGGCCGCTGATGGTAAGCCTATTTCTCATTCTTCCCTTGTTTTGGATCTTCTCTCTGCTTTACTCCTGCCTGCTGCAGTTGCTATTCTTCATTGTCGTGCACACACTGGCCTTCAGACTGAAGTTGCCAGAGGTAATGCTCTGGCTGACCGCATTGCTAAACAAGCTGCTTTGGACCCCCCCCTCCTTCCTCTGTTCTCCTTCCTCTTCTTTCTCCTCCTTTTTCCCCTTCTTCTCTTTTTTTCCCAGCTTCAATCCTTTGTTACCCCCTCTGAACTTGATGCCTGGCAAATAGCCGGTGCCCAAAGCCGCCCTTCGGATGGACTTTGGTGCAAAGAGGGGAAACCCTGTATACCAGCCGCTAGTTCCCCCTTATTCATAGCTCAATATCATGGCATTGGTCATCGTAGTGTTCCCTCGACACTCCAGCTCCTTGCCAGTGATTTTTTTCATTCTTGACCTTTGCTCCCTGATACAGACATATATAGCTCGATGTCTAACTTGTCTCCGTGCTAATCCCAACATACCCCATAAAGCACCACACCAGCACCTTACTTACCACACTTCTCCTTTTTCACACTTACAGATTGATTTTACTCATATTCCTCATGCCACTGGGACCCGCCAGGATTATGTCCTTGTTATTGTTGACATGTTTTCCCGATGGCCTGAAGTCTTTCCCACTACAAATGAAAATGCTCAGACTGTGGTGAACATTTTACTTCGTGAAATCATCCCTAGGTGGGGATGTCCCATACACATCAATTCAGATAATGGTCCTGCTTTCACTGCCAGAGTATGCAAAGCTTTAGCTACCGCACTCCGTATTGAGTGGAAATTTCATCTTCCATATCACCCACAGAGTTCTGGTATTGTCGAACGCATGAATAGGACTATTAAAGACAAAATCAGGAAAGCCACAGCTGGCATGTTTGTGAATTTGCAGCCTCACTGCACCACTGGCTACTCTCCCTTTGAGATTCTCATGGGACGACCTTTCCCCGCCCCATGGGTAGATAGACCCTCCATAGTTGAGAGTAGTGATCTTCCCTTGATACAGGAAGAATATGTTCGGAAGCTCATTGAAACATTAGGGCATGTTGAAAGAACTGTGTCTTGCACTTCTCCTTTCTCTCCACAGACTCCTACCCATTCCTTCCAGCCTGGTGATGAAGTCATCATCCAGAAGCTTTTCAAGGATCGGAAGCAGACGGATTTCCCCTTTGGCCCTCCCACTACTGTGATCGCTGTGACCAGGACCGCTGTACTCACTGAGGAGTCTCCTGTTTGGATCCATGCAAGTCGCTTGAAGAGGGTTAACCTAAAACCCCAGAAGCAAGCCGTCTCTGCGCAGATTTCACCCCCTTCAGAGGAACAACATGATGATCTCATCACAGCATTCCACCAACTTTATCTTTCTCCTCCTGGCAGCGCTGCTGCTAGTTTTTTTTCCTGTATGGATCATTTCTAACTGTGTCTACAGAGATGATGTGTCCTGGGTCCACGACACTTTCTGCCCATACCCATCTGTAAATGACACCCCAATAATGTACTCATCTGTAAACAGCACCCCCGGCACCTCTTTGCGACTAAGACGTCAAGCTGGACTACTCCCTCGCAAAGGCTGTCCTTCAATTGGAATTCAGAAAGATAGACAGTATACTACCTTTTGGTATAATTCCAGTAGTGTGCAAGTTGCCACCTTCTCCTTTGAGTATTGTGACATTATGGACTGCTCATCAATTGATATCCCAAGGCTATGCCATTGGTCCTCAGAGATTCCTAAAACTAAAGATATATATATATATGTTACTGACTCACATTGGGGGGATAAGTGTGCATCCTGGGGAGCGGTAGGGTGGAATACTGACACTGACTGGGCTTATAGACCAGAAAGTGCTCTAAAAAAAGTGGATCAAAATGGTAAATCTTTGCTTACTCGTATGACCCTTCGTAAGGTTGGAAACTGTTATAGGAGAAGGGCTCCTGAACAAATTATTAAGCTTTCTCTTACTATTGACAACCCTAGACCTACTGATGAAGGTATGTACGCTATGGGCATATGGTTTAAGGGTGGGTCTAGCTATCCGACCCATCAGTTTTTCTTACGGGATCTATCTACCTCCACTCATCCTCTCCCGCCATTTTGTGGGGGCCCCAAAAATACTAACCCACTGGCCCCTACATTCAATAAACTTACTGACATGATGACTATTGCCAATCCCACTTTTGAAGATACTATGGCTGTTGAGGTAGGGTTTTCAGAACGTAACCTTTGGTTGGAATGGATGAAATTCACTGCTGATCAAATGGGAACACATCACCCCCTTCTACCACCAATTGCACTGGCTACCCTTCGAATCCCGAGTCCACTTCAAGTTCGCCTGCATCTGTTACAAGACAGTATTTGGTCTCTCACCAAAATACCTCTCCCCACATTTCAATACGTATTGCACCAACAAGAAATCCCGCAGAATCCAGTTGTTTACCTTCCCCTCCATAAAATCATGCCAGCTAAAAAGATTCATCGACAAAACCTTCGCCTTCCAGGCGGCCAAGCTGAACCCTTGGCTAGCCCAAATGATGCTAGAGGCCCCGACCTACCTAGACTTCAGAAAACTTCTCAAAACACACCTCTTCCGCGAACAAGACCCTTAGTCCTTACTCCCCGCATACACTCCAACCCCCCCACCCCCACCTTCCTCTCCCCCCTCTCTCCTGGTTTCCCACTCCCTCCTTTTTATCTCCTAACCCAACTATGATAAACCTGTGCTAAAACTACTTTGCCTCCTTCCGCGCTACCTGCAATTCCGACAAAATTTTTGTAAATCCGTGTTCAGACCAGATCCTAATGTAACGGATGTGAACCGCCTAGAACTCTTTGGGTATGGCGGGATATAAGAACCTAATAATAATAATAATAATAATAATATGTGCTCAAGCTAGACCCCATCTAGGAAACGTACCTCTGGACCTCCCTCCTGGTATCCAACCATGCTTTTTTGGGTTATTTACCAATATCTCCTCTAATTTTACCGATCCCCTTTGTGCGCTGTGGCGTTCTAAATACCCTTTGCTGCCAGGACAGAAAAAGCTTGACATAGCTGTTACTATCTATAAGGGTAATTACACATGTCATGTTTCTAATTTGACACAAGGTAGTTTTGTGGGCAACTTTCCCCCAGGTTATTGTTCTGTCTTGGATTATAGGTATGCCCCATTGTTGCAGCATCAGATTTTCACCCTAGGTGATATTTACTGGCTCTGTGGAGACTTTAGGCTCCGTGTTAAGCTACCCAGCCAGTGGATAGGCCAGTGTGCTTTAGCTAAGGTTATTATGCCTCTGCATATCCTTTCTGAAGGGCACCCTTCCTCCTATTCACTTTCTTCCTCTCCTCTGTCTCGACATAGACGTGATCTCCTTGGTAGTTTTGATCCGCATGTATATATAGATGCTATAGGGGTCCCAAGAGGGGTCCCAGATGAATTCAAGGCCCGAGACCAGGTTAAGGCTGGGTTTGAGTCCCTTATTCCCCTTATTACTATCAATAAGAATGTTGATTGGATTAATTACATTTATTATAATCAGCAACGCTTTGTGAATTACTCAAGAGATGCCTTGCAAGGTATTGCTGATCAGTTAGGCCCCACTTCTCAGATGGATTTTCAAAATCGTATGGCCCTAGATATGATTTTAGCTGAGAAGGGGGGTGTTTGTAAAATTCTTCCCAGTACTTTATCGTGTTGCACTTTTATTCCTGACAATACAGGTCCTACAGGAAAAGTTACTATGGCCATTCAGAAATTAGCAGACCTCTCTGCTGAGCTCAAACATAACTCTGGTTTATCTTATCCTTGGGACCAGTATTTTAGTTGGATGTAAGGCTGGGTAAAAGATCTTCTTATTGTTATAATCTCTATTATTATCTGCATTCTTGTCTCTTATGTAATTTTTCGACTGCTCATGCGCTGTTATTCGTATTACAGCTCCTAAAACCCCTCCTCGAGACATATTTGGAATATCTCTCCCTCCAAGCTCATGCTGTACATTTATGACGTCATTTACATGACGTAAGAGGGGATTGAAGGGATACTTTTCATGTGTCTTGCAGTATTTTTTCAACTATGTTTGAAGTTGTAAATCCAGACTGTTTGCCTTCTCTTGCTGATATATTACAAAGCCATTGTATGTTTGAGAGATGTGTTTTCTTATTCTGTTATGAAGTAAATTTAATTGTTTTCTTAGCTGTATTTGTAAGAAAATTTAGATAAGAATCTCTGACCAAAGCACTTCTAGACTTTGGTCTTAGATAAGTAAAGGATTTGTTATTTCTTTTAAAGTTGCATGTGATCTGTGTCCATATATGGTTTGCATTTACGTCATATGCTGACGACCCATACCCATGTAAAATGATATAAAAAGAGATACAGAATATTCAATAAAGCGGACATGTTTAGGAGATAATAGGCGTCTGTTTTCTCTTAGATATTGTCCCCGGATGCATCTGCTTGTCAAATGACAGAGTGTGTACGGCCATAATCGGGCCTTATCCTTTTCAGAGCTTATGTGCATGACAGAAGAGCAGGACTTGGGTGTGATTGTTTGTGATGATCTTAAGGTGGCCAAACAGGTTGAAAAGGTGACGGCGAAAGCTAGAAGGATGCTAGGTTGCATAGGGAGAGGTATGGCTAGTAGGAAAAAGGAGGTATTAATGCCCCTGAATAAAACTTTGGTGAGACCTCATTTAGAATATTGTGTATAATTCTGGAGGCCGCACCTTCAAAACCATATAAAAAGGATGGCGTCAGTCCAGAGGAAGGCTACTAAAATGGTATGTGATCTTTATAAGGCGTATGGGGACAGACTTAAAGATCTCAATTTGTATACTTTGGAGGAAAGGCATGAGAGGGGAGATATGATAGACACATTTAAATAGATAAATAACTTGCATCAAAAAATGTTGCAAAAATGTTATAAGCCATTTAAGTAAAGTGGAGAAAAAAATCCTCAACTAGTTTTATATGCAGACGGCAACCCAATGAGTTTTTAAGCTGTTCTTAATCTGTATCACAGGCAAAAAAAACTCCACTACTTCTCTAAATGTAATCTTTCAAAATAGGAAAATATTTCACCACTGTGCACAGGGAACAGGAAAAAGAACCTTCAGGAAAGTAACACTTTTCTTCACAGCTGTTGATGTAAGCCAGGACCGCGATCCAAAAACGCAACTATCTTCCTACAGTCACATTTCTGGCATTGAAGTGAAACTAAACTAAACTAAACCTTAGGTTTGTATACTGCATCTTCTCCACAATCGTAGAGCTCGGCACGGTTTACAGGACTTGGGATAGAAAGGAACTCCAGTGAAGGGTTAAAGGCCATAGTGTAAAGAATGTTTAGAGGGCTTAGTATACCAGAGAAGGGAGGAAGAATTACATTTTTGAGAATAGCCAGGTTTTCAGATGTTTACGGAAAAGTTGGAGGGAGCTCAGATTCCTAAGAGGGGAGGGAAGGTTGTTCCAGAGCTCAGTGATTCTGAAGGGGAGGGAGTTCCCTAGTTTTCCTGCATGGGAAATGTCTTTTAATGAGGGGAAGGATAGTTTTAATTTTGGGGTGGATCTGATGGAATTAGGATTTGAGGAATTCCAAGAAAGAGGAATAAAGGGAGGAAGGATGCCATGTAGGATCTTGAAAGTTAGGCAGGCACATTTAAAATGGACCTTAGAGATTATCAGAAGCCAGTGAAGCTTGGACAGGAGCGGTGAGACATGGTCAAATTTGCTTTTTGCGAAGATAAGCTTGGCCGCGGCATTCTGAATTTGCTGAAGTATTTGAAGATTTTTCTTTGTTAGGCTTAAGTAGATAAAGTTGCAATAGTCCAGTCTGGAAAGGATCATGGATTGGACAAGGATGGCAAAGTGTTTTTGATGCAAACAGGATCTCACTTTCCTCAGCATGTGAAGGCTGAAAGAGCATTTTTTTACCAGGGAGTTGAGGTGGTCGTTGAAGGCAATGTAGAATCAATGATGATACCCAGAACTTTGCTTGAGAACTCAAGCTGCCGAGTGGAGCCAGAGGACAGTGGGATGAAGGTGGGTAGTTGGTCTAATTGTGGGCCGAGCAAAAGTAGTTTTGTTTTGGACTCGTTCAATTTCATTTGTACGGTGTGGGCCCAGGATTGGAGGTTCGTTATACATGAGGATATGTTCTCAGAGGGGTTAGTGAGGTATGAATCGGTCTCGAGGAGGACAAGGATGTCATCGGCATAAGTGTAAAGTGTTTCTAGGGAGGACATATAGATGTTGAAAAGAATAGGAGAAAGAGGTGAGCCTTGCCGTACTCCACATATCGGTTTCCAGGGGGAGGATGAGGTGCCATTCATGTTGACAGTGTAGGAGCGGGAAAATAAGAATTTCGAGAACCCAGTCAAGGACTGTGGAGTTAATGCTTATCTCGGAGAGTTGGTAAACTAGAATATCATGATGAACAACATCAAAAGCTGCAGAGAGGTCGAATTGTAGAAGAACGGCGAACTTATTACGAGAATGAAGTTGTTGAACCTTTGAGATTAAGGAGGTCAATAGGGATTTGGTGCTGAAGTTGGGACGAAAGCCATATTGGTAAGGTAGAATAGAGAATTTCTCTAAATAGGATGAGAGTTGGGTAGATATGATGGACTCTAGCATCTTGGTTAGGAGAGGAATGTTTGCTATTGGGCGATAGCTGGATGGAATGGAAGGGTCTAGATCAGATTTTTTCAGTAGTGGGGTCAAGGCAATATGTCCCATTTCTGGGGAAAAAAGGCCCGTATGTAGGGCGGAGTTTATAAGTTTGGTAAGAGATGAAATGGCCTGTGCGGGGATTTTCTCGTGTAGGTAGGAGAGGAATGAGTCCAAGGTACAGCTGCAGGATTTCAGTTTGAGGCAGAGTTTATAGACCAGGGATTCGGAAAAGTGTTCAAAGGCAGTCCAGGATCTGTCGACTGGGATAGGGTAGGAGACCGTTAGGGTAGGGTTGGAGTCGGTTGGCACCAGAGAGTTGTAGGAGACTGCAGGCAGGAAGGAGCATCTCAAGGTAGTGACCTTATCGTTGATGAAATTTGCTAGAACATCGGCTGAAGGAGAGGAGGGAAACAAGGTGGAATCATTTTTGGAAGTTAAGAAGCGCCAGATGTTAAATAATGTACTACTCTGGTTGTTGGATCTGGAGATTTTGTCACCGTAGAAGTTCTTCCTTGTTTTTTTTAGTACTGTATTGTAAAACTTAATATTGACCCTCCAGGACTGTCTATCTATAGGGGATTTAGATTTTTTTTCCATTTGCGCTCCAGAGCTCGACATTTCTGTTTCAATTCTCTGTGATATGGGAGGTAACAAGGGGCCTTACGGGAGTAGAAGATGGTTTTAGTGGATAGAGGGGCGAGGGAGTGGTAGGTGGACTCGAAGAAGGCAACCCAATTATGCCAGTTGGTTTCTGAATCTGCAGGCTTAGAAGTGGAGGAGAATTGGTTGAAAAATTTAGTCCAGGAGGAAGTGACGTCATCGCCGCGGATGTGAGCTTAATCTGAAAGCTCCATTCGGGCCCGGCGATCTAACTCTTCAAAGTTGTGTCAACGGCGCTTTTTTCAGCTTCCCGAGTGGTGGTGTGGTGGGTGAGGGCTGGGAGAACCCCATGGCAACGCGCAAAAAAATTCCCGGAGACAAACCCGGCCAGCGCACGATGGAGCAGGCACTGGGCCAGGTAGCACGTGGCGGAGCGGGCCCGGAGACCAGCAGCGGGGAAGCGGTGCGTTTGAGTGGCGCTATCACGGCGGTTGCTGACATGCTGGTTGAGCCTGTGCAGGTGGATGCCCCACCGGAACCGCTTACTAAAGCGAACATGCAGCGCTGGATTACTGAAGTAAAATCGGGAATTTCGGCTGTGGCGGTGCAGGTCCGGGAAGCGGTGCAAGAGCTACGCACTGACTTGGTGGAGGTGGGCACCAGGGTGGAGGTTGTAGAGATGAGACTGGATAGCTGTGAGGAGAATGTGACCGGGGTGCAAAGATCCTTAGAGACTGCCTCTGCTGATTATCAAATCCTCCTGGATAAGGTTGAGGATCTGGAGAACCGCACCCGGCGCAATAATTTGAGGGTGCGGGGCCTACCGGACTTACCAGAGTATAAAGATGTGCGGGCTACTACTATTAAGCTGCTTAGGTGGCTGTTACAGGATGATGCCTTGGAACTGGGTCTTGAGCGGGCGCATCGAGCTCTGGGTCCTCGGACCTCTGATCAACCTAAGGATATTGTCCTCTGCCTCCTGAGCTTCACTCTTAAAGAACGGATCTTCCGCAGAGCCCGGGAGATGGGCACAGTCACCTGGGAAGGACACCGGCTGGAGTTCTATCAAGACCTGGCAGCGGGCACGCTCCAGAAACGTTGGGCGTTCAGAGAAGTGACTAAAGCAATGCAGCGCAGTAATTTGCGCTACCGATGGACTTAGCCCTTTGGGGTGGTGATTACTATCAATGGAGTTCATACGAAAGTCACTACAGTGCGAGAGGCTTGTGGCTTGTTGCAACAGGCGGGTATTGAAATTCCGGAGGTGGCTGTTCCTGCTGGGGGAGTGGTATCTAACAGAGTGGCGCCTTCCACCCCCTCCCGATGGCAACGAGTGGAGAGAGGATCCCGGAGCGGGAGAGGCGGCCGAGGAGGTGGACCTCCTCTTCCAGTCGCCGCTTCTACATCCAGTGCCCCCCCTGAGGGCTACCTGACTGTGTTTGTGTGTATGGACCCCTCCTTGGAGCTGGGTGCCTGGACCTGAGTATTGGAATGGTTCAGCGTGGGGGTCTCCGGTTTAACGGGGGTGCCCTGGTTCTGGGGGGGGGATTTTAATCTTACCGTGACCCCTCATTTGGATAATTCAGGGAGGGCGGATCAGTATGGGAGGTGGGATCGTAAACTGTTAAGGGAGGCCTTAGCTACTCTGAATGTGGTGGATTGCTGGCGGTGGCTCCATCCATCGGTTAGAGATTATACTTATTTTTCAGGTATTCACTCCTCTTATTCTAGAGTTGATTTTATTTTTGTGGAGCGGGGACTGCTCCGGAGGGTGGAATCAGCGGGGATTGAGTCCCTAACATGGTCGGATCATGCCCCAGTTTGGTTGCGGGTACGGGGAGAGGGTGGTGGCTCGGGACGCAAATTCTGGCGTTTTAATGATAGTCTCCTGGATGATCCTGAGGTGGGAGCACAGATTGAAGGGTGGATACAGGACTATTTGGATGTGAATGTGGAGTGTGGTGCTTCGTTAGAAGCGGTTTGGGAGGGGTTAAAGGCTACCCTCAGGGGCAGATTGATAGCCCTGGCCTAGGCCCGGCAACGTAAACGACGGGAAGAGGCTTTGCTGATTTTGGTCGGTTGGAGGGCTTGCATAAGCGTAGCCCTTGGGATGTTGCATTACGGGAACGTTTTGTTTCAGGCACGCCGGGATCTTCAGGCTTTAGACCTGGAGCGTTTACACCACAACTTACAGCTTCTCAAGCAGCGTTATTTTGAATTTTCTAATAAAGCTAGTCGACTGGTTGCCCATCGTCTGAAAGTGAGGCAGACGTGCAATCAGATTCTCTCGCTACGTGCAGCCTCTGATGAGTTGTTGCGGAAAGAGGATGCTATTCGGACACGTTTTGTGGAGTATTACTCCCATCTCTATGCATCGGACACTTCTGGGTCCTTACCAGACCTGGACGCTTATTTGGCCTCAGCGGAGTTGCCCCGGATTGCGCAGGATGATGTGGCACAGTTGGACCGTCCTCTCACGTTGGTTGAAGCTCGTGGAGCGTTGCGTTCTATGCCCCTTGGTAAATCGCCTGGCTTGGATGGTTTTACTGTCCGATATTATAAACGCTTTCAGGATCTTTTGCTGCCTCCTTTGTTGCGTTTTCTTAACTCCTTGCAAGAGCATAGTGCCCTCCCCTATTTTATGAGATTAGCGGGTGTGACGGTGTTGGCAAAGGAGGGGAAGGATCCCCTGCAATGTGCTTCTTATAGGCCGATCTCGTTATTGGGGGTC
The DNA here is from genome assembly GCF_902459505.1 of Geotrypetes seraphini. Taxonomy (NCBI): domain Eukaryota; kingdom Metazoa; phylum Chordata; class Amphibia; order Gymnophiona; family Dermophiidae; genus Geotrypetes; species Geotrypetes seraphini. The sequence continues at coordinate 122,349,122 of NC_047089.1, forward strand.
GATACTAAGCTTTTTACGCGGATCTTGGCTGACAGATTGATGAGTTGGATCCCTCGGCTGATCCATCCGGATCAGTCGGGCTTTGTAACGGGAAGACAGGTGGGTGATAACACTCGTCGGGTTTACAATTTGTTTGAAAGGGCAAGGGGGGAAGTGAGGGAAACGGTGTTTCTGTCGGTCGATGCTGAGAAGGCGTTTGACAGGGTCTCCTGGCCTTTCTTGTTCAGGGTTTTGGAATCTATTGGATTGGGTCCGCGCATGCGGGATTGGATCCAGATCCTTCATACTTGCCCCATTGGATGTATTAAGGTCAATGGGGGCTACTTGGAGACTTTTTCGCTAGCACGGGGAACGCATCAGGGGTGTCCTCTTTCACCTCTTCTCTTTGCCTTAACGATAGAACCCCTGGCGCAGAGGGTGCGGCTGAATCGGGATATCAAGGGGGTTACGGTGCCGGGTGGGGATTATAAGTTAGCATTGTTTGCGGATGATCTCTTGTTTACGGTGGAGGATCCTGAGGGTTCCCTGCATGCTATCTTACGGGAGCTGGATGCTTATGGTAGGGTCTCGGGATTTTGTGTCAATGTTGGGAAGTCTGAGCTCCTTAACATCAACTTGGCTGATGACCGAGTGGCTTACCTCCGAGATCGGTTTTCGTTCCGGTGGGTTCAGCATTCTCTCCGTTACCTCGGGGTTTATTTTGGACCTCCGGGAGTGGATCTTTATGATCTTAATTTTCCCCCGCTATTTCGCCACATTCGTCAGGATTTGCTTAGTTGGAAAGATCAGTATTTCTCTTGGTTGGGTAGGGTGGCAGTTGTGAAAATGATGATATTGCCGCGCCTTTTGTTTTTGTTTCAAGTACTGCCGCTCTGGGTGAGTAGGAACACGTTGGAGGGAGTTCAACGGCATATCTCTCACTTTATTTGGGCTGGAAGGAGACCTCGGGTGAGTAGGACGGTCTTATGTATGGGTAGGGGTGATGGCGGGTTGGGGGTTCCTAATGTGGTAAAATATTTTCAGGCGGCTCAGCTGCGCGCCCTTTTAGAGTGGCAGACACAGACACCGAAACTGTGGGTGGAGATAGAGCAAAGTTTAAGTGGTGGGGTGCCTTTGTTACATCGACCTTGGTTACCGGGCAGGGTGCGGTTGGAGGGTGGCTTATCCTCAGTGGGAACTTCTTTGAGGGTTTGGAATCAGACCCGGGGCAGTCTATTGCTGGGTAGGCGCCATTCCTGGTTTACCCCATTAAGACACAATCCAGATTTTCTACCGGGAAGGGGTGGTGGGAGTGTTTGCTGATTGGGAAACTAGGGGCTTAGTGTGTGTGGGTCAATTGTGGGATCCGGTTCTGGGCCGTATTCGACCCTTTACGGAGCTTCGGGGCAGGTTTGGTTTTGGGGTGAGAGATTTGTTCCCTTACATGCAAGTGGTTCATTATATCAGGGCCTCGGGTCTTTTGAGGGATCTGAGGGGGGGTAAGACTCCCTTGGAACTGATGTTGGGACCAGTGCTCAGGAAGGGAACTCTATCTGCTATATATAGATGCCTCAATTGTCGGGGGACCCCACATTCCTACATGAGGGCTTGGGAGGGTGATTGGGGCTCTGCTATATCCTGGGACACCTGGGGGGATATCTGGTCAGAGATTTCTTCGGCGGGTATAGCGGCCTTGTTGATTGAAAATGGATACAAGGTTCTTTTTCGCTGGTATTATACCCCTCAGGCGGTGGCTCGTTGGCAGGGAGGTGCGAGTGCTCTTTGTTGGAGGGGCTGTGGGGAGGTGGATACCTATTTTCATATGTGGTGGCAGTGTGGGCGGGTGTCTGAGTTCTGGATTGAGATTTTTTCTCGGGTGTCTCAGATCCTGGATATCCCCATTCCGGTGGATTGGCGACATGCCTTGTTGTTCTGGCATCAATTGGATTTAGCTTGGGGTGATTCTATGTTCTGTAAGTTGGCCTTTACTGCTGCTAGATTAGCTATTGCCTCCCTTTGGAATCAGGTGCTCCCTCCCACGTGGGCCATGGTGGAGCATCGTTTGCTTACTTGGCAACTTCTTTACCATTTAACAGCTCTACGTCATGGCAAACTTCATGGCTATGCTCATATTTGGCGCAGATTTCGGGCATCTGTGGGGATTAGTGGCAGGGGTGGACTGGGGCACTGAGTCGCCTATGCGGCTGGACTGGGATAGCGGAGACTGGGGGGAACCTTTATCTATATCCCTATTCCATTATTTGTTTTTTGCTCTCTAATATTAGATACTTCTCGACCTAACTGGGTGTTGTGGGAACTGTGTTTTGTCCCTGGGGGGTGGGGGAGAGGGGGGATTTTGACTGTATTTTGGTGGGTTTTGTAGTTTGTTATTGTTGAATTGGGGGGATGATATTTGTATTTGTTCTGGGCTACACTTCGAGTGTTTTTCTTTTCTTTTTTGGAGTGTGGATGATTGCACTGTATTTTCTTGCTGCTGTATGCTATGTGTTTATGTTATGCTTGAGGTGTATTTCAATAAAAGCTGTTATTTTAAAAAAAAAAGAAAAATTTAGTCCAGAACAGATCTCGCTCGTAATTTTTTTGCGGAAGGTAATGGAATTTGAGGTGCGAGGTGGGGCCCCAAGATGCGAAATAAAAATGGGGAGACAGAAAGCCCCTAAGAAGTTGTCGGACCAGGGAACGTGTTCCCAGCGAGTGTCATCGGCTGAAGTTTTGTAAGTAGAAAGATCAAGGAATCTAATGAAGTCTAGTGTGTGGGGGGAACCTAGAGAGGTGAGGAAGCTAATAAATTCAGTCACATCCTTGCTGGTAATGTCGTCTAGGTGGAGATTGATGTCCCCAATAATCAGTAATCTGAAATTTGAGGAACGCGTTTGTTATGGTCTCGAGGACGAGTTCAGAGGAATTGTTCCAAGGAGTAGGCGGGCGATATAGAAGCAGGATACCCAGTGGGTGAAGGTAGAGTTCATCGTTGACTGAGGCTAGCATATATTCTAGTGAGGTGTGGCTACCCTTTTCAAGGAGCTGGACATCGAAGAATGATTTGTAGAGAAGTGCCAGGCCACCTCCTTTTCGGTTAGTTCTCGGAGAGAAGAGGCCTTGGTAGCCGTGGGAACAGAGTTCGTTTTGTGTAAATAGGTCATCTTTTGTGATCCATGATTCCGTGATGCATAGGAATCCAGGGTAAGAATCCTCGAGAAGGTCCTTCAAAATTTGAATCTTGTTGCATGCGGATCTGGCGTTGCAATAAAGTGTCGGGACTGGGGTGAGAGAGTCAGAGGCAAGGTTGGGGAGATTGGCAGGGGGAACAGGCTTTAAAGAGGCATGGTTGATTCTTCGAGGGATTTTTTTGCAGGGATGATTTCTGGCGCGTATCAGCGTGGGGATTCTGAGGCCAGGGCAGATATTACTGACATTTGCGGAGTCAAGAAGGTTGGGAGAAGGAGATTTCAAGCAGAGGGTGGTTTTGAGAGATGAGCAAAGTAGGAGAAAAAGAGCCACAAAGGTGGCTTCATGATGAGAATCGGGGGGGCCTTTGGGGGGCTGGGCCTATATGAATCGCGTGTAAGTAGTTTCGGAGCAGAGGAAAGGCTTGGTATCAACACAGGGAGAGAGCTAGGGACTAATTAATCTTTGAGAGATGGTTTAAAACAGGAGGGCACCTCGGCATCTAAATTGAGGCTAGTAGGACAATTAAGCGTCAGTTGTTTTTTTCCTGGTTTTTGTTTTTTTTAGGAGAGCTTGATCGGAGGAAGAGCTAGGTAACTTGGCATCTAAACAGGCAGAAACTTAACACAGAGCCTGATCCTTAGCAGTGAATACAATTTAGTATCTAAACTGTTTTGTGTGGGAACCTGGACTAAGCGTCTAATTGGGTAAAACTTAGAGCTGTGCCCAACTAATATCTGATGGTTTCATAAGAGAGTAAAGCCAGGGTGGAACTAAGCATTTAGGTAAGGAGAAAACTTAGACAGACTTAGCAAAACCTGGGTGGAACTTAGCATATAGGTAAGGAGAAAACATAGCACTGAGCTCGATCCTTAACAATGAGCACAGCTTAGCAACTGGATAGTATCGTGTAAGAACTTTAAACAAGGTAAAGCATAGCATTAGGTCCCGTTGAGGTAAGACAAGAGCAATCCTTCATGTATAAGAGGTGTGAGGCGGAGGAAGGAGGGAACAGGATGAAGGAGAGCTTCCTCCTTCCTCTGCCTTGGAGAGTCGCTGGGGGGGGGGGGGGGGGAGAAACTTTTGGCGACCCACAATGAGCTGAAGAGAATCCGACGCTGAAATGGGCAGAGTCAGCTCGATCAATCCTGCACAGGCAGGAAACTTTTGGCGGCCCCAGTGGGCTGGAGGGAAGCAGGGGCTCCAAGTGAGCAGATGCAGAGCTGATCCCTCCTGCTCGAGCGTCATCGGGCGGAGGAAGGAGGGACAAGATGGAGGAAGGCTTCTTCCTTCCTCTGCCTTGGAGAGTCACTGGAGGGGAGAAACTTTTGGCGGCCCGCAATGGGCTGAGGAGAATCCGACGCTGAAGTGGGCAGAGTCATCCCGATCAATCCTGCACAGGCAGGAAGCTTTTCAGCGGTCCCCAGTGGGCTGGAGGGAAGCAGGGGCTCCAAGTGAGCAGATGCAGGGCCAATCCCTCCTGCTCGAGTAGCGTCGGGTGGAGGGACAAGATGGAGGAAAGTGGAGAGTCGCTGGGGGGGAGAAACTTCGCCAGCCCGCAATGGGCTGAAGAGAATCTGATGCTCAAGTGGGCAGAGTCAGCCCGATCAATCGTTTTGAAAAGTCGGTTCTTAGGCGTGGGACAAACAAATGACTAGGTTATCCAAGTTTAAGGTCAAAAGTAGAGAGAAAGAAACAAAAAGCTCTCTCTCTGTCTTTATTATTCTTATGTTATTACAGTACCTGTTCTAAAACTGATCAACAGCGGCTCTAAGAATAAGGTTAATTAAACGCTTTTCTGGGCAAAAACATTCTTAATTACTGCTTTTTCGGCATTTTAAAGTTTTCGCTTATTCTATGTATCGGCATTCTTAAGAATAAAGACTATGAACAGAGTGTCCTATATCTGCAAAGAGTTGCATTTGCAATCCAATACTAAATAGACAGCAGGGAGCAGCACTAAAGACCCTCTCTTGTCCTTGAAAGGCATCTGAGAGTACAGGTCTCTCCTGTTGGGTAAGACAAGCAACCGATGTCCAAATCCAACAAGGCACTTGTTTCACCAACGAATGGCTGCTTCAGGGAATTCCCTCCTATTCCGTCCACAATTTCGCTCCACAATGGTGCCTGACTTATAGCTCCTGATATCATGACATCACTTCCTTCCGAAACTCAAAAAGTAGAACTTTATTGAAAGAACAAAAATGCAAAGGTTCATCTAATATAATAAAACCCTAAGCCGCGCATGCGCACTCCCACCTGTGTGCTCCCGTTTTTCGTGCGCTGTAGGGCACTGCAGGTAGGAGTGCGCATGCGCGCAAATCTCTCTCTTTCTCTCTTCCCCCGAGGCGGATGTCGGACGTGGCGGCTGTCGGCAGCTGCAGACCGTGGCTGCAGGCCGCGGCAGCTGTCGGCTGCCGGCGACTGCAGGCTGCGGCGGGCAAGCACGGAGCCACCAGCAGCGGGTGGCAGTCAGCCCGAGAAATCCCTGACCTACAAGGCCTGGCCAAAGTTTTTTTTTTAACTTAAAAGACGCTGCAGCAGCTCCTCTCACAAGCCACTCCTGCGTCAGAGAACGCGTCGATCATGAGAGGAGCCGCCGGAAAGTTACACTGGTCGGGGCTTGGGCTGTTCAGTCCGTGCAGGCTCCTCTCTCACGGTCTTGCCGGCGGAAAGAAGGGGAGCAGCTGGCAGGAAGAGAGAAGGGGACAAGCCGGGAGATGCTGCTGTAAGGAAAAGAGCACCCATGCCGTAGCCTCATTGAGGAGCTGGCAAGCCCAGGCAGGAAGGAAACTGCAGACTGAGGGAGCAGAGGCAATCCTGAAAGCCTGCCTCAGTGAGTTGATGCTCCCTCACTCAGGATCCTGCCTCTGTGAGTATTCTCCCCTTTGATGCCTGTCTCAGAAATGTTCTTCTGGGACGTTTACTTAAGAGCCTGCCTATGGGGACTTTTAGTGGATAGCCAGTCAGTAAAAGTAGTGAGTGTAGGAGGGGCAGGAGAAGCTAGACTGAGGGAAAAAATGCTGATGCACAGGGAAGTGGAGGGAGACAGAATGCTGCGGCTGCTGCACAGGGAAGTAGGGAAGGAGATAGGAAGAAAGACACAGGGACAGGGGCAGGGAGAGAGACAGAAAGACAGACAGACAAAGGGGGCCAGGGAGGGAGAGAGACAGAAAGAAAGACAGCGGGAGGAAGAGAGACAGAAAGAAAAAGACAGGGGTAGGGAGAGAAACAGAAGAAAGACAGACTAGGGGGCCAGGGAGGGAGAGAGACAGAAATAAAGACAGCAGGAGGAAGGGAGACAGAAAGAAAAGAAGAAAGACACAGGGACAGGGAGATACACAGAAAGATAGACCTACAAAGGGGGCCAGGGAGAGAGAGACAGATAGAAAGAAAGACAGTGGGACAGAGAGAGAGAGAGAAATAAAGACAGACATATATTCTAGCACCCGTTAATGTAACGGGCTAAAATACTAGTAACTTAATAAAACGCATACCATTCTATTTTTTGATTTAAACCGTTGGGCCAAATGGTATTCAAGAAGTAAATTGATCTTTGCTCACTCTGGTATAATTTAGTTTTTACATCTCCTCTACGTGTTGTTGCTGGGATATGATCAAGTACAAAGCATTTGAAGTCCTCAAACGAGTGTTTTTTTTCAGCACAATGATGAGTCAGTACATCATATTGTCTTCTATGGGTAATGTTTGACCGGTGTTCAAACAACCTAGTTTTTAAAACATCTTATAGTATGCCCTATATAGCAAAGATCACACGGGCACACTATTGCATACACTACACCCATAGTTTCGCAAGAAACCAGACTTGTCATTTTCCAAGGTTTTCTTTGTGGAATTAGGACTACATCTCCTTCACTAATCAGAGGACAAACAGTACAGTTATTGCAACGAAATAAGCCCACCCTTTCCATCCCTTTACTAGACCATAGCAGATCTTTTAAATTTTTATTCCGTGAGAATGCCACTTTACAATCCAATTCTTGGCATAGAAGACAATATGATGTACTGACTCGTCATTGTGCTGAAACATAGAAACATAGAAATAGACGGCAGATAAGGGCCACGGCCCATCTAGTCTGCCCACCCCAATGACCCTCTCCTACCTTTCTCTGGCTTGTAGGAATACAAAACTGGTGTCCAGGGAGCATTTCTAGGAGATGAGCACAGTTGGAGGGGCTGAATTTCAGTTAATTGAAGTTTCTACAGCCCCTGGCAACAGGGGAACACTACTTCTCACCTGTTCCCAGCATAAAGGGGGATTGTACAAGAAATAGATTATTATAATACCTTTGTATCACTCCATAGTGCAATTACACCTTGAATATTATGTGCAATTCTAGTCACATCTTAAGAACATAAGAATTGCTGCTGCTGGGTCAGACCAGGTACGTTAGATAGATTGTGACCCCATTGGGTCAGAGAGGGAAAAATGCTTGAGTACCTGACTGTAAAAACCGCTTAGATAACCTTGATAGGCGGTATATAAAATCCTAATAAACTTAAACCAGTGGTCCATCGTGCTCAGCTGTCCGCTCACACAGCGGCCCTTAGGTCAAAGACCAGTGCCCTGAGTCTAGCCTTACCTGTGTACGTTCTGGTTCTGCAGGAACTTGTCTAACTTTGTCTTGAATCCCTGGAGGGTGTTTTCCCCTATAACAGCCTCCGGAAGAGCGTTTCAGTTTTCTACCACTCTCTGAGTACAGAGAAGGCTGACAAAAATAATAAAGGGGATGGGTTCATTTCACGATGAAGAAAGGCTAAAGAGGCTCTTTAGCTTGGAGAAGAGAGAGCTGAGAGAAGATATAATAGGGGTCTATAAAATACTGAGTGGAATGGAATGGATAGACGTGAATCACTTGTTTCCTCTTTTCAAACTTTTAAGGACTAGGGGGCATGCAATGAAGCTACTAAGAAGTAAATTTAATACAAATCAGAGAAAATGTTTCTTTTCTCAAGAAGTAGTAATAACTGTGATAGCGGTTTTTAGTGCAGGCTTGTGCACTGAATGCTCTGTGCTGCTCAAAGAAATTTTATGAGTGTTAGGAGCAGCACAGAGCATTCAGCACACTGGCCTGTGCTAAAAACCACTTCCACAGTTTTGTAAAGGAGGGGGGTAAATTAGTGCAAGAGAATGTGGTAAAAGCAAGTAGCTTAGCAGGGTTTTAATAAATTTTTTAAACAATTCATAAACCATTAAACAGACTTCAGAAAATCCACCGCTTATACCAAAGCAGCTAAACTAGACAGACAAATCACCAATCTGTTATCTACGACCAAAGCCTACAAAACCTTCAAAAAAGAAACTAAAACCCTACTCTTCAAAAAACACATAAAACCTGTTTAACATGACCAGTTCCTTCCATAACTCCACCTACCACACACTCCACCCATATCCAAGCTAAAATGTTCATAATTACCCAACATGTTGCTCCTTAAGTTCTCAACAATTCTTATGTAAATTCTTAAGTTCTCGACAATTCTTATGTAATTCTTATGTAATGTTACAACTCGTGTAACCTCCTGACTATTTTGTAATCCGTCTTGAACCGCAAGGTAATGGCGGAATAGAAATCACAAATGTAATGTAATGTAATACCTTAGTATAAGTTAAACAGATTTTATGGTACTTATGTTCATATGTTGTTATTTTTTTTTTTAAAAGAAAAAAGTGTCAGGTGTATCTTATCCATAATGATGTGTTTTTATACTTGTTAATTGTTCTGTATTCTGAAACTTCCTCCGAGTACTCTAGTAGCTGAGCAAGTCATAAATCATACTATGTAAATTAGGGCTGCATGCAATTAACTCGTTAAAAGTGTCACTAGGGTTACAAATTAATGAAATTGATGGCCTCAACCACATTTTTCCTGCCAGGTCCACTGTCTCACCAGGTTTGCATAATTTTTCTGTCTTGCTCTTCCACCCCCTCACCCCCAGCCCCCAACCATCTGGCATCACCCGTCTGCCCTGCTCCTTCAACCACCATCCAGAACTGCAAGCCTCTCTCACTTCCCTTCGATTCCTGCATTCACTTTCTCCTGGTTTTTCCTCCAGACCCACTTCTCCTGTGTATGTAAGCAGTAGCAACAACAACAGCAAACAGATGGCAGGCGTGTGGAACATTGCCTTATGTGTGCCACTGCTCGCTTTGACAGCTTCACTCCTCTGAAACAGGAGGTTACATCAGAAATGTTGAGACCAGAAGTGCCTGCAGTGGAATACATAAGCAATATCACACACACCTGCTTTCTACTTTCTGTCACTGTCATTGCTGCCGCTAATATAAAGACTCAAGAAACAGCAGTTCATAAAAAGAACCAAGAACAAGTGAGTGTAGGAAAGCTAAGGGAGAGAGAACAGAAATGCTGAATAGTGATGGATACTTCTTTTAGGAGGTAGTGTCTCTTCTTTCTCTGGCATTTAAGAACATAGCTGATGCAACAGCACTGAAACAAACATGCTTTTTCACACTATAATGATTTGGAATGTTTGACTCCTAATATAGGCACTTATGTCAAAACATAGCCATGTTGAGAAGAAGGGGGAGAGGTGTCAAGACAGGTAAAAGTGGATGGTGCAGTAAGGGGCAGGGAGACAGAGATGGGCAACACTGCCTGGGCGTCACAGTTTTACAGCAGAAGGAAGGCATCTCTGGAGAAAAAAAAACAATCTACAGCAGGGATCTCAAAGTCCCTCCCTGAGGTCCGCAATCCAGTCGGGTTTTCAGGATTTCTCCAATGAATATGCACTGAAAGCAGTGCATGCACATAGATCTCATGCATATTCATTGGGGAAATCCTGAAAACCCGACTGGATTGCGGCCCTCAAGGAGGGTCTTTGAGATCCCTGATCTACAGGCAGGGCTATAGAGAATGAGGCTAGGGTTTCTGGACAAGGTCAGGGAAGAAGAAAGGAGAAGTGTGTTGAGGTCTGGGAAAAAGGGAGATACTTAGAGAAAGAGGGGATACTGGAAATGAATGTAGGAAGATGCTGCCTATGGATATAGGAGAAGAGAAGCAATTAGAGAGGAAGGATGCTGCCTATGGATAGAGGGGAAGGAAAGAGATGAAAACTAGTTAGATTTGAGGAGGCAGAAAACTGGACGAATGATGAACATGAAAGAAGCATATAGGACAAGAAGTGAAGAAAACAGCAGAGAAAAGAAACAGTGAATGAACAGGAGGACCTGGAAACAGAGTTCAGTACGCAACCTGAGGGAAGCAGAACCAGAGAGACAGGGTGATAAGCTGATTAGAAAAATAAAACTACTAAATAGAGGTAAGAACAATTAATTTATTTTCATTTTAGTAACTTAAATATCTCAGTTTTGAGAATTTACTTTTCTGTATTTTGCACTGTACAGGAGGAAATGTGAGAGGAATACTGTATGTGATTGATTATGCAATTAAAAATTTTAATCACATGATTATTAAATCTATATACAGCCCTAATATAAACAAAATTAAAAATTTAAGTTTGGATCTCAAAATATTCCCATTCAACCAGCTTACCGTATATACCTGAATATAAATCGATCTGAATATAAGTCGAGACCCCCATCTTTCCTCCATAGGCCACCGCCATGGCATTGTCTGACAGAACCCTGACTGACTTCCCCATCAGAAAGGACTGGAAGGCTAGCAACGCCAGACAGTTGGCTCTGGTCTCCAAGACATGATTAACCAAGAAGTCTCCTCCATGGACCAGGTGCCCTAAGCTGAATGACTTAGACACTGAGTTCCCCAACCGAGAAGACTGGCATCCGTGAGCAGCACCGTCTACTGTGGCTGGTCCAGAATCGCCTCTTGTACAAGATGGGGGTGTCTGGAGCCACCATCAAAGACTGCCCCGAGCTAAGCTCGGAAGCGGAACAGGGTGATCCAGACTGTGCCTCTGAGGCGACCACCTCCAAAGAAGAGCATACTGAAGAGGATGCATGTGCGCCCACAACTACCTCACTACATCAAGAGAAGCCGCCATCAACCCCAAGACTTGGAGGAAATCCTGCACCAAAGGACACCGGACATCATAAGCAGGCGAATCTGAGATTGCAATTTGCTTACCTGGGCCTCCGGAAAGAAAACCTTCCCCAAGGAGGTGTCAAACAGGACCCCTAGATATTCCAGGCGCTGAGATGGAGACAACCGGCTCTTGGCAAGGTTGATCACCCATCCAAGTGACTACAGAAACTCCACCACCCGAGCCATGATCCGAGTGCTCTCCTGTAATGACTTGGCTTGAATCAACCAGTCGTCCAGGTAGGGATGAACAAGAATGCCCTCTTTTCGCAATGCCGCCACAACAACCACCATCACCTTGGTGAACGTCCGCTGAGCAATGACCAGACCAAAGGGAAGTAATAATTGATAAAAAGAGATGAAAGGAAAGATAAAAGAAAAGATGTGATAGTAGTAAAGACTGCAACATAAGCAATATCAGCAACTCATTTCTTAGTATTGCAACGGAAAGTGAAACGAAACAAAAATCCATACGAAAAAGGAGATTATCGCTGAAAAATGGTTGGAAAGCGATGACCACAAATGCTCGCAGTCTAAGCAACAAAGTTCATGATCTGCAAGCCCTGATGTTAGAGGCAGATCTAGATATTGTCGCTATCACAGAGACATGGTTCAGTGAATCACATGGATGGGATGCAAACATACCGGGATATAATCTTTTTAGGAAGGACAGAGATGGACAAAAAGGTGGAGGAGTAGCTCTCTATGTAAAGATCAATATCCAAGCGACCGAAATGCAAGCGACCTGGGGAGAGGAAGAAGCGATATGGATTGCTCTGAAAAGAGAAGATGGAACTTCTATCTACGTGGGTGTAGTCTACAGACCTCCGACTCAATCGCAGCAAATTGATAAGGATCTGATTGTGGATATCCAAAAGTTTGGAAGGAAAGAGGAGGTTCTGCTGTTGGGAGATTTCAACCTGCCGGATGCGGACTGGAATGTTCCGTCTGCGGAATCGGAAAGAAGTAGGGAGATTGTGGATGCCTTTCAAGAGGCTCTGCTCAGACAAATGGTGATGGAACCCACAAGGGAAAAAGCGATATTAGATCTGGTCCTCACAAATGGAGAGAGTATCTCTAATGTTTGAGTGGGAAGTAGCGATTATCAAACGGTTTGGTTTGATATAACGGTTAAAGTGGAGAGTGGCCGCATGATACTTAAAGTCCTAGATGTCAAACGTACGGACTTTAATGCAATGGGAGAGTACCTGAAAAAAGAGCTGTTAGGATGAGAGGACATAAGAGAAGTGGAAAGACAGTGGTCTAAGCTGAAAGGAGTGATAAAAATGGCTACGGACCTTTATGTGAAGAAAAACAAGAAAAAAAGGAAGCCGATATGGTTCTCCAACCTAGTGGCTGAGAAAAAAAGGCGAAAGAGGAGTGCAGAAAGGACTACAGGGTGAAACTGAAAGAAGCCAAGAGAGAGATAAAACTGGCGAAAGCACAGGCGGAAGAACAAATGGTTAAAAATGTAAAAAAGGGAGACAAAAATTTTTTCAGATATATTAGTGAAAGGAGGAAGATGAAAAATGGAGTTGCTAAACTAAAAGATGCTGGGAGAGTGATGAGGAAAAAGCAAATGTGCTAAACAAATACTTCTGTTCTGGGTTCATAGAAGAAAATCCTGGAGAAGGACCGAAATTGTCTGGCAAAGATACATGAGAAAACGGAGTGGATTCTGCGCCGTTCAAGGAGGAGAGTGTTTATGAGCAACTTGAAAAACTGAAGGTGGACAAAGCGATGGGACCAGACGGGATTCATCCCAGGATACTAAGGAAGCTCAGAGAGGTTCTGGCGAGTCCTATTAAAGAGTTGTTCAACAAATCTCTGGAGATGGGAGTGATTCCTGTGGATTGAAGGAGAGCGGATGTGGTATCTAATCACAAAAGTGGTCACAGGGATGAAGCAGGAAACTACAGGCCGGTGAGCCTCACTTCAGTTGTTGGTAAAATAATGGAAGTTTTGCTGAAAGAAAGGATAGTGTACTTTCTTGAATCTAATGGGTTGCAGGATCCGAGGCAACATGGCTTTACAAAAGGTAGATCATGCCAAACGAACCTGATTGAATTTTTTGATTGGGTGACCAGAGAGCTGGATCGAGGACATATGCTAGATGTAATTTACTTGGATTTCAGCAAAGCCTTTGATACAGTTCCTCATAGGAGGCTGTTGAACAAACTTGAAGGGCTGAAGTTAGGACCCAATGTGGTGAACTGGGTCAAAAACTGGCTGTCAGACAGACGCCAGTGGGTGGTGGTTAATGGAAGTCGCTCGAAGGAAGGAAAGGTGACTAGTGGAGTCCCTCAGGGTTCGGTGCTGGGGCCAATCCTGTTCAATATGTTTGTGAGTGACATTGCTGAAGGGTTAGAAGGAAAAGTGTGCCTTTTTGCAGATGATACCAAGATTTGTAACAGAGTAGACACCGAAGAGGGAGTGGAAAATATAAAAAAGGATCTGCAAAAGTTAGAGGAATGGTCAAATGCCTGGCTACTAAAATTCAATGCAAAGAAATGCAGAGTAATGCATTTGGGGATTAATAATAGGAAGGTACCGTATATGCTGGGAGGAGAGAAGCTGATATGCACGGACGGGGAGAGAGACCTTGGGGTGATAGTGTCTGAAGATCTAAAGGCGAAAAAAACAGTGTGACAAGGTAGTGGCTGCTGCCAGAAGGATGCTGGGTTGTATAAAGAGAGGCGTAGTCTGTAGAAGGAAGAAGGTGTTGATGCCCCTGTACAGGTCATTGGTAAGGCCCCACCTGGAGTATTGTGTTCAGTTTTGGAGAACGTATCTGGCGAAGGACATAAGAAGACTTGAGGCGGTCCAGAGGAGGGCGACGAAAATGATAGGAGGCTTGCAGTAAAAGACGTATGAGGAGAGACTGGAAGCCCTGAATATGTATACCCTAGAGCACAGTTCTTCAACCGCCGGTCCGCAGAAAATTTCTGCCGGTCCGCACAGGGCCGGCAAGATCAAGTCGGCAGTTAAATTTCCTGCCGACTGCGGTTCCTCCTGACTGCGGTTCCTGCTGACTAATGTTCCTCCCAGCCTCAGGCGATCAAGATAGGCTGCCAAAGTCGGGGCCTTCCCTCTGTGAGTCTCGCCTGTTCGGAAACAGGAAGTTCGGACACAAAATAGGCGGGACTCAGAGAGTGAAGGTCCCGACGTCGGCAGCGTGTCTTGATCGCCACCCCTGCCGAGTTGCTGAAGAGGGCCACGGGGAAGTTGCGATTAGACCGGAGAGAGCTTCAGATTCAGGTGCAGGTGGAGGGAGATGGTCAGCGTGTGCGAACAAGATCCTGGGGAGCCTTCATAGTGACTTCCCACCAGCTCTCCTATTTGCCAGGGCAGTGATTTACCGGCAACTTCCTGAAGGCAAGTACCGAGAGCTGCTGGAAGGGGAGGAAGCCACTGTAGGAGGCTGGGAAGGTGCTGGAAAAGGGAGAGCTGTTACTGGACTTGAAGGAAGTTAGAAGGAGAGATGCTGCTGGGAGGGGAGGAGGGAAAGGGATGGGAAGAAAGTTAATGTTGGATAGAGGGAGGAGGAAAGGGAGAAGAAGGAGAGATGCTGCTGGAAGGGGAGGAGGGAAAGGGATGGGAAGAGAGTTAATGTTGGATAGAGGGAGGAGGGACGGGAGAAGGAGAGATGCTGCTGGGAGGGGAGGAGGGAAAGGGATGGGAAGAGACTTAATGTTGGATAGAGGGAGGAGGGAAGGGAGAAAGAAAAAAAGGAAGGAGGGTAGGGAGAAAGAAAAAAGGAAGGAAACAGCTGGCAGGGAGATTACAGGAGGGGAAGGGGGTCAGGGTGGAATGGAGAGATCAGATGAGAGAAAGGGGAGAGAGAGGAATGAGAAAGTAGAGAGACATTGATGCTGGAAAGGGGGTCAGCAGAGAAATGAGAGAGGGATAAAGATGCTAGATCTGGTGTAGGAGAGATAAAAATGAAGAAGGCAGTGAAGCTGGAATGAATGATGTAAAAAAGAGAGAGGAGGATGGACAAGGAAGAGGGGCATAGAAAGAAGTCAGATACATATGGAAGGGGAAGAGGGCAGACATTGGATGGAACGGGCAGATGGTGGAAGGAAAAGAGTAAAAAGAAGATGAAAGCAGAAACCAGAGACAACAAAAGGTAGAAAAAAATAATTTTATTTCTATTTTGTCATTAGAATATATCAGATTTGAATTATATATCCTGCTAGAGACATAACTGGGGACTGCAGTATTCTGTTAGCATGATATTTCTATGTAGCATTCTATAATAACTTGGCTTGTTCAGTTTTCTTGATAGTAGAGGGGATATATGTGAAGGGGAGGGGAGACAGGGGTTTTGTTGGTCCGTGCTCTGTATATTTGTATTTATAAAATCACAATTGTTCAGAATATTGTTTCTTTTTATACTTTAATAAAATACGTTCAATATAAAATCATAATTGCGGCTTGTGCAGATGGGATCAGATGGTTTGCGGGGACCGAGCTCGCGGAGATGGGGCGTAAACGGGGTTTTTAAATTTTAGTCCTAGTAGTTTGCCGGTCCACAAAATAATTATTTTATTTCTGCCAGTCCACGGGTGCAAAAAGGTTGAAGAACACTGCCCTAGAGGAAAGGAGAGACAGGGGAGATATGATTCAGACGTTCAAATCCTTGAAGGGTATTAACGTAGAACAAAATATTTTCCAGAGAAAGGAAAATGGTAAAACCAGAGGACATAATTTGAGGTTGAGGGGTGGTAGATTCAGGGGCAATGTTAGGAAATTCTACTTTACGGAGAGGGTAGTGGATGCCTGGAATGCGCTCCCGAGAGAGGTGGTGGAGAGTAAAACTGTGACTGAGTTCAAAGAAGCGTGGGATGAACACAGAGGATTTAGAATCAGAAAATAATATTAAATATTGAACTAAGGCCAGTACTTGTCTGTATATGGCCATTTGGTGGAGGATGGGCTGGGGAGGGCTTCAATGGCTGGAAGGGTGTAGATGGGCTGGAGTAAGTCTTAACAGAGATTTCGGCAGTTGGGACCCAAGCACAGTACAGGGTAAAGCTTTGGATTCTTGCCCAGAAATAGCTAAGAAGAAAAAATTAAAATTTTAAATTGAATCAGGTTGGGCAGACTGGATGGACCATTCGGGTCTTTATCTGCCGTCATCTACTATGTTACTATGATAATTCAATAAGTAAATGGAATAATTGAGCAATCAGCTCTGACAATATTAATAACTACTTCAAGGCCATAATGGCATCTAGCAAGACAAATTTGAGTCAATAATTTCTAAAAAATATATATATGTGTTCATGAAAATATTGATATTAAATCACAATCCCTGTTGAGTATTTAAGGAAAAACAGAGGTGGACATATCATAAATCATACAGACTTCAGTCTTTGGATGATATATATGTAAGGCCTTACTACACATTATCTTAAAGGTAACTTATTTAGGACTTTTTTCTAAATGGTTTTGTATTTACAAAAGAACCATTAAATGGTGATCGTCACTGTGTTTATGATTTATTCCTGATTGAATTTTTCCATATATATTTTTTTTCTTTTTTTGTTATATTACACTACATCTATTTAGTTTTGTTTCATTTATGGCTGAAGGAACATAGGATCAATACACTTTAAGCTTCATAAGAACAAAAGAACATAAGAATTGCCATCTCCGGGTCCATCAAGTCTGGTGATCTGCACACGTGGAGGCCTGGCATAGTTTAGTCCCCATATCACTGTATGCTTCTCAAGGAAGATGTGCATCTAATTTACTCTATGCCACTCTTAAGGAGATGTGCATCTAGTTTACCCTTAAATCCTAGAACGGTGGATTCTGCAATTACTTCCTCTGGGAGAGTATTCCAGGTGTCCACCACTCGCTGCGTGAAACAGAACTTCCTGATATTCGTCCTGGACCTGTCTCCCCTCAGCTTCAGTCTATGTCCTCTTGTCCGTGTCACAACTTCACTGAACTTCATTGAAGCTCATCTAAGTGGTCTTTTGTCAGCCCCACTTTTATTTACCAAGATAGTTCATGACCAATTCTAGATCATTGGGCCCAATTGGAACGTCTACAAAAGAGAGCTATTAGAACGGAACTACACGCTTTAACTTTGGTTGAATATTTGAGAGTTAAGTGCATACCACGGGGTTAAGAGTTCTTAAGGAATCCCATCTTTAAAAAGAAGATACTGAATTTGTTTCTAAATGGAACAAAATCCTCAACAAGTTTAGCATGAATTTAATAATACTGATAGTGAATCATGCTCAGGCAATGTCTACAGCATTAAAAGGAGACATAGATTAAACATTAAAAGAAGTGTCCTCAAAATTACCTCCTGAGGATGTGGTCTCCAAAATAGAATCCATGAACAAACAGTTATATGATTTCAAAGAGTCTTTCTGCTCCGTAAAGAACGACGCTGGATATTTTATTTGAACTGCATTCAGCCAGCAGGTCTAAACAGAGAGTTTGATCTATGATAAGTTGTACAAATTTATTTTTCAATTGGTCAATAATTGTATAAATTCTTTCCAACTGATCAATGATTACATACATTCCTTACATTTTTGCATTTCATCTCTGTTCCCTCTGTCTTTTTATTGTTTTTCTATGTACTTTTTCTATTTTTATCATTTTTTTTCAGTTGTTGTTCCACGTTTTAGTTTTGTTTCAGGTAGTTGTTGATTTTCTCTTTTTCCCTATTTATTATATTTTAGCTGTTCAGCTTTTATATCCTTTTTTCATTTTTCATCCATTTAAACCTCTTCTCATGTTGCTTTCTGTGCCGCATGGTGTTTAGCACACCTAGATAGTCTGAAATTATGTTTTGCATATTATGTTAAATATTTTATATTTCATTTATTCAGTCATTCATTCCCTTTCTTTACTTTTTTCTTTCTTTAGATTAATTCATATTTGTTAGATTCACGCTGACTTCTCCGATGGCCCCTTCGTTTTAGGTTTAGTCCTCACACATTTGAATTTAGTGCTGAGATGCATTTATGCTGTAGTTAGAGATAGATGACGTTTTCAACGTAAGGATACTAGTCACGTTGTCTTCCGGCCGTGAAACCAAAAGGTTAACGCGGAAGACATCGTTCTCTAAAAATTTGTTCGAGCGTCATGCTAGTTTAATTCGGTATGTTATTTTGTTTTTTGAATGTCAGTTTTGTTTTCAGTTAAGGCTTTTTCTCAAGTAGTTTGTTGTTTACTTTTCAGCTATTCAATATTTATTTCGTGTTCATATATGCTTGTTTAAGTTTTTGTTGCATTTATTAGTTTCAGTTTAGCTTCATTTAATTCAAGTAAGTAGGAGGGGCCCTCCCGCAGTATTTTTCTATTTTTCTCTTTCTTTCTGAATGCACTTATGTACGATTGTAAGTTTGTTGTCTTTGAGGGCGGGCTGTTTCAGCTTTACGCTACCTATCAGTTCGCCTTTTAGAGTTTCCAGTTTGCTATTTGGTATCTGATTTTTCTTAGTTTTCATTGGGCTACTGGTTTTTCCTTTTTTCTTTTCACTTTCCATTTCTTTTATTATATTCACTTTTCATAAATTGTTATCATTTTGGTATTTTCCTAGATCATAGTTGTTTCATTTGTTGTTTTTCTCACATTCTACACAGCAAGGCAACTCTTGTTCAACATTTCCCCTGAAGAAGACCAGCTCTGGGCTGAAATGCCTACAAAAAGAAAAGGCGTCGGGAGTTTTTCACTATATCAACGTTGATGGTGGCTGGTTCCACCTTACCACAAGTTAAGTGTTGCCTTCCTTCCTCTCTCTTTTTTCAAATATCAGCTATTTTGCACATAATTTGTTCATATTTAAGAGGTTTCTTTAGGCATACGTATGTCCTAGGCACATGCACTTTAGTTCATTAGATATATTTATACTTACACTTTTTTATACTTTGTAGCTAATTAATTTTTTAACTCTTTACAGTTTTTTAGGTAAATGCACTTTATGCACTTTAAAAAAGTTCAACGCTATAAATTTATTGAATTTTAAATTTAAAAAAAAAAAATAACACAAATTCAGCACATTTAGATGAATGAACTATTTAGGTTTCTTTAATAAACCATTCCATTTATTTGTTCTCCCAAAACAGCATATATTATAACAAAGTTATTTATGATAATAATAGTTAATTAAAATTAGTGACAACACTTTTAGTGAATAAAATTAAGTAAATGAAAAATTTTTTTTTTGGTAGGAGGTGGTGGACATAGATGATTATAACAATATACAAGACAGGAACTTGTAATGGTATATATCATAAGAGGTTCCAAAGACTGAAGTCTGTATAATTTATGATATGTCCATCTCTGTTTTTCCTTAAATACTCAACAGGAATTGTGATTTAATATCTATATTTTCATGAACACATATATATATTTTTTAGAAATTATTGACTCTAATTTGTCTTGCTAGATGCAATTAAGGCCTTGAAGTAGTCATTAATATTGTCAGAGTTGATTGCTCAATTATTCCATTTACTTCTTGAATTATCTTCCCTTTCATCTCTTTTTGTCAACTATTACTTGATTTTCAGGGACGATATATACTTAAGACCTTACTACACAGACCAAAGGGAAGAACTGATAATGTTGCCCCAAGATCGCAAAGCGCAGGAAGCGATGATGGGAGGCCCGAAGAGGAATGTGCAAATAGGCCTCGGCCAGATCTAGAGAGGTCAGAACCTCCCCCAGCTGAACCACCAGAATCACAAACCGCAGAGTTTCCATACGGAAGGAAGGCACATGAAGAGCCCTGTTGACCCACTTCAAATCCAGGATGGGTCGAAAGGTCCCTTCTTTCTAAGGTACCACAAACTAAATTGAATACCAACCTGTGCCCCACTCCTGCGGGGGAACTGGACCCACCGCATGGAGATCCAACGGTCTTTGAACCGTTTGATGAAAGGCCTGCTGCTTCCACGCCACCAGCGAGGGGGAAGCGAGAAAACAGTTTGGCAAGGAACGGGCAAACTCCAGAGCATAGCCGTCCCGGATCACTTCCAGAACCCACTGATTGGACGTGATGTCTGCCCATTTGGATAAAATTCTCTCAGCCATGCGCCCATGGAACCAAGACGGGCGCCAGCAAGGAGTCATTGGGCAGGGCGAGCAGCAGGGGACCTAGCGGGGGCGCTACCTGCACCCCGGCGGGCCCCACGAAAGGACTGCATGAGCTGGATGAATCTGCCTCTAGAGAGCCCAGAAGATGGAAAAGAGGCAGCCCCTCTACCAGAGTGGAAGCGGTGGAAATCACGTCCACGCCCATGCCCATGAGCAGCATCACCTTGAGCCAATGGTCTAGGCCTATCCTCAGGCAAACGAGGCACTTTGGAAGCAGTGAGAGTCTGAACCAACCTTTCCAGGTCCTCACCAAACAAGAAAGATCCTTTAAAAGGGAATTTTGTCAACTTAGCTTTGGACGCTGAATCCGCTGACCAAGCTCGAAGCCACATGGTACGGCATGCTGCCACTCCAAAGGCCAAAGACTTGGCAGAAGCTTGCAAGAGGTCATACATGGCATCCGAGAGATAAAAAGCACACAATTCAATTTTGGCAACTTCTTGCTTTAACAAGTTCCAATTCTCAGATTTACTGTCAAGTACATGCTGGGCCCAACGAAAATACGCACGAGCCACCAGCCCACCACACATCGCCGCCTGGACCGACAGAGCCGTCACATCAAAACTCTGTTTAAGGAGTGACTCCAACTTATGCTCCTCCAGGTCCTTCAAGGCTGCACCGCCCTCAACAGGCACGGTATGCCACTTAGAAATGGCCAAGACCACTGCATCCACTACGGGTGACTTCAAAGTGTCCCTATCCCCTTCGGGAATGGAATACAGGCGGGCCATGGAGCACGCAAAACGAAAAGGGGCTTCCAGCACCTGCCACTGTGCGAGCATAATATCCAAACTATCCTGATGCATAGGAAAAGAGCAGGAAGCAGAGCGGATCCCCTTAAGCAAAGTGCAAAACTGAGGAGACCTGCAGAATTAACTCATGAAGCTCTTCCCGCTGAAAAAGGTGCACCACACACGCATCTTTGCCAGCTGGGGAGTGCTCGAACCCCTCGCTGGCGGAATCCAACCCCCCAAGAGGATCCTGGAATTCTCCCCAAGGGTCCAGGTCCTATCAATAACATCTTGCTTCTCTAGGTTCCTGTTGCGGAACCTGGGCTCTCTCCAACTATTCCGCAAGCAACTGAAAACTTGGCTCTTCTCTAACATGTAATTCTATTTTCCCCCTTACTCTTCCATTCTATAAATAAGCTCATGTAAACCTTTTCCTTTCTCTTCTTATATTTTAAGTTCTTGTAAACCGTGCTGAGCTCCACTTCCGTGGAGAGGATGCGGTATATAAAACTTAAGGTTTAGTTTAGTTTAGGTAAATATCATCATTCCAAGAGACCCTCGGGCATTTGGATGAGAGAGGAGTAGAGGGGGGCAAAACCGTCGCTGTGTTGAGCCGCACCGAGGAAGACATCAAGGGGGAAAAAAACCCCAAGATATGGAACCTCCTGCCACCAGCACATAAGATTTACAAAGTGCTAACATAAATTCAGGGGGAAAGACCACCGCGGCCCCAAGGGACTCTCTGCCCCAGCAGGGGACCCTGCCATACCTTGCCCCTTTATTTCCAGAACAGGGGGAAAAGTCACCTGATGTAACTGAAATTAAAGAGGAGGTTCCCGCCAAAATGGGACCTAAACCGCCAAAATCGGAACTCCTGCAGCCTGCCACGTCTGAAAAGCCTGGGACTTTCCTGACGCTGAGGCCGAGGAACCAACCGACGCAAAAAGGGAATCCCCAGCCGTTCTAGCAGCAAGGGAATCCTTTTCTCCCTAACCGTTGGCAGCTGGGGAACATGCGGTGGGGTCTCCTGGCTGCCGACATCCACTGCCAGCGAGGCTTCCCCACCGCTCTGGCATGCACAACGCTTGCACAGGCCGCCCACGACTACCTCGTGTTTGGAGCACAATGAGCACTTTTTCCCTTTAAAAGTGGTCATTGTGCTGAAAACCACCCTAGCTGCAAGAAAAGTGCTGGTTAGTTGAGAAAATACAGTAAAAAGGCAATTATAAATGGATTTTAGCCCTTTAGACCGGCATACCTCAGGATTTTGGGGTTTTTTTTCTTTTTTTATAGAACAGACTCCATGGTTCTCAAAGCTGGAGGGCTGACCAACCAGGGGGCCAGGCCGCTGGCTGAGGCATCTCTACAAAAATATGGGGAGGTGGAAGAAGGTGGGGGAGGGACCCAGCATGAGACCCACTGGGTTTAACACCCCCGAGATCGGACGGATCACCAAACAGGACCTGTCCAAGCTCTATCCGGCACAAAAGGGGAACCAAGAGTCCAAAACAAAGTTCCAAGAGCAGTAAGAGGGGAGCCAAAATTAGGCTTACCACCTACTATAAGAGACTGAGAAGACTGGATTAGTAGAGGGGAAGCTGTACTGATATACAATCTCAGAACCTCCCCCAGCTGAACCACCAGAATCACAAACCGCAGAGTTTCCATACGGAAGGAAGGCACATGAAGAGCCCTGTTGACCCACTTCAAATCCAGGATGGGTCGAAAGGTCCCTTCTTTCTATGGTACCACAAACTATATTGAATACCAACCTGTGCCCCACTCCTGCGGGGGAACTGGACCCACCGCATGGAGATCCAACGGTCTTTGAACCGTCTGATGAAAGGCCTGCTGCTTCCACGCCACCAGCGAGGGGGAAGCGAGAAAACAGTTTGGCAAGGAACGGGCAAACTCCAGAGCATAGCCGTCCCGAGATATACTGATAGCAGCTGGTAGCAGTGAAGTATAATACCCATCCTTAAAGGTATTATACCGGTCTATCAAGCGATACGGAAGAGAGGAATTTTCATCCTGTGGAACTTCTCCTGAACCTGCATCCAGGTAAATAGCAGCCATCCTGGATAGGTTTCAGCTGCTGAGCAGGAGCATCGAGCAGCAGCACCAAAGCACACTCCTGCTCGGTATTGCTCAGCGGCTGAAACCAGAACTCACGACAGTGACCGACCAGGTTAGCAGCGGGGCAGGAGCGCGGAAAGCTCGCTCCTGCCCGCTACACATCTGGACAACCAGGGATTCTAGCGGCAGAGGAGGTACGATGGACAGAGCAGGAGGGGGAACAGGGTGCCGAGCCTGGTGATCCAGCGGAGGCCTGCAATAAGTCTGGGAGTGGGAGGGTGGGCACTGGCTCAAATATAAAACGGGACCCCCATTTTTGGTCCAATTTTTGGGCCCCAAAATCCCAGTTTATATTTGAATATATACGGTACTCACTGAAATATATAAGTGCAAGAGCCAAACAAAATATTTGGGGATAACATACCAATGACACTTGAGGTAGTTCCTCCTGGACATCCTACTGTTGAAAGGCATGGGCCGTTATTCCCTGCACTAGAAACATAGATAATATTTTTTTTCCACACAGCTTCATTGATGGCTTCACAAATTCTCCTGTAATATATAAAGACAAATATTAAGTAACTTCATCATAAAAAATGATTCTTGAATGCACTGAGGGTCTGATTCTATAAACAGCGTCTATAACAGCGTGCCTACCACATAATCAAATTTAGGTGCCATTTACAGAATTGTGCCTACATGGCCTAAAATGCTAGTGCCTAATGCTTTCCATGCCCGAATTCCATCACTAACCATACCAATTTCCACGTGGAACTTAATTGTATGTTTTTTAGTTGGCTTTTAATGGCATTTTCGATTATCATGCCAATTAATCCAATTAAAAAATTTTAAGCTCAGTGCATAAATTAGCAAGGTGCTGTCAATCTAGGCGTCATTTTTAGAATCAAGCCCTAATTGTTTTGCTTCTGAATCACAGAATTGTAGCTTCCAGCAGCTAAAAAAGAGCCTTCTTTTAAACTTACTGTTCTAGTCAAACAGCAGCAAAGTTGGTCACCCCGTGATATGCAATTTTACACAATTCAATGGTGACTCCGCCATGATACTTTAAAGTGTGGCAAAGGGCCATATTTTATTGCACCTTAAAACTACCCCTCTTAACTGGCTAATTATAATCAGGTGCTTAAACAACTGGGTAAGAAATCCATCACCTTTTCATTCCTTCTCACATCAATCTATCCAAGTTTCAAAGTTCATAATTCTCTTGATTAATCGCTTAATCATATTTCAAAGCGATGAACAATTTTAAAATACATTCAATAAAAAAACAGTACAGTACCCACTTTAAATAATAACATTGGGTTAAAAACTAACACATCATTTTGGGAACATAAGGTAAAAAGGGATTGCAAAATACAATTCAATATAGAAAAGCAATACAGAGGAAAAGTACAAGAGGAAGACAAGTAAAAACATAGTTTAATACAGTAAAGTCTTTGGCCTAAGGATTAGTAAATTAAGCACCAAAGGCATCTTTAAAAAGAAATGTTTTTAGATTACTTTTAAATTTTCCTAGATCCTGCTCCTTTCGCAAATAAATTGGGAGGGAGTTCCAAGTCTGTGGGGCAGTTACTGAAAAAATAAACTGCCGTCTAGTATTAATGATCTTAAGCGAAGGAATAGTTAATAAATGTTGTTCATTGGATCTTAAAGTTCTGTTTGGATGATACGGAATTAATAATTTATATATAAATGCTGGAGTTTTGTTGAGAAGAGTTTTAAGGGTAAGCAGACAAAGTTTTTATGTTATCCGATGAATAACTGGAAGCCAATGCGCATTTTTTATCCAAAGAAATAGGCAGCATTTACCCTCCTTTTGTCCTTCCCTTTAATGTTTTCTATCCTTTTTTAATTGTATTCCCTCCCCATCTACCTATCATCTCCTGTCAGTCCAGTCTAGCCTGCACAATATCAAGCCATTTCATATTTAATTTTTTATTGAAATTTTCATATGCTTATATACCAAACTCAACAACAATACAGCCAGCATACAACAGCAGACCACACAAGGACATCCGTGTTAATCCTTCACGGAGACCTAAGAGATCCAAACCCCCCATCAAAAGACCCTCCCCTCCCGATCCCCCCACCCCCCACCCCAACACTCAAGTATGGCATTTAATTAATGTTGTTTCTATCTTTCTTTTGTTATCTATAATAATAATATGCTAAGCGCGCATGCACACTCTTATCCCGTGTTCCCCGAGTCCTGATCTGTCGGGATGTGGCCGGCAAGAGTGCGCATGCGCGCTTACTACGTCACCAGGACTCCAGGACGCGCGGAGCGGCGGCTGACAGGAGGAGGGCTTCGAGGCGAGGCGGCTGTCGGCGGAGGGCAGACGTGCCCAGGACGGAGAGCAGCTGCATCGCTGGACCTCCTCACCCGTGAACTACGCTCGCCAGTGCTGGCTGAACTCCTCAGGGTCACACATGCCGCTTCGCGCCGGGCACCGGAAGATGAGAGTCCCTCAGTGACGTGACAGAGAGACTCAACGGCAGGAGAAAGCCTGGCAACGCTGGAGGGAGGTTTGTCTCGTTGGGAGGGTCGCATGGGAGGGAGAGATAGAAGAGTCAGCGGGGGTTGGGCTGGGAGGGGAGAGAAGCGTCTGCCTCGGGTGCTTCAGGCAGCAGCAGCGTTTTCAATTCGCTGCTGTTCCCAGCTTCAGCCCTTCCTCTCTGGCGGGTCCTGCCTACTTCCTGTTTTCATGAAGACAGGATGCGCCAGAGAGCAAGACCTGAAGCCGGCAACAGCAATGAATTGTGAATGCTGCTACTGCTGCCCATGCTGCTGTTCTTTCCTTTAAAGTATAAAAGCTTCCAGCGCATGCAGGCGTGTCGTGCGATGCAGGCGGGGATTGGATGGAAAGGGTAAGGGAATCTGCCAGAAAAAAACATGCTGCTGCGCAGAGAAGTGGGGTGGGGGAGGGGAGGGAAGGGAAATGCTGCTGCACAGGGAAATGGAGGGGGGAGGGAAATGCTGCTGCTATACAGGGAAGGGTGGGAGGGAAATGCTGCTGCTGCACAGGGTAATGGGGGGAGGGAAATGCTGCTGCTGCTGCTGCACAGGGTAGTGGGGGAGGGGAGGGAAATGCTGCTGCTGCACAGGGAAGGGTGGGAGGGATATGCTGCTGCTGCACAGGGAAGTTGGGGCTAGCACCCGTTAATGTAACGGGCTATAAGACTAGTTATTTTATATTGTAATTGGCGTTTTTATTTTTACCCCTTATTTTTTTTAATTGTAAACTCACTTAGAAATTTGATAAAACAACAGAATCAAATTTTAATAAAAACTGAATTGACTGAGAATCCCATCCTATACAGAAATTCAAAATGCATCATTTGGTCTTTACAATAAAAACTTATGGAAACTCATGCCATAATTAAAAATAAATTTCAGAGGATCGACAAATCAAAATGTAGCTGATTTGCTCAGTATTTGTTTATTAGTATATAGTGTTTAAGCCAGTTACATTAATGGGTGCTAGAATAAATGTGTAGATTTTTAGCACAATGGGGCACTGAGGCATTTCTTTCTTTCTGTCTTTCTTTCTTCCTGCTCCCCCTTTTTTTGTCTGTCTTTCTTTCTGTCTCTCGCCTTGCCCCCGGGTTATTCCATGTCAAGTGATCAAGGGCTCCCTGCATGACCATCACGGATTTTGATAAAACTTTATGCACAAAGTCCCACATGTATCAAACGAACTTTGGTAAAGTTTTAGTTTCGCCTGTGGAATATTTGTGGAGATATAGCCATTTGTTTGACCCCATACTGCAATGACATACAGTAAGACAGTGACATTCTGACAACTTTGAGACACAATATCTCACGAGCTATGTTTCCAAAAAAACAAACTTAGCTACCCTGCACAACTTTTGGAGCTCTATTCAGTGCTACCAATAATAATTTTTGTCGAGCACTGAGTGAATGGCTGAATTACAGTAAACTTGGCCGAAAAAATTAGTGCTCCAAAAAAAAGTCAAAGTTTGACATTACTTAGCTCCCACAATAATTGAGTAATAAATGCGAAATTTGGCGCATGTCTCAGTACAACATTGTTTTCAAAAGTACAATTTCAACCTCCAAGCTCTTTCCATTAGTTTACAAATTAAGTGTAAAGTTGCTAATTTGTGTAAAAAGGCCAAAAATAGGGTATTTTCAGCCTGCTTTTACAGAAAAATACCTTTCAGAAACTCTTTCAAATCAGTCTCATTAGAAAGAGCATATTTCAAACCCCCTAGAAAAGTGAGCTTCATTTATCAACGCAGGTTAACAATGCCCGAAAAAGGGGGACAAAGTTGGGAGATGTCACCATGGCAACGGCCTACGTTTCAACTTACAATTATGTCACTTTTCACACTGTTTTTCCCTGTTTATTTTTACTCAAGCTTTGGGTACAATTATAGTGTTCTTAATTAATGATTATTCCTAACTAGAAATTGAGGTGATAATTTTGTTGCATGCAGATCACAAATTACAACTTGTTTTCTTTTTCAGATCCACATTATTATTAATTCAGTTTAAAATGGATGCCAACGAATCGACTAATAATAATCCTTTTCTGCCAGACTGTGCCATTGGGCAAAAATTGTTGTCAAAGTGTCATGACGGCTCATTTTTTTACATAATTTGTCAACCGATGAAAAATTGCTTATCACTCGGCACTCTGAAGTTGAACTGATGGATAAAGACCAAATCTGCCTCCACCACAAAGCAAAGTATCTCGACAAATACGAATTAAAGCAAACATTGTGTTGTAATCCATTTGAAAAGAAAAATCACATTGTTCAAAGTAGATTGTTAAAAGTCGATCTTGCCATGTCTAATGATTTTAGAAAAGTGGCAAAAATAAATATCAAGCCAGGTCAGAAACTTTGCAGTAGGTGCAAAGCCCAATACGTTTCAATGAGTGAAGCTACTGCAGCATCTTCATCTTCAGACGATTTTGATATCAGCATCTCCGATGCAGTTGATCAAAGCTTGACTGCTTTAGGAACCTCTCCATTGAAAATTCGAAGGTTAGCTAGTAGAGATAAAGCCGGCTATGTGATACGAAAAATTGAACGTGTGCAGAATGTGATAGCCAAGAAGATTACATCTGCTGCTGGAGTTTCAGCTGAAGAAGTTGGGCCGTCTAGTCAGTCTGTAGAATGCAAGTTATGTGAAGATTACACTGACCTCATTGAAGAAATGAAAACGAAAATTGCAATATCCAACAGGTCAATGAAAGTTCAATTATTGACGATGGCCCCAAAAAGTTGGTCAATAAAGGAAACAGCAATGAAGTTTGGCGTTTCAGAGCGCATGGTCAGAACAGCCCAAAAAGTAAAGAAAGAGAAAGGCATTTGTTCTATACCTGATGCAAAAATTGGCAAGTCCCTTCCAAAAGAAATTGCAAATAGAGTTCAAGATTTTTACGAAGATGATGAATTCAGCAAAATATGTCCTGGCAAAAAAGATTGCATTTCAGTCCGCCTCAATGGTTTAAAAGTACAAAAGCAAAAGCGGCTGCTGTTGTGTAATTTAAAAGAGCTGTACGTGGCGTACTGTAACAAATACGGAACTGAAATTGGTTTTTCCAAATTCTGTGAGCTCAGGCCAAAGTGGTGTGTAACCGTTGGTGCATCAGGTGCACACTCCGTGTGTGTCTGCACGACATCAAAATGTAAAGCTCATGCTACAAGGCGCCAACGTCAAAGAGAACTACAAAGTTCTTATGGAAAAAACTGTGTGCGACCTAAATGTCAAGGACTGTATGCTACAACGATGTCAAAACTGCCCTGGTGAAGAAGCACTAACAGCATACCTGGAAGAAATATTCAAGGATTTAGATCCAGAAGAATCAATAGAATTTAAGCAATGGGTTCACGCTGACCGTGAAACATTAGAAACAAGCGTACTAACCATGGACAACTTTATTGAAAGACTTGCAAGCAAGATTTGGAAATTGACAAGCCACCATTTCATTTCAAAACATCAAAGTGAATATTTGAAGATGTTGAAGACAGGCTTAAAAGAAACGGAAATGATCATTTTGATGGATTTCGCTGAAAATTACTCATTTGTTGTACAGGATGCCGCCCAAGGCTTTCACTGGGAAAATTCACAAGCTACGGTACATCCTTTTGTTGCATATTACCTCAATGAAGTGGGCACATTGCAAGTTGTAAACTGTTGCATTATTTCTGATCATATGCAACATGATACGATATCTGTACACGTGTTTATTCAAAAGTTGATCGAATTTTTGGTAACTCAAACAAACATTACCAAAATATACTACTTCAGTGACGGCTCAGCTGCACAATATAAAAACTACAAGAACTTTGTGAATTTGTGCAATCACAGAAATGATTTCAACATTGAGGCTGAATGGAATTTTTTTGGAACTAGCCACGGAAAATCACCCTGCGATGGAGTTGGTGGAACAACTAAACGACTGGCTGCCCGGGCTAGCCTCCAAAGACCATCAACGGATCAAATATTGACGCCAAAGGATCTATTTAACTTTTGTGACCAAAATATACACGGAGTTAAATACATTTATGTTCCAAAAGAAGAAATTGAAGAAAGCAAAAAGTTTCAAGAAGAAAGATGGCATGAAAGCAGCACAGTAGCCGGTACCAGAGAGCACCACCAATTTGTACCAGTCGACTCAAACTCTGTTCGTGTCAGCAAAGTTTCAAATGACACAATAAATTTTGTTGCCAAAATTTCTGATACTGCCATTCCAAATTTGAAAGTGTCCGAAATCTTTCCTGGTTGCTACGTTGCCTGTACTTACGATAATCAATGGTGGATAGGCAACGTTGTTGAAGTCTCAATTGAACAAAATGATGCATTGATAAAATTTATGCATCCTCACGGTCCAGCTCATTCGTTTTATTGGCCAGAAAGGCAAGACGTTTGTTGGGCTCCAGAGCAACACCTCATCTGCATGCTTTGTGCCCCTTCAGTTACATCATCCGGCCGCCAATATCAATTTCCAGAAACTGCATTGAAGAAAGTGGCTCAAAAATTTAACAGAATGTTATAAAGATTGCTGGCAGTTAAAATCAAAGTGGACTTCACTTCGGCTTGGGAACCATATAAGATACCCAATTTAGGCTTGGGAACCTAGGATAAGACACCCTAATCATTGGCTTTGGAACCAGAAAGATACCAACAAAAGGCTTTGGAACCTTGACAAAGAAACCAAATGCGAGGCTTGGGAACCTGGACGAAGTAGCCCACCCGTGGCTGGTATTGCACAGCTATCGGGCGTGACCCCTATGGCGATGGGGTTGCCAGTTCAAACTCTTGAACTGGTAGTGACAATGTCACCATGGACCAACGCAATAGAGTAGTAGTAATACTACATCAATACAAAACTGTAACTTTAAAAATGACAGAACTATGTTGAAATAGAGTTTGTTGCCGTGGCAACCTCTCCCAACTTTGTCCCCCTTTTTCAGCCATTGTTAACCTGCGTTGAAAAATGAAGTCCACTTTTCTAGGGGGTTTGAAATATGCTCTTTCTAATGAGACTGATTTGAAAGAGTTTCTAAAAGGTATTTTTCTGTAAAAGCAGGCTGAAAATACCCTATTTTTGGCCTTTTTACACAAATTAGCAACTTTACACTTAATTTGTAAACTAATGGAAAGAGCTTGGAGGTTGAAATTGTACTTTTGAAAACAACGTTGTACTGAGACATTATGCGCCAAATTTCGCATTTATTACTCAATTATTGTGGGAGCTAAGTAATGTCAAACTTTGACTTTTTTTGGAGCACTAATTTTTTCGGCCAAGTTTACTGTAATTCAGGCATTCAATCAGTGCTCGGCAAAAATTGTTATTGGTAGCAATGAACAGAGCTCAAAAAGTTGTGCAGGGTAGCTAAGTTTCAGTTTTTTTGGAAACACAGCTCGGGAAATATTGTGTCTCAAAGTTGTCAGAATGTCATTGTCGTACTGTATTTCATTGTGGTATGGGGTCAAACAAATGGCTATATCTCCACAAATATTCCACAGGCGAAACTAAAACTTTACCAAAGTTCGTTTGAGACATGGTGGACTCTGCATATGAAGTTTCATCAAAATCCGTGATGGTCATGCAGGGCACTTTCCAAGAATCTGATCACTTGACATGGAATGACCCCCCCCCCCCCCCGTCTTTCTGTATGTCTGTCTCTCTCCCTGGCCCCGTCTGTCTTTCTGTCTCCCTGCCCCCGTATTTCTGTGTGTCTGTCTGTCTTTCTTTCTGTCTCTCTCCCTGCCCCCCTGTCTGTCTGTCTTTCTGTTTCCCCTGCTCTGAAAGGATTTCATTTCCTTTCCAGTTGGTAGGGAGGGAGGATTCAGCTTTTTTTGCATTTTCCAGCTGGGGCAATTGCAGAAGTACCGGTAGATATGATGTGTCCGCGAAATGCAGGCAAAATGTCCGATTGCAGCTCTCCTCCCTTTTACCTCCAGCTCTTTGGCTTCCCGGGCAAGCAAACCCAGTCACAACGCCAGTTCGGACCCCCCCTCTGTCTCTCCACTCCTTCACACTGGGATTCTCTCTCTCCCCCCCCCCCTCTCACATGCACTCTCACTCAAACTCTGACAGTTTCTGTCAACTTTGCCCTCACCAGGCAGGTCTCATTCGCCTCTGCTCCTGGACCGTTCCGATCCCCTCTGTCACTCCCAAACGGAGGCGGTCTGTTCCCTCAGAACATGACCGATTCTCCTTCCAGATGGTCACGCCCACCTTCCGACCACAGCCGTCTCTCCCTTCCTCCACCTTTCGCTCTCAGAAGGCACGGCGGTGTACTGCGCATGCGAAGGCATGGATGCACGGAGTTTCAAATGCACATGCGCGCTTATTATACATAAAATCATTTTCCCTACGTTTGTCGTCTGGTGAATTTATTTTTCTGTGCTTTTAGCTATGTTTCCAGGGCCTCCTGCATGCTTTTCCTCTGGTCCTCCCTTCCCTCCCCATCTTCTCCCTTCCTTTTACCTCCCCCCCCCCGTCCAGCAGTAACCCTTCTCCCTTCCTTTTACCTCCCCCCTGTCCAGGACTACCCCTTCCCTGCTCCCCCTGTCCAGCAGTAGCCCTTCTCCCATCTTTTTACCTCCCCACTGTCCAGTAGTACCCCTTCCCTGCTCCCCCTGTCCAGCAGTACCCCTTCTCCCTTCCTTTTATCTCCCCCTGTCCAGCAGTAACCTTCCCTGCTCCCTTCCTTTTACCTCCCCCTTGTCCAGTAGTACCCCTTCTCCCTTTAAGGTCCCCTCTCCAGCATCCACTAGCTTTAGTTTAGTTTTAGCCGCGGTTTCATCAGGCAACCTCGGGGCTTTTGCTAGGCTGGCCTGCCTCGCATCAATGAACTGGGTCGGCCTAGCAAAGGCCCCGCGGCTGCTTGATGAAACCGCAGCTGCTGCCGCTGCTGGTCAGGGGGTGAGAAGAGGAGGAGTCCAGGCAGCTTAGGCAGAAGGCAGGAAGTCAGCCGGCGTTAGCGATCGGGGCAGAAGATAGGAAATCAGCTGATGCAGGCACGGGTGATTGGCGGCAGAAGGCGAAGTATTCTATTGTGCATGAGTGGCACAGCATGGTGCACAGAGGCACGGAGTTTCAAGTGCGCATGCGCGATAAGGGTTTTATTATAGCTGATACTGAACATAAGAATTGTCGCTGCTAGGTCAGACCAGTGGTCCATTGTGCCTAGCAGTCTGCTCACACGGTCAACCTCTGGTCAAAGACCAGTGCCCTAACTGAGACTAGCCCTACCTGTGTACGTTCTGGTTCAGCAGGAACTTGTCTAACTGTCTTGAATCCCTGGAGGGTGTTTTCCCCTATGACATACTCCGGAAGAGCATTCCAGTTTTCTACCACTCTCTGGGTGAAGAAGAACTTCCTTATGTTCGTATGGAATCTATCCCCTTTCAATTTTAGAGAGCGCCCTCTTGTTCTCCCTACCTTGGAGAGGGTGAACAATCTGTTTTTATCTGCTAAGTCTATTCCCTTCAGTACCTTGAATGTTTCAATCATGTCCCCTCTCAATCTCCTATGTTCAATGAAGAAAAGGCCGAGTTTCTCTAATCTTTCGCTGTACGGCAACTCCTCCAGCCCCGTAACCATCTTAGTCGCTATTCTCTGGACCCTTTCCAGTAGTACCATGTCCTTCTTCATGTACGGCGACCAGTGCTGGACACAGTATTCCAAGTGAGAGCGCACCATGGCCCGGTACAGCAGCATGATAACCTTCTCCGATCTGTTCGTGATCCCCTTCTTTATCATTCCTAGCATTCTGTTCGCCCTTTTCGCCGCCACAGTACATTGGATCGACTTATCGATCAGAACTCCCAAGTCTCTTTCTTGGGAAGTCTCTCCAAGTACTGCCCTGGACATCCTGTTTTCGTGCATGAGATTTTTGTTACCGACATACATCACTTTATACTTATCCACATTGAACCTCATTGGCCATGTTGATGCCCATTCCTCGAGCCTGATTATGTCACGTTGCAGATCTTCGCAATCCCATGTCTTCACTACTCTGAATAACTTCATATCGTCTGCAAATTTAATCACCTCACTCGTCATACCTTTGTCCAGATCGTTTATAAAGATGTTGAAGAGCACGGGTCCAACAACCGAGCCATGCGGCACCACACTGGTGATGCTCTTCCAGTCCGAGAATTGTCCATTTACCCCCCATTCTCTGTTTACTATGCTCCAACCAGTTTTTAATCCATGTATTTCACCCTCGATTCCATGTCTCGCAAATTTCCGAAGTAGTCGTTCATGTGGAACCTTGTCAAACATCTTCTGAAAATCCAGATATACAATGTCAACTGGGTTGACCTTGTCTATCTGCTTGTTTACTCCCTCAAAGAAGTGCAGCAGGTTATCAAACAAGATCTATCTTTGCTGAAACTGTGCTGGCTGGTCCTTATCACACTGTGTCCATTAAGGTGATTAATGATACGGTCCTTTATCAGCGCCCTCTACCATCTTTCCCGGTACCGATGTCAGACTCACCGGCCTGTAGTTTCCTGGGTCTTCCCTCGAACCTTTTTTGAAGATTGACGTAGCATTCGCCACCTTCCAGTCTTTCGGAATCTTTCCCAATTTGATCGACAGATTGGCTATTAGCTGAAACAGTTCAGCTATAGTCCCTTTCCATTCCTTGATGACCCTTGGATGGACACCATACGGTCCCGGGGATTTATCGCTCTTAAGCCTATAAATCTGCCTGCATACCTCTTCTACATTGACCGTTAAC
Source organism: Geotrypetes seraphini (assembly GCF_902459505.1). Lineage (NCBI taxonomy): Eukaryota > Metazoa > Chordata > Amphibia > Gymnophiona > Dermophiidae > Geotrypetes > Geotrypetes seraphini. The sequence goes on from NC_047089.1 coordinate 122,383,515, forward strand.
CCTGTCAGTTTCACATTTTCGATTCCAGCATATAGCCTGATGGGTTCCGGTATGCTGTGTATATTCTCTTTGGTAAATACAGACACAAAAAATGTGTTCAGTCTATTGGCGATTGCTTTGTCCTCCTTTAGCGCTCCCTTTATTCCTTGGTCATCCAACGGTCTCACCGCTTCCTTCGCGGGTCGTTTCCCCTTAATATACTGAAAGAACGGCTTAAAGTTTTTCGCTTCCTTGGCTATTTTTTCCTCGTAGTCTCTTTTGGCCCCATTTACCACCTTATGGCACCTGCATTGATGCTGTTTGTGCTTATTCCAGTTTTCGTCAGTTTTTGACCTTTTCCATTCCTTAAACAAAGTTTTTTGTCTCCAATTGCTTCCTTTACCTCTACAGTGAGCCACTCTGGTTCTTTGTTCTTTTTCTTCTTTCATCTCTTGTTGATACGCGGTATATATAGATTTTGCGCCTCAGTGACCGTATCCTTAAAAAGGGACCAAGCTTGCTCTAGCGTTTTTACAGTGTTCATCCTCTTCTTAATCTTCTTCCCTACCATGCGTCTCATCCGTTCGTAATTCCCTTTTTGGAAGTTCAGTCCCATGGCTGTGGTGCTGGACCGATGTTTCGCCCATGCGTCCAGGTCAAATCGGATCATATTGTGATCGCTGTTTCCCAGCGTCCCTTCTACTTCTACACCTTGTGCCGGTTCTCGCAGTCCATTTAGAATTAAGTCCAGAATTTCTTCTTGTATTGTACTGCCCACATAAATAGAATTATTAAAAATTGTGGCCATGGAAGTTAAAACATTTGTGTATGTTTAGTACCACTGTATGTAAAGAGTGAAACAAAAAAAGGTAACCTCTTAGAGGTTTTTTTCTGTTTTTCTCAGCATCTACTTGGAATTTCAATATGAAATGTTACAGCTTTATCTACATCTGTTTGCTAAATAGAATGAGATTATCTTTAAACAGCAAAATTAGACTTTTTAGCATGACCACCCAGTGATTTTCATGCATTCATAAATTATTCCATCGCGGCGTTCTCTCTCATTGACCCTTTGCATCCTTAAGGTTTGCTTCGATCTGGTGCCTAGTTTTTCAAACACATAAGTACTTGAAGTTATTGTTGTTCACATATTTCTTTTATTCTTTTCCACCTTGCATTTTAACCTTTCAGTTTTGGGTTACAACAGTTACTTTTATATTTTCCAGTTTTATGTTGGTGCCCAGTTTAAGTATTTGCCTGCACAGTGCTGGTCCTTTTACTTATTTATTTCATATGTCTCTCTTTCAATTTTTCATTTTAATTCAGTCATTGAGCATTTTAATTCTGGTTTTTTGTAGATGTTAATTCCATCATACTGTTTTTCGTAGACCTACTTTTTTGGCCTAAGCTTCTCCAATTTCTATCATAGTTGCATTAAAATTTGAAAATAAATAAATCTCAGATTCGGTCTGCGCAGGTTCATTGTCAACTTGTAATTTTCAATTTCGTATTATACTTTCAGTTTTAGCACTGCAGCAGTAATCCTTTGTAATAATAATAATGGTCAACCAAACGCCCTAAGCAATAGCGTGTTTCCCCAATGGTAAGACACTTTCTTATTTTTTTTGGAAGGCCAAAATATGCTCTAGGGCTTATTTTCGGGGGGATGCCTTATTTATCCTTTCATGTCCCCTCTGTATCTCTATCCTTATTCAGTAGGTCCTGCTTACCCTTTCTCTTCTTTGTGTCACTATCTCCATTTTCAGCTTTCCCCCCCTTTTCCTTTGTTACTGCACCCTGTAGCTAGAATCTTTCCACCCTCCCTCCACTCCGGCCCAGCCCAGTATGAAATATTTCCTTTTGTTTCCCTCCCCTCTCTCTTTTTCTCTCTCTTCTGCTCCCTCACCCACGAGTCCTGCATCTGGCTCTCTCCCTTCTACCTGCACCTGGCAACACCCCCCTGCTCCGCGGCTCTCTTCAGCAACTTGTCAGCAGCGGTGATCAAAACAAGCTACCGACATCGAGGCCTTCCCTCTACGAGTCCCGCCTTTGTGGAAAAAGGAAGTTGAAACAAGCGGGACTCGCAGAGGGTAGGCCCCGACGTCAGAAGCTTGTGTCGATCGCTGCTGCTGAGTTGCCGAAGAGAGCCACGGAGCAGGGGATGTGGCCGGAAGCAGGTAGAAGGGAGAGGGAGATAGGAAGGCTGTAGATCTCCGGAGCATGACGCCGGACCAATCAGCAAGCAAGGCTTTCATCTGTGTACGTGCTGAGCTCACTGCTCAGCATGGCTATTTCCCGCCGCGACGCCAGACTTGTAAGTTGCATGCCTGCGTGACACACTACCGGAGCCACGGCAAAGGTGGAAAAGAGCCGCATGCGGCTCTAGAGCCGCGGGTTGCCGACCCCCGCGGTAGACGGAGGGACCACACGGAGTCACCCACCGTACCACCCGATTCGGGTAAGCGCAGGTATCGGTGGGTGGCTTATTTGCGGGGGGGGGTGCCTTATTTTACAATTTTTTCTAAAAAGGGGGGGCTGTCTTATTTGATGGCCCTGCCTTATCATCGGGGATACACGGTATTAGTTGTTTTTTTATCTTTATTGAGATATTTCAAAATATAAAAATTTTAAAATCCTAGATCATGAAAACCACATATATTATTATACAGTGTTCTCCCCAGGGCCTTTTAGCCCGGCTGTCATCTATCGGGAATCCTGCAGCTGCCGCCGCTCAATGTAAAAAAATTCCCCCCAAAAACCACCTCTCACCAGCTTGGAGACGCAAACTCATGCTTCCGTGTGCCGGCTTCCCTTCTCTTCCCTCCGAAACTGGAAGTTACGTCTGGGGGGGGAGAGAGACGAGAAGGGAAGCCGGCACACACACCTTAGAGCCCCGAAGTAGAGAGCTGCGCGGGGACAGAAATCCCACCCGTCCCCACCTGTCTCCGCGAGGAATCCCTCCGTCCCCACCCATCCCTATAAACTTCAGAAATAGTTATTTCATTTAATTATGCTACTGAATTAAAGGCTCTTGTAGAAACCCATTTACAAATAAGCAAAGAGACTTTATTAATTTGGAAATATTAATTGGGAAGAATACATACTTTGTAAACAGGTTTCTACCAGAGCCTCTAATGTAGATATAAATACTCAGCTGATGCGAACCCCCAAGCTGTCAGCTGAAGACTTCCTTTGCAGTTGGCCGGGGGTCCCTTTTGCCAAGCTTGGCAGGCAGCAGTAGCGTCCTGAGTCACAGATACTGGCACTTGTTTATCATGCCTAGCATTCAATTTGCTTTCTTTGCCACTGCCGCACATTGCGCTGACAGTTTCAGGGTTCTATCTATCAGTACACCCAGGTCCTTTTCCTGTTCGGTCTTTCCCAGAGTTACACCTGACATACTATACTTGTGATCTTTATTTTTTCTGCCTAAATGCATCACTTTGCATTTTTCCACATTAAAATTCATCTGCCATTTATCTGCCCACTTCTCCAATTGATTCAAGTCGCTCTGGAGTTCCTCGCTGTCCTTCGGCAATCTGATTGCCCGGCATAGCTTTGTGTCGTCTGCAAACTTGATGATTTTACTGGATGTTCCTTCTTCCAGGTCATTTATGAAAATATTAAATAAGATGGGTCCAAGTACCGAGTCTTGCCTACTGGTTGGGTCAGCCTTACTCAGGGGCAGATGGAGAAGAATGGCATACCTCTTTGTAGTGACTAGATTTTAAGCGCTGGAGGGACAGGGGCTGTCTCTTCCATGAGTCTGCATTGCACTGCGTATACCTAGAAGGGCCGCAACAGTATTAACTGTTTCATATTGCTTTATCATTTGCTAGAAGCAGTTAAGGCAGAAAGGAACTGGAAAAGGATGCTCAAGGTTTATTTTGTTTCTGTGAATTATGTCCTCTAGGGGTGAGTAACCTTGAAAGAGACCTGGGAGTGATGGTAGACACATAATTGAAGGCATCAGCGCAGTGCGCCACAGCCTCAAGGAAGGCAAACAGAAAGCAATGTTACTTACCGTAACAGTTGTTATCCAGGGACAGCAGGCAGCTATTCTCACTAGTGGGTGATGTCATCAGACAGAGCCCCGGTACGGACGTCTCACAAGCACGTGTTGCTTGTAGAAACTTAAAGTTTCTAGATGCCCGCACCGCGCATGCGCCGGTGCCTTCCTACCCGGAGATCCGGGCGTGTCTCCTCAGTTCAGGTAGCTAGCCTGAGAAGCCAACCCAGGGGAGGTGGGTGGGACGTGAGAATAGCTGCCTGCTGTCCCTGGATAACAACTGTTACGGTAAGTAACATTGCTTTATCCCAGGACAAGCAGGCAGGTATTCTCACTAGTGGGTGACCTCCAAGCTAACCTCAGTGGGATGGAGGGGGAGTTGGCGACTTAAGAGAATAAATTTTTCAATACTGTTTGGCCAAACTGTCCATCCCGTCTGGAGAGGGTATCCAGACAATAATGTGAGGTGAATGTGTGAACCGAGGACCAGGTGGCAGCCTTGCAAATTTCCTCGATTGGTGTTGATCTGAGGAATGCTACTGAGGCTGCCATTGCTCTGACCTTATGGGCTGTGACCTTACAAGGAAGTGATAATCCAGCCTGGGCATAGCAGAAAGAGATACAAGCCGCCATCCAATTAGAGATGGTGCGCTTTGATACGGGTCTTCCCAACTTGTTAGGATCGAAGGAGACAAAAAGTTGAGGAGTGGTTCTGTGTGGCTTGGTGCGATCCAGGTAGAAAGCCAAGGCACGTTTGCAGTCTAGAGTGTGAAGGGCCGATTCTCCGTGGTGAGAATGAGGCTTAGGGAAGAATACTGGAAGTACAATGGATTGGTTGAGATGAAATTCGGAGACCACCTTAGGCAGGAATTTCGGGTGAGTGCGGAGGACCACCTTGTCATGGTGGAATACTGTGAATGGTGGGTCCGCCATCAATGCCTGGAGTTCGCTGACTCTGTGAGCGGACGTAAGGGCTACAAGGAAAAGCACTTTCCAGGTGAGATACTTCAGAGGGGCCCTGTTGAGTGGTTCAAACGGGGGCTTCATGAGGTGGGAAAGGACTACATTGAGGTCCCAAACTACTGGGGGTGGTTTGAGAGGAGGGTTAACATGGAAGAGTCCTTTCATAAATCTGGCGACCACCGGATGGGCCGAGAGGGGTTTCCCTTGTAGAGGCTGGTGGAACGCCGCAATAGCGCTCAGGTGGACTCGTATGGATGTGGACTTGAGCCCAGATTGAGATAGGTGTAGGAGATAGTCCAGCACGGAGGATAAGGAAGCTCGCTGAGGTTCCTTTGACTTAGAAACGCACCATGAGGAGAATCTGGTCCATTTCTGGGAGTAGCATTGTCGAGTGGCGGGCTTCCTGGAAGCTTCCAAGACCTCCCTCACTTCTTGTGAGAATTGGTGAGGGGTTACGTTGAGAGGAACCAAGCTGTCAGGTGGAGAGACTGCAGGTTGGGATGAAGTAGTGATCCTTGATGTTGAGTAAGTAGTGAAGGAAACACTGGAAGTGGTACTGGTTCCCTGCTGCTGAGTTGAAGTAGGAGGGAGAACCAAGGTTGTCTGGGCCACCGAGGAGCTATTAGAATCATGGTGGCCCGTTCGAGTTTCAGCTTGACCAGAGTCTTCTGGATCAGCGGGAATGGTGGGAACGCATATAGAAATCGTTTCCCCCAGTTCAGTAGAAAAGCATCTGCCTCGAGGCGATGAGGAGTGTAGATCCTGGAGCAAAACTGAGGCAGTTTGGCGTTGTGGGGAGCCGCAAAGAGGTCTATCTGAGGCGTCCCCCATTGCGTGAAGATTTGGTGAAGGGGGTTGGAATGGAGAGTCCATTCGTGCGGTTGTAGCAGACGGCTTAGTTTGTCTGCTAAGACGTTGTTCTCCCCCTGGATGTATACTGCTCTGAGTAGGGCGTTGTGGCGCACCGCCCAGTCCCAGACTCGTAGAGCTTCCTGGCAAAGGAGGGCCGAGCCCGTGCCTCCTTGCTTGTTGATATAATACATGGCGGCCTGATTGTCTGTGCGAATGAGGATTACCATGTCGTGGAGTCGGTGTTGGAAAGCTTGGAGCGCATTGAAGATGGCTCTGAGTTCCAATAGATTGATTTGGTGTAGTCTTTCCGCACTGGTCCAGAATCCTTGGGTGCGGAGACCCTCCAGGTGGGCCCCCCATGCGTAATTCGACGAATCGGTTGTGAGAACTTTCTGATGGGGGGGAGAATGCATCAGCAAACCTCTGGATAGATTCGAAGAGGTCATCCACCAAAGTAGAGACTGCCGAAGGGCAGGTGTGACTACGATGCGTTTGGACAGTGGATCGGATGTCTGATTCCACTGTGATGCCAGGGTCCACTGGGGGATCCTGAGGTGGAGTCTGGCAAACGGTGTCACGTGTACTGTGGAGGCCATATGGCCCAGGAGCACCATCAGTTGTCTCGCCGGTAGGGTTTGGCGAGTAGCCACCGACTGGCAGAGATGAAGAAGAGACTCCATGCGTTGCCGGGGCAGGAATGCTCGGAGTCGGGTGGTGTCCAGGACCGCTCCGATGAAGGGGAGGGACTGGGTGGGTTGTAGATGAGACTTGGAGAAGTTGATCTCGAAGCCCAAATTCTGGAGGAAGTAGGTTGTAGCCAAGGCCGCCGAAGTGACCTCTGGGGCTGACGGGGCCTTGATGAGCCAGTCGTCGAGGTATGGAAACACCTGTAGACCCCTGTCCCGGAGTGCCGCGGCCACTACCACCAGGCACTTTGTGAAGACTCTGGGGGACGAAGATAGGCCGAATGGTAGCACTCGATACTGTAGGTGCAGATTTCCCACCCGAAATCTGAGGAACTTTCGGGAGGCCGGGTGAATGGGGATGTGAGTGTAGGCCTCCTTGAGATCCAGGGAGCATAACCAGTCGTTCTGCTCGAGGAGGGGGTATAGAGAAGCCAAAGTCAACATGCGGAACTTCTCTTTGACCAGGAACTTGTTGAGGGCCCGAAGGTCTAAAATGGGTCGCAGGTCGCCCGTTTTCTTCGGGACGAGGAAGTACCGGGAGTAAAACCCTCGGTTCAATTGGTCTGACGGGACCGGCTCGACAGCCCGAAGCTGAAATAAGGTTTGGACTTCCTGAAGAAGAAGGGCGGTCTGCGTCGAGCTTGAAGGATACTCTCTTGGAGGATGGTCCGGGGGGTCCCGGTGGAATTGAAGAGAGTATCCTTCTCTTATGATGGAGAGGACCCATAGGTCCGCGGTTATGGCCTCCCATCGGTGGTAAAAAAGATGGAGGCGGCCCCCTATGGGAGAGGCCGAGGTTATGCTCCCGGGAGGGGCGTCAAAAGGGCTGGGGAGCCTTAGGTACAGCCGGTGGCTGGAGTTTTTGCTGAGACTTCTGGGGAGGTTGTCTCTTCGCAGGCTGTCTCGCAGCAGGCGTTTGTCTGGGCATGTAACGCCGCTGGTAAATCAGGGGTGGCCTGGAAGGTCGAGACTGTTGAGGTTTGGGTTTGGGCCGTAGGATGGATTGAAAGGATTTTTCATGATCCGACAGCTTCTTGGTAACAGTTTCGATAGACTCATCGAACAGGTCAGCTCCAGCGCATGGTACGTTGGCGAGTCTGTCCTGTAGGTTGGGATCCATATCGATAGTACGGAGCCAGGCCAGGCGACGCATGGCTACCGCGCTTGCGGCGGCGCGTGCCGAGAGTTCGAATGCATCGAAGGAGGATTGCATCAGCTGGAGGCGTAATTGGGAGAGGGAGGCTACCACTTCCTCGAACTCGAATCGAGCTTGGTTGTCTATGAACGGAGTGAACTTGCGGAGCACCGGCAAGAAGAACTCCAGATAGGAAGAGAAAAAGAAGTTGTAGTTTAGCACCCGTGACGCCATCATGGAGTTTTGGTAGAATTTTCTACCAAATTTGTCCATCGTTCTCCCCTCTCGGCCCGGCGGTACAGAGGCGTAGACCTGGGAGGGGTGAGAGCGTTTAAGGGAGGACTCGACCAGTAGGGATTGGTGGGAGAGTTGAGGGCCCTCGAACCCTTTATGGTGCACGATGCGGTATCGAGCATCGAGTTTGCTGGGGATCGCCGGTATGGAATACGGCGTTTCGAAGCACTGCATGAAGGTCTGGTCCAGTAATTTATGCAAGGGGAGCCGAAGCGACTCCGTTGGAGGGTTAGGTAAATGCATGGTGTCCAGATACTCTTTGGAGTATCTGGAGCCCGTGTCAAGGGTCACATCCAGATCATCCGCCATTTGTCGGAGGAATGATGAGAAGGACAATTGTTCCGCCAGCGTCGGTCTGTGGGACGGGCTGGAGGAGGATGAGGCCTCCAGGTCCGTGGACATCGGGGAGTGACAAGGAGAATCGGGCACCGGTGTCTCCTCGTACTCCGGGCCCCTCGGAGGGGACACCTCTGATGAGGAGTATCCCCTACGTTGCAGTTTTTTCTGCGGTGACACCTCCGAATGGCGTGAGGAGTGCCAGGATGAGTGTCTCGATCGGTGCCCGTCTCGGTGGCGGGACGGGGATCGGGATCGTCTGTGCATCGCATGGTCTCCCGAGGCCCCCAAGTGGATAGGGCTGGAAGCGGTGGATCGTAACTGGGTTTGCGATGCGGGTTCTTGCGATGCTACCCAAGTCTGGTAAGGAGTACGGAAGAACTCTTCCTGACTATGCCCAGGGCTTCGAGTATCGATCGGAGGTCTGGTCCCATGTTGGCGCGGAGGCGTAATGGGTTCTAATGGCGGCATATCGGTAAGCGAGGCTTGCCGCGTGGGCATCGCCGCCCTCCCCCGTTCGTCCTCGTCGGTTGTCGAGGTCGAACGTTGTGGGGGAGGGGGAGGGGGCGGACCGCCCCTTTGGATCGGTACCGGGAGGTCACCCTGTATGGCAGCGATGAGCCCGGGTCCGATGGTCTGCATGAGCTCAACGAATTGAGCTTCCAGCACGGACCGTAGCGAAGCCGATAAGGAGGGATCCGCACCGAAAGGGGGTCCTCCTGCACGGACATCGCGCTCCTTCGAGGCCGAGTGCTTCTGCTTAGTAGCTTTCGGCACTTTGATGACCATTGGTGGCACTGTGGAAGGAAGAGGTACCTGAACCGAGGAGACCGGGGCAGGCACCGACGTCGAGCTCGTGGATGGTGTCGGGGCGAGCGATGCCGGTTTCACCACGCTCGATGCAGGAGGGGTCGATGCCGGTTTTGCCCGAACCGGGGAGGTATCGGATGAAGTGGAGGCTGAGGGATCCTTAGCTGCGTCCATCTTGAACATCGATTCCCACAATAGGCAACGCCGCTTGAATGAGCGTGCCGTAAGGGTAGAGCAAGGCCTGCACGATTTCGGAATGTGGTCAGGGCCCAAACACTGCAAACAGCGCCAGTGAGGGTCCGTGAGTGAAATCGCGCGTTGGCACTTGCTGCACTTTTTAAACCCGGTGATTGGCCGGGACATAGGCCGGAAAATCTCCGCCGCGAGGTCGAAGCCAGTGGGCCTGAGCCACGTGGCCGGCCCGTTCGACCCGCCGGAGGAAATAATCTTCTTTTTTTTTTTTTTTTTTACGAAAAGAAAAGAACTGTTAACTGTAATTAAAAGAAAGCGAAAACGCGGACAAGGAAGGCAAATTTAACTGAATTCAGCTAGCGCATGATGAAGTTGAACTTCTCAGCTCCGCGGAAAAGAAAGAACTGAGGAGACACGCCCGGATCTCCGGGTAGGAAGGCACCGGCGCATGCGCGGTGCGGGCATCTAGAAACTTTAAGTTTCTACAAGCAACACGTGCTTGTGAGACGTCCGTACCGGGGCTCTGTCTGATGACATCACCCACTAGTGAGAATACCTGCCTGCTTGTCCTGGGATAATGTTGGGTATCATTAAGAAGGGTATCACGACCAGGACGAAGGAAGTCATCCTGCCACTATATCGTGCAATGGTGCGCCCGCACCTGGAGTACTGTGTTCAGTACTGGTTGCCGTACCTCAAGAAGGACATGGCAGTACTTGAGAGAGTCCAGAGAAGAGCAACTAAGCTAATAAAGGGTATGGAAGGCCTCTCATATACTGACAAGACTGAAGAAGCTGGGGCTTTTCTCCCTGGAAAAGCGGAGGCTTAGAGGAGACATGATAGAAACCTTCAAGATCATGAAGGGCATAGAAAGAGTAGACAGGGACAGATTTTTCAAATTATGGGGAACCACAAGTACAAGGGGACACTCAGAGAAATTGAAAGGGGAAAGGTTTAGAACAAACGCCAGGAAGTTCTTTTTCACCCAGAGGGTGGTGGATACATGGAACGCGCTACCGGAGGATGTGATAAGCAGAAGCACGCTACAGGGATTCAAAGAAGGTCTGGACAGGTACCTGGAGGACAAAGGGATTGAGGGGTACAGATAGGAGTAGAGGTAGGTATAGATAGGAGTAGAGGTAGGAAATAGGGATAGGATTAGAGGCAGTTACAAAATTAGTCAGGGACACTGTTCAGGCAATTAGGCCTGAGGGGCCGCCGCAGGAGCGGATCGCTGGGCAGGATGGACCTCTGGTCTGCCTCAGCGGAGGCAACTTCTTATGTTCTTAAAAGGCTCCTGGCATCTGTGGACAGTGAATTTCTGACATCTGCTCTCCCTGCTATTGAGGACATAACTTACAGAAACAAAGACACACCCCGAGCATCCTATTCTAATTCCTTCGTGCAGTAACTGCTTCTGGCAAATGATAAGGCAATACACAAGCAGAAAGCTGAGCTGGAAGCCACAGGGAGCCCCCGAAGGACACAGTTAAAACTGTGTATAGGGAACGTGAACTTAAACCCAGCTGAAGTGGTGTCCTTGCACAGCCCTGGTTTTTAACTGGTTTATATTCGTTCACAGCGCAATCGGGGTTTCTCCCTGTTGGCAGCGCCATCGCAGTACCACCACTGTTGTGCCCATCCACCAATGCAGAGCTCACAGTTTGATTTTCTGCCGACAGGGCAGGGTTCTTAACCTAGTCTTCAGGATATACCCAACCAGCCAGGTTTTCAGTCAAGCAGCCCCTGTTTTTTTGGAAAGCTCGGTTGGTCTTCTTTTCCCTACCTGCCCTGCCGCAGCACACAGCGGACCGGAAGTCTTCCCGATGTCAGCGCTGACGTCGGAGGGAGGGAGGGAGGGCTTTGCTTAAGCCCTCCCTCCGACGTCAGCGCTAACATCTTGGAAGGCTTCCGGTTGGCTGTGTGCTGCGGCAGGACAGGTAGGGAAAAGAAGACACGCCTCGCAGCTCAGTGCATCGGAACCCTGCAGGATCCCCACGACCCCAGGAGGCGTCCCCACGGGATCCCCCGCGACCCTAGGGGGCGTCCCCATGACCCGAAGGGGGAACCCGCGGGATTCCCGTCGTCCCCGTTCCCGTGCAGTTCTCTACCCCGAAGCATGAGTTCGCTACAGGCTAAGGCAGGAGACTGATCAACGACGGATTGAAGCTTACAACTCGCTGCTGGGTCCTGCCTACTTTCTGTTTCCGTGAAGGCAGGACCCGGCAACGAGGAAGGCCCGAAGCAAGTTGTAAGCTTCCCTCCGTTGCTGACCTATGGAGGGAAGCTTATGATTTGCCTAGCGACTTTGCCGACGGATGTGTGAACTGGGAGGGAAGGGTCGGCTGAGCAGGGCTGATGCTGTTGATGCTCATCTCGCCGCCTTTGTTCTCGTTGTGCGGCCGGTGGCAGAAACAGTGTAGAGCTAGAGCTGGCCGCCGTGGACCAGGAGTTACTGGCTCAGCGGCGGCAGTTGCACGTGCTTTTCACACGCTATGGCGACAACAGCTCCCTGACGGTGCAAGGCTTTCGGCAGCTCCTGCGCAGTATCAGTTTGGGGCAAGTCAAGTGGCTACCGGAGGAAGAAGAGGAGGAAGATGCCCGGCACCGGGGCTGGAACCATGGCGGCCATGGCTCTGGCTGCCCAGCTCCTGTTGCCCACCGCAGCTTGGCTCTGGCAGCGCCCACAAGCCCCGAACCTCTAACCAGACAACTATCCCAAGGCCGTTACAGCCGGAGCACCAGGAGGTGAGACGCCGAGTGCCACTGTGACTAAACTAATTCATTATTTGCCTGTGACTTTCTGGTATTTAGGATTAACTCTTTCCATTCAACCCTTGACTTTAATCACACAAGTCTGGAAGTCTAAGCACATTTATTTATTTATGTTTACAGGTATTTGGGAACATAAAACATAGTGAAAGCTACTTCTGACCGATGATAGGAATAAGCACGCAAGACTTCAGCGCGCCCACATTTCAGCACAGACAAATCGGCACAAGACCCCAGCGTGCCGCCTAAAAAGTTACTTTTAAAGAGCTCTGACGGGAGTGTGGGGGGAAACCTCCCCACTTTACTTCATACTTTTCGCGCTGCCGTTGGCGGGGGTGTCATTATAGAGAAAACTGAGCTTTTTCCTAAAAAATCGGGAAAAAGATAAGTTTACTCTATAATGGAGGGTTCTAACACCACAACTCCCCCCAATGGCAGCGCAAACAGTATGAAGTAAACTGGGGTGGGTTCCCCACTCACACCCTGCGTTGGAGCTTTTTAAAAGTAACTTTTTAGGTGGGTGCTGGAGTCTTGTGCTGATTTGTCTGCGCTGAAATTTCGGCGTGCTGAACTCCCGCGCGTGAATGACTAACTGTTGCAACCTTGCACCCCCCCCCCCCCCCAAAAAAAAAAATGATTCTGCAGTGGGAGGGTCGTAACTGGTGTTATTTAATAGAGCAGGGACTGGATGCTTAACTGCCCAATATGAGCTGTAAACAGTATATAGGCGATATGAGGTTTTAAGGCATTATGGTCTTAGATATGCTGATTTGTTGGAGGCAAGGGATGGCAAAATGTTTTTGTGCTTAGTTTTATAGTTTATCTGTAGCAGGTTGGTACAGCATGGACAAGGATGCCTGGCGTAGATAAGTGCATTAGACCACAGTTCTTCAACTGCCGGTCCGCGGACCGGTGTCGGTCCGCAGAAACTTTCTGCCGGTCCGCGCAGGGCCGGCGAGATCAAGTCGGCAGTTAAATTTCCTGCCGACTGCAGTTCCTCCCGACTAATGTTTCTCCCAGCCTCAGGCGATCAAGATAGGCTGCCAACGTCGGGGCCTTCCCTCTCTGAGTATCGCCTGTTCGGAAACAGGAAGTTGAAACAAAATAGGCGGGACTCAGAGAGTGAAGGTCCCGACGTCGGCAGCGTGTCTTGATCGCCACCCCTGCCGAGTTGCTGAAGAGGGCCGCGGGGAAGTTGCGATTAGACCGGAGAGAGCTGCAAATTCAGGTGCAGGTGGAGGGAGATGGTCAGCGTGTGCGAACAAGATCCTGGGGAGCCTTCACAGTGGCTGTCTCCCCTCCCACCAGCTCTCCAATTTGCCAGGGAAGTGATTTACCGGCAACATTCTGCAGGCAAGTACCGAGAGCTGCTGGAAGGGGAGGAAGCCACTGTAGGAGGCTGGGAAGGTCTGGAAAAGGGAGAGCTGTTACTGGAGTTAGAAGGAGAGATGCTGCTGGGAGGGGAGGAGGGAAAGGTATGGAAAGAGAGTTAATGTTGGATAGAGGGAGGAGGGAAGGGAGAAGAAGGAGAGATGCTATTGGGAGGGGAGGAGGGAAAGGGATGGGAAGAGAGTTACTGTTGGATAGAGGGAGGAGGGAAGGGAGAAGGAGAGATGCTGTTGGGAGGGGAGGAGGGAAAGGGATGAGAAGAGAGTTACTGTTGGATAGAGGGAGGAGGAATGGGAGAAGAAGGAGAGATGCTGCTGGGAGGGGAGGAGGGAAAGGGATGGGAAGAGAGTTACTGTTGGATAGAGGGAGGAGGGATGGGAGAAGAAGGAGAGATGCTGCTGGAAGGGGAGGAGGGAAAGGGATGGGAAGAGAGTTACTGTTGGATAGAGGGAGGAGGGAAGGGAGAATAAGGAGAGATGCTGCTGGGAGGGGAGGAGGGAAAGGGATGGAAAGAGAGTTAATGTTGGATAGAGGGAGGAGGGAAGGGAGAAGAAGGAGAGATGCTGCTGGGAGGGAGGAGGGAAAGGGATGGGAAGAAAGTTAATGTTGGATAGAGGGAGGAGGGAAGGGAGAAGGAAAAAAGGAAGGAGGGTAGGGAGAAAGAAAAAAAGGAAGGAAACAGCTGGCAGGGAGAAAACAGCTGGCAGGGAGATTACAGGAGGGGAAGGAGGTCAGGGTGGAATGGAGAGATCAGATGAGAGAAAGGGGAGAGAGAGGAATGAGAAAGTAGAGAGACATTGATGCTGGAAAGGGGGGCCAGCAGAGAAATGAGAGAGGGATAAAGATGCTAGATCTGGTGTAGGAGAGATAAAAATGAAAAAGGCAGTGAAGCTGGAATGAATGATATAAAAAGGAGAGAGGAGGATGGACAAGAGGGGCATAGAAAGAAGTCAGATACATATGGAAGGGGGGAGAGGGCAGACATTGGATGGAACGGGCAGATGCTGGAAGGAAAAGAGTGAAAAGAAGATGAAAGCAGAAACCAGAGACAACAAAAGGTAGAAAAAAATAATTTTATTTCTATTTTGTCATTAGAATATATCATATTTGAAATATATATCCTGCTAAAGACATAACTGGGGACAGCAGTATTCTGTTAGCATGATATTTCTATGTAGCATTCTATAATAACTTGGCTTGTTCAGTTTTCTTGATAGTAGAGGGGAAATATGTGAGGGGGAGGGGAGACAGGGGTTTTGTTGGTCCGTGCTCTGTATATTTGTATTTATAAAATCACAATTGTTCAGGATATTGTTTCTTTTTATACTTTAATAAAATACGTTCAATATAAAATCATAATTGCAGCTTGTGCAGATGGGATCAGATGGTTTGCGGGGACCGAGCTCGCGGAGATGGGGCGTAAACGGGGTTTTTAAATTTTAGTCCTAGTAGTTTGCCGGTCCACAAAATAATTCTTTTATTTCTGCCGGTCCACGGGTGTAAAAAGGTTGAAGAACACTGCATTAGACTATGACATCTGTGTTTTGAATGGTGTACAAAGTTGTAACGTGGAAGGATGGGCTGTTGAGGGAGATAGAGGAAAAACTGTAAACCCTGAGTACGTTTTTTGAAGGATGTGTTTTGTTGGTTTTTTTCTGAGTACCATGAATAAAACTAGTGTGCATCTTTCTGTTTTGCTGCACCTGAATGAACATGTTTTCTCCTTAATATCTTTTGACTTATTCAAGGAAGGTATTGTTTTCCTAGTATGGTAGTCCTGGGGTTATTGATGCAGTTGCAGTGCTGTAGAGAAACACTTTTCTAGATTATACATCTTATTGTTTGGGGGTGTATTGGGGGAGGCTTATCCTTGCTTTTAAACAGTGTTCTCCCCAGGGCCTTTCAGCCGGGCGCTCCGCCCAGCTAATTTAGATGAGCGCCCGGCTGTAATCTCGATCGCAATCCTGCTGCTGCTGCCGCCTTCTGCTCAACATTTTTTAAAAAAAACCTTTTCACCGGCTTGGAGATTTACCGGACTGACTCGGCACAGCCTGAATCGCAAGAGCCTGACTTTTTTTTTTTTTTAGTTTTTAACGCCAGCAAGCGACTTGAACCCATGCTCCCCGGCGGGGCTCTAACGTGCATGCCGCTTCCCTCCAAAACCGGAAATCACGTCCCGAGGGGGGAAGAGAAGAGAAGTCGGCATGCACACGCCCCGGAGCATGGGTTCGCTATAGGAGACAGGTCAGCTTACAACTTGCTCTTGCTTGCTTCGGGCTTTCCTCGCTGCCGGGTCCTGCCTACTTTCTGTTTCCGTAAAGGCAGGACCCGGCAATGAGGAAAGCCCGAAGCAAGCAAGAGCAGCGAGTTGTAAGCTTCCCTCCATTGCTGACTTATGGAAGATAGATCAGCGATGGAAGGAAGCTTACAACTTGCCTTAGTCCGGCCCTGCACAACATGCGGCACAAAACGGATGTCACTGCCAATATGGCTCTCACTCCGCTCTCCTTTGAAGATTAGCTCAGGAGGCAAGATTTAGCCCGAGATCAGACGAACATTAAAGGGCATCTGAGCAGATTGAGGAGAACATGTCCTGTTTTTCCATGCCTAAAAATACCACCTTGTCTAATGTAATCTCTGATCAGATCCTTAAGAGTGATGCAACTATGTATGCTGGACAGTCTCCTCCAGTAAACAGAGCTTTAAAGCCTGCAGCCATACAGAACTAGATAGTCAAAGGGCTCCGAAGTGTAGTATTGCCAAGGGATCTGTCTCACAAGTTTCTGCTGCTGGCATCTGTAAACACAGCACAAAAAATAGAGACTTGTGGCATTCTGTGTGGAAAGCTGATGTATGTAATAGTGCCAAAGCAGTCTGCTGGACTAGACTACAGTTCAGTGATATGGGGAATATTGAAGAATTATTCAGTGTTCAAGATCAACATGATCTCCTCACAGAAGAAAGACGGAGAGAAAGAGAGAGGCAGATACTGGAGAGGGGGGGGAGAGAAGGGAAGGAGATAGAGATGTCAGACCATGGGGTGGAGTGGCAAGGAAGGAAAGGAGAAGAGAGAGATGCCAGAGCAAAGGGGAAGGGTGGAGACAAAAAATGGGGAGGGGTTGAAGCTGAAATAAATCATGTACAAAGGAGAGAAAGGGCACAGGATATAGAGTTTACTGAAGAGACATAGAAAGAGGGAAGATACCATATGGAACAGAGAGAGAGCAGACACTGGATGGAAAAGGCAGTGGACAGTGGATGCAAGGAGCAGAGATAGGGTGGACAGTAGATGGAAGGGGTAGAGAGAGGGTAGAGGCTGGGTGGAAGGAGCAAAGAGAGAGGACAGATGTTGCCTGGAAGAGAGCGAGGACAAATGCTGAATAGAAAGAAGAGAGTGAAGAGAAGATGACTAAAGCAGAAACGACAAAAGGTAGAAAAAAAAATATTTTTTTTGCTTTACGTAGAATCAAATAGTATTGTAACTGTATTGATTAAAATTTATCAATAGGAAATGGAAATAAGGCAATTTTGGGGGGGACTAAACCCCTTTCCTCAGATCAGGACAGGATACCATAACAGCTGTTTACTGTACTGTCTTGAAGAAAGATTTGGCCTCTGAAAGCTAATTGAAAAATGGATTAGTCCAATAAAATGGTATTTTCATATTTCTCATTATTTGTTTTATTTCTATTTGTTAATTTGTAAAGTGGTGACTTATGTACAAGTTTTTTTTCAAATTTACACCTACTGCCTTTATATTTTGCACAGTATTAGGGGACATGTGTCACTGTTTCTGTGGTGTTGCATTGTATGCAGAGTCTGGTTTCTTGGTTCAGTTTAACTTTTGACTACATATTTCTATTTTTAGTTTGTGATTATTCCATATTGGGCGAGGGTGTATCTGTGTTCTATGTGTATGAAAAGGACATGGCTTTCTGTTAGCATCGACTACAGGATCAATTGACTGTAGGATCTGGTTTGTTTAGTTTTCCAATGCGTGTGTTGGTGTTCTAGTGCTCACTGCAGTATTTAAGATGCTGCCTTTTCCTAGATGCACCCTTATTGTGTGACTCATGGATTATTACTAAAAATATCTTTTTTTATATAGAGGAGGGGGTTGTTAAAAAAATAATTAGCACTGGCTGTCATATATATTAGGTACACCACTGGATTTAATGACCCTGTTCTAACTTTACTGTTGACGTAGGTGTTGTCCCCCCCAACACACAGACACACACATTATAAAGAATTAAATTAAAGTTGTATTATCATCAAGCAGCTTTCAAATGACATTATAAGCAAATAAAAATAAAATATTTTTAATACATTGCTAATTATTACCTGCATCTTTACCTATACTGTTTTGCCCTAGCTCTTACTTTGCACTATAGCAAAATAAAAAAGAAGCAGATAAAGATCAATCACACAGGTGCCCTTCAAGGCTCAGTAACACCTCTCCCTAAATTATGTGGAAGAGGTCTGGAAGTGGGGATAGCATCTATTTTATATCCTCAGTGAGACCTCAGGAAGGAACCTAGTGATCAAAACATTATTAGAGGTGTTGTATAGCCATTTCTTGTATAACTGGATGAGCTATATTTATCTTTTTTTTTTTTTAGTTGTTTAAATTCATGCAGAAATAAATGGTTAGATTGAACCTAATGACTTCATTAACGCATTTCCCTTTTTTAAACCTCTATACCATTTGAAAGAGGGTGAATATGTAATTATTCACTTCTAGAATTGGATACTTCTTAGATTTAGTAAAAATATTCTGGCACAAGTGTCAAACCTTAAAAAAGGAAGTCATATCGAGCATTGGAATATAATAATAATTAACTAATAAAAATAGTATACATTTAATTTCCTCCACTACCAAATTTCCCCGCCCCGCCCCACCTGGCTACTTTTTCATGCCACCCGGCTGGAAAAAATTTCTGGGGAGAACACTGTTTTAAAGTTGGACTTATAAATGTATTCTGCATTATTATTATTTTTGTATTAATAGGATTTTTATAATTTGACATTGGGGAGGAGTATTTTAATGGTTGTACAGTAGGGTTCTGTGTACATGAAAAATGAATGGAAGAAATTGCATTACAATTAGTACTATTATAATGGGAGTGGGGTCAGGGACGGAGCTTGGACTGAGGTACTCAGTTGGTATTTGTTAGACTTAGGGGGGTACTTGGCTTGAAGAAGTTAAGAAACATTGGTCTCTAGGTGACTAGTATGAAGTTTACTAAGTAAGGGTCCCTTTTACAAAGCCACAGTAGCAATTCTCCCATGGCAAATGCACCAAAGTCCATTCAATTCCTATGGGCTTCAGTGCATTTGCTGTGGCAGAAATGCTATCGCAGCTTTGTATAAGGAGCCGGGGATGCAAAGCATTAACTGATTCAACTTGAGTTTGAAGTATGGTAGTTTTGAAAGAAATGTTGATACTGGTTATTAGTTATTCGGAATAAGAGGAACTGCATTACTTTTTTTCAAGGGTGGCTTAAATGCTACTGGAACACTGACTAAAAAAGAAAGTCATATTGAGCATTGGAAAATAATTAATAACAATTAACTAATAAAAATAGGGCACATTTAGTGATCTTTTTACTAAGGCGTGCTAGCTGTTTTAGCGCACACTAAACGCCTAACGCATACATAAACTATAATGGACACGTTAGCGTTTAGCGTGTGTTAAAATGGCTAGCAAGCCTTAGTAAAAGGACCTTTTTATTTTCCCCACCACCAAATTTCCCCATCCCGCCCCACCAGGCTACTTTTTCATGCCACCCGGCTGGAAAAGATTTCTGGGGAGAACACTGTTATAGTAAC
This sequence comes from Geotrypetes seraphini, assembly GCF_902459505.1. Lineage (NCBI taxonomy): Eukaryota > Metazoa > Chordata > Amphibia > Gymnophiona > Dermophiidae > Geotrypetes > Geotrypetes seraphini. The sequence goes on from NC_047089.1 coordinate 122,402,761, forward strand.
AATGGTATCATTTTCCTTCCTTTCTTAGACACTTTTTTGACCTATATACTAATATAATATCAAAGAAGCAGAAAAAACATAACAAAACTACTCAAAATCACATTCCTTCCATATATAATTTTCTTAATCTTTAACATCCATCTCTCCCTCCAAAACCTCTCTCCCCCATATCCCCAACCTCCCACCACCCTCGAGACCAGGAGATAATACAACTATTAAACATTCAAATCAGTGTGATCTTAATCTAATATAGCAGATTCTTCCTAAGTTTCATATTTAGACCATATTTTTTGAAATGTAGATATCTGATTTCTTCTCATTGCAGTTAGTTTAGACATATTGTAAACAAACTTTATCTTACATTGTACTATCTTAATTGATGGTATATCTCTTTTTTTCCAATATGAAGCTAGAACCATTCGTGCTGATGTCATAACAAGTCAATCCATTTCCTATGATGATCTAGTATTGCTGCTATAACCCTATTCAATAGACAACATTCTTTAGTTTTGCATACCTGAAAGCCCAACACCTCTGTTCCCAAAAGATTTGTACCTTAGGGCAATTCCACCAATATGGATAAAGGAGCCTTGAGCTCTACACATTCTCCAACATTCATCTGTACCCTTAGCAAACATAGCTTTTAAACGTACAGGAGTATAATACCTTTGATATAGCATTTTATATCCATTCTCCACCATATTTGCTAGAAATAGATACACATAGTAAATAATCTACAATTACTTATTCCAAATGTTTTGTTCATAGGTTTTCCCAAGTATCTCCTCCCAAGCTAACTAACATCTTGAGGGTTGTGAAATAATTTGAATAATAGCATTATAGAATCGTATAATGTTTCCCCTACTTACTCCATGTAGGAAAGCCTTCTCCAATAATGTAGGTGGTTGAGTCAGTTCTTGTGATATTCTTTTACAATAAAAATCATCTATTTGTCTATAATAAAATAGATCTCAATCTCCCAGACCATATTCTATTTTCAAACAGTCAAATGAAATTAGTTTTCCATCCTTTATTAATTGGCCTAAAGATCTTAAACCTTGTTTTTCCCAATAGTAAAAAGCCTTATCTATTTTCCCAAGAGAAAAGAAAGGCACATATCTTATAGCTGATTCATTAAAAAAAAAAAAAAAATTTTCCAAGAACTCATTAGTTTAGTTTGTATCTTAGTCCATAATGTCAAAATATGTTGTATAATAGGATTAGTATTAGAAGCTAATTTTTTCAAGTTCTCACTAGGTAACCATGGAATTACCCATAAAGGAATTTCCTCTATTAGATTTTGTTCCAGAATTGCCCAGCTTTTTTAAGGCTCACATTTCCAACTAATCAAATATTGCAACTGAGCTGCCTGATATGACCAGAAATGTGGAACCATCATTCCACCTAGTTTTTTTGGTTGATACAGCATATTACGTTGGACTCTTGGATGTCTATTATTCCAAATATAAATAAAAAGTTTTTTCTCCAATCCTTTAAAAAAGGAGGATGGTATTGATACCGGAATTGCAGAGAAAAAGTATAATAATTTGGTGAGAACAATCATTTTGATGGAATGTTCTCTTCCTAGCCATGATACAATTAAATGTTTCCATCTATTAAAATCATACATGATGTTATTGAGTAGATCTGGATAATTGGCTTGGTATAATTCAGATATTGTTCTAGTTACATTCACCCCCATATATCGTAAATGATGTTTTGCCCATTTAAAGGGAAATTTTTCTTTTGTATATATTTTTTCCCTTTCATTTAAGGAAAGATCCAATATCTCAGATTTATTTGCATTAATTTTAAATCCTGAGACATGGGCAAATAAATCTAACAACTGCATTACTATCACAAGGGAGTCTACAGGATTAGTCAGAGTAAAAAGAATATCATCAGCAAATAATATTTTTTGTTTCACCTTACCACATTTTATACCATATATACCCGGATGATGACGGATTAGTTGAGCCGTTTCCATAGCCATAGAAAATAATATAGGAGATAAGGCACAGCCTTGATGGGTCCCGTGTCCTAGTTGGAAACTTTCTGTGTATGTTCCATTTATCCTTAGACAAGCAAGAGGAGATAAAATGCTTGGATCCACATCATGAAAGTCCCCATAAAGCCCATTTTTTTCTAGTAATTTAAACAAATAGGGCCAATAGACCCTGTCAAAGGCCTTTTCAGCATCTATTCCTAAGATTAAAGCTGACTCCCTTGAGTGTTGAACTTTCCATAGAAAATGACATACTCTACGAATATTTTCCACAGTATGTCTTCCCCTTATAAATCCAGCCTGATCATTTTTCACCAACTGTGGGATGTATCGTTGCAATCTATTTGCCAATATTTTAGTAAAAAATTTATAAACCACTCCTAGGAGTGATATTGGTGTATATGAGGCACAGTTTGCTGGATCTTTAGCTGGTTTCAAGATTAGGATAATTCCAGCTAATCTCTATGAATGTAGTAAGAGAGAACCCTTCTCTAGGCCATTAAGGAAAGCTACAAGAGATTTAACCAAATAAATTTTAAACACTTTATAAAATTTTGTTGAATAGCTTTCCAGGCCAGGTGATTTCCCTATCTTCAAATCCTTAATAGCCCATATAACCTCCTCTTCAGTAATTGGCATAGACAATTGTTCAGATTCTCTTTTCGACAGAGAAGGAATACTCGATTGTTCAAAAAATGTAGATAAATTATCAGCTGATTCTTCATATTCTGGAGTATATAATTTCTTATAATACTGTATAAAAGCATCCTGGATTTGATGAGAAGTTGTACATTGTTTACCATACTGATCACTTATTCTAGTAATATAGTTTCTTAAAGCTTTCTTACGTAATTTATGCGCTAGCAATTTTCCCGTCTTATTAGCTGATTCAAAATATTCTTGTACCGATTGTAGTTTTACACTAATATCTTCCAGATCCAACTCTTGTAAGTCTAATCTCAGTTGTTTGTTTCTCTACCTTATTTATATCTATAAACTCTTTTATTGTTTTCATCATTCTTCTTTTTCTTATATTCCAGTTCTAGTTGATATATCTAGGTAAGTCCCTCCTTTTTTGCATTCGTAATTTATAAGGAATTAAGTTTTCCCCTTAATACAGCTTTCAAGGCAAAACATTCTCGCAAAACTTGTCTCGCAAACGGAGTGTTGACTCAATTTGCGAGCACTCCTCTCCCGAGAACCAGCATCGCTCCCCCCTGCTCGGACCGGCACCCCCCTCCCCCCGCCCAAACAACTTGAACTTTCCCCCTGTCTGGCACCAGCACACAGCCCACAGGACGTGCCGGTGCCACTTGAAGATCTTCCTGCCTCTGCCAGGCCTTGAGCATTGCATTGCATTGCATGCTCAAGGCCTTCTAATTCTCCCTCTCGCCGAGAATCTCGGCGAGAGGGAGAATTAATCACTTTCTTCCACCTCTCTTAAGTTCAATCAATTTGTACCTTCGTTTAATCTTTTGTAAACCGCATAGAACTTCACGGTACTGCGGTATATAAACTGTTGTTATTATTTGTTTAATCTTTTGTAAACCGCATAGAACTTCACGGTACTGCGGTATATAAACTGTTATTATTATTTGCAACCTAACCTTGAAAACAGGGGTAATCCCGGAGGAATAGAGGATAGTGAATGTTACACCTATCTTCAAAAAGGGATCGAGAGGCGACTCAGGGAACTACAGTTCCGAGGAAGATGGCTGAATCATTGATCAAGGAAGGTATCAATGAGCATTTAGAAAAAAATAATCTGATGAGAACAAGCCAGTATGGTTTCTGTAAAGGAAGATCATGCCAAACGAACCTATTGCATTTCTTTGAGAGGATAAGCGAGCAATTGGACAAGGGTGACCCCATAGACATCGTATATCTCGATTTCCAAAAAGCCTTCGACAAGGTACCTCATGAGCGCCTACTGAGGAAACTGTGGAGCCATGGAGTGGTAGGGGACGTGCACAGATGGATCAGGAATTGGCTGGCAGACAGGAAACAGAGGGTAGGAGTAAAAGGACACTACTCGGACTGGAAAGGGGTCACAAGTGGGGTCCCACAGGGGTCAGTGTTAGGACCGCTGCTGTTCAATATATTCATAAATGACCTGGAAACAGGGACAAAGTGCGAAGTTATAAAATTTGCGGACGACACAAAACTCTCCAGTAGAGTCAGAACTGTTGAGGAATGCAAAGAATTATAAGGAAATCTGAACAAACTGAGTGAGTGGGCAAAAAGATGGCAGCAGAGCTTCAATGTAGAGAAATGTAAAGTCTTGCATGTGGGGAAGGGGAACCCAATGTATAGCTATACGATGGGAGGGAGGGTACTGGGGGAAGGCAGCCTAGAAAAAGACTTGGGAGTATTGGTGGATAAAACAATGAAGCCGGCGGTTCAATGTGCAGCGGCCTCAAAGAAAGCGAACAGAATGTTGGGCATAATCAAAAAGGTTATCACTACCAGAACGAAGGAGGTTATTCTACCACTATATCGAGCGATGGTGCACCCACGTCTGGAGTACTGTGTCCAATACTGGTCGCCCTACCTTAAGAAGGATATGGAGATATTCGAGAGGGTCCAGAGAAGAGCGACAAGGATGATAAAGGGCATGGAAAACCTTTCATATGCTGAAAGGTTGGAGAAGCTGGGGCTCTTTATCCTGGAAAAGCGGAGACTTAGAGGGGACATGATAGAGACTTATAAAATCATGAAAGGCATAGAGAAGGTGGAGAAGGACTGATTCTTCAGACTAACCGGGCCAACAAAAGCAAGAGGGCATTCAGAAAAATTGAAAGGAGACAGATTCAAAACGAATGCTAGGACGTTCTTCTTCACTCAGAGGGTGGTGGACACCTGGAATGCGCTCCCACAGGTGGTGATAGGGCAGAGTATAATATTGGGCTTCAAAAAGGGATTGGATGACTTCCTGAAGGAGAAGGGGATTGAAGGGTACAGATAGAGGGTAACTATACAGGTACTAAATGAATAGGGAATAAACAATTTAGGTTAAGGACCACTTACAGGTCACGGACCTGGGGGGCCGCAGCGGGAGCAGACTGCTGGGCACAATGGACCTCTGATCTGGCCCGGCAGAGGCAATGCTTATGTTCTTTATATCGAATGTTGTAAACATTTGGTGACTTCTCTGCAGTCCTGGCAACATTTTAAAGTTGCTGAAGATATATCCGCCAAAAGTTCCACTTTCACATTATTCAACATACGGTGACCAACTTTCCGTGCTGCTTGTAGCACTTTCTCTTTCTGCAGAAATCGTAAGCAGCATAATAATAATAATTTTATTTTGTATACCACCATACCCAGGAAGTTCTAGGCGGTTCACAACAATTAATTGAAATACAAACAATGCAAATCGTTGAATTCAACAGGTTATATGCATATGATATAAGAAAAATACATACATGCCATAAAAGGAGGGTACAACAATCTTAAAAGAATAAAAAATTATAATAATAAAATATATTAAGAACTCAGCCTGTTAAATAATTGAGTTTTAATCTGCTTTCTAAAATCAAGATAAGAAGAGGCATCAAGCACAATTTGGGCGAGCCATGAATTTAGTTTAGCCGCCTGGAAAGAAAAGGTTCTTTCAAAGAACCTTTTATAATGACTTAATTTTAATGAGGGAAAAGCAAACAAATGTATTTTATGAGAGCTCTTATTGTTATAACTCAAAGTGAAGTGAGGGTTAAGAAAACTCGGTGACGTACCAAATACTGTTTTGTAGCAGATGCATGAGAACTTAAACAGAACTCTGGATTCCAATGGCAACCAATGTAACTTTTGATAGAAAGGGGTAACAAGTTCTCATTTCTTTAAGCCAAAAATGAGACGGACGGCCGTATTCTGAACCATTCTCAATTTCCTGGTAATTTTCTTAAAGACGCCCAGATATATGATGTTGCAATAATCAGGAATAGAAGAAACATATAGAAAGGTGACGGCAGAAAAGGGCTACAGCCCATCAAGTCTGCCCACTCTACTGACCCACCCCATTAAGTCTGAGTGCTGCTCGACCCACGTAGGGATCCCACGTGGATGTCCCATTTATTCTTAAAGTCGAGCACGCTTGTGGCCTTGATTACCTACACCGGAAGTTTGTTCCAGTGATCTACCACTATTTCTGTGAAGAAATACTTCCTGATGTCACCACTAAATTTCCCTCCTCTGAGTTTGAGTGGGTGCCCCCTTGTGACTGAGGGTCCCTTGGGAAGGAATATATCGTTTTCCACCTCGACACGACCTGTGACGTACTTAAAAGTCTCAATCATGTCACCCCTTTCCCTGCACTCCTCTAGAGAGTAGAGCTGCAATTTGCCCAGTCTTTCCTCGTAAGAGAGACCCTTGAGTTCAGAGACCTTCCTAGTGGCCATTCGCTGGACCGACTCAGCTCGAAGCACATCTTTACGGTAATGTGGCCTCCAGAATTGCACACAGTACTCCAGATGAGGTCTCACCATGGTTCTATACAGTGGCATTATGACTTCAGGTTTGCGGCTGACGGCCCAAGGCACGGTGGACTCATTCACATTCTATAATCGGTAAATTTGCCTCTGGATCTTCCGCCTGTAGAAACTTATGTCATAAAGATTGCATAAAAGACATTGGGCCTTTAATCTCTTTGTCCTCAGGGATTCCACGAAATCTTACATTATTTTGCCATGCCCTGTTTTCTCCATCTTCAATTTTAAGAAGTAAATCCTCAATTGTCAAATCTAAGCAACTACAATGTTTTTGAATCTCAGATATTTCCTGGTCATGTAAAATTTATTTATTTAATTCAATTTCTATCTAGTCCTCCCAGTAGCTCAGAACAGGTTACAAGCAAACATTCACAGTGGAATACATTTGGACAGTACAAAGACTAAACAGCAACTTAAACAGGTTAAGAATGGAGAAGAGAATGCAGAAAGGAAGGGGGAATTTTATGGGAGCGATGGGGTTGATTGCAGTTGTAAATTTAGTTGAAGAGGATGCTTTCCGGAAGGTCAATGAGTTCTGTAATCTGATTTGGGGGAGGAGTTGGTTCCAAAGTTGGGGGATGAAGTGGGTGTAGGAGGGTTTGCGGGCAGTTTCTGACAGGATAGACCTTCCTGGGGGGATGCATAGGCGTTTCTCCATTTCCAAGCAGAGGAGGCTGGTGGGGGTATACAGGGTTAGCTTGGATCCTATGTAGGCTGGGGTGGTGGCGTAAATTCTTTTATGTGCTATTACCAGGGCCTTGAATGCGCATTGGTTGATCAGAAGCCAGTGCTCTGAGCGGAGGACTGGGGAGATGGGGTTGTGGTAGGGAGTTGCAGTAATCCATCCTAGAGAGAACACAGGCGTAGATGAGGTCTGGTTTGGAGATGTAGGGTTTGATCCTTCTCAGTTGGCGGAGGTAGTAGGAGGTGGAAACTACTTGAGATATGTGGGTAGACAGGGACAGGTGCCCACCTAATGTTGCTCCTAGATTGCATACCTGATCTGCTGCTGTTAGTGAGGTGGAATCCCATGATAGTGTTGGGCATATTTAGTACTTTTTTTTCCTGATCCATAGAAGTTCGATCTTGGAGGCTTCAGCTGTAGTTTGTTGTTCGTCATCCAGGTTTTCATGTCGGAAAGGCAGAGTTGGAGGTTGGCGATTTGGGATGATTGGGTTTCGCCTAGTGGGAAGAGTAGCTGGATGTCATCGGCGTAGGAGTGGATTTTAATGTTGTACTTCTGGGTTATATCAATGACAGATCTGATGTACAGGTTAAATAGGAGGGGAGATAGAAGGGCGCCTTGGGGAAGACCATATTTGATAGTTTTGGGGTCAGATTTGTGTGGCCCTAGTAGGACTGTTTGGGTTGTTTGGTAAAGGAAGGAGGTGAACCACTGGAGGGCAGAGTCCTTGATTCCGAGCTCACAGAGTCTGGATAAGAGGAGGTGGTGATCGACATTGTCAAAGGCAGCTCTGAGGTCTAGTAGAACCAGTAAGGCATCGCTGCCTTTGTCGAGTATCAATCAGCTGTCATCTATGATATCCATGAGTACTGACTCTGTGCTGTAGCCTGTTCGGAAGCCATATTGTGCGGGGGGCAGGACAGCTTGTTCTTCTATGAAAGGGCGTAATCGGCAGAGCACTATTCATTCTAGGAGTTTGGAGACAAATGGGAGGTTGGAGACTGCGGCTGGTAGTTGCCGGGTTCGTTAGGATCGAGCGTGGGTTTTTGAGTGTGGGTTTGATAATAGCCAACTTCCAGCTGAGTGGAGATGGAGGAGTTAATGATGGGGAGGATAGATTCTACCATGGCATCTTCTGTGGATAGTAGGAGGCAGGGGTCGAGGATGGTGCCAGAGGGCTTGAGTTTTCTCAGGGTTTCAAGAACCTCAGCATGGGTGGCCATGTGAAGTTGGAATAGAGTGGCAAAGAATGGAGTGTTGGGGTATGCTGGAGGGGGGGTTGTTGCTGGTGGTGTCAAGATTATTGCGGATGGTTTGTTACTTGGACTGAAAGAAGTCTGAGAGAGTCTCACTATCAAGTTCAGTTGGGTTGTTGTGTCTTTTTCCTTGGGCGTTGGTGAAGAGTTGGTTTGTAAGGGCGAACAGTTGTTTGGATCTAGCTGGGATTTTCTGTAGGATGTGAGAGTAGTAGGTTTTCTTTGCTTCTAGGATTGCAGCTTTATAGGTGGCAGATGTGTTTTCCCAGTGAGCTTTGGATTCTGAATTCCTGGAGGTTATGACTCATATCATTCTTTTTTTTGTGTAGTCCATCAATATTAACTTAATATCTGATGTAAAAACTGCTAGTGAGAGTTTAATATCTCCCATCCATTGTTGTAAATCTTGTTTACTAGCTAATACTGATTCCACAGGAGATATCTCCAATGTTTCTATTAATTCTTTCCAAAGAACATTTTGCTCAGGTTCTTCCTGTATTGAAGCCGCTTTTGAGTTTGCCATTTCCGCCGGCTCTCTCACATGAAAAGCAAAGGTTTTAATATCTGGCCTAGTTTTTTTATTTACCATATCTCCAAATCTATCACAATAAAGCCTTATTATAATATCCAATTCCAACAATCTAGGATAAAGGAAACACTTATTCAAAAGGGACAATCTTCTCTTGCTAGTAGATCTCTTTATTGAAGGCTAATTCTAATCATCATACAGATGCTGTTCTTTTCCTTCTCATTTATAATTCCTTCAGTAGGAGGTAATAGTTATGTCCCAATAGAATGCAGTTGTTAGTTACTTCAAACATATATAGTACTTTCCCAAATCAGAGTCTCTTTTAATCACCAGTCAATTCGATTCTTTATCCAACAGGCCATTTTACCTCTCACCTCCGAGATACCAGTATATTCATGCGGAGTCTCAGTTGGAAAACATGGTCAGTCAAATAGGAGCAAACACCAATTGCAGGGCACTGCCTCAGCGCATCCTCTCCCAAAGGGAGCAGCCATAGACCACCAGTCCGATATCCAGGACAAGGTTAAGCCCTCTCACACAGTCAACAAAAATCAAGTTCCCACCAACACACCAGGCTTTATTCCTCGGCTTAGTTCCACCGGTCTTCCTCTCTATGAGTGGGGTCAGCCAGAAACAGGCGGGGAGCAACCGCAGCTCGCAAACTTCAAACAGCCCAAATCTGGGACAGGACAGCGCAGAAAAGAAGAGAAAAGTCTGTCCAAGCAAAACACCTCTCCTTCCTCAAGACTCCTCCTGCAATTTGGTAGAATTTCAGTGGGGTAGAAGGCTAATTGCACATCGTCTAGCGTGGAGCTGGTTCTAGCTCACACGCTATCCAGCCATCTGCTTCCATTATGTCACAGGAAGTTGGTGGAGAGCAATATTAGTTTTTTATCAGGTTGGTCTGTCATTAGTTCCCTACTTTCATCATTTAGATTTGATATCCCAAGCCTTATTCATTCATCCATAACTTGTAATTGGCTAAGAGGGGCATAACCAATAGAACATGCATATGCACATGTATGCCACTGACACTGGACATCTCCTGAAAGCATGTGATAATAAAAAGATGTCTAACACTGTTCAATTTTATGAAGCATGGACGTCCCGCAGGGAAACATACAGGGATGGCCTTTAAAGATGTCCAAAGTCATCCAAGTTCCGATGATTATACGACCTCCTAGACTTACACACTTGGCCATCTATTAGTTGTCCTGGCACATGTCCCTAATGATGTCAAAACGTTGTTGTACGGGCGTGACTAGGATCCTATATGTCCATATATAGCCCTGTATGTGGCATGACAATTCTTTGTGGGTATAGTGGAGTGGAGTTTTGGTGGAGGTGGTTGTTGTTGGATACGAGGAATGACACGAGAATGACACGAGGAAAAAAATTTGTCCCCATCTCCACCCCGTCGTCACGAGCTTGGTCCCCATCCCCGCCCTCATAAGCTCGGTCCCCGTCACCTCCCAGTCCCCACAAACCATCTGATCGCATCCAAACAAGCCTCAAATAGTTTTATACTGAACTTATTATATTAAAGTATAAAAAGAAACAGTATTCTGTACAATTCTCATTTTGTAAATCAAAGTTCTGGCTGCTGAACTAGAGGAAGAGATATTCAGCTGGCAGGGCTTTGTTTATAAATGTTTATCAACACAACTACAATACCACTTTATCCTAAAGCAAAAAAAAGAAAAAAAAAGAAAAGAAATAGACATTTTTTTCTACCTTTGTTGTCTGGTTTCTGCTTTCCTCATCTTCTCGTCATTCTATTCCTTCCATATACTGTCTTCCTTCTCTCTGCCTCTTCCATATGGCATCTGCTCTGTTTTTATGCCTTTACCAGAAACTGTCCGCTTCTCCCTTCCATCTATCCCTCCCCCACAAAAAAATTGGTCTGGCACCCATCTTCTTCCCTCCGCTCCCTCCATAGTCTGGCATCCGTCTTTTTCCCATATTCCTTTCCTTCCCCCAGGTGGTTTTAAGTATCTTTCTCCTCCTTTCCTCCCCTCAGATCTGGTATCTGTCTCCCAATACAGCATGTTCTTTTTTTTCTTTATCTCCTCCTTCCATCCAACTTGTGCTCCCTTTTCTCCTCCCCACTTCCCTTCAGTGTCTGTTCCATTCTCTCCCCTCCCCACTTTCCTTCAGTGCCTTCTCCCATCTCTCCTCTTCCTTCCAGCATGTTCCACTCTCTCTCTCCTACCTACCGTATTTTCGCGGATATAACGCGCGCGTTATACGTGATTTTACGTACCGCGCATACCCCTCGCGCGTTATATGCCTGAGCGCGGTATACAAAAGTTTTTAAACATAGTTCCCACCCCGCCCGACGCCCGATTCACCCCCCCAGCAGGACCGCTCGCACCCCCACCCCGAACGACCGCTCGCACGCGCTCCCACCCGCACCCGCATCCACGATCGGAGCAAGAGGGAGCCCAAGCCCTCTTGCCCGGCCGACTCCCCGACGTCCGATACATCCCCCCCCGGCAGGACCACTCGCACCCTCACCCCGAAGGACCGCCGACTCCCCAACAATATCGGGCCAGGAGGGAGCCCAAACCCTCCTGGCCACGGCGACCCCCTAACCCCACCCCGCACTACATTACGGGCAGGAGGGATCCCAGGCCCTCCTGCCCTCGACGCAAACCCCCTCCCCCCAACGACCGCCCCCCCCAAGAACCTCCGCCCGTCCCTCAGCCGACCCGCGACCCCCCTGGCCGACCCCCACGACACCCCCACCCGCCTTCCCCGTACTTTGTGTAGTTGGGCCAGAAGGGAGCCCAAACCCTCCTGGCCACGGCGACCCCCTAACCCCACCCCGCACTACATTACGGGCAGGAGGGATCCCAGGCCCTCCTGCCCTCGACGCAAACCCCCCTCCCTCCAACGACCGCCCCCCCCCCCAAGAACCTCCGACCGACCCGCGACCCCCCTGGCCGACCCCCCCACCCCCCTTCCCCGTACCTTTGGAAGTTGGCCGGACAGACGGGAGCCAAACCCGCCTGTCCGGCAGGCAGCCAACGAAGGAATGAGGCCGGATTGGCCCATCCGTCCTAAAGCTTCCGCCTACTGGTGGGGCCTAAGGCGCGTGGGCCAATCAGAATAGGCCCTGGAGCCTTAGGTCCCACCTGGGGGCGCGGCCTGAGGCACATGGGCCAAACCCGACCATGTGTCTCAGGCCGCGCCTCCAGGTGGGACCTAAGGCTCCAGGGCCTATTCTGATTGGCCCACGCGCCTTAGGCCCCACCAGTAGGCGGAGCTTTAGGACGGATGGGCCAATCCGGCCTCATTCCTTCGTTGGCTGCCTGCCGGACAGGCGGGTTTGGCTCCCGTCTGTCCGGCCAACTTCCACAGGTACGGGGAAGGGGGGTGGGGGGGTTGCCAGGGGGGTCGCGGGTCGGTCGGAGGTTCTTGGGGGGGGCGGTCGTTGGAGGGAGGGGGGTTTGCGTCGAGGGCAGGAGGGCCTGGGATCCCTCCTGCCCGTAATGTAGTGCGGGGTGGGGTTAGGGGGTCGCCGTGGCCAGGAGGGTTTGGGCTCCCTTCTGGCCCAACTACACAAAGTACGGGGAAGGCGGGTGGGGGTGTCGTGGGGGTCGGCCAGGGGGGTCGCGGGTCGGCTGGGGGACGGGCGGAGGTTCTTGGGGGGGGGCGGTCGTTGGGGGGAGGGGGTTTGCGTCGAGGGCAGGAGGGCCTGGGATCCCTCCTGCCCGTAATGTAGTGCGGGGTGGGGTTAGGGGGTCGCCGTGGCCAGGAGGATTTGGGCTCCCTCCTGGCCCAATATTGTCGGGGAGTCGGCGGTCCTTCGGGGTGGGGGTGCGAGTGGTCCTGCCGAGGGGGGAGAAGAATCGGACGTCGAGGGGGGGCATCAGGCTTTCAGGATGGGGACAGGACTTCAAGGGGGGACAGGCAGATCTTCAAGGGGGACAGGCAGACCTTCAAGGGGGACAGGACTTCAAGGGGGGACAGGCAGACCTTCAAGGGGGGACAGGCAGACCTTCAAGGGGGGACAGGACTTCAAGGGGGACAGGCACGGAGAGGCGGGGCAGTGCACCGAAAGTCAGGGCGGGTGAACGGTGAGTCGGGGCAACCAGAGGAGAGTCGGGGCAGTGCACCGAAAGTCAGGGTGAGTCGGGGCAACCAGATGAGAGTCGGGGAGGGCAAAAGGAGAGTCGGGGTGGCCAGAGGAGAGTCGGGGAGAGCGAAAGGAGAGTCGGGGTGGCCAGAGGAGAGTCGGGCAGCATGCGCGTTATATGCCTGAGCGCGGTATAGAAAAGTTTTTGTACATATCATCGTGATTTCTGCGCGCTATACCCCTGTGCGCGTTTTACAATGGTGCGCGTTATATCCGCGAAAATACGGTACTTCCATGTGTGCGTTGCCTCACTTATTACCCCTCACAATCATGCGGTCCAGCAGCCCCCTCCCACCTTCCCAATCGCTGAAGTCCGGGCATCTCCCTCCTTCCTTCCCCTCACCTTCGCTGGCGATTTTTATTTTTCTGTCTCCGAGCAACCCGAGCAGTACCTCATCCCAAACCACTACACCACAGCATCAAGTGACAGAAGGGACAAGGATAAAAGACAAGACAGTAACAGAGGCCACCCACTATATCCCTGGCACTTTGAACAGATAACCCTTCACCCATACTGCACTCATTGCACACAACACAGTCAGCTGCACAGGTTGGGAAGCTGCCTTGTAAGACATAACAGAAACTCTGAAATCTTCATGCCAATATATATTCAAAGTGCTATCCATGCTTCATTGCTTCACCACACCACCATCTTTCAAACTGCCAGGCCACCTGTCAGAGTTCTATCCTATGTCATGTCATTGCTGCCACCTCTCAGAGCTCATTCCCTTGTGCATGTACCATTCCCTGACAGCTGTTCTAATATGCAACCCACATCGGGAGCCAGCCCAGAGAGAGGCACGCGTGCACCGCGCCGCCCCTCCCCCGAACCTGCGGGGTAGCTTGTTGGGATCGCCGCCAGGGCCCAGCCACTGCATCGGGAGCCAGCCCAGAGAGAGGCACGCGTGCACCGCGCCGCCCCTCCCCCGAACCTGCGGGGTAGCTTGTTGGGATCGCCGCCAGGGCCCAGCCACTGCATCGGGAGCCAGCCCAGAGAGAGGCACGCGTGCACCGCGCCACCCCTCCCCCGAACCTGCGGGGTAACTTGTTAAGATCGCCGCCGGGGCCCAGCCTCTACATCGGGAGCCAGCCCAGAGAGAGGCACGCGTGCACCGCGCCTCCCCTCCCCCGAACCTGCGGGGTAGCTTGTTGGGATCGCCGCCAGGGCCCAGCCACTGCATCGGGAGCCAGCCCAGAGAGAGGCACGCGTGCACCGCGCCGCCCCTCCCCCGAACCTGCGGGGTAGCTTGTCGGGATCACCGCCAGGGCCCAGCCACTTCGTCGGGAGCCATCTGTTACTACACGACCTGGCACTAGCTGCACAACCAGCCCAGCTATCTTATTCCATATACTCAACTTGTTAGCACTAGGCTACCGTACGACTATCCTTCTTCCCCAGAGATAAGCTTCCTCCACTTTATACCGTAAGTTCTCCCCTTACTTAAACCTCTCTCTCAATTCAACTCAGTTCCTTACTTCCAACTCTCTCTGTCTCCTCAACCAATTTCTCTACCTCTACCCATTTCCATTGCTCGCTGACTGCCACACCCAGTCAGGCAACAGTCCCTACTTCTCCCAATCCAAACCGCACACCTTTTCACACAACATGGCAATCTGCAATAAACAGCAACTACTCTTAGGGATACTATACCTATTATGCTCTACATGCTGGGGCAATGAAGACAACCCCCCCCAACCCATGCACACCTACCCCATCTCATGGTGCAGACCAGTCGAGCTAACTAAGCCTTCCAACCCTCTCCAACCCCTACAAAACCAGCCACAACAAGACCTCCATCAAATCAAAATACTAAACACCACCCGCAAACACCGTAAACCTCACAGAAACAAGACCTGTAACAGAAACTTAAGAAAGATAACATACTCTGAAATCCCCACAGCTAACAGTTACGAAAACATTAAGGGATACTACCTAAATACCCGTTCAGTGAGAAACAAAGCACAAATAATAAATGATTGGATACTACAAACAAAACCTGATCTCCTATTTTTGACAGAAACATGGATGATCTCTGACAATGACACTATCATGAAAGAAATCCTTCCCCAGGGATACAAAATCATTCCACTATCAAGAAACTGGAAAAAAGGAGGAGGACTAGCGATCATCCTAAAAGACCACTTCAACTACATCAAGACAGACTCCAAATCATCTGAAAACCTCGAAATACTAACCTGCAAAATTACCAACGCACAGTTAGAAGAATCTCTAATTACAACTTTATTCTATATCCCACCCAAAAAATGGGCAAACGCTAAAGAGGAATTCACCGAATTCCTTACCTTATCCACCCTAAAAGGATCATACAACCTGCTTCTGGGAGACATAAACACACATCTAGAACAACAGACAAAACCGGAAATATCCGAAATCGCCAACTTCCTAACATCACTAGACTTTCCAAACCCTGACACAGAAATAACCCACGAAAAAGGACACAAACTAGACTTAATCACCTTCTCCCACAAAGAAACAAAAGATCCCAAAATACAATACTACCCAGGACCCTGGGAAAAATGCGTCTGGTCAGACCACTTCATTGGCAAGTTCAATCTACACTGGCTAAAACAGAACACACAACAAAAACGCAAAAACGTCAATACGAACACAATAACCAGCCGGGGCATTATTAACCCAACAGAATTCTGGACCCACTATGAATTACATCCCATAACTAATGATAATCAGGATTTCCCTACAAGATGGGAAACTTACAGCAAAGAACTCCTAGACCAAATAGCACCATATAAAACATACAAAAAGAAAAATAGACCACCAAACGAATGGTTTGACTGTGAACTATTAACCACCAAACAGGAACTAAGAAAATTGGAGAGAATCTGGCAAAAAACAAACAATGAGTTAGACAAGACAAACTGGAAACAAAAAATGAAAACATACAAAAATCTGATCAAAGAAAAACGCACTAAGCATTATGCAAAAAAAATTGGTACTTCAAAAATAAACAGCAAGGAATTGTTCAAACTAGTAAAAACAATAACCGATACAACACAAATACTGAAAAAGGACAATGAACCCACTCCATCGGCACAAACCCTAGCCAACTTCTTTCAAAATAAAACCGCTAACTTAAGAGCAACTCTACCCACTACCATAACAAATGCTCTTCAATACCTCGAACCTCACGACCAAGACACCAGAGTAGACATGATATGGGACCACCTCGAATATCCAAATTGGCATCAATTCCTAAATCTCTTCAACAAATACACCAAATCTAACTGTCTACTTGATGCATGTCCCCCTAAAATCATGTCAGCTGCCCCTCTAGAATTTAAAAAAGAACTATTTGAATGGCTAACATCCGCCCTCACAAGCGGAACACTAAACAAAAAATTGGGACACATACTAATCACTCCAATCCCCAAAGATCAGAAAACCTCTTCTGCTCTGACATCCAATTTCAGACCCATAGCAAACATTCCCCTTTTCACAAAGTTACAAGAAGGATTGGTCAACCTTCAACTAGTAAACTACCTGGACAAATTTAACATCCTTAGTGAACACCAATCAGGATTCAGGAAAGGATACAACACAGAAACTGTCTTAGCCTCCCTACTAAACCACCTTTATGATCTCTTTAGCAAAGGCAAAAGCGCACTAATTCTACAATTAGACCTCAGCAGCGCGTTCGACCTGGTAGACCATGATATCATGCTACTGTGCCTTGAAATAATAGGAATTTCTGGAAAGGCAAAGAAATGGTTCCAAGAATTTCTATCAAACAGATCCTACCGAGTAATCAGCAATGGAAATTATTCCAAACCATGGAAAAACCCATCAGGCGTGCCTCAAGGTTCCCCCCTATCGCCCACACTTTTCAACATCTATATCGCCTCCTTAGGCCACCTCCTACAAAAACTAAACTTAATACACTACATTTACGCAGACGACATATCCATCCTAATCCCCTTAAACGACATCACAAAAGAAATTGTAGACAATCTCTCAAACGTAATGACCGAAATCGATAAATGGACCACCAATTTCAAACTAAAATTAAACGCAGAAAAAAACAAAAGTCTTTCTGGCTAGTCCTAATGACAAAATTACGAGAACATCGATAAAAATAAACAATCACGAATACCCAATTTCTAATAACATAAAAATACTTGGTATCACCCTAGACACACACCTAACTATGACTGACCACACAAACTCACTAGTGAAAAAATGTTTTTACACGCTATGGAAACTAAGGACCATAAAAAAATACTTTGACCCAACATCATTCAGGTTACTGGTACAGGCACTGATCTTATCCATTCTTGACTACTGCAACATCATCTACCTGGGCATCCCACAAAAAACAATAAAAAAACTGAGATTAATACAAAACACCGCCGTTCGACTAATCTTCGGACTAAGAAAAAACGACCACATCAGCCCCTACTATAAAAAGCTGCACTGGCTTCCAATTGAAGCACGAATACTATTCAAATTTGCTTGCACCTGTTTCAAGCAAGTCTGGGGACTAGCACCTTCATACCTACAAACTCACTTCATCCTACACAACCCCACACGAGCGACCAGAAACAAAAACATATTTGCATACCCAAAGATTACGGGCTGCAGATACAAATCATTCCTGGATAGAACCTTTAAGTTCCAAGCGAACAGACAGCAAGTTTGGCTGAAAAACTACATAAACGAACCCAACCTGTCTTACAGTGCATTCCGCAAATCGATCAAAACCGCCCTATTCGAAAAATTCACGGACTAAAATCGTCCCCTCCCACACTAGGACTCCCCTCCCTTTAAACGCCTTTCTTTCTTTCTCAAGATGCCCCTCATGTACTCAGATATTCGCTATCCATAGTACTCCAATTCAAATGGAAGTTCTAAAGAAATACTCAGTTACTCATTACCCATTGAACCCCAATCTGTAACTTTCCCCTCTTCACTATTGTATTATATTTAGACTCATTGTACGATACTGTATTAGACTTATGTATGGTGTTGTCTTTAGACTTATTGTATTGTATTATATTTAGACTCGTTGTATTATATTGTACGGTGTTGTATACACTCATTGTATTGTATTGTTTTGTTTTGTCTTGTATTGTATGTTGACTTATTGTATTGTATTGTGACCTTGTTATTCGCTGAATGTCCAGCCTTCTTACAGTGTGAACCGCCTAGAAGTCACCTGACTATGGCGGTATAGAAAAAAAAAAAAAAATAAATAAAGTTATTATATCAAGTGGTCATCCTAACTTTATGTTCTTACCACACACAGGTCAAGAACAACGTGCTATTGAGGAGCTGGCCCAGGAGGTGGTCTAGGTACTAGCCCATGAGGCAGCACAGGAGGCAACAGAGGATGTGGCAAAGTAGGCGACAGAGGATGTGGCTAAGGAGCTGCTATTACAGGAGATGGTGGTGAAACAGAGTTCCTGGGAGGTGCCAGATGACATCTATGCAAACATGCCAGCTCTGGAGGGGGATGAGGATGGGTATATGGAGCCAGCTGCCCAGTCCAGGCGCTCTGTTGTCCTGGGAGTGTCCCAAAGAGTGCCTCCCACCAAGACGATGTCAGGCAGTCCCGTGAGGCAACGGGAGACGTCGGGGAATGAATCTCCGTTGGAGCCGATGGTGCTGCCTTTGACCCCGGAGGTGGTTCGAACTATGCCGGGTTACCAGCAAACGGCAGAGGGAGGAGGAGTCATTCAGGGAGCAACGAGTGTGGGAAATGGAGTATTTTCTCCACTTCAGCCTCTGAAACCCCTGATCAAGCCAGAAGTGGTGGATATGGAGGCATTGTGGGGAGCCATGGAGAGTCTTCATCAGGTATGCTCCTAATTTATTTCTTCAACTC
Source organism: Geotrypetes seraphini (assembly GCF_902459505.1). NCBI lineage: Eukaryota > Metazoa > Chordata > Amphibia > Gymnophiona > Dermophiidae > Geotrypetes > Geotrypetes seraphini. The sequence continues at coordinate 122,421,725 of NC_047089.1, forward strand.
AACAAACTGCTGTTCAAATTAAAAATTGTGAAGGAAAAATTCAACAACAATCAACTAGATTGGATCACATAGAGAAAACAGTCTCTGAAATAAAACTTGCATCAAATTCTCAAATGAAAGATAAAAATTTATTGATCAGGAAAATTGAAAATTTAGAAAATACTAATAGAAATCTGAACCTGAGATTTCTTAATTTTTCTGTATCCAGAATATTATCTCCCAGAGAACTTTTTCATTCTTTTCTGTCTTCAGTTCTAAAATTTTCAGCCACCATTGCAAAAATTATATTACCTTAACATAGTGGAAGAGGAAAAGGATAAGTCAACTACACACCCCAGAGAATTAGATCTCACTGGGATGTTGGAATCCTCACGGATTGAAATTTCAGCGAAAGCTACTTTGTTAGTGACTTTCGTTTTCTTACAAGATAAAAAGCTCTTCTTCGTCTTTTTTATAGAACTGAAAGTGTTTTATTCTACAATCACAAAATTGCAATTTTTCCTGATGTTTCAAAGTGGAAGCAGCTTAGACGCAAAAAATTTTTGATAATTCGTCAGTCAGTTTTGGCTTTGGGAGCAACTTTTTAACTCAGGTTTCCTTGTAAAATGCTGTATTACTTATCAGGCGAACAAGTATATTTTCTATGAATCAGAACAACTGCAATTTTTCTTGGAAGAAAAGGCTGCCATTAAGCCTCCCGACCCCTCTGTAATTCCAGCTACTCAGGCCTTAATGTAATTAACCAAAAGCACCCTGTATTTTTGAGGCATATGTTAATATGACCGAGTATTGTTTTCCTTTAATTCAACTCCCCTTGATTGTGTATGGCTTTATTCTCTCTTAATGTGGACTATGATCATTGTACTAGGAATTTGTGATTTGATAATAATTTCTCTGAGTATATTTAGTTTCCTTTATCAAAGTGTTTTGATCTTTGACGTGTAAATGAATAAAAATAAAAATAAATTTTTTTAAAAAACCAATAGATACTATTTTTAGAACAAGACTCAAAGCTATAAAGCAAGCTAAAAAACCTCCACCTCTCACACTTCCCCTTGAGCTCTCTCTTGTTTATCTATCCCTTGGCTCTCTTCTCCCCCACCTTACAACCAGACACACACACACATTCATTCAGATAAACCACATGTTCTCTCTGCTCTGGGAAAGCCACATGTTTTCTTATATACACACAGAAGCAGATCTTTAACAAAGTATCTTTTCTGTACATTAGTAACAAGCATATATCAAGTCAAGTTTCAAGTTTATTTAACATTTCTTATACCGCCTAATCAAACCTTCAAGGCGGTGTACAGATAAAAAAAAATATACCAAAACAACATACCAAAATAAGTTACAGAACAATTAAAAACAAACTGGGGGAAGTGACAATTTTTTAGTAACGTGGATATTAGAAACAAGCATATATATGGTGTATCTTTCTTCTAAACAGTGTACCTCTGTAATAACAAGTATATTTCCACAAAATATACTTTATATGCAACCACCTGGCTATTTCATCATTTTACTTCCCGCTGCCTCTCTGAGGAAACTGAACCCAGGACCTACAATAGACGAGCATATACATAACACAAAAGATTATATTTGGGAGGTTGTCAGATGACAGCTTCCTATCAGTGTTCATTTCAAGTTTAAGATTCTTAGCCTGGATCATAAGGGCATACATTGTTCCTTCTCCTATCTACTTGGTGGATCTTCTAACTCCAACCCACTTGAAAAGCATTCATATCTGTTTGTCATTCCCTCTATAGTTTCCTACCCTAGCTGTCTTATAATTCCCCCTATAATTCCCTACTTGAGCAGCATGTATAGATTCACCCTTTTTGTCCTGTTTGTCACAATTAGATTGTAAGCAGGGACTTTCTCTTCCATGTTAATATACAATGCTGTGTGAGTCTAGTAGCACTATAAGAATGATAAGTAGTAGCAATAATAGTAGTAGCATCCAATCGCAATCTTGGACCACCTCAGGGCAATCTCCAGTCCCTTCCTCATCTCCACTTGAACATTATTACTACTATTTATCATTTCTATAGTGCTGAAAGACGTACCTATACATTGTACATTTAACAAGCAATAGACAGTTCCTGCTCAGAAGAGTTTATAATCTAATTTTGACTGACAGACAAAGGATATATAGGGATTGGGGAGTTTCTTGCAGAGAGAATGATAGGATGAACATAGTTATCTTACAGTGAGTGGGAGTTAAGAGTTCAAAGTAGCTTCAAAAAAGTGGGATTTTAGTTTGGATTTGAATACTGCTTGACGTTTTGACTCAGACAGTCTGTTCCAGGCATACAGTGCAACAAGTTAGAAGTATCACCACCAGAAAATCTGCTTTTTGTTTTCCTGGTCCACCTTTATGGAATTCTCTTCCCCCTTATATGCATTGTTCAGCTTTCAATGTTCAACAAGGCAAACCTGTTTCAGCTAGCTTTTGACAATACCACCCACTTGGATTCTTTAGTGGCCAGCAGTTATGCTTAACCCTTGTCTTCAAGGCCTCTTTTTCCTCTTTCCTTTCATCCCTTGCTCTATGCTGCCCTTGACAGCCATGCACTCTTACCCTACTTTCCTTCCCTTGTGATAAAGAAAGAAAGTAACAACAACAAATAAAAAATTAAAAAATATGTGGGACAGACACATGGGATCTCTTAGGGAGAGGAGGAGATAGTAGATGCTAAGGATGGGCAGACAGGATGGGCAGACAGGATGGGCCAATTGGCCTTTATCTGCCATTATATTTCTATGTTTTCATAAAGGTAAATGCTATCAAATATATCTATTTTTTCAGACTAATCTGACCTGATTCAGTTTGTAATTCAATTCATTTTAATTCATACGCAAAGCACATTTACTTACTGTAACAGGTATTATCCAGGAAGAGCAGGCAGATATTCTCTACATGTGGGGTGACGTCACCAACGGAGCCCCCTAGCAGACGTTTTCGCAAGCAGACTTGCTTGAAGACCTTCAAACTTGCGATTGGCCTGCGCATGCCCCTCCTGCCCGGTCAAGGCCATGCGTCTCCTCAGCGTGGCCTCAGTTCAGATAGCAAGCAAAGAAACCAACCACGGGGAGGTGGGTGGGTTGCGAGAATATCTGCCTGCTGTCCCTGGATAACACCTGTTACGGGAAGTAACTGTGCTTTATCCCAGGACAAGCAGGCAGCATATTCTCTACATGTGGGTGACCTCCAAGCTAACTTAAATGGGATGGAGGGAGAGTTGGCAATTTAGGAGAACAAATTTTGCAAAACTGACTGGCCAAAGTGGCCATCACACCTGAAGAAAGCATCCGGACAGTAGTGAGAGGTGAAAGTGTGAACCGAGAACCACGTGGCAGCCTTACAGATTTCCTCAATGGGAGCTGAGCGGAGGAAAGCAACAGATGCCGCCATCGCTTGGAACTTGTGGCCTGTGACTCGACCCGCAGGGAGAGGCCAGCCTGAGCGTAACAGAAAGCCAACAGCGGCCAACCAGTTAGAAATGGTCCGCTTAGAGACAGAGCGACCCAAGCGATTAGGATTGAAAGAGAGGAACAGCTGGGGGCAGAATGATGAGGAACGATGCGCTTCGAGTAGAAGCCTAGCGCATGCAGAGCCACTTCTCAAGGGTGAGAATGAGGCTTCGGAAAAAACACAAGAAGAACAATGGATTGGTTGATGTGAAATTCAGAAACAACCTTAGGCAAGAATTTAGGATGGGTATGGAGAACCACCTTACCATGATGGAAGACAGTGAAAGATGGGTCCGCTACCAAGGCTTGAAGCTCACTGACCCGACGGGCAGATGTGAGAGCAATAAGAAACACAACCTTCCAAGTAAGATACTTCAAGTGAGCCCACGCTAGCGGCTCAAATAGAGGTTTCATCAAACGAGCAAGGACAACGTTAAGATCCCAAACCACGGAAGGCGGTTTAAGGGGCGGATGAACGTGGAAAAGGCCTTTCATGAAGCGGGAAACCACAGGATGAACAGAGATAGGCTTCCTGTCAATCGGCTGATGAAAAGCAGTAATGGCATTAAGGTGGACTCGAACCGAAGAGGACTTGAGTCCAGCGCCAGACAAGTGCAACAGATAATCCAGGACAGCAGATAGGGAGGCAGAGACCGGATCCAGCTGTCAAGTAGCACACCAGGAAGAAAAGCGGGTCCACTTCTGATGCTAGCATTGGCGAGTGGACTCCTTCCAAGACGCCTCCAGGACATCTAGCACACGCTGGGAGAACTGAAACGAGGGCATTAAGTTTCGAGGAACCAAGCCGTCAAGTGCAGAGACTGAAGGTTGGGATGAAGCAGCGAACCCCGACTCTGCGTAAGCAGAGAAGGAAAAACAGGCAGAAGAAGAAGCTCCCTGGAACTGAGTTGCAACAGAAGTGAGAACCATGGCTGTCAGGGCCACCGAGGAGCTATCAGAATCATGGTGGCGCGCGTGGACTTGAGCCTGATGAGAGTCTTCAGAATCAGAGGAAATGGAGGGAATGCATACAGAAATAGGTCCGTCCAATCCAGTAGAAAAGCATCAGCCTCAAGTCTGAGAGGGGTGTAAAATCTGGAGCAGAAGTGGGACAACTTGTGATTGAGGGGGGACGCGAACAGATCGACATCTGGAGTCCCCCAATGAGCAAACACCTGACGCAGAGTCACGGAATGGATGGACCACTCGTGAGGCTGCAGAAGATGACTCAGCCTGTCGATCAGACAATTGTGCTGGCCTTGAATGTAGATTGCATGAAGGAACATGTTGCAGCGGATGGCCCAATCCCAGAGCTGTATCGCCTCTCGCCACAGGGACAGGGACCCTGTGCCCCCCTGTTTGTTGATATAATACATGGAGACCTGGTTATCCGTGCGGATCAGCACCACACGGTCGCAAAGCAGGTGAGAAAAAGCCTTCAGGGTGAGGAAAGTCGCCCGAACCTCCAGCAGATTGATGTGACAAAGGCAGTTGGCACTGGACCAAAGACCCTGAGTGCGAAGACCGCCAGATGAGCTCCCCAAGCATAGGCCGACGAGTCCGTCGTGAGGACCTTTTGCAGAGGAGGAGCATGAAATAGAAAACCTCTGGAAAGATTGGGAGAGAGCATCCACCAACGGAGAGACTTCTTCAACAAAGGAGTCATGACAATGCGTCGAGAGAGGGAATCTAGATCCTGGTTCCATTGGCACGCAAGAGTCCACTGATGAATACGGAGGTGAAATCTGGCAAACGGCATCACGTGAATCGTAGAGGCCATGTGACCCAGGAGGACCATCAGGAGCTGAGCCGGGGCCGAGGACAGATGGGCCACCCTCCGACATAAACGAACAAGGGCCTCCCGCCGAGGCCGAGGAAAAAAAGTAGCAGAGACAAACCGTGTCCAGGACCGCTCCAATGAACTCTAGAGACTGGGACGGACAGAGGTGAGACTTGGGGAAGTTCACCTCGAAGCCGAGACTCTGAAGGAGCAAGATGATATGATTCGTCGCTCGCAGAACTTCTTGGCAAGAGGACGCTTTGATCAACCAGTCGTCAAGGTAGGGAAACACCTGCAGGCCACGGAGACGCAGGGCCGCAGCAACCATGACCAGGCATTTCATGAAAACCCTCGGAGAGGCTGCCAGGCTGAAGGGGAGAACACGATACTGGAGATGGAGATCCCCCACCCGGAATCTCAGATACCGGCGAGAGGCCGGGTGTGCGTGTATGCCTCTTTGAGGTCCAGTGAGCACGGCCAGTTCCCCCTCGTCCAAGAGGGGGTATAGAGTAGGGAGGGTGAGCATTCTGAACCATTCCCTGACTAGAAACTTGTTCAGAGCACGGAGGTCGAGGATCGGACGCAGATCCCCCATCTTCTTGGGCACCAGAAAGTACCGGGAGAAGAACCCCATATTCCACTGGTCCAGAGGAACCTCCTCGATCGCCCGGAGGTGAATAAGAGTCCGAGCTTCCTGTAAAAGGAGGGGCAGCTGAGACCGGCCCGAAGGAAACTCTTTTGGAGGAAGGTCTGGGGATACGTGACTGAAGTGAAGGGAGTACCCCTTCCGGATGATGGAAAGCACCCAACTGTCAGAGGTAAGGCTTTCCCACCGTGTGTAGAAATGATGGAGACGTCCCCCGATAGGGAGGGGAAAAGATTTCAGAAAGAAGGGAGCCCGAAGGCTCAAACCAGAGTTGTCAAAAAGAGCCGTCGGCTGGACCTTAGCTTGTCGCTGCTGCTTCGAAGGAGGCCGAGAGAACGCAGGAGTAATTTTCTGTGGATACCTCCGGAGAGGGATCTTGTACTGCCGTGCCAGAGGGGTCTTCGGCTTTAGGCGCACCAGAGAGGTGAAGGACCGTTTGTGCTCCGAGAGGCACTTAGTGGCCACCACGATGGAATCATCAAATAGCTCATTACCTACGCAAGGGAGATTGGCTAGAATCCTGGAGATTCGGATCCATATCAACAATTCGGAGCCAAGCAAGGCGACGCATGGCGATCGCAAAAGCCGTGACTCTCAAAGGCATTATAGGCCGCCTAGAACATATAGAGCCGGAGCTGGGAGAGAGGAGACGAAACTCCTGACGACGAGAATCCGGCACGTCCGGCTGGAATGAGTGGAGGGCTTCCACACAGAACCGGAGATAGGACGTAAAGATAAAGTTATAGTTGAGGACACGGTTCGCTATCATCGAGTTTTGATAAAGATGGCGATCAAACTTGTCCATCGTACGGCCCTCCCGCCCTGGCGGGACGGCAGCGTACACCTTCGAGGGGTTGGACTTCTTCAAGGAAGACTCAACCACCAGGGATTGGTGAGACAGCTGAGAACCTTCTAATCCCTTAACTGGAATTGTCCGGTAGCGGGACTACAACTTGGAGGGAAAAGCCGGGACCGCATAAGGGGTCTCTAGGTTCCGCAGGAAAGTTTGCCTGAGAACCTGGTGCAAAGGCAAGCGGAGCGCTTCAGGGGGGGATTGAGAAACCCCCATCTCTGCCAGGAATTCATGGGTATAACAGGACTCCGACTAGAGGTCCAGGTTCAAAGCCTTGCCCATGTCAGCAATGAAACGAGTGAATGAAGAGTTCCGAGAAAAAGACTCATCCTCAGGAGGGGATCCCGAACGAGACCTCGGGGCAGCAGAGAAAGAGGGAGAAATCAGCCTTGAGTAGCACGCTGGAGCCTCGGAGTCCCAAGAATGGGAAATCGAGGAGGCTCGGCTAAAGCGTTTCGGAGATGTCAAGGAATGACCCCGCACAAGATGGGTTGGAGAGGACCCCGGAGTCCAAGGGACCCTCATGTGGAGCCCCGGAGAAGACGGGGCAAAGGAAAAGTCCTCCGCTGGCTTCAAAGAAGATCCTCGGGAGGCTGCCCATTGCCTCGAGGGAGAATGCACTGTAAAGTCCAGTTCAAGGACAACGGTGTGCTTGGAGGGTTTTGCGGTCAGTGATCTGCCTCGAAGAGGCGGGGAAGACCACAACCTTTTAGGAGGAGCGAACCTCGATAAAGTAGCCAGGGAAAAATGGGACCCCGTCACGGGACCCCAGAAAGTCACAGGCCCCGAATCCAGGGATGAAGAATCGCTCAAGGGAATCCTGCAAGTCTTACATATGCGACCCCGAGGCTCAAGCGAAGTACGCTCAGACTGGTCAGAAGGGTGGGTCGAGACCGAGGTCAAAGGCGTGGAGACCGGGACTAGTTGGCTCACCACCGAGGAAAGCTGCGAGGTAAGGATTGCCTTAAGCATGTCCTCGAGCATCGGCACCGAGACCAATGGAGGTTGGTTTTGGGATGCAGCAGTGCGCTCCTTCGGGGGCGACCTCGAGGAAGAGTATTCCCTACGTGAGGAGGCATGCTTAGAATGATGTTTCGAAGAGGCCGACGAAGCGGCACTCGCATGAGACTCCGAGGTAGGCTTCTTCACTGGCACACCTGAGGAGGCAAGAGGAGACTTACCCGAGGCCGAGGGCCGAACCCGAAGCCTGTTCCACCGGATCCATAGAGCCAAACTGTTGAACAATCTTGGCCACTCTCCGACGAAGAGCTCGCGGTTGCAAAGTCGCACAACGCGGACATGACTCAGCGTGGTGCTCCGTACCCAGGCACTCTACACACCAACGATGGGGATCGGTGATAGAGATAACCCAGTTGCACTTAGTACAGTTTTTGAACCCAGAGCGAGGCCGGGCATAAGCAAAAGGACGGTCGTGGCCCCACGAGGCCAAGCGGACAGAGCAAGACCGGATGCCCGGTCGAAAATATACTAAAGAAAATAACAAAGACGCGAGGACAGCGACTTAAACAAAAACAAAAAAAGAAAGCTGCGGTGCAAGAGGGACAACGAGATTGCGCAAAGCAAGGGAGCAGTACTTCTGGCTCCACGGAAAATATTGAACTGAGGCCATGCTGAGGAGACGCATGCCCTAGACCGGGCGGGAGGGGCTTGCGTGCATGCGCGGGCCAATCGCAAACTTGAAGGTCTTCAAGCAAGTCTGCTTGCAAAAACGTCCGCTAGGGGGCTCCATCGGTGACGTCACCCCACATATAGAGAATATGCTGCCTGCTTGTCCTGGGATAATATCCATTACAGAGTGAAGTAGTGCTAATTATTTTGGTAAAAAGTCAATTAACTTACCCTGAATTTGGCCAGTGTGTTGCTTCTCCATAGCTGTAGTTAATAAGATCACATTTATACTTTATAGCTTCTATCATCTGTTAAGAGTTAATATGTTTAATAAAAGTTGTTGACAGATACAATAATATTTTAAAATATACAAATCAAAATTACATTTATTCAATTTAATGCTATTTAGACTAATTTTCATAATTATTCATAAGAAAATTTGGTATCATATTTTATAGATTTCTGTTTCCCTATAATCAACAATGTTTATCACCAACTCAAAACTCAATTCATAAAAAAAAAATACAAAAAGACTAAACTCAAAAACTCTCCACTTGCAAAAGAAAGATTTAATTTAAAGATTTGTTTCAAGACTGGCAAATCCAATGTAAATTCAAATACAATTATCAAACCGTACCGCTCTTATTAAGCCTGTGCCCGTTTCCATAGTGCTTAGCCTAGTATCACCAATCTTGATTGCAAGAATCTGAGCTCCAGGTGCTACCCCATTCCTTTCTGGTTCTTCTGGGAAGTACCCAGCTGCAATGCTGGCAACATGTGTACCATGTGCTCCTTTATGAATAATAAGAAAACAATTCAGGGATATGCATTCATTTGAAACATTTCTCATTTCATATCATTTTTAGATTGAAACAGGCAAATGCTGAAATTGTATTTTTCTCCTGTGTAAACAAGTGTGCACTCATCACAAAAAGTGTGTACTATTTATGACAAAACTTCAAGGGATTGCAACTGAGTGGTATAAATGATCAATATACAACAGAAATCAATACTCCACTCATATGAAGAGGTCTCTATTCGGTCAGTGCACCTCACTTATATGGAGCTAGTTGTTTAATCAAGTTGAAAACATACTTTTCATGCAGGAAAAGGCCTCAGAAATAAGGAGCACTACGCTTTATGGTCTCATCGACAGTCACTGCCAGCGTAGATGTAATCCCTGTACATACTCCGTACTGCAATCACTGGCCAAAAACCTGCTTCATGTATTTTATTTTTTTAATTATTTTTATCATATTTTTATTCTACTTTTTTAACTTGTTATCCTTTTATTTATATTTATATCTGATGTCCAGTATGTTTCACAAGGAATATTCGAATAGAGACCACTTCACTATTTGAAAAAGACTTGGTTTGAAAATTTATGTTAGCCCGATTCAGGGAAAAAAAATTTGATTCGATTCAGCCAATTGGGTGTTTTTTAAAACATCCTGGTGGATTTATTTTATAGCTTCTTCACCCCCATTGCCTTCTCCTAACCACAAAATAAACAAACAAAAAATACTTTTCCTCTCTCTGTTAAATCCTAGCTCAGGTTTGCGGTCTAACACCAGCTCTGGCAGGATACACATTTCCAATCTTGACATATTGCAATCACAAAAAAAGAATATAGAATTATTTTTTCTACCTTTTGTTGTCTGGTCATTATTCAAATCTTGTTGGTCCCCGGCTCTGGTTGTCTTCTGATAACTTGCTTGCCAGGGTCTCCTTCTTTCATCTTTCTCCTTGCTAACCATCCATCTTCTATCTCTGTCCTCCCCTTCCGTTTCCTTTCCCTCCCCTGGATGTCTGGCATCTTTCCTTTTTTCGTCTCCATCCACAGATCCACCTTTTCACAACTACCCTTTCATCCAGCATCTCTCCCTACTTCCCCATCACCTCAGGGTCCAGCATATCTCCCTTTCTTTTCCCAACTACCCTCCTATCCAGTATCTCTATCCCCCCTCCACACCATCCCTTGTGTCCAACTTCTCTCTCTTTCTGTTCCTTCCCTTCCTAAATCCCATTTCCACCATCTCTCTTCCTCTCCTCTGTTTTTAGACCCATTATTGCTTCCCCCCCAAAGTCCGGCATATGCATGTCTCTTTGAACCTTCCCTCTGTGTACTTCTACATCAGGGCACCCCTCCCCTGAAGGTCTGTCGTCCCCCCCCCCCCAAAGGCTTGTCCCCACCCACTTGAAGGCCTGTCCTCCCTGAAGGCCTCCCCACACCTACCCTCAAAGGACTGCGCACCCCCAACCCCCAGAAGGCCTGCGTGTTCACTCTGGTCTGCCGCTCACTATTTACCTAATATCAATAGCCTGCAGACACGCAGAGAAGATTGCAGTGCTAGCGTTCTTACAAGTTGCTATAGATCTTTGGAGCTGTTTCCTCTGACGCGATCCTGCCTCTGACATCAGAGGAGGAGCGGGACTACGGCAGAGGAAACAGCTTCAAAGACCTATGGCAACTTGCAAGATTGCTAGTACTGCGATCTTCTCTTCGAGTCTGCAGGCTACTGACATTAGGTAAATGGTGTGTAGGAGGCCAAGGGGCAAGCTGGACACCAGCGGGAGACTAGAGGGGAAGCCGGACACCAGCACTTCCCAACTGGCCTTCCCCCCTCTCCCTCTAAAGCAGGTGCGGAAGCGGCCAGCCAGCAAGAGGCAGCGCTGCCACTCCTGCTTTAGGGGGCGAGGGTCATTTACTGAATAGGGAGGCCGAATTTTTTTGTTGTTTTAAATCGATTCGAATTGATTCACCCAAAGTGAATCGGTGAACTGATTCGAATCATGATTCGGGCAGCACCTACTGCCCACTAGGCGATGTTAATAGTCTCTCAGGGGGATGTGTCTCCAGGAGGGAAGGGTAAGGATACCTATTATAGTTGGTGATTCAATCATTAGGCATGTAAACAGATGTTAGTAGATGTGAAGATCACCTGATCACTTGCCTGCCTAGTACAAAGTTGACAGACCTCAGAAGTCACATAGATACGTAGGATTTTAAATAGTGCTGAGGAGCCAGCTGTCTTGGTACATATGATATAGGAAAATGTAAGGATTCTGGAAGACTTAGGCTCTTAGGTAGAAATCTGAAATCCAGATTTTCCAGGGTAGCAATTTTGGAAATGCTCCTTGTTTCACACACAGGTACAAGAGGAAGGCAGAGCTCTAAAGTCTCAATGTGTGCTTAAGACAATGGTACAGATATAAGGGATTTGGAATTGTAACAAACTAGGCAACATTCTGGGAATGAGGAGCCTATTCCGAAAGGATGAACACCACCTTAACCAGAATGTTGGCACCAACATTTAAAAAGCAGATAAAGCAGCTTTTAAATTATAATTTAGGGAATCCCAACTGAGATTTCAACAATGGTGAAAGAGAATCATTAGTGTTTAAGGGGAGAGTAAAGTAAAGAATACAAATTATCCCCATCAACTACTAAGTAGCCTATAGATGCACAAAAATAAAAAAAAAAAAACTAAACTAAACTAAACCTTAAGTTTATATACCGCATCCTCTCCATAATTATAGAACTTGGCACAATTTACAAGAGTTTAATAAAGGAAGGAGTAGCATAAAGGGGTTGGATGTTGAGTCCAGGGAGGAAGAGAACATTATAATTTTGTGAAGAGAGCCTAGTTTTCAGGTGCTTACGGAATAATTGGAAGGAGCCTAGAATCCGCAGTGGGGCGATAAGATTATTCCAGAGCTCTGTGATTCTGAAAAAGGGAGATTTGCCCAATTTTCCCTGCATAGAGGATACCTTTTAGCGAGAGGAAGGATAGTTTAAGTTTTTGGGTGGGCCTGGTGGTGTCAGGGCTCGAGGAGTTCCAAGAAAGTGGGATTAGTGGAGGGAGGATGCCGTGTAGGATCTTAAAAGCTAGGCAGGCGCATTTGAAATAAACTCTGGAAATTATTGGGAGCCAGTGAAGTTTGGACAGATGTGGGGAAACATGATCGAATTTGCGTTTTGCGAAGATCAGCTTGGCTGCAGTGTCTAAATTAGCTAAAGTCTTTGAAGACTTTTTTTAGTTAGACTTAGATAGATGGAATTGCAATAGTCTAGTCTGGAGAGAATGATAGATTGGACAAGAACGGCGAAATGTTGACGGAAGCAGAATCTCACTTTCCTCAGCATGTGGAGGCTAAAGAAGCATGATTTTACCAGGGAGTTGAGGTGGTCGTTGAAGGAAAGAGAAGAGTTGATAATGATGTCTAGGACTTTGCTATAGAACTCGAGTTGCAGTGTGGCTCAGGAGGGAAGTGAGAAGAGGTAGTTGTTCTAGTTTTGGGCCGAGCCAGAGTAGTTTCGTTTTGGACTCATTCAGCTTCATTTGAACTGAGATGGATCAGGATTGGAGTTTCGTTATGCAGGCTGTGATGTTGTCAGAGAGGTTGGTAAGGTTCGAGTCTGTCTCGAGAAGGACAAGGATGTCATCAGTATATATATAGATAGTTTAGAAGGAGGACAGATGGAAGAGTTTCAGGGAGGACATATAGATGTTGAAGAGAATAGGGGATAGGGGTGATCCCTGCAGGACTCCGCAAGTTGGTTTCCAAGGAGCGGACGTGGTGCCATTTGTGTTCACAGTGTAGGAGCGGGAACATAAGAAGTTTGAAAACCACTTTAAGACTGTGGAGTCGATGCCGATCTCAGAAAGTTGATAAATTAGAATATCGTGGTGGACGACATCAAAAGCTGCAGAGAGATCGAATTGTAATAGGACAGCAAATTTATTGTGAGAATGTAGTTGTACCTTTGCATACAAATGTTAAAAGCCTAAAAATAAGGCAAGAAAATATATAGCACTAAATAAAGATGTAATATACAGGAGGCATCTCAGAGGCCTGGTGGAAGGAGGACAATCAGTTGGGCAGGGTTGACAGGGTACAAATTATATTGCAATACTAGAGTAGATTAAGATAATAGCACAACCCCATCTCCAATTAAAAGAAAGAACCAAGTCGAACAAAATAAACATTGTACATGAAACAGATAGTGTAGAATCTCTATAAATAGAAATGCCATGCATAAAGGGATTGAGTATACTAGGGCTGGATTACTGTCTGCCAGAACATAATGAACAGACAGACAAAGAAATGTTGACAAAAATTAGGAAAGCTGGAAAATTGAGCAACAGTATAATAATGGGAAATTTCAATTGCCATCAAATAAACCAAAAATCTCTCTCCCCCTGAAAGGAGGAAGATGAAAAATGGAATTGCTAAACTAAAAGATGCTAGGAACCGATATGTGGGTAGTGATGAGAAAAAAGCAAACGTTTTAAACAAATACTTCTGTTCTATGTTCATGGAAGAAAATCCCGGAGAAGAACCGAGACTGTCTGGCAAAGTTACGCAAGAAAATAGAGTAGATTCTGCACCGAGGAAAGTGTTTATGAGCAACTTGAAAAACTGAAGGTAGACAAAGTGATGGGACTGGACGGGATCCATCCCAGGATACTGAAGGAGCTCAGAGAGGTACTGGTGGGTCCTATTAAAGACTTGTTCAACAAATCTCTGGAGTCGAGAGAGGTTTGTGGGGATTGGAGAAGAGCGGATGTGGACCCTATTCACAAAAGTGGTCACAGAGATGAAGCGGGGAAACTATAGGCGGGTAAGCCTCACTTTGGTTGTTGGAAAAATAATGGAAGTGTTGCTGAAAGAAAGGATAGTGAACTACCTAGAATCTAATGGGTTACAGGATCCAAGATAACATGACTTTACCAAAGGTAAATCGTGTCAAACGAATCTGATTGAATTTTTTGATTGTGTGACCAGAGAACTGGATCGAGGACATATGCTAAATGTCATTTACTTAAGATTTCAGCAAAGCCTTTGACAAGGTCCCTCATAGGAGGCTAAACTAAACTAAATATACCGCATCATCTCCACGGATGTTGTGGAGCTCGGCACAGTTTACAAGAACTTAAAATATAGGAAGAGAAGGAAAAAAAAGGTTTACATGAAATTATATATAGAAAAGAAGAGTAAGGGGGGATAGAATTACATTTTAGTGAAAAGCCAGGTTTTCATTTGCTTGCGGAATAATTGGAGGGAGCCCAGGTTCCACAGCGGGGTAGTAAAGTCGTTCCAAAGACCTATGATTCTGAAGAGAAGGCTGTTGAACAAACTTGAAGGGCTGAAGTTAGGATCCAAAGTGGTGAACTGGATTAGAAACTGGTTGTCGGACAGACACCAGAGGGTGGTAGTTAATGGAAGTCACTCGGAGAAAGGAAAAGTGAGTAGTGGAGTCCCTCAAGGTTCGGCGCTGAGGCTGATCCTGTTCAATATATTTCTGAGTGACATTGCTGAAGGGATAGAAAGTAAGGTTTGCCTTTTTGTGGATGATACCAAGATTTGTAACAGAGTAGACACCGAGGAGGGAGTGGAAAACATGAAAAAGGGTCTGCAAAAGTTAGAGGAATGGTCTAATATCTAGCAACTAAAATTCAATGCAAAGAAATACAGAGCAATGCATTGGCAGATTAATAATCAGAAGGAACCTTATATGCTGGGAGGTGAGAAGCCGTTATGCATGGAGGGGGAGAGGGGCCTTGGGGTGATAGTGTCCCAAGATCTAAAGGCAAAAAAATCAGTGCGACAAGGCAGTGGCTGCTGCCAGGAGGATGCTGGGCTGTATAAAGAGAGGTGTAACCAGTAGAAATAAGAAGGTGTTGATGCCCCTGTGCAGGTCGTTGGTGAGGCCCAACTTGGAGTATTGTGTTCAGTTTTGGAGACCATATCTAGCGAAGGACATAAGAAGACTTGAAGCGGTCCAGAGGAGGGCAATGAAAATGATATGAGGTTTGCGCCAAAAGACGTATGAGGAGAGACTGGAAGCCCTGAATATGTATACCCTAGAGCAGGGGTGTCCAATGTCGGTCCTCGAGGGCCGCAATCCAGTCGGGTTTTCAGGATTTCCCCAATGAATATGCATTGAAAGTAGTGCATGCACATAGATCTCATGCATATTCATTGGGGAAATCCTGAAAACCCGACTGGATTGCGGCCCTCGAGGACCGACATTGGACACCCCTGCCCTAGAGGAAAGGAGGGACAGGGGAGATATGATTCAGACATTCAAGTACTTGTAAGGTATTAATGTAGAACAAAATTTTTTCAAGAGAAAGGAAAATGGTAAAATTAGAGAGCATAATTTGAGGCTGAGGGGTGGGAGACAAGAGCAATGTAAGGAAATTCTTTTTTACGGAGAGGGTGGTGGATGCCTGGAATGTGTTCTTGAGAGAGGTGGTGGAGTTCAAAAAAGCGTGGGATGAACACAGAGGATTTAGAATCAGAAAATAATAGTAAATATTGAAGAACTAAGGCCAGTACTGGGCAGACTTGCACAGTCTGTGTCTATATATGGCCGTTTAGTTGAGGATGGGCTGGAGAGGGCTTCAGTGGCTGGAATGGTGTAGATGGGCTGGAGTGAGCTTTGACGGAGACTTCAGCAGTTGGAACCTAAGCACAGTACCAGGCAGAGCTTTGAATTCTTGCCCAGAAATAGCTAAGAAGAAGAAAAATTTTTTATAATTGAATCAGGTTGGGCAGACTGGATGGACCATTCAGTCCGTCATCTACTATATTATTATGTTTCCATTGACCGGGAAAGCAGTCAAAAATATAAGTGGAGAAAAAAAAGACCTCATTTTAAAAGTTATGCCACTTTAAGCCAAACTGCTACAATAATGGCATACTCGTACTAATCATACTGTAGGTAATATATATTTTTTTTTAAAGCCTTACTTTTAACACAATAATCAAAACTTTAACTGTCTCTTACCAAACATAGGAAAATAGTTGCAGTAATCAAATTATTAACACCCTAACTGCACAAGAGGTTTTTAGCGCCGGCTGGTGTGTTAAATGCTCTGTGCTGTTCCGACATTCATAGAGCTTCTAAATCATAGTTACCAGATGCTAGGGTCCACCTTGGGGTTTAGCGCTCAAGAAAAAGATCTGGTGTCATTGTGGACAATGTGCTGAACCTTCCGCCCAATGTGTGGCGGCATCGGCCAGTCCGCAGCAGCCTTATCAACAGATTCAAAATTGGGTTTTAATGCTCTCACTAGGTTGGAAATGCTTGTGGAGAGATCCTCTAAGTTGATAGCATCGTTGTAGTATATCTTCTTATGTAGGGTTTGCTTCCTGGTTGATGGTTGATTTGTTGTGTGGATTTGATTGAATTGGATCAAATGGTGATCAGACCAGGGTATTGGTTTGGTGGTGCAGTCAGGAGTTCCCGTGGTGAGTAGTGTATCTTTTTGAATAAAGATTAGGTCTAGGATGTGCCCTGCTGAATGGGTCTGTGAGGAGACCATTTGCTGGAGGCCTAGATTTGAGAATGAGTTGATGAAGTTTGCCAGGGATCCGGACTCATTTGGGTAGCTTGAAAAAGTTAAAGTCTCCAAACATGATGACTCGGTTATATGGGATGATTAGATTGCTAAGGATGGGTAGTAGGTCATCTAGGATGGCAACTGGAGAGTGCGGTGCTCTGTATAAGAGAATGACATGGGGACACACAGGAACTCAATTTTCCCGTTCCGTCCCTGCGAGACTTGTCACTATCCCTGTCCCATTCCTGTAAGCTCTGCTTTAACCGCACAAGCCTCGAACACTTATGATTTTAAAGTGTTTGGGGCTTGTGCAAATGAGGACAGAGCTTGCAGGGATGGGGCAGTGGCAAGGACATGGAAAGAACTCGCTGGGACAGGAAAATGAGTTACCGTGGGGACAGGGAAAAATTTGTCCCCATGTCATTCTCTACTCTGTATATCAAGGCAAAGGTTAGATGAGGCACTCTAGCACGTTACAGAGTAATACTTTTAAAACTAATAGGGAGGAAATATTTTGTCACTCAGAGAATAGTTAAGTTCTGGAATATATTGCCAGAGGATGTGGTTAATGTAGATGATTTTAAAAAAGGTTTATGATTATTGAGACTTTCTATACCACTACTAATGACTGCGGAGTCAATTCAGAGCAGTTTACATGAGCTTCTGTAAAGATGTTACTCTACATGAGCTTCCGTAGAGATGCTACCTTACAGAGTTACAAACAGCTTCTGTGAGGTGTTACAATACAGAATTATTAATACCAGCATGATTATGCCATAATCAATCATAGTACTTATGTTACTGGCACATTAATCATCCTATTTATATTCACATGTTTGGACAAGTTCCTGGAAGAAAAGTTCATAGTCTGCTGTTGAGACAGACATGGGGGAAGCCACTACTTGCTCTGGATCAGTGGAATGGAAAGCTGCTACTATTTGGGTTTTTGCCAGGTAATTGTGACTTGGATTGGATTCCATGAAGACGAGATTCCATGAGCTAGATGGACCACAGGTCTGACCCAGTAAGGTTACTAGTCAACGAGACACCACTAAAAATCTCTTGCGAAGTTTTGTAAAAGAGGGGGGGGGGGTGTAAATGCAGTCAGACTGAATGAATTATTTGCTTTCATCTTTATGGAAGAAGATGTAAGAGATCTACCTGAACTGAACACACAAACATGATTTACTGAGACAGATTCAGCATGGGTTCAAGCCAAAGGAGATCTTGCCTCACCAATTTGCTGGATTTCTTTGTGTGAATAAACACATGGATAAAGCAAGCCGGTTGATGTAGTACAGAGGTGCCCACACTTTTTTGGCTTGTGAGCTACTTTTAAAATGACCAAGTCAAAATGATATACCAACAATAAAATTTTAAAACACACAAAGCACACTGTACGCACAGAAAATATAATCATCATTTATATTTTTCAAAGAGGTCAAGGCAGATGACTAAAATATGTAATGTCACCTCAGTAACAACTATACAAAAATAGACAAATATACCCCCTCCCTTTTTACTAAACTGCATTAGCAGTTTTTAGCGCAGGGAGCTGCGCTGAATACCCCGCACTGCTCTCGACGCTTATAGGCTCCCTGCGCTAAAATTCACTACAGCGGTTTAGTAAAAGGGGGCTATAGTACAAAATATAGACAGCAGATTTAAATTCTCAAAATGAACACATTTTGATCACTAAATTGAAAATAAAATTATTTTTCCTACCTTTGCTGTCTGGTGATTTCATGAGTCTCTGGTTGCACTTTCTTCTTCTGACTGTGCATGCAATTTTTCTTCCCTCCTTTCTGCCTCCTGCATGCTTCGTCTCCTCCAGACCTCATTCCATTCCCCAACCAATATCTATGTCCTTCCATAAGTCCAACTTTTTCTTCCTCTCTCCCTGCCTGCCCTTCCACCCTACACACTCCATTCCCTTCCTCTCTCCCTGCCCCCCTCCCCTTTCTTCCTTTCTGTCAACTTGCCCCCCCTTTCTTACTTTCTTTCTCTCTGCTATCTTTCTTTCTGTCTCTCTGCCCTTTTTTTTCTTTGTCTCCATGCCCACCTTTCTTTCCTTTTGTCTCCAAGCCCCCCTTTCATTCTTTGTCTCCCTGTTCCTCCTCCCTGTCTTTCTGTCTCCCTGTCTGTCTTGCTGTCTCCACGTTCTGCCTCCCTGTCTTTCTGTCTCCCCCTTTTTTCTCCCCAAACCACCACCTGGGCTGTCATCTGGAAACAGGCCCCCAAGCCACCGCCGACATCTTGGTACAGTCCCCTAAACTACCGCCGACATTGCCGCCGAGTTCTCCCTGTTTCCCCGATGCCACAATAGGCCAGCAGCCTTCCCCCAGACGTCAATTCTGATGTCCGGGGGGTGGGGGAAGCTGGCTTGCCTGGCACTTCTGTAATCGCTGCTGGCCTGTTGTGGCGTCGGGGAACAAGAGAGAATGCAAAGGCAATGCGAGTCAATTGTGAAGCCCGGGATGGGCTTTGGGATCGACTGGCTGATCGCGATCGACCTTTTGAGCACCCCTGATGTAGTATATCTAGATTTTCAGAATGCTTTTGACAAAGTTCCTCATGAATTCTTTGCTTCGGTCTTTATAGAAATAGTTTTCAAGGGTGATGATGTGGAAGAACTGAAAGAAATCTCGGTGAATTTGGAAGATGTACTAAGCCAAATCGACAAGTTAAATACTGATAAATCACCAGGACTGGATGGTACACATCCCAAGGTACTAAAATAACTCAAACATGAAATTGATGACCTGCTGTTAATGATCTGTCGCTAAAATTGTCTATAGTACCTGAAGATTGGAGAGTGGGCAATGTTACACCGATTTTTTAAAAGGGATCATGGGGAGATCCGGGAAATTACAGACAGTAAGCCTCACTTCAGTGGTGGGCAAAATAGTAGAAACAATTATAAAAAATAAAATTGTGGAACATGTAGACAAACATGATTTAATGAGACAGAGTAAGCATGAGTTCAGCCGAGGGAGATCTTGCCTCACAAATTTGCTTGACTTTGAAGGTTTGAATAAACATGTGGATAAAGGTTAGCCAGTTGATATAGTTGATTTTCAGAAAGCTGTTGATAAAAGTTCCTCACGAGAGGCTCCTGAGAAAATTAAAGTGTCATGTGATAGGTGGCAAAGTTCAGTTGTGGATTAGGAATCGGTTATCGGATAGAAAACAGGGTAGGGTTAAATGGTCATTTTTCTCAATGGAAGAGAATAATGGAGTGGAGTGCCGCAGGGGTCTGTACTAGGACCGGGGCTATTTAACTTATTTATAAATGATCTGGAAATTGGAACAACGAATGAGGTGATTAAATTTGCAGATGACACTAAACTGTTCAAAGTTGTTAAAACGCATGCAGATTGTGAAAAATTGCAGGCTGACGTTAGGAAATTGGAAGACTGGGCGTCTAAATGGCAGATTAAATTTAATGTGGACAAATGCAAAGTGATGCACATTGGGAAGAATAACCTGAATCACAATTACCAGATGCTAGGGTCCACTTTGGGGATTAGCGCCCAAGAAAAGGATCTAGGTATCATCATAGACAATACGATGAAACCTTCTACCCAAAATGCGGCGGCAGCCAAAAAGCAAACAGGATGCTAGGAATTATTAAAAAAGGAATGGTTAACAAGACTAAGAATATTATAATGCCCCTGTATCGCTCCATGGTGTGACCTCATCTGGAGTATTGCGTTAAATTCTGGTCTCCTTATCTCAAGAAAAATATAGTGGTGCTAGAAAAGGTTCAAAGAACAACAATCAATATGATAAAGGGGATGGAACTCCTCTCATATGAGGAAAGACTAAAATGGTTAGGGCTCTTCCGTTTGGAAACAAGATGGCTGAGGAGAGATATGACTGAAGTCTACAAAATCCTGAGTGGAGTAGAATGAGTACAAGTGAATCGATTTTCCACTCCGTCAAACATTACAAAGACATGGGGACACTTGATGAAGTTACAGGGAAATACTTTTAAAACTAATAGGAGGAAAAAAATTTTCACTCAGAATAGTTAAGCTCTGGAACACATTGCAAAAGGTGGTAAGAGCGGATAGCATAGCTGGTTTTGAGAAAGGCTTGGGCAATTTCCTGGAGGAAAAGTCTGTTATTGAGAAAGACATGGGGAAGCCACTACTTGCCCTGGATCGGTAGCATAGAATGTTGCTACTCCTTGGGTTTTGGCCAGGGGGAGTTTTCATGAATAGGCAGGATGGCTATAATTAAGATGAATGTTCTTTCTAAATTTTTGGGTAACTTCCAATCTTGGTCATTGCAGGTATCTTTTGCCATGTTGGATCAATGGCAAAATATGCTTTAGGACTTTATATGGAAGGATCATCATCCTAGAGAAACTAAAGCCATTCTGTTATCATATAAGGATTTGAGAGGCCCAGTTTAAAATAATATTTTTATCATCCCAGATTAGAGATCTATGGGATTGAAGAATTGCGGTTTCTCTGAAACTTTACATCAAAGCATGATTATGTCCCAGGATTTCACATTGTGACTTGCTGTGGTTATTCTGCAAGAGGGGGATGCTTCTTTAAACTGAGGAACTCATATACATAGAGCATATACAGTCAGTTCTTAAGAACTCCATATCGATGCCAAATCATTTCCCCCCTCTTAGGCCTCTCCCACCTTCCCCACCCTTTTACATCTAACTCTTAAACTCTCCACTGGAGTTCCTCTCTCATCCTAATTCCTGTAAACCGTGCCGAGCTCTGCATTTACTGAGATGGTGCGGTATATAAACCCAAGGTTTAGTTTAGTTTAGTTTTATCGTAAAAAACAAAAATTTTCCTTGATTTACTGATGAAACAAAAAATATCCATTAAAATGTGTATTCTGAGGAATAAATTAGGACACCCCCACATATCCTCCCACTTAAAATGGCTCAAATCACACAGGTGAATCACATCAGGTGCACATGATTAGAACATCGTTACTCAGCATTTTGAAGGAGGTTTGCCCAACTTAAACCTCAAAATTAAAATGTGAAATTAATTTGCCACACTAACTTATGATCCATGCAATGCAAATTATTAAAGATGTCTAACTACATGAAGGAATTTGTCTCAGAACATCTCTCAAGGGATCACATGAGCTTTCACGCTGATTTTCAGTGATAATTACATTACATTACATTACATTAGGGATTTCTATTCCGCCATTACCTTGCGGTTCAAGGCGGATTACAAAAGGTTAGTTTAAGGAGCAGAATTACAATGAATAGAAGAATTACAGATAATGGTTATCTTTCAACGACCAAACCTTCATTTTACTATCTACCGTATTTTCACTCCATAAGACGCACCTGACCATAAGACGCACCCTAGATTTAGAGGAGGAAAACAAGAAACAACATTTTGAACCAAATTCTCCCTGCCAGGCTCTGTACCCAGCCCCATACTTCGTGTCAGGCTCTGTACCCTGTCCCCCCCTCTGGTGGTCTAGTGGTAGGCTGGCACAGGGCAGGCAGGCCTAGTGGCAGGCAGGCAGCCCTAGTGGCCTAGTGACTGACAGGCAGGCAGGCTGGCCTAGTGGCTGGCAGGCAGGCCCCATACAACCCCACAACCCCACGTACCCTAAATCATCCCCCATACCCCCCCCAAGTACCTTTTTTAATCATACCCCCGTACCTTTAAAAATCCCTCCCTCACTCCCTAGAAGCTGTCTTGGTATTTTAAACATTTCCCCCCACCCCACCCTCCGGTACCTTTTTAAATCCCCCCCTAAAAGGCTATCTTGGTATTTTAAACATTCCCCCCCCCCCACTCTCCAGTACCTTTTAAAATCCCTTCCTCCCTAGACAGCTGTTTTGGTATTTTAAACATCCCCCCACCCCTAGTACCTTTTAAAATCCCTTCTTCTCGTTAGCTATCTCCTCCTATTTCCCAGCCAGCTTTCTGCGCTCCCATTTGGGCCCTTGCTGCTTTCTGAATGGCTACGATATTAATATGGGAACAAATTAATATGATACTGGATATATCGATTCCATTGTCCTACGATGTGGTCATCTGTGGGACATTCTTGAAAGCTAAATCTCCATTAGACAGAGGAGGAGTGTGTGGCGCAGTGGAAGAAAGGAGTGTGTGGCGCAGTGGTTGGATCTACAGCCTTAGTACCCTGGGGTTGTGGGTTCAAACCCTGCACTGCTCCTTGTGACCCTGGGCAAGTCACTTAATCCTCCATAGCCCCAGGTGCGTTAGATAGATTGTGAGCCCACCGGGACAGAGAGGGAAAATGCTTGAGTACCTGATTGTAAAAAAAACCGCTTAGATAACCTTGATAGGCGGTATATAAAATCCTAATAAACTTGAAACTTGATATAAAAGCAGACTTCTTATCATTATGAGAGGGATGACCATGCAAATGATTACCAAGAATTGGAAAAACTGGGACAGGTTTAAATTTTTCCTTTTGGTGGGAAACTTTATGTCTATGTTATCCTTATGAAGAAATGAATTCAGAAATATTGGGTCATAATAAACTATTCAAAAAAACACGGAGGTCCATTAACAAATTTTGTTAACTTTGATTAGTTGTAAAATGCCTTTATTTCCTATTTGATTTGTACACACACATCCAGGGAAGGGGGAAATATATCTTGTATTATTCCTTGATTGGATGTACTGGAAGTGAGGGGGGGGGGGGAGAAAGCAATGTTACTTACCGTAACAGTTGTTATCCAGGGACAGCAGGCAGTTATTCTCACTAGTGGGTGATGTCATCCGACAGAGCCCCGATACGGACGTCTCACAAGCATATTTTGCTTGAAGAAACTCAGAAGTTTCGAGATGCCCGCACCGCGCATGCGCCAGTGCCTTCCTGCCCGATGGTCTGGGCGTGTCTCCTCAGTTCAGGTAGCTAGCAGAGAAGCCAACCCAGGGGAAGTGGGTGGGACATGAGAATAGCTGCCTGCTGTCCCTGGATAACAACTGTTACGATAAGTAACATTGCTTTATCCCAGGACAAGCAGGCAGGTATTCTCACTAGTGGGTGACCTCCAAGCTAACCTCAATGGGACGGTGGGAGAGTTGGCAACTTAGGAGAATAAATTCAGTAACACTGTTTAGCCAAACTGTCCATCCCTTCTGGAGAAAGTATCCAGACAATAATGAGAGGTGAATGTATGAACCGAGGACCAAGAGGCAGCCTTACAAATCTCCTCAATCGGTGTCGATCTGAGGAAGGCTACAGAGGCCGCCATTGCTTTGACCTTATGGGCTTTGACCTTACAGGGAAGGGGTAATCCAGCCTGGGCATAGCAGAAAGAGATACAAGCCGCCATCCAGTTGGAGAAGGTGCGCTTCGATACAGGTCGTCCCAACTTGTTTGGATCAAAGGAGACAAAAAGTTGAGGGGCAGTTCTGTGTGGTTTGGTGCGATCCAGGTAGAAAGCCAAAGCACGTTTACAGTCCAGAGTATGAAGAGCTGATTCTCCAGGATGAGAATGAGGCTTTGGAAAAAACACTGGAAGTACAATGGATTGGTTGAGATGAAATTCAGAGACCACTTTAGGCAGGAATTTCGGATGAGTGCGGAGGACAACCTTGTCATGATGAAATACTGTGAAAAGTGGATCCGCCACTAAGGCCTGAAGCTCACTGACCCTGCGAGCAGACGTAAGGGCTACTAGAAAAACCACTTTCCAAGTGAGAAACTTTAGTGGAGCCTTGTTGAGAGGCTCAAAAGGTTTCATAAGCTGAGAAAGGACAACATTGAGATCCCAAACCACTGGAGGAGGTTTGAGAGGAGGAGTGACATGGAAAAGTCCTTTCATAAATCTGGAAACCACAGGATGAGCAGAGAGAGGTTTCCCTTGTAGAGGCTGATGGAAAGCCGCAATAGCACTCAGGTGGACTCGAATAGATGTAGACTTGAGACCAGACTGAGACAGGTGTAGAAGATAGTCCAATACAGAAGATAGGGAGGCTCGCTGAGGCTCCTTAGAATTGGAAACACACCATGAAGAAAATCTAGTCCATTTTTGGGAGTAGCATTGACGAGTAGCAGGCTTCCTGGAAGCCTCCAAGACATCCCTCACCGCCTGGGAAAACTGGTGAGGAGTTACGTTGAGAGGAACCAAGCTGTCAGGTGGAGAGACTGCAGGTTGGGATGAAGTAGAGATCCCTGATGCTGAGTAAGCAGTGAAGGAAACACTGGAAGAAGGAATGGCTCCCTGCTGCTGAGTTGAAGTAGAAGGGAGTACCAAGGTTGTCTGGGCCACCGAGGAGCTATTAGAATCATGGTGGCACTGTCGGACTTCAGCTTGACCAGAGTCTTTTGAATGAGAGGAAATGGAGGAAACGCATACAGAATGCGAGTTCCCCAATCCAGCAGAAAGGAATCTGCCTCGAGGCGATGAGGAGTGTAGATCCTGGAGCAAAACTGAGGCAGTTTGAAGTTGTGGGGAGCAGCAAAGAGGTCTATCTGAGGCGTCCCCCACTGTGCAAAGATCTGATGAAGGGGGCTGGAATGGAGCGTCCATTCGTGAGGCTGGAGGAGACGACTTAAGTTGTCTGCCAAGACATTGTCCTTCCCCTGAATGTAGACAGCTTTGAGGAAGGCGTTGTGGCGAACTGCCCAATCCCAGACTCTGAGAGCTTCCTGGCAGAGGGAGGCCGAGCCCGTGCCCCCCTGCTTGTTGACATAATACATGGCGACCTGATTGTCTGTGCGAATGAGGACCACCATGTCGTGAAGCAGATGTTGAAAAGCTTGAAGAGCATTGAAAATGGCTCTGAGCTCCAGAAGATTGATTTGATGGAGTCGGTCCGCACTGTTCCAGAATCCCTGAGTGCGAAGACCATCCAGATGAGCTCCCCAGGCATAGGTCGATGAATCGGTTGTGAGGACCTTCTGGTGGGGAGGAGTGTGAAACAGCAAACCTTTGGATAGATTCGAAGAGGTCATCCACCAAAGTAGAGACTGCCGAAGAGCAGGAGTGACTATAATGTGTCGAGTCAACGGGTCTGACACCTGAGTCCATTGAGAAGCCAGGGTCCACTGGAGAATTCTGAGATGGAGTCTGGCAAAAGGCGTCACATGAACTGTAGAGGCCATGTGGCCCAGGAGGACCATCATGTGTCTCGCTGAGATGGACTGGCGAGAAGATACAGACTGGCAGAGATGAAGAAGAGCATCCATACGTTGAGGAGGAAGGAATGCTCGGAGTCGAATGGTATCTAGGACCGCCCCGATGAAGGGGAGAGACTGGGTAGGCTGAAGATGAGATTTGGGGAAGTTGATCTCGAAGCCCAAACTCTGCAGGAAGCAAATTGTAGCTAGGGTCGCCAAAATGACCTCTGGAGCTGAGGGGGCCTTGATGAGCCAGTCGTCGAGGTAGGGAAATACCTGAAGACCCCTGTTCCGGAGTGTAGCGGCCACCACTACCAGACACTTCGTGAAGACTCTGGGAGACGAGGATAGGCCGAATGGAAGCACTCGATACTGCAGATGTAGGTGTCCCACCCGAAATCTGAGGAACTTGCGAGAGGCCGGATGAATGGGAATGTGAGTGTAGGCCTCCTTGAGATCCAGAGAGCATAACCAGTCGTTCTGCTCGAGGAGGGGGTAGAGCGAAGCAAGGGTCAGCATGCAAAACCTCTCCTTGACCAAGAACTTGTTGAGGACCCGAAGGTCCAGTATAGGTCGCAGGTTGCCCGTCTTCTTCGGAACAAGGAAGTATCGGGAGTAAAACCCCCAATTGTGTTGGTCCACAGGGACCGGCTCGACGGCTCGAAGACGGAGTAAAGCCTGAGCTTCCTGAAGAAGAAGGGCGGTCTGAGTCAAGTTGGAAGGATACTCTCTTGGAGGGTGGTCCGGAGGGACCCGATGGAATTGAAGAGAGTACCCTTCCTTTACGATAGACAGGACCCAGAGGTCGGTTGTAATAGCCTCCCAACGATGAAAGAAATGATGGAGGCGACCCCCTATAGGAAAAACAGGAGGATGCAGAACGAGGTTGGTTATGCTCCCGGAGAGAGAGTCAAAAAGGCTGAGGAGCCTTGGGGACAGTAGAAGGCTGAGGTTTCTGCTGAGCCTTCTGAGGCAGCTGCCTCTTCGCAGGTTGCCTCGCAGCTGGAGCCTGCCGTGGAGTGTAATGCCTCTGATAGATCAAGGGCGGTCTAGCCGGACGAGACTGTTGAGGCTTAGGCTTGGGCCGAAGAATGGACTGAAAGGATTTTTCATGATCAGACAGCTTCTTCGTGACAGTTTCGATGGACTCGTCAAACAAATCCGCTCCCGCACAAGGAACATTGGCAAGTCTATCCTGGAGGTTCAGGTCCATGTCAATGGTCCGAAGCCATGCCAATCGACGAATAGCCACGGAACAGGCGGCAGCCTGTGCCGAAAGCTCAAAAGCATCGTAAGAGGATTGCATCAACTGGAGACGAAGCTGGGACAGCGAGGCCACCACCTCCTCAAATTCGAAGCGAGCCTGAGACTCAATGTAAGGCATGAACTTCCGAAGCACAGGCAGGAAGAACTCCAAATAAGTTGCAAAATGAAAAGTATAATTCAGAACTCGGGAAGCCATCATCGAGTTCTGGTATATCCTCCTGCCAAACTTATCCATGGTCCGGCCCTCACGACCCGGAGGCACCGAGGCATACACCTGGGACGGATGAGACCGCTTGAGGGAGGATTCGACCAGCAGGGATTGGTGAGAGAGTTGAGAGCCCTCTAACCCTTTGTGATGAACCGTGCGGTATCGAGCATCCAACTTGCCAGGGACCGCAGGAATGGAGTATGGTGTCTCAAAGCATCTCATAAACATTTGATCAAGTAGTTTATGCAGAGGCAGGCGCAGAGACTCCGCAGGAGGATGAGGTAAATGCATGGTGTCGAGGTATTCCTTGGAGTACCAAGAACCGGTGTCTAAGGTAATGTCCAGGTCATCCACCATCTGCCGGAGGAAAGAAGAAAAGGACAATTGATCCGCCAGCACAGGTCTCCGAAAAGGACTGGACGAAGTCGAGGCCTCGGGATCCACAGAGACCTGGGAACGACAGGGGGAATAAGAAGTACACGGTTCCTCGTACTCCGGCCCCTGCGGAGGAGACATGTCCGACGAAGAGTACCCCATGCGCGGCAGCTTCTTCTGCGGTGAAACTTCAGAGTGCCGCGAGGAGTGCCATGAAGAATGTCTGGATCAATGCCCCTCTCGGTGTCTGGAGGGAGATCTAGAACGACGATGTTTAGCATGGTCCCCCGACGCCTCAAGCGAGTAGATGGGACTCGAGGCCGTGGAGCGAAGAGGCGGAAGATTCGACGCCTCTCGAGATGCAGTCCAGGCCTGATATGGAGTGCGGAAGAACTCCTCCTGAGACTTGCGATGCCCAGGGCTTCGATTACCCGAAGAGGTATGCCAGACCTCTTCGTCTGGAGGCGTGATGTGCGCTAAAGGGGGCATGTCACTAAAGGAGGCCCGCCTCGAGGGACCGGCCGCCGTACGCTGCTCCTCCTCGCCAAGCAGCGAGACCGACGGGCGAGGAGGAGGAGGAGGGGGCGGTCCACCCCCCGGAATCGGAACCGGGAGGTCACCCTGGATGGTGGCAATTAACTTGGGTCCCATGGTTTGCATGAGCTCGACAAACTGAGCTTCCAAAATGGACCGCAACGAAGCCGATATGGAGGGATCCGCACCGAAAGGGGGTCCTCCAGCACGGTCTTCGCGCTCCTTCGTGGTCGAGTGCTTTTGCTTGGAAGCTTTCGCCACTTTGATAACCACTGGTGGAATGGTAGAAGGCGGTACCTGATCCAAAGAGACAGAAGGCACCGGCGCCGAAGACGGGGTCGAAACCGGGACAAAGGAGGCCGGCTTAGGGAGACCCGGAGCAGTAGGAGTGGTGGCGGGCTTCGCATGGGCAGGCGAAGCGGCAGCCGAAGTCAAAGCTGAAGGTTCTTTCGCAGCTTCCATTTTGAACATCGACTCCCACAAAAAACAGCGACGCTTAAACGCCCGCGCTGTAAGAGTGGAACAAGGCCGGCACGATTTCGGGAAATGTTCTGGACCAAGACACTGCAGGCAGCGTCGATGCGGGTCCGTCAGCGAAATCGCACGCTGGCACTTGCTACACTTTTTAAAACCGGTAATTGGCTGGGACATAGGCTGAAAAAGCTCCGCCGCGAGATCGAAGGAGCGGGGCCTGAGCCACGCGGCCGAATCGCCGGAAGAAATTTTTTTTTTTATAAAAGGAAATAAAAGAAATGAAATATACGATAAGAGTAAAAAGAACTCAAAACCGCGGCTATTAGATGGCAAAAAACGGGAATTCAGTCAGCGCAGAATCGAAATAAAACTTCTCAGCTCCACGGAAAGAAAAGAACTGAGGAGACACGCCCGGACCATTGGGCGGGAAGGCACTGGCGCATGCGCGGTGCGGGCATCTCGAAACTTCTGAGTTTCTTCAAGCAAAATATGCTTATGAGACGTCCGTATCGGGGCTCTGTCGGATGACATCACCCACTAGTGAGAATACCTGACTGCTTGTCCTGGGATAATATATTTTGTAGTGTTACTGATCGAATGAAAGTGCTGTTTAAGATAAATAATTGTATGTAAAAATTTAATTCACTTTTTACTTGAATTGAAAATCAATAAGGAATTTTAAAAAAAGATCTATTTCTAGTGAATCCATGTTGCCTCCGGTCCTGCAATCCAAAGGATTCCATAAACTTCACCATTCTTTGTTTTAAAAATGTTTCCATTAATTTGCTTACCACAGAAGTCAGATTTGCCGGCCTGTAGGTCCCTAATTCTACCTTACTTGCATTTTTGTGGAGAGGGACCACACCCACCCTTCTCCAGTTCTCCGGTACCACTCCCAACTCTAGAGAAGCATTGAAAAGGTCAGTCAGCAGAGCCACCAGAACTTCGCTAAGTTCCTTGGATATATAACATCCGGCCCAATCACTTTGTCTACCTTTATTTTAGATAGCTCCTCACGAACACAACCCTCTGAAAATCAATCAGAGTTTACTAGAGCAGTGTTCTTCATCCACCGGTCCACAGAAATTTCCTGACGGTCCACAGGGCAGCACGTGCATCAGGCCCAACACAGTGTTCTTCAACTGCCAGTCCACGGTGCAATCGATGCGGCGTTATCTTCGAGCCAGCTCCCTCTTCCTAACTGATTCAGTGCACAAAGCCATAGGCATCCTACACCTGAACCAGAAGCCTTCTCTCTGACGTTGCAACATCAGAGGGAAGGCTTCCAGATGAGGCATGGGATGTGCAAGGTGCAATTAGTACTATTATGGGGGCAGGGTCTGGGGTGGAGATTGGGTAGAGATGGGCGGGGTCTGGTCCACGACTTAGCCCAGTGTTCCTCAACCGCCAGTCCACAGACCGATGCCGGTCCACAGAATAATTATTTTATTTCTGCCGGTCCATAGGTGTAAAAAGGTTGAAAAACACTGTACTAGAGGACACTTGAAGTTACAGGGAAATATTTTTAAAATCTATAGGAGGAAATTTTTTTCACTCAAAGAATAGGTTAAGCTCTGGAATGCACTGCCAGAGATTGTGGTAAGAGCGGGTAGTGTAGCTGGTTTTAAGAAAGGTTTGGACAATTTCCTGGAATAAAAGTCCATAGGCTGTTACTGAGAAAGACATAGGGGAAGCCACTGCTTGCCCTAGATCGGTAGCATGGAATATTGCTACTCCTTGGGTTTTGGCCAGGTACTAGTGACCTGGATTGGCTACCATGAGAACGAGCTACTGGGCTTGATGGATCATTGGTCTGACCCAATAAAGTTATTCATATGTTCTTAGTACCACCTACACACCTGTCTGCTTCACCTTCTCTCCCAGAACCACAAAGTCACTTTTGATAATTTTGCAGAAGTACCTGGCAGTGTCGTTAATGTCAATGTGGATGAGTTGCATTGGATAATAGTCATCAAGATTGATGAGTCTCAGCAAGCTCTTAGTAACTCAACAAACAAGTAACAGCCAACAGAAGCATCAAAGGAGCTCAGGTAGTACCATACCATAATAACTCTTGTATCCCGCAAATATCAGCTAGTACCCTTGTAGACGCTAAGAACATATTATACAAAATTCTTCAGGGTCCAAAGTAGAGAGTTGCGCGGGGACAGAAATCCCACCCGTCCCCACCCGTCCCCGCCAAAATCCCACCCATCCCCACCCGTCCCCGTGAGGAATCCCTCCGTCCCCACCCGTCCCCGTGAGGAATCCCTCCGTCCCCACCCGTCCCCGCGAGGAATCCCCTCCGTCCCCACCCGTCCCCGCGAGGAATCCCCTCCGTCCCCACCCGTCCCCGCGAGGAATCCCCTCCGTCACCATCCTTCCCTATAAACTTCAGAAATAGTTATTTTATTTAATTATGCTACTGAATTAAAGGCTCTGGTAGAGACCCATTTACAAATAAGCAAAGAGACTATTAATTTGGAAATATTAATTGGGAAGAATACATACTTTGTAAATGGGTTTTCTACCAGAACCTCTAATGTAAATATAAAATATAAATACTCAGCTGATGAGAACCCACAAACTGTCAGCTGAGGACTTCCTTTGCAGTTGGCCTGGGGTCCCTTTTGCCAAGCTTGGCAGGCAGCAGTAGCGTCCCTGAGTCACAGATGCTGGCACCTCAGTGGCTCATGGATGCTGCCAGCGACTGCTGCGCTTGGTGGAGGGGAGTTCTGACCATCTCTAGAGGAGGTCCTCTGCTGGCGGTGCTTGGGGATCCCCACCAGTCACAGCAAGGGCCAACAAGTACTTCAACACTGTAGAAATAAAACCAGAAATGCATTTCCTTTTCTTTTGAACACAAAACAAAGATATCTGCCATATACATTTCCCAAGGCAGATGACTCTATGCAATGTCACCTCGGTAACAAAATACAAAAATAGACAAATACACCCCCTCCCTTTTTACTAAACCACAATAGTAGGTTTTAGCACAGGGAGTTACGCTGAATGCCTCGCGCTGCTCTCAATGCTCATAGGCTCCCTGCGCTAAAAAACAATATTGCGGTTTAGTAAAAGGGAGCCATAGTGCAAAATATAGACAGCAGATATAAATTCTCAAAACAGACACATTTTGATCACTAAATTGAAAATAAAATCATTTTTCCTATCTTTGCTGTTTGGTGATTTCATGAGTCTCTGGTTGCACTTTCTTCTTCTGACTGTGCATCCAATCTTTCTTCCTTTCTTTCAGCCTCCTGTATGTTTCCTCTCCTCCAGACCTCATTCTCTCCCCCAACTTTTTCTTTCTGTCTCCCTGTTCCCCCTTCTTTCTGTCTCTCTGTCTGCCCCCTTTCTTTCTTTCTCCGTGCCCTCCCCCAAGCCACTCGGTTTGCTGCCACCGCCATCGGGGAATAGTCCCCAAGCCACCGCTGTCCCAAGCTTTCCCTGCAGAAGCGTCGCGCTGACCAGCATTCCGCTCCCTGACGTCAATTCTGACGTAGGAGAGGAAGTTCCGGGCCAACAAGGCATTTCTCCTCATTCCATCCAGCCTGAGCCCCATCTCTCCTTGATCCAGCATTTCCCTTCTGTGTCTGTCAGAATTACCATTCCACCTATTTTCCAGCATCACCCTTCTTTGTGTCCATCTCACCTATATCCCTATCTCACCACTTTTTCAGAATCTTCATTTGTCTCTGTCCTTGTCTTTACCCCATATTCACCATTTGCCCTTTCAATGTCTTTATCTCCCCCCCCCCCACACACACTTTTTCAGCATTACTTCTATGTCTCTATTTCACCTCCTCTTCATGTCCCCTCTGTATCTCTATCCTTATTCAGAAGGTCCTGCTTACCCTTTCTCTTCTTTGTGTCACTATCTCCATTTTCAGCTTTCCCCCCTTTTCCTTTGTTACTGCACCCTGTAGCCAGAATCTTTCCACCCTCTCTCCACTCCGGCCCAGCCCAGTATGAAATATTTCCTTTTGTTTCTCTCCCCTCTCTCTTCTCCTCCCTCACCCACGAGTCCTGCATCTGGCCCTCTCCCTTCTACCTGCACCTGGCAACACCCCCCTGCTCCGCGGCTCTCTTAAGCAACTCGTCAGCAGCGGTGATCAAGACAAGCTGCCGACATCGAGGCCTTCCCTCTACGAGTCCCACCTTTGTGGAAAAAGGAAGTTGAAACAAGCGGGACTCGCAGAGGGTAGGCCCCGACGCCAGAAGCTTGTGTCGATCGTTGCTGCTGAGTTGCCGAAGAGAGCCGCAGGTAGAAGGGAGAGGGAGATAGGAAGGCTGTAGAAGCTCCGGAGCATGACACCGAACCCGGCCAGGATGATTTCTTTTTCAGGCTGCTGCTGCCGCTGCCATCCCCCACCCGAAATGACAAAAAACAGCCTAATGCCCGCGTCGGGAAATAGCCATGCTGAGCAGTGAGCTCAGCACGTACACAGATGAAAGCCTTGCTTGCTGATTGGTCCGGCGGCACGGTGGGGCGGGGCCGCCGGACCAATCAGCAAGCAAGGCTTTCATCTGTGTACGTGCTGAGCTCACTGCTCAACATGGCTATTTCCCGACGCGACGCCAGACTTGTAAGCTGCATGCTTGCATCGCCAGAATTTAGGTAGGTTGTTTTCATCCCCGTGGGAGTCCCGTGGGCAAGGGGGCGTCCCCGTGGGAGTCCCGTGGGTCAGGGGGGCATCCCCGTGGGAGTCCCGTGGGCCAGGGGGCGTCCCCGTGGGAGTCCCGTGGGCCAGGGGGGGAACCCGCGGGATCCCCGCGGGACCCGTTCCCGTGCAGACCTCTAGTCCAAAGGGCTAATTGGCATCCAAGATACATACAGTGGTGCCTCACACAACGAACTTAATCCGTTCCAGGAGCAAGTTTGTTATGTGAAACGTTCGTTGTGTGAAACGCGTTTTCCCATAAGAATACATGTAAAACAAAATAATTCGTTCTGCAGCCCTGTTTTCCCATAAGAATACATGTAAAACAAAATAATTCGTTCTGCAGCCCTACATTTCCCTCCCTCCACCTCACCTTATATGCAGAGTTTGCCAGCTTTCTTTTTCACCCAGCCGCACGCTTTCAAAAAGCTGTGCACGCGCAGCTGCTGAAGTTGATCAATGTTCTCTCTCCTGCAACTTCCGGTTTCCGGTTGCGTCAGAGGAGAAGATTGAACAACAGAGCATGCGCGCATGTGCTGCTCTTTGAAAGTGTGTGGCTGGCCGAAAAAGAAAGCCGGAAAACTCGGCATCTAAGGTAAGGTGGAGGGAGATGATGGAACACTGCATTCAGACAGGAGGGTGCTGCTGTTCCCGGCTCACATTAGGAAGCGGCGAGAGTAGTTCCGCCCCCCCCCCCCCGGGCCCCTCGGGCGACTTCGTTGTGTGAAACGAAGTTCGTTATAGGGAGCAAGACAAAAAGTTCGTTATGCGCAGCGTTCGCTGTGCGAGGCGTCCGTTATGCGAGGCACCACTGTACTTGGAGAAGAATAGAATGAGACAGTAGGCAGGAGCAGGAAGGACAGAGTGGGGGTCTAGAATGGCACATCTATCTACTAGAAAAAATATTATCAAGGTAAGGACATAATCTTTCTTTCTGGACAAGAGGGACGTACAAAAGCAGTCCCAGAAATCTAGGACGGGATGGCCTAACATGGAAGAACCAAAAGCAGAGTCCTCTCTTGCCACAACTTTCAGGTGTATGTTCTAGCTGATAGCAAAATCCTTTTATTCAGTTGTTCTGAAATTTACTTGGGAGCTGGCTCTCATGCACCAGGATTACCAGTGCCAAACCAAGCTATCCTGGATTTGATTCAGTCTAAAAACAAATATAAATATAACCACAGTTATTATACATCCATTTCATTTGACTATGGAACTGAATTCTCAAAATCTCACTCTGGTTGGCACGATGAAAAAAAACAGAGCATACCATCAAGCATCTTGGTAAAAGAGAATGAGGAAACAGTGCAATATGCCTTTGATCACACAAATAATTTCACCTTGCTCTCAATGGCTCCAAAATCAAACAAGAGGGTATCCTTCCTGTCCATAACACATTCAACAAAGAATTCAGATGAGAATATGGGAAAAGAATAAATCAGTTTTACAACCAGGAAAAAGGCGGTGTGGACAGCCATGATCAATAGTGTGCCTTTTATACCACAGCAAGGAAAACAAATCGTTGGCCAATGAGGGTTTTTTATGGAATAGTTGACAACTCTGCTCTAAATGCATTTATCATTTTAACTCACAATGACCCTACCTTTGAAAGGAACAAAAGAGGCAATCGGCAAAAATTCTTGAAAGAATCGGCGATTACTCTGTAACAAACCCGGCCAGATGTGAAACATTTCATTCACAGATGTGGAATATTACCAGAGGCATCCTTAGTAGGCCCAACTAACACTTAACATTATTCAGCACAGGTTTCTGGTGATGTCACCGACTAAGATGGAGGATTACAGACAGAGCTCTGACTCCTCGGTGTGCTTTACCTCCTGTTTCCCCTTTAAAACGTGCAGTTTGGGTGTCACTGGTGAGCCAGAGAGAGGAGAAGCACAGCGTGCTGCATTATGCTGTCCAAAAAGAAAATTCAAGGCGGGCGGTCATCGGAGAGAAAGGTGGCCTATGCCATGTGCGTGGGATCTCCGTAGCGTCTGGGTGCGAGTCGGGTGAGAGTGTGTCTGAAGACGAGTCGGAGCGAGATGCTTTCCCAAGGCTGCAGCGGGCTGCTCCGAGTGCTGCTGTAATGAGAGAGGATTTTCAGCAGTGGGCCTCCGAGATTAAAATGGAAGATCAAGGAGGCGGTGAAAGAACTCAGGCAAGATTTTGCAGAGCTGATGGGGCGAATGGAGGACACTGAGAGACGGATTGGGGAGTCTGAGGAAGCTGTACAGGTACTTACTGAATCCATGGGGATATTGGATATTGGGGGCTTACTTCAGAATAGAGGAACTGGAAAATTGGTCCAGACGAAATAATGTAAGGATCTGCAGCATCTCTGATACAGAGGAGTTCGGAGATGCACAGAAAGTTGTGCAAGAGTTGGGTCAGCATCGGAGGTGGGCACCTTGCAGGTGGACAGGGACCCCAAAAGACTGAGTACCCAAGAGATATCATTGCCTGTATTGACCACTTTCCGGTTAAGAAGTGCCAGGTCAGGAAGGCTCGAGATATGGGACCTATACAATGGAAATCCCACAAAGTTGAAATTTTCCAAGATCTTTCAGCTACCACTCTATAGAAACGCAGGGAATTCCAGACACTTTTGCGAGCCATGTCCGGGGCAGTACTTGGAGAGACCTCCCAGGAAAGGGACTTGGGAGTTGTGATCGACAAGTCGATGAAGCCATCCACGCAATGTGTGCAGCGGCAAAAAGGGTGAACAGAATGCTAGGAATGATAAAGAAGGGGTTCATGAACAGATCGGAGAAGGTAATCATGCCACTGTACCGGACCATGGTGCACCCTCATCTGGAGTACTATGTCCAGCACTGGTCGCCGTACATGAAGAAGGACACGGTACTACTCGAAAGGGTCCAGAGAAGAGTGACTAAGATGGCTAAGTGGTTGGAGGAGCTACCATACAGCGAAAGATTAGAGAAACTGGGCCTCTTCTCCCTCGAACAGAGGAGATTGAGAGGGGACATGATCGAAACATTCAAGGTACTGAAGAGAATAGACTTAGTAGATAAGGGCAGGTTGCTCACCCTCTCCAAGGTAGGGAGAATGAGAGGGCATCTCTAAAGCTGAAAGGGGATGGATTCCGTATAAACATAAGGAAGTTCTTCCTCACCTAGAGCACAGGTGTCGAAGTCGGTCCTCGAGGGCCGCAATCCAGTCGGGTTTTCAGAATTTCCCCAATGAATATGCATTGAAAGCATGCATATTCATTGGGGAAATCTTGAAAACCCGACTGGATTGCGGCCCTCGAGGATCGACTTTGACACCCCTGACCTAGAGAGTGGTAGAAAACTGGAACGCTCTTCCGGAGTCTGTCATAGGGGAAAACACCCTCCAGGGATTCAAGACTAAGCTGGACAAGTTCCTGTTAAACTGGGACGTATGCAGGTGAGACTGGACTCATTTAGAGCACTGGTCTTTGACCTGGGGGCAGCTGCGTGAGCGGACTGCCGGGCAGGATGGACCACTGGTCTGACCCAGCAGCGGCAATTCTTATGTTCTTATGTTAAGCGAAGATGTAGCTTTGGGCTGTGAGGTGCTCATGTGTGTATACAAGTGTTGTATTTTTATGGGTTTTTTTGAGAAGTGTTATAAATAAAGAATAATAAAAAAAGCATTATTCAGCACAGAGCAAGCGATGCTTCATTTGTCCCAAATCGAAGGACAAGAAAATGAAGGACAAGAAAACAAAATTTACATGTACTACATGCAATAACTTTGTCCTGTAAAGATCACAGCAAATGGATTTGCAGTCAGTGCCAGGAGTAAAATGTTAGGCTTAACAAGAAGAAATATAATCAGAAAGTCAAACCTTTAGTATTAGAAAGATTTTTTTTTAGTTTTTTCATCTTTCTTTTTATGTATCTGTTTGTGATGTAGCTTCATGTATTCATGTATTCATGGCACATGCTCAAGGCCCGGCACAGGAAGCAGATTTTCGGGCACCGGCACCAACGCACAGGACATGCTGGTGCCGGTGCCAATGCGGAGGCTACACTGGAAGTAAGCAGAGGGTTCGGGTGGGTTGGGGGATCTCAGGTTGCGGGGGGGGGTGCCGAATGGCGGCGGGGGGTGCCCGATGGCAGCAGAGGGTGCCGGATCCCGGGGGGGAAGGTGCCGGTACGCGGGGAGGCGCTCGTACAGCGAGGCAAGCTCGGTTTACGAGGCACCAAGTTTGCGAATGTTTTGCTCGTCTTGCAAAACACTCGCATACTGGTGCACTCGTAAACCGAGGTACCACTGTATTGTATTTTCCAGTATCTTTCTTTTTATAATTTGTAAACTGTTTGAAACAATGGTTAGTTTAATTGATAAGAAAGATTTGATACTTGGAGGCATGGTAGATGGGATTAGTCTCTGGCTTCTGATGCAGAATAGTCTCCAACATATTCTGCAAAACCGGCACCAAGACCATTGAATCTGGTACATTTGGTTTGGCTACAGTCTCCGAGGAAGAATGATGCCTCGATTTTGAGACACGCTTCTTGGGCAGCTTCAAAATCACCGGTTCTAAGGGTGACATGTCTGAAGGAGTTGGCATAGCTATCTTAGCTGAGAGAGACAGTGAGGATAATGGCTCCTCAGGAGAAGATTTAGCTGATTTGTCCAAAGATGAGGATTTCCCAAACAAGGAAGGTTTGATTAAGGTCAAGGTGAAAGGTGGTAGCCCCATAGAAGATTTGACTGGATTTGGTGTCGAGATCGGGGTTGGAATCGGGGTTAGGGCCTTAGGTAAAGGCCTATCCATGCCACCAAATATTTTTTCTACCTGAACTCGACGACGTTTAAGGGCTCAAGTTTGAAGCGTAGCACAGCAGGCACACGACTCTGGACGATGGTCAGGTCCTAAACACTGTACACACTACTTGTGTGGGTCAGTGAGAGATCGCGCGCTGGCATCTGTGACCAATCAGGCTCTGTGCCTGCCAAGGTCCCTGTGGGTGCCGGAAGGAAAGGGGACAGGAAACCCAAAAAGGGGATGCCCAGGGCCAGGGTCTGACATTATTTGGATCTCCCTGAGCCTGCTAGCAACCCAGAGTCGGGGGTTGGGAAAAATTTTCACAAACCTCAGGAACACAGCAGAGCTAGGACCCAGGAAGGTAAAGCAAGACCTGAAAGTAAGGTTCTATTATCCAGGTCACCACCGGGGGAGCCAAAGAAAAGAGCAGCTTCCTGCTGAAAAGCCAGCAGTACTCAACAAGCTATTATGCAGGAAAGGGAGGAAGCTGAGGGCTCTCCCTAACGAGGACCTGCCTGCTATGGAGGTAGATGAAGCTGGAACCCCTCCAGAATTACAAGTAACTGATGAGGAGACTCCCATGGAGTTACAAATGGAACTGCCTGCTGAGGAGTTATGGGGAGCTCCAGAACCGATGGATGTAGGAGTTACAATCAGCTTTGGCTGAGCAATGACTGTGAGGTTTTTTTCTTATTTTTGGCTGGGTTCTTTTCCTGCTCCCAGTCATTTTCAAAGACTTTCTGGACTGTGCATTTGTTTGTAAAGCTAAGAGTGAGTGGGGGAGAAGTTTGCTTCCATCTGGGTGGGAGTTTTGAAAGCTGTTTCTTTGTGCTTTTGAAAGACAAACTTGTGACACTCCTCTTTGCCCAGCCCTGCTACATTTTAGGCTGGAGGCTTTATTTTTGGGTTTGCACTAGAGATGTTGGAGTGAAAGGTATATTCTCCAGGAACTGTTTTGAATGCTGTGGACTGTGCTTACCTGAACGCTGCTGGGGAGCAGACTTGGGAAAAAGAAGCTTTAGTATAAGCAGCCCTGTGAAACAGTATTTCACAGGGAGAACTGTTGCAGTAAAAGAGAAATCCTGAATGCTGCCAGAGTTTTCCTTTGGCCCTTTTTGTTTTGAACATTGGTTTGTTACATTGAACTTCGAGCCATTCTGACTTTATTTTGAATAGTAAATTTCCATAATCGTGATTTAGTTCCTTAAAATCCTGCAGGGTGATTCCGGACTGAGTCACACGCCAGAGTAATTTTGGTTGTGGCCACTGGAGGCACTGCAGTGTCCCAGCCTAGGGCTCTAGTGCTGGCTATACACCGGTTACACTTCTTGAAGCTTGTTGCCGGCCGTGACCTAGAATGAAAAACAGCCGCGGCTAAATCAAAGCCTGCCGGCTAAGGCCGCGGGTTAGGCCCCGCTGTGACACGAAGAAAAAAAGAAACAAAACTTTTTTTAAAAGAAAATGAAACGCGCAATAAACACAGCGACCCTGTAAGGAAAATACATGAGCCGTGGTGAGAGAAGGCACGAGTAGAACTAAGTCTAGCACAGAGCATCGAAAATAGGAATTCTCAGCTCCACGGAAAATTGAGAACTGAGACGATGAGGAGACATGTGCCCTACGTTGGGCGGGAAGGTACTCACGCACGCGTGGTGCGGCAGTTGTGAAATTTCTTAAAGTTTTAAAAGCAAGTCTGCTTGCGAGGCTGTCCGCATCGGGGCTCCATGGATGACATCACCTACATGTGAGAATATGCAGCCTGCTTGTCCTGGGATAACTGATAGTGTTGCCCCAAGATCGCAAAATGCAGGAAGCGATGATGGGAGGCCTGAATAGGAATGTGTAAGTAGGCCTCAGTCAGATCGAGAGGTCAGAAACTCCCACAGCTGAACCACCAGAATCACAGACCGCAGAGTTTCCATGCGGAAGGAAGGCACGTGAAGAGACCTGTTGACCCCCATCAAATCCAGGATGGGTCGAAAGGTCCCTTCTTTCTTTGGCACCACAAAATAAATCGAGTACCAACCTGTGCCCCACTCCAGCGGGGGAACTGGAACCACCACGTGAAGATCCAACAATCTTTGCAAGGTCTGGTGAAAGCCCTGCTGCTTCCACGCCACCTGTGAGAGAGAAGCGAGAAAACAGTCTGGCAAGGACCAGGTGAACTCCAGAGCATAGCTGTCCTGGATCATGTCCAGAACCCACTGATTGGACGTGATATCTGCCCACTGTGGATAAAAGTCTCTCAACCGGGCGCCCACCGAAACCAAGACAGGTGCTGGCAAAGAGTCATTGTGCAGGACAGGTGGCAGGAGACCTGGCGGGAGCGCTACCTGCATCCCAGCGAGCCCCACGAAAGGACTGCATGACCTGGAAGAACCTGCCTCTTGAGAGCCCAGGAGACTGAAAAGAAGCAGCCCCTCGATTGGAGTGGAAATGGCAAAAATCACCCCCACGAGTAGTGTCACCTCGAGCCAGCAGCCAAGGCCTATTCTCAGGCAAACGAGGCACTTTAGAATCAGTGAGAGTCTGAACCAACTTGTCCAGGTCCTCACCAAACAAGAAAGATTCTTTAAAAGGAAACTTTTCCAACTTAGCTTTACACGCCGAATCCGCAGACCAAGCGCGAAGCCACAAGGTACGGCGTGCTGCCACTCCTAAGGTCAGAGACTTGGCAGAAGCTCGCAAGAGGTCATACATGGCATCTGAGAGATAAGAAGCACCCAATTCAATTTTGGCAACATCTTGCCTTGGTAAGTCCCAACGAAAACACGCCCGAGCCACCAGCCCGTCACACATAGCCGCCTGGATCAAGAGCTGTCACATCAAAACTGGTTAAGGAGGGACTCCAACTTACGCTCCTCTGGGTCCTTCAAGGCCGCACCACCCTCATCGGGCATGGTATGTCGCTTAGGGATGGCCGAGACCACTGCATCCACTACAGGCGACTTCAGAGTATACCTATCCCCTTCTGGAATGGGATACAGGTGGGCCATGGAGTGCGCAAAGCGAAAGGGGCTTCCAGCACCTGCCACTGTGTGAGCATGATGTCCCAAATATCTTGATGCATAGGAAAAGAGCGGGAAGCAGAACAAATCCCCTTATGCAAGGGGTCCACCATACGTCAGGGCTCCGACACGGGGTCTTCAAAGTGCAAAACCGAGGAGACCTGAAGGATTAACTCATGGAGCTCTTCCCGCTGAAAAATGTGCACCACAGACGCAGCTGGGGGGTTCTCGAACACCTCGCCGGCAGAATCCAGCACCCCAAGAGGATCCTGGAATTCTCCCCAAGGGTCCAGGTCCTCAACAATCACCTTGAGCACCTTTTCCTCTGGGAAAAAATCCTCATCCCAAGAGAGCCTCATGCGTTTGGATGAGAGAATAGTAGAGGGGGGCAAAA
Source organism: Geotrypetes seraphini (assembly GCF_902459505.1). Lineage (NCBI taxonomy): Eukaryota > Metazoa > Chordata > Amphibia > Gymnophiona > Dermophiidae > Geotrypetes > Geotrypetes seraphini. Next base: position 122,463,254 of record NC_047089.1, read on the forward strand.
CAGCTGCTGTGTGGGACCGCACCGGAGAAGACATCGAGGTTAAACACCCCCAGAGACTTGTGGGATGTAGCAAAGCAGTTCTCATTAGTCATTAGGGTGGAATAGTAAAAGTTATGCAGTGAAGCCAATGTCACAAAGAAGGTTAGCGAACTAGCTTCCACACAGAAGTTGAAAACCAGTGACATTAAGTGACCATGTGCTCTGAAGGAAGATATTCTTCATCCAGAGATCCATCCAGAGATATGGGGACTAAAGGTTAGAATAGAAAAAAAAAGTTACTCGCCATCGACAACTAGAAGAGATTAAGGGCCCACAGCCACCACATAGTTGTAGAAAACCAGCCTAAGAAGAGTACAGACCAGAGCATCCCACACAGCAGCTGTTTTGCCCCCCTCTACTATTCTCTCATCCAAACGCATGAGGCTCTCTTGGGATGAGGATTTTTTCCCAGAGGAGCACAAGGTGATTGTTGAGGACCTCCTGTCGCCAGCACATAAGCTTTACAAAGTGCTAACATAAATTCAGGAGGAAAGACCCCCAGCAGCCCCAAGGAACTCCCTGCCCCAGCAAGGACCCTGACATACCTTGCCCCTGTATTTCCAAAACAGGGTAGGTCACCTGAGGTAACCGAAATGAATGAGGAGGTTCCCACCGAAATTGGACCTGAAACCGCCAAAATCCGGACTCCAGCGGCCTGTCGTGTCTGAAAAGCCTGGGACTTTCCTGATGCTGAGGCCGAGAAATCGACCGATGCAAAAAGGAAATCCCCAGCTGAACCGGCGGTAAGAGAATCCTTTTCTTCCTGACCAGCGTCTGAGGAACCCCCTCGCGTGGGCATCGGGGGAAGCCCGGGCTTCCCCACGATCCAAAGCCAAACCGGTTCGCGAGGCACATGTGGCGGGGTGTCCTGGCCGCCGACATCTGCTGCCGACGAGGCTTCCCCACTGCTCCGGCCTGCACAATGCTTGCACAGGCCAGCCACAAGTACCTCGTGCCTGGAGCACAAGGAGCTGGAAAACACTCCGCTCACCAGAAACTCTGAGTAAAAGGGACGAAAAATACACCAGATAAAATAATAAATTGTGGAGGGCAGAACAAACACTCCTGCAAGCACGTGTGCAGAAGGGAAGAACTGCAGGTGGAGCCATGGAGCCCAATAAAATACAGCAGAGGCAAATGGAAAAATCTAAGGTGGATTCCTTCTGCAGATGGCACGTGGCCATGGGGACACTACCCATCTGTCTAGAACAGGGATGTCAAAGTCCCTCCTCGAGGGCCGCAATCCAATCAGGTTTTCAGGATTTCCCCAATGAATATGCATGAGATCTATTTGCATGTACTGCTTTCATTGTATGCTTGTATGCTAATAGATCTCATGCATATTCATTGGGGAAATCCTGAAAACCTGATTGGATTGCAGCCTTGAGGAGGGACTTTGACGCTCCTGGTCTAGAATGTCTCACCTATTGCGCTGGAAATAAGTATTATAGGTTCACAGCAGATAAAGTTAATTTTTATTATGATTTAAGCTAATGATAGTAAATTTCATTCCATTATTAGTGCACATTAATCAGCAAAGTGCTTGTGAATCCAATTTGTTTGTTCTGGAACTATCAATTATACATTAAATTAGGAGCATCTTTAAAGGTTATTTCAACATCTTACCTCCACTGGTAACAAGAGAAAGCAGATTTCCTTCATTGTAAATGTTAACAGAATAGTTCAACATCTCAGAAGTGCCAAGAGACCCATACTCTTGCATCTCTTTATAGTTTCTTAGCACAATACAACCATCAAGATCACCAGATTCACTTGTATCTAGGCAGGCTCTATGATGAACAAAAATTTTCCAGATAAATTCTTATTCACTTATATAAACCTTTTAATATGCATGTTATGGTGCATTGTTAAGAGGGTACAATGTCCAGAGAACAGCCTACTTATGTGTAAGGGGAAGACAACATACATTTTTTTACCTATTTTATAAAGATGGAAAAATTATGTCTTACCTGATTACTTTTTTCCTTTAGTCACAGCAGATTTATTTATTTAATTTATTTTCTATCACATTTTCCCCAAAGAGCTCAGAACAGATTACAGGTTAACATACATAATATACAATTAACAGGTTATAATTTACCATAGTTATAGTACAAGTTTTTGATAAAAGTTTTTATCCTAACTCAATACATACTAGGGATCTAATATCAATATACATAATATACAGTTTATAGGTTAAATTGACCATAGTTACAGTTCAGGATGAATCCAGAAGCTTGTGGATTATGATCATCTACCAGCAGATGGATTTAGTGAACATAAGAACATAAAAACATAAGAATTGCCACGGCAGGGTCAGACCAGTGGTCCATCATGCCCAGCAGTCTGCTCCCGCAGTGGCCCTTAGGTCAAAGGCCAATGCCCTAATTGAGTCTAGCCTTACATTAATCTGAGCTCTGTCACACAGGATGCATGCTGCTTGGTCAGCCAGTATTTCTCATAACAAGACAAAAAGGACAATTAGTGAAAACAATGATATAAATAGAGCTCTTTCCTCCTAGCCACTAGATATGAATCTGACAACAATTAATAACTCAATGATGCCAGAAGGCCAAACACTTAAGTAAGAAAAGAAAATAAGGGAGGGACTCTGGATTCAGGTTTTACATTTCAATTATTACATTTATATTCTGCTCTATCATATTGTTTCTAAGTGAATTACACATTAACATACATATTTCAAAAAGACAATATAATCTTATCTGCTATGACTAAAGGAAATAAAATTATCAGGTAAGACATAATTTTTCCTTCCTTGTCATCAGCAGAAGATGAATCCAGAGACTTGTGGGATGTAGCAAAGCAGTTCTCATTAGTCATTAGGGTGGAATAGTAAAAGTTATGCAGAGAAGCCAATGTCACAAAGAAGGTTAGCGAACTAGCTTCCACACAGAAGTTGAAAACCAGTGACATTAAGTGACCATGTGCTCTGAAGGAAGATATTCTTCATCCAGAGATCCATCCAGAGATATGGGGACTAAAGGTTAGAATAGAAAAAAAAGTTACTCGCCATCGACAACTAGAAGAGATTAAGGGCCCACAGCCACCACATAGTTGTAGAAAACCAGCTTAAGAAGAGTACAGACCAGAGCATCCACAAAGAAGCATAACAACTACAGAGAGGGATCAGAGAACCGCAACTGAGTAATGAAAGCCTATGCACAAGTGAGAAGGAATGGACCACCAATCTTTATGAAACTGACCTCAAATGCCAGAGCAAAGGATCTGTGCTAAAATGAAAAGTAGTTGTACTGCCCCAAAGGGACAGAAACTATACCTAGAAATGGGGCTGACCAGTACCCATAGAGGAGGCTCAGCCTGCTCTAAGCAATGGAATGTGCTCCCATGTAGAGCTGATTTTCCCTGTGCGGTCTTCTGTCCACTTTAATATATTGTTTTGTTTTATATATTATTTAATTTTAATTTTGTATATCACTTAGAAAATTTTTTTATAATGTGATAATATCAAACTTTTATGAAACTTGAGTTGTGTTTCATATTGTGAGCTTCAGCTGGATCCCACACCAGGTCTGAAGACATGCTCCTTCATCAGATGCAGAGCTGAAATAGAGGACACTTGACCTGGAAGAATTTGAAAGGCCTCAGCAGGAAGATGCAACACCCAACATTAAAGCTGGAACTGTGCTAAGTATCATGGAAAGAGCCAAAGTCCCAATAAGGATGAAACCGCACTACCCATACAGAGATGAGGTCATCCTCTCCAGACAACCATGATGCTAGGTTCCACAAATAAAGACAGCTGCACTTCACCTACAGATGAGGCCACAGACTGCATACAGATATGAAGATATGCACATACAATCATGTGAAAAAATTAGTACACCTCATGAAATATTCAGTTCTTTCTTAAGAAATGTTCACACATCAATGTCAAATTTTTTTTTTTTTTAAATCTCTGGAAAAGAAAGTGATGTAAATGCAGGTAAACAGCACATATTTTCCTTGATTTACTCATGAAACAAAAGATATCCACAAAAATATATATTCTAACTGAGGAATAAATTAGGACACCCCCACATATCCTCCCAAATGGCTCAAATCACACACAGGTGAATCACATCAGGTACACGATTAGAGCATCGTTACTCAGCATTTTGAAGGAGGTTTGCCCTAATTAAACTTCAGACATTTAGGCCCTGATTCTACAAAGTGCGTCCCGATTTTAGGCAGCTATAGGCGTCCTACAGCTGTCTAATCAGCCAATCGGGATGCACGTTTTTTAAAAAAATGCTCCCCAGGCAGGCCGCCTATCTTGAAGGTGCCTCTGGGAGCCTAGGGAGGCCCACAAGACGCCTAAGCTCGCCTAAGGGTCTTAGGCGAACCAAGGTGGCCCTATGCGTCTCCCTAATAGAGGAAGAAACGCTTACAATGTAGGCCAGCAAAATGCTGGTCTACATTGTAAGTAGACGTGGCTGCTATACTTATCGTGGCAAGGGATCTCTCTGATGCTATAAGTAGAGCGGCCGCGGCCGCCTGTCCGATTGCCGGCAGGAGGGTGCCCAACTCCTCCTGCCGGAAGATGCCCCCACTCCCCCCGACACTACCAATCGCCGGCAGGAGGGTGCCCAAACTCTCCTGCCGGAAGATGCCCCCCCCTCCCCCCGACACTACCGATCACCGACAGGAGGGTGCCCAACCCCTCCTGCTGGAAGATGCTCCCACTCCCCCCGACACTACCGATCGCCGGCAGGAGGGTGCCCAATCCCTCCTGCCGGAAGATGCCCCCCATCTGCACCCCCTCCCCCCCCCGCGCTAACAGCCCCCAAACCTCTCTCCCATCAAACTAACTTTTAATTGTTGGCCAGACGGGTCTTGCCCGTCCAGCCGGCAGGCCCGCCTCATCGAAATGAGGCGGGCCCGCCCCTTCCCGGCCCATCCCACGAAGCCTAAGTCCTCATTGGCCCAGGCTCTAGAAGCCTGGACCAATCAGGCCTTAAGCATAGTGGGTCCGCCCATCCCCACTAAGCCTAAGGCCTGATTGGCCCAGGCGCCTAGAGCCTGGGCCAATCAGGCCTTAGGCTTCGCAGGATGGGCCGGGAAGGGGCGGGCCCTCCTCATTTCGATGAGGCGGGCCTGCCGGCTGGACGGGCAAGACCCATCTGGCCAACAATTAAAGGTTAGTTTGGTGGGGGGAGGTTTAGGGGCTGTAAGCGCGGGGGGGGGGCGTCTTCCAGCAGGAGGGTTTGGGCACCTTATGCAGCTTAAACCTGTTTCTCTTCACTGGTAGCAGAGAGCTGGGCTTCAATAGAGCAGGAGAGTCGTAAAGAATTTGACATTAGTCATTCCACAGTCTGAAAAATAGTGTACAAGTGGAGGACTTTCCAAACAACTGCCAACATGCCCAGGTCTGGCCATCTAAGAACATAAGAAACGCCTTCACCGAATCAGACCTTTGGTCCATCCAGTCCGGTGACCCGCACAAGCGGAGGTCAAGCCAGGTGTTCCCCGATGAAGACCCGTATCCATCAATGTGATTTGCAAGAAGGTGTGCATTCAACTTGCCCTTGAAACCCAGAATGGTGGTTTCCGTCACAACCTTCTCCGGGAGAGCATTCCAAGTGTCCACCACTCGCTGCGTGAAACAGAACTTCCTGATATTTGTCCTGAGCCTGAAGCCTCTCAACTTCAATCCATGGCCTCTTGTCTGATTCACATTTGACAACGTGAATAACGATGCTTCTCACTCTATTTTGTCGAATCCTTTTATTATTTTATAAGTCTCAATCATATCCCCTCGCAGTCTTCTCTTCTCAAGGGTGAATAAGCCCAGTTTTCTGAGGCGTTCTTTGTAGCTCAAATTTTCCATACCTTCTACTAGCTTCGTAGCTCGCCTCTGCACCCTCTCCAGCAGGGTCATATCCTTCTTTAGGTAGGGAGACCAGTGCTGGACACAATACTCCAGGTGTGGTCTGACCATTGCTCTGTAAAGTGGCATTATGACGTCCGCCGATCTACTCATGATTCCCTTCTTTATCATGCCCAACATCCTGTTTGCCTTCTTCGCCGCCGATGTGCACTGCGCCGACGGCTTCAGGGTCCTGTCAATCAGTATCCCCAGATCCCTTTCTTGTTCGCTCTTGCCCAATGTCACACCTAACATTTTATATTCATGTTCCTTGTTTTTCCTTCCCAGGTGCATCACTTTGCATTTCTCTATATTAAACTTCATCTGCCACTTTTCCGCCCATTTCTCTAGCTGACCCACAGAGCAGACCACAAGATGCTAAAAGAAGTCTTCAAAAACCCTAGAAATGTCATCACGGGACCTACAGCAGGCTCTTGCTGCTGTTGATGTGAATGTTCATGCTTCTAAAATCAGAAAGAGATTGCACAAATTTAATTTGCATTGGAGGTGTGCAAGGAGGAATCCTTTGCTCTCTAAGAGAAACATCAAGGCCAGACTGAAGTTTGCCAGAGAGAACATAGACAAACACCAGGACTTCTGAAATAGTGTTCTATGGACAGATGAGTTTAAAATTAAATTATTTGGACACCAGAAAAGAGAACATATTTGGTGTACACCAAAAACAGCATTCCAGAAAAAGAACCTTATATCAACTGTAAAGAATGGAGGTGGAAGTGTCATGGTTTGGGGATGCTTTGCTGCAGTAGGGCCTGGCCAGCTCACCATCATAGAATATTACCATGAATTCTACCGTGTATCAGAGGATGCTTGAGGAACATGTGAGATCATCTGTAAGAAAATTAAAGCTGAAGTGGAACTGGACCTTGCAACACAACAATAACCCAAATCATCCAAGTAAATCCACCAAGGACTGGCTGAAAACTAATAAATGGAGAGTCCTGGACAATGTTCCCTCTAAGGATTGATGAGGTGTGTGGAAAAAAAAATATGCATGAGCGACAAGTTACATACTCTACAAATTTATGAACAGGCGCGGAGGACAAGTGCCCGTGAGATTGTGGCAGGGTTAAATACTCAAAACTTAGAAGAACAACAATTTACTTAAAGATTTTGCTTCGCCAGCTTTCTGGTATCTTTACATACAGTGGTGTATCTAGCATATTTAACACCCGTGGCCCATCATTTTTTGGCACTCCCCCCCCCCCATCTGTACGAAAAACATGATTTTTAGTGACAAACCACACGTCACACATGAGTACCTAGGAAAAGGCAGCATCTTACATATTGCAGTGAGCAGTACATTAATACACCCATTGTAATACTAAACAAGCCAGACCAGCACAGATCAATCCTACACCGTCAATCCTAACAGAAAACCATGTCTTTCGAACACACAGAACACAGAAAACACCTTCGCCTAGTATGGAATATGTCATCACAAACTAACCCCTCCCCCTTTTACAAAACTGTAGTGTGGATTTTAGCCACGGTGGTAACAGCTCTGACGCTCATAGAATTCTGAGCATCACAGCTGCTACCACCACGGCTGGCGCTAAAAAACGCTCCACAGTTTTGTAAAAGGGGGGATAAAATAGAAATACACAGCTTCAACGCTCTAGTTCAGGGGTGCCCAAACTTTTTGGGCTTGTGAGCTACTTTAAAATGACCAAGTCAAAATGATCTACCAACAATAAAATTAAAAAACACAAAGCGCACTATACGCTGAGAAAATGTTAATTATCATTCCTATTCTGGGTTTTTTTCAAAGAGGTCAAGGCAGATGACTCTATGCATGTCACCTCAGTAACAACCATACAAAAATAGACAAATATACCCCCCTTCCTATTTATTAAACCACAATAGCAGTTTTTAGCGCAGGGAACTGCGCTAAATGCCCAGCGCTGCTCTCGACGCTCATAGGCTCCCTGCGCTAAAAAACACTATTGCGGTTTAGTAAAAGGGGGCCATAGCGCAAAATATAGACAGCATATATAAATTCAGACACATTTTGATCACTAAATTTAAAATAAAATCATTTTTCCTACCTTGTCTGGTAATTTCATGAGTCTCTGGTTGCACTTTCATCTTCTGACCGTGCATCCAATCTTTCTTCCCTTCTTTCAGCCTGTATGCTTCCTCTCCTCCAGACCTCATTCCCTCCCCTAACTTTTTCTTCCTCTCTCCCTGCCCTTTCTTTCTTTTTTCTCTCTTGATGCCTCCTTTCTTTTTTTCTGTTTCCCTTCTGTCTCCCTGCCTGCCCCCTTTCTTTCTTTCTTTCTCCCTACCCTTCACAAAGCCACTGCTGCCATCATCGGGGGAAACAGGCCCCAAAGCCACCGCCGCGGCTGCTCCAAGCTTCCCACCGTCGGGCCGACCATCATTCCCCCGACGTCAATTCTGCCGTCGGAGAGGAAGTTCCGACAAGCTAGGCAGCGATTGACTGGCCCGAACTTCCTCTCCGATGGCAGCCTTAGAGGGGATGCACAGCCGGCCAGATCCAGACCTGGCCGGCTGTGCACTCCTCCTAAGACTGCACCCGGGGCGGACTGCCCCCCCCCCCCCCACTTGGTACGCCACTGAAGACGTGGCAGCGGCTCCTCTCACGAATCCCCACCTGCGTCGGAAGTCCGATGCAGTCGGGGATCTTGAGAGAAGCCGCCGCTGCATCTTTCAACTTAAAATACACTAAGGCGAGCAGGGCAGACCGCCGCCGCCGCTTCCTCTCACCTCCGTCCGCCCTCGATTGAGCGACACGAGAAAACGTATGAGCGACACCACTGAAAATAGTGAGCAATCGCTCATGCGCTCAGCTTAGAGGGGACTCCTGAAGTAGTCGAGTCAAAGCCCTGATCTTAATCCCATTGAGATGCTGTGGGGTGATTTGAAACAGGCTGTACATGCAAGAAACCCCTCAACCATCTCACAGCTGAAATAATTCTGCAATGAGGAGTGGGTCAAACTTTCTTCAGACCGATTTTCAGAGACTGGTAGATGGCTACAAGAAGCGTCTCACTGCAGTTATTTCAGCCAAAGAGGGTAACACTAGCTATTAGAGTGTAGGGTGTCCTAATTTATTCCTCAGTTAGAATACACATTTTTGTGGATATCTTTTGTTTCATGAGTAAATGAAGGAAAATTTTTGTTTACCTGCAATAAAGCACAGTTATTTACCTTAACAGGTGTTATCCAGAGACAGCAGGCAGATATTCTCACATATGGGTGACATAATCCACAGAGCCACCGGTACTGACACTTTAAAAGTGCATCGGCACTTTAACAAATTTAGAAAGTTCATGACAGCCCACACCGTGCATGCATGAGTGCATTCCTACCCGATGTAGGCGCACGGCTCCTCAGTTCAGTAAGCCACCTAGGGGAGGTGAGTGGGTTGTGAGAATATCTGCCTGCTGTCCTTGGGTAACACCTGTTACGGTAAGTAACTGTGCTTTATCCCAGGCCAAGCAGGCAACATAGTCTCACAAATGGGTGACCTCCAAGCTAATCAGAATGTGACGGTGGTGGTGGTATGACTGCAGGGGTTGCTCGTGTTCTTTATCTGAAACTTTGCAGATTGCAACTGGAGGGTACAGAGCTAGTCCGTTCCATTTTTCTTTTCTGTAATTGCCCGTTCGTTTTACTGTTCAATTTGTATTTCCTATTTTTGGACCCTGTGTCCTTGTACCGTTGGATTTCTGTATAATCTGTGTTGCATTTGCTAATAAAAATTATTTCAAAAAAATGAATGACACGGTGGGAGTGTTTGCCTTTAGGAAAATAAATTTTGTAATACTAACTGGCCGAAGTGCCCATCCTGTCTGGAAAAAGTTTCCAGATAGTAATGTGAGGTGAATGTATGAACCGAGGACCAAGTAGCAGCTTTGTAGATTTCGTCAATAGGAGTAGATCTAAGCAAAGCTACTGAAGCTGCCATAGCTCTAACTTTATGAGCTGTGACACCACTCTCCAGTTGCAGCCCAGCCTGAGCATAACAGTTGGAAATCATTCTTTTGCAAACAGCATGCCCCAACTTGTTAGGATCAAAGGAGACAAAAAGTTGAGGCGATGTTCTGTTGGCTTTTGTCCTGCTGATATAATAGGCCAAAGCTTGTTTGCAATCCAGAGAATGAAGAGCTGCTTCTCCTGAGTGAGAATGAGGCTTAGGAAAAAACACATCGACTGATTGAGATGAAATTCAGTGACAAATTTCAGCAGAAATTCTGTTTGAGTGTGAAGAACCACTTTGTCATGGTGGATCTGCTACTAATGCTTGAAGTTCACTTACTCTCCTAGAAAAAGTGAGTGAAAGAGAAAAATCACTTTCCAGGTAAGAGAAACTTGAGATAAGCTGTAGACATTGGTTCAAATGGAGGCTTCATCAATCAGGTAAGCACATTAAGGTCCCAGACTACTAGAGGTGGCTTGAGAGGTGGTTTAACATTGAAAAGCCCTTTCATGAATCTGGAGACAAGAGGATGAGCGGTGAGAGGTTTACCCTCAGCTGGTTGATGAAAAGCTGTGATAGCACCGAGATGGACTCTAATAGATGAAGACTTGAGTCCTGAATAAGAAAAATGAAGAAGATAATCCAAGACTAGTGAAACTGAAATGGATCTTGGATCATAGTGATGAAGAAGACACCAAGAAGAAAACAAGTCCACTTTTGCTAATAGCATTGCTGAGTGGCTGGTTTCCTGGAGACTTTTAGAATAAGTCGAACAAGCTGAGAAAGGTGAAGATCAGTTGAATTCAGCCTAAGAGATACCAAGCTGTCAGGTGTAGAGACTGAAGGAGAGCCGGGGCACGAGGCGGACTGCGGCGGCGTCTCTTTTGCAGGTTTCTTCTTTTGCAGGTTTAGCCAGAGGAGAGGGAGGAAGCCGGATAAGCAGAGGGGAGGATGACAAAGCAGGCAGGCAGATCGGGGTCGCGGCGAGAGCTAGCTCCGCCCACCCCCACGCGTCACAGGTCGCATCGGCCCGGGCTCCCCTTTAAGAGAAGGAGAGCCGGGGCACGAGGCGGACTGCGGCGGCGTCTCTTTTGCAGGTTTCTTCTTTTGCAGTTTTAGCCAGAGGAGAGGGAGGAAGCCGGATAAGCAGAGGGGAGGATGACAAAGCAGGCAGGCAGATCGGGGTCGCGGCGAGAGCTAGCACCGCCCACCCCCACGCGTCACAGGTCGCATCGGCCCGGGCTCCCCTTTAAGAGAAGGAGAGCCGGGGCACGAGGCGGACTGCGGCGGCGTCTCTTTTGCAGGTTTCTTCTTTTGCAGGTTTAGCCAGAGGAGAGGGAGGAAGCCGGATAAGCAGAGGGGAGGAGGACAAAGCAGGCAGGCAGATCGGGGTCGCGGCGAGAGCTAGCTCCGCCCACCCCCACGCGTCACAGGTCGCATCGGCCCGGGCTCCCCTTTAAGAGAAGGAGAGCCGGGGCACGAGGCGGACTGCGGCGGCGTCTCTTTTGCAGGTTTCTTCTTTTGCAGGTTTAGCCAGAGGAGAGGGAGGAAGCCGGATAAGCAGAGGGGAGGAGGACAAAGCAGGCAGGCAGATCGGGGTCGCGGCGAGAGCTAGCTCTGCCCTTCCCCACACATCACAGGTCGCATCGGCCCGGGCTCCCCTTTAAGAGAAGGAGAGCCGGGGCACGAGGCGGACTGCGGCGGCGTCTCTTTTGCAGGTTTCTTCTTTTGCAGGTTTAGCCAGAGGAGAGGGAGGAAGCCGGATAAGCAGAGGGGAGGATGACAAAGCAGGCAGGCAGATCGGGGTCGCGGCGAGAGCTAGCTCCACCCACCCCCACGCATCACAGGTCGCATCGGCCCGGGCTCCCCTTTAAGAGAAGGAGAGCCGGGGCACGCGGCGGACTGCGGCGGCGTCTCTTTTGCAGGTTTCTTCTTTTGCAGGTTTAGCCAGAGGAGAGGGAGGAAGCCGGATAAGCAGAGGGGAGGATGACAAAGCAGGCAGGCAGATCGGGGTCGCGGCGAGAGATAGCTCCGCCCACCCCCACGCGTCACAGGTCGCATCGGCCCGGGCACCCTTTAAGAGAAGGAGAGCCAGGGCACGAGGCGGACTGCGGCGGCGTCTCTTTTGCAGGTTTCTTCTTTTGCAGGTTTAGCCAGAGGAGAGGGAGGAAGCCGGATAAGCAGAGGGGAGGATGACAAAGCAGGCAGGCAGATCAGGGTCGCGGCGAGAGCTAGCTCCGCCCACCCCCACGCGTCACAGGTCGCATCGGCCCGGGCTCCCCTTTAAGAGAAGGAGAGCCGGGGCACGAGGCGGACTGCGGCGGCGTCTCTTTTGCAGGTTTCTTCTTTTGCAGGTTTAGCCAGAGGAGAGGGAGGAAGCCGGATAAGCAGAGGGGAGGATGACAAAGCAGGCAGGCAGATCGGGGTCGCGGCGAGAGCTAGCTCCGCCCACCCCCACGCGTCACAGGTCGCATCGGCCCGGGCTCCCCTTTAAGAGAAGGAGAGCCAGGGCACGAGGCGGACTGCGGCGGCGTCTCTTTTGCAGGTTTCTTCTTTTGCAGGTTTAGCCAGAGGAGAGGGAGGAAGCCGGATAAGCAGAGGGGAGGATGACAAAGCAGGCAGGCAGATCGGGGTCGCGGCGAGAGATAGCTCCGCCCACCCCCACGCGTCACAGGTCGCATCGGCCCGGGCACCCTTTAAGAGAAGGAGAGCCGGGGCACGAGGCGGACTGCGGCGGCGTCTCTTTTGCAGGTTTCTTCTTTTGCAGGTTTAGCCAGAGGAGAGGGAGGAAGCCGGATAAGCAGAGGGGAGGATGACAAAGCAGGCAGGCAGATCGGGGTCGCGGCGAGAGCTAGCTCCGCCCACCCCCACGCGTCACAGGTCGCATCGGCCCGGGCTCCCCTTTAAGAGAAGGAGAGCCGGGGCACGAGGCGGACTGCGGCGGCGTCTCTTTTGCAGGTTTCTTCTTTTGCAGGTTTAGCCAGAGGAGAGGGAGGAAGCCGGATAAGCAGAGGGGAGGATGACAAAGCAGGCAGGCAGACCGGGGTCGTGGCGAGAGCTAGCTCCGCCCACCCCCACGCGTCACAGGTCGCATCGGCCCGGGCTCCCCTTTAAGAGAAGGAGAGCCGGGGCACGAGGCGGACTGCGGCGGCGTCTCTTTTGCAGGTTTCTTCTTTTGCAGGTTTAGCCAGAGGAGAGGGAGGAAGCCGGATAAGCAGAGGGGAGGATGACAAAGCAGGCAGACAGATCGGGGTCGCGGCGAGAGATAGCTCCGCCCACCCCCACGCGTCACAGGTCGCATCGGCCCGGGCACCCTTTAAGAGAAGGAGAGCCGGGGCACGAGGCGGACTGCGGCGGCGTCTCTTTTGCAGGTTTCTTCTTTTGCAGGTTTAGCCAGAGGAGTGGGAGGAAGCCGGATAAGCAGAGGGGAGGAGGACAAAGCAGGCAGGCAGATCGGGGTCGCGGCGAGAGCTAGCTCCGCCCACCCCCACGCGTCACAGGTCGCATCGGCCCGGGCTCCCCTTTAAGAGAAAGGGAGCCAACGGCGCCCAGCCGTTTGGCGCACGGCGAAGGCGAGCGGCCAAGGCGCTCGCTTTAGCGAGAGCGCCTTTGCGAAGGAGCCTTGAGAAGGAGCCCAGGCAGCCCATCAGCAAACCTATCTTTAACCCCCCAAAAAAAAAAAAATAGTACTTTCCTTCTCTTCTCATTCCTCTCTCTCTACTCTTTCAGCTTCTCATTCTTCTCTCTCTCTCTACTCTTTCAGCTAGCTGCACGCCGGGAACCACTCTCAACCACCGAGGGACCATAGGAGCAAGGAGAAAGAAATGGAGGCTACAGGAACCCAGCGGAGCTACCCAGTTTACTGCATCGAGTGTCATATGTATGACTACCTTCCCTCCGGGAAGCGGGCATACATATGCAGTCGATGTAAGGAACTGGATAGCCTGAAGAAGGAGGTCGGGAGACTGCAGATTCGAGTACAGGAACTGGAGGGATTGTGCACCATAGAGGAGCAGTGCTGGGAAAATGAAGACACCACCAGAGAGGACCACATCACGGAGCAAGTCAGAGAGCTTGAGAAGTTCATCGAGGAGGCTTGCAGGATGGTGGAGGCACAGGACGACCAACTCATCAGGAGAGAATCAACAGTCGAATGACAAAATCCACCAGACACCATGGAAGTAGGGCCTTGCGGGGAAACTGGACAGGCCAATGAGGAGGTGACCCAACAGAACCCAGAGGAAGGACTAGGTGACTGCGCCACTGACACAGACCTGAGACCGGAGAGACATTTGAGGAAGGGGAGATCTGCTATCGTAGTAGGAGACTCAATCCTCAGAGGAGTGGACAGTCACATAGCCGGAGGGAGAGACGACCGACTAGTGACATGTCTCCCCGGGGCAAGAACGAAGAACGTCATCAACAGAATTGAAAGGATCCTGGAAGGGGTCAAGACAGAGGAGACAGCTGTAGTAATCCATGTTGGAACCAACGACATCAGCAGAAGGGACTACAACAGGACTGCACTAACTGATCAGTTCAGGATCCTGGGGAGGAAACTGAAACTGAGGCATGCAAGAATGCCTTCTCGGAGATCCTGCCAGTACCGAGAGCGGACACACGGAGGCAGAGTGAACTACAAGCAATAAACGGTTGGCTCAGGAGATGGTGCGAGGAAGAGGGTTTCCTTTTTGTTCGGAACTAGAAAACTTTCTTGGGAAAGAATAAACTATACAGGAGAGATGGACTGCACCTGAACACGACTGGGACGAGGATGCTGGCACGCAACGTCCAGAGCATCATAGACTTGGCTTTAAACTAAGGAAGGGGGGAAAGCCGACAGTCAATCTGACACATCGGACAAATGTATCAAAAAAGGATACTGAGCAAGGACATTGGAAAAAAGGACATGGGACTAAGTGGGAATTTTTGGAAAAAGGACCTAAAGAAATAATACAAGGGCCTAGGGCCAGGGACATTGAGCAAGGACATTATAAAAAAGGGACCGGGGCTGAGTTGGAATTTTCGGGAAAAGGACCTAAGGACGCAATGCAGAGGACCAGGGCCAAGGATATTGAACAAGGGCACTGTAAAAGAGGGCTCAGGACTGAGTTGGAATTTTTTGAAAAAGGACCTAAGGATAGATCGCAAGAGTCTAGGGCACAAATGTCCTTGGTAAGCAGGACTAAAAGAGAACAATGGATCCCAGAAGAACAACCAATAATGGGGAAACAAGCTGAGGAGAAAACAGATACACCACACAAGGAGGATGACCGAGACGAGGATTGGAGACTAGCAACTTACGAGGGGGACGCCAGGAGTGCCAAACCACGAGGAACACCAGCAAGAAAGGCGAACAACCGGGACTTACATTGCTTGTACACTAACGCTAGGAGCCTAGGGGCTAAAATGGGAGAGCTGGAAGTATTAGCCTGCAAAAAGGGCCTAGACATAATCGGAGTCACAGAAACGTGGTGGACTGATAACAATAAATGGGATGTGGCCTTGCCAGGGTTCAAACTGTACAGGAGAGATAGGTCACACAAAAAGGGTGGAGGAATAGCGCTATATATATAAAAGATTCCATACCTTCAACCAGGATGGAAACAATAGTAAGGACGGACGACTTGGAATCATTATGGGTTAAACTACCAGGAGGAGCAGGAACAGACATAAAATTGGGTCTGTACTATCGCCCACCTGGACAATCGGAAGAAATCGACCAGGACCTGGAGGCCGAACTGAGGCAGTTATGCAAAAGCGGAAGCGTGGTGGTGATGGGGGGACTTCAACTACCCGGGAATAAACTGGAGCATCAGGCACTCAAGCTGTACGAGAGAGACCAAATTCATGGAAGTCACGAGGGACTGTTTCATGGAACAGCTGGTCACGGAACCAACACGGGGAGATGCCACTCTTGACCTAATCTTCAACGGACTAGGGGGACACGCTAAGGAGGTGGTGGTACTAGCCCCACTAGGAAACAGCGATCACAACACGATCCAGTACAGGCTAGAAATTGGACCATCAAAGGTGAAAAGAACCACAACGACAGCACTCAACTTCAAAAAAGGGAATTATGGTGCCATGAGGAAAATGGTGGGAAAGAAACTCATCGATACCACAAGGAAGATCGAGTCCGTAGAAAAGGCCTGGACCCTACTCAAGGGCACGGGGCACGAAGCACAGAACCTGTGCGTCCCCAAGTTCAGGAAAGGGTGCAAGAAAAATAGAACAAAAAACCCAGTGTGGATAACAAATGCAGTGAAAAAGGCAATAAGCGATAAGAAGGCATCATTCAAACAATGGAAAAAGGACCAGACAGAAGACAACCAAAAGGAGCATAAAAGACACCAAAAGGAGTGTCACCGAGTGGTTAGGAAAGCAAAAAGAGAATATGAAGAAAGACTGGCAGGGGAAGCAACAAACTTCAAATCATTCTTCAGGTATGTCAAGGGGAAGCAACCAGCTAGGGAGGAAGTAGGACCCTTGGATGATGGAGACAGAAAGGGAGTGGTAAAAGAGGAAAAGGAGATAGCGGACAGGTTAAATGAGTTCTTCACGTCAGTTTTCACAATGGAGGACACAACCGACATTCCGGAACCCGAGGAGATCGGAAAAGGAGATCAGGATGAAAATCTGGTCCAACTAGAGGTGAGCAAGATGGATGTCCTCAGGCAGATAGACAGGCTAAAGTGCGACAAATCGCCAGGTCCGGACGGCATTCACCCAAGGGTACTCAAGGAACTAAGGAACGAAATAGCTGAGCCACTTCGACAAATATGCAACCTATCCCTAAAAACTGGAGAGATCCCAGAGGACTGGAAAATAGCAAATCTCACACCCATTTTCAAGAAAGGCTCAAGGGGAGACCCAGGAAACTACAGGCCGGTGAGCTTGACCTCGGTCCCTGGAAAGATGATGGAAGCGCTGATTAAAGACAGCATTTGGGAACACATCGAAAACAATGGGCAACTAAAGTCGAGCCAACATGGCTTCTGCAAGGGCAGGTCATGCCTCACGAACTTATTATACTTCTTTGAAGGGGTGAACAGCCAGGTGGAT
The DNA here is from genome assembly GCF_902459505.1 of Geotrypetes seraphini. NCBI lineage: Eukaryota > Metazoa > Chordata > Amphibia > Gymnophiona > Dermophiidae > Geotrypetes > Geotrypetes seraphini. The sequence goes on from NC_047089.1 coordinate 122,480,209, forward strand.
AGAGGGGAATCCATAGACATCATTTACCTTGACTTCCAAAAAGCCTTCGACAAGGTACCACACGAAAGACTGCTAAGGAAGCTATGGAACCACGGGGTGCAAGGGGAGGTCCACCGATGGATCAAAAACTGGCTGGCGGACAGGAAACAGAGGGCTGGTGTAAAGGGCCATTACTCAGATTGGCAAAGGGTCACGAGCGGAGTTCCACAGGGGTCGGTGCTGGGACCGCTCCTGTTCAATATATTTATTAACTACCTGGAGGCGGGAACAAAATATGAGGTTATTAAATTTGCGGATGACACTAAATTATACAGCAGGGTCATAACCATGGAGGACTGCGAAGACCTCCAAAAAGATCTGACAACGCTGGAGGAGTGGGCCAAAAAGTGGCAAATGAGCTTCAACATAGGGAAATGCAAGGTCATGCATATTGGGGGAAAAAACCCGATGTTCACTTACAAGATGGGGGGATCACCGCTAGGGGTGAGCAACCTTGAAAGAAACCTGGGAGTGATGGTGGACACAACATTGAAGGCGTCGGCGCAGTGCGCCACAGCCTCAAGGAAAGCGAACAAAATGTTGGATATCATTAAGAAAGGTATCACAACCAGGACGAAGGAAGTCATCCTGCCACTGTATCGTGCAATGGTGCGCCCGCACCTGGAGTACTGTGTCCAGTACTGGTCGCCGTACCTCAAGAAAGACATGGCGGTACTTGAGAGAGTCCAGAGAAGAGCAACTAAGCTAATAAAAGGTATGGGGGACCTCTCATATACTGACAGACTGAAAAAGCTGGGGCTTTTCTCCCTGGAAAAGCGACGACTCAGGGGAGACATGATAGAAACCTTCAAGATCATGAAGGGCATAGAAAAAGTGGATAGGGACAGATTTTTCAAACTAAGGGGAACCACAGGTACAAGGGAGCACTCGGAGAAATTGAAAGGGGAAAGGTTTAGAACAAATGCCCGGAAGTTCTTTTTCACCCAGAGGGTGGTGGATACATGGAACGCGCTGCCGGAGGATGTGATAGGCAGAAGTACGCTACAGGGCTTCAAAGAAGGTCTGGACAGGTACCTGGAGGACAAAGGGATTGAGGGGTACAGATAGGAGTAGAGGTAAGGTTATAGGGTCAGGATTAGAGGTAAATTACAAAATTAGTCAGAGACCACTGTTCAGGCAGTGGGCCTGATGGGCTGCCGCGGGAGCGGACCGCTGGGCAGGATGGACCTCTGGTCTGCCCCAGCGGAGGCAACTTCTTATGTTCTTATGTAGAAGTGCACCTTGACTCAGCATAAGAAGAGATGGAAATATCGGCAGAGGCATTGGCTCCCTGGCACTGAACTGAAGTAGAAGGGAGAACCAAGGCTGCCTGAGCCACCGAGGAGCTATGAGAATCATGGTGGCGGCCTCCTGCTTGACTTTGACAAGAGTCTTTAGAATGAGAAGAGCAGGTGGAAACACATAGAAAACTTGCGTGTCCATTCCAGCAGAAATGCATCCACCTCTAGACAGTGAGGTGAATAAAGTCTGGAACAGAACTGGGGCAAATTGTTGTTGTGGGGAGATGCAAACAAGTCCACTTGAGGAGTGCCCCACTGAGCAAAGATATGGAGAGCTGCGGAGTTGAGCATCCATTTGTGAGGTTGAAGAATTCTACTGAGCTTGTCTGCTAAGTAATTCTGTTCCCCCTGAATGTAGACTGCTCTGAGGTAGATGTTTCGACCAGTCGCCCAAAGCCAAATCTTTTGAGCTTCCTGGCAAAGAAGGAGATTTCCTGTGCCTCCTGTTTGTTTATATAGTACATCACTACTTGATTGTCCGTGTGAAGCAAGAGGACTCGATTGTTAATAAGATGCTAGAAAGCTCTGAGAGCATAATAAATCGCTCCGAGTTCCAGAACATTGATATGGAACTTCTCCTCTCTGGTGGATCAATGACCTTGAGTCTGAAGACCATCCAGATGTAAGTTGACACATCTGTGGTTAACACATTTTGATGAGGAGGCATGTGAAAAAGAAGACCTCTGGAAAGATTGGATGAAATCATCCACCACTGAAGCGACCATCAAAGAGACAAGGTTACAGAAATGTGTTGTGAGAGAGGATCGATCGCCTGAGACCACTGTGAGGCTAGAGTCCATTGAGGCATTCTGAGATATAGCCTCGCCAGAGGAGTCACGTGGACCATGGAAGCCATATGGCCCAGAAGAACCATCATTCGTCTGGCTGAAATGGACTGGAGTTGGTCCACTTGATGATAGCGTTGAAGTAAAGTGTTCTGACGATCTTGCAGAACACACGCTCTCATCTGAGTGGTGTCGAGAAGAGCTCCAATGAACTGAAGTCTTTGAGACAGACGAAGCTGTGACTTGGGAAAGTTGATCTCGAAAACCAAGTTCTGAAGAAACAAGATGGTGCAATTCGTCAGAAGAATGGCATCTTGACATGAAGGATTTTTTATGAGCCAGTCATCCAGATAGGGGAAGACTTCAAGCTCATGAGATCTCAAGGGCGCTGCCACCACGACCAGGCACATGGTGAAGACTCTGGGCAAAGATGCAAGACCAAATGGTAGGACCTTGTATTGGTAGTGGTGATGTGCCACTTAAAAATCTGAAAAGTTTTCTGGAGGCCAGGTGAATTAGGATACGAGTATAGGCTTCTTTGAGATCCAGAGAGCAAAGCCAATCATTTTGAGCCAGGAGAGGATACAGAGTGGTTAGAGATAGCATGCAAAACTTCTATCTGACCAAAAACTTGTTGAGGGCTCTGAGATCTAAAATCAGACGGAGACCTCTCATCTTCTTCGCTACTAGAAAATGAGGGAAGTTGAACCCCTGATTCTGTTGATCTATGAGGCCTTGAGAAGAAGGGAATGAACCTCTTGAAGAAGAAGAGAGGACTGGTGAGGGTTGGAAGAAGACTCTCTTGGAGAATGATCTGGAAGGATGGTGATGGGCCTTGGGAGGACACTGCTGCTTTTGTTTTTTCTGCTGAGGCCTTACTGGAGCAGACGCTTTGGCTGAAAAATGTCACTGATAAGAAGCAGGCCTGAAAGGTCTCAATGATGAGGTTTAACTAGGGTGTCCCATCGAGTCTCATGAGCCAAGAGTATTAGGGTTGCTGTATCTGCAGAGGCCCGGGGGATGATGTCACCCATATGTGAGAATATGCTGCCTGCTTGTCTTGGAATAAAATCACTTTCTTTTCCAGAGATTAAAAAAAAAAGAAAAAGATTTGACATTGATATGTGAACATTTCTTAAGAAAGAACTGAATATTTCATGGGGTTTCTGAATTTTTTCACGACTGTAAGTCAAGAAAGGTTGAGCACTGGAGGTTCACAAACAATGAAGGTGTGCACAATATACAGATTTGACTCTGGAATTCACCAACTGGAAGAAGATATGTATCATACACACAGAGTGGCTTTCTTCCTACAACAATAGAATTGTGCTTTACATTTAGAGCTAGAGACTGGAGCTCTGTCACACAGCCAATTTCCAGAGCTGTGTCTCCCACCTAGAGGATAGGAGATGGAAGTCAATTGATCCCCTGAATTCAACCTGGGTAAAGGCTGAAAAAGCCATAAACTGAGGAAGTAGCATGAAAGCTAGTTAAATGCAAAAGAACACTGCCATGGGCCATTGGAGGCTGTCCAAGTATTACAACTACCAACTTGGCGTGAGGAAGCTATAGGCTGGTTATCTTGCAAGCTAGCACTGACAATCTAATTCACAGCTAAAATTCAAACCATAGAGATACACATAATATCAGGAAACACAATTGATTCTTGTATCAAATACAGTAGATGTAATAGAAGCCAGTATTCCCGTCTAAGTAGTGCATGCAAGCACATGGATCAGTAAGAAAGTGCATATGCCTAGGTGTGCGCAAAAAAAATTTGCTGGCTTTCCTTATTGTGAAAATAGGCTATAGCACACACATTGAGATGGAAAATTTGCACACATGTGCCTGCAAAAATTAGAAACATTGATAGAAGCCAAAGTTCACAATGATTGATGGTGCTGAAACCATTATATTTCTCCATATTTGGACGAAGTGAAGGCATTTTGGTCAATATTGAAGGTACTAAAGCACCCACAGAGATGGCTCCTGTGGCTTAGGTTTCAGGACAAGATAAACAGTAATGTGCAAAAAACACATATAGAAAGGAGATCTACTGTGAAGAGAAAAACTATATAAGGCACAACATGAAGTTGACATGAAGACTAGAAAGCTGCACGGGGATAACAGGAATCTCGTGGAGACATCCCCTGGAGTCATGTAGATCCCATGGGGACCCCCCTGGGATCGTGGGGATCCTACAGGGTTGGAAGCAACTCAAGGGACTTGAATACCTTAGTGCACCTCCTTTTCCTGCCCTCCATCCGCACTCACCCCTACATAAAGCAGCATGCAGCGCTCCCAGCATGCTGCCCATAGCCGACCTGGAAGCCTTCCCTCCGATGTCAGAGGGAAGGCTTCCGGGTCAGTCACGTGCAGCAAGCAGGGCCTGCATCCCTGCGAAGAAGTGCGGCAGAAAGGCGGGAAGCACAAAAAAGGCTGAGCCACAGAAAAGGAGAGGGAGCACACAAGCGCGCACTTGCATTGGACCAAGGAAGGAAAAGAGAGGGGTCATGAACTTGGGACATAGGAGGGAGCGCGTTGGGATATAGGAGGGACACAAACTTGGGACACATAAGGGAGGGAAAGATATGCTGAGGTGGTGGAGGGAATAGGAAAGGAGAATTGTTGGGGCATGAGTGCGTGAGTGAGAGGGAAAGAGATGTGCACACGGGGGATGGAAGAGAAGCATTTTGGGGCATAGGGAAAAGAGGAGTGAGGTACAGATGCATGGGGAAGAGAAAGATGAGAGAGAGAGAGAGAGAAATGTTATAGTGGTGGAGAAGAAACAGTAGGACAGACTAAAAGGGATGCAAGAGGGAGGAATGTTGGGCATAGTGGTAGAGGGAATGGAGAGATGTGACATGGTGCTGGAGAGGGGTGACATAAGGAAAAAATATTGGGCATGAGAGAGGGAAAAATGTTGGACGTGACAGTAGAGGGGATGGGAGAAATGCAAACCTGGATGCCCCTCTCTTTTTCCCAGCTCCCCTTCCAGAAAGATGTTGGAGGAGAAAGGAAGAAATGCTGTGCAGGAGTGGGGAGGGGGAAAAGAGGGAAATTGATCCAGGACAGAAGGGAGGAAGGATGCTGTACAGTGGGAGGAAGAAAGAGCAAAAAATGTTGGACCATGGTATGAGGAAACAATGGACAGCAACAGAAGAATTTGCAGAACACAGGAAAGTGGAAAAAAGAGAAACTGGGACCAACTTGATGGAAAAATAAATCTCCATACAACAAAGGTAAAGGAATTTATTGACTGAAATGTGTTAGCTTTGGGAAATGTATATCGCAGATGTCTGTGTTGTGTTTAAAAGAAAAGGAAAAGCATTTCTGATTTTATTTCTCCAGTGCTGAAGTACTTGCTGATCCTTGCTGTGGCTGGTGGGGATCCCCAAGCGTCATCAGCTGAGGACTTCCTCCAAAAAGGGCCAGAACTCCCCTCCACCAAGCACAGCAGTCGCTGGCAGCATCCCTGAGCCACTGAAGTACCAGCATCTGTGACGGGGGACGCTGCCTGTCAAGCTTGGCAAAAGGGACCTCTGGCCACCTTCAAAGGAAGTCCTCAGCTGACATAGCTCGGGGGTCCTCATCAGCTGGAGTATTTATATTTTATATTAACATTAAAGGGACTGGAAGAGACCCGTTGACGAAGTACCGTATGTGTTCTTCCCAATTAATATTTTCAAATTAATAAAGTGCCTTTGCTTATTTGTAAATAGGTCTTTACAAGAGCCTTTAATTCAGTAGCATAATTAAATGAAATAATCACTTCTGAAGTTTATAGAGACAGGCAGGGATAGATTCAATTACTTGCGGGGACAGGCTGGGACGGATTCGATGCCAGCGGGGATGGGCTTGATTTCTGTCCCTGCGCAACTCTCTAATGACAACTGACATACAAAGAACCAGTAATATGATCCAGCTTGCTTACAAATATAGCTCACCAGACTAACAAGTAACTGACCTTAGGATCCATACCTGGGAAATGATTAAAGAGTGAGACTAGGGGAGGCAATGTGAGATGCCTTTTATTATTGCAGTGGTTAAGCCACTTATCAAAAAACCCTCGCTGGACCCCTCCTGCCCATCCAACTATCGCCCTGTCTCCCTTCTTCCATTCCTATCCAAGATATTTGAGTGTGTTATTCTCCATCACTGCCTGGACTTCCTTTCAACTCGACAGCTTCTCGATCCTCTACATTCTGGTTTTCGCCCCCAACACTCCACAGAGACTGCCCTCACTAAGGTCTTCAATGACTTGTTCATGGCCAGATCTAAGGGCCTTTATTCTATCCTCATCCTTCTTGACCTGTCTGCTGCCTTTGATACTGTTAATCACAGCTTACTCCTTCATACACTGTCCTCATTTGGATTCCGTGAATCTGTCCTCTCCTGGTTTGCCTCCTACCTTTCCCAACGCACCTTTAGTGAATGTGTGGGTGGGTCCTCTTCTGCTGTTACCCCGCTAGCAGATGGTGTACCCAGGGTTCTGTCTTAGTACCTCTTCTCTTCTACATAGTAACATAGTAACATAATAGATGACGGCAGATAAAGACCCCGAATGGTCCATCCAGTCTGCCCAACCTGATTCAACCTAAACCCTTCAATTTTTTTCTTCCCTCGGTGCCATGATCTCCTCCCATAGCTTCCAGTATTACCTATTGTGACAAAGCTGAGGCTGTGACCACCAAGGTCCCGGTCAGGGCAGGCAGGAAAGGGGAGAAGAAGTCCAGGAAGGGAATCCCCAAGGCCTGACCTGGTCAAGGTGATGATTTCCCAGGTCTGGTTAACCCTCCGGAGTCAGGGGCTGGGAAGCCCGATCATCCACCAGGGGGAGCCGGGAGAACTAAGAATTCTCAAGGTATTCTGTATCCAGGTCACCACCAGGGGAGCTCCAGAGCCGTGCAGTTTCAGGCTGACTCAGCTAGATCAGGGTGTGGTCCCTCACTTGAAAAGCCACCAGCTTGGAACAGGCAGTGGAGCAAGCTAGGGAGAAAGTTGAGGTCTTTCTCTCTCCTGATGAACTCCCCAGTCCAAGCAGGGATGATAGCTGTACACCTATGGAGGTTGTAGAAGCTGGTGACTCCCTGGATCTGCCAATATTGGATGAAGACACTCCTATGGATCTACAAGGAGTATTGCCACAGGAGTTTGGAGAATTTCCTGAACCAATGGAAGTAGGCTTAATTACCAGGTGCCAGAAAGAAGCCTAAGACTGAGTTTTGTTTTGGACTTTGTTTTTGAAACTCTGCATTTTTGGTTGGCATTTAAGAAGCTGAAAGTGTCTTTTTGGGGAGAGGTTTGCAAACACCCAGGGAGGGAATTTGAAGGATGTGTTGTAAAGCTTTTGGAAAGGCAAACCTTGGACACTCTCCACTGCCCAGCAGTGCTTTTGAAACTGCTGGAGGCTTCTGTTTTGGGAACTGATCTTTGAGAGTACCAGAGCAGAGAACTATATTTTTTTTGGCATTACCACCTGCTTGAAAGCAGGCAGTGAGAATCCTGAAGGACAGTAGTTCTGAGGAGAGCAAATCCTCAGGAGAAATATTGACTAGTGTTCGGAAAAGAGGAAAACCCTGAACTGTTGGCTAAGTTGTTTTTTTTTCCCTTTGGAGTTTTTTATGAGACTTTACTAACAGCACTACCTGCTTTGTTTGGATAATCCTTACCTTTATTTTGAAGAGTAAATTTACACTATGAACACTGGTACAACTGTGGTTGTGTTTTAATTTTGAGTTCCTTTTGTTCAATCCAGTTCCTGCAGGGTGATTCCGGTCCGGGTCACACACTGGTGTACTTTTTATGTCTAGCTACTAGGTGCACTGTAGAGCTCGGTCCTGAGCAGCAGAGTGGCAACACTATATGCTAATAACTCCCAGAACTCCCACAACCCTAGTTCACTCTCTAGTTATTTCTCATCTTGACTATTGTAATTCCCTCTATAACGAAATTCCTCAAAAAGAATTACGACGTCAACAGCTTATTCAAAACACAGCAATAAAACTTATCTATAAGTTAGGGAAATATGATCATGTCGCCCCTCTTCTGAAAGAAGCTCACTGGTTACCCATTACACATCGCATTATCTACAAAACTGTTATGTTAGTCTTCAAAATCAAACATTCCCATCAACCTTCTTTTCTTGATAAGCTTCTACCCCTTTTTGCCCTTCACGGTCTCTTAGATCAGCTGATCAGAACTTACTTTCTATTCCTTCCATAAAGGAATTTTTCTATACCAGAAAATCTAATTTCTCAGTAGTAGCTCCAACTTTATGGAATGCTCTGCCATCTCAACTTCGCCACGAAAAATTAATCAATAAATTCAAGACAAATTTAAAAACATTCTTATTTCAAGATGCATTCTACCACTCTTGATCCTTCTCATCTTCAAATCAGCCAACCGCTTTTAAGAAGCGATTCCATCCCCAATGTTTTATCCCCTTCCCTTCCATTTCCTTTCAACCTTTTTTTTTTTAGTTTTTAACCCCTAATAATGTAACTTTACTCCCCTTCCTTCTTTTCTTTATCATCACTCTCCAGTTCGTCTTGTCAATATCTTCAATGTACACTTCCCTTCCTCTCTTTAAACTTATTCCCTATTAGTATTATTTTTATTCTTCTTTTAATATTTTATTGTAAACCGGCTAATAAACTTGAAACTACCTCTCTACACCCGAAATCTCACTTAAAGTCCAAGAAAAAGTCTCTGCTTGATTGTCTGACATTGCTGCTTGAATGTCCTGCCATCATCTGAAACTAAGTATGTTCAAGACGAGCTGCTCCTCTTTCCTCCTATGTTCCTCCTCCTCCTTTCTCCATCTTGGTAAATAATATTTCCATTGTTCCAGTTCCCTCTGCTCTCAATCTTGGAGTGGTCTTCGATTCCGACCTCTCATTTTCTACGCACATCCAACAAACTGCTAGAACCTATCACTTCTATCTCTTCAATATCACCAAAATTCACCCCTTCCTCTCTGAGCACACTACCCAGACCCTTGTCCACGCTCTTGAAACCTCATGCTTAGATTAGTGCAATCTACTTCTAACTAGTACCCGCAGTGTCACCTCTCCCACTTACAATCTGTGCAAAACTCTGCTGCATGACTCATCTTCTACCAACCTCGCTATGCTCATGTCACCCAGGAGAGGGCTTTCCTTAAGTCACTTCACTGGCTCCCTATCTGTCACTGCATACAGTTTAAAATCTTATTGCTGACCTACAAGTGTGTTCATTCTGCTGCCCCTCAATATCTCTCTTTGCTTCTTTCTCCTTATACACCTCTCAGAGAACTCCGTTCCTCAGATAAGCCACTCTTAGCTGTACCCTTCTCCTCCACTGACAATTCCAGACTTCGTTCATCTAGCTGCCCCCATGCCTGCAATAAATTACCCGAGTTTGTCAATCCCCGTCCCTTCCCGTGTTTAAAAGCAGACTGAAAACTCACCTTTTTGATATAGCCTTCAATCCTAAACCCTACTCCTCTGCCCTCCAACCCAGCCAGCTGATTAACTGTTCCCCTTAACTGTAGCCATGACATACTGTTTATCTGTCTTGGCTGTTTAGATTGTTAAAGCTCTTTTGAGCAGGAACTGTTTTCTTCTTCTTTGTGACTCTGTGCAGCGCTGTGTGCGACTGGTAGCGCTATAGAAATAATTAGTAGTAGTAGTAATAAGTATTAACTCAGGGATATACTGTAAATACTTGCATTTGAGATGAGTTTTTGGGGGCCAAAAAATGGCCCTAAAATGGGTGTCTTGTCTTATATTTGGGTCATCGCCCCCCACCCTCTCCAGACTTGTTACAAGCCTCTATCGGGCCTGCCATATGGCTTGGTGGGGTGGGCCGGGCTGAGACAGGAGAGAACCCTCCCATCTCCTGTCTATGACATTTTCTTTTTATTTCCCTCCTGCCTCCCCCCATGAGAACTCAGGCCAGCCACTCAGCAAGTGGCTCAACACCGGGCAGGAGCACAAAAGTTCGCTCATGCCCAGTACACTGGGCCAGGAAAACTCAAGGTGGCCAATCTGGGAGGGGCTCAGCGCGGGGCTGGAGCAAGGAAAGCTCGCACCTGCCCGGTACTCTGCTGGACCACCAGTGATTCAAAAAGGTACGCAGGGGGAAGCAGGAGGGAGGGTAAAAAAAAAAATTTTCAGTCAGCCAGCATAGGAGACAGGAGGGAACCCTCCTGTTCCTGCCCACCAGGTCATATGGTAGGCCCAGTAGAGGCCTGCAGGACATCGGGAAAGAGGGGAGGACAGGGTGCAGAGCCTGACAGGGAAGAGAGGGAGGGGGACAGGGTGCAGAGCCTGGCAGGGCAGAGAGTGAGCGGGCTGAGTGCGGAGCCTGGCAGGGCACAGAGTAAGGGGGGCTGAATGCGGAGCCTGGCAGAGCAGAGAGTGAGGGGGCCTGGGTGCAGAGTCTGTCAGGACAGAGAGTGAGGGGGCCTAAGTGCAGAGCCTGGCAGGGCAAAGAGTGAGGGGGGCTGAGTGCGGAGCCTGGCAGGGCACAGATCCTGGCAGGGGACATGAATATTAACCCCTCCCCCATCTTATATTCATGTCAACCTTTTCTCCTCCTTTTTGAGGGGAAAAGGGGTACTTTGTCTTATACTGTACTTGGATTGACTTATATTCGAGTATATACGGTAAGCATTTCAAATTTGATACAATTCTACTGTGGTGACATAAATGACACTCAGAAATCATTCTTATTTTCTACCATGGTTCAGAGAGATAGAAATCTGCTTTTAAAACTCACTGTGATCAAAATCACCATTCTCCCCAATTTGTCAATTAACCTCCTCTCCCCCAGTCCACTCAACTAAGGGGGTTTCATTGCTATTATAAAGACCCAGAGTTATAGTCAGGCAGCATAATTAGATGCAGAAACACAAGCTGACAAACAGCAAAATTAATCACAGAATGCCCCTTCAGAAAGCACTGGAAAAGGGGTAACAAAAGTTTGGGCACCTTCTTGGAGGGGACCTTAAAATATGCCAGAGGTAAACCCTGAGAACCCAAGGAAGAAGTATTTAAGAAAGAATAAGCTTGAAGCAAGAAAATAAATTCAAGAGATGAGCAATAACGTCAAGCATAGGAGAAAGAGGCAAAGAAAGTTGTGCAGACACTGAAATTAGCTTGCTGAAAAACAGCAGGGAGAGCTCTCACCTGCAGAGCTTGAAACATGGGTTTTCAAAATGGTCATAGGTGCCAGTGAATAAGCTACAAGACTGAACAGGAATCAGATGGCCCCATCACCACCAAATCTGAAGGCTCTGACAGTGAGGGACATCCCAAACTATGCCCTGCCACTGCTTTTCACTTCCCAGTGTGAGAGCAGCAGTTAATAATATCAGCCAAGATACAAAGGGAAGGAAACTTACTCACCATTGTAAATGGCTGACAGACCTAAAGCAGTTTTCAGTGGCTCAGAACTAATTCAGCTCCCTTTAAACTGTGACCGCAAGCATTTAGAAGATGCCATAAATGCCTTTTTTTCTACCCCTTGAAGAAGAATGGAACAGCGGCATGGAGAGAAACCTGACTCCACAATGTGTACCACCTAAATAGGCTTAAACCTCCCAGCTCAACTGAACTGAGAATCTCGGAACAGGAGTAAAGTAGCAAAGAAGACCAGAAGCTCATGAGACCATCCAAACGCCTGCTGGAGATAGAGACCATTGGCTGACCAAAGAGAACGCCATTCAGCGTTGTCAGAGCTCAGTTTAATGCTTGCTATCTCCACCTGAGGGTAGATGGTCATAACCCACAAGTCTTTAGATTCATCTGCTGCGGATGACAAAGAAAGAAAAGTTGCTAATATGTAGGTGGTATTCTCCATAGACAACATGGCAATACAGACACACTGGTTAATATTTGCCACAGGCTGCTAGTTTAGAACTGCACTCTCAAGCTTGACAACATTTTTCAGACAAAAAGTTGCTGAGGTCTTCTTTCCTAATTGAGTGTGTCCATCATTTCCTCAGTTCTGTTTCTAGCTAGCGTGAAACATATCACATGGAATGGTCCAAAATACAGAATGAGACAGAGATGGGCTTGCAAAACAGGAAGTTATACCAGAAGGAAGAACACGTAGGAGACACAGAGACAGGAGATGCTAAACATGGGGGGGGGGAAACCCATACACAGAAATGGAAGATGGATGATAAGCATAGAGAAGAAATGCAAAATGGTCAGGGGAGTTGAGAAGAAAGAAAGAAGGAACAGAAAGCAGAATCTGAGACCAACATGATTTGAAGAATAAAATGACCAGACAACAAAAGGTAGAAAAAATAATTTATTTTGTGATTAGAATATATCCGATTTGAAATGTGTATCCTGCCAGAGACAATGTTAGACATAGCTGGGGAACACACAGCCCACGACCAGGATGTGCCTTCTTCAGTTTGCAGCTTTGGTGTTGTACTACATGCAAGGTACGACTTTGTGGGATTTTGGTTTAATTTACTTTATGATTATCATTTTTTAGTCCGCTATTATGTATTTGGAATTTGTGTTCTGTGTGTGACTGAGGTATTCTGTCAGCATGATTTTTCTGTATAGCATTCTGTAGTAATTTGGCTTGTTCAGTTTTCTCAATAATGGAGGGGATATTTTTGAAGGGGAGGGAAAGGGAGAGAGGTTTTGTTGATCCTTGTTCTGTATTATTTCGATTTATAAAATGACAGTTTATTTACTTTAAGTATTTATATACCACTTATAACCTAAGTGGTTTACATTCAGGTACTCAAGCATTTTTCCCTATCTGTTCTGGTGGGCTAATACTATCTAATATACCTGGGGTAAAGGGAGATTAAGTGACTTGCCCAGGGTCCATATAAAATCATAACTATTCGAGGCTTGTACTAATGGGATCTCTATCTAATGTACCTGGGGTAAAGGGGGATTAAGTGACTTGCCCAGGGTCCATATAAAATCATAACTATTCGAGGCTTGTACTAATGGGATCTCTATCTAATGTACCTAGAGTAAAGGGGAATAAAGTGACTTGTCCAGAGTCCATAAAAAAATCATAACTATTCGAGGCTTGTACTAATGGGATCTCTATCTAATGTACCAGGGGTAAAGGGGGATTAAGTGACTTGCTCAAGGTCCATATAAAATCATAAATATTTGACGCTTGTACTAATGGGATCAGACAAAGCTTGTGAGGACAGGGCAGGACAAAACTTTGTCCCTGTGTCATTCTCTAGGAAGGAAGGGTCTTTTTTTTTTTTTTTTTTTTTTTTAGAAGGGAACAAGGGAGAGGAGGTATGCATTGTCCTATTATCCATGGAGAACATCCACTACAGATAATCAACTTTGATTTCTAAGCGGACACCGTCCAATTCAGTCACACTAGTGACTCCCAAGCTGAAGGCTGCAGTTGCAAAGAAATAATGTAAGCAGTCCAGAGATGTATGTAGTCCAGAGAAATTACGCAAAATGAAACACAAGCAGAAAAGATAAGCTCCTACAGGCTGACTTGTAGGACAAAAGACTAAGGATACAGGAACAGTGATGAGGTAAAAGGAGGAGGGGTTTTAAGTCTCAGAAATTTGAGGCTTCCTACAAAGTCCTGGCGGGTAGACTGAAATAACCCACTGGTCCTGGAACAAAGTGTGATTGTACAAAAACATGCTCTTTTTATGTGGCAAATTGTATATGTTTAGACAAGCTAAACTTCTATTTAAGCAAGAGTCTTATTCTATGCATGTAATTTCTGTTTGAACTTTGAAAACATATCCCAGTATGTTTCAAGTGGAAAAGGCAGTGCTACAGAATGTGATTTTATTATAGAAACTTAAAACTTTTTTCATAAAATCACTATTTTAATATTATTCTAGGTACATATGTTTCAATTTCTATACAGACCACTAGCCTACATAGCTGAGTAAATGAACACAAAGAGCAACTGAAATTACCTCCATGTTTCACCATCATGCCAAACCACGCAATCAAATACAGGGCCAGGATCATTGTACTTTTTTTCAAATGAATTTAACAGTTCCACTTGACTTTGAAGCTCCTCTTTTATCAACTTATCTACCTTAAAGAGAACAGAAACTGGTTTAGACTATGAACCACTACTGAAAATAAAAATAAACAGGGAGTATAAGTAAAAGCTACATAGCTTGATATTAATGGCTGTAAACAGATTATTCAATGAAAATTTAACAATTTAAGTTGCTTTTTTTCATTTAAATTAACATTTCACTTTCAGCAATTAAGTGATCCATGTTTTATCATATACTAGGGCCGTTCAAAAAGTATCAGACCTTTATTCATAAAAAATACTCGATTTCAGATACAACAATCTTATACTAATCTCCTTCAAAGTAGTCCCTTTGGGCTGCCACACACTTCTTCCAACGGTTCTGCCACTTGAAAGCAGCGCTGAAACGCTTCTTTTGAGATTGCTCGCAACTGGTCCATCGCATTCTGCACAATGTCTTCTCTGACTGAAATCTGGAAACTTTCAGGGGCATTTTCAACTTGAGGGAAAAGCCAGAAGTCACACGGAGCCATGTCGGGAGAGTAGGGAGCCTGAGGAATCACAGGTGTGTTGTGTTTGGCCAGGAAACTATCAAATGTGAAGAATGGGCAGGTGCGTTATCGTGATGGAGCTTCCAATTGCCTGCTGTCCACTGGTCCAGCCATTTGCATCTCACAACGTTACGAAGGCGATGCAGAACCTCTTGGTGGTACCCCTTGGTGATGGTTGTGTCGTGTGGTGCACCACACCACTGGAGTCAAAGAAGATGGTCAGCATGACTTTGACATTGCTGCGGACCTGCCTTGCTTTTTTTGGCCTCGGGGATGTTGAATGCTTCCATTGTGATGACATCAACTTGGTTTCTGGGTCATACCCATAAACCCAGGACTCATTGCCAGTGATCACTGTGCTGAGGAAATTGGGATCACTGTTCACAGTCTCCAGCATGTCCTGTGCAATCTCCAAACTGAGTTGCTTCTGCTCAATCATTAGCAGCTTTGGCACGAACTTCGTTGAAATTCTCCTGAAGCCCAAATCCTCAGTCAACATGGAATGAACAGATCCAACGCTGATGCTCGCCTCGTATGCAAGTTCTCTGATCGTGATTCGATGATCCTGCATCACAAGTGTCCTCACTTGGTCAATGACACTCATTTCTGGATGTTGAGGGCCTACCAGAACGTGCTTCACTCTCCACTGATGTGCGGCCATCTCTGAAGCGGTTGTACCACTCCTTTATCTGTGTGGTGCCCATGGCTTTGTTCCCGAAGGCCTGTTGAATCTTACACATCATTTCCACTTGTGAATTGTAAAGATAGACCCCCCCCCCAAAATGTAAGGTTTTGGAGGGGTTATGGTTGAAGCGGCCTTACAATCCACGGTCCTGAGTTCAAATCCCTCACAGAAGATTCACCAGGAAGTAAAATCACTGACAAGTACAGCCAGAAGTGATTGCATAAAGAATATAATATAGAAATACAGAAAGGCAATCTCACTTCCTCACTCATCGGCGGTCTGCCAGCAACTGACAGCTTCTATGGGCGGGAGAAAATTTAAGCATGCACATTAGGGTCACCTACATACGTGCACAAACCCCACCTCCCTAGCTTTATTTGTTCACACAAGAAAAATTAAGGTCTGATACTTTTTGAACGGCCCTCAAATACTAGAATATAAACCAAGATTTTTGGGCCAAAAACATGGCCCAAAAAAGCACAAGTTACTTACCGTAACAGGTGTTATCCAGGGACAGCAGGCAGATATTCTCGACATGTGGGTGACGTCATCCACAGAGCCCCGACGCGGACAGCTTTTCAAGCAAACTTGATTGAAGATTTCAAGTTTGCTGGTGCTGCACCATGCATGTGCATGCCTTCCCGCTCCACTAGAGGGCACATCCCCTCCTCGTAGTCTTCAGTTCAGATAGCTAGCAAAGAAGCCAACCTCGGGGAGGTGGGAGGGTTGCGAGAATATCTGCCTGCTGTCCCTGGATAACACCTGTTACGGTAAGTAATTGTGCTTTATCCCAGGACAAGCAGGCAGCATATTCTCGACATGTGGGTGACCTCCAAGCTAACCAAAAAAGGGATGGAGGGAAGTTGGCAAACTAGGAAAACAGATTGCACAAAACCGACTAGCCAAACCGGCCATCGCTCCTGGACAAAGTATCCAGACAGTAACGTGAGGTGAAACTGTGAACCGAAGACCAAGTGGCAGCCTTGCAGATCTCCTCAATGGGCGTGGACCTGAGGAAAGCGACCAAAGCCGCCATCGCTCGGACCTTATGTCCCGTGACCCGACCATGCAGCGAGAGACCAGCCTGAGCATAGCAGAAGGAAATACAAGCAGCCAACCAGTTGGACAAGGTGCGCTTGGAAACAGGACGGCCCAACCGATTAGGATCAAAAGACAAGAACAATTGAGGAACCTTCCAATGAGACTGGGTGCGTTGGAGATAGAACGCCAACGCCCTCTTACAGTCAAGAGTATGAAGCGCCACCTCACCAGGATGAGAATGGGGCTTAGGAAAAAACACCGGAAGAACGATAGACTGATTAAGGTGAAAATCTGACACCACCTTAGGCAAGAACTTGGGATGAGTTCGAAGGACCACCTTGTCAAGATGAAAAACAGTAAAAGGTGGGTCCGCGACTAAAGCCTGCAGCTCACTGACCCTGCAAGCAGACGTGAGGGCAAGCAGGAAGATCACCTTCCAAGTAAGGAACTTCAGATGAGCTTTGTCCATGGGCTTAAAGGGGGGTTTCATCAATTGAGCGAGAACCATATTGAGATCCCGAGGCCACCGAGGGGCGATCAGAATCATGGTGGCGCGGGCAGACTTCAGATGGACAAGAGTCCTCAGAATCAACGGGAAGGGAGGAAACACATACAGGAACCTGCCCGTCCAATCCAAAAGGAATGCATCGGCCTCGAGACGGTCTGGGGAGAACACCCTGGAGCAGAACAGAGGCAACTTGTGATTGAGGGGCGAGGCGAAGAGATCTATCTGCGGAGTCCCCCACCGAAGAAACACTTGTCGCAGAGTCTGGGAATGGAGCAACCATTCGTGTGGCTGTAGAAGGCGGCTTAACTTGTCCGCCAGACAGTTGTGCTCGCTCTGGATATACACCGCTCGAAGAAAGATGTTGTGGCGGAACGCCCAATTCCAAAGGCAAAGAGCTTCCTTGCAAAGAGACAGGGAACCTGTACCCCCCTGCTTGTTCACATAATACATCACCACCTGGTTGTCCATGCGTACCAGGACCACCCGATCCTGAAGCAGATGTCGGAAGACCACCAAGGCATTGTAAATGGCCCGAAGCTCCAACAAGTTGATGTGACAACGGCGGTCCGCACTCGACCAAAGGCCCTGTGTACGCAGCCCATCGAGATGCGCCCCCCAAGCATACGCCAAGGAGTCCTTCGTGAGGACCTTGTGATGCGTAGGAGCGAGAAAGAGCAAACCTCTGGAAAGATTGGAAGAGCTGGTCCACCAACAGAGCGAGCGTTTCAAGGAGGGAGTCACCGCAATGCAATCAGAAAAGAGATCCCGATCCTGCTGCCACTGAGAGGCCAGAGTCCACTGAGGGACCCTCAAATGCAGTCTCGCGAACGGTGTGACATGCACGGTGGAGGCCATGTGTCCCAAGAGGACCATCATTTGTGAACGAAGTCCGTAGGGAAACCTACTGGCTCAGCCGCACGAGTGCAGCCTGCCGAGGGGGAGGCAGGAACGACCGGAGGCGAACCGTGTCCAGCACGGCCCCGATAAACTGAAGGGACTGAGAGGGGCACAACTGAGACTTGGGGAAGTTCACCTCGAACCCCAGTCGTTGAAGGTAGGTATAGTCTGACGGGTCGCTGAAATAACCCCTTCCTTCGTCGAGGCCTTGATCAACCAATCGTCGAGGTACGGGAAAACCTGAAGGCCCATCGACTGCAGAGCCGCCACCACCACCACCATGAGGCACTTCGTAAAGACCCGCGGGGAGGAAGCAAGCCCGAACAGGAGGACCCTGTACTGCAGATGCAGGTCCCCGACCTGAAAGCGTAGGAACCAGCGACAGGCCGGATGAACTGGCACGTGAGTATAGGCCTTCTTGAGATCGAGGGAATACATCCAGTTGCCTTCGTTCAGCAATGGATACAAAACAGAAAGCGAGAGCATCCGGAACTTTTCCCGAACCAGGAACTTGTTCAGCTTCCGGAGGTCCAGGATAGGACGGAGGTCCCTGGTCTTTTTGGGGACCAGGAAGTATCGGGAGTAAAACCCCCGCCCCCGCTGAGAAGGGGGAACCTCCTCCACAGCCCGAAGACGAAGAAGAGCCCGAGACTCCAGAAGGAGCAAGGGAAGCTGTGCTCAATTCGAAAGAGACCCGCCGGGAGGATTGTCCCGAGGCAACTCCCGGAAGTTCAGCTAATACCCCTCTCTGACAACGGAGAGGACCCACGCGTCCGAAGTGATGCGGGTCCAGGCCACGTAGAACGCCCGGAGACAGCCCCCGATAGGAAGAGGGGCGAAGTCCGAAGCGGAGGGGGCCCGCCCCCTTCCACTCAACCAGTCAAAAAGATGGCGCAGGCTTAGACACAGCAGGAGTCTGAGACTTAGGGGGAGCCTGCTGCTGCCGCTGGCGTTGAGGAGGCAGACGAGAGAAGGCAGGTGTAGACTTCTGCGGGTACCGCCGGGGCAGCAGCCGATCCACCTTCAAAGGAGTGGGCTTCGCCTTAGGGCGCACCAAGGACGCAAAGGACCACTCGTGCTCCGAGAGGCGCTTAGTGGCCGCCTCAATCGAGTCGTCAAAGAGCTCGTTCCCCACACAGGGGAGATTCGCATGGCGATTGCAAAGGTGGACACTCGAGAGGAAAGCTCGAAGGCATCGTAAACAGCATGGAACAAATGCAGACGAAGCTGCAAAAGAGACTCCACCAGCAGCCCAAACTCCACACGATGAGAGGTGGGCAAATCACGCTGAAAAGCATGCAAGGACTTGACCAGGACCTTCAGATACGAGGTGAACGTGAAGGTATAGTTCAAGACCCGGTTGGCCATCATGGAATTTTGGTAGAGGCGTCTACCAAACTTATCCATTGTCCTCCCTTCCCAGCCCAGCGGGACAGCTGCGGAGACCCTAGAGGGATGAGACTTCTTCAGGGAAGACTCAACCAGCAAAGACTGGTGCGAAAGCTGCGCCTTCTCAAACCCCGGGCATGGAACAGTCTGGTATCTAGACTCCATTTTGGACGGAATGGCGGGGACCGCATAAGGTGTCTCCAAATTCCGGAAGAAAGCCTGGCCCAGAACCGGATTCAAAGGGAGCCGCAAAGACTCCCGAGGAGGACAAGGGAGGTCCATCTCCTCCAGGAACTCCTTGGTATACTTGGAGTCGGATTCGAGGTCAAGATTGAGCGCTCTACCCATGTCCTGGACAAACCTTGTGAAGGAAGATGGACGACCTCTGACCGGTCCTCAAGAGGGGTGGTCGAGCGAGACTGCAGCGCCGCCGATAAGGAGGGCGAGGCATCCAGAGAGTAGTGAGGCAGCCTATCAGTGTCACCATGGCCTGAACCCCAGGACACTCCACTACAGGAACACGGCGGGGTCGAGGACCGCCTGCGCCTCGAGGATGCCCGAGGCAAGAACCCCGGGGTCCGAGGCACCGAGGTCTGCCGCCGAGGCGACACGCCTTGGGACACAGAGGGGGAGCCTCTCAACGCTCCGGAGCCCCGGACTGGGCCGGCAACTTAAACAATCGGGGGTTGGACAAGGACAACTCCGAGACCCGGAGAACCTCGATCCGGCAACCGGCAGACTGGCCCCGCCTCAGGGGGGAGTCCCGGGGCCGCTTCGCCAAGCTGCGAGACAGGGCTGAGGCACGCCCCGATCAGCACTTCGACCTCGGGCACCCCAAAGGCGAGGAACACCCCGAGGCGAGGAGTCAGAGGAAGAAAGACATTGAGTCCGACGCACCTTGCCCCGAGGGGCCTCGACAGGATGTTCAGGCTGGTCTACCGGATGCGAGCTCGAGGCCGGGGTCAAACGGGTCAAAGCCGAGGAGAGCTCCGAGGATATCAAGGTCCGCAGGATACCCTGGAACACAGGCACCGAGACCATCGAAGGCCTATCAGGTGCAGCACTGCATTCCACCGAGGGCGACCTCAAGGATGAATATTCCCTGGAGGCAGAAGCACGTTTGGAGGGCTTGGACAAGGCTGGGGGGAGCGCACTCCCATCATGGACAGCCGGAGGCTCCAAGGCTGGCTTCCTCGCCAGCGCTGACCCTGAAGAAGGAAGAGGGAACTTACCCGGAGCTGAAGTCTTCAAGGCCGAGGCCGATCCCTTCAAAGTCGTCTTAGCCGGGGCCGAGGTCTTCGAGGCCGATTTCGGGGCCGGAGCCGAGAGCAGAGCCACCGGCTCTCCAGCAAAAAGTTCAGCCATGCAGGCCCGACGACGACGCAGGGCACGAGTCTGAAAAGTAGCACACCTGGGGCAAGCGTCGGTCGGATGGTCAGCCCCCAGGCACAAGATACACCACCGATGCGGGTCGGTGATCGACAACAGCCGACCGCACTGGGTGCACTTTTAAAACCCGGTAAGAGGCCAGAACATAGAGGGAAAAAACGGCCACGGCCGAGCGAGGCCAGGCGGCCACGGCAACCCGGGAGCCCCCGGATGCCAAAGGTTGAATTTTTTTTTTTTTTTTCGAGACGAAAAACCCGAAGGCAAAAAGGCACACAGCGACTCTGAAATAAAACAAAGAAGCCGCGGTGCTAGAAAGGCACGAAAACATGGAGAGAAAAACGACAGGGCTTTCAGGCTCCGCGGAAAACTAAGAACTGAAGACCACGAGGAGGGGATGCGCCCTCTAGTGGAGCGGGATGGCATGCACATGCGTGGTGCAGCACCAGCAAACTTGAAATCTTCAATCAAGTTTGCTTGAAAAGCTGTCCGCGTCGGGGCTCCATGGATGACGTCATCCACATGTCGAGAATATGCTGCCTGCTTGTCCTGGGATAATAGAGGGTTTGGTTTATATTTGACTCCTCTGGTCTGCGCCACTTCCCTGAGATCCACTGCAGGCCTCCTGCGGGCCTCTCTTAAGCCCTGGTGGTCCAGCAGTAAGCAGACAAGCACATCCAGCAGATTCTAAACCACCCTGTCTCCTTCCCACCTCCATGACCCCTCTAGATCTTACCTTTAAAGCCCTGGTGGTCTAGCAGTGAAGCGGGGCAGGGACAATCTTCCTCCACTCCTGCCCTGTGAAGAGCCGCAATCAAAAATGGCTGCCGTGAGTTCATGTGGTCTCACAAGACTGCCGTGAAGACTCAAGGAAGGCATTTTTGATTGTGGCTCTTCATGGGGCAGGAGCATAGGAAGATCGTTCCTGTCCCTCACTTCACTGCTAGACCATCAGGGCTTTAAAGGTAAGGTCTACAGAGATCAGGGAAGTGGGGTGGTTTAGTCAGGATGCTTGAAGATAGATCACCAGGGCTTTAAAGGTAA
The DNA here is from genome assembly GCF_902459505.1 of Geotrypetes seraphini. Classification (NCBI taxonomy): domain Eukaryota; kingdom Metazoa; phylum Chordata; class Amphibia; order Gymnophiona; family Dermophiidae; genus Geotrypetes; species Geotrypetes seraphini. Next base: position 122,501,835 of record NC_047089.1, read on the forward strand.
GGTCTACAGCAGTGGTCTCAAACTCAAACCCTTTGCAGGGCTACATTTTGGATTTGTGGGTACTTGGAGGGCCTCAGAAAAAATAGTTGTCTTATTAAAGAAATGACAATTTTGCATCAGGTAAAACTCTTTATAGTTTATAAATCTTTCCTTTTGGCTAAGTCTTAATAATAATATTGTAATTTATAGCTAAAGAGACACATGATGCAGAAACTGTTTTATTTTACTTTTGTGATTACGAGAAACATACCAAGGGCCTCAAAATAGTACCTGGCGGGCCGCATGTGGCCCCCCAGACCGCAAGTTTGAGACCACTGGTCTACAGGGATCAGGTAAGCGAGAGGAAGGTGGGGTGGTTTAGAGTCAGGCAGGACAAGATGCTGGATGATAGATCACCAGGGCTTTAAAAGTAAAGTCTACAGGATCAGGGAGAAGAGAGGGAGGTGGGGTGGTTTAGAGTCAGGCGGGACAGGATGCTGGAAGGATTGCTCCTATCTCGGCTCACTGCTGGACCACCAGGAAAGGAGAGTTTATATTTGAGGCAACTTTTTTCTCCCTTTTTGGGAGAAAAGAAAGGTTACCTAGGTTTACATTCAGGTAGGTTTATATTCACTCAGGAATATATACCACTATTAACCAGTGTAGATTAGGGCAGTGTTTTCAACCCAGTCCTCTGGACACTCCAAGTCAATCGGATTTTCAAGATATCCACAATGAATATGCTTGAAACAGATCTGCATGCACTGATTATTGTATGCAAATATATCACATGAACAGTTTTCTCTAAACTGCACGGGAGTCCTCAAACTGCATTGCTGCCAGCAGGGACTGTTGCTTCAATATTATGTTTTCAATTGCTAGGGACAGAACTTGCCTGTCCCTCATTTGAAAATGCGACAGTGAAACAGCATCCCACACTAGCAGGACTATAGGTGGAGGACTCCCACTCAGCTTAGATTGAACAGAGATACATATCTATTCATCATGAGTGCCCTGAAAATCCAACTAAGTATATCTGTAGGACTGATTTGAGAAGTTCAGAATTAGGGTTGTGCTGCTGTGGTTTGTTTATTTTAAAAGCAACCCAAGCAGGGATCAAAACATGTAAAAATTATGGACTCTTGATTTTTAGGAAAATAATGGCTATAAAAAAGAAAACATGTTTAAAACCAATGGGTATCAACATAAGAAATTAAATATAAACGGCAACTACAAATCTCTACTCTATACTATACAGGTCTTATATTCCGCAATTTTTCAACAAGGATTCTGTGGGCTAACAAAAGACTTTGTATAGCGATTAACATTAGGAATAGTTATGAGGCAATATAGATCAGTAGAGACAGATGTTCTGGCCAGAGTCATCTTATAAGGAGAAGAGATATGTCTTTAGTGTCTTCTGGAAGTGGAAGTAAGAAGGAATCTGTAGTAGAGCTATTGGAAGGTTATTACAAACGTATGAAGCTTGTGATTCGAAAGTTGACTTGAACAACTTTTTTCGGCGGACTTATTGCGGAGAAGGGAAGGGGATCTTGAAACATTGCATTGTTCTTGAGTTGAGGAAAGAGAGCCTAACCTTAATGTTTGTGGTGAGTTTATAGGAGGTTTTGCCATATATAGTATTATGGGTCATGCATGCCATCTTGAACTGTATACTTTTCTTTATCAGTAGCCAGTGAAGCTCTTTTAGAAGTTGGGTGGCCTTGTCCATTTTGCTGGCTCTGAGTATCAATCTGGCCGCTGTATTCTGAAGCGTCTGTAACCTTTTGAATTCTTTTTCTGTGATACCACTGTATAGAGAGCTACAGTAATTACATTACATTAGAGATTTATATTCCGCCATTGCCTTGTGGTTCAAGGCGGATTACAAAAGAATTACAATCCAGGTATGGTAGTAGGACTGTCCGTCCTAAAGTTGTTTTGGGATAGGACTGGCCTGATTAATCTTAGTTGTCTTAGTCTGAAAAGGAATCTTTTTATCACTACATTGATTTGGGCTTTATATGTTAAGAACGAGTCAAGAATGACACCCAGTACCTTAGAGAAATTACTTCAATTTTTAGCTTCTCTCCTGAAGTGAGTTCAATTTCTGCGATGGTAGTGAGTCAAAGTTGCCAAACCAGAAAAGCTTTGTCTTGGACTAGTTTAGGCTGAGGTAGTTCTTTTGTGTACAATCACTGAGGTAGTCAATTGCAGGTTTTATGTGATGTAGCTTATTATCCAACGTATTTCTGGTGTCACAAAGAAGAAAAATGTTGTCTGCATATGAAAGGATTTGAACTTGTAGAAGGGTGAAACTTTTGCTTATGTATAGATTGAATAATGAGAGCGAAAAGTGAAGATCCTTGCTGAACTCCGCAGGTGGTTTTCCAGCTTGCAATTTCTTCCCATCCTTCAATACCTCGTAAAATCTATTACTTAGGAAATGAGTGAACCATTTTAGTACTTTTCCTTGAAATCCCAGTTCATTTAGTCTCATCAATAGTAGTGAGTGGTCTACTCTGTACAGCGCTGTGTACATCTGGTAGTGTTATAGAAATAATTATTTATGTAAACCGCTGTGAACTTCATAGAGGTATAGGTGGTATCTAAATAAAGACTTGTATTGTATGGTAGTTAATAGTAGTAGTACTGCATCAAACTGGAGTCTGGATGCCTTTGCTTAAGTTTTACTTTAAAGGCAAGTTCCAATAGTTGTGATTAAGTGCTGTACATGGCCCTGAAGCCATGTTGTGAGGTGTGACGGCCATTCATTTTCTCCAAATATTAGGTTAGTTGTGTGTTGACGCAGAATTCTAATAGCTTTGCAAGCCATGGGATGCATGCTACTGATCTAAAATCACCTGATGTCGTGCGTGCTTGTATGTGGCGCTCACGTTGTTGGGGCAGCGGCTGGCTTGGCTCGGGAGCTGAGAGGTCCTGCGCATGCTTCTACAGGATGGTGGCCAGCTTGAATCGGGAGCCGGGGGCAGAGGCATCGGCCGAAGTGGGAGGGCAGCCACAAGGGGACCCCGAGGGAAGGAAGCCACCCCGCTGAATGGGCTGTGGCACCAACAGGCAGGTACCCACTCCTGGGCCACCATAGCTGAGAGCTCGTTTAGCGAGTCAAAGTTCGTTTTGTGGGAGTATTTTGCTCATCTTGCAAAATACTCACAAACCGAGGTTTGACTGTACTAGTTGTTCATGTTGTGAGGAATATTTCAATGTTGTTAGATATCCTGGACATACTTGGCCAATGGTGCTGTGTCGGTTCACATGCCATGACTTAGCAAAAGAATAAAGCAGCTACAGGCAAAATGTTGGCAGATCGCACAACTTCCCCTGCAGATACCATTTCTCTGCCGTGGGACTCGAGAAGAAGCAATTAAAGAGATAACCAGAAATATGGCAGATATTTTGGATAACAAATTGTAAGCTATATGCAGCCACTGATAAAACCAAGGGCAGTTTGGAAGTGCACAAGACATAAGTTTTAAGTTTAAGTTTTATTAAAATTTGATTTGATTGCTCATCTTCTTTTATTAAGCAAAATACAATTTAAAAAAAGATAAGTCATACAAATTAAAATTTATTAACGGTACATAACATGAACAATACAAACACGTATACTAACTGATACAAAAGGGAAGAGGGGGTAGAACTACAATCTGTTTTTAGAGGAGAGAAAGGTAACATATATGGAGAGTATGAAAAGGAAGAGGGTGAAAAAAAAAAAAGAGAGAGAGAAAGATATCCATTTAAAAAGAGTTATAGGTAATAGGCATCTTTAAATAAAAAGCTTTTCAAGTTACTTTTGAAACATGCTAGATTTTCTTCCTCTCTTAGTACACTGGTATAGTGTTCCAGAGCCGAAGTGCAGAAAATATCTTGCCACCGTGTCCCTATTATGTTTAGCGAAGGGACCATTAACAATTTTTGATCCATAGACCGAAGTGAACGAGAGATAGTATACAAAATAAGTAATTTATCTATAAATTGTGGTTCTTTTGCGGACAGGGTTTTAAATGATAAAAGTAAAATTTTGAAAGTGATTCTATGAGTGACCGGGAGCCATTGCGATTTTTCTAATAAAGGTGTTAACATGATCATAATTTTTTTGCATTTAACGGCTGTATTTTGAATAATTTGTAGATACTTTTTTCTTTTTTTGTAATTCCCATGAATAAGAAATTACAATAATCCAGTTATGCAATAATTAGCAAATTGATTATGTTTAACAATTTTGGTTTGGTTCGAGGAATTTTGATATTGAACAAATCATTTGTAATCTATAGAAGCAAGATTTTACTACACTACTAATGTGCTCTTGATACGAGAGTTTATAATAGATGATGACTCCAAGAATTTTTATTGAATTGACTGTTTGTAGTTGTATGTTATTAAGAATAAAAGGGGCACTTAAGTTTACCCAATCCTTCCATGGGAAGAGCATGGCTTTTTTGGGGGGGATATTTAGAGATAACATGTTTGTACTTGCTTGACTTACTCAAGTTTATGGTTTATTTCAGCTATTTCAGTTTTGTGTTCGGGGTTCAGCGGGTGTAAAAGTTTAATATCATCGGCATAAGTTTCAAGTTTTTTCAAGTTTCAAGTTTTATTTAAAATTTAATTGATTGTCTATTCTGGATTCTAGGCAATATACAATAATAAAAAAGGGGAGTACAAAAGTTAAAACAAAGACATATACAAACAAAATATGTAGACAACATACAATTAAACAAAAGGGGAGAGAGATGACATACAATACAATCTAGGAAAAAGAACATTAATGGGGAAAACAATAGGAATGAAGGGAAACAGTTTCATTACCACTGTGTACCTTTTAGGCAGAAAAAAAGAAAAAGTGGGAAATCCGTGTTCACAGATGTCTTTAAAGAGAAAACATTTCAATGCCCCTTTAAATTTATCTAGATTTTTTTCTTCCCTAATGTGTATTGGCAGTGAATTCCAGATCATGGGGGCAGTTACTGAGAATGTTGTTGTACGTCGAGTACTAATAATCTTTAGTGAAGGTACGAAGAATAACATAGATGATGAGTTGTAGACTAATCTAATCTAATCTTTAGGTTTGTATACCGCATCATCTCCACGTTCGTAGAGCTCGGCACGGTTTACAGTAGAAGAAATAGGAAGGAACTACAACAGAGGGTTAGAGGTAGAAGTGTGAAGAAAATTTAGAGGGCTTGGGATGCCAAGATAAAAGAGTTTCCTTGATTCCTAAGTAGGAGGGAGACTTACATTTTTGAGAAAAGCTAGGTTTTCAGATGTTTGCGGAAAACTTGGAGAGAGCTCAAGTTCCAAAGAGGGGAGGTAAGGTTGTTCCAGAGCTCGGTGATTTTGAAGTGGAGGGAGGTCCCCAGCTTTCCTGTGTGGAAAATGCCTTTTAACGAGGGGAAGGCTAGTTTTAATTTGTGGGAGGATCTGGTGGTATTAGGGTTTGAGGAATTCCAAGAAAGAGGGATAAAGGGAGGGAGGATACCGTGTAGGATTTTGAAAGCTAAACAGGCGCATTTATAGTGGACCCTGGCGATTATCGGAAACCAGTGGAGCTTGGACAGGAGCGGGGAGACATGGTCAAATTTACGAAGATGAGCTTGGCCGTAGCATTCTGAATCCGTTGGAGTCTGTGGAGGTTTTTCTTAGTTAGGCTTAGGTTGATAGAGTTGCAATAGTCCAATCTGGAAAGGATGATGGATTGGACAAGGAGGGTAAAATGTTTTTGATGGAAGCAGGATCTAACTTTCCTCAGCATGTGAAGGCTGAAAAAGCATTTTTTTTACCAAGGATTGGAGGTGGTCATTGAAGGACAATGTGGAATCAATGACGATGCCCAAGACCTTGCTCGAAAACTCAAGCTGCAGAGAGGAGCAGAGGGTAGTGGGATGGAGGTGGGTAGGTGTCTAGTTTTGGGCCAAGCCAAAGAAGTTTTGTTTTGGTCTTATTCAATTTCATTTGCACAATGTGGGCCCAGGATTGTAGGTTCATTATACAAGAGGATATGTTCTTAGACAGGTCGGTGAGGTTCGAATCGGTCTCGAGGAGGACGAGAATGTCGTCTGCATGTGTAAATTGTTTTAAGGGGGGATAGGTGGAGGAGTTTTAGGGAGGACATATAGATATTGAAAAGAATAGGAGATAGTGGAGAGCCTTGCGGGACTCCACAATTCGGTTTCCTGGGGGAGGATGAGGTGCCATGCATGTTAACAATGTAAGAACGAGAGCGGAGGAATTTAGAGAACCAATCTAGGACTGTGGAGTTGATGCCTATCTCAGAGAGTTGGTAAATAAGAATATCATGGTGGACAACGTCGAAAGCAGCGGAAAGGTCAAATTGTAGGAGGACGGCGAACTTGTTTCGAGAGTGAAGTTGTTGAACCCTTGAAATCAGGGAAGACAGTAGGGATTTGGTGCTGAAGTTAGGACGGAAGCCATATTGATAGGGTAGAAGAATAGAGAATCTCTCTAAGTATGATGAGAGTTGGGTAGAAATGATGGACTCTAGCATCTTGGTTAGGAGAGGGATATTTGCAATTGGGCGATAGCTGGATGGTATGGAGGGGTCAAAGTCAGATTTTTTCAATAATGGGGTCAAGGCGATATGACCCATTTCTGGGGAGAAATAGCCTGACTGAAGGGCGGAGTTTATGAGATTGGTGATAGAAGAATAGTCTGAGTGGGAATGTTCTCGTATAGGTAGGAGGGGAATGGGTCCAAGGAGCAATTACAGGATTTCAGTTTGAGGCAGAGATTGAGGACCAGGGATTCAGATACGTGCTCAAAGGTGGTCCAGGATCTGTCAGCTGGGATAGGGTTGGAGACCTTTAGGGTGGGAGTGGACTGAAGAAGGGAAGGAACATCTCAAGGAAGAAACCTTATCGTTGAAGAATTTTGCTAGAACATCGGCTGAGGGAGAGGAGGGGAGCACGGTGGGGTCTTTTTTGGAGGTTAATGAGCGCCAGATGTTGAATAGTGTACTGCTCTGATTGTTGGACCTGGAGATTTTGTCACCATAGAACTTCTTTCTTGCTTTTTTTAGCGCTGTATTGTACAGCTTGATATTGACTCTCCAGGTCTGTCTGTCTATGGGACATTTTGATTTTTTCCATATGCGCTCCAGAGCTCAACATTTCTGTTTTAGCTCTCTGTGAGGTACCCAAGGGCCTTGCGGGGGTAGGAGATGGATTTAGTGGAAAGAGGGGCGAGAGGAGACTGAGAGGAGTTGTCTGAGTGAGAGGAGTTGGAAGCAGACTTTTTTGGAGGATTTTCTGGCGGAAAATAACCGTGGCGAATGATGTTTAGCACCCATTGGTCTGAGGTGATAAGTTCACAACGGTTGAGAAAACTGTGAAGGCGGCCGCCGATAGGCTGTGATAGAGGAGAAGTTGGGGGAAGACTGGCTATGTCCCTGAGAAGTAAGTCAAAAAGGCTGAGTGGACTTTGGTGGGGCAGCTGGTTTCACAGGTTGCTGTTGTTGTGGACGAGCCTGTTGATGCTGCTGCTGACGTGGCCTCCGAGGTTGGTGTTGAAGAGGATGAAGAGGTCGAGCCGAGTAACTTCGTTGGTAAGACGAATACTGACGGAAAGGGCGAGCAGGTGGAGGCTTCTTTTTGTTCTTCAACAAGGTATCCCACCGGGTCTCGTGGGCAGACAGTTTTTGCGTGGTGGTGTCTAAGGATTCACCAAACAACTCGTCACCCAAGCACGGAGCGTTGGCGAGGCAGTCTTGGTGATTCACATCTAGCTCTGAGACCTGGAGCCAAGCCAAGCGGCACATGGCAACCACCATGGCAGTAGCCCTGGAGGTCAGTTTGAATGTGTCATAAATGGAATGGACCATGAACTTCCGAAGCTGGAGCAAACTGAAAGTGTACTGCTGGAATAAAGGTATCTTGCGCTCAGGAAGATATTTTTGGAGGGAAGACAACTGTTGGATTAAATGCTTTAGGTAGAATGAAAAATGAAAAGCATAATTGCCTGAACGGTTGGCAAGCATAGCATTTTGGTATAAACGCTTGCCAAATTTATCCATGGTCTTACCCTCTCTGCCAGGAGGGACCGAGGCATAGACACTAGTGCCCGCCGCCTTCTTTAAGGTGGATTCCACAAGCAAGGACTCATGGGGGAGTTGTGGTTTATCAAAGCCCGGAATAGGGATAACCTGTACATGGTGTCTAACTTCCATGGAGCTTCCGGAATTGTCAAGGGAGTCTCCAAATTTTTGTAAAAAGTTTCCCGCAGAATATCATGCAGGGGCAACTTGAGGAATTCTTTTGGAGGTTGGTCAAAATCCAGAGCTTCCAGGAAAGCTTGAGATTTCTTGGAATCAGACTCCAGTGGTATAGAGAGGGAGTCAGACATTTCCTTCAAGAATTTAGTAAACAAGGTCTGGTCAGGTTTACTAGTTGGTTCCTGGAGAGAAGGAGCCTCTTCATCAGAGGAAACAAGCTCATCGGTACCGACAGGCTCCTCAGAGTCGTCCCACAAGTCAGGGTCACGAACCTGAGAAGGCCGACCCCGAGACAGCGGAGTCGAGGGCTCAGCATGCCGAGATTTCCGCACTGACTTGCCGGAGCGCATGGAGGCGGTACCGGGAGAGGTGACATGGTGTTGTGCGAGATCGGGAGACGGTGCCGATTCGGATATTGTCTGCACCGCATGGTGTGAGGTTCTCGGTTCCGCTGATAAAACAGGCATGGAAGCGGAGGTAGCGTGCAGCGGCGCCGAGAGTGTCGACGCCGACAACAGAGGTTGAGTCGCCATCGGTACCGGAGGCTCAGACCGGACCAGGACTGGAAGGTTCGGTGCCAGCAGAGCAGGGAGAAGCTGTTGCAATTGCTCCTGAAGCTGGACTTGGAGGATGGCCGCAATGCGATCATCCAAAGAAGGCACCGGTACCGCTTTCTTTTTCTTCGGTACCTGTGGTGCCGCTCGACGCTCGGGAGATGAGGAGGCCGATGATGTGGCACTCACCTCAATAAGAGCGGAGCGTTTACATGGGTGCCTCGAGGCTGGCAGGACTGGGCTCACTGCAGGATCGGCTGGAGGGTGCTCCAGAGAAGAGGGTGGCTTCTAAGACGGCTTACCTGGGGGATGCGACACCGGAGGAAATTCAGGCGGTGTCGAAAGAGTCGGCGCTGATTTAGAGGGGACAGCTTACGTCGGAATGGATGTCGAGGGGTCCATCCCGGCACCGAAGAGAAGTTTTTGCTGTATTTGTCGGTTTTTCAAAGTGCGCTTTTTGAGAGAAGCGCGAGTGCAAGATGAAGCGTTATGATCCGGACCCAGGCACTGAAGACACCAATTGTGGGGGTCAGTCAACGTGATGGGACGTGCACACTGCTGACACTTCTTGAATCTCGGCTGCGGGGGCATGAAGGTGAACACAGCCTCCGCTAAATCGAAGGCGGAGGCTTCGATTGTGCCAGCAGGCCCCGCCGGGGCAAGACAATAAAGAAACGGAAAAAAAAAGATTTTTTTTTTTTTTTTAATATTAAGAGAAAAACAAAAAGAAAACGAGGAAGATTAACTTCCACAAAAAACACGTGAGCGGGAAGGCAAGAGGAAAAATTTCAACGACCGTTGAGAAAAACGCGTCTTCTTAGCTCCGCGGAAACTAAGAAACTAGGGACCGCGCGCCTATTGGAACTTTCTAAGTTCTTAGAGTGCAATCACTCTAAAATTGTCCGTACCGGGGCTCCATCGGTGCCGTCACCCATCAGCCATCAGTTAAGAATATGCTGCCTGCTTGTCCTGGGATAATCTGTATATCCCCAGATTCAGAAAAGGGTGCAAAAAGAGTCGAACAAAAGACCCGGCGTGTATAACTAAAGAAGTGAAGAAAGCGATATGCGATAAGAAAAATTCATTCAGGAAATAGAAAAAGGGTAAAACCGAGGAGAACTGGAAAGAGCACAGGGAGTATCAAAAAGAATGTCACCTTGTGGTTAGAAAAGCCAAAAGAGAATATGAAGTGGAGGAGTGTGTGGCGAAGTGGAGGAGTGTGTGGCGCAGTGGTTGGATCTACAGCCTCAGCACCCTGGGGTTATGGGTTCAAACCCCGCGCTGCTCCTTGTGACCCTGGGCAAGTCACTTAATCCTCCATAGCCCCAGGTACGTTAGATAGATTGTGAGCCCACCGGGACAGAGAGGGAAAATGCTTGAGTACCTGATTGTAAAACCGCTTAGAAAACCTTGATAGGCGGTATATAAAATCCTAATAAACTTAAACTTAAACTTAGAGAGGCTAGCCAAGGAAGCATGAAATTTCAAACCGTTCTTCAGATATGTTAAAGAGAAGCAGAGGGCTAGGGAGGAGGTAGGACCACTGGATGACGGAGACAGGAAGGAAGTGGTGAAGGAGGAGAAAGAAGTGGCGGAAAGACTAAACATGTTCTATTCGTCTGAATTTACAAAAGAGGACACATCCAACATACCGGAACCTGAGCAAATCTTCAAAGGAGACCAAACAGAAAAATTAACATACATGGAAGTAAGCCTCGAAGACATACATAGGCAAATAGAAAAATTAAAAACTGACAATTGCCGGGCCTGGACGGAATCCACCCTAAGGTTCTGAAAGAACTAAAGGAGGAAATAGTGGAACTACTACCGCACGTTTGTAATCTATCCCTGAAAACAGGCGTGATCCAGGAAGATAGCTAATGTTATGCCGATCTTTAAAAAGGGATCAAGAGATGACCTGAGGAACTACAGACCGGTGGATCTGACCTCGGCTCTGGGGGAAGATGGCGGAAGCGCTGATAAAGACAGCATCGATGAGCATCTAGAAAGGAACAAACTGATGAAACAAGCCAACATGGCTTCTGCAAGGGAAGATCGTGCCAAACGAACTTATTGCACTTCTTCGAAGGAATTAACAAACGGATGGACAAAGAGGACCCCATAGACATCGTATACTTGGATTTCCAAAAAGCCTTTGACAAGGTACCCCATGAATGCCTACTGCGGAAACTGGGACCAGACAATTTGCACCCAAGAATGCTCAGAGAATTGAGCGATGTCCTGGCGAAACCGTTGGCTGAGCTATTCAATCTCTCCCTAAGTAAGCGGAAAGTTCCCCTGGACTGGAAATTAGCTAATGTCGTTCCTCTGCATAAAAAGGGTTGCAGGGCAGAGGCTGCGAATTATAGACCGGTGAGTCTCACATCAATAGTGTGCAAACTCATGGAAACACTAATTAAAAGCAAATTGGACACGATCTTGAATGAAGGGAATCTTCGGGATCCCAGTCAGCATGGATTCACCAAGGGTAGGTCCTGCCAATCCAATCTCATCAGCTTCTTTGACTGGGTAACAAGAAAGTTGGACTTGGGAGAGTCTTTGGACGTAGTGTACCTGGACTTCAGGAAAGCTTTTGACAGTGTCCCACACCGCAGGCTGCTAAGCAAGATGGAATCGATGGGGTTAGGAGAGACACTAACTGCATGGCTCAATGATTGGCTGAGTGGCAGACTTCAGAGGGTGGTGGTTAATGGTACCCTCTCTAAAACATCGGAGGTGACCAGTGGAGTGCCGCAGGGCTCGGTCCTGGGTCCACTCCTTTTCAACATATTCATAGGGGATCTGACTCAAGGGCTTCAAGGTAAAATAACACTATTCGCCGATGACGCCAAACTATGTAATATAGTAAGTGAATGCAGTTTACAGAATTATATGGCGCAGGACCTGCTTACATTGGAAAGTTGGTCCTCAACCTGGCAGCTAGGCTTCAATGCTAAGAAATGTAAGGTCATGCACCTCGGAAGCGGAAATCCATGCAGGACGTACTTCTTGAACGGAGAAACTTTAACTAGGACTTCAGCAGAACGAGATTTAGGAGTAATCATCAGTGCAGACATGAAAACTGCCAATCAAGTTGAGAAGGCTTCATCTAAGGCAAGGCAGATATTGGGTTGTATCAATAGAAGTTTCGTCAGCCGAAAGCCTGAAGTCATAATGCCGTTGTACAGGGCCATGGTGAGACCTCATCTGGAGTACTGTGTGCAATTCTGGAGGCCACATTACAGTAAAGATGTGCGCAGAATTGAATCGGATCAACGGACGGCCACCAGGATGATCTCGGGGCTCAAGGGTCTCTCGTACGAAGAGAGACTGAACAAATTGCAACTCTACACTCTTGAGGAACGTAGGAAGAGGGGAGACATGATCGAAACATTTAAGTACCTCACGGGACGTGTCGAAGTGGAAGATGATATTTTCTTTCTCAAGGGACCCTCGGCCACAAGAGGGCACCCGCTCAAACTCAGGGGCGGAAAATTTCATGGCGACACCAGAAAGTATTTCTTCACAGAGAGAGTGGTTGATCATTGGAACAAGCTTCCAGTGCAGGTGATCGAGGCAGACAGCGTGCCAGACTTTAAGAATAAATGGGATACCCATGTGGGATCCCTACGAGGGTCAAGATAAGGAAATTGGGTCATTAGGGCATTGACAGGGGGTGGATAAGCAGAGTGGGCAGACTTGATGGGCTGTAGCCCTTTTCTGCCGTCATCTTCTATGTTTCTATGTTTCTAAACTGAAGAACCATGGGGTAGAAGGAGACGTACATAGATGGATCAGAAATTGATTGGCAGGTAGGAAGCAAAGGGTGGGAGTGATGGGCCACTACTCTGACTGGAGGAGTGTCACGAGTGGTATTCCTCAGGGGTTGATACTTGGACCGCTGCTGTTCAATGTATTTATAAATGATCTAGAAACAGGGATGAAGTGTGAAGTGATAAAATTCGCAGACTACACCAAACTATTTAGTGAAGTTAGGACTAAAAAGGACTGTGAAGATTTACAAAGGGGCCTGAACAAACTAGGAGAGTGGACGAAAAGATGGCAGATGAAGTTTAATGTAGAGAAATGTAAAGTCTTGCATGTAGGAAACAGGAACCCGATGTACAGCTATATGATGGGAGGGCTGGTAATGGGTGAAAGGACTTGGGGGTACTAGTGGACAAGACAATTAAGCTGTCAGCACAGTGCACAGCGGCCTCTAAGAAGATGAACAGAATGCTAGGAATTATCAAGAAAGGTATTACAACCAGAACGAAAGAAGTTATCCTGCTGTTGTATCTGGCGATGGTGCGCCTGCATCTGGAGTACTGCATCCAATATTGGTCTCCGTACCTTAGGAAGGATATGGAGATACTCGAGAGGGTTCAAAGGAGAGCGACGCAACTGATAAAAGGTATGGAAAACCTTTCATATGCTGAAAGATTAGAGAAACTGGGGCTCTTTTCTCTGGAAAAGCGGAGACTTAAAGGGAACATGATAGAGACCTATAAGATCATGAAGGGCATAGAAAGTGGAGCAGGACAGATTCTTCACATTTTCGAAAACTACAAGAACGAGAGGGCATTCGGAAAAATTAAAAGGGGACAGATTCAGAACCAATGCTAGGAAGTTCTTCTTCACCCAACGGGTGGTGGACACCTGGAATGCGCTTCTAGAGGGTGTGATAGAACAGAGTACAGCATTGGGGTTCAAGAAAGGATTAGATAATTTCCTGAAGGAAAAGGAGATAGAAGGGTATAGATAGAGGATTACAATACAGGTCCTGGACCTGATGGGCTGCCGCGTGAGCGAACTGCTGGGCATGATGGACCTCTGGTCTGACCAGCAGAGGCACTGCTTATGTTCTTATGTCAGTGACAGCATTCCAAGCCATTGTTCGTCACTGAGGTCAGCCATAATTCAACCTCATGGCTATATGGCAAAGAACAAAAAGGCAGACAGGTTTTTCAGTTGAAGATGAGCCCATAAGCGCAGGTCTGGATGCTCTGGCCCAACCATGGCTGCACAGCATACTATTATACATATTTCCTCCATGGCCCATGATGGGCCTAATCCTTCAAAGGATCACAAGTCATCACAGGGAGGTCATACTGGTAGCTCCAGACTGGCAATGCAGACCGTGGTATGCAGATCTGGTGAATCCTCAAACGGGTTCCGGTCTCAGGCTACAGGTGCATCCGGAACTTCTTTCCCAGGGTCCAAGATTCCTAGAGGATCTGGATCACTTTGCTCTTACAGCTTGGCTGTCGAATGCAAAGCATTAGCATGTAAGGGATTCTCAGAAGTGGTCATTACTATTCTCGTCAAGTCTAAGAAGCTGACAACAGTCTCGGCCTATGCTAAGGTGTGGCAGACTTTCCAGCAGTGATGTATCCAGGAACAGGTGGAATTGTTTTCAAGCTGGCCTTGACAAGGGACATACGGTGGCTTCCCTTTGGGTCCAAGTTGCCGGGCTCACTTATTTCAGGGCTCGAGACCGAAGAACTATGCTGTATTCTCATCCAATATACAATTGGCTAACACACTTAATCCCTCGGAAAAGGAGTCTGAACTGGGAAAAGAATAATTACACAGAAAAAATTATTTCAATAATGGACATCAGTATGAGCCCTTGGTGAGTAAACGGAAACTTATGGCTCGGGTCGTGTCTCATAGGTGACCAGCACCAGACCGAAGTCTAAGTGAGAACTGCCCCATACATCATTTAGTCCTTTGCAAAGTTATCAAACATGTGAATGAAATCACACTCTCATAAAAAAAGTTTAAATCAGACCTACACACCGAGGGAGAAAGGGTGGAGAAAACACATACACTCCCTAGAAACCAACCCAATAATAGATAAAATAAAATATAATATAAATATGATATAAAGTGCAAAAGTGGTAAATAATGAAAGCGAATTGTGATATGATATAAAGTGCAAGTGCTCACATATAAGTCATACTATTCATGCTGTAGCTAACGCAAAAAATCATGTAGTAATAAGCAGAAAATGCTAATAACTAAAGTAAAATTCATGCAAGGTTCAAGAAACAAAGAGTGAATGAATAAATAAATAAACTCAATCCTAGTTCATAAAATAGGCTGGAGGAATACTAATACTATAAAAAAAATCCATGCTTTCTCATAATAATTCATAAAGTCACTTAAACCATTTAAGCATTCTGTATAGAGTTCTTGCATGCAGTCAGTAATTCATAATGCTGCTTGGAGAGGTGAAAAAATTAATCTAACACTCTTCAAATGTTCAAATTTAGTTCCAATCTGTTTATTATAAAATCACACAGATACAGAAAACATACATCGACTTGTACAGTTCACAAAAGTCATGGTGAAACTAAAGTACAATATAGCAAACAAATCAGATATTCACAGGCAAAATATAATATATATAGTGAAAGTATCATAAAGATTAAACATAAACATCAATGGGAGCCCAAAGAGATTGGGTCGATAGTCTCTGACGATGTGGCATTTTATCAGCTGCATATTGTTCGAATCTTTTATATAAGCACTAGTGTTTAAGCCCGTTAGATTAACGGGTGCTAGAATATATGTGAAAATTACTGAAAACTTAATGTGAGAGCTTTAATATCCATTGTATGGTTGATTTATTTAAAGTTTTTATATTTTTCCTATTTGTTGCATACTTTGTGCTTAATAAATTGTTTTTTTGTCCATTTTTTCTGCAGATCTGTATAAGTCTGAGTGTCTGTGTGTCTCTCTCTCCTTGTCCAGTGTTTCTTGTGTTGTTGTTTTTTTCAATGTCTCTTTAGATTCCTGTCCAGAAATTCTGAGTGTCTTTGTCTCTCTCTCTCCTTGTCCACTGTATTTATTTTTTTTTTTTCAATCTGTCTCTTTAGCCCCCTGTCCTTCTGTGAGTGTCTGTGTGTCTCTCTCTCCTTGTCCAGTGTTCCTGTCCTTCTGTGAGTGTCTGAAATTTGTTTTGACAACTGTGGAAGCAAAGAAGAACGTACATACCTCTTTACTTTCATTCAGGTTGGGTTGAGCTGCCACATTTGTTCTGGGAACATCACAAAGCTGTCTGCCTGTATTTCTCCCCAGCCAATTTCCCTCCCTCTCAAGTCCCTGTGCATCACTTGCCAGGGCGCATCCTCCCACGACCCCGGTCTGCATATTTAGGTGTGGCTGTGAGTTCGGGCTCTTCAAATGAGCTGACACTTAGGTGTGTGTGTGAGTTCGGGAGGAGCTGGCGCTTAGTTGTGCCTGTGATTTCGGGCAAGGTCGGTGCATAGTCGGCCTGGAAGAGTCGATCGGGCTGGGGCTCTCGTGCACGATTGCAAGGTGGGCTGCGTGGGAGTTTGGCTTGTGTGAACAGTGGGCGTAGGGCTTCGTGTGGGGAAGAGTCCCGCCTCCTTTTTCAGTTTTTGTATCGCTGGTACTGTCGGTTTGGGCCACGTGCAGGAAGAGTTAAAAGCAGCGCTGGGGGCTCGGTAGGTGTTGGAAGAAGGCTGGGGAGCCTCTCGATGGATTGCTAAAAAAGGAAGTGGGGGTGGGCACTGTGAGAATATCTGTCGGGGGACTGTCGCTGCAAGGGAGCCGCTTTCAAAGCCGCCGCCGCGGCTCCTCTCATGAGCTGCACTTGCGTCGGAAGATGAGAGAGGAGCCGCCGCGGCTTTGGGGGGTCTGTAGTCCGAAGCTTTAGAGGGACTGAAGGGGACGGAGAAAAACAAATCGCGGATGCTGGGAAGTAAGGTTGGCGAGTCGCGCATGCGCACTCCTGCGGCCACGGAACTACTGATCATGGAAGCATGCAAATAGGAGTGCTCATGCGCGAGTTAGCCTTTTATTATATAGAATAAGGAATGCCACCAGAAGGTGAAATTCAGTCAAGAAGCTGACTTCCAATTTTGAAGCACATGTTGAATACCTACTGAAATCATAATGTCAATCAGCTTGTCTTCACATAGACTGGATTTAAAGCAGGGGTGAAGAGAGCGCTTAATAATAATATCAAAGGAGAGATCAGGATGGAAACGACAGTAAGGGCGGACAGCTTGGAATCAATATGGGTTAAACTGACAGGAGGAAATGGAGCAGACATCAAATTGGGACTGTACTATCGCCCACCAGGACAGCCAGAAACAAACGACCAGGACCTGGAGGACGAATTGAGGCAGGTATGCAAACTTGGAAGTGTGGTGGTTATGGGGGATTTCAACTACCCTGGAATAGACTGGAACACTGGACACTCCAATTGCACGAGAGAAACTAAATTCCTAGAGGCAACGAGGGACTGTTACATGGAACAGCTGGTCACGAAACCAACGCGAGGGGATGCCACTTTGGACTTAATCCTCAATGGGCTAGGGGGACCCGCAAAGGAGGTGGTAGTACTAGCACCATTAGGAAACAGTGATCACAACATGATACAGTACAAACTAAACATAGGAACACAAAAGGTGAAAAGAACCACAACGACAGCACTCAACTACAGAAAAGGAAATTACGAGGCCATGAGGAAAATGGTGGGAAAAAAGCTCAGCAACAGCTCAATGAAGATGGAGACCGTAGAGGAAGCCTGGGCCCTACTCAAGGGCACGGTGCACGAGGCACAAGACCTGTACATCCCAAGATTTAGGAAAGGGTGCAAAAAGAATCGAGCTCAAAACCCGGCGTGAATAAACAATGCAGTAAAAAAGGCAATAAGTGACAAGAAATCATCTTTCAGAAAATGGAAAAAGGACCCAACAAGGGACAACCAGAAGGAGCACAAAAGGCACCAGAAAGAATGTCACCGAGAGGTTAGGAAAGCAAAAAGAGAGTATGAGGAAAGACTGGCGGGGGAAGCAAGAAACTTCAAACCATTCTTCAGGTATGTGAAGGGGAAGCAACCAGCCAGGGAGGAAGTGGGACCATTGGACGACGGAGACAGGAAAGGAGTGGTAGCAGAGGAAAAAGAGATAGCTGACAGATTAAACAAGTTCTTCTCGTCAGTCTTCATGAGAGAGGACATATCCAATATCCCAGAACCTGAGGAGATCATAAATGGAGACCACGATGAAAAGCTGGTCCAATTAGAGGCGAGCCGAGAGGATGTCCTCCGACAGATAGACAGACTGAAGAGCGACAAATCACCGGGCCCGGACGGCATCCACCCAAGGGTAATAAAGGAACTGAGAAACGAAATAGTGGAAACACTTTGCCAAATATGTAATCTATCCTTGAAAACTGGGGAGATCCCAGAGGACTGGAAAATAGCAAATGTCACGCCCATCTTTAAGAAGGGATCAAGAGGAGATCCGGGAAACTACAGGCCGGTGAGCTTGACCTCAGTCCCGGGAAAGATGATGGAAGCACTGGTCAAGGACACAATCTGCGAGCACATAGAAAAAAATGGACAACTGAAGGCGAGCCAGCACGGCTTCTGCAAGGGTAGGTCGTGCCTCACGAACTTACTGTACTTCTATGAGGGAATAAACAGCCAGATGGACAAGGGGGAAGCCATAGACATCATCTACCTCGACTTCCAAAAAGCCTTCGACAAGGTACCTCACGAAAGGCTGCTTAAGAAGCTGTGGAATCACGGGGTGCAAGGGGATGTACACAGATGGATCAGACACTGGCTGGCGGGCAGAAAATAGAGGGTTGGAGTAAAAGGGCATTACTCAGACTGGCAATGGGTCACGAGCGGAGTCCCTCAGGGATCGGTGTTGGGACCACTCCTGTTCAATATATTTATCAACGACCTGGAGACGGGGACAAAATGTGAGGTCATTAAATTTGCTGATGACACCAAACTCTGTAGCAGGGTCAAAACCAAGGAGGATTGTGAAGACCTGCAGAGGGACCTGACGAGACTAGAGGAGTGGGCAAAAAAATGGCAAATGAGTTTCAATGTGGACAAATGCAAGGTCATGCATGTAGGGAAAAAGAACCCGATGTTCAGCTAAAAAATGGGGGGAATATTGCTAGGGGTGAGCGACCTTGAAAAAGACCTGGGGGTGATGGTGGACGCAACATTGAAACCATCGGCGCAGTGTGCGACAGCCTCAAAGAAAGCAAACAGAATGCTGGGCATCATCAAAAAGGGTATCACAACCAGGACGAAAGAACTCATCATGCCACTGTATCGTGCAATGGTGCGCCCGCACCTGGAATACTATGTCCAGTACTGGTCGCCGTACCTCAAGAAAGACATGGCAGTACTCGAGGGAGTCCAGAGAAGAGCGACAAAACTGATAAGAGGTATGGAAAATTTTTCATACGCTGACAGGTTAAAAATGCTGGGGCTGTTCTCCCTGGAGAAGAGGAGACTTAGAGGGGACATGATAGAAACCTTCAAAATCCTGAAGGGCATAGAGAAAGTGGACAAGGACAGATTCTTCAAACTGTGGGGAACCACAAGCACTAGGGGTCACTCGGAGAAATTGAAAGGGGACAGGTTCAGAACAAATGCTAGGAAGTTCTTTTTTACCCATGGAACGCTTTTCCAGAGGTTGTGATAGGCCAGACCACAGTACAGGGGTTCAAGGAAGGTTTGGATAGGTTCCTAAAGGATAAAGGGATTGAGGGGTACAGATAGAAGCAGAGGTAGGATATAAAAATGGTCAAATCACTTCACAGGTCAAAGGACCTGGTGGGCCACCGCGGGAGCGGACCACTGGGCGGGATGGACCTCTGGTCTGACCCAGTGGAGGCAACTTCTTATGTTCTTAGATCAGCAGTACATTTAGTAATATGACATATAAAGGACCAAATCTGCATCCAAAAAGGTTTAATAAGAGGACATGAGAATAACATGTGTCTAAGCGTTCCTTGTGATTGTAAACAATGCCAGCAATTATCATCAGGAATAAGGTTTGCTTTCTTCTTTTTGTAAGGAGTCCATATCGCTCTCCACATTACAAATAGAAGTGATTGAGACATACTAGCTGATAACAAGGGTCTGTTAATTTTTGACCATAATCTACACCAGGGGTGCCCAACGCGTCGATCGCGATCGACAGGTCGCTCGCTCAGGCGACCCCAGTCGATCGCAGAACGGGTTCCCTTCTTCCCTTCTCTTTTTTCCCCTTCTGACTGGCCCGCTCCTGAATTCTGCTGCTGCCTCCGCTGCTCAACATTTAAAAAAAAAACCAAAAAAAGGCTTGGAGAACTTATGCTCCGGGGGCTAACATGTGCTTGTACCGGCTTCCCTCTGAAACCGGAAGTTATGTCCGGGGAGGGGGAGGGGGTAAGAAGTGAAGCCGGCACGCACATGTTAGAGCCCTGTTCGCGGGCTAAAGCGGGAGACAGGTCAGTGAAGCTTGCGATTTGCTCTTCTTGCTGCCAGGTCCTGCCTACTTTCTGTTTCCTCAAAGGCAGGACCCGGCAGCATTTTTCCCAAAATGTCGATCTTGGGCCGATCAGCCTTCCTCTTCCCGACCTCAATTGTGCCGTCGGAGAGGAAGTTCTGGCCAGCGGAACTTCCTCTCTGACGGCAAAATTGACGTCGGGGAGAGGAATGCTGGTGGGCCCGAAGCAAGGAGAGCTTGGCCGGCGGCGGGCGGCTTTGGAGGCCTGTTATCCGATGGCAGCGGCAGAAGCAGTGGCTTGTGGGTGGGCAGGGAGGGAGAAAGAGGGCAAGCAGGGAGACAGAAGGAAAGAAGAGAAACAGAAAAAAAGAATGGGGACATGAAGAGAGAAAGAAAGAGAGGGCAAGGAGAGAAGAAGAAAACATTGGGGAGGGGGGAATGAGGTCAGGAAGAGAGGAAGCATACAGGCTAAAAGAAGGGAAGAAAGATTGGATGCACAGTCAGAAGAAGAAAGTGCAACCAGAGACTCATGAAATCACCAGACAAGGTAGAAAAAATGATTTTATTTTAAATTTAGTGATCAAAATGTGTCTGAATTTATATCTGCTCTCTATATTTTACAATATGGTCCCCTTTTACTAAACCGCAATAGAGGTTTTTAGCGCAGGGAGCCTATGAGCGTCGAGAGCAGCGCTGGGCATTCAGCGCAGCTCCCTGCACTAAAAACTGCTATCGTGGTTTAGTAAAAAGAGAGGGGGTGGGTATTTGTCTATTTTTGTATGGTTGTTACTGAGGTGACAGTGCATAGAGTCATCTCCTTTGACCTCTTTGAAAAAACCCCAGAATAGGAATGATAATTAACAATTGTATGCGTACAGTGTGCGTTGTGTTTTTTTTTTAAATTTTATTGTTGGTAGATCATTTTGACTTGGTCATTTTAAAAGTAGCTCGCAAGCCCAAAAAGTGTGGGCACCCCTGATCTACACCATTCCATATCAGTCAACAATCCATCTAAGTCTTTGGACCATTTATCAACAATGGTCGGGGATGATTTATAATAAAAATCTCTTAAGATCTTATAATAAAATGACATAGCCTTTCCTATATCTATAGTCGTAGTACTCCACATATAGATGGACGAGGTATCAGATAAGTGTAAATTGGATAGAAGAGAGGATAGAGTTGACCATTGATGTTTCTTAGTTGAGAGAGATGGAAAGGATTCACAAAATTTGGAAAAGGGCAATAAATCAGATCCATTAAAAAGGGACCGAACTTTCCACACACCTGCATCTTTCCATTTCTTCCAGTTCAAACATCGTTTGTTTAGTTTTAGTGACATATTGTTCCAGAGGGTCATATCCATGTGTGAAAAGATGGAATGTACTGCTACCTTATCAAGTGCTCGAAGTGCAGTATGAGTCACTGGAAAGAGAAGGAATTGTTTAGCCCTTTCAGGACCAAGGGACATATTTGTCCCATAACTTTAAAATCCTATAAATTTTGATTGGGATAGTCTACAGTTCTAAATTTGATATGTACGGATTCCATATGATACTGCCTTTATGTAAACAAACTGGTTCCGACATTCATTCATTAGCGTGGTTCCAGATTGACGAGAAGATTCACTTGCCACACTGTCCATAAGCCAGAAGTGTGATTTAAAAAAAAAAAAAAAAATGATATTTCACAAAAAAAAAAATCAATTTTTTGGCATCTGCAAGCCCTTTTTACCATAAAAATGTCGTCAAAACCACAAAAATTGGCCTACGATCCTTATGGTCCTGAAAGGGTTAAGAAGTTTAGGCATAGTCATAGTAGGAAGAGCGTATATAGGTATTGGTCTGCTAAGGGAAACTTCCAAGTTTAACCAAGAAGGGATTATAAAAGGATCATCTGACGCTCTATATGTTATACAATAGGAACCATATTTGGCTAAGGAGGCTAAATGATATTTATAAAAATCGGGAAAATTTATCCCCCCCTTGGGATTTTGCTGCTCTCAATTTGCTGAGCGTTATTTTAGGTCTTTTATGCTGCCAGATAAAAGAAGTTAATTGACTGTCTATCCATTTGTACAGTTGTGGTTTACATAAGCTAGGAAGCATGATGAGTTTAAATAGAATTTGAGGAGATAGAGTCATTTTGATTGCGGAAATACGACCCCACCAAGTAATAAATAGTGGAGACCATTGTGATAAGGTATTATTTATCAATTCTTTCAATTTAGTGATATTGAAGTCCATAACAACCTCAGGGTCTTTATGTACATATACACCTAGATATTTTATAGGCAAGGTGGACCACGAGAATGAAAAATTTTGTATGTCAGAGTATGAAACGTGGTCATTAAGCGGAAAGATAACTGATTTGCTCCAATTTACTTTATATCCTGAGAAAGATGAGTATATTTCCGTCAAGGGGATGAGGGCAGACAGGGAGTCTTGAGGATTTTTAAGAAAAAGCATAATGTCGTCAGCATATGCTGCTATTTTAAAGTCATGGGGTGTTGAAGGTATTCCTTGTATGGAAGGGGATTGTCTAATGGCAGATATTAAGGGTTCTAACGAAAGATTAAAAAAGAGAGGTGAAAGAGGGCAACCTTGCCTTGTTCCCCTATGTAAAGGAATTGGATTAGAGAGTGAGTTATTGATTAATATTCTAGAGTGTGGTTTCCAGTATAGTGCGCGTATCCAAGCCACGAAATCATCACCAAAATGAAACCACTTAAGAACCTGTAGTAGGAACTGCCATTTGACCCTGTCAAATGCCTTTTCAGCGTCTATTGCTAGTCCTACCACAGGTTCAGCTAATACTTTTGCACAACCAGAGATATTATGAAAAATGCGTAAATTGTCTCCTATATAGTGTTGTTTGATAAAGTCTACTTGGTCAGGAGCTATGAGTAGATGTATTACTTTATTTATTCTGTTAGCTAAAATTTTTGCAAGAATTTTATAATCCGAATTAAGTAAAGAGATTGGTCTATAATTGCTCACTTTAGTGGGATCTCTATCTGGTTTAGGGAATATTATTATGTTGGCTTCCGTGAAGTTACGTTGGAAATCAGGATGTGAGATTTTTATAATTAAAATATTGCAATAAGTGGGGGCTGAGTTGTGTGGATAAAACTTTGTAAAATTCACTGGTAATGCCATACGGGCCCGGAGATTTATTAGATGGAAGCGTTTGGATAGTGGATTGGATTTCCTGCACGGTGATCTTACTCTCTAGTTCCTCTTTGAGATGGGATGGCAAAGTTGGGTGAGATATTGTATTTAAGTAATTTGTTACTTCTTCAGATGATGAGTCAGATTCCGATTGGAATAATTCGGAGTAAAATTTTTCAAACTCCGTACTAATACCAATTGAATCAGTAATTGATTGATTGTGGGAAATAGTGATAGAAGAGATGTGATGCGTCTCATTTTTCTTTTTCAAATAGCGAGCTAGAGCCTTACCCATCTTGTTGCCTCCAATATAATGCCCAGATTTTAAAATGAAAATATCATTGTTTGCTAAGGCAGACGCAATAGCGTTATACTCATATTTCTTTTTCATAAGTTGGGCATGCGATATCATGTCAGAAGGATCAGAAAAAAATTGGGTTTCAAGACTTGTTATATCAGATTCAAGAGTATTCAATTGGGTATTGGATTGTTTACGTTTCCAAGCCATAAGACTAATAAGTTCACCCCGTAATGTGGCTCTATAAGATTCCCAAATAATGGCTTGTGACATGGAAGGGTCCGAATTAGTGATGAAGAAGTTATTGGTGAATTCTTTTAATTTAGTAATGATTGAATCGTCAGATAAAACACTATTGTTTAGTCTCCAGATACGCTTGATACATGGAAACAAGGAGATTGAGAGAAAAAGCGAAATTGGAGCATGATCAGAAATTATTATAGAATGGTTAATAGCATTGGAGATGTTTGTTGAGAAAGAAGAGGATATTAAAAAATAATTTAATCTGGCATAAGTATTGTGGGGGGCTGAAAAGTGTGTATATTCTCGTTCTTTTGGATGTAAGGTTCTCCAGGGATCAATGAGATTAAAATTTTTTATAAGGGTTTTAATTTCTACTAGAGTCTTGGACTTGGCCGGTCTGCATTTGGATGTTCTATCTAAAAGAAGATCTAGGGGTTGATTGTGATCCCCCCTATAATAATTGGAGCATCCGGATAGTTCAACAGAGTGTTTTACAAGGAGCAATAGTAATTGGGAATGTCAGACACAGGGGCATATATATTTAGGAATAATATAGGTCTATTATAAAGAGTCATATAAACTAAACACCATCTACCTTCTGAATCAGATTCAGTAGCAATAATGGAGTACTGGAGAGATGATTTAAAGTATATCGAGATCCCATTTTTTTTCCTCAATGCAGGAGAAAAAAAAGGTGTAGAATAACCAGGAATCATAGTTTTTGCGCTATCAGCATGTGAGAGGTGTGTTTCCTGGAACATAATAACATCTGGCTTGAGTGAACGCAGATAATTGGTCACCTTTTTACGTTTGATGCAGTGATTCAAACCATTGACGTTAAAGGAAAGAATATGTAAGTTAGTCATGGAACATCAGAGAAACAACACACAGTAGATCAAGTAGAAAAAACAAATTTTCATTATAAAAGCACATATAAGCTAAAAGAATTGAGAAGCATAGTGACTTTTGGAACTGATAGGATAACCAAAATGTCATCTCAAAACAAGGCAAACAGTGCCAGAGAGAGGACATTTGAACCAGCTAAAGTGAAACCGGAAACCTATAGAGGACGAACAGCGCCCCCAACTGAGCTCTCCAAGAGCGGCAGGAAACATGGAAGTGAAACATAGTGAGATCAAGAAAACATTCTCCACACAGCAAGATCATACCAGGTTGAACATAATTTACCAAAATAAACTCATTGCATCTTAATAGAATCAATAGATTTCTGCAACTCAACCGGATCTAAATAGGTGGAAGTTTTATTATGATGTGTGACCAGCATTTTGGCCGGATAAAGTAGGCCAAATCAGGCACCAATTTCCTTCAGATCCTGTCTCTGCTGTAGAAAAGCTTTTCTTCGGGCCGCCGTGGATTTCGCCAGATCTGGTACCAGGAGAATTTTTTTTCCCTGGTAAAGAATCTGCTTCTTCTCTTTGCCAGCTAAGAGAATCTGTAGCGCATGTTGGTATCTCAGAACTTTCGCTACGATGGGACGAGGCGCTTTTTGAGCAGGATTTATTCGCGAAGGAACTCGATGCGCCCTCTCCAGTTCTAATGGTATGTCAAATTTTAGATCTAGCAAGGAAGGAAGCAATGATGTTAGAAATGCCAGTGTATCCGTTCCCTCGGCTGATTCCGGAATTCCCAAGATTCTTACGTTGTTCCGACGGCTCCGATTCGAGAGGTCTTCCAGATCTGTTTTTAAAGCTGTAATATCCCAATCGTGTTTAGGGATAAGGGAGACATTTTGAACATGTGCTGCTTGAAAAGATTCCAGCGCATCTAGTCTGTGCCTAGCGTTGATGAATTGCGAATTCAGGGCTCCGCCCACCCCCAGTGCGTCAGAAGCAGCGCGACTCGGCTCACCCTTATAAGGGAGAGCCGCGGAGATTCGAGTTCAGCCGGTGGGGGAGGCAGGAACCACCGGAGCTGCAAATTCTGTAAGGAGATAGTCTTATTCTTTAAATACTTATACCAGCAGAGGCTTGTAAAGATCGCAGGCAGCGCGGGGTAGGCGAGAGGTAGCTCCGCCCACCCCCAGCGCGTCAGAAACAGCGCGACTCGGCTCACCCTTATAAGGGAGAGCCGCGGAGATTCGAGTTCAGCCGGTGGGGGAGGCAGGAACCACCGGAGCTGCAAATTCTGTAAGGAGATAGTCTTATTCTTTAAATACTTATACCAGCAGAGGCTTGTAAAGATCGCAGGCAGCGCAGGGTAGGCGAGAGGTAGCTCCGCCCACCCCCAGCGCGTCAGAAACAGCGCGACTCGGCTCACCCTTATAAGGGAGAGGGCCAACGGCGCGCGGCCATTCGGCGCGCAGCAAAGGCGCTCGCCTTAGCGAGAGCGCCTTTGCGAAGACGCCTTAAGAAAGAGCCAGGAAGAAAGGCCAACAAATTAATTGATCCCCAATCCTTGGGTCATAAGGAGGCTATGAGCGCCCACGGAAGCCAGAAGATGAGCTTTCCTGTGTTCTGTACCGGCTGCAGTATGTATGAATACCTCCCCTTTGGGACTATGGCATACATTTGCAGTCGGTGCAGGGAGCTGGAAAGCCTGAAACAGCAAGTCTGGTTGCTGGAGGGAACGGTGAAGGAACTAGAAGAACTTCTCATTATTAAAGATGAAAATCGCACGCAGGAGAGGTTGACTGTGGAGTCCAGCTCTAATGAAGTGATTGAAGAATTGGAGAGATACATCGAAGATGCCCACCAGCAGATTGTGGAGACCCCAGGGCTTGAGATCAGCAACCAAACAACCAAGGAGGCTGGAACAATTGATGCAGAAAGTGACAACAATCCAATCAGCACAGACGATAGACCAACTGAGGACGAGACACAGATGAATGCAAGCATGACTTACGCCGAGGATACAGACTTAAGACCCCCAAGGATCATCCAACTAGAGAAGATTGGGATTATAGTCGGAGATTCCATAATAAGAAATGTGGACAGCCACATTGCGGGAGGAAGAAGGGATAGATTAGTCACCTGCCTTCCTGGTGCAAGAGTCAAGGATGTGGCCAGCAGGATCACCAGGATCATAGATGGAGCAGGGGGAAAGGAAACTACTGTGCTCATCCATGTGGGAACCAATGATGTTTGCAGACTGAAGTACAACAGGGAAGAATTAAAGGATCAGCTCCGCTCACTTGGAAGGCAGTTGAAGGTGGCTTTCTCGGAAATCCTTCCGGTACCGAGAGCGGACGCTACGAGACAGGATGAACTGAAAGCTGTGAACGCCTGGATGAGGCGTTGGTGTGAGGAAGAGGGTTTTGACTTTGTGCGAAACTGGTCAACATTCTGGGGAAAGAGTGGGTATTATAGAAAGGACGGACTTCACCTAGCCAAACAAGGCGCGAGAGTTCTGGCTGAGAACATAAGGAAGTTCATTGAGAAGGCTTTAAACTAAAGATCAGGGGAGAGCCGACAGTCGACAGCCGGTCGATGGCCCGGACACCAAGATATCCTGAGGAAGCAACACCAAGCAATCATACAGATATAGGGCATGATTATGAGGACACTACAAGAGAAAATAAAAAGGATCAATTAGATACAAAAAAGGATGTGGGGACCACTAAAGCCAGTAACTTACCACGAAAAGAACTTAAATGTATGTACACGAATGCCAGAAGCTTAGGAAACAAAATGGGAGAGCTGGAAGAATTAGCAAGTAGACAGCAACCGGATATCATAGGAATAACAGAAACATGGTGGAATGAAGAAAATGAATGGGATACAGCATTACAAGGATATAAACTATATAGAAGAGATAGGATAGGGCAGAAAGGGGGAGGTATTGCCCTATATGTCCAAGAAGAAATAGAGTCTGTTAGAGAAGAAGAGAAAGAAGCAAATGGAAAACTAGAATCACTCTGGATAAAGATTCCTGGACATAAAGAGGCTGACACACAAATTGGCCTCTATTACCGACCTCCGGGACAGACTGAGGAAACCGACATAGAAATGATGGAGGAAATTAATCGGGGAAGTAAATCAGGCAATGTGACGATCATGAGAGACTTCAACTTTCCAGGGATAAGCTGGAATTTGGGAACGTCAAACTGCGGCAGGGAATTAAAATTCCTGGATATGATAGGAGACTGTTTCATGGAACAAATGGTAGGAGAACGACAAGAGGAAATGCAGTCCTGGATCTGGTCATAAATGGCATTTCGGGAAGAGCAACAGATGTAAAAGTTAAGGCCCCGCTAGGGACAAGTGATCACAATATGATCTTTCTTACCATTAGCATCGGAAAGGGGAAACCAATCAAGAATAAAACCAAGACCCTTAACTTCAAAAAAGGAAATTACGACAGCATGAGATCCATGGTTAGAAAACGGCTCAAGAAGCACAAAGCAGAAAACCAAACAGTTGATCAAGCATGGTCACTGCTGAAAAACACCATCACAGAAGCACAGAATCTTCACATACCGAAAATATCTAAAGGAAGGCGGAAGAAGAACAAAGAACCAGCGTGGTTATCAAAAGAGGTGAAAGATGCAGTGAGGGAGAAGAGGAATTTGTTTAAAAAATGGAAGCGAGAAAAAACATTAGAGGCCTGGAACTGTCACAAAATTGACCAGAAAAAGTGTCATAGAGTGGTAAGAGACGCCAAAAAAGTCTATGAAGAAAAGATAGCTCAGGAAACTAAAAATTTCAAGCCCTTTTTTAGATATATAAAAGGTAAGAAACCAGCAAGAGAGACAGTGGGCCCTCTCGACGACCAAGGAAAGAAAGGTTCAATTAAAGAGGATAAACAGGTTGCCGATAGGTTAAATTCATTCTTTGCCTCTGTCTTCACAAAATGAGGACATTTCAACAGTGCCAGACACAGGAAAGATATTCACCGGAGGCATAGAAGAAAGCCTCACATCAGTAAATGTGACGTTGGACATGATATACTTTCAGATTGACAAACTGAAAAGTGACAAATCCCCTGGACCGGATGAAATTCACCCGAGAGTTTTAAAGGAACTTAAGGTCGAAATTGGTGAATTGCTACAAACTGTGGCTAATATGTCAATTAGAACCGAGCAAATACCAGAAGACTGGAGGATAGCAAATGTTGTCCCAATTTTCAAAAAAGGATCAAGAGGTGAACCAGGAAACTATCGACCTGTGAGCCTCATTTCGGTTCCTGGGAAGATAATTGAAACACTGATTAAAGACAACATAGTACAACATTTGGATGATCACAACCTAATAAGAGCTAGCCAACACGGTTTCAGGAAAGGGAAGTCATGTTTGACAAATTTACTACAATTCTTTGAGAAAGTAAACAAACAAGTGGATAGTGGGGAGTCCGTGGACATAGTCTACTTGGACTTCCAGAAAGCGTTTGACAAGGTTCCACATGAAGAAACTACTAAGCCATGAAGAAACTACTAAGCCATGGAGTAGGAGGAGAACTGCACAGATGGATCGGCAAGTGGTTGGAGAACAGAAAGCAGAGGGTTACCATAAATGGGAAATTCTCGGACTGGGAAAGGGTGACTAGCGGCGTGCCCCAGGGCTCGGTTCTTGGGCCCATCTTGTTCAATATTTTTATAAACGATCTGGAAGAGAAAACAACTTGCAATATAATAAAGTTTGCAGACGATACAAAACTATGTCGGGCGGTTGACTCTCAAAGGGACTGCGAGGAACTCCAGAAGGATCTGAACAGGCTGGAAGCATGGGCATCAAAGTGGCAGATGAATTTTAACATAAACAAATGCAAGGTGATGCATCTAGGGAAAAAAAACAAAGAACACGAATATAAGATGCTGGGGGCGACATTAGCAAAATGCGAACAAGAAAGGGATTTGGGGGTACTGATTGACAGAACCCTAAAGCCTTCGGCACAATGCGCGGCAGCGGCGAAGAAAGCAAACCGGATGTTGGGCATGATTAAGAAGGGAATCACGAGTAGATCGGAAGATGTAATAATGCCACTTTATAGAGCAATGGTTAGACCGCAATTGGAGTACTGTGTACAACACTGGTCTCCATACCTCAAGAAAGATATAACCCTGCTGGAGAGGGTACAGAGGAGAGCCACGAAACTTGTCAAGGGATTGGAGAATTTGAGCTACAAAGAGCGCCTTATGAAATTGGGACTGTTTACCCTCGAGCAGAGAAGACTGAGAGGGGATCTAATAGAGACTTTTAAATTAATAAAGGGATTTGATAAAATGGACCAAGAAGAAGCTTTACTAACTTTTTCGGAGGTGACACGGACAAGAGGTCACAGACTGAAACTGAGAGGCAGCAGGTTCAGGACGAATGTCAGGAAGTTCTTTTTCACACAGAGAGTGCTGGGAATTTGGAATGCTCTCCCGGAGGATGTTGTGACAGAGATTACTGTTCTGGGATTCAAGCGCAAGTTGGATGCACACCTTCTTGCAAATCATATTGAGGGCTACGGTATATCTGGGTCTCCAATCAGGAGCACCTAAATGGCCGCCGCGTGTGCGGATCACCGGACTGGATGGACCTCGGTCTAATCCGGTGAAGGCTTTTCTTATGTTCTTATGATTCTTCCACCTGTTTTGTCATGATATTTTTAAAGGCACGCATCTCAGTAAGGAGTAATTCGAGTTGTGAATCCACTGTTTTCGACGGTTGTTTTTCAGGCGAAGGAGCCTCATGTTTAGGCCTTTTACCGCTGGGGGTTGCAGTCGGCGATTGCTCTCCTTTGCTGCTCATGATAAAGTTTTATAAGTGAGGAGCCACTCCGAAATTAGATTACAATGATTTAGATCTCTGAGAGGAATGTTGTCTCTGTAAGTAGCCTGCCGCCTCGGAGAGCACTCAGTTAGCGCGTCTGGTCGCCATGTCCAAAATTGTAAAGAATTCGTAAAAGCATGAACACAATTCATAAGTCCAAAGGAAGTAAATAGAGAAAGTTCAAGTCCATAACCCTACTAGGATTGTGTCCTTGGCACCGTTTATTTTAAGGTGCCTCTCAATCAATGGCACTATTCACTTAATGAAGAAATTCATTCACACAAAATCACACATAGAATAAATATCACCATGGAGCTCCGTTTCGCTACCTTCGTCAGGAGCGGAGATTGCCTACAAAAGTGTGGGTAACCAACACCAGCTGCTTAGGCCTGTCGGTCTGAGCTTCCACAGCGTACAGCAGTCAAAATGCTGTTATTGGGTTGGTTTCTAGGGAGTGTATGTATTTATTGTGTTTTCTCCACCCTTTCTCCCTCGGTGTGTAGGTCTGATTCACATGTTTGATAACTTTGCAAAGGACTAAATGATGTATGGGGCAGTTCTCATTTAGGCTTCGGTCTAGTGCTGGTCACCTATGAGACACGGCCCGAGCCAAAAGTTTCCGTTTACTCACCAAGGGCTCATATTGATGTCCATTATTTAAGGAATTTTTTTCTATTTAGGTTATTTTTTTCCCAGTTCAGACTCCTTTTCCGAGGGATTAAGTGTGTTAGCCAATTGTATATTGGATTTCATTTTTTGGACTCTATTGGCTATTGTCCAAAAGGGTTATATTTTTGTGCTGTATTCCCATCCAGACATAACCAGATTTTTGAAGGGTATACTACCGTAAGCTCCCGTAGTCTCCCAAGACTACAACGGGAGCTCACGGCAGCCATTTCCTATTGGTGATCTGCACTGGGCAGAAGTGTAGTAAGATCGCTCCTGCCCCGAAAGCCTGCTAGACCACCAGGTAAGGCTGGGATGCCGGGGGGAAGGCAGGAGGGAGGCAGAGAAGGTCCGAAACTCAGGTTTTTTCCCTCCCCCCCTAAAAAAAAAAATTTTAAAAATCGCGAATAACCGAATCTGCGGATGCTGAAACCGCGGATTCAGAGGGGTAAGTGTATTCATCACTTTATTTAATACTGAATCATAATTATATACTTTGCGGTATTTCTTTGTACTTGTTCGGCCTTGATCGACAGTGTCAATTCGACAGCGTCAATTTATACTGTGTAGAATTGCATAAAAAGGGTGAAGCAGAATTTCCTCTCTCGTTCGCAAATTTAGTTATTTCAGATCTTAAACAACAAGTTCGGAAGCGATTTGCTGATTTGGATGCAATACTAGGGAAATTAAATTGTTTCAAAATCCGTTTGACTGTGATGTTGCTGCTTTCAATAAAACTCATATCTAGAGCTATTTATCTTTTTCTTTTTTACTACAGCTCACTGAAAAGTGCTTAAGTACCTAATGTGGCCCTCATGGTGAAAAGTTTGGAGACCCCTAGTTTATAGGAGGAAAAAAAAAAAACATGTCACACAAAACATTCTGAAATAAAGCAAAAAAGGGAGGCATGGAAACTGAAATCATTATGAATAATTAATGTTGCATTTTTCTCATGTCTAATTCCGCCAATGTCAAACTGCCATTTTAAATTCACAGTGAACATAGGAAATTATTACTAACTTGTGACTGAGAATTATAAACAGTGTCAAACTCTTCATACTTCTTACAGGCCTCTGCTAATACAGTTCTGTGAATGGGATCCCACAGTTTCTCTTTCCGTTCTTTCTGTATAAAATAAACATTTTAGAGAATGAGAGAGCATCATAATATGATAAATAATGGCAAACAAGGTTCTGTTGTCCTCGCTTAGTCTTCCCATTTGTCCCTGTCTAGATGACCATTTCTCACAGGTGTTATCCAGGGACAGCAGGCAGATATTCCCACATGTAGGCGACATCACTTTTAAGCTTTGTAAAGCTTCAAGAATGCCTGCACCGCACACGTGCGAGTGCCTTCTCATCTGATGTCAGCTCGCAGTTCCTCAGTTCCACAAGCAAGCTAAGAAGCCAACCAGGGAAGTGAGAGGGATGTGAGAATATTTGCTGCTATCCCCGGTAAACACTTGTTACGGTAAGTAACTGTGCTTTATCCTAGGGCAAGCAGGCAGCAAACTCTCACATTTGGGGCTCCTTAGCTTACAGAAATGGGATGGAGGAAGAGTTGGCCATTAGGCAGAAAATAAATTCTGTAATATTGCTTGGACAAAATGACCATCTCATCTGGAATAGAAATCTAGACAGTAGTGAGATGTGAATGTGTGGATTGAGGACCAAGTGGCTGCTTTGCAAATTTCATTAATAGGAGTGGATTGTAAGAAAGCCACTGAGTCTGCCATCGCTCAAACTAGCTGCTTTGCAAACATCCTCAATAGGAGTGGAATCTTGTGTGCTGTAACACGTCCCTCGAGATGCAGCCCAGTCTGAGCATAGCAAAAGGAAATGCAGGCTATCAACCATGAGGAAATAGTTTGTTTGGTGACAGGAAGGCCCAATCTGTTAGGGTCAAAGGAGATGAACAGTTGATGTGAAGATCTGTGATGTGTGTGACTTAGTAGGCCAAAGCATGTTTACAGTCCAACGTATGAAGAGCTGTTTCTCCAGGGTGAGAATGAGGCTTCTGGAAAAATACAGGAAGCACAATGGATTGATTCAGGTGAAATTCTGAGACTACTTTTGGGAGGAATTTAGGATGAGTCATGAGAATTACCTTGTTGTGATGAAATACTGTGAAAGGTGAGTTGCAAACCAGTGCTTGAAGTTCACTCACTCAACGAGTAGAAGTGACAGATCAAAAAGACCACTTTTCAAGTAAGAAATTTAAGATGAGTAGTTGCTAGTGATTCAAAAGGTGTCTTCATCAGACTGGCTAGGACTACATTAAGATCCCAAACAACAGGAGGCAGTGGAAGATTGGAGTTCATGGGTCCTTTCATAAACCAGAAAACTAGGGGGATGAATGGCCAGTAGCTATAGTTGAAAGGAGCATGGTAAGCACTAATAGCATTGAGGTGAACTCTGACTGAAGTGGTTTTAAAACCAGAGTTGGATAAATGGAAAGATAGACTTGTGCAGATGAGGACAGAGCTTGCAGGAATGGGGCAGGGACAGTTAAAGAACTCGCTGGGACGGTCAGGAAAATGAGTTCCTGCGGGGACGAGGAAAATTTGTCTAAACTAAACTAAAGCTTAACTTTATATACCGGGTCATCAACCTAAGGAAGCTCAGCTTACAACAATTAAATAAAAACTAAAGAAAGTAAAAACAAAGGTTTCAAAAGAAATTAATTTTCAAAATGTTTGGCAAATAGAAAAGTTTTTAGAAATTTACGGAAAGATTGGAAAGAACTGGGGCTCCTCAGAATTAGGGGGAGTTCATTCCATAATTGATAAAGTTTAAAAGCCAAAGATTGACTGAAGATCTTAACTCCTTTAATTCCTTTTCTAGAAGGAAGGGAGAGATTGAATTGTTGGATGCCTCTTGCAAAGGAAAAAATTGTAAGCATTCCATAATAAGGAAACGACTGGAATAAAAATACCATATAAAATTTTGAAAGCAATGCAAGCACATTTAAATTGAATTCTAAGATAAACCAGAAGCCAATGAAGAAGCAAAGGGGTCACATGGTCAAATTTACTTTTTCCAAAAATCAGCTTCACAGCAGTATTCTAGATTAATTGTAATATTTGGAGACAGATCTTTGTGATGCCAAGATAAATAGCATTGCAATAATCTAGTTGAGATAATGAATGATTGGACCAAGACAGAGAAATGTCATTCTCTAGTACCAAGTTGTTAGGTGCAAAGATTGCAGATTGAGATACAAAAGAGAATTTTGACTCTGAGTGAAAAGTGATGTGAAGATCTGTAATGGAATTGGATCCTTGGTACTGAATTGAAGTAGAAGGGAGAACCAAGGTTGACTGAGCCACCGAAGAGCTATCAGGATCATGGTGGCTGACTCTTGCTTGAGCTTGATTAAAGTCCTCAGAATAAGAGAAATTAGCAGAAATGCTCGTCCAATCTAAAAGAAAGGCATCTGCTTTGAGGCAATGAGGAAAGTACTGACTGGAGCAGAATTGAGGCAGTTTGCAGCAATTGAGGGGAGATGCAAACAGGTCTAAGGAGTCCCCCAAAGAGAGAAGATGTAGTGCAAGACTATGGAGTGGAGAGACCACTTGTAAGGACAGAGAAATCTGCTGAGATTGTCTACTAGGGCATTCTGTTTGCCTTGTACATATATGGCTTTGAGAAATATGTTGCGAGGAATTGCCCAATTCCAAATGAGCTCGGCTTCTTGGCAGAGAGGAAGAGAGCCCATGCCCACCTGCTTGTTAATGTAGTACATAACCACAATCATCTGTGCGAACAAGCAGGACTTGGTTAGAAAGACGATCTTGAAATGTGATGAGAGCTTTGAAATCGTCCATAGCTCTAACAGGTTGATGTGGAATTTCTTTTCTCGAGAAGTTCACAAACTGAATCCTGAGATTGTCTAGGTGGGCTCCCCAAGCATACATGCACGCATCCGTGGTGAACACCCTGATTTGTCAGATTCAACCACCACTGAAGAGATTGGCAAAGAGGCGAGGTGACTTTAATCTTTTGGGATAAGGAATAGAGAATGACACGGGGAAAAATTCTGTCCCCGTCACCGTCCCGTCCCCAGACCACTATCCTCTACACCGCCCCATCCCCGCTGGTCCTTTCACCGCCCCGTCCCGGTCTCTGCCGTCCCCTACACCTTCGTCACCAACCCGCTGTCTCTTTCACCGCCCCGGCCCCGTCTTCAGCGTCTTCTCCTCTCCATCCACCCACCCCCAGCACCCTTCAAGCGGTCCAGCAGCTCCCTCCCGCCAGCCAGCCGTGCATTTCCCTCCCTCCCTCCTTTTCCCTTACCTTTTCTTCTTGAAACTGGCAAGTTCTATAAGGCTACGAGCTGTATTACAGCCGGAGCCTTGAAGTCGCGTCGGGTTGCCTGCTTGAAAAGTCTCCTCCGATGCAACCGGAAACAGGAAGTTACGTCGGAGGAGACTTTTTCCAGCAGGCAACGCGACGCGACTTCAAGGCTCCGGCTGTAATACAGCTCGTAGCCTTATAGAAATCACCAGTTTCAAGAAGAAAAGGTAAGGGAAAAGGAGGGAGGGAGATGCATGGACGGCCGGCAGGAGAAAGTGGGCTGCCGGATCGAACGCTCGTTCACCATGCGTTCACTACTTGTTCTCCGCCCCGTGCTACCATTCACCGCTCCACGGGGCGGTAAATAGCCTTGTCCCCGAACTCGCGGTGACCTTTTTTTTTTGGTCACCGTTTTGGCGGGTTACCAACAGCCACCGTGCCATTCTCTAATAAGGAACTTGTGGCCTGAGACCACGAGATGCCAAGGTCCACTGAGCTGACCTGAGATGAAGATGAGCAAAGGGAGTTGGTTTGCAGAGTGGAAACATGTTGAGGTAGGAAAGCCTGTAGAAGAGTGGTGTTGAATTCCAGCACTTGAGGGGGTTGAAGATGAGACTTTGGGAAATTGACTTTGAACCCAAGAAGCTGGAGGAAAGCTATTATTAGCTCTGTTGCTGATTGCACTGCTAGATGAGATGTAGCTTTTATCAATCAATTGTCGAGATATGGAAACACTTGAAAACTGTGTGTACAGAGGGTTATTGCCACCACTACTAGACATTTGGTGAACACTATTGGAGAGGAAGCAAGTCCAAATAGCAGAAATTTGCACTGGAAGTGCTGATCAGCTATCCAAAAATACAGAAACTTTCTGTGGTTGGGATGTATGGATATGTTTGTAGGCCTCTTTGAGAATTAAGAGAACATAAGAATTGCCACTGCTGGGTCAGACCAGTGGTCCATTGCACCCAGCAGTCTGCTCATGCGGTGGGCCCCAGGTCAAAGACCTGTGCCCTAACCAAGACCAGCCCTACCTGCGTTCGTTCCGGTTCAGCAGGAACTTGGCCAACCTCGTCTTGAATCCCTGGAGCGTGTTTACCCTTATAACAGACTCCAGAAGAGCATTCCAGTTTTCCACCACTCTCTGGGTGAAGAAGAACTTCCTTACGTTCATACGGAATCTTTCCCCTTTTAACTTCAGAGCGTGCCCTCTCGTTTTCTTTACCTTGGAGAGGGTGAACAACGTGTCTTTATCTACTAAGTCTATTCCCTTCATTATCTTGAATGTTTTGATCATGTCCCCTCTCAATCTCTCTTTTCAAGGGAGAACAGGCCCAGCTTCCCTAATCTCTCACAGTACGGCAACTCCTCATACCCCTTAACCATTATAGTCGCTCTTCTCTGGACCCTTTCGAGTAGTACCGTGTCCTTCTTCATGCACGGCGACCAGTGCTGGACGCAGTATTCCAGGTGAGGGTGTACCATAGCTCGGTACAGTGGCATGATAACCTTCTCTGATCTGTTTGTGATCCCCTTCTTGATCATTCCCCTTATACCCCTTAACCCCCTTGATCATTCCCCTTATACCCCTTAACCCCCTTGATCATTCCCCTCATACCCCTTAACCATTATAGTCGCTCTTCTCTGGACCCTTTCGAGTAGTACCGTGTCCTTCTTCATGCACGGCGACCAGTGCTGGATGCAGTATTCCAGGTGAGGGTGTACCATAGCTTGGTACAGTGGCATGATAACCTTCTTGATCATTCCTAGCATTCTGTTCGCCCTTTTTGCCGCCGCCGCACATTGCATGGACAGCTTCATTGACTTGTCGACCAGTACTCTCAGGTCACTTTCCTAGGGGGTCTCTCCAAGTACCGCCCAGGACATCTTATATTTGTGTATGGGATTTTTGATACTGACATGCATCACCTTACACTTATCCATGTTGAACCTCATTTGCCATGTTGCTGCCCATTTCTCGAGCATGGTTATGTCGCATTGCAGATCTTCACAATCCCCCTGCGTCTTCACTACTCTGAATAACTTCTATCGTCTGCAAATTTAATCACCTCACTCGTTGTACCCATTTCCAGATCGTTTATCTCTGGAGTAGAACCCTTAATTTTTCTGGGAAGGGAGTACTACTTCTATAGCATTTAGTTGAAGTAGAGCTTTGATTTCCTGAAGGAGGAGGAACATCTGTTGAGATGTGAAAGAGGACTCTTGGAGGGCTGTTCAGAGGAATAATGGTAAAATGGAGAGAGTAATCCTCCAATGGAAGAAGAGCAGAGCGCACCAGGTCTTCGAAATCCACTATATTAGCAAATAGTAATAAAAACCACGCACAAAGCAGTTTCATAAATCATGAATGAATGTATTAAAAAAGGATTCGACACGGGCTGTGTTTCGGTAAATGACAAACCAAATACTGAAAATCAACTCAGTGAAGATACAGCATTGTAAATACCACACTGTTTGTTGTTCCTTTGGAAAAGAACTAAAAAATAAAAAATAAAGTGGGTTTTGAAGACCAGGCATGCTCCTGCTCTTCTTCCATTGGACTTGCTGTATTTTCTGCAGAGAGTAACCCTCCTGCATGACTTTGAGGACCCAGGAGTCTGTAGTTATAAGAGTTCAGGATACATGGTACAACAGAAGTCAGCCTCCAATGGGTTGGGGAGATAGCCGAGATGGGGGAATTGCGGCTATGCTCTCTAAAAGCATGTCATAAAGACTGAGCAGGCTTTTCAGGAGCCAAAGGTCGAGACGTCTGAGGCCTTTGTGTCTTCTGCCTCTTCTGAGGTAGAGGTTTTGAAAAAGAGGATGTTGTTGTATAGTGACTCTTGTATGTATAGGAAGGAGGCCGTTGTGAAGGTTTAGATGACTGAGTTTTAGCTTTAGTCCCCATCAGCGCAGTCCAGCTCTGTTCCCTGATGGGTTAGTAGTCTTTGGGTAGCATCCTCTACCTTGGCTTCAAAGAGTTCTTCTCCCAGACAAGGAATGTTTGCTAAACGAATTTGAACATTAATGTCCATGTCATAGACTCATGCAAGACGTCTCAAAGCAATTGACTTAGCTAATGCTCTGGATACCACATCAAAGGCTGAAATGGCCATAAACTTCCGTGTTTGAAGAAGACTATGAGTGGACTCTTGGAATGCCACAAGTTTCTCAGACTGTTGAAAATCATCCAACTTCTTCTTAAGTTGTTTGAGATAAAATGACATATAGAAGTTGTAATTTAGAACTCTGCTCTGCTGGCTAACAGAGTTATGGAAAAGCTGGCAGCCAAATTTATCCAGAGTGCGGCTTTCATGTCCTGGTGGTGCAGTAGCATGTACACAAGAGCTGGAAGATATTTTGAGATTAGATTTAACTAGCAATTATGGTTTATCAAATCCAGGACCAGATTGAATTCTATAAAGAGAGTCAATCTTCCTGAAACTATAGTAATGGAGAGAAGTATTTCCCAGTTCTTAAACAGGTCCTCTTTGAGAAGGTTATGAAGAGATAGTTTTAGAAGTTCCTTTGGAGGCTCATCAAAATCCAAAGCTTCAAGAAACTCTGCTCTAGGCTGAGTGTCCACCTCCAATTTTATAGGCAAAGCTTTTCCCAAGTGCCTGATAAATTTGGTAAAGGAAAGTTCCTCTGGAGGAGATCTGCTCCTGGGAGGCGGAGAAGATGGATCTGATGGGACACCATACGACTCTGAAACAGATAGCATAGGTTCATTGTCAGAAATAGTGTCATGGTGAGAAAGATCAGAATAAACATCTGTGCACCATGAGATTCTCTGTAGGATGGAGAAGGCCGTGTCCTGATTATATGGCTATGAGAGTGTCAAGAAAAGCTTTTGCATCAACGCCGGTATCAATCCAATGACAATGAGGATGAACTACGAAGAGGAAAGCCAGTACTGTGCAATGCTCATTTAGATCTAGAAGAATGAGCATTGGTACCGCAGGATGTCTACGTTCATTGATGCTTCAATGCATATCTTTGATGCTTTGAGGTAGAGCAGTACTGAATCATTGCAAATGCAGAACTGGTACCATGCTTTGCAAAGCTTAAAGTGATGGTACACTTTTCACTATCTGTACCAGGCTCCGTGAATGACATCATCCCCATGTGAGAATATGCTGTCTGCTTGTCCTAG
The DNA here is from genome assembly GCF_902459505.1 of Geotrypetes seraphini. NCBI lineage: Eukaryota > Metazoa > Chordata > Amphibia > Gymnophiona > Dermophiidae > Geotrypetes > Geotrypetes seraphini. The sequence continues at coordinate 122,541,436 of NC_047089.1, forward strand.
GATGATCATTTTTATCACCGGCAGGTAGAGAATGACACGGTGAGTGTTACACGGGGCTAGCCATGGGTAACCCGCTGAAACAGGGATGAAAAAAAATTGGTCGCCACAGAGGGTCTTTCCAGTAGATAGGCGAGACATTCTAGACAAATGGGTTGAGTCTCAATGGCCGCATGCCATATGCAGAAGGAATCCAATCCAGATTTTTTCTACTTCAGTGTGCTCTCTAGCTCTACCTGCAGTTAGCACCCAAGCACAGAGAGCCCTTACACACATGAAATAGAGACACCCATGGCAATGAAGTCCATAAACAATTGTTCTGCTCAAAAATTACATGAGAACATTAACCATAAATAGGCAACAAACAAATCAAAGGAGTTAAAGAACGACCCCTGCATAAAACAGTAACATATATACAGATTCTTCCCAGCCCATGGGCTGACTATCATCCAAGAATTAATTTGGAGAAGCATAAATGGCCAGTAGGCAGGCGCAGGAAGGACAGGACAGAAGTCTAGAAATCTATCTACTGGAAAGCAATGTTACCTACCGTAACAGTTGTTATCCAGGGACAGCAGGCAACTATTCTCACTAGTGGGTGATGTCATCCGACAGAGCCCCGATACGGACGTCTCACAAGCATGTCTTGCTTGAAGAAACTCAGAAGTTTCGAGATGCCCGCACCGCGCATGCGCCAGTGCCTTCCCGCCCGATGGTCCGGGCGTGTCTCCTCAGTTCAGGTAGCTAGCAGAGAAGCCAACCCAGGGGAGGTGGGTGGGACGTGAGAATAGCTGCCTGCTGTCCCTGGATAACAACTGTTACGGTAAATAACATTGCTTTATCCCAGGACAAGCAGGCAGGTATTCTCACTAGTGGGTGACCTCCAAGCTAACCTCAATGGGATGGTGGGAGAGTTGGCAACTTAGGAGAATAAATTTTGTAACACTGTTTGGCCAAACTGTCCATCCCTTCTGGAGAAAGTATCCAGACAATAATGAGAGGTGAATGTATGAACCGAGGACCAAGTGGCAGCCTTACAAATCTCCTCAATCGGTGTCGATCTGAGGAAGGCTACACAGGCGGCCATTGCTCTGACCCTATGGGCTGTGACCCTACAGGGAAGGGGTAATCCAGCCTGGGCATAGCAGAAAGAGATACAAGCTGCCATCCAGTTGGAGATGGTGCGCTTCGATGCAGGTCGTCCCAACTTGTTTGGATCAAAGGAGACGAAAAGTTGAGGAGCAGTTCTGTGTGGTTTGGTGCGATCCAAGTAGAAAGCCAAAGCACGTTTACAGTCCAGAGTGTATAGAGCTGATTCTCTAGGATGAGAATGAGGCTTTGGAAAAAACACTGGAAGTACAATGGATTGGTTGAGATGAAATTCAGAGACCACTTTAGGTAGGAATTTTGGATGAGTGCGGAGGACCACCTTGTCATGATGGAATACTGTGAAATGTGAGTCCGCCACCAAGGCCTGAAGCTCACTGACCCTGCGAGCAGATGTGAGGGCCACCAGAAAAACCACTTTCCAAGTGAGAAACTTTAGTGGAGCCTTTCTCAGAGGCTCAAAGGGAGGTTTCATAAGCTGAGAAAGGACAACATTGAGATCCCAAACCACTGGAGGCGGTTTGAGAGGAGGATTGACATGAAAAAGTCCTTTCATAAATCTGGAAACCACAGGATGAGCAGAGAGAGGTTTCCCTTGCAGAGGCTGATGGAAAGCCGCAATAGCGCTCAGGTGGACTCGAATAGAGGTCGATTTGAGACCAGACTGAGACAGGTGTAGAAGATAGTCCAACACAGAGGAGAGGGAGGCTCGCTGAGGCTCCTTAGAATTGGATATACACCATGAAGTAAATCTAGTCCATTTTTGGGAATAGCATTGACGAGTAGCAGGCTTCCTGGAAGCCTCCAAGACATCCCTCACCGCCTGGGAAAACTGGTGAGGAGTTACGTTGAGAGGAACCAAGCTGTCAGGTGGAGAGACTGCAGGTTGGGATGAAGTAGCGATCCCTGATGCTGAGTAAGCAGTGAAGGAAACACCGGAAGGAGAAATGGCTCCCTGCTGCTGAGTTGAAGTAGAAGGGAGAACCAAGGTTGTCTGGGCCACCGAGGGGCTATCAGAATCATGTTGGCATGGTCGGACTTCAGTTTGACCAGAGTCTTTTGAATGAGAGGAAATGGAGGAAACGCATACAGAAAGCGATTCCCCCAATCCAGCAGGAAAGCATCTGCCTCAAGGCGATGAGGAGTGTAGATCCTGGAGCAAAATTGAGGCAGCTTGAAATTGTGGGGAGCCGCAAAGAGGTCTATCTGAGGCGTCCCCCACTGAGCAAAGATCTGATGAAGGGGCGTGGAATGGAGCGTCCATTCGTGAGGCTGGAGTAGACGACTCACGTTGTCCGCCAAGACATTGTCCTTCCCCTGAATGTAGACAGCTTTGAGGAAGGCGTTGTGGCGAACCGCCCAATCCCAGACTCTGAGAGCTTCCTGGCAGAGGGAGGCCGATCCCGTGCCCCCCTGCTTGTTGACATAATACATGGCCACCTGATTGTCTGTGCGAATCAGGACCACCATGTCGTGAAGCAGATGTTGAAATGCCTGAAGAGCATTGAAGATGGCTCTGAGCTCCAGAAGATTGATTTGATGGAGTCGGTCCGCACTGGTCCAGAAATCCCTGAGTGCGAAGCCCATCCAGATGCGCTCCCCAGGCATAGGTCGAGGAATCGGTTGTGAGGACCTTCTGGTGGGGAGGAGAGTGAAACAGCAAACCTCTGGATAGATTCGAAGAGGTCATCCACCAAAGTAGAGACTGCCGAAGAGCAGGAGTGACGATGATGTGTCGAGTCAACAGATCCGACACCTGAGTCCACTGAGATGCCAGGGTCCACTGAGGAATTCTGAGATGGAGTCTGGCAAATGGCGTCACATGAACTGTAGAGGCCAAGGACCATCATGTATCCCGCTGAGATGGACTGGCGAGAAGACACAGACTGGCAGAGATGAAGAAGAGCATCCATACGCTGAGGAGGAAGGAATACTCTGAGACATATGGTATCCAGGACCGCCCCGATGAAGGGGAGCGACTGTGTAGGCTGTAGATGAGATTTGGGAAAGTTGATCTCAAATCCCAAACTCTGCAGGAACAGAATCGTGGACAGGGTCGCCGAGATGACCCCCGATGCCGAGGGAGCCTTGATGAGCCAGTCGTCGAGGTAGGGAAATACCTGAAGACCCTGGTTCCGGAGTTCAGCGGCCACCACTACCAGACACTTCGTGAAGACTCTGGGAGACGAAGACAGACCGAATGGAAGCACTCGATACTGCAGATGCAGATGACCCACCCGAAATCTGAGGAATTTGCGAGAGGCCGGATGAATGGGAATGTGAATGTAGGCCTCCTTGAGATCCAGAGAGCATAATCAGTTGTTCTGCTCGAGGAGGGGGTAGAGAGAAGCAAGGGTCAGCATGCAAAACCTCTCTTTGACTAGGAATTTGTTGAGGACCCTGAGGTCCAAAATGGGTCGCAGGTCGCCCGTCTTCTTCGGAACAAGGAAGTACCGGGAGTAAAACCCCTGGTTGTGTTGGCCCACAGGGACCGGCTCAACGGCCCAGAGCCTGAGCAAAGCCTGGGCTTCCTGAAGAAGAAGGGCGGTCTGTGTCAAGTTGGAAGGATACTCTCTTGGAGGGTGGTCCGGAGGGACCCGAAGGAATTGAAGAGAGTATCCTTCCCTGATGATAGTAAGGACCCAGAGGTCGGTGGTTACGGCCTCCCAGCGATGATAAAAATGATGGAGGTGCCCTCCGATGGGAAAAACAGGGGGAGGCAGAACGAGACTGGTTATGCCCTCAACGAGACAGTCAAAAAGGCTGAGGAGCCTTAGGGACAGCAGACGGCTGAGACTTTTGCTGAGCCTTCTGAGGAGGCTGCCGCTTCGCAGGTTGCCTCGCAGGAGGAGCTTGCATCGGCTGATAACGCCGCTGATAGATCAATGGCAGTCGAGAGGGTCGAGACTGCTGAGGCTTAGGCTTCGGCCTAAGAATGGACTGGAAGGACTTTTCATGATCAGACAACTTCTTCGTTACTGTCTCGATGGATTCGTCAAAAAGATCCGCCCCAGCACACGGGACGTTTGCCAGGCGGTCCTGAAGATTCGGGTCCATGTCAATGGTCCGCAACCAGGCCAATCGGCGCATCGCCACAGAGCAGGCTGCTGCTCGGGCCGAGAGCTCGAAAGCATCATAGGCAGATTGCATCAACTGAAGACGAAGCTGGGACAGCGAAGCAACCACCTCCTCAAACTCAAACCGAGCCTGGGACTCGATGTAGGGCGTGAATTTCCAAAGCACAGGCAGAAAAAATTCCAAGTAGGTGGCAAAGTGGAAATTATAATTCAGGACTCGGGACGCCATCATAGAATTCTGATAGATGCGTCGTCCAAACTTATCCATGGTCCTGCCCTCGCGGCCCGGAGGCACCGAAGCATACACCTGGCCAGGATGAGACTGCTTGAGCGAGGATTCGACCAGGAGGGACTGATGAGAAAGCTGAGGTCCCTCGAAGCCCTTATGATGCACCGTGTGGTACCGAGCATCCAATTTTCCAGGGACCGCAGGGATAGAGTAAGGAGACTCAAAGCACCTCATGAAGGTCTGGTCGAGGAGCTTGTGCAGAGGTAGGCGTAAGGACGCGGCCGGAGGACGAGGCAAGTGCATGGTATCGAGGTACTCCTTGGAGTATCGAGATCCAGCATCGAGGGTAATGTCCATGTCATCCGCCATCTGTCTGAGAAACGAGGAAAAAGACAGTTGGTCCGCCAGCGCCGGTCTTCGAGAAGGACTAGAAGAAGTCGAGGCTTCGGGCTCCACAGAAGCCTGTGAGCAACAGGGCGAGTAAAACACCTCAGGGTCCTCGAACTCCGGGCCCGGAGGAGGAGACCCAGCCGAAGCAGAATACCCCATCCGAGGCAATTTCTTCTGAGGCGAGACGGTCGAGTGCCGAGAGGAATGCCTCGAAGAGTGTCTGGGTCGATGCCCCTCTCGATGCCTGGAAGGGGATCGAGCCCTTCTGTGAGAATACTGGTCCCCAGAAGCCTCCAAGGAGCAGATCGGACTCGAGGCCGTCGATCGGAGAGGCGGACGAGTCGGTGCCTCCCCAGAAGCCGCCAAGGCTTGATAGGGGGTTCGGAAGAACTCGTCCTGCTTCCTGCTATGCCCAGGACTGGGAGGCCTCGAAGGTGGATGCCACACTGTGTCATGGGGCGGGGTAATAGGTTCCAAGGGAGGCAAGTCGCTAAGGGAAGCTTTCCTCGAGGGAATAGGCTCCAAGGGAGGCATATCACTAAGGGAGGCCTTTCTCAAGGGAACCGGTTCCAAGGGAGGCATGGCACTACCCGAGGACCGTCTCGAGGAATCGGCCACCGCCCGCCGCTCCTCCTCGCCGAGCAATGAGGTCGAGCGGCGCGGTGGAGGAGGAGGGGGCGGCCCGCCCCTCGGAGCCGGAACTGGGAGGTCACCCTGGATCGAGGCAATCAGCCGGGGTCCCATGGTGGTCATGAGTTCCACAAACTGAGCCTCCAGAATGGACCGCAATGAAGCCGATATGGAGGGATCCGCACCAAAAGGGGGCCCTTCCGCACAGTCTCCGCGCTCTTTCGGTGTTGCGTGCTTATGCTTGCCAGCCTTCGGCAAATTAAGCACCACCGGTGGGACTGTAGGGGTCGATACCTGTTCCGAGGAGACGGGGGAAGGCACCGGCGCCGAGGTCGAGGCCGAAACCGGCGAACGAGGCCGGTTTCAGAAGGCCCGAAGCAGCCGGGGAGGCAGAGGGCTTCGCCGACGGAGTCGAAGCACCAGTTGATGTCGAAACTGAAAGATCCAACAAAGCTTCCATCTTGAACATTGACTCCCACAGCAGACAGCGGCACTTAAACGCTCGCGCCGTCAGAGTGGAGCAAGGCCGGCACGATTTCGGAAAGTGATCCGGACCCAGACACTGTAGGCAGCGTCGATGCGGGTCCGTGAGCGAAATCGCGCGCTGGCACTTGCTGCACTTTTTAAAACCGGTGATCGGCCGGGACATAGGTCGGAAAAGCTCCGCCGCAAGGTCGAAGGCGCGGGGCCCCAGCCACGCGGCCAACCCGGTGTCGGAAGAAAAATTTTTTTATTTTTTTTTTTAAAAAGAAATCAAAGAAAGAAATAAATGCACGGGAGAGCCAAAAGAACCCAACCCGTGGCAATACAGAAGGCAAAAAACAGATTCAATGGGCGCAGAATTGAAGTAAACTTCTCAGCTCCGCGGAAGAAAAAGAACTGAGGAGACACGCCCGGACCATCGGGCGGGAAGGCACTGGCGCATGCGCGGTGCGGGCATCTCGAAACTTCTGAGTTTCTTCAAGCAAGACATGCTTGTGAGACGTCCGTATCGGGGCTCTGTCGGATGACATCACCCACTAGTGAGAATACCTGCCTGCTTGTCCTGGGATAAAAGAACTTACCAGAGTAAGTACATAATCTCCTTTTCCAGTGCAATAAGTGAGTCATTCTAGACAAGTGGGACATACCAAAGCAGTCCCTAAAGGCTGGGGCGGGCTGACTGTACCAGCCCGTAAATCCAAGGACCCAAAGGCAGTCCTGTCTCGCTGCCACATCCACTGCATAAAACATGGCAAATGGGTACAATGGGGACCACATTACTGCCATGTAGATCTTCTCAGGAGAGACCACACACCATCTTCGGCCCACAAAGAAGCCATAGTCCTAGTAAAATATACCTCAGCGGCGACAGGAGATTGTGACCCAGACAGAATATAAGCTGATGAAATGGCCCTATGGATCTATCTAGATAGTGAGGCCTTGGAAGCAGGAGAACCCTACTGGATAGAACAAAGCAGCATAAACAGATGATCCAAGAGACGAAACTTGTTAGTGACCTCCAGAAATTGGAGGAGTACATCCAGCTTCATCAAAATGCAAACCTGTCTCTTAGAATCCATAGGCTGAAAACCAGGAAAACACACTTCCTAATTAACATGGAAAACCAAAACCACCTTCAGTAGGAAAGAAGAGAACAGACATCGAGAATCGGAAGAACAGCTCTCTACAAGAAAGCACTTGAAGTTCTGAGACACGTCTTGCTGATGTAACAGTGACCAGAAAGACAGACTTGAGAGACAAGGCCAAGAGGAAAGAATCCTAAATAGGCTCAACGGAAGCTTTGGTAAGGTCAGACAGAGACAGGCTGAGGTCCCACGAAGGTAACGGTGGTTTAATCAGCAGACAAATGCAAAGAGCACTTTTCAGAAATCTGGCAATGGCAGGGTGAGATACTAGACTAATGACAGCTTCGGGCTCTGAGACAAGAGAGCCCAGCAGAAAATTCCTGCCAGTTCGTGCAGGGCCGGCAAGATCGGATTGGGGCTATCGGCAGTGTCTGGGCTGCAACGGTGATGAGCGGCATCAGCACCAGCGCCACCCCCACCCCGTGACGCAATTCAAGATCGGCAACGGGCCCCCCGGCACTCAAGATTGGCAACGGGCCTCCCCCCCTCCCGCGACGGCACTCAAGTTTGGCAACAAGCCTCCTTCTACCCCCGGCATCAACAGCACTTCAGATCAGCAATGCAGTGCTCAGCCTAAAGCTTCCCTCTGACTCAGTTTCCTGTTTCTGCCCAGGAAGTTCGAGTCAGAGGGAAGCTTTGGACTGAGCACCGCGTTGCCGATCTGAAGTGCTGTTGATGCCGATGGGAGAAGGAGGCCCGTTGCCAATCTTGAGTGTCATCTCAGGGGGAGGGGGGTGTTGCCGATCTTGTTGCCAAAATCGGAAAGAAAGGTGAGAGGGAGAGAGATGGGCCTCTGGTGGATGGAGAGAATGAGAGAAGGGGGTAGATGATGGAAGTGGGAGGAAAGAGAGAGAAGGGACAGATGATGGAAGTTGGGAGAAGGGGGAGAGAGAAGAGGGCAGATGATGGAAGAGGGGAGAGAGAAGATGATGATGGAAGTGGGGAGAAGGGAGAGCAAATACTGAATGGAAGTGGAGAAAGAACACATACTGGATGGAAGGAGGGATAAAGGAAAAGGACATATGCTGGATGAGGGGAAAAGATAGAGTTAGTGAGATAGTGGAGGGGTGAAGGAAAGGGGTGGCATGCTGTGGGAACCTGAGGACTGCATAGTAAGAAATAATTTAATTTAGACAGAGGCAGAAAATAAAGAAGGAAGACCAGAGAAGGAAAGGGAAGAGAGAGATGCCAGAGAACGGAGAAGGAGACAGAGATATCAGATCTGAGCAGAGGAAATGAAAAGAGAGAGATGCTAAAAACAGGGGGGAGGGAAAGAGAGATGAAAGGAGAAAGATGCCAGACCATGAGGGAACAGAGGGAAGATGATGGATGCCAGACCAAAGGGGGGGGGGGTCTAGAGGAGAGATGGCAGATAGTTTCTGGAAGGGGCAGACAGTGGATGGAACGGGCAGATGCTGGATTGAAGAGACAGGGCAGATGCTGGAAGGAAAAGAGTGAAAAGAAGATAAAAGCAGAAACCAGAGACAACAAAAGGTAAAAAAAAAAAAAAAATCATTTTATTTCTATTTGTCATTAGAATATATCAGATTTGAAATATATATCCTGTTAGAGACATAACTGGGGACTGCAAAGCTGGCTTAGGGCTCTCTCTGACCAGGGGGCACTCCCCAAACACTATTCCTGTCATGTGTAACTGCAGTATTATGTTAGCATGATATTTCTGTGTAGCATTCTGTAATAATTTGGCTTGTTCAGTTTTCTCAACACCTTTATTCTGTAATTCCCTTGCATCCACTATTTAAGCGTCCCCTGCATCTACTGTGTAATCATCCCCTAAATGGCATCTTCTTGGCATAGGCCAGCTTTCTTATACTGTTATTTGTAACTTCCTGGAAATGTCCAGCTATCTTACACTGTAATCCGCTTAGAACTGCAAGGCAAAGGCGGAATAGAAGTCACTAATGTAATGTAATGTAATATGTGGAGGGGAGGGGAGACAGGGGTTTTGTTGGTCCTTGCTCTGTATATTTGTATTTATAAAATGACAATTGTACAGAATATTGTTTCTTTTTATACTTTAATAAAATACGTTCAATATAAAATCATAACTGAGGCTTGTGCGGATGGGATCAGATGGTTTGCGAGGACCGAGCTTGTGGAGATGGGGCAGAAATGTGTTTTGTTTTTTTTAATTTCAGTCTTAGTAGTTTGCCGGTCCACAAAATAATTCTTTTATTTCTGCCGGTCCACAGGTGTAAAAAATATTGAAAAACACTGATCTAGACCATCTGGAAGAAAGGCAAGAACCAAAGAAATTGGAGTGGAATACTGTTCCATCCATTCCTGGTCACACCAATGCTGGAAAGTCTTCCATGCCTTAGTGTAGGCAGACAGTAGTCGACTTCATAGACTTGAGAAGCATGGCAATAACTGCATATCATTCAAAATACTGATATTTTATAATGCTTATTTTATTAAATTAGCTAAACAAATAGTATCATTAATTTTACAATAAGTAGCATTATTACTAGATAAAGTTACCTCCTGGAGTGGTATTACCAGTCTTGGTAATAAACATTATTTTGAAGGAGTTTTAAAATGTTAGAAAATTAAGTTTCTGCTCCAAAAAGGGGGGGGGGGGAAAGGAGTGATGCAGTGGAAGATCACTGCTAAAGATCAGTAGTGCCACTGCATTAACTGAACTAAAGAACCTGTTTCACACCAGATTTTAAGAACAGTATAAAAAGAAAGTTTGCTAACTAGACTCATTAGTATATGTGACCCCTGAGGCTGACGTAGTTTACGCCGAAACACAGTGCTGTGTCTGGTCAAGACTACTGCTAAAGATATAATGTATTATATCTTTAGAACTACCTTCTATTGTCCCAACCCACCCCATGCCTGTTTTCTTGTTGGTTTGTCTTCTATTGGACTTTTAGAGGAAGTCAGCTTAAATATAGTTGACTCCCACCACATGTGCTTCAGAATGTGCCTACAGATAATGGGCCACTCACAGAAAGAGAATGTGGACCTCCTGAACCAGAGAGGTTCTCTTGATCCCTCCCTGCCAATGGGCATAGACTAATATGTTGCTTTATCAGAGAAGACTGACCGTTTCACTCTCCAGAAACTACTGGAATTGTACTAGGAAAGAGTCTGGGAAAGAGTCAACCCTATTGAATGGGCAATTGCAGTGGGCTCCGTAGCTCCAAAAGCTGACATCTGGTGTCACTATGACCCAGGAAGCAATCCTCAGCAGTATGCCCTGAAGAATAACTGTGGGAGAAGCCACCAAGCTATGCTGGCCCAAGACTCCAGAGTCTAGGGAAGACTATAGCGCATCTTTGTGCGGAACCCAACAAAAGAGGAATGAATGCTGGAGAGGACACCTGTGTGCTACTGCCAAAGGACTCACATCCAGTGTGGCTGCCATGACCTGAGACAGTCCCATTCTGAAGGCACTGGCTTCTTCAGGAGGAAGAAACTTTGGGAATACAGCTAATGTCTTTGCTTGCCTCTAGAAGACAGACACAGCCTGCTGCCATGTCAAACAGAATACCCAGATATTCCAGAGACTGCATGGACATCAGACTGCTCTTTCTGGAGCTCACAATCCAACCAAGGTCCTCTAGAATTATGATCACTGGATCCACTGTATGTCGACCCTCAGCCAACAAGGGAGCAAAAGCATGGAATCAGGAAAGTCGCATTTACGTGCTGAAGATCTAGAACAGGCCTCCAATCGTCGGAACTTGGCCAGGCAAATTCCAACTTGTAGTCTGACTGAATAATGTCCAAGACCCACTGGTTGGATGAAACGTGAGCCCAGGCCAGCAGAAAAACAAAGTCTGCCCGCTATCTGTAGAGGAGCATTACTCGGCCTGGTGGCATTGCGCCTTTGTTAGTGGAGCAGTAAGCAGATGGCTGGGTTCGCCTGTAGCCGGAATACCGCTGCCGGGAGCTTTGGAAAAATTTCTGAGAAATAGTAGTTGTATACGGGCAGGATCACCTGGTGCCACAAAAATTAGAGCATCCTGAACCTCTAGAGGTTCTGGGTCTGCTATCAGGCAGGGACTTAGGGCGATGGTCCACCACAAAATTCATAAGATCGTCCAGGCCCTTGTCAAACAAAAATAGCTTCTTAAAGGAAAACCTACCCAAAGGAGCCTTAGAAGAGGAATCAGTAGCTCAGTCTGATCCAGAGCATCCAGCGAGCAGAAATGTAGTACGCAGGTACCTTAGCTAGTACTTGTATAGTCACATTAAAGGGTCAGCAACAGAAGCACCATCAGCCAAAAGAAGTTGAGGAGGAAGTTCCACCGCTCCAGTCTCCAGAGTGCACAGCCGAAACAAACAGGTGTGAGTGACAAAGGACGCTGATGAATCAGCCTTAATGCCTAAGCAGCTGCATCAAAAAGCCTTCGGAGGGCAGCATCCTCCTGGCAGTCCTCCATATCTTTAAGTACACCACCTGCACTGGGAAAAGAGGTGCATGTAGTCACCTGTACAACCAAAAAAAAAACATCCTAGGCTGACCCAGAAGCTGATAAAGTGAGACATGGTGCATGCTATCTTAAGAGCTTCTTTCAGAGAGACATACTTCTCTGAGATTAAAATGCTCATATCAGGGTCCAAGGAAAGGCGGAAGACTGGGAGCACACTCCACAAAGCCAGGAGAAAAATTTGGACAGAGCCATCTGATTGAACAAATTCAACTCCTGCAGAGACTCAAACATAAGATCCTGAGGACTCCAAAGAGCCAGAATACAGTCCCTGTTCTCCCATGCCTGGAAGTTCTGCACTGGAGAATAAAGGGTCAGTGTGCTGATCATCATTGAAAGATCACCCAGATCAGGATCAGGCAGTGCTGCAACAGTGGCAGAGGAAGACATGCTCATAGAAGCCACGCCGCTTAAGAGATAGATCAGAGGTGGAGCGGGACTGTGCAGGGGAAGAACGCCTGTTGCAAAATTTATTCCACATAAAGTCTGAGAAGGCCTCCAGCTTCTGGAGCTCCTAAGATGACTGTTGCATGTGGTCTTAAGCTGAGGAGGGTCTGAAGCCATGTGCATGGAACCATTAACCGTACCGAGCCCCAAAACCAAAATAGGCCACCCCATCCTGCTAGCCAAGTATTTAGTCACATGCTTAACAGGGGAGAGGCTAAGCTTTGCGTTATCATCACTGCCAAAACTCTCCAAAGGCGCCTAATTTGAACAATCCTAGCAAGAAGTCACACTAGGAAAGCCCAAGGACTCTATCACAACATGTTTTGAAGCACAAATTACAGTTTTGGAGAAGCAGGGAGCTTTTGTAAAGAAAATCACTAAAAATCCAAGATGGCTGCCACTAAGTAATTCACACCAAAATCGCAATATTTTTCATATATAGCAAACAGCAAAATAGACAATTTTAGGATTTTTCAGGTGCGAGAGCATAGGGGGACATGCAGAAATCTTCAAAATTGCAAAATTCAGACTCCCGCCCTCCCCTCTCCCCTAGCAAGCTGTGACAGCCTGTGACCTGTGCTGGAAATGTGCTGCAGCCTGCCTCGGCTCTTTTACAGTAGCTGGAATCAGTGAATCACTGCCTCATGCTGGGAATTCCTCTTTGACGCTGATGTTTAGGCTGTCAGTCAGGCACAGTCCACTTCCACAGACTGACGGACAGGCTAAAGGAAGGATGGAGGTGAAAAACGCAACCAGCACACTGCAAGACACTGCTGAGCTTCCTAAGGGCGCCTAAAAGTCTGCGATTGAACCCCTGCTAAACAGAAGGTAAAGAAAAAGTGGGGATGGTCCCAAGCTCCAAAGACATAAATGCAGGCTGGCCAACAGGTAGCACCAGGGATCGGCCTGTCAGCTGCAGACCAGAGTCTGATTCTTCTCTACGCAGGCAAAGCTGACGAAAACGTTCTGAGCACAGAGAAAACCCCAAAAAGGGTTGAAAAACACCAAAGAAAATAAGAAAAAAGGGGGAGAGCAGAACAGAAACCCTCCTTCAGGTTTGCATGTAAAAGGGCAAAACTACAGGTGGCAGTAGAGCTCCCAGTGAAGTAGAGGACAGTCAATGAAAAAATCCGGAGTGGATTCCTTCTGCAGATAACCCACTTGTAATGACTCACCTATTGCACTGGAAAAACTCAGAGTGCTCACGACTATCACAATTGAAATAGTATGGAGACTCCACGGCTATGAGTGTCTATTTGTAGTTTTTGTGAAGACCTTTTGTTTTTTTTTCCTTTTTATGTTCATATATTGGCAGTCCAAATCCTCAGGCTACACTCTTATAGTCATTCCTTTTGTTTAAATATAAATAAATAAATAAAAATTCAATCTTCTAATATCATTCCAATGTAACTTCATTAGTCTTTAAATACTTTCATAGTCAAAAATCATTTCAGCTGCTTCATATATCTAATGACCTCAGTGGCTACACTCAAACCATCTCTTTATATATTGGCAGTAGCACATTGTAATAGTATATTTTTTGGGTTATTTGGTTTCGCTGTATTGAAATGTGATAAAAAAATATGGTGAATGCTGCTGCCGAGCGCCATCCAACAGAAAGGTAAGAATCTTCAATACGGGAAGCAGCATGTCCAACCTTAGCTACAGTGTGTGACAAGTTTTAACTTGTTCAGTTCAGTCAGTTGTGAGCTATGGTTGAAAGAAGGTGTGTGTTTTAAAGTGTAGATAAATCTTCGATCATGAACAACGCATTAATATGAAATTTTGTTTCAAACTGCAAAAAAGTGTTAAAGAAACACATGAAATGTTAAAATTTAGTTTATGGTGATACAGTAACCATGAAGATGGTTTACAAGCATTTCAAGTGATTTCATAATGGTTGTGAGTCGGTTGAAGATGAGGAGAGATTGGGATTTCCTTCAAATATTAAAAATCCAAGAGAATGTTGAAAGAGTAAGTGAAATGATTCAATCAAACAGGCAATTGACTATTAGGGAAATTTCTGAGGTTCTGAATATCTCTTACGGTTCCATTCAAAACATTTTAACAACAGATTTCAACATAAAAACAACCTGAGAAATGGACGGTTTCATCCTCCATCGTAATAACACTGTCACACATTGTTTCTAGTATGGCAATTTCTGTCAAATAAAAACATTACGATGTGTCCTCATCTACCGTATTTTCACGCATATAATGCGCGCGTTATACGCGTTTTTACCTACCGCGCATACCCCTCGCGCGGTATACAAAAATTTTTTTACATAGTTCCCACCCCGCCCGACGCCCGATTCACCCCCCCCCCCCCCAGCAGGACCGCTCGCACCCCCACCCCGAACGACCGCTCGCACGCGCTCCCACCCGCACCCGCATCCACGATCGGAGCAAGAGGGAGCCCAAGCCCTCTTGCCCGGCCGACTCCCCAACTCCCCGACAATATCAGGCCAGGAGGGAGCCCAAACCCTCCTGGCCACGGCGACCCCCTACCCCCACCCCGCACTACATTACGGGCAGGAGGGATCCCAGGCCCTCCTGCCCTCGACGCAAACCCCCCTCCCTCCAACGACCGCCCCCCCCCCAAGAACCTCCGACCGCCCCCCCAGCCGACCCGCAACCCCCCTGGCCGACCCCCACGACCCCCCCACCCCCCTTCCCCGTACCTTTGGTAGTTGGCCGGACAGACGGGAGCCAAACCCGCCTGTCCGGCAGGCAGCCAACGACGGAATGAGGCCGGATTGGCCCATCCGTCCCAAAGCTCCGCCTACTGGTGGGGCCTAAGGCACGTGGGCCAATCAGAATAGGCCCTGGAGCCTTAGGTTCCACCTGGGGGCGCGGCCTGAGGCACATGGGCCCAACCCAACCGAAAAACAGCCTTGGTGAAAACTAAGCGGCAAGCATGCTCAGACCATTGCGCATCTTACAGAGCTGGGAGCAGGGCAGGGCGGGCGAAAGGAGAGTCGGGACAGCGCACAGAGAGGCAGGGCAGTGCACGGAAAGTCAGGGCGGGTGAACGGAGAGTCGGGACAGCGCACGGAGAGTCGGGGCAGTGCACGGAAAGTCAGGGCGGGTGAACGGAGAGTCGGGACAGCGCACGGAGAGGCGGGGCAGTGCACGGAAAGTCAGGGAGGGTGAACGGAGAGTCGGGACAGCGCACGGAGAGGCGGGGCAGTGCACGGAAAGTCAGGGAGGGTGAACGGATAGTCGGGACAGCGCACGGAGAGTCGGGGAGGGCGAAAGGAGAGTCGGGGTGGCCAGAGGAGAGTCGGGGCGGGCGAAAGGACAGTCGGGCAGCATGCGCGGTATACAAAAGTTTTTGTACATAAAATCGTGGTTTCTGCGTGCTATACCCGTGTGCGCGTTTTACACGGGTGCGCGTTATCTGCGTGAAAATACGGTATCTTATGCACCGTGCAACTTATAGCTCTTTCCCAAAGTCAAAAAGACCATAAAAGTTAGAAGTTTTGAATTAATTCAAGACAGAGGCAGACACAACAGCGCAACTAAAGAAACTAATGAAAGAGGACTTCCAGAACTGCTTCAGAAAGTGGCAAGAACGATGGGACTCGTATTCTTTAGTCAAAAGTTACAATTTATTATGCAGATTACATCATATTTGCTCTTGTGTAATCTTTTGTATGGATCTTTTATATTTGTGTTTTACTTGTATATTGTATTATATTTTGGTCTTTAAGTTATTTGATTCTACATTTTTTTAATGCAATATAATTTCTGTATTTATATATTGTTTTATTGTAGATATTATAATTGTTTACCCCTGATGAAGGCAACTTGTGTTGGTGAAACCTGGATCTTTGTTGAGTTACATCATGCGTTATAAAGACACTAACAAAGACTAGCATAGAGTATCTATACGTCTTCCTTTGAAGATTTGATCTGAAAAGTCATCTCTAGTGCCCTATTCTTTTTGGCTGTTTGCAGTCTTTATAGGGCTTTTTATCTCTGTTTTTGTTGGCATCATCTACGCATCATTAGCGAATACGAGGAAGCTTCTTCCTTTAAAATACCACAATATCTAACATTTGAAAGATTTGGGCACCACTAGAATTATTTTGCAGTAATGCTTGTCTGGCTTTTAACTACTCTCATTACTACATACAGCAATTCATGGATATTTCAACTTGCATCTTTGTTACTACTTATTTCTTGTTTATTGTTCTTGTATGTTATTTATTCAAAATAATAAAATATATTTGGAAACAAAAGGGCTGTTTAAAAAAAAAGAATAGAAATTAAGAAATTAAAAAGTACAGTTACCTGCATTCTTTCTTTCAGAGCTTTCGGATAGAAATCATAGCCATTTTTAATGCCTATATGATATTTTTCTGATGGATTTGTCCAAGAAGTGGGTATCTGTGGAAGAAAAATTCAACATGTTCAATTTAACTTTTTTTTATTATTATTTATTTATAATTTTCAAACATTTGACAATAATATCAGTCAAAAAGTAAAAATACAGTGAAGAGAAATCATTTTCATCGTAAAGGGTCAAAAACACATGATCCCTACTTTTAGGATAATAAACATCTTATCAAAGTATGGTTAGTCCACAATTACAGAGAATAGAGCTAAAGAATTGACTGAGAAACATCATAAAGATAACTAAAGAGAAAAAAGAAAATAAAGACTCGGCTTGATAGTCACAGAACCATTTATCATTGAGCAGAACTATTGGATTCAATCCTCATGGTGAGGATGTTAACTGACCTTTAGCAAAAATAAATTTTGATAACTGCTGCGGCTCATAAAAGACATATCTATTCTGTTGATATACATTTGCAGGGGTAACGCAGAACGAAAGTCACTCCTAATGCAAAGCTTAAACTGTTTTCTCCTTTTCTGGGTAGGCCTAGATACATGGGTACATTCTTATTTTATATGTCATAAAGGAAACCTCTCTGTATCTGAAAAACAATTTTAGCAGCCAATCCCTGTCTGAATCAATAGCAAAATAAACAAGTAATGTTGCTGGGACCTGGACATCCATTTCAGACCTCTCCAGGAAATTAGTCAAGTACAAACTATCAGCAGAAAGATTCTGCTGATTAGGACTCTGAGATTTTACCTTCTTAGGCAGGTAATAAATTTTGGATAAAGGCAGATTTGATGTCTCGGGTACTTTCAAACATACCCCTTACTCTTCTCTTCTATATATAAGTTCATGTAAACCTTTTTTTTCCTTCTCTTCCTATATTTTAAGTTCTTGTAAACCGTGCCGAGCTCCACAACATCCGTGGAGATGATGCGGTATATAAACTTAAGGTTTAGTTTAGTTTAGTTTTAAACATATCCAATGCAGTAATAGACACTACTTTAGGAAAATTTATAACCCTAAGATTACACCTTCTAACCGCATTTTCCAACATTTCATACTTGAAATGCAAATTTCCACTGTTTTGACCCAGACTAGGGATTGTGCCTCCAAAGATTTCAGTCTGGTATCACAGTCCACCGACATGCTTTCCAGGCTTGAGATTTTATTCTTTAATTCCAAGTGTTCAGATAGCACTGATGTACACCGATCAGATAGTTGCTGCATTTGACTGCCTAAAGAAGACTGCAGGTTTGATATAGCCTCCCATATCGTTTCTATTGTGAAGACTTTAGGTCTCTGCAGAGGAGCAACTTCCAATCTAAGCTCCCCCGCAATCACAGTTCCTTGAGCTACAGCTGCCATTGACACTGCTTGGTAGGATAGAACAGTGGTTCCCAACCCTGTCCTGGAGGAACACCAGGGTTTTCAGGCTAGCCCTAATGAATATGCATGAAGCAAATTTGCATGCCTATCACTTCCATCATATGCAAATCTCTCTCATGCATATTCATTAGGGCTAGCCTGAAAACCCGATTGGCCTGGTGTTCCTCCAGGACAGGGTTGGGAATCACTGGGATAGAAGACACTGATATATTTTGAATTTGCATCTGAGCGTCTAAAACATTTTACTTTAACAAATGTAAATGAATCCACTAGAAAGACCAGATAATACCTTGAAGCACATACAACCAAACTTAAATTTCACACATGCCTCTACCAGCAACCAATGCAGTTCATGCAAAAAAGGAGTGATATGGTCTAACTTTTTCAAATTGAAAATCAATCAGATTGTCGCATTCTGAATAATGCGTATCTATAGATTTTTTTTTTAGTACCAGCCAAATAGATAATATTGTAATAATCTAATTGACTCAAGAATAGAGATTGTATCAATAATCTAAATGATGAGATGTCAAAATATGCTCTTATAGTACGGCAGTTTCCATAAAATATGGAAGCCTTTTGGAATCAGGGCGTCAACCTGATTCTTCAGTCAGACTCTGGTCCAAAATTACTCCTAGAATCTTAATTGTAGGGTGAACCAGATAGGTCACAGCATTCAATGTCAACAATGTTTCAGTGCAGTTTTGGTGAGGAGATGCATGAAAGAATTTAGTCTTTTCCAGATTTTTAATTTAAATTCAGCCATCTACTGTTAAATTATTGAAAATACATCAGTTATTATATGCCTGGTATGAGAAATTGAAATAGGGATCAAGACAGTTATGTCATTTGGCATTACTAAACAACTTGATCCCTATGCTTGTTACCAGGCATAGGACCAACAATGTGGGTGCTAGAGCACTCCAATATTTCTATAAAGCACAGTTACTTACCGTAAAGCAATGTTACTTACCGTAACAGTTGTTATCCAGGGACAGCAGGCAGCTATTCTCACTAGTGGGTGATGTCATCCGACAGAGCCCCGACACGGACATCTTGAAAGCATGTCTTGCTTGAAGAAACTTAGAAGTTTCGAGATGCCCGCACCGCGCATGCGCCAGTGCCTTCCCGCCCGATGTACCGGGCGTGTCTCCTCAGTTCAGGTAGCTAGCCTGAGAAGCCAACCCAGGGGAGGTGGGTGGGACGTGAGAATAGCTGCCTGCTGTCCCTGGATAACAACTGTTACGGTAAGTAACATTGCTTTATCCAAGGACAAGCAGGCAGGTATTCTCACTAGTGGGTGACCTCCAAGCTAACCCCAATGGGATGGTGGGAGAGTTGGCAACTTAAGAAAACAAATTTTGTAATACAGTTTGGCCAAACTGTCCATCCCGTCTGGAGAAAGTATCCAGACAATAATGAGAGGTGAATGTATGAACCGAGGACCAAGTGGCAGCCTTACAAATCTCCTCAATCGGTGTCGATCTGAGGAAGGCTACAGAGGCTGCCATTGCTCTGACCTTGTGGGCTGTGACCTTACAGGGAAGGGATAATCCAGCCTGGGCATAGCAGGAAGAGATACAAGCCGCCATCCAGTTAGAGATGGTGCGCTTCGATACAGGTCGTCCCAACTTGTTTGGATCAAAGGAGACGAAAAGTTGAGGTGCAGTCCTGTGGGGCTTTGTGCGATCCAAGTAGAAAGCCAGAGCACGTTTACAGTCCAGAGTGTGCAAAGCAGATTCCCCAGGATGAGAATGAGGCTTTGGAAAAAACACTGGAAGCACGATGGATTGATTGATGTGAAATTCAGAGACCACTTTAGGTAAGAATTTTGGATGAGTACGGAGAACCACCTTGTCATGATGGAATACAGTGAAGGGTGGATCTGCCACTAGGGCCTGAAGCTCACTGACTCGGCGGGCTGACGTGAGGGCCACCAGGAAAACCACCTTCCAGGTGAGATACTTAAGAGGAGCCGTTTTGAGAGGTTCAAACGGAGGCTTCATAAGATGAGACAGGACAACATTGAGATCCCAAACCACAGGAGGAGGTTTGATAGGAGGATTGACATGAAAAAGTCCTTTCATAAATTTGGAAACCACAGGATGAGCAGACAAAGGTTTCCCCTTTAGAGGCTGATGGAAAGCCGCAATAGCACTCAGGTGGACTCGTATAGAGGTAGACTTGAGACCAGACTGGGACAGGTGTAGAAGATATTCCAATACAGACGATAGAGAAGCTTTCTGAGGTTCTGTAGCATTGGAAATACACCAGGTCGAGAATCTCGTCCATTTTTGGGAATAGCATTGTCGAGTAGCAGGCTTCCTGGAAGCCTCCAAGACCTCCCTCACAGCTTGAGAGAACTGGTGAGGGGTCATGTTGAAAGGAACCAGGCTGTCAGGTGGAGAGACTGCAGGCTGGGATGAAGCAGTGAACCTTGATGTTGAGTAAGCAGTGAAGGAAACACTGGAAGAAGTATTGGCTCCCTGCTGCTGAGTTGAAGTAGAAGGGAGAACCAAGGTTGTCTGGGCCACCGAGGAGCAATCAGGATCATGGTGGCATGGTCTGATCTTAACTTGACCAGAGTCTTCTGAATGAGAGGAAAGGGAGGAAACGCATAAAGGAAGCGATTCCCCCACTCCAGTAGAAAGGCGTCTGCCTCGAGGCGGAGAGGAGTGTAGATCCTGGAGCAAAACTGAGGCAGTTTGAAGTTGTGGGGCGCTGCAAAGAGGTCTATCTGAGGCGTTCCCCACTGAGCGAAGATCTGATGAAGGGGTTTGGAATGGAGCGTCCATTCGTGAGGTTGGAGAAGACGACTCAATTTGTCTGCCAAGACGTTGTCCTTCCCCTGAATGTAGACAGCTCTGAAGAAGGTGTTGTGGCGAACCGCCCAATCCCAGACTCGAAGAGCTTCCTGACAAAGAGGGGCCGAGCCCGTGCCCCCTTGTTTGTTGACATAATACATGGCGACCTGATTGTCTGTGCGAATAAGGACCACCATGTCGTGAAGCAGATGCTGAAAAGCTTGGAGAGCATTGAAGATGGCCCTGAGCTCCAGAAGATTGATTTGATGGCGTCGTTCCGTAGTGGTCCAGAACCCCTGAGTTCGTAGGCCATCCAGGTGGGCCCCCCAGGCATAGTTCGATGAATCGGTCGTGAGAACTTTCTGATGGGGAAGAGAGTGAAACAGCAAACCTCTGGAGAGATTCGAAGAGGTCATCCACCAGAGAAGAGACTGCCGTAGAGCAGGAGTGACGACAATGTGACGGGACAACGGGTCGGACACCTGAGTCCACTGAGATGCCAGGGTCCATTGAGGAATTCTGAGATGTAGTCTGGCAAAAGGCGTCACATGAACTGTAGAGGCCATGTGGCCCAAGAGGACCATCATGTGTCTCGCCGAAATGGACGGGCGAGAAGACACCGACTGGCAGAGTAGAAGGAGAGCATCCATGCGTTGAGGAGGAAGGAATGCTCGAAGTTGAATGGTATCCAGAACATCCCCGATAAAGGGGAGAGACTGAGTGGGCTGAAGATGTGATTTGGGGAAGTTGATCTCGAAGCCCAGACTCTGCAGAAAAGAAATTGTGGTCAAGGTCGCCGAAATGACCTCTGGAGCCGACGGTGCCTTGATGAGCCAGTCGTCGAGGTATGGAAATACCTGGAGACCCATGTTCCGGAGTGCAGCGGCCACCACCACCAGACACTTTGTGAAGACTCTGGGAGACGAGGAAAGGCCGAATGGAAGCACTCGATACTGCAGATGTAGATGTCCCACCCGAAATCTGAGAAACTTGCGGGAGGCCGGATGTATCGGGATGTGAGTGTAGGCCTCCTTGAGATCCAGAGAGCATAACCAATCGTTCTGCTCGAGTAGGGGGTAGAGAGAGGCAAGGGTCAGCATGCGGAACCGCTCCTTGACCAAAAACTTGTTGAGGACCCGAAGGTCCAAAATGGGACGCAGATCGCCCGTCTTCTTCGGAACCAAGAAATACCGGGAGTAGAACCCCCGGTTTTGCTGATCTACTGGCACCGGCTCTACGGCTCGAAGCCGAAGCAGAGCCTGCGCCTCCTGTAGAAGAAGAGCGGTCTGCATCGAGTTGGAAGGATACTCTCTTGGCGGGTGGTCCGGGGGGACCCGTTGGAAATGAAGAGAGTATCCCTCTCTTACGATGGTAAGGACCCAAAGGTCCGAGGTGATCGACTCCCATTGATGATAAAAATGGTGGAGTCGACCCCCGATGGGAAAAACAAGGGAAGACAGAACGTCGGTTATGCTCCCTGGAAGAGAGTCAAAAGGGCTGAGTGGCCTTGGGTGCAGCCGGCATCTGAGGCTTCTGCTGAGACTTCTGTGGAGGCTGCCTCTTCGCAGGCTGTCTCGCTAGGGGAGCCTGTCTTGGTTGATAACGCCTCTGGTAGATTTGAGGCGGTCTAGATGGACGAGACTGTTGAGGCTTAGGCTTAGGACGCAGAATGGATTGAAAAGACTTCTCGTGGTCCGAAAGCTTTTTAGTGACAGTCTCGATAGACTCATCGAACAGATCCGCTCCCGCACAAGGCACATTAGCCAATCTGTCTTGGAGGTTCGGATCCATATCAATAGTGCGAAGCCAGGCCAGGCGACGCATGGCGACTGAGCAGGCCGCAGCACGTGCCGAGAGCTCGAAGGCATCGTAGGAGGATTGCATCAGCTGCAGCCGCAACTGGGACAGGGTTGCCACCACCTCCTCAAACTGGAAACGAGCTTCAGCATCGATGAAAGGGACGAACTTGCGGAGGACCGGCAAGAAGAAATCCAAATAGGAAGAGAAGAAAAAATTGTAATTGAGCACTCGAGTCGCCATCATCGAATTTTGGTAAACTCGTCTACCAAACTTGTCCATCGTTCTCCCCTCCCTGCCCGGAGGCACAGAAGCGTAGACCTGGGAAGGGTGAGAACGCTTGAGAGAAGACTCGACCAGAAGAGACTGATGAGAAAGTTGAGCTCCCTCAAACCCCTTGTGGTGAACGATGCGGTATCGAGCATCCAGCTTACTGGGAACCGCAGGGATAGAATACGGTGTCTCAAAACAGCGCATGAAAGTCTGGTCCAGCAATTTATGCAAAGGAAGCCGAAGAGTCTCCGCCGGAGGGTGAGGCAAATGCATCGTATCCAAATACTCTTTAGAATATTTAGATCCAGTATCCAAAGTCACATCTAAGTCATCCGCCATCTGTCGGAGAAAAGATGAGAAAGACAATTGGTCCGCCAAGGCCGGCCGCCGAGACGGACTAGACGAAGTGGAAGCCTCCGGGTCTAGGGAGAGCTGAGACCGGCATGGAGAATAAGAGGTAGATGGTTCCTCATACTCTGGTCCCTCCGGTTGGGAAACATCGGACGATGAGTATCCCAAACGTTGCATCTTTTTCTGTGGGGACACTTCCGAATGACGTGAGGAGTGTCGAGATGAGTGACGAGAACGATGCCCCTCCCGGTGCCGGGATGGGGAGCGAGAACTTCTGTGCATCGCACGATCCCCCGAAGCCTCTAAGGAATGGATGGGGCTCGAAGCGGTGGATCGCAGAGGTGGCAAGGACGCGGACTCACGCAGCACCACCCAAGTCTGGTATGGAGTGCGGAAGAACTCTTCCTGCGATGCAGTATGCCCAGGACTCCGAATATCAGGGACCGTCCCAGCGCCCTGTTGCCGTGGAGGAGTAATGGGCTCTAAAGGTGGCATATCAGGAAGGGAAGCCCTCCTGGAGGCATCCGCCGCCCTCCGCCGATCCCCCTCGTCGAGCAGCGAGATCGAACGGCGAGGGGGAGGGGGAGGGGGCGGACCGCCCTCAGGGACCGGTGCTCGGACTTCACCCTGAATGTTGGCGATAAGCCGGGGTCCCATAGTTTGCATAAGCTCGACAAACTGAGCTTCCAGCAGGGATCGAAGCGAAGCCGATATGGAGGGATCCGCACCGAAAGGGGGTCCTCCTGCACGGTCTTCGCGCTCCTTCGCGGCCAAGTGCTTCTGCTTAGTAGCTTTGGGCACCTTGATGACCACGGGAGGGACAGTGGAAGGCGGTACCTGAACCGAAGAGACAGAGGCAGGCGCCGCAGCGGAACTGGAAGCCGCAGCCGGTGTAAACGATGCTGGCTTCACGATGCTGGATGCGGAAGTCGTCGATGCAGGTTTCGAGCGGACCGGCGAAACCTCAGCAGATGTAGAAGCAGACAGATCCTTGGCAGTCTCCATCTTGAACATCGACTCCCAAAGTAAGCAACGCCGCTTGAACGAGCGCGCAGTGAGCGTGGAACAAGGCCTGCACGATTTCGGAACGTGGTCCGGACCAAGACACTGGAGGCAGCATCGATGCGGGTCCGTCAACGAAATCGCACGCTGGCACTTGCTGCACTTTTTAAAACCGGTGATTGGCCGTGACATAGGCCGGAAAATCGACGCTGCAATGTCGAAAGAGGTAGGCCGCAGCCACGAGGCCGGGCCGGCCGAACCGCCGGAAGAAATAATTTTGAACTTTTTTTTTTTTTTTTTTAATAAAGTAAAGTAAAGTGAATTCAAAGAAATAAACCAAAACGCGGGTAAAGAAGGCAAAGAAAAACTGAAATTCAGTCAGCGCAGATTGAAGATAACTTCTCAGCTCCGCGGAAAGAAAAGAACTGAGGAGACACGCCCGGTACATCGGGCGGGAAGGCATTGGCGCATGCGCGGTGCGGGCATCTCGAAACTTCTAAGTTTCTTCAAGCAAGACATGCTTTCAAGATGTCCGTATCGGGGCTCTGTCGGATGACATCACCCACTAGTGAGAATACCTGCCTGCTTGTCCTGGGATAACAGGTGTTATCCAGGGACAGCAGGCAGATATTCTCACACATGGGTGACGTCACCGACGGAGCCCCGGTACGGACACTTGAAAAGTGAATCACAACTTTAAAGTTTAGAAAGTTCGTGATCAGCCCGCACCGTGCATGCGCGAGTGCTTTCCCAAACCACACATGCGCGAGTGCCTTCCCGCCCGACTTAGGCACGCGGTCCCTCAGTTAAGATAAGCCAGCTAAGAAGGCAACCAGGGGAGATGGGTGGGTTGTGAGAATATCTGCCTGCTGTCCCTGGATAACACCTGTTATGGTAAGTAACTGTGCTTTATCCCAGGACAAGCAGGCAGCATATTCTCAACATAGGTGACCTCCAAGCTAACTAGAATGGGATGGATTGTTGGCCTTCAAAAAAATAAATTTTGTAATACTGACTGGGGAAAGACTCCAGACAATAATGCAAGGTGAATGTATGAACTGAGGATCAGGTGGCAGCTTTACAGATTTTGTCAATAGGAGTAGATCTAAGGAAAGCTAAATACAGATTGCAGTCCCAACCTCATTTCTTCAATTTGGAAAGGCCAATTGGAAAAAATATGCCTTTAGATGTCTTTTAAAATTTATATACGATTCTTCTTTTCTCGGATCAATAGGCAAATTATCCACAGCCATGGAACTAAATAGAAAAATGCAGAGTCTCTAGTCGAAGCAAGATGTGCCTTCAAAATATGGGGAACAACTACCCTACTGTCATTCAGAGATCATATTAAACGCCTTGGAGCATAAAATAATACCAAGTTAGACAGATAACTGAAATAATGCTTGGTGTGCCAACATCAAGATCTTAAATTTGATCCTAAATTCCATTGGTAACCAATGGAATTTCAGATACAATGGTGTCACGTGATCACAAATATAAGCATGGCCTAACAATCGAATCACAGCATTTTGTAGTTTGTAAGCACTTCAGCTGTCCTGAACCTATACTAAATTACCACAGTCTAACTTAGATAATACAAAAGCGTGGATTAACTTATGCAATGATTTTTCATCCAAAAAATCTCAAATGGCTCTAAGCTGTCTTAGTGCCCCAAAACCTTTGGCAACCACCGATGAGACCTGTTCTTCAAAATTCAGATGACAGTCAATGATAATCCCAAAATACTGCTATTGGGGGTATTCTCTTTATATCCCTGGTTTTGTGACAGAACATCTTCATTCTGAGGAGACCAACTGTCAGCAGCATCAGTGCAAAATTCATTGGAGTACAGTCTGCAAACAAATACATCGCGGTCTCTTTCAGTTGCAGTGATATAATGAAATAGAGTGCTAGCAGCAGTTGCAAATTCTTTCGTGAGGGATGGAAATTTGTCCTTTGTCTTGAAATAGTATCGCTTTCCCTTGAACTTGAAAGTTGATGTGCTGTCTGATCCAGAGAAAGCATGAAAGAAAGCCTTTGCTTTGCATGTTGTCTCTCCTAAGCTTGAGGCAGTGCAGTTGAGAGATCATTTTGATTGATTTTCCTGTTTTGAATGAAATCCAGATGTCTGCTTCGGGGTTGGGAGTGATGTGGTGAAAATTACTTAGAAGTATTACCACAACATCTGTCTCCAGTTTGACCCAACCCAAGAGATGAATACTGGAGGGCATGAAAGTGTACCAGAACTGCTTCCTCGTGATTGCACTGTCCCACTGGAGTGGAGTGCCATTTCCAGCATGGAGTACTTGGTCACCCAAAGTTATACAGACAGATTTATTTTGGTTCTGTACTTCCTTAAGTTTTGTAGAAAGATATGAAAATAACTTCTTATCTGTGTTTGCCAAAATGTTATGCCAGTTTCCTGGGCCCTTGGCACTACCAGACACACTGTCGTATACCAATTCCTTTCATTGCCTATGTGCAATACCTATCCCAGACAATATCTACTCTTGCTGCCCTTTTCAAATCATGCTGGATCCCTGAGTAGAAATCTTTCATGAAATATTCATCAACAGACTTTACTGGGACAGTACTTCCAGGCAGAGTGTGAATCAGTGCTCCACCATTAATAATAATAAACTCATAACTAACTGATGCCACTAATTCGTCATCTTCAGCAAGGTCATTGGTTGGATGGTCATTAACACATGCCAACAAATCTGACTTGATGCAGGAGTTGAGAAACCTCAGAAGAGGGTGCTGGTGGGCATGAAGATTCATGATGGAAATATTTCTCCAGATTTCCAAGTTTAGTAAAATTTTGTTATACTGCTAAATCAAAAACTTCTTAGCGGTTTAGAGAGCATTAAAAAGGGATTACATAATATAAACACAGCTATACAGTGCAACAAATATTCGCCCATACAAGTCTGTTTGCGACTTCTAATGCTGTACTTTTTCCTTAAGTGATGTCTTCCTTTGTGTTTTCCGTTCATGGAAAAAGTAATGTTGTTTTACTTGATTTCACGTTTTGAAAGAGATGTCATTTTTGTTCAGCAAGTTATACTGTTCTTGTGCCCTAGATTCTAAATCATGAACAGAGGCTGCAACAAAGTCAGACTTGTCGATACATCCTTTATTGTCAAGTGTTACAAGATATGCACTGCTTTTCTTAAAGGGATTGGTGAAATCAATTAGCTTAGCAGGGTTTAAAAAAGGTTTGGATAATTTCCTAAAAGAGAAGTCCATAGGCCATTATTGAGATGGCTTGGGGAAATCCACTGCTTATTTCATAGAATTTGTTTTGCTACTTGGGATCTAGCTAGGTACTTGGGACCTGGGTTGACCACTGTTGAAAACAGGATACTGGGCTTGATGGACCTTCGGTCTGTCCCAGTATGGCAATTCTTATATTCTTAGAAATAGAGGAGAGTCAGAGAAAAAATCCAGAGTGGATTCCTTCTATAGATGGTTTGCAGCTATTGGGAGATAACCCCCACATGTCTAGAATGACTCTCACTTATTACACTGGAAATCATAATAACGTAAGAACATAAGCAGTGCCTCTGCTGGGTCAGACCAGGCTCACGCGGTGGCCCATCAGGTCCAGCACCTGTATAGTAACCCTCTATCTATACCTTTCTATCCCCTTTTTCTTCAACCCCCACATGTTTAGAATGACTCTCACTTATTGCACTGGAAATCTAATTAGTAGCTTCATCGCATGCTCCCTAGTCCTAGTATTTTTTGGAATGAGCACACAAGTAATTCACATCTACTTATTCCATGCCATTCAGTATTTTTTAGATTCCTCTATCATATGTCTCCGAGTCATCTCTTTTCCAGGCTGAAGAGCCCTAGCCACTTTATCCTTTCCTCAAAGGGAAATCATCCCAACCCT
The DNA here is from genome assembly GCF_902459505.1 of Geotrypetes seraphini. Classification (NCBI taxonomy): domain Eukaryota; kingdom Metazoa; phylum Chordata; class Amphibia; order Gymnophiona; family Dermophiidae; genus Geotrypetes; species Geotrypetes seraphini. Next base: position 122,569,269 of record NC_047089.1, read on the forward strand.
TTTTATCATTTTTTGTCACCCTTCTCTGTTTCTTTTCTAATTCCATAATATCATTTTTGAGATGCAGAAACTAAAACTGCACACAGTATTTGAGGTGCGACTGCACTATGGAGTGATACAAGGTCATTATAACATTTTCATCTTTGTTTTCTGTTCCTTTCCTGATAATTCCTAACATTCTATTTGCTTTCTTAGCTGCCAATGTCACACATAGTGGAGGATTTCAACAAATCCTCAACGATGACACCTAGTTCCTTTTCCTGGGCAGGGACTTCTAAAATTAAAGCTTGCATCAGATAGCTATATAGTTTGGGTTCCTCTCTCCAATGGAATACAAATGCCCCATAACCCCCTTCTTCAATGAGCACAAAAACTCCTCATGTACCTCAGAATCTAAAACCCCCAACCCAATTGTTTCCATAGTGAGTATAGAAATGAACTTCAAAAGAAAAACATGTTAAATCTCTAAACTGTTTAGTAAGGTGGATCATACTCTCATCAGAGTAGTCAAAAAAGTCCCATGCTTTCAAAAATCACTTTTTTGATTTATGGCCACACATTACAGCAGTCATATTTTCCATTCATGCATATGATTACACCACTGAACAAAAGTAGATATGGTGGAAGCTATCAAATGTACTTTCCACAGAAAAAAAATGGATCGAAAGATTAGGTTACTTACCTCTGCTAATCTTCTTTCTTGTAAATAGACTCTGGAATATTCACCTCTCTAGCTCTGAGCTGCAAGCACTCCAAAACAAACCGTTAGCCCCTCCTTAGGTATATATATCCTGTCACGTGTGCCGTAAAAGTCATCTCTGATGCAACCAGAAGTTACATCAGAGACGACCTTTTCTGCAGCCATACATGATTTCAATGCTCCGGCTGCTGGTAGGAAGCACATTTAGAGAAGGTAAGGAGCAGGGAGGGAGAAAGGGAGGAAAGGACAGATGCTGAAGGGACTTGGGGAAGGTGGGGTGGGGAGGAACAGACGCTGAAGGGAACTGGGGAAGGTGGGGAGGAACAGGCACTGTAGGGAACTGGGGAAGGTGGGGTGGAGAGGAACAGACGCTGAAGGGAAATGGGGAAGAGACAGAGATTCCAGATTATGGGGGGAGCGGATGAAAGAAGATGGGTGGCAGACCAATTGGGGTGGGGGTGGAGGGAGAGATTGAAGGGAGAGGCACGATAACAGAGCATATGGAAGAGACAGAGAAGGCATACAGTGGATGAAAGGAAATGAATGAGAAGAAGAGGAAAGCAGAAACCAGATAGCAAAGGTAGGAAAAAAATGTATATTTATTTTATTTTTTTTTGCTTTAGGATAAAGTAGTGTATTAGTTGTGTTGATAAAAATGTATAAAAAGGCCTTACCAGCTGAACATCTCTTTCTCTAGTTCAGCAGCCATAACTTTGATTTATAAGGAAGAAATAAGCTAAATATTGCAGTACTGAGCCTGCATGGATGCTGCAGGGACGGGGCAGGGACAGAGTCGGTGATCGCAGGGACGGGGCAGTGATGGGGATAAATTTTTTTCCCCATGTCATTCTCTAGCGGACAACGTCCAGAGAGATGATAGAGAACCCCTGAGAGAAGGGACCCAAACACAAAAGTCCCGCAATTAGACACGGAGCGAAGACACTGCCAACCTATAGGAAGTCAAGGACATGAACCACAGAGGGGGGGGTCGAGGAATCTATCCGAGCCCTCACACAGCAAGCCTGGAAACACCTCCAGGCCTGGGCAAAGCCAGACACAGCAGAGCTCCAGTCACTCTGAAGGAGCATAGAGATGACTGCAGAAGAATAGTCTCGAGCAGGCAAAGATGCACGCTCAAGAGCCAAGCTGTAAGCCCCAAAGCGCACCAAAACTCTGAGCGCTATGGGGACCTGCGTAAGCCACCTCCAGGGACAGTGAAGCCACAGCTCCCTGGTCCCTGCGTAACCGTGCGAACCATGTTCTCCAAGGCCAACTGGAGCCACCCGGAGCACTTGAGCAGACACTCGGCACCGAACATGCCCTATCAAGTGCCACGGAGGAAAAACATACAGAAGATCCCCATTCATTCTTAACTCTATTGCACATGGCCCCAAAGGTGATAATGGGGGTTCATTTCAAGTTACAATTCTTGGTGCCTCTGAGATTAGTATGGAAATGGCATCGCCGGAAACAGCAGCATTCACCTGAGGCCTCGCCACTTCTGCAATTGGTGGGTAATGTGGACTTTTCCCCGGGGATGGGAACCTCTGGGTTTCAATTGTGGGCAGCATGTGAAGTGAAGCGATCAAATAACATTCTTATATACCGCAACGACCTCGCGGTTCTGTGCGGTTTACAGATCAAGAAGTACTAACAACATAGTAGATCATAGTGAATTAATTATATTTACCAAAAAGCAACCACTGGAAGGGCAAAAACAAAATATTTGCACCCTTAGTTCCTATGGAAAGAACATGGATGCTAAAACTGAAGATGATATAAAATTATGCAAGGATATTAAAATAAGAGTATTGTGATGAATTACAGAAGAATCTCAGTAGGGACAAGGAAATTGGCAACTAAATGGCAAATTAAGTTTAATGTGGACAAGTTAATTATATACAGTATAGGGAAATAATCCCATGTGCTCAACTAAGAATTAATGATACGAGTTTGATTTTATGTAAATGTAATGTAAACCACTTTGATTTTATTGCAATTTGTGGGTCAAATTCAAATTTCTTTACCACCAGACTGCTCTGTTCTCAATCAGATCCGTGGGTTCACGGATTTGATCTCTCTCTATCTCTCTATCTATCTATCTATATATATATATATATATATATATATATAATAATAATAATAAAACCCTAGAGCGCGCATGCACTGTTGAAATATCGTGATTCCTGGTGGCGTGAGGCGTGCTTCTGTGTCACTCCTCACTGTGCTTGCGCTAGCTGGAGGCGCTTGTGCCAGCGACTCCTCCCTCCCGCTGCTGCTCCTCTTCAAAGCGCTTCGGGTTTTCTATTGGCCTAATTTCCTCTGCCGCGTCCCTGATGACATCATTAGAGACGCAGCAGAGGAAATTAGGCCAGTAGAAGACCCAAAGCAGCGTGTTTAGTGTGCCTGGGACCTGCCAGGTTTGTCAGTCGTCTAGTGGTGGGAGGGTCGGTTGGGAGGGTCAACGGGGGTTTCTGTTATGCCGGGTAGGGTCAGCCAGGGTGAGGGGGTGGAGTCGCGGCGTGTTAGTGGTGTGCCTAAGGTCGGGGGGAAGGGGGAGTTGGGGGGGTGTTAGTGGTGTACCTAGGGTCTGCACAGGGGGGGGGGTTAAAAACATGCTGCTCATGGGGATGTGAGGCAGGCAGGCAGACTGGCATCAGGGGGGGTGGGGGTGGGGGGGGTTTCAGTGGAAGGGGGATGGGAGGCAGGCAAGCTGGCATCGGAGGGGGGATGGGGGGATTCAATGGAAGGAAGGCAGGCAGGATGGCATCGGGGGGTGGGGGAGTTTTAGTGGAAGGGGGATGGGAGGCAGGCAGGCTGGTATCGGAGGGGGAGTGGGGGGCTTCAATGGAAGGCAGGCAGGCAGGATGGCTTCGGGGGGGTTTCCATGGAAACATGCTGCTCAGGGGGATGGGAGGCAGGCAGGCTGGCATAGGGGGGGTTAAATGGAAGGGGGATGGGAGGCAGGCAGGGAGGCTGGCATCGGAGGGGTGTGGGGGGTTTCAATGGCAGGCAGGCTGGCATCGGAATGGGGGTGGGGGGTTTTCAATGGCAGGCAAGCAGGCATCGGGGGTGGGGACTAGTATATATATATATATATACCGTATTTGTCGGCGTATAAGACGACCCCCCAACTTTTACAGTTAAAATATAGAGTTTGTTATATACTCGCCATATAAGACTACCCCTTCTTCCGCACACCTTCTGCACAACAAATAAAACTTAAAAGAACATCAGAATTTATTTCAACAATTTTAATTAATTCACTAAAGCTGAATAGAACAATAAACCCATGGGAGCTGCCATGCTATTTGTTTTCTAAACTGTTAACCAAACTGAAACTGTCAATGATAGAAGGAAGATAACACATAGAGGGAGAGAGCAAGTGCCGGGCAAGTCCCTAGCAAGTTTGCTGGCATGACAGTTTCCCTTTAAAAGCCTTCAAAAGCCTCCTGTTCGCCCCCGCAACTTCCTTAAGGGCTAGACTCCACACACGGCCGCATGTGCGAGAGACGTAGTAAAGAGAAAAGGGGTGGGGCCAGAGCGCCGCTGCTTCCCGCTGCGCAGGATGAAGGAGATGGCACCCTTGTCACACTGATGTCCCGCCATGGCCCCGCTGATGTCCCGGCAGGTTTACTAGTACCGTAAGCACCGTAAGGAGGTAAGGAAGGAGATGTTAGGGCATGTAAAGTAAGGGCATGTAAACAGTAGAGAGTTGCGCGGGGACAGATATCCCACCCGTCCCCACCCGTCCCCGCCAAAGTCCCACCCGTCCCCGTGAGGAATCCCACCCGTCCCCACCCGTCCCCGTGAGGATTCCCTCCGTCCCCACCCGTCCCCGCGAGGAATCCCCTCCGTCCCCACCCGTCCCCGCGAGGAATCCCCTCCGTCCCCGCCCGTCCCTATAAACTTCAGAAATAGTTATTTCATTTAATTATGCTACTGAATTAAAGGCTCTGGTAGAAACCCATTTACAAATAAGCAAAAAGACTTTATTAATTTGAAAATATTAATTGGGAAGAATACATACTTTGCAAATGGGTTTCTACCAGAGCCTCTAATGTTTATAAATTTTTATCAACACAACTAATATACTACTTTATCCTGAAGCAAAATAAAAAAAAAGAAATATAATTCTTTTCCTACCTTTGTTGCCTGGTTTCTGCTTTCCTCATGTTCTCATTCAATTCCTTCCATCCACTGTCTCTCTTCCTTCTGCATCTTCCATTTGCTCTGTTACTGTGCCTCTCCCTTTCTTCCCCCTTCCAAATTGGTCTGGCACCCATCTTCTTCTCTCCGCTCCCCCCATAGTCTGGCATCTGTCTTCTTCCCTGCCAGCGTCTTCTCCCTACTCTCTCTTCCCCATTTCCTTTCAGCGTCCTTCTCCCCCCATCTTCCCCATGTCCTGTCAGCGTCCTTCTCCCCCCTCTGTCTTCCACATGTGCTTTCAGTGTCCTTCTCCCCCCTCTGCTTCCCCATGTCCTTTCAGCGTCCTTCTCCCTCTCTGTCTTCCCCATGGCCTTTCAGCGTCCTTCTCCACCCCCCCCCCCGTCTTCCCCATGTCCTTTCAGCGTCCTTCTCCACCCCTTTGTCTTCCCCATGTGCTTTCAGCATCCTTCTCCCCCCTCTGTCTTCCACAAGTGCTTTCAGAGTCCTTCCCCCCCCCTCCCGTCTTCCCCATGGCCTTTCAGCATCCTTCTCCCCACTCCTTCTCTACCGCCCCGGGTGCAGCACAGCCGGCCAGGTCCCCTTACTTTTGTGGCACTTCCCCGACCGACTGACAACAGCCCTGGTCCAACAAACCTCCCTGCCCTTAACTGCGAATCTAAATTACCTTATTACAGCTGCTGTAAGAAGATAATTTAGATTCGCGGCTACAGGGCAGGGAGGATTGTCGGACCGGGGCTGTTGTCGGTCGGTCGGGGAAGTGCCACAAAAGTAAGGGGACCTGGCCGGCTGTGCTGCAACCGGGGCGGGGTGTGGCGGGGCGGACCGCCCCCTCCCTTGGTAGCCACTCGAACCGCGAGGCTACTCTCCTCCTTACCTGCACTGCCTGCAGCACAGAGCCAAACGGAAGTCTTCCCGACATCAGCGCTGACGTCGGAAGGAAGGAGGGCTTTGTTTAAGCCCTCCCTCCCCTCCGACGACAGCGCTGACGTCGGGAAGACTTCCGTTCGGCTCTGTGCTGCAAGCAGAGAAGGTAGGGAGAAGAGCCGCGCGACTGAGTACATCCAGCCCCGCAGGAACCCCGCAACCCTCGGAGGCGTCCCCACGGGATCCCCGCGACCCTAGGGGGTGTCCCCACGGGATCCCCGTGACCCAAAGGGGGAACCCGCGGGATGCCCGTCGTCCCCGTTCCCGTGCAGCTCTCTAGTAAACAGTACCCGGCGTATAAGACGACCCCCGACTTTGGGGAGGATTTTAAGGTACTGAAAAGTCGTCTTATACGCCGGCAAACACGGTATATATATCTCAGAGATGTGGCAGAATCGGGACCGCGAAGAACGTAGCGGTTGGAGTGTTTTGTCAGTGCTTCCCTTCCCGTCCCGTCCCGCGAGGTGTCGTCACGGCTCCTCTTGATCCCCGCCAGCGTCGGAAGCCTTCTCCAATGCTGGTGCGGCTGATGAGAGGAGCCAAATATTGTGGAGAGCAGTGAGTTCAGTGCTGGCGGCCAGTCCTGCCGGCGAGTGTAGTTAGGTGCTGGGAAGAAGGAAGGCTGGGGACTCGCGCATGCGCACTCCTGCGGCCACAGACATACGGATCACGGAAGCACGCAGTTAAGAGTGCACATGCGCAGCTAGGGTTTTATTATATATATCTATAATATATATATACATACATACATAAAGACATACAGCAGACCTCACAGCATACCCTGAAGAAACCCATAGTATGATGGCTGAAACGTTGGTTGACATGGAGCTGTGTCAGTTTGCGGCATCTTTTTGAGGGGGGAGGGGGCTTTTCCAACATTCTATCAACTACAGTATCAGTGGGCATTGCCTGCTAACCATTTCTGAGCCTTTCTGGAGGCTAGACATTATTATTTTTCTCTACATCAATAGTGAGGAGAAATATGGTCCTTTGGCAGTTTGGATGAACAGTTTTTGCAGGCCCCACATCCGATGAATACACTAGCTACCTGTTGCCAGATTCTTAAGAATGCAAGTACTGCACCATATTTGGACCACATGCTCATTTTATGGTCCTGGGACCTAGACATTAAGTATGCCAGATTACAGTTTCTGGACCTTTTTGCTATCTCTTTCTCCTGGTTAGCTCTACAAATCTCAGAGAAATGCAATTTAAAATCCTGCACTGGGCCTATATCTCTAAGGAAAGGGGCCAGGTTATGGGACTTTGGCAGGATGCATTGTGCTCTCATTGCAGGAAAGCCACTGGCACGTTAGTGCACATGTTTTTGTAATGTCCGCACACAGACCTGTGGCTTCAGGTTCTCCCTTTTCTTGATAGACTCACCCCGTATCCTATCCCAAGGGATTATGGCTTGCTGCTTCTCAGGGATCAAAGAGAACTTACTTGATTGGGGTTTTCTCTGCCATATAGGGCTTTCATTTACTTAGCACTATTACTGGTGAAAAAGTTATTGTTACAGCATTGGATCTTGAAGAAACCAGCCTCCTTCACCCAATAGTTACAGCACATGCATGAAATTGCTGCCTTTGAAATACAAACCTTTCGCTCAGCCAAGCATCAAGAAAAACTGATCTATGTCTCTCCTTTGGGGAAGCAAAGCACTTGTATTCACCATGAGATAAAGCTGTACCATGGCACGAGTACATTTCAAGGGACCCTCAAGAGTCCCCCAGATATCCGTAAGAATTCGAACGACGTCAGGATAATCAGAAAAAGAGGCAGATTGTGACCTCTGGTCAGTCATGAGGGAATATTTTGCAGCAACAAGCTGCTCAGAATGCAGCTTTAAATTCCAAAGAGATTCAGCGATCAAATTCACAAGATGCACATGCTTGAAAAATCTGCATAGTGGAATCCTCCTCCCCCCAAATTCCCAGATCTGCCACATTTGTAGCTGCCACAGTGCACCCCTATGAAAGCAAAGGCATGGAAAGTATATCGGGCTCCACCGTGGGCACTACCGGCTTACCTGCTGGCACCTCCAAGGGGAGGCAGAAGAAAAGAGTAGAGCCTGGTCCACCGGAGCAAGGGTCTCCGTTACTGGCATGGAGTCCGGCAGAAGGGAAATAGGCAGAGACTTTCTAATCAAATAAGACTGATAAAGCATATTCATGAAATCTTTAGTAAACCCATCCTCCGTGGCTGAAGTCAACCCCTACGCATGGAGGATTTATAGGGTTTATCTCCTGCGACGTGCTTGCATTTCGCTGAAACGTTTCCTGCACACTCCCCAGCCCTCCCCCGATGCCATTTTCACAGGAGTCAGGACAGAAGGCGCTAGATGATCCTCAGAGGTCAAAGGCACCAAATCCAGGCAAGCCTTGCAACCCTCATGGGCTACAACACCCACCACAAATGAGGCATGAATCCATGACATCCTGCCATCTAATGTGGTTTTCTTTCAAAAATGAAGCCGGTAAATATAAAAAATAACTTAAAATCAAATCTGGAAAAATCCAAGATAGCCACAAAGGGCTTATTTTGACAAAAAATAGCCCGGAAAAACCAGAGAGAACCCTCAAAAATTGCTATTTTAGGGATGGGGGTGGTGTAAGGCATGCAGAGAAACCACCTAAAACCCCTTTTTAAAGACCCCCCCCCTATAATCTTTGATTCAAGCTGTTAGCTTGTACTCACTGAAACTTGTGCTGACAGGAAAATATTGCAGACAGAGCTGAAACAGCTCACAGGGAGATCCTCTGCCTCAACTTGCTGGAAAGCTGAACTTTGAATTAGAGAGCTGCACGGGAACAAGGACGAAGAGAATCCCGCGGGTTCCCCCTTCAGGTCACGGGGATCCCGTGGGGACGCCCCCTAGGGTTGCAGGGATCCCGTGGGAACGCCTCCTAGGGTCGCGGGGATCCTGCGGGGTTAGATGCATTGCAAACTCGAGCCACGAGGCTAGTCTTCTTTTTCCTACCTGCCCTGCTGCCGCAGCACACAGCCGACTGGAAGTCTTCCACGATGTCGGTGTTGACGTCAGAGGGAGGGCTTAAGCAAAGCCCTCCCTCCCTCCGACGTCAGCACTGACATCGGGAAGACTTCCAGTCGGCTGTGTGCTGTGGCGGCAGGGCAGGTAGGAAAAATTCAAGGGTTATGTTTATCTGATCATCAGAGGTCAGTTTCCTTCTTACTTTTCTGGAACTTTCGTTTTTTTCAAAGCATGTGCCTTACACAAATGGAAAAGGCCAGGTGATAACAAAGGGGATATAGGGCGAATTTGTCTTGTAAAAACCCTTTGCACCACCTAGGTTTATTGGCTTACAATGTTTCATGAATCAGATGTTGCAGAAGCACAGCTGGAAAAATTAGTACTTTCGCATTCCTTGAAGAAATTGCGTAACACGCCATTTTAGCAGAGCTTTGATTTGTAGATAGACGTGTAATTGCTAAATTTGGAGTATCCACATCAGGGCAAGTCTATAAAGTAGAACTTCAGTCCAGGCAGCATTGGCCTTTTAAAGTGCTATGGTTGGCTCAATTCTTCTCCTGGATGTTGTGTAAAACTAAACTCTTTTGGAGGATGGTTGGGGGCATGGTTGGAAGTTGAGAGCATGTCCCTGTGAGATGACACTATCAACCCACTGGTCAATGGTAAAAGAGCCCAATGGTGATGGTAAAATAGAAGTCTGTCCCCCAACTGTAAGCAGAGGTAAGGGCTGAGGGAGACATTGATAATGCTCTCAAAGAAGAAGGTAAAGAGACGACTGCTATTGAAATTGAAATGCAGTCAATTTGTGTTGCTTTTATTGGCTAGGATATCTTTGGTTGGATTTGTGGCAAGAAGAGTCGAAATAGGATCATCGCGAAAGGCTGGAGTACCTCCTGGATGTTTTAAACTGCTGGCAGGACTGAGACCTAGACGGGCCTGTCATGCATTGACTGCATTGTTTAATCTTGTTTGCAGCCTCTTCAATATGGCTATCAAACAAATGGTCTCCTCTGCAAGTGATGTTAGTGAGATGATCCTGGACTGAGGTCTCAAAATCAGATATGCGAAGCCATGCAAGATGGCACATAGCAATGGAAACTCTGGAAGATACATCAAAGCAATCAAAGGACACTCTTAGCTATATGCTTTCTGGTGGCAAGTAGATTATTAACCACCTGTTGGAAAGGCTGGAGCTGGTCAGCAGGAAGATGTTTCTCAAAGTTTGGTAACTGTTTGACCAAGAATTTGAAATAGATGGACACACAAAATTGATAGCCTATAATGCATTTAGCAAGCATGGTGGCTTGAAAAATGCACTTACTGAACTTGTCTAAAGTTCTGGCCTCTCTACCTGAAGCTGTGAGATTTCATCAAGGCTGATTCCACCACAAAAGATTGGTGTTGCAATTCTGGTTTATCGAAACCAGGCCAGGATTGCAATCTGTAGAGGGAGTCTATCCTGCGAGGGGCCACTGGGACTGTAAGAGGAGTCTCCCCATTTCTGAAGAGTGCCTCTTTCATCACTTTATGCAGTGGAATCTTAATGAAGACTGCAGGCCACTGCTCATAAAGCACAATTACTTACCCTAACAGGTGTTATCCAGGGACAGCAGGCAGATATTCTCACACATGGGTGATGTCACCGACAGAGCCCCGGTATGGACACTTTAAAAGTGCATCGCCACTTTAAGACTTTAGAAAGTCTGCGATAGCCTGCACCGCATATGCGCGAGTGCCTTCCCGCCTGACGTAGGGCGTGCGTCTCCTCAGTTAAGATAAGCTAGCTAAGAAGCCAACCAGGGGAGGTGGGTGGGTTGTGAGAATATCTGCCTGCTGTCCCTGGATAACATCTGTTACGATAAGTAACTGTGCTTTATCCCAGGACAAGCAGGTAGCATATTCTCACACATGGGTGACCTCCAAGCTAACCAGAATGGGATGATGGGAGTGTTGGCCTTCAAGAACATAATTTTGTAATACAAACTGGCCGAAGTGCCCATCCCGTCTGGAGAAAGACTCCAGACAATAATGATAAGGAAATGTTAGGAACCGAGGACCAGCTTTACAGAATTCTGCAAGAGGAGTAGATCTAAACAAAACTACAGAATCTGCCATAGCTCAGACTTTATGAGCTATGACCTGACTCATCAGGTTTAGGCCAGGTTGAGCAAAGCAGAATGAAATACAGGTAACCAATCAGTTAGAAACTGTTCTCTTGGAAATAGGATGCCCCAACTTGTTAGGATCAAATGAGCCTAAGAGTTGGGGGAGAAGTGCTATAAGTCTTTGTCTTGGCAATATAAAAAACCCAAAGCACACTTAATAGTCCAGAATGCAAAGAGCCGTTTTTCCTGCATGAGAATGAGGCTTAGGAAAAAAAACTGGAAAAACAATCAATTGATTGAGATGAAACTTCGTCACCACTTTCGGCAGAAACTGTGGGTGTGTGCGCAGAACCACTTTATCATGGTGAAAAACCGTGAAGGGTGGATCCTCCACTAACACTTGCAATTCATTGAACCTCCTGGCAGAAGTGAGCAAGATAAGAAAAAACAACTTTCCAGGTGAAAAACTTGAGATGAGCTGTGGCCATTGGTTCAAATGGTGGCTTCATCAACCTGGAAAGAACTACATTAAGGTCCCAGACTACAGGGGGAGGTTTGAGAGGTGGTTTCACCTTGAAAAGTCCTTTCATGAACCTGGAGACCAAGGGATAAGCCGTAAGAAGCTTTCCCTCTACTAGCAGGTGAAAAGCTAGAATAGCACTGAGACGGACTCTAATAGATGAAGTAGAAAATCCACACCATTCCACTGACAAGGAAGTTGAATTGTGATGATGAAGACACCAGGAAGTAAACCTAGCCCACTTTTGATGATAACATTATAGCATGGCTGGATTCCTCGCGGGGACGGGTGGGGACGGAGGGGATTCCTCGTGGGGACGGGTGGGATTCCTCATGGGGACGGGTGGGGAAGGGTGGGATTTTGGCGGGGACGGGTGGGATTTCTGTCCCCGCGCAACTCTCTACTTTGAATCTTCTGACTGACACACTGGCATGACCTCCACGGCTGGTCATCTCTGCCACCCTCGGATACACCATGTAGCATGTCTGGTGAAGGCACACAGTTTGGCCCCAATCCTGGGCGCACCCACAGAACCATGCAGCCTGTGCTCAACCCACTAGCAGACAAACCTGGGGTCAGCTAGCTTTCAAGGGAACAGTCCCTGAGCCTTAATCTGACATGCAGGCTGTCCAGAAGGCTTAATGACAAGCAGGTACCCTCCAGAAGCAGACTTTTCCCAAAGGTCTATGATCTCCTGCAGGGAACCTCTGCAGCATGAGGGCAAAAACGTGAATGTAAAGACTGAAATTACATAAAATAAAACACGAGCAGATAAGACAAGCTTCTATAGCCTGGCTTGTAGGAAGAAGAACTGATGTTCACAGGGACAGTGATGAGGTAAGAGGGGGAGGAGTTTAAGCCTCTGAAGTTTGAGGCTTCCTACAAAGTCCTGGCTGGTGGAGGGAAATAACCCACAGGTGCTGGAATAAAGTGGGATTGTACAAGAAGAAAAAAACAACCAACACTAAGGTAGGATAAGCACAAACCAATTCTAGAATAAAGTCTCCAAATTATTAAATATGTCTTCAAGCGATCCTACTACAATGCTTGTTAACTGGATCATCATAACTGAACAAATGCTAGATGCAATAGCCCTACTATGCCACCACAACACAAGAACTATCAAATCCTCACCTTGGTTTACCAAAAACCTTATAGCTGAAAAACAATTTTGCCAAAGTCTAGAGAGGTAATGGCAAAAGAGCAACCTATCAGAACCCAAAACAGCCTGGAGGGTTGCAATCAATAAATATTAATTCAATATCGCTGAAGCGCGTGAAATTGAAAACAAAATTTTGATATTAAAAAACTTTCGCTTAATGAGCACCATGACTACACCGACAATATAGGTCTATCCAACATTAATTCCTAGCCAAATGCCCAAATACTAGCGGACCACTTAAACATCAAAGATGTACAAACTGAGGTTGATAAGACAACAGTAACTGTAACCAGAATATACACTACACCCAAGGGGGAGATCCGGGAAACTATAGACCAGCAAGTCTGACCTCAGTACCGGAAAAGATGGTAGAGGTGCTGATAAAGGACCGCATCATTGATCACTTTGACAGACACAATCTGATGAGGTCCAGCCAGTATGACTTCAGCAAAGGAAGATCTTGCTTGACGAACTTGCTGCACTTCTTCGAGGGAGTAAACAAGCAGACATTGTATATCTGGATTTTCAGGTGTTCAACAAGGTCCCACATGAACGACTACTTCAAAAAATTGCGAGCCATGGAATCAAGGGTGAAATACTCACGTGGATTAAAAACTGGCTGGCGGATAGGAAACAGAGTGGGGGTAAATGGACAATACTCGGACTGAAAAAGCATCACGAGTGGAGTGCCGCAGGGTTCGGGTGCTTGGACCCATGCTCTTCAATATATTTATAAATGACTTGGAAATTGGTATGACAAGCGAGGTGATTAAATTTGCAGATGATACAAAGTTATTCATAGTAGTGAAAACACAGGATTGCGAAAACCTCGAGAAATATGCCGCGACATGGCAAATGAGGTTTAACGTGGATAAGTGTAAGGTGATGCATGTTGATAACAAAAATCTTATACACGAAGGTGCAGGATGTCCGGTGCAGTACTCGGAGAGACCCCCCAGGAAAGAATGGTGTCTAGGATTGCCCCAATGAATTGTAGACGTTGAGTCGGAATGAGATGTGATTTGGGGAAATTGACTTCGAATTCTAGAACCTGGAGAAAAGAGATGGTTTGAGATGTTGCTTGGACCACTTCCTGAGACGAAACAGTCTTATTCAACCAGTCGTCCAGGTAAGGAAAGACTTGAAGGCCGTGTGATCGGAGAGATGCGGCCACCACAAATCAGGCACTTTGTGAAGACTCTGGGAGAAGATGCCAGGCCAAAGGGAAGTACCTTGTATTGGTAATGACAGCAATTGATTTGAAAACAGATACTTCCTGGAAGCCGTATGAATTGGAATATGTGTGTAGGCTTCCTTGAGATCCAGGGAGCATAGCCAGTCATTCTGATTGAGGAGCGGATAAAGCAGAGTGAGGGAAAGCATCCTGAATTTCTCCTTGACTTGTTGAGAGCTCCGAGATCCAGGATGGGTCTCAGTCCTCCGGTCTTCTTGAGAACTAAGAAGTAACGAGAGTAGAATCCCTGCTTCTGCTGATTGAGAGGAACTTCCTCGATGGCATTCAACAGGAGAAGGGATTGAACCTCCTGTAAAAGAAAGGAGGACCGTGCAGGGTCCAAAGCAAACTCTCTTGGAGGATTGTCTGGTGATAGAGGCTGAAAATTTAGAGAGTAACCCTGACAAATGATGTTGAGGACCCAGAGGTCCAATGTGATGAGTTCCCAATAACTGATGAAAAACTGAAGACGGCCTCCGATGGGCTGAGGCAAGGTTTGGGAAATGGTCTTATTGACTATGCTCCTGAAAAACAGGTCAAAAAAGCTGAGTAAATTTAGGCGACACAGCTTGTTGTTTTGCTGTTGGCGAGGTTGCTGTTGTCGCTGCCTCCTAGGTTGAGACTGAGGCGGAGGCATGGGTTTTGCAGCAAAACGACGCTGATATGAAGACTGCTGCCGGAAAGGAGGTTTCTTCTTGGTCTTCACTAGAGTATCCTACCTGGTCTCATGGGCCGATAACTTTTGGGTGGTTGTATCTAAAGAAGTCCCAAAAAGTTCATCGCCCAAACAAGGAGCATTAGCGAGCCAATCCTGATGATTTACATCAAGTTCTGATACCCTCAGCCAGGCTAGGCGTCGCATAGCCACAGACATAGCCGCAGCGCGTGAAGTTAGCTCAAAGTATCATATATAGAGCGAACCATATATTTGTGCAGCTGCAGTAAGTCAGAGATGTAATGCTGGAATGCAGGCAATTTGCGATCAGGCAAGTATTTTTGAAAAGCGGCAACTTGATTAACTAAGTGCTTTAAGTAGAATGAAAACTGAAAAGCATAGTTGCCGGACCAGTTGGCAAGCACAGCATTCTGATAGACGTTTGCCAAAACGGTCCATTGCCTTACCCTCTCTACCAGGAGGTTTGGAAGCATATACACTGGCTCCTGTAGATTTTTTAAGAGTTGACTCCAAGAGACTCATTTGGTGTAGGGGTATTTCCTTATTCACACCTGAAGGTTAGGCCTCTTTGACGTCATAAAGCCTGAACCATTGTCTGCCAAAAATCATTCCAGCCTGAACCATGCAAGAAGAGAAAGAAGAAAACATCTTTGCTGTTTATGATGCCTGATGCATTCTAGGTATGTACCAGAACTGTATTCTAGTTAAGGACATCCAGCTTTGCCTACATGCTCAGCCTGTGTGAATCTTAGGGGAGGCATTGCTCCTGTGCTGTTCTTATCTAACGAAGGCACCTCTGATACACAGCCTGTGCGAGACTCTATACAGAAAGGCTATTCATCTAAGTTCTGTTTCTGGATTGGTCCTGAGAGGTCATCTGACGAGAACCAAGTAGAAGGTGCCTAATTATTGATTAGTCTATGTTGGGATGTAAGGAAGCTTGCATCTTATTATAGGTTTCTCTGCACATCTTCTATAATAATTAAGACCTGAAAAGTTACCTCTTGTGACTCTCTGCCTGAGAGAGAGAAACCGTACTTTTATACAGATCTGGATTCCATCACATAAAGGGAACCTTTGCTGCCAACCTAATTTACAGCTGTTCCAGTGACTAAGAGACTCTTGTTCCTGTACCAAGAGAATTCTTATCTTCACTGCTGAGAAGACGTCTTCCCTTTCACCCGATTCTGTGCTAAGGCCTAATCGGATGGTGAGATAAGGAAGTTATATATTCTAGGAGAGATATGATCTTTTCCGCCACAGCCCCACAAATTTGGAATTCACTTCCACTCAATATAAGAGAAGAAAAATCACTTAGCAAGTTTAAAAGTCTCCTAATGAGCTGGCTATTCAAGGACGCTTTCCAATAGATCTGTCATAACCTATAATAGTTTCAGGAAGACGATCTAATAGAATCAAGCGGGTATTTGTTCCCTTACCTTTCGTGGCTTAATCCTCCCCTGGTTTTATTTTTACTTTTAGGTTTGTTTTTTAGAATTTTATTTATGTTAATTGTTTACCGCTTCCCTCCTTATATGTACTATTGTATTAAGAATGAATGTTATGTTTGTTGGTTTTTAATATTTTACATAACTTTGGAACTTATGTAAATCGCATTGGATTTGGACTATGCGAGTTAATCAAAGAAACTAAATAAACTTGAAACTTGAAATTATCTATCTTATCAGCTGGGGCTAAATAAAAGTATTCCATTGTTGTATAGGATAAGGAGATGTAAAGTTACTCGGGTGATAAGCTATATTTTTAGTTGCTGCTAATCAGGAATTATTATTTTAAGGAATTATTTAGTGTGTAAGAATTAGTTTTACTCATTTATCTAGCAAGTGTGGTGTGATAATTATGTACCAAGTTTCATATATGTATTCGGATATTTTGTGAACAATAATCAGTTATTTACAGCTGGCTTGTGAATAATATATTTTTATATATTTCTATTCTTATATATATTATATATTTATATTCTTAGTATAAACTGGCAAAATAACGAACCTTGGGTAAGGAGTTTATGGTTTCCCCTAGAAAACTAAGAGGCACGTAACTTGTTTATGTAACTAATTAGTACAACCATAAATCTTACTACAGTGGTAGATGAGACTTGTCAAAGCCTGGTATAGGAACTACCCTGTAGAGCGAATCAAGTTTGCGAGGAGTCACAGGGATGGTCAAAGGAGTTTCTAAATTTTTATAAAAGGTCTCCCGCAAGATGCCAGAGGGGGAGCTTAAGAAACTCTTTAGGTGGCTGCTCATAATCTAATGCATCCAAAAATTGCTTAGATTGTTTGGAGTCAGCTTCCAGGAGTATAGAAAGAGTTTCAGTCGTGTCTTTCAAAAATCTACAAAAAGAAGACTTGTTTGTTTTTTGAATGGGTTCTTGAGAAGATGGTAATTGAGAATCTTCATCTAAAGAGATGTCATCATCAGAAAGAGGCTCCTCAGAAACACCCCAGAGATCAAAATCTTGTGTTGGAGGAAGGCGATGTTTCCAGTTGTTTTATTTTTTTCAAGGCCTTACCAGATTTGACTGACACCGCCTTGGGAGATGTTTGTGCAGAAGAACGGTACCGAGCTGTCTCCGACATCGAGCCTCTAACCAACCCAGGCAGCACCGATGAAGATTTTTTGTAATGCCGGTGCCAAAAACGAAGACTCAGACCTGACTGTGACTGGCACTGGAGGAGCCGGCGTCGCAATAACAGGAAATAACAGCTTTAACTGCTCCCTTAACTCCTCCCGCAGCAGTTCTTGGATTTGCTGTTTGAGAGAGTGCACTGGTACCACTGGCTTTTTTGCCGGTACCATCGGTGCGGCTCTGAGCTCCGGCGATGAGGAGGCCGATGTCGAGCCATTCACCACAATAGGAGCCGAGCACTTGTTGGGTCTCCTCAAGATCTACAGGACTTGGCTCACTGCTGAAGTGACCTGAGGACCCGAAGGGGAGGGGGAAGGCTTCATAGCTGGCTTACCCACTGCATGCAACACCAAAGATGATTCCATCGACGTCAGATGTTGCGGTGTCGATTTCGGTGAGGACCCCGATGCCGGTGTCGAATCACTCTCCATAATGGGACCGAAGAGGAGACGTTGTTGAATCTGACGATTCTTAAGGGTCCTCTTCTGTAGGGAGGAACAAGTGCAAGATTCAGCCCTGTGCTGTGGCCCCAGACACTGGAGACACCAGCGATGTGGATCCATGATGGAAATAGGGTGAGCATACTGTCCGCACTTCTTAAAATCCGTTTGATGACGGCACATTGAGGGAAAAATGGCCTCGGTAAAATCAAAGGTCGAGGCTTGAGGAGTGGAACAGGTCCCACGAGAAAGTAAAAAAAAAATTTTTTTTTTTAAATTAATTATGAAAAGAAAGAAAACAAATACTGACAAAAAAGTCAGGAAATAAGCTGCATGAGCGGGAAGGCAGCGATAAACTATCAGCGACAGTTGATGAGCGACTTCTTAGGTCCACGGAAACTAAGAAACTGAGGGACCGTGTGACCTACGTCGGGCGGGAAGGCACTCGCGCATGCGCGGTTTGGGCTATCGCAAACTTTCTAAACACTTAAAGTGGCGATGCACTTTAAAGGATTCTGTCGGTGATATCACCCAATCGTGAGAATATGCTGCCTGCTTGTCCTGGGATAAGGGACGTACCAAAGCAGTATCCATTAAGGGTGGACCTCCGAAGGGTAGACACCAGAACACGTTCACTGAATACCGTGTCCCAATGCGCTTGAACATCCACACGGTAGTGTCTTACAAAGGAATGCAGAGAAGATCAACTTGCAGCCTTACAAATATCCACTGGAGGTACCAGAGAAGATTCAGCCCAAGAGGCTGCCTGACCCCTAGTGGAATGAGCCTTAAGAAAGTCTGGAACAGGCTTCTTCTTCAGAATAGTCTCCTTGATCCAGCGCACTAGTAGCCTTAGAATCACCTTACGAGGACCCGCAAGACGGAACAAAGAAATTATCTGATTTCCTGATCTCCTGGGTCCTCTGCACATAAGAGCAAAGGACCCAACTGACATCCAACTTGCGCAGCTATTTCTGCTCAAAAGAGCCCTCCCAGCCACCCAACAAGCCTGATTGACATGAAAAGGAGAAACTACCTTTGGCAGAAAGGAAGGAATAGGCCTCAAGACAACCCGCTCCCTAGGAAACTCCAAGAACAGAGCCCTACGAGAGAAAGTCAGTAGCTCAGAAACCCATCTAGCTGAAGTAATAGCCACCAAGAAGACCGCTTTAAGAGTAAGGTCCTTCAAAGAGCAGTCGCCCAATGGTTCAAAAGGAGGGAACACTAGAACTGACAGAACCAGATCAGATCCCAAGATGGAACAGAGGGTCGCATGGGAGGCTTCAGCAATTTGGCAGCCCGCAAGAAGCGAATCATATCAGGAATGGCAGTCAAACGCTGACCTTTCAATAACCCACGAAAGGCTGACAAGGCCGCAAACTGTTTCCGGAGAGAAGACCAAGCCAGTCCCCTATCCAGGCCATCCTGCAAGAACTCTAAGATGTTAGGCAGGGAAGCGCAAAAAGAGACCACTCCATGCGCATCACACCATTCCTCAAATAGATGCCAAACCCTCACATATGCTCGAGAGGTGGAAAGCCTCCGGGACCCCAAAAGAGTTGAGATCACTTTATCTGAATACCCCTTATTACCTAGGCGACCCGTTTCAAGAGTCAAGCAGTAAGACAGAAGGGACCCGGTTCGAACATTTGAATGGGACCCTGAATTAGAAGGTCATCCAAGAGAGGAAGAGGATCCACTACCAGATGCCTCACCAGATCTGCATACCACAGTCGTCGAGGCCAATCCGAAGCCACCAGAACCACGAGGCCTGAATGTCGAATTATTACATTACATTAGAGATTTCTATTCCGCCATTACCTTGCGGTTCAAGGCGGATTACAGAAGATTTAATGTTGGTCTGTTACAAGAAGAGAACAGTAGTCTGTTACAAGAAGAGATCAGTGGTCATGACTAGTGAAGGTAGAGAATAGGGCGGGTATTTTCAGTGAGTTAAGAAGATAGGAGAAATGAGGTAATCATGATGTTAAGACTTAATCAGGGATTTCTTGAAGAGTATGGTCTATTTCTTTTCTGAATAACCTGTAGTCCGTGGTCGTTATCAGCAGATTGGAGATTTGGTTATCCAGTTTCGCTGCTTGGGTGGCTAGGAGGCCATAGTAAAGTTTTTTTCATTTAACTTATTTGATTGACGGGTGTGTGAATGGGGTGTGAGTTTTTCTACGTTTGGTTGAGGTATTATGGATGAGTCGGTTGTTCAGGTAGGTTGGGTTGTCTCCATTTATGGTTTTAAATAGCATGCAGTAAAATTTGAATAGTATTCTTTCCTGGATTGGGAGCCAGTATGAGATCGTGAATGCTTCAGTAATGTGGTCATGTTTCTTTAGGGAGCAGATGAGTCTTAGTGCTGTATTTTGGACTGTTTGCAGTTGTTTGATCATTGTTGCAGGGCAGGGGAGATAAGAGGATGTTGCAAATATCCAGTATACCCAGGATAAGGGATTGAACTATGAGCTGGAATTGTGCTCTTTTGAAGAATTTGCGTATTTGTTTTAGGTTCCTCATAACGGCAAAAGATTTCTGTATTGTTATGTTTATTTGCAATTTCATGGTGCAACATCTGTCTATTGTCATGCCTAGTAGTTTTAGGTGTTTTGAATGGGGTAATAGACTTGGGGGTGGGTCAGTGGAGTGGGCAGACCTGATGGGCTATGGCTCTTATCTGCCATCATCTTCTATGTTTCTATGTTTAGTTGGGGTTTTGTTATTTTCAAGGAGGATGAATTTTGTTTTGTCTGGGTTGAGTTTCAGTTTATGGTCTTCCATCCAGTTCACTACTATTTCCAGAGTTCGGTGTAGAGTATCTGTTATGGTGGTCAAAAGATATGAGGATGGTGAAGTCGTCTGCATAACTGTAGGAGGTTATGCCTAGATTTTCCATGTATGTTACGAGGGAGGCAGTATATAGGTTGAATAGAGTAGGAGATAGAGGGGATCCTTGTGGTATACTCCACAGGGGTTGGACCAAGGTTCAGATTTTTCTTTATCTGATTTAACTCTGTATGTTACATTACATTAGAGATTTCTATCCGCCATTACCTTGCAGTTCAAGGCGGATAGTTCTGGATTTTAGGAAACCCTCAAGAGTACTTTGTCTGAGATACCTATTGTGTCCAAAATTTGCAGTAGTATGTTATGGTCTACCAGGTCAAATGCTGCAGTTAGGTCCAGTTGTATGAGAAGCATTCTTTTTCCAGTGCTGAGGTGTTGTCTAACTGTGTCAATTGTCTAACTGTGCTGAAGTTGGTTCTGAAGCCAGATTGTGTGGGGTGAAGTATGTTATGATTTTCTAGGTAGGTGGTGAGGAGTTTAGCTAGTAGTCCTTCTATTAGTTTGACGTATAGAGGGATTGAGGCGATGGGTCTATAGTTGGAAGGTTGGTCAGTTGGTCCTTTAGGGTCTTTAAGGATCGGGGTGATGATGATTTCGCTGAGGTTAGTTGGGAAAAGGCCATCTGTGAGCATGTTTTGTATCCATTGAAGGAGTAGAGTACGGAATTTTGTACTGAACGTTGTTAAGAGATATGATGGGCAGTAGTTGAGGATGCGTGGCTGTACTTTTTGTAGAATTTGTTGAATTCGGGCCATTGTATATTGGAGAATTGGGACCAAGTTCTGTCTGCGGCTGTTGAATCTTTTTCAGTGGGGCATATTGTGAATTCAATTAGGTGAGGTGGAGGGGGGATGTCTCTTGGAGCCGCATTAAGATGGTCGGGTGATAGCGTGGCTCCTCCATAGCAGATTAAAGATCTGAAAATATAAGCTACGGAAATTGAATTTTTTTATTTAAACTGAGCTTTCTGAGTATATGATGGCATCGTCAAAGCATTTGAAGGGAGAGATGGCTAGCACAAGCTCAGGATGCGCTAAAAGATCAAGAACAGAGCTGATGGCTCCCTCAAAAGTTCCGTTGCTGGGAGATGACAGTTGCGATATTGTGGCTGAGCTCAGGCAGATTAAAGAAATTGTTTTAAACAACTCGAGAAAGATTCAAGAGGCTACTGACGAGGTGGCTAGCCTTGCAAGACAAATGGCAGTTATGGATGTTAAAGTGGATCAAATAGAAAAAAGAACTGAGGCAAATGAGACTGAAATTCGACAGTTGAAGCAGGATAAAAAGTTAATCGAGAGCCTGTCAAGAGATCTTGAAGATTGTGTTAACTGTAGTAAACGGAACAATTTGAGAATTATTGGTTTGCCGGAAGGCATTGAAAAAAGTGATCCGGTCTCATTTTTAGATAACTTTTTACCGAAGATTCTGCCATTGAAATTCAAATTTCCTATGGAATTTGAAAGAGCCCATAGAATTCCAACTAAAAGGTCAGATAAACAGCGGGAGCCGCGTCCTTTAATCTTTAAGCTGTTGAGGTTTCAACAGGTTACAGAGATCCTCAGGCTGGCAAAGGAAAATCCGTAACTTGAAGTGCCAGGACTCGAAAATTTTAATTGTGCCTGATTTTGCCAGGGCTACGGCACAGAAAAGGAAAAAGTTGTTAGAGCTGAGGCCAAGATTGAAAAGTCTTGGTGCTAGGTATGGGCTGATATATCCAGCCATAATGAGAGTCACATATGATAACAAGACTCTAAACTTTGAGGATCCAATGAAATTAAATGAATTTTTGGAGAACTGTGAACACCAAATGTCTATGTAGTATATCTTTATATATAAATAATTTTAAAAAAGGAATGCATTAAGATCTGTGGAGTGAACATTCTAAACGGCCCTGTTTACTGGATGCAAATGACAACATTCTCTGTTATGGGAGAAATCAGAACATGGCAGCTTAGGAAGATACCAGGATATGGCAGTTTATGGAAGAGCCGGAGCATGACAGCTTATGAAGATTTCAGAGTATGGCAACTTATGAATAGAACCAGAATATGACAGCTTATGAAGAAACCAGAGTATGACAGCTTATGAAGAAACCAGAGCATGACAGCTTATGAAGAAACCAGAGCATGACAGCTTATGAAGAAACCAGAGCATGACAGCTTATGAAGAAACCAGAGCATGACAGCTTATGAAGAATTCAGAGTATGGCAGTTTGTTAAGAAACCAGAGTTTGACAGTTTATGAATATTCTAGAGCATGACAGCTTATGAAGGATCCAGAGCATGGTTGCGTATTAAGGAACTGGATAGTGATTATAATCAAATTAGGATTGTATGGACACGAAGGAGGGTTCTGGATATACTACTGCACATTTGGATCCTGGTTTTCTTTTGGAGATACAGAAAAGGAGTGAATGCTGATCATATTTTGGTATTGAATAGCGATGCTATGCTCCTGAAGGCTGACTGAAGTGATGATATTGAAGACTGTGAGTTACCTGTACTGTGGATATGAATATCTAAAATGGTAGTTCATATTAACTTTGAAATACAGTTTTGTTTGCACAATAAATTTTTAAGCGCAGAATTTTAGTTGGATTGAATTTGGGTAGCTTATTATTTTTAAAATATGATAAAATATAATTGACCTGTAAGAGTTTCATGTCACTTGTTACCACATGCGTGTTTCCAAGTTCTCACTTTTATTGAGGGTGGTGATATGGTGGAGGGGTGGAAAGGGGTGTGTGGGAGGGGGGATTTACATTTTTTTAATTCCTGTATTTGGGAGAAGTGTAAATTTTGATTTGTTTCAATATAATTTTATTTATTGGATGGTTTCTGGAAGTATAATTTATACATATCAGTGTTCTCCCCAGAAATTTTTTCCAGCCGGGTGGCATGAAAAAGTAGCCGGGTGGAGCGGGACAGGGAAATTTGGTGGTGGGGAAAATTAAGGACTCCTTTTACTAAGCTGCAATAGCGTTTTTAGCGCGTGCAGAATTGCTACACTACACGGCTAGAACTAACGCCAGCTCAATGTTGGTGTTAGTGTCTAGCATGTGCGGCAATTCTGCGCGAGCTAAGCGCACGGTAAAACCGCTATCGCAGCTTAGTAAAAGGAGCCCTAAATGTGTACTATTTGTATTAGTTAATTATTATTAGTTATTTTCCAATGCTCAATATGACTTAAGGTTTGACACTTGTTCCATAATTTTTTATTAAATTTAAGAAGTTCTGATGGAGCTAAGACAAGAAATAGCGGGCACAATCCAGCATGTTTGTAACCTATCCTTGAAAACTGGAGAGGTACCGGAGGACTGGAAATTGGCGAATGTCACACCTATCTTCAAAAAGGGATCGAGGGGTGACCCCGGGAACTACAGGCCGGTGAGCCTGACTTCAATTATAGGGAAGATGGTGGAAGCTATGATAAAGGACGGCATTGGCGAGCACATTGAGAGAAATGGCCTACTGAGAACAAGCCAGCACGGATTCTGTAAGGGAAGGTCATGCTTAACGAACCTTCTGTACTTCTTTGAGGGAATAAGCAGTCGGGTGGACAATGGGGAACCCATCGACATCATTTACCTCGATTTTCAAAAGGCTTTCGACAAGGTGCCACATGAAAGGCTGCTTAGGAAGCTGTGGAACCACGGGGTGGGAGGGGATGTGCACCGATGGATAGAGCACTGGTTGTCGGGTAGACTGCAGAGGGTCGGAGTGAAGGGCCAATATTCTGACTGGCGGGGAGTCACGAGCGGTGTGCCGCAGGGATCGGTGCTGGGGCCGTTACTCTTCAACATATTTATCAATGATCTGGAAAAGGAGGCAAAGTGCGAGGTCATAAAATTTGCAGACGATACCAAACTGTGCGGCAGGGTTAGCTCCAGGGAGGAGTGTGAGGACCTGCAAAGGGACCTAAACAAGCTGGAAGACTGGGCGAACAAATGGCAAATGCGCTTTAACGTGGAAAAATGCAAGGTCATGCATATAGGGAAAAAAAACCCGTTGTTCAACTACAAATTGGGGGGGGCATTGTTGGGAGAAAGCAGTCTTGAGAGAGACTTGGGATTGCTGGTGGATGCATCACTGAAGCCATCTGCACAGTGCGCAGCGGCCTCAAAAAAAGCCAACAGGATGCTGGGCATCATAAAAAGGGGCATAACAACCAGGACGAGGGAAGTCATCTTGCCACTGTATCGAGCGATGGTGCGTCCGCATCTGGAATATTGCGTTCAATATTGGTCGCCGTACCTCAAGAAGGACATGGCGGTACTCGAGAGAGTCCAAAGGAGAGCAACGAAACTGGTAAGAGGGCTGGAACACTGCCCATATGCCGAGAGGTTGGATAGGCTGGGGCTCTTCTCTCTGGAAAAAAGGAGGCTCAGGGGTGATATGATAGAGACCTTCAAGATCATGAGGGGCATAGAGAGGGTGGATAGGGACAGATTCTTAAGGCTGAAGGGGACAACAGGTACGAGGGGGCATTCGGAGAAGCTGAAGGGAGATAGGTTCAAAACGAATGCAAGGAAGTTTTTTTTCACTCAAAGGGTCGTGGACACTTGGAATGCGCTACCGGAGGACGTGATTGGGCAGAGTACGGTACAAGGATTCAAACAGAGACTGGACGGATTCCTGAGGGATAAAGGGATCGTGGGATACTGAGAAAGCTAACCAGAAAATAAGTATAGAAACCCGACCAGGTCGTGCATGTGCAAGACCGGAGGGCTAGGACTTTGATGGGAAGATAGGACGCAATAGGAAACCAAGGTGGCATGGGGGCCCCTTCTGGTGATTTGGACAGGTCGTGACCTGTTTGGGCCGCCGCGGGAGCGGACTGCTGGGCAGGATGGACCTATGGTCTGACCCGGCGGAGGCACTGCTTATGTTCTTATGTTCTTATATTCAATTCTAGAAATGAATAATTAGATGTTTGCCCTCTTTCAAATGATATAGAGCAGCGTCTCTCAAACTTTTTTAACTCCTGCACACTAAACGGAGCAAATGTTTTTTGTGGCACACTAAATGCAGCAAATGTTTTTCATGGCTGGAAAAAATTTCTGGGGAGAACACTGTTGCCATTAGTTTTCAAGGTCCAATCACATCAAAGACTGATGCTTATCTGGGCAGTTGTATAATAAAAAGAATGGATAAGATAACATGAGAAGTGAAATTGTCATGAATCAGAGGGATACATACCCTGTAGGTCCTAAAAGCAGGCTTGTGGATTAGATATAAACTATGAAGGCAGTGGTGTACCTAGCATATGTGACACCCGAGGCCCATCATTTTTTTACACCCCCCCCCCCCCCCATCTGTATGAAAAACATGATTTTTAGTAAGAATCCACACGTCACACAAGAGTGTACCTAGGAAAAGGCAGCATCTTGCATATTGCAGTGAGCAGTATATCAATACACCCATTGTAAAACTAAACAAGCCAGACTAGTACAGATCCATCCTGCACAGTCAATCCTAACTGAAAACCATGTCTTTCGAACACACCTTCGCCTAATATGGAATATTTAATCACAAACTAACCCCTCTCCCTTTTAAAAATCTGTAATGTGGTTTTTAGCCATGGTGGTAACAGTTCAGACTCTCATAGAATTCTGAAAAATTACCATCATGGCCAGTGCTAAAAAAAAAGCTCTACAGTTTTGTAAAAGGGGGGATAAAATAGAAAAATGTAGACAAAGGTTAAATTGAACTACCAAGAAGCTGGACTCTGCATACAATGCAACACCACAGAAACAGCGATGCATCTTCCCTAAAGCAAAAAAATAAATAAATATAATTTTTTTCTACATTGTCTTCTCTGGTTTCTGCTTTCCTCATAGTCTTGACACTCTCTTCCTTTCATCCACTGTCTACCCTCTCTCTGCCCCTTCTATATGGCATCTTCTCTCCTTGTATTCCCCTTCCATCTCTCCCTTCACCCCTATTATTCTGGCATCCATCTTCTTCCCTTCCCTCCTTCAATGGTCTGGCATCTCTCTCCTCTTCTTCCCTTCCCTCTCCCACACCCCCATGGTCTGGCATTTCAATCTCCTCTCCCTTCCCCCCACTTCCATCAGCATCTGCCCCCTTTCTTTCCCTCCAACCCAATTCCATCCAGTATCCTTCCCCCTTATGTCTCTCTCTCCTTTCCGTGCACACCAATTCCATCAGCATCTGCACCCTTTCTCTCCCTTCCATACCACCCTGATCTCCTTTTTCTCCCTCCACCACCCTTCTATACTCCTCTCCCCCTCCAAACCAGCAAAGTCCCATGATGACTGCTTCTGTTGCCTCTGCCTCTGTAAGATGTAAGTGACATTGGAGGGGTGTGGGCCGGCAGACACAGGGAATTGCAGCAAGGTTCCGCAATGACTGCAGCTGCCGGTCCTCCCCTTCCGACGTCACTTACGTCTTCCGGAGGCAGAGACAACAAATGCAGTCTTCGTGGGACCTTCCTGCACTTAAGTGCGGCTGCCGACTCTGCTTCAGAATAAGTACGGCAGCCGTGCTGAGGTGTAGGTGCTATTTAGAGCAGCTTGGAAGGTTCTGGATCCAGCCGGCTGTGTACCCCCCTAGGGCTGGCACCCGGGGCGGTCTGCCACTGTATGAGGGGACAAAAAATAATAGAAAGAATGGATAACTTGACCGATTTTAGACATGTCATACAATTATAACCACAAAAATACGTCATAAAATGTAATTCTAAACTCAAAAGACTCCAGACGAAAAGCATACTATAGAAAGGAAACCAGAAAAGACCAAACCCATAGTACTAAGATCCAAATGCTAAAATCGGACATGTCCATTACGAAGAGACATGTGGTTCACCACTAATTATAACGAGTGAGTCTTTAAAATATGAGATGGTAACAGATAGCCAGACCTGGTGAACGGAAGTGACAAATACTGGAGCCAAAACCAGAGCACCGTGATGAAACTTGAATATGGATACCTTGCATTTCTTAGCGTTGAAGCACAGCTGCCAGGTAGATGAACAACGTTCCAACAAAAACAGATCCTGCGTCATACTATCGTGTAAATCGGAGCCGCTCACTATGTTACATAGTTTGGCGTTGTCGGCGAATAGTGTTATTTTACCTTGAAGCCCCTGAGTCAGGTCCCCTATGAATAAGTTGAAAAGGAGCGGGCCCAAGACTGAGCCCTGCGGTACTCCATTTGTCACTTCTGACGTTTTAGAGAGGGTACCGTTAACCACCACCCTCTGAAGTCTTACCATTGGCTATTTTTTGGGCTTGCGAGCTACTTTTAAAATGACCAAGTCAAAATGATCTACCAATAATAAAAAAATTTTTAAAAACCACAAAGCACACTGTACGCAGAGAAAATGTTAATAATCATTCCTATTCCGGGGTTTTCTCAAAGAGGTCAAAGCAGATGACTCTATGCACTATCACCTCACTAACAACCATACAAAAATAGACAAATATACCCCGTCCCTTTTTACTAAACCACGATAGCAGTTTTTAGCGCAGGGAGCTGCGCTGAATGCCCAGCGCTGCTTTTGACGCTCATAGGCTCCCTGCGCTAAAAACCGCTATTGCGGTTTAGTAAAAGGGGACCATAGTGTAAAATATAGACAGCAGATATAAATTCAGACACATTTTGATCAGTAAATTTAAAATAAAATCATTTTTCCTACCTTATTGTCTGGTGATTTCATGAGTCTCTGGTTGAACTTTCTTCTTCTGACTGTGCATCCAATCTTTCTTCCCTTCTTTCAGCCTGTATGCTTCCTCTCCTCCTGACCTCATTCCCCTCCCCCCCACTTTTTCTTCCTCTCTTCCTGCCCTTTCTTTCTTTCTCTCTCTCTTCATGCCCCCTTTCTTTTTTTCTGTTTCTCTTCCTGCCCTCTTACTTTCTTTCTCCTTGCCCTCCTCCAAGCCACTGCCAATGTCACTGCCATCGGGGAACAGGCCCCAAAGCCGCTGGCCGCCGCCGCCCCCCCCCCCCAAAAGCTCTCCCTACTTCGGGCCGACCAGCTTTCTTCTCCCCGATGTCAATTCTGCCGTCGGAGAAGAAGGCTGATCGGCCCAAGATCACAATCGATTGGGGGAAATGCTGCCGGGTCCTGCCTTCGCGGAAACTGAAAGTAAGCAGGACCCGGCAGCAAGAAGAGCAAATGGAAAGCTTCACTGACCTGTCTCCCGCCTTAGCCCGTAGCGAATTTATGCTTCGGGGATCTAACATGTGCGTGCCGGCTTCCTTTCTCTTCCCCCCCCCCCCCACCCCGGACATAACTTCCGGTTTCGGAGGGAAGAGAAGGGAAGCCGGCACATACACATTAAAGCCCCGGAGCATAAGTTCGCTACGGGCTAAGGTGAAATCATCAAGCCGGCTTTTTATTTTTTTTTTTTAATGTTGAGCAGCAGCGGAGGCAACAGAATTTAGCTGGGCGGTCATCTAAATTACCCGGGCGGACCGCCCAGCTGAAAGGCCCTAGGGAGAACACTGGTCTATTAAAACTAAATATCATTTAATTAAAGATGTCATTATTCAACGATCCTTTGATATTCTTTGCCTAACAGAAACTTGGCTTTCAGAAGGGGAAGAGGCCTATCTTTCTTATGCTTGTCCCCAAGGATTCTCATTTTTTTACCATAACCGTAACAACAAAAGAGGTGGAGGACTAGCTACAATCTTTCGAGAACCTCTACTAATACGTACTGATGCCTCCTCAGCAAACTCCACAATCGAGTTCCTACAGTTCTCTTTACTAACCAAACCAAAAACTGACATACTTCTAATTTATTTACCACCACCAATAACTTCTGACAATATTACACAACTTCAATCATTGCTGTTTGATTTTGGTAGTTCTACTTTAAATCCTTTAATCTTAGGTGATTTTAACATCCATTTCGATGATCTTAATAATAACTATTCAAAAACTATTCTTTCATATATAAACCAATTAGATCTATACCCATTAATATCTCTTCCAACTCACCAGGCTGGCCATACAATTGATATGGCTTTAACATCAACAGTTGCAAGGAAAAATTTGCTATTAAACGATTGTTTACCTGTCCCTTGGTCTGATCATTTTTTAATTTCATTAACATACACTACTTTTCATAATCCAAATCATATAAAACAACGAACAATCAACTTTAGAAATTATAATAATCTTTCTTTAGATTTAATTCATTCTTCATTTAATTTGGACTTCACTAAATCTAATACTAATTCTCTAGATGAGCTTCTTAACCTTTGGAATATAGCCATAAAATCACTTTTGGATAAATCTGCACCTGTACAAACTAAGATTATCCCCGCCCGTAAAATTCAGAATCCTTGGTTTACAGCTGAACTTTTCCTTATCAAAAAACAAGTAAGATCTTTAGAACGCAAGTGGAGAAAAAATAAAACTCAAAATAATTTACAAATGTTCAATGAACTATCTAAACTTTACAAAACAAAAAGAAATCAAGCAAAAAAGAAATACTACTCAGATAAAATATTTAAAGCCAATAACCCGTCGGTTCTATACACTATATTAAACACAACAACTTCGCATTCCCAACAACAACCTTAAGTGGCTGACACTATTCCCACCGCTCAGGAACTTGCTAATCATTTTATTGAAAAAATTGATAAAATTAGGAAAACATTTATAATAAACCAATCTTTAGCAAATGATCACGAACAATCTGCTACTGAATTGTTAACTTCTAGATGCTCTAAATTTAAATTACCTAGCCTAAAAGAAATTGAGTCTATTATTAAATCTATTAATATTAAAGGATCTAAAGCTGATTTAATTCCACCTTTCATTCTAAAACATTATTTTGATATTTTTGGACCATTCATCCATACGTTAGTTACTGAAAGTCTGATTCAAAATACAGTACCATTGTTGTGGAAAAAAATCCATTATTCGCCCTATCATTAAGGATAAAAACGTTAGTTCCGATGACCTTTCCAACTATAGACCAAGTGCTAATATTCCCTTTTTGGCAAAACTGACAGAAAAGATAGTTTTCAATCAAATTTCTGATTTTGTGGAAAAGACTAATGTATTGCATCCTAACCAAACCGGTTTTAGACATCATCATAGCACCGAACTCTCATTAATTGGAATGACTACCTCCATTCAATACTTTCTAGAACATCACCAATCAACTTTGCTAATCTCTGTTGATCTTTCTGCGGCTTTCGACACAATTGACCATCAACTTCTTCTTAATAGACTTAAATCCATTGGTATTACAGACCAAGTTCTTTCTTGGTTTGAATCATATCTAACAGACCGTACATCTACTGTTTTCTTCAAAGATGTAACATCAAAATCTTCATTTTCCACTCACGGGGTGCCTCAAGGGTCTATTCTCTCTCCTTTACTATTTAATATTTTCCTGGCTCCACTAATCACATTATGTCAATCCATGGGATTTCAGATTTATGCATATGCAGACGATATCCAGCTCCTGCAACCAATAGATACTAATAAACCATCTGATATCCAAGATATTAATGAGAAACTGGATCTAGTTTATCAATGGCTGAACACAAATAAATTGGCACTTAATATTAAAAAAACAAATATTATGTTATTTCCATGGAAAGAAGGCTCCGTTCTTCCCGCTAAAATTTCTATAAAAAACACCCCCCTACAATCAGTTAATAATATAAAAATTTTAGGGGTGATTTTCGATAACAAATTAAATTTCCACAATCACATCAGCAATATCGTTAAAACAACATTCTATAGATTACGTAAAATTCGTTCAATCTCCAAATTCTAATGTCCAACGTCATTAAATATTCTAATTCACTCTTTGGTGATCTCTAAAATAGACTATTTTAACGCACTCTTTAAGGGAATATCATTAAATGAAATTAAACGTCTTCAGATTATTCAGAATGTTTCCATTAAAATTATTACCAATTCTCAAAAGTTTGATCATGTTACACCCCTTTTTAAAAAATGCACATTGGCTTCCAGTTATCCATAGGATAACATATAAACTTTGTTTGCTTACTTTCAAATCTCTTCTCAATAAAACACCAGCTTCCATATATAAATGCCTAATTCCATATAATCCTGTCAGAGCTTTAAGATCAAATGAACAAAATTTATTAACTATCCCTTCACTTAAGATTATAAATACAAGACGCCAATTTATTTTTTCAGTAACCGCGCCACAGACCTGGAACGCTCTTCCAATTTATTTACGAAAGGAGCAGGACCTGGGAAGATTCAAAAGTAACTTAAAAACATTTCCTTTTAAAGATGCCTTTGATATTTAATTTTTTAATACCCAGGTCACTGATTTTATTCTATTTTTTTTTTTGTTTGAAATAGTTTTTATTAAACAGAAAAGCACTGCACAGCCAAGAAAAAAAACATTGCGGCGCGTTACAAACAGGATTGGGAGTGGACAAAACAGCGAATCAAGTCATATAGGGGAGCCCCCCCATAAATGAGGGGGAAAGTCAACCCCGCCAGGCCCCAAAGAGGGCAAGACAAACAAAAGCCACCCCAACGCAGCCCGCAGAAGCAAGAGGCATGTAATACACACAGGCCGAGCAGTACAAGTCAACGTTTTGCAATTTTTAACAGAATCCCCAAATTAAGTACATAGAAAGAAACCCCAATAGTCATCCAGCTCAGACACACCATACTCCAAGCACACCCCAGTCGCACCAAGCCACACAATCACATACCATCGACCATCCAATCCAGCAAGTAAACAGATATATACCCCCCCCCCACCCCCCCAGTTCAGTGAAAGTGAGTGTGGGCAAGACATGCACAGTCACTCACAAAGAGCCAACTTCCAATATAGTGGCATCCCATAGAGAACGGTACAGGCGCCGGGACGCTGAAAGCGGCTCTGGGTGAACGCGGAGTTCCCAGCGAGCCACCTCGAGTAAGGAACGCTTCCAAACCAGCACCTCGGGGGCATTGACATCCATCCAGAGACGGAGCACTCCACGCTTAGCCACCAAAAGAGCGGTGTATAGAAAGCGCCAGTGCTCCGAGCTAAGGCCCTGGTCAAGCACCTCTCCCTCACACCCCAGTAGAATAAGTAGGTAGGACCACTGAAAAGGCAGCTGCACAACCCGAGCCAGAAAGTCCAACACCCCATTCCAATAAATTTCCAGCTGCGTACATTCCAATAACATGTGTACAAGGGTACCACGCATACGCTGACATTTAACACATAGATCAGATTCCCAAAGGCCCGCCCTCCTGCCCCGCACCCTAGTAAAATATGTACGGTGTAGTATTTTGAATTGTATTTCCTGCAGGGAAACATTCCGTGCCCCTCGAGGGATACTGGAAAAACATGCAACCAACAGCTCAACCCCGACCGGTTCCCCGAGCTCCTCAGCCCATTGAGAAGCCAAGCCAAGGAGTCGAGGATCCGGTCGTTCCTCCCGGGCCATCCTATACCAAGTAGAAAGAGAGTTCAGAGAGGTAGGAAGAGAGAGAAAAATGTGATCAACCTTCAGGAAACCATGGCCAGTAGGGGCGCCTTTTCTATAGGCCTCATAAAAATGCCGCAACTGCAAATAAGCAAAGAAAGGCATATCAGGGAGAGACCAGTGACGGCGGATGTCAGCAAGGGGAGGGAATGTCCCCGCCTCAGATGTCACTGCCGCAACATGCCCCAAGCAGAAGCACGCGCCAAAACTAGCCACCAGGCCGCGTGCTACACCGACACCCGGTGGGAACTCAGGGTTGCCCCTCACAAATTGAAAAGCCCAGTTGTCCCGCGATCCCCCCCCAATTCGGCGCCGCCACCAGAGCAGCGCACGCCTCAGCGGATCTAGCCAAAGGGAGTTACAACCCGTCCTGGGGCGGCGCCATCTAGGGATATCAAGACAAGCCAGTGCACAGTACGGGGCCACCCAAGAATCAAACAATCTCGGGGGGGCAAATCGGGAACCCAGCGTGTATAGTTCATGCACCCAACGCATCAAGGCTGCGACATTGTATAGCCGGATGTCTGGGAGCGCTAAACCACCCCGAGCTCTGCTCTGCGTGAGTCTCCAAAACCCCACACGGGCCCTCCGGTTCCGCCAGATAAAAGAGCCAACAAAGGACCTGTAGGCCCTCTCCTCAGTCGCTCGCAGCCACAAGGGGATCATCTGTAGAGGGTAAAGGATCTTGGGCAGCAGAACCATTTTTACTAAGGCAATACGACCAAAGAGCGACAGGGGGAGGTCGCCCCATCGATGGCAAGCATCCCGAAGCTGGGCAAGACGATTCACAATGTTGCTTCGATAGACCACAGCCCAATCAGCGCTGAGAAAGATCCCAAGATATTTAAGCTCTCCCACCGCCCACCTAAAGGGGAAAGAGGGCAAAGCTCGCGATGCGCAAGGCAAAGTAACCGGGAGCGCCTCGGACTTACTGAAATTAATGCATAGTCCGGAGAAGGCCCCAAAAGAATCAATGAAAGAAGTAATGCAAGGGATAGAAGTCCGGGCATTGCCGACAAAGAGTAACATATCATCCGCAAACATGGTAATCTTGCACACCTCCGCCCCCACTCGGATGCCCGCCACCCCGGGGGCATCCCGTATCTTAGCCGCCAGCGGTTCAAGCGAAAGTATAAACAACAGCGGCGACAGGGGGCACCCCTGCCGGGTCCCTCTCCGTAAAGGAAAAGGAGCCGTGCGCTGGCGGTTAATAAGGAGCTGAGTGGTAGGAGCCGTATACAAACGGACCACCCATTCGAGAAAGGATCCGGTAATGCCAAAGCGGCGCAGGACCCAGAAAAGGTAAGGCCAAACAACCTTATCGAAGGCTTTTTCGGCGTCTAAACTAGCCAGCAAGTCGTCTCCCGATCGTTCCTTGCCCTCCCTCAAAGCCACCAGAGCCTTAAGAATGTTGGCTGAGGAGAAACGACCAGGCACAAAACCCACCTGGTTAGGGTGTACAAGCATAGGGACAACCTGCGCTAGGCGCTTAGCTAAGATGGCCGTAAGGAGTTTCATATCCTGGTTAAGCAAGGATATGGGTCTATATGAACCCACCAAGGTGGGATCCTTGCCCGGTTTAGGAAGCACTACGACATGTGCATGGTTCTGCTCCGGGAGAATTCTATCCGAGGCCTGCATATCACCAAACATGGCGCATAAAGCAGGGCCCACATGATGTTGTAAAATCTTATAGAACTCGGGCCCCATACCGTCCGGTCCGGCAGCCTTAGCAAGTTTCAGATGGCCAATAGCTACGGAGATCTCTTGGCAAGTAATAGGAGCATTGAGCAGGTCGCGGTGCGTCTCCGAGGCAATCGGAAGATCCAGGCCTCTAAAGAAAAGATCACGAGCCTCGGTATCGTACGCACCCGCGCTATATAAATCGCTATAGAAACGTACAAATTGAGTCTGGATAGCCGCCTCTGTCCGATGTGAGACATTCGAAGAGTCCCGAATATGGGAAATACACGCAGCGCGACGGTGTGGGCGAACCAGGTTGGCCAGGAGCTTCCCCGCCCGGTTACCCCACCTATAAAGTTGAAACTTGTACACGTCAAGGTGAGTCAAAGCCCGCGCAGAAAGGATGGCGTCAATTTGTTTGCGCAATCGGAGATAAGATTGTCGAGCTGCCTCGGAGCTGTGCCGCAGATGATATAGCCGGCATTCCCTCATCTGTTTTGCCAGCGACGTAAGTTCAGTATCCCGGAGCTTACGCTTACGAATAGAGTAGGCTATTATACAGCCTCTGAGGTAGGCCTTCGCCGCTTCCCAGAATATCGTGTCCGAGACCTCAGTCCCTTCGTTTGACTGCTTATACTTAGACCATTCCTCTATGAGGTAGGTGTGAAATTCCTCGTCAAGGTACAGGGAGGGATTAAAACGCCAAACACGATCACCCTGAGAGCCACTTCCCCACTTAAAAGTCAAATGCACAGCAGCGTGATCACTAAAAGGGACGTCCAATATGTGGGTGCGCACCACCCGTCCGATGGTACGAGAGGGAAGTAAGAAATAGTCCAGACGAGAATGACAGTGGTGAACCCCTGAGAAAAAGGTAAAATCCACCTCCCCAGGGTGGTACACCCTCCACACATCCTGAAGGTCCAGTTCTCCCATCAGGAAATTCACCCCCCGGCGCTCATTGTCCGCCGCCACTGGTCTCGGAGGCTTGCAATCTATAGAAGGGTCGCTAGTGATATTGAAGTCCCCTCCCACCAGAAGTTCGTAAGTCGGTAATGCTATCAAGTGGGCCACTAGAGTAGAAAAGAAAGAGGGAGCGTAGACATTTGGAGCGTAAACATTACAGAGTACCACAGGCCTGCCATTCAAAGTCCCCACCCAGATGATAAAGCGGCCCTGAGGGTCCCGGATAGCTCTGTGTGTGACCGCTACCACCGCCTTATGTATGAGGATAGCCACCCCCCTCTGTCTAGATGAGTAAGAGGACGCCACTACTTCCCCCACCCAATCACGCTGCAACTTCTGATGTTCGCATGCCGTGAGGTGAGTCTCCTGTAGAAAAGCCACAGAGACCTTTTCCTTCTTCAAGAACGACAAGACCTTCGTGCGCTTTACCGGCGAATTAATGCCCGCCACATTCAGCGTAAGACACACCAAGTCAGCCATAGCCATGGGAAGAACCCAGCACCAATGCACCATCCCAGCAAAGCAGCCCAAATACCCCGAGGGTCTCCCAGCTAAACCCCCAAGTACAAGCGATGAAGCCCCCAACCCCCCACTGAACTAGGGAATCACCCCCCCACAACCAAACCCCGTCTCCCTGCCCCGTATCCACAACACACAGACATACACACCCAAGCGCACCCCACACAAACAGTCCACAACTCACCATACATACCAAGCCCCTTCCATTCTTCCTCCCGCCACTCCCACCCCCACCCATCCAACATCCCGACCATCCCCCCCAATCTAAAAACATATTTCTGAAAGCCCCCCCCAACCCCCTCACGCAAAAAAACCCATAGAACCTCGAAAATCCACCCCACCCCCAGTAACAGAGCCACCCCCCACAAACATATCCAAGGGCGACAAAGAAGCCAAACAAAACAGGAAAGAAAACAAGGGCATATAGGAAAATACCAGACACTCAAAGTCCAGAGTCCAGGATCCCTGCGTGTAAAATAAGAATGCAGCAACCTAGTCCAGGCATCCGGATAGGCATGTCCTAAGCAGGTGGTAAAACTGAGGTAGCGCCAGGTACAGCAGGGTAGCGCACCCCTAAAGCATCCAGCAGGACAGCCAGGAACTCGGCAGAGTGGGGAACCAGTTTAGTCCCCGGAGCCCCTCCATAAGCGAAGCACAAGGCAAAGGCTCAAGACTGTCAGGCCCCCGATTCAGGTACCAGATATGCAGAGGCCACAGATAGTCTTAGGGCAGCAAAGCAAAGCAGTGCTGCTCATGGGTCCGGTGGTACAGGCGCCAAAGATCTGATATAAGCCTGTAACGCCTCCACGTCCTCGCAAGTCTTCGGTCCCCCGGCTTCAAACACCCGGACCCGTGCTGGGTATTGCACCACGAAGCGTATGCCTCTATTGCGGAGCTCGGTGCAATGAGGCGCCAGGGCACGCCGGCGGGCAGCTACTTCCGCGGAGTAGTCATTGAAGAGTAGAATCTTAGCGCCCTCTCGCTCCAGCGCGCCCTTTTTCCTGTACAGAGCCATGACCTGGGCCTTATCAGCGAAGTTCAGATACCTGGCGATGACAGGTCGGGGCCTGCCCGCGCCCTCACGGCGCTGGCCCAGACGATGCACCCTCTCCACCAAGGTGCGCGATCCCTCAGGGGTAAAACCCACCGCGCCAGGCAGCCACCTCTCCACTAACTCACGCAGTTCAGCATCTCGGATATTTTCAGCCAGGCCCACCAGTCTGATATTGTTGCGGCGGCCGCGGTTCTCCTGGTCTTCCAGCCGCTCGTGGAGGGTCGCGCACTGGGCCTGCAGGGCCCTAACCTGCGTCTCCATCTCTCCAGAGCGGTCCTCCTGGGCTGTTATACGGGACTCCGCGTTCTGGAGTCGTTGACCATGACGCTCCAGGCAATCCCTCACATCTTCCACCGTTGCCTGGAGCTTAGTGAGCCGCTCGTCTATCGCCGCTGAGATGGTCCGGGTCAATTCTTTAACCGCGTCGTCCTGTAGGAACACTCTCGGCGGGGTCGCATCACCGGACGCCATCTTGGGAGCTCCGTGCACACGTGGAGCCCGAATCGGCCGCGGGGTCTTAACGGGCATAACTTGCCCAGGAAATATTACAAAGAGCCGCCGATGCAGCCGTTAGCTCCCCTCAGCGGTCCGCTCTAACCAGCCCCGAAGGAGTGAGAGGATCCAGGCAGAAAGGCTTTTGATAGCGAAGTTTCAAGCGCGAGAGGGTCGGAGCACGAGCAAGGAGCCGCCGCTCAGCTCAGCGTCATCACGTGACCCCGATTTTATTCTATTAATATGCTTTTAATTTTTTGTTCCCTCTTGTACCTTTCCTTTTTTGTTCTGCTTTCCTATATTAAATTGTATTTCATTACCTTTTTTAC
Organism: Geotrypetes seraphini; assembly: GCF_902459505.1. Taxonomy (NCBI): domain Eukaryota; kingdom Metazoa; phylum Chordata; class Amphibia; order Gymnophiona; family Dermophiidae; genus Geotrypetes; species Geotrypetes seraphini. The sequence continues at coordinate 122,607,193 of NC_047089.1, forward strand.
CTTATGTTATGAATATGATGAATTAATTTTTAACCTATTGTATTGTTTTAAGTTTGTTTTGTATTGTATTGTACTGTTCCCCTTTCAATGTATTTTAAATTGTTCATCACTTTGAACTATGATTAAGCGATTCATCAAAAGAATTAATAAACTTGAAATTTGAAACTGCATATTTACAATGAGTTTTAAAATATTTTCGTTAAATGTAAATGGTCTAAACCATCCTATTAAGAGGAAAAAACCGCTCTTATTCTTAAAACAGCAAAACGCAGATATTTGTTTTATCCAAGAGTCTCATCTGTCTGCTGAAGAGTCCAAAAAGCTGGAAGGTAATTGGGTGAAACATTGTTTTTTTTGCCCCTGCGGTGAAGAAAAAGGCTGGAGTTGCTATTTTGATTAATAAAAAATGTAATGCAATGTTTAATATGATAGCTTTTGATCCTTTAGGAAGATGGGTACATGTTGACATGAGTTTGGTTCGAATTAGGGGCATACACATTGAAAAGTGCCAAAGTAGTATTACCCAAATTGAGTTTTTTAAATCTCTTCAACAGTTGGTATTGCCACTGGCTGCTTCTAGTTTAGTAGTGGTAGGAGATTTTAATGCTGTTATGGATAAAAAACCTAGTAAAATTATAAAGTCATTAGGTTTAGATAATTTTGTACAATCTTCCAATTTAAAAGATAAAGAACATAACAACATAAGAACATAAGCAGTGCCTCCGCCGGGTCAGACCATAGGTCCATCCTGCCCGGCAGTCCGCTCCCGCGGCGGCCCAAACAGGTCACGACTTGTCTGAATCACCAGAAGGGGCTCCCTTGCCACCTTGGTTTCTCATTGAAGTCCTATCTTCCCATCGAAGTCCTAACCTAAGTCTTGCACATGCACGCCCTGGTTGGGTTTCTATACTTATTACCTGGTTAGCTTTCTATACTTGTGTTACATCCCAGCTCCTCCCTCAGTATCCCACGATCCCTTTATCCCTCAGGAATCCGTCCAATCCCTGTTTGAATCCCTGTACCGTACTCTGCCTGATCACTTCCTCCGGTAGCGCATTCCAAGTGTCCACGACCCTTTGGGTGAAAAAAAACTTCCTTGCATTTGTTTTGAACCTATCTCCCTTCAGTTTCTCCGAATGCCCCCTCGTACTTGTTGTCCCCTTCAGTCTGAATAATCTGTCCCTATCCACCCTCTCTATGCCCCTCATGATCTTGAAGGTCTCTATCATATCTCCCCTGAGCCTCCTTTTTTCCAGAGAGAAGAGCCCCAGCCTATCCAACCTCTCGGCGTATGGGCAGTGTTCTTCATTTTGATGATCAGCAATTTTCTTTTTGTTCCCATGTTCATAAATCATTTTCAAGATTTGATTATGTTTTTATTTCGGATCAATTAGTACATCAAGTAACACAGGCCTCCATAGATCCAATTATTTTGTCTGATCATGGGGGAGTGTGGGTTGAATTTAATGTTATGGTTCAAGATAATAGTAGAGCAATATGGAGATTTGATAATGCTTTGCTTGCAGATTCAAAATTTTGTGAAGATTTTCAATTAAAGATGGATGAATATTTTCAAATTAATACAGAGGAAATCTCTATGGAAACTTTATGGGATGCGTTTAAGGCAACCATGAGAGGGCAAATTATTTCATATTCAACTCATGTTAAGAAACAAATAAAAAAACAATTCTCTAACTTAGAACAAGAAATAAAGATTTTAGAATCAAAATTGATTGATAAATGGGAATATTCCACATTACAAGCTTTCTTAAAAACTAAATGTAAGTATAATGAGATTTCTTCTAAACTAGTAAGGAATGATATCTTTTTGCAGCAAGCTTTGTCTTATGGAAGCTCTAATAAGGCGGGAAGATTACTGGCTAATTATCTTAAAGTTAAGAAAAGGAAAACAAAAATAAGTATAATTAAGGATGAAAAAGGAGATACACATTCTCAAATTGGTCCTATTTTAAAACAATTTTTAAATTTCTATAAAGACTTTTATTCTTCTGAGCCTTATTTAGATAGGGAAAAGGATGGCTTTGAATTTTTAAATCTAATTGAGGGACCAAAAGTTACTGATCATATAAAAAGAAGTTTAGAAGAACCTATATCACTAAAAGAATTACAAACAGCATTGAAATCTCTTAGAGTTGGGACCGCTCTAGGTGGTGATGGCTATACTGTAGAGTTTTATAAGTCATTTCAAATTACTCTTTTACCCCATTTATTAAATAATAATAATAATAACAGCTTATATACCGCAATACCGTGAAGTTCTATGCAGTTTACAAAGATTAAGCAAAGGTACAAATTGATTGACTTTAAGAGGGGAGGAAGAAAGAGGGTTAATAGGACAGGAAATCCATTTTTGAGGAGAGAGTGATCAATAGAACAAGTTAATCGCTATAGAGGGGAGAGAGAAGAGAGGATCAGTTGTCTAGATACTTTAGGAACAGGTGTGTTTTCAGATGTTTCCTAAATTCCTCATAAGTAGTGGGTGAAAGCAATTGTTCTAGGTCTTTACCCCATGATGCTGCTTGGTGCGAGAGAAGATGTTCATGGTGTTTTTTCAGTTTACAACCTCTCACTGGGGGGGAAACGAAGTTGGAATGTGAGCTTCTCTTGTGTCTGTTGGCTGAGAAGACGAAAAGGTCAGTTATATATTTAGGGGCAAGTCCGTGTAGTGCTTTGAAGCAGAAGCAGGCAAATTTAAACTTTACGCGCGCCTCCATCGGCAGCCAATGCAGCTGCCGGTAGTAGGGTGTCACGTGGTCAAACTTCCTCAGCCCAAAAATCAGTTTGACCGCTGCATTTTGCATCAGTTGTAAATGCTGCATGTTCTTTTGGGAAATTGCTAAATAGGCGATGTAACAGTAGTCAAGTAGACTCAGTACGAGGGATTGGACTAGGGTTCTGAATGCCGCTGTATCGAAATAAGCTTTAATGGATCTGAGTTTCCAGAGAGTGAAAAATCCCTTTCTGATCAAGGAGTCCACCTGGTCTCTCATGGTTAGGCACTGATCCAAAGTTACACCTAGTATCTTTATGGTAGGTTGGATAGGGTAATTAAGATTATTGATACATAGTGGTGATTTGGTGTCAAGCAGATGTGGCGAAGCAACGAAGAAAGTTGTCTTTTCTGAATTAAGTTTGACCTAAAGATTGTCATCCAGTGCTCCATCACATTTATGGCTTCTGAAGCTTTAGGAATAGTTTCAGAGATAGAATTAACGAATGGGATGATGATCGTAAAATCATCTGCATAACTAAATAGTTTTATCCCTAACTGGGTTAGCTGCGTGCTAGTGAGGACATGTAGACGTTGAAGAGCAATGGAGATAGCGGAGACCCTTGAGGCACATCGGATGGATTGCTCCAGGTATCTGAAAGTTCATAATTAAAACGTACTTGATAACTGCGGGACGTAAGGAAGCCACGGAACCAATTCAGCACCTCGTCCCTGATACCAATGGCGTCTAGGCATTGCAGCAGTTTCCCGTGGTCTACTAGATCAAAGGCAGAACTCATATCGAATTGCATAACCAGGGCATTAAGGCCCTTACTAAACAGTAGGCGCAGATTGTCTAAAATAGCTGCAATTACTGCCTCGGTACTGAATAACGGTCTAAAACCGGATTGAGTTTCATGTAGGAGAGAGAACTAATCCAGATAATCCATCAGTTGGGTGTGTACCAATCCCTCCATAATTTTTACAATAAACGGAATGGATGCTACTGGTCTGTAGTTGGATATTATAACTGAAGATTCTTTTCGATTTTTTAGAATTGGGGTTATTATTATGTGATCATTATTAGAGAGGAACTTCCCAGTTTTTAGGTTATGAGCCAAATATTGCATCAACGATAGTTTAAATACTAAAGGTGCCGCTTTCATGATTTCTGGGGGGCATGAGTCCAGAACGCAATAGGATTTAGAGTATTTGTTATATACTCTGTTGTAATTGTTCCACTCTAAATCTTGAAAGGAGCTCCAGATCATGTCTGCCGGTGTATCAATTCCTTGGGTGATAGGTATCGGATGATCACTAGGGTCATTTGTTGAACAATGAATTCTAAGGTTTTTAATTTTTGAATCGAAGTGTAGTGCTAAGTCATTTGCAGAGGGTAACTTAAGAGTTGTGTGTGGGTGTGGTGTAGCGAGCGGTGTCAAATAAATTTGTGATCAGGTTGAATAGCTCTTTTGTATTGATTCCTTGTGAACCATTACAAGATGAGTTGATTTTAATTGAGTAGAATGCTTTTCATTTGTCTTTTATCATTTGTTTGTAGATTTTTATGTTAGCTCTCCATTTGTTACGGTCTGTTAGTTCTCCTGTTTTTTTCCAAGTTCTTTCTAGTCATCTAGCTAGTTGTTTCAGTTTTAAAAGTTCGGTGTCAAACCATTTGTTATATTTATTTGCATTTATCTGTATTTGACCCAACTAAATAAAGGTTGTATTACAGGTACTATGGCAGAGTCATTAACGATTATTTTGCCGAAGCCAAATAAGGATGCTACATTGGTTTCAAATTACAGACTTATTTCTTTAATTAATGTGGATGGGAAATTATTGGCTAAACTTTTAGCCTTACGGTTGGCAAAGGCTCTTCCTTATATAATTGGTATGCATCAAACGGGTTTTGTTGCTCAGAGACACTCTTCCAATAATACCAGATTAGCTCTTCAAATGTTATATTTAACAAAGGAATTAAGCGATCTGGCCTTTTCTGTGTCATTAGATGTAGAGAAGGCTTTTGATCGGGTAGAATGGGCCTTTATGTATCAGGCTATGGAATGGTTTGGTATGGGTTCAGGTTTTATACAAAAGATCCAAACGTTGTATAGCTCTCCTGTTGCTAGATTATATATCAATAATAATTTTTCAGATTCTTTTAAGTTGCAAAGGGGGGTTAGACAAGGTTGTCCTTTGTCTCCTTTGCTTTTTGATATAGTTCTTGAACCCTTGTTATTAGCTATTCAACAGGTAAAGGAAGTACAGGGTATTCCTCGTTCTGGAAAAGAATATAAAGTATCTGCTTATGCAGATGATATACTACTTCATTTAAGGAATCCTGAAACAACCATTCCATGCCTGCTTGAGTTGATTGAGAAATTTGGGAAATTCTCAGGATATAAAATAAATTGGGCTAAATCAGAAGTTCTTCCTTTAAATGTATATTGTACAAAGGGTTTATTTGTTTCTTTTCCTTTTATTTGGAAGGAGGAAGGAATAAAATATTTAGGAATTTGGATTAAAAATACATTTGATGAGACAATAAAAGTGAATGAAAAAACTTTATTGCAAAAGGTTAAAGAGTTATGTGAACAATGGAATCCGTTGCATCTGTCTTGGTGGTGAAGAGTCCAAACTATTAAGATGATGATTTTGCCTGTTTGTTACCAAATGGGTATGATACCAGTTTTTTTCAGGGGTCTTTTTATAAAAAGTTGAATAGTATTTTGAGTAAATTTATTTGGCTGGGTAAAAGTGCAAGAATTGCCTTAGTATCATTACAAAAGTCAATTGCGGAGGGTGGGGTAAATTTTCCAAATTTTTATAGGTACTATCAGTCCTATATCTTGCGCCAAGGTATGTATTGGGTCCTCCTAGATCTCATGGATAAATTACCAGATTGGTTGTGGTTGGAATGGCAACTCATGTTTCCCATTAGGCTTCGTCATCTGCTCAGTATTAATATACCTAGAATACGGAAAAACAATAGAATTTTAATGGACACTTGGAAAACTTTAAGATATGTTAATAATTTAACACCTCTTCCAATTCAAAAATCTACATATCAAAATATATGGCTAAACTCCAGGATACAAATAGGCGGATTTAAGATTGTCTGGAAGGATTGGATTAAAGCTGGCAAGCCCTACCCATAAAATAACAAACACTTCCATGAAACTGAACGGCCTAGATTATCCTATCAACCCCACCATAAAAATACTCGGAGTCATCCTAGATAGAAGCTTGACCTTCGAAGACCGCACCAGTGCCCAGGTCAAAAAATGCTTCTGTTCTCTCTGGAAACTTCGCACCATCAAACACCACTTCGATCACCTCTCCTTCCATTTACTAGTCCAATCATTAATCCTAAGCATACTGGGCTACTGTAATATCATATATCTGGGAGCCTATAAAAATACCATCAAACGTCTAAGAATAGTACAAAATAAGGCTGTCCGCCTCATTTTCGGCCTCAAAAAATATAACCACTTTAGCCCCTATTACACTAAACTCCACTGGCTGCCGGTGGAGGCAAGAATCATCTTTAAATTCGCCTGCCTCTGCTTCAAAACCTTAGCAGGCTCTTCACCAATTTACCTATCTGAGCACCTTGAAATTGCAGGCCCCTCTCGTACTCGAAATACCTACCTGTTTTCCTTTCCCTCCCTGAAGGGCTGCCTCTACAAAAAATTCCTCGACCGATCCCTAGCATTCCAAGCAGGCAAATGGAACAAATGCCTCTCCACTCTCATCTCCAATTCCCTCCCCCCCCTATCAAACTTTCAGGAAGTTAACTAAAACCTACCTTTTTGACAAATTCCTCTGATTTATCCTCTCTCCTCCTTCCTCCTCCTCTGACCTCGACTCTCCCCCAGACTCTTTACCGCCGTAGGTAATACTGCTGTATGTAACTTATAGCAAATGTAACTACTCCAAATATATAACCTAGCTGCAAAAAATAACTTCTCCGTAAATTTATCGTCTAAAATGTAAATGTAACATGACTGAAAATGCATCGTCTAAAATGTAAATGTAACATTAACAAAATTGTAACTTCGCTGTAAATGTACAGTCTCTTCATCTGTTAACCACATAGAACTTCCATGGTAATGCGGTATACAAGAATAAAGTTATTATTATTAAATGATGTTATATCTAATGGCAAACTGCTGGATTTTTCACAGTTGCAGCTTAAATTTGGTCTAGATAAAAAACAAAGTTATAAGTGGTTGCAACTGAAGCAGGCTATTTGGGCAGGGTTCCCTGAATTGAAATCTCTTAATAATTAATTTAGTTTAGATTTCTTATGCTTTCAGGCAGACTTTCTGGGTCACCAGGCCGCACAGTGGTACAAATTATTATCTGGATATATAAATAAGAAACCAAAGACTGGACTTAGAGATATTTGGAGCATTGAGATTAAGCATCAGATTACTGCATCTCAATGGCCACGTATTTGGTCCTGGAAGATGAAATGTACAATGTCTGCGTCTATGAGGCAAACATGGTTTTTCCTGTTGCATAGAGCACTCTGGACCCCTGTTCGTTTACAAAAATTGGATTCCTCTAAGTCTAATAAATGTTGGCATTGTCATCTCGAAGCTGGATCATTTATTTTTTACTGTCCATTCATCAAGGCATTTTGGCAGTCTATATGGGATCAAATAAATTGCTTGTTAGAAAATCAGGTAGCATTGTCTTATGATACAATTTTGTTTGGCATGTCTATGAGAGCTAAATGCCAAATATCTGCTAATAACAACAAGCTATTGATGATATTGACAGGAGTTGCCATCCAACAAATAACATATAATTGGAAGGATTATAAAAGACTAAACTATTGTTTCTGGTGGAATTCAGTTTGTCAAGTGTATAAAATGGAAAGAGTGTTGGCAGTTCAAAAAGGCTATTATAATAAGTTTAAGGATGTGTGGGGGGCCATTATTAAATTATTATAATGAATAATTTACATTTTTCCCAATTTTGATTTACTTGTGGTTTGGAGGCGGGGAGTGGGTATTTGGATTTTTCACTAATAATATATATGAACGAAATAAGATATTATATTCATGTGATGTATTTGGATGGGGGGTGGGTGATAAACCTTGTTGTATATTATTGTAGAATTTCTTGTATATTATTGTAGAATTTCAAGTGATGCTATGTTCTAATTGTTGTTATTTACTGTACACTTGATGTATATGTTAAAATGAATAAAGAATTTAAAAAAAAAAAAAAAATTAGGTGAGATGGAGTGCAGTTGAGGGTAGCTCTGGCATTTGTGATTTTATTCTTTAAGTGTTCTGCTAAGAGGGTGGCTGAGGGAGAAGGGGTGATGTTAGTGGTCGTGAGGGGTTTGGTGTCTGTTAGTTGTTTTAATATTTGGAATAGTTTTTTGGTGTCTTGGGTTTCTTTCCCAATTAGGTTGATGTAGTATGTTTTCCTCTTATCGTTTAGTTGTATTTTGTACTGTTTGTTAATTTTTTTCCAGGTGGTTTTCATGTGTTCAAGGTTATTTTTTCTCCATTTTCTTTCTAGTCTTCTACATTGTCTTTTGAGTAGGAGTAGATCATTGTCAAACCATTGGTCAAATTGTCTGCTGGTTCTAGTTTTGGTTTGTGATGGGGCTAGCTCATCAAGGGTGTTATTGCTCAAATTGCACCAATGTGAAATGAAGTCTTTGGGGTTGCATTCCAGGATTGATTCATCTATTTTAGTCCAGAATTTGGTGGGCTTGATGTACTTGCGTGAGGTGTAGGTTACTTTTTTGGTTTTTGATGTGGCAAGGAATGGGTGAACTCCAGAGCGTAGCCATCCCAAATCACCTCCAGAACCCACTGATTGGACCTGATGTCTGCCCACCTTGGATAAAAATCCCTTAGCCGGGCGCCAGCAAGGAGTCATTGGGCAGGACGGGTGGCAGGGGACCCAGCAGGAGCGCTACCCACACCCGGTGGGCCCCACGAAAGGACTGCATGCACTGGAAGAACCTGCCTCTAGAAAGACCAGGGGACTGAAAAGAGGCAGCCCTTCGACCAGGGCAGAAACGGCAGAAATCACGCCCACGAGTATCGCCACCTCGAGCCAACGGCCTAGGCCTATCCTCAGGCAAACGAGGCACTTTAGAATCAGTAAGAGTCTGAACCAACCTGTCCAGGTCCTCACTACACAAGAGCCTTTAAAAGGAAACTTTTGTCAACTTAGCTTTGGACGCCGAATCCAAGCATGAAGCCACAAGATACGGCAAGCTGCTACTGCAAACGCCAACAACTTGACAGAAACTCGTAAGAGGTCATACAGGGCATCTGAAAGATAAGAAGCACCCAATTCAATCTTTGCTACCTCGCGCTTGAGCAATTCCCAATCCTCAGTTTTATAGTCAAGGACATGCTCGCCCAGCAAAAACACGCCTGAGCCACCAGCCCGCCAAACATCAAAACTCTGCTTAAAGAGGGACTCCAACTTACGCTCCTCTGGGTCCTTTAAGGCCGTACCGCCCTCAACAGGCACGGTATGCCTTTTAGAGATGGTCGATACCACCGCATCCACTACAGGCGACTTCAGAGTGTCCCTATCCTCTTCAGGAATGGGATACAGGCGGGCCATGGAGCGCGCAAACAAAAAGGAGCTTCCGGCACTTGGCACTGTGCTAACATAATATCCTGAATATCCTGATGCATAGGAAAAGAGCGGGAAGCAGAGCTGATCCCCTTAAGCAAGGGGTCCACCGTAGGCGTGGACTCCAACAAGGTGTCCTCAAAGTGCAAAACTGGGAAAGCCTAAAGAATTAGCTCATGAAACAGGGACAAAGTGTGAGATAATAAAATTTGCAGACGACACCAAACTTTTTAGTGGTGCTCGGACTATAGAAGACTGCGAAGAATTGCAAAGGGACTTGAACAAGCTAGGGGAATGGGCGACGAGGTGGCAGATGAATTTCAACGTTGAGAAATGTAAAGTATTACATATGGGAAGCAGAAACTTGAGGTACAACTATACGATGGGAGGGATATTATTGAAGGAGAGTATACAGGAAAGGGACTTGGGGGTAATGGTGGACACAACAATGAAGCCGATGGCACAGTGTGCAGCGGCCGCCAAGAAAGCGAATAGAATGCTTGGTATAATCAAGAAGGGTATTGCGACCAGAACGAAAGAAGTTATTCTGCCGTTGTATTGGGCGATGGTGCGCCCGCATCTGGAGTACTGCGTCCAATTTTGGTCACCATACCTTAAGAAGGATATGGCGTTACTCGAGAGGGTCCAGAGGAGAGCGACACGTCTGATAAAAGGTATGGAAAACCTTTCATACGCTGAGAGATTGGAGAAATTGGGTCTCTTTTCTCTGGAGAAGAGGAGACTTAGAGGGGATTTGATAGAAACTTACAAGATCATAAAGGGCATAGAGAAAGTAGAGAGAGACAGATTCTTCAAACTTTCAAAAAATAAAAGAACAAGAGGGCACTCGGAAAAGATAGAAGGGGACAGATTCAAAACGAATGCTAGGAAGTTCTTCTTTACCCAACGTGTGGTGGACACCTGGAATGCGCTTCCAGAGGACGTGATAGGGCAGAGTACAGTAATGGGGTTTAAGAAAGGATTAGACAATTACCTACTGGAAAAGGGGATAGAGGGGTATAGATAGAGGATTACTGCACAGGTACTGGACCTGTTGGGCCGCCGCGAGAGCGGACTGCTGGGCACGATGGACCTCTGGTCTGACCCAGCAGAGGCACTGCTTATGTTCTTATGAAACTCTTCCTGCTGAAAAATGCGCACCACAGATGCATCTTCGCCAGCTAGGGGGTGCTCAAAACACTCACTGGCAGAATCCAACCTCCCAAGCGGATCCTGGAAATCTCCCCAAGGGTCCAAGGTCCTTATCATTAACATCTTGCTCCTCTGGGCAAAAATCTTCATCCCAAGAGACCCTCGGGCATTTGGATGAGAGAGGAGTAGAGGGGGGCAAAACTGCCGCTGTGTTGGGCCACACCGGGGAAGAAGTCGAGGGCAACCCCCTCCTCCCCCCCGAGATCCCCGAAGTGGACATGGAACCTCCAGCCGCCAGTACATAAGCTTTACAAAGTGCTAACATAAATTCAGGGGGAAAGGCCCCCGGCGGCCCCAAGGGACTCCCTGCCCCAGCAGGGGACCCTGCCATACCTTGCCCCTGTATTTCCAGAACAGAAGGAAGGTCACCTGAGGTAACTGAGATGAGAGAGGTGGTTCCTGCCGAAATTGGACCTGAAACCGCCAAAATCAGAGCTCCTGCGGCCTACCGCGTCTGAAAAGCCTGAGACTTTCCTGACGCTAAGGTCGAGGAATCAACCAATGCAAAAAGGGAATCCCCAGCCATTCTGGCAACAAGGGAATCCTTTTCTCCCTGACAGGCAGTGGCTGGGAAACCCTCCATGTGGGCATCGGGAGAAGCCTGGGCTTCCCTGCAATTCAAAGCCAACTCACGAGGTACATGCGGCGGGGTGCTCTGGCCGCCGGCATCCTCTGCCAACGAGGCTACCCCACCGCTCCGGCCTGCACAACGCTTGCACAGGTCGGCCGCGAGTACCTTGCCTCTGGAGCACAAAGAAAAATTATGTTCTTACCTGTTAATTTTCTTTCCTTTAGAAACAGCAGATGACTCCAGAGACTAGTGGAATAGCTCACATCGACCAGCAGGTGGAGATAGAGAAACTGATTAACAGGTGGTCTTATAGACTGGCATTCCTCCTGTCCATCCAGTAACGCTCCTTGCCCAAGCATCCAGGAATAGGAAAAAATGAGCAGTCAAAAAAACTTCTTTCCAGCAACGAAGTACAAAGAGTAAAATACAGAATATAACTACCAACAATAACACAACTGAATCGCGCAACACAGAAAACCGACAGACCGTCTGCAGAAAGGGTGGGGCTCTGGATTCATCTGCTGCTTCTAAAGGAAAGAAAATTAACAGGTAAGAACATAATTTTTCCTTCCTTAGCACAGAAGCAGATGAATCCAGAGACTAGTGGGATGTTGCAAAGCAAAACTCAAACAGGGTGGGAAGCCAACGCCGCCTCCGCAATAACCGAAGCGCCAAAACTAGCCTCCACACAGGCAGCCACATCCAATCGGTAATGCTTTGAAAAGGTATTCCCAGAAGACCAAGTAGACGCAAGACAAATCTCCTCCAAGGAAAGACCTCCGGACTCCGCCCAAGACGCAGCCATCCCGCAAGTCGAATGGGCACAAAGCTGTTCCGGCAACCGCTTCCCCACCATCAAGTACGCTGAAGCAATCGTCTCTTTGACCCAACGAGCAATGGAAGCCTTAGATGCAGCCATACCTTTGTTCCGGCCCGCGAACAACACAAAGAGGTGATCTGACCGACGAAAGTCATTAGTAACCTGCAAATAATGAAGAACAATTCTGCGCACATCAAGGAAACGCAAGGAAGAGAAGCGCTCCCCCCAATCCTCCCGCCGAAAAGCTGGGAGGAATAAACACTGGTTCACATGAAAGGAAGAAACCACCTTCGGCAGAAAGGATGGCACCGTCCGAACAGACACACCAGAATCCGAAATGCGCAAAAAAGGATCCCAGCAAGACAAAGCCTGTAACTCCGACACCCTTCTGGCCGACGCCATGGCCACCAAAAATACTGTTTTCAACGTGACATCCTTCAGAGTAGCATTAGACAAAGACTCAAAGAGTGCTGCCTGCCACCCCCAAAGGACAAGCTTAAGACTCCACTCTGGACAGGTTCTCTCAAGAGGAGGTCGAATATGGTGAACCCCTTTCAGGAATCTCACAACATCAGGTTGAGACGCAAGCGCCGAACGAGACACCCGTCCCCTGTAACAAGCAATGGCCGCCGCCTGAACCTTCAGGGAATTATAGGCCAACCCTTTGGCGACGCCTTCCTGCAGAAAAGAAAGAATAGCAGACAGGGACGCCTGGAAGGGCGAAAGACCCTGAGCATGACACCAAGACTCGAAAACCCTCCAGATTCTAGCATAGGAGGCAGAGGTAGAAATATTTTTGGCATGAAGAAGAGTGGAAGTAACCTGTTCCGAATAGCCCCTATGCCTCAGCCGCGACCGTTCAAGAGCCAGGCTGTAAGACCAAAGTGGGACGGATTTTCCATGGATATCGGACCCTGCGTCAGTAAGTCCGGAGTCACCGGAAATGTCAACCGATTGCCCGTCGACCACGTACCGCATACCACGGACGACGCAGCCAATCCAGAGCCACCAGGATCACTCTGCTCGGAAAGAGAGAAATGCGGTGCAACACCCGACCTATCATCAGCCAAGGAGGAAACACATAAAGAAGACAACCCGGAGGCCAAGGAAGAGCCAACGCGTCACCCCCCTCCGAATCCCATTCCTTCCGTCTGCTGAAGAACCGAGGAAGCTTCGCATTGCGAGACGAGACCATGAGATCCATCTCCGGAAGACCCCACCATCGGACCAGCAGGTCGAACGCCCAAGCAGACAACTCCCATTTGCCTGGATCTAGAAGATTTCTGCTGAGAAGTCCACCTGAACATTTTCGTGACCCACAATGTGCGCTGCTGAGAGAAGAGGAACATGAACTTCCGCCCATCGAAACAGGACCATTGCCTTGCCGGCTGAGGACTTCGGGTACCCCCTGCTGGTTGATATATGCCACCGCCGTGACACTGTCCGAAAAGACCCTTGTCGGTCGGTTCTGAACCAGGGACTGAAACGCCTGAAGCGCAAGCCTGATCGCTCTCAACTCCAGCATATTGATCGACCACTGCGCTTCCTCCTGAGACCAAACTCCCTGCGCCGAGGACTGAAGGCACTGGGCTCCCCAGCCCAGAAGACTGGCATCCGTCGTAACCACGACCCAATCCGGCGTCGCAAGCGGCATGCCCCTGAACAGATTGACCTCACTGAGCCACCACTGCATGCTAAGGGCAGTTTGGGAACTCCACCGGAGACGCCGATCGTAGTCCTGAGACACCGGGGACCACCGGGAAACAAGAGACTTCTGTAACGGCCTCATGTGGAACCGAGCCCAAGGGACCACCTCCAGAGCCGCCACCATCGAGCCCAGAACCTGCACATAATCCCAAACCCGTGGTCTGGGCGACTGGAGAAGAAGACGAACCTGAGACTGCAACTTCTCTCCCCGGTCCCGGGACATAAACACCTTCCCCCGACAAGTGTCGAACGGTACGCCCAGATGTTCCAACGACTTGGATGGGGTCAGGGAGCTCTTAGGAAAGTTTATAACCCACCCCAAAGACTGAAGGAGAAATATCACTTTCTGGGTAATTGACAAACTCTCCTGCCTGGAAGAGGCGCGGATCAACCAGTCATCCAAGTAAGGGTGCGCTCGAATCCCCTCTCGGCGCAGAAACGCGGCCACCATCACCTTTGAAAAGGTGCATGGAGCCGTGGCTAGACCAAAGGGCATCGCCCGAAACTGATAATGTTGGCCTAGGATCGCAAACCGAAGAAATCTCTGATGCGGAGGCCATATTGGTATATGGAGGTATGCCTCTTTGAGATCGAGGGGCGTGAGGAACTCCCCCGGCTGAACCACAGCAATGACTGAACGAACCGTATCCATACGAAAATGTCTGACCCTGAGAAATTTGTTGACCCGCTTGAGATCCAGCACTGGTCTTACTGACCCCCCCCCCCTTCTTGGGCACAATGAAGTAAATGGAATACCTGCCGAGACCCATCTCCTCTGGGGGAACCGGCACCACAGCCCCCAGATCCAGAAGCACTTGAAGCGTGAGACGCACCGAGTCCCGTTTGGCCGCCCCATTGCACGGGGACACCAAGAAAGAATCAGCGACGGGAGAGGAAAACTCTAACTTGTAACTGTCTCGAATAATGTCCAAAACCCACTGATTTGACGTTATCTTGGCCCACTCCACGAGAAAGGCAGACTGCCGCCCCCCCAAGGGAATGGCGGAGGGAGCCGAGACCCCGTCATTGTGGATTGCGATTTGCTGGAGCATGGGCTGGCTGAATTGTTGGAGGTTCTGCCGCCCGAAAGGAATTCTTTTGCGGAAACCTAGGTCTCGAATTTGCAAAGGATCCGTAAGAGGGTTGTAAGGATGGCTTACCCGGCCTATATCTCTTAACATCCCGGAAGCGAGGTCTGGCAGACGAGGGTTTCAAAGGCGGTCTAGGCCTGTCTTCCAGCAACCGCTGTGTTTTGGTATCACCAAAATCCTTCACCAACTTATCCAAATCCTCCTCAAATAACAGACGACCTTTAAAAGGGAGTTTCACGAGCCGAAGCTTGGACACTGCATCCGCTGCCCAATGACAGAGCCACAAAGATCTGCAAGAAACCACGGACAGAGACATTTGTTTGGCAGAAGCACGAATAATATCATAACAAGGTATCCGCCAAATATGCCAGACCAGACTCCAGATCTGCCAATTCAGAGGGAACAGAACTCCCGGACTCCTTCATGTTATCTGCCACCGCTTGAGACCACTGCAGACATGCACGCGCAGCATATGAACTGCAAACCGCAGCTTGCAAGGTGACCGCTGCCACTTCAAAGGACATTTTAAGCGAAGATTCAATCTTCCTATCCTGCACATCCTTCAGTGCAACACCCCCCTCAACTGGCAAGGTAGTCTTTTTGGTGACTGCGGCCACCAACGCGTCAACCCTAGGCAGCTTAAATTTCTCCAGTTCATTCGGAGCAATAGGGTACCACTGCCGCATGGCTTTCGACACCCGCAGACTGGCCTCTGGCATGTCCCATTGCGTCGCAATAAGCTCCTGCATGGCTTCATGAACCAGAAAGGATCTAGGCGGCTTTCGCATCCCAGCCATAAAGGGGTTCGCGGACCCAGAAACCTGCGGATCCTCCTGCGAGATGTGCAACCCCTGCAAAGCCTTAGAAATTAAAGAGGAAAGTTCTTCCCTATGAAAAAGACGGAGCACGGAAGGATCATCCACATCCCTACCAATAGGCTCCTCCGCGTCCTATTCCGTCACCTCACCTTCCTCCAACAACTCTGGAAGAGATAGAGACAAGGGGGAGACCAAGGCAGGGTCCCCCTCATCCGCGGGTGCAAGTCTGCGACGCTTCGCCGCCTGGGACTGCACTGGAGGGGAAACATTAGCAATAGCAGTAGTAGCAGAAGTAGTAGTAGTAGTAGTAGTAGCCGGAGCAGGCAGCAAAGGAACATTCAAAAGCGCAGCCTGAGCAGGCTGAGAGCTCTGCAAGAGGAAGGCACGGTGCATCAGCATGATAAACTCTGGCGAAAATGAGCCCTCCCAAATCCCGCCGGCCCGGCCTGCACCGCGCAGTGGAGCGAAACCGAGTCTTCCCCCAGCGCTCCCGACGCTCCAACAGCCGCCGAACTCCCTTCAGATGCAGACGCGCCCTGAAGCATGGCCGGTTCAACCGCAAGGGAAGAGGAGCTCGACCGCACCTCCCCAGCGCAGGTAAACTCAAAATCACTGGCTGGTAGCAACGCATCTTCAGCCGTCGCGCCAGCACAGCCGGCGGAGCACAGCCCTGACGGTGTTCTGCGCTTCTCACAGCGCGAACACCGTTTAACCGACTCAGCCACCATTTTTTTTTTTTTTGCGAAACGGAGAAAGCCCGCCAAACAAACGACGCTGCTCCAAAAAACCACCAGCGTATCAGCCAAGACGCGCCTAACACACAAACAAGGAACTTCTACTCACCCAAGCCTTCCACCTAGCACAACAGCAAATAAGTTAAGGCTGGCAGTTGCAAACTGTAAGCTGACCCGAAGGCACAGCACAGCACAGAGAGGCTCTGGTTATGTTTTTGTTTTTTGTTTTTAAACTGGAAAGAAGACAAAGCAGAGCCCATAGGCAACCCCTCAATCCACTGGAGGGGAGGGTGGAGAAGGGACCTGCGGGGGCCCAGGTGTAGCTCCCAAAGCTAGCACCGCACAGCCAGACACCCCTTTCTCTCTGAAGAGAAAAATCTCAACAGAAGATATGAAAATTTATAGAAAATTCACCAGGCACAGCCAGAATCCAGGAGCTAGATGGATAGCGACTAACTCCTGCTGGGAGATAGAGCATACTGGATGGACAGGAGGAATGACAGTCTATAAGACCACCTGTTAATCAGTTTCTCTATCTCCACCTGCTGGTCGATGTGAGTTATCCCACTAGTCTCTGGATTCATCTGCTGCTGTGCTAAGGAATAAGCATTTTTTCCCTTTAAAAATGCTCATTGTGCTGAAAACCGCCCTAGCTGAAAGAAAAGTGCTGATTAGATGAGAAAAAACAGTAAAAAGGCAGTTTTAAAGGGAAATGAGCCCTTTAGACTGGCACACGTCAGGATTTTTTTTTTTTTTCTTTTTACAGAACAGACTCAACAGCTCTCAAAGCTGGAGGGCTGACCAACCAGAGGGCCAGGCTGCCGGCTGAGGCACCTCTACAAAAATATGGGGAGCTGGAGGAAAGTGGGGGGAGAGACCCAGCACGAGACCTGCCGAGTTTAACACCCCCGAGGTCAGATGGATCCCCATACAGGACCCATCCAAGCTCTATCCAGCACAAAAAGGGGAACCCAGGAGTCCAAAAACAAAGTTCCAACAGTGCAAGGCCAGCCGAAGGGAGACTGTAGGAGCTGTGCCTAGTCCTGAGCACATGGTAGAAGAGTCCTGAGCACATGGTAGAAGAGTCCTGAGCACATGGCAGAACAGTGAGCGGAGAGTGTGCTAGCAGGAAGAAGCAGAGAGAGGAGCAGAGAAGGCGGTGCTAGCAGGGGAAAGCCCACCCCTGATGTCGCCAGCCAAACTCCCCCCATAAAAGGGGACAAGCCAACGGCGCGCAGCCGTTCAGCGCGCGGCGAAGGCGAGTGGCAAAGGCGCTCGCCTTAGCGAGAGCGCCTTTGCAAAGAGCCTTAAGAAGAGCCAAACTACACAAGACAACGATACCTTAGGGCAACAAGCGGACCTCTCAAACACACTATCCCTTCACCCTAATCGTACAGGCTCTCATACTAACTCACAGACAGCAACCCTCTCAGACATCTCAAACTCTCAGTCTCTCAGACACCCTTATCTTTCAAGCACTAGATACCCCATTCTTCCAATTCTCAGACCACCCTAATCTTTCAAAATCTCACACCTGCTCACAGACAGATTTTTCTAATTTTCCTAATTCTCTACCTTACTGACAGGCAGACCTCAATTACAACTCAGCAATGGCAGGGAGGACAAGAAGCGCGAAGTCTATAATCAAGACCAGTATTCCAGTCGCTATGGGGATCCAGGAAGCGACCACGGACTGCGTGCAGAAGGAGGAGGACCCAGGACGGTGGACAGAGATCTCTGTGCAGACCGAGACCATCCCCCAGCGCTACATTACAGTCTCTACACAGACAGAGGAGGCCGCGCAGCTGGATGGAGATCTCATGCAGGAACTAAGGAGCCTCAGGGTGGAGGTGATACACCTGAGAAGCATCCGAGAGGACGAGGCCTACATCGACGGAGTCGTCCAGGAGCTGTCCCAAATCACCGAGCAGGCCCATGACAAGTCCATCCTCGAAACGCCCAAATCATCAGCTTTGAAACCAACAATTGGGATACAGGAAATGGCTAGCGGCACTGACTCCTGGCAGCTAGTGACCTCCTCCACGGGCAAACATAGGAGACCCCCCCCCCCTTTTTCAAACTCTTCATCTTCTCCTTCTTCTTACAAACAGGGCAGCTATACATCAACCCCTCAACTCACCCTGCGGAACAGATTCCAGATTCTTCAGAAAGGAACTGCCGATGAGGAACAGGAGCAGAACAGGAGCAGGCCCAACACACAGCTCCATCTCCAAGGACAACTGACCGGCTCCCCCCAAAGAAGCGCAGAGTAATAGTCATCAGGGATTCCATGCTGAGGGGCACCGAGGGACCAATTTGCAGACCGGATATGCAATCTAGGGAGGTGTGCTGTCTGCCTGGAGCCAGGATACGAGATGTCACCGCCAGTCTGGATAGACTACTCAAGCCCTGAGACCACTTTCCTATGCTTCTTGTCCACATAGGAACCAACGACACTGCCAGGAACACACCGGAGACCATCACCAGAGAGTTTGGAGCACTGGGTGAGAGGCTGAAGCGGACAGGAGCGCAGGTGGATTTCTCATCGATCCTCCCAGTTAGAGGCAAGGGAAGAGCCAGAGATGAACGTATCCTGAGGACGAACGAGTGGCTACAGGGATGGTGCCGGGATATGAACTTCAGATTCCTAAACCATGGGAAAGCGCTACAAGGACTTCAGGGACCAGACGGACTCCATCTGACCAGTAGGGGTAAGACCGTCTTCGGACACCGACTAGCCCGCCTGCTTCACAGGGCTTTAAACTAGGTAAGTCGGGGGAGGGTACCCATTCACATATTAGTGCAGAAAGGAATTATCCTGATGAGGTGAGTCGAAACTGCGCTTCCATGTCCAAGGTAAGTACCCACACTGCAAACAGTTCTTTAGGAGTCACACCGACCGGGTAGGATACGCCTCACAGGGACTTAGCAAACACAAGATATGGAGGGCCATGTATGTCAATGCACACAGTTTAGGTAACAAAATTGGAGGCTGAAATAAGGAATGCCGACCTAGATGTGGTGGCAATATCTGAAACTTGGTTCATGGACTCACATGGGTGGGATATGGCTATACTGGGCTACAATCTACTTCGTCAGGACAGAGAGGGCAGGTTAGGAGGGGGGGTAGCTCTATACATTAAAGAGAACATCAAAACCACCAGGATCACAGATGTCAAGTACACCAGGGAGTCCCTCTGGGTAAACCTGGCAAGAGGCAGAGAAAAATGCCTGTATCTAGGTATGGTATACAGACCCCCAAGACAACTGGAAGACATGGACGCAGAATTAATTGAAGACATAGAGAATATCACTCTACGAGGAGAAGCTGTACTGCTAGGGGACTTCAATATGCCTGATGCAGACTGGAACTCATTTTCAGCGACAACCAGCAGTAGCAGGAGGCTCTTAACCTCCATAAAGGGAGCACGTCTCAAACAAATGGTAACGGAGCCCACTAGGGCCCAGGCGATCCTCGACCTGGTACTCACCAACGGGGAAAGCGTCTCAGAGGTCTCAGTAGGAGATACGCTAGCCTCCAGCGACCACAACATAGTATGGTTCAACCTTAGGAAAGGCTTCCCTAGATCAAACACAAAAACAAAGGTACTCAATTTCCGGGGCACAGACTTCGCACGCATGGGAGATTTCGTCCATCGGACGCTGCAGGACCAAGCGGAGACCGATGATGTAGAAGCTAAGTGGTTAACACTGAAATCAACCATACATGAAGCAACTAGCCGCTTCATAAAATCAGTAAATAAACGACAAAGAAACAATAAACCCCAATGGTTCACCGCGGAGATCTCGCACCTCATTAAGAAGAAAAAAGCGTTTCTCTCCTACAAGCGCACGGAGAAAAGAGAGGCAAAGTAGAATATAGGACCAAGTCTACAGCGGTCAAAATGGCAGTTAGGGAGGCAAAACTTCGAGTGGAAGAAATTCTGGCAAAAAACATTAAAAAGGGGGACAAATCCTTATTCAGGTATATTAGTGACAGAAAAAGGAACACAGGTGGGATAGTATGCCTTAGAAGACCGGACGGAAGTTACGTGGAAGCAGATTTCGATAAAGCCGAACTACTGAATGAATACTTCTGCTCAGTCTTCACCTGTGAGGCACCGGGACACGGTCCGCAGTTGAAGGCAACACAAAGCACAGAAGACCCGTTTCAGAATTTTGAGTTCACACCAGGTGAAGTTTACAGTGAACTGGCAAGACTCAAGGTGAACAAAGCCATGGGACCAGACAATTTGCACCCAAGAGTGCTCAGAGAATTGAGCGATGTCCTGGCGAAACCGTTGGTTGAGCTATTCAATCTCTCCCTAAGTAAGGGGAAAGTTCCCCTGGACTGGAGATTAGCTAATGTCGTTCCTCTGCATAAAAAGGGTTGCAGGGCCGAGGCTGCGAATTATAGACCGATGAGTCTCACATCAATAGTGTACAAACTCATGGAAACACTAATTAAAAGCAAATTGGACACGATCTTGAATGAAGAGAATCTTCGGGATCTCAGTCAGCATGGATTCACCAAGGGTAGGTCCTGCCAATCCAATCTCATCAGCTTCTTTGACTGGGTAACAAGAAAGTTGGACTTGGGAGAGTCTTTGGACGTCGTGTACCTGGACTTCAGTAAAGCTTTTGACAGTGTCCCACACCGCAGGCTGCTAAGCAAGATGGAATCGATGGGGTTAGGAGAGACACTAACTGCATGAGTCAATGATTGGCTGAGTGGCAGATTTCAGAGGGTGGTGGTTAATGGTACCCTCTCTAAAACATCAGAGGTGACCAGTGGAGTGCCGCAGGGCTCGGTCCTGTGTCCACTCCTTTTCAAAATATTCATAGGGGATCTGACTCAAGGGCTTCAAGGTAAAATAACACTATTCGCCGATGTTGCCAAACTATGTAATATAGTAAGTGAATGCAGTTTACAGAATTATATGGCGCAGGACCTGCTTACATTGGAAAGTTTGTCCTCAACCTGGCAGCTAGGCTTCAATGCTAAGAAATGTAAGGTCATGCACCTCGGAAGCGGAAATCCATGCAGGACGTACTTCTTGAACGGAGAAATTTTAACTAGGACTTCAGCAGAACGAGATTTAGGAGTAATCATCAGTGCAGACATGAAAACTGCCAATCAAATGGAGAAGGCTTCATCTAAGGCAAGGCAGATATTGGGTTGTATCAATAGAAGTTTTGTCAGCCGAAAGCCTGAAGTCATAATGCCGTTGTACAGGGCCATGGTGAGACCTCATCTGGAGTACTGTGTGCAATTCTGGAGGCCACATTACAGTAAAGATGTGCACAGAATTGAATCGGTTCAGCAGACGGCCACCAGAATGATCTCGGGGCTCAAGGGTCTCTCGTATGAAGAGAGACTGAACAAATTGCAGCTCTACACTCTCGAGGAACGTAGGGAGAGGGGAGACATGATCGAAACATTTAAATACCTCACGGGACGTGTCGAAGTGGAAGATGATATTTTCTTTCTCAAGGGACCCTCAGCCACAAGAGGGCACCCGTTCAAACTCAGGGGCGGAAAATTTCATGGTGACACCAGAAAGTATTTCTTCACAGAGAGAGTGGTTGATCATTGGAACAAGCTTCCAGTGCAGGTGATTGTGGTAGACAGCGTGCCAGACTTTAAGAATAAATGTGATACCCATGTGGGATCCCTACGAGGGTCAAGATAAGGAAAATGGGGGTGGGTAAGCAGAGTGGGCAGATCACCGGACTGGATGGACCTCGGTCTGATCCGGTGAGGGCTTTTCTTATGTTCTTATGTAGCCCTTTTCTGCCGTCATCTTCTATATTTCTATGTTTCTATGTTTACTAAGAGGGGAGCCGAACTAGTCTTATTACCTGCTATGGAGAATGAGACTGATTGGATTGCTAGGGGGGGAAGCTAGCCTGATATAAAAGTTTGTGCTCAGTCTCCACCTGCTGGTAGCAGTGAGGCATATAACCCATTTGTAAGGACTGTACCGGTCTACCAAGCGATACAGAAATTCAGATTTTGATAAGCTTATGCACCTAGTCTTGGGACAACACCATTATAAATTTGTGCTCAATCTCCACCTGCTGGTAGCAGTGAGGCATATAACCCATTTGTAAGGACTATACCGGTCTACCAAGCGATACAGAAATTCAGATTTTGATAAGCTTATGCACCTAGTCTTGGGACAACACTATTATAAATCTGGCTTTCTCACTCACCTGTACCAGTTTGTAAAGATGGGCATTGAACAACTATTTTGCTGTACCACTTTGCCAACTGATACCCTAACGCAATTTGCTTATAGAGTGTGGGTGATAGACGCAGTACTTAGAGAGCACGAACACTGGCCCAGTACAGAAGATTATGGTCAGAGACAGCATAAGGAATTTCTATTAGAATTATTATCCCCTGAGATTACTAAACACCACTTGTTTTCTGAGGATCCTAAAACACCTTTTGACATTTTAATGCTCAGGATTGGGTCTATGTGGAAGACCCAGCCATCTCAACTTATTTCTGTGTCAGAAGTCAGGAGGTAGCGAGCTGAGAGATCTCCCCAATACACAAAAAACACACATACAGGAAATAAGAGGACAGGCACCCTGAAGAGGACATGGCAGAAGTACTAACAGAAACTCATCCAACTACATTCCTTTCCATGAGATCAAAATCCAGAAAGAAGAAATAGAATAAGAGAAAATTAAATGGAAGCAGGATAGACATACTATGCAGTTAGAACTGGACAGAGTAAAGAGTGATTTGGCAGCCTCAAGGTAAAACAGTATTAGTGCATATTTATTCATTCATTCAATTTTCTATCTGTTCTCCCAAGGGAGCTCAGAACGGATTACATGAATTTATTCAGATAGAAACATAGAAATAGACGGCAGATAAGGGCCCACGGCCCATCTAGTCTGCCCACCTTAATGTCCCTCCCCTACCTTTGCCCTGTGAATAGATCCCATGTGCCGATCCCATTTGGCCTTAAAATCAGGCACGCTGCTGGCCTCAATCACCTGTAGTGGAAGACTATTCCAGCGATCAACCACTCTTTCAGTGAAAAAGAATTTCCTGGTGTCACCTCGTAGTTTCCCGCCCCTGATTTTCAACGGATGCCCTCTTGTTGTCGTGGGACCCTTGAAAAAGAAGATATCTTCCTCCGCCTCAATGCGGCCCGTAAGATACTTAAGAACATAAGAACATAAGAACATAAGCGTTGCCTCTGCCGGGTCAGACCAGGGGTCCATCGTGCCCGGCAGTCCGCTCCCGCGGCGGCCCCCCAGGTCCATGACCTGAAAGTGTTCCCTACCTAACTTAAAATACCCATACCCTGTTCACTCAATGTCCTGTAAGGTAAATCTCTATTTGTACCCTGTTATCCCTTTCGCTTCCAGGAAGTCATCCAGTCCCTTTTTGAACCCCAGAATTGTACTCTGTCCTATCACCTCTCCGGGAAGCGCGTTCCAGGTGTCCACCACCCTCTGAGTGAAGAAGAACTTCCTTGCATTCGTTATGAATCTGTCTCCTCTCAGTTTTTCTGAATGACCTCTTGTTTTAGTTGTCCCTGCTAGTCTAAAGAATCTGTCCCTCTCCACCTTCTCTATGCCTTTCATGATTTTATAAGTTTCTATCATGTCCCCTCTCAGTCTCCGCTTCTCCAGGGTAAAGAGCCCCAGCCTGTCTAACCGTTCGGCATATGAAAGGTTCTCCATACCCTTTATCATCCTCGTTGCCCTCCTCTGAACCCTCTCGAGTATTGCCATGTCCTTCTTGAGGTATGGTGACCAGTATTGGACGCAGTATTCCAGATGTGGGCGCACCATTGCTCGATACAGTGGCAGGATAACTTCTTTTGTTCTGGTAGTGATACCTTTTTTGATAATGCCCAGCATTCTGTTCGCTTTTTTTGAGGCCGCTGCACATTGTGCCGCCTGCTTCATTGTGTTATCCACCAATACCCCCAGATCTTTTTCTTGACTTCCTTCCCCGAGTACCCTCCCTCCCATCGTATAGCTGTACATGTAGTTCCCCTTCCCTATGTGCAAGACCTTACATTTCTCCACATTGAAGCTCATCTGCCATTTTTTTTGCCCACTCACTCATTTTGTTCAGGTCGCTCTGCAGTTCTTTGCATTCTTCAACAGTTCCGGCCCTGCTGGAGAGTTTTGTGTCATCCGCGAATTTGATAACTTCGCACTTTGTCCCCGTTTCTAGATCATTAATAAATATATTGAACAGCAACGGTCCCAGCACTGACCCCTGTGGAACACCACTTGTGACCCCTATCCAGTCAGAGTAGTGCCCCTTTACTCCTACCCTCTGTTTCCTGTCCGCCAGCCAATTTTTGATCCATCTGTACACGTTTCCTTCCACCCCGTGACTCCACAGCTTCTTCAGTAAGCGTTCATGGGGCACCTTGTCAAAGGCTTTTTGGAAATCCAGATATATAATGTCTACTGGGTCACCTTGGTCCAATTGCTTACTTATCCCCTCAAAGAAATGCAGTAGATTTGTCTGGCATGATCGGCCTTTACAGAAACCATGCTGACTCGATCTCATCAGATTATTTTTTTCTATATGCTCGTTGATACCTTCCCTGATCATTGATTCGACCATCTTCCCCGGAACAGAGGTTAAACTCACCGGTCTGTAGTTTCCCGGGTCGCCTCTCGATCCTTTTTTGAAGATCGGTGTAACATTCGCTATCCTCCAGTCCTCCGGGATTACCCCTGTTCTCAAGGACAGGTTGCAAATATGCTGCAGTAATTCTGCTGTTTCGTCTCTAAGCTCTTTTAGTATTCTCGGGTGGATCCCGTCTGGGCCCGGAGCTTTGTCCGTTCTTAATCTATCTATCTGCCTGAGAACGTCTTCGAGGCTTACCTCCATGCATGATAGTTTCCCCTCCTGATCTCCCCTGAAGATTTTTTCCGGTTCTGGCACATTGGATGTGTCCTCTATTGTAAAGACCGACGAGAAGAACTTGTTTAGCCTACCAGCCACCTCTTTTTCCTCTTTCACCACTCCCTTCCGGTCACCCTCGTCCAGGGGCCCCACCTCCTCCCTCGCTGGCTGTTTCCCTTTCACATACCGGAAAAATGGTTTGAAATTTTTTGCTTCCTTGGCTAGTCTCTCCTCATACTCTTTCTTGGCTTTCCTGACTACTCGGTGACATTCTTTTTGTTGCTTCCTGTGCTCTCTCCAGTTTCCTTCAGTTTTGTCCTTTTTCCACTTCCGAAATGATTTTTTCTTGTCTCCTATCACTTTCTTTACTTCACTGGTTATCCATGCAGGGTCCTTTGTCTGATTTTTCTTGGAACCTTTCCTAAATCTTGGTATATATAGGTTTTGTGCCTTGTTTACTGTGTCCTTGAATAGGGACCAGGCTTGCTCCACAGTCCGCGTTTCCTTGGAGCTGTTTCTGAGCTTTTTTCTCACCATTTGTCTCATGGCATCATAGTTCCCTTTCTTGAAGTTAAATGTTGTTGCCTTGGTTCTCTTTCCCATAGGTAGTCCTACTTGCACTTTGAACTGAATCATGTTGTGGTCACTGGTTCCTAGTGGTCCTATGATCTCCACATCCTTCGCGGGGCCTTTCAGCCCATTGAGGATCAGATCCAGAGTCGCTGATCCTCTCGTTGGTGCCTCGACTAGTTGTTCCATGAAGCAGTCCTGTACTGCTTCCAGGAACTCCGTTTCCCTTGCACATTTTGAGTTTCCGAGACACCAGTCTATCCCAGGATAGTTGAAATCTCCCATAACTATGGTGTTTGGGTTCTTGCATTCCCTTCTCAGCTCGGCTACCATTTCTGTATCTTCAGCTTCAGTTTGCCCAGGTGGACGGTAGAACAGTCCCATCTTTATCTCGGCTCCGTTGCTTCCTGGTACTTTGATCCACAATGCCTCCAGTTGGGCATTTGTCTCTGCTGTGTCCACAGTGGTTGAGTGAATTGTATCCCTTATGTATAGTGCTATTCCTCCCCCCTTCTGGTAAGTCCTGTCTTTTCGGTAGAGTTTGTATCCTGGCAGTACTATGTCCCATTTGTTTTCCTCGTTCCACCATGTTTCCGTGATCCCTATGATGTCTAGTTTCTCATTATTGGCCATGACCTCTAGTTCCCCCATTTTGTTCTTTAGGCTCCTTGCATTTGTATACATGCAGTTCAAGTCCTGGCATTTTCTCTTCCTTTCTATTTCATCTTGCATTTCATTCTTCATTTTGTCCCCTTCCTGGCCTGCCAACTCCTGAGTATTGTCTCTTTTGGCCTTTCTTTGTGGTAGATTCCTATTGCCTTCCCCTTGTGGCATGTTCCTATTGTCCTCCTCTTGTTCTCTCTCAACATCCAATCCCGTTTTGACTTCCCCTTCCAGTATGTTCATCCTGGCCCCCTCTCGCTTCATCTGACTCCCTTGTTTGTTCATAGTCTGTTGCTTGCCACTTGTGTCATCCCCAAAATCTTTCCCCTCAGTACCCTCATTGGGTACTGTTTCCCGAACCGTCGATACCAGGTCGACTGTCGGCTTTCCCCCTCTTCTTAGTTTAAAGCTTGCTCTATCGCACTTCTGACGTTATTTGCTAGTTGTCTGGTTCCCGCCTTGCTCAGGTGTAGACCATCCTTCTTGAAAAGCTTGTTCTTTCCCCAGAACGTTGTCCAGTTCCTCACGAAGAGAAATCCCTCTTCCTCACACCATTTTCTCATCCATGCGTTAATTGATTGTAGCTCCGTCTGCCTCTTCGTTTCTGCCCTCGGTACTGGCAGGATCTCTGAGAAGGCTATCCTCTGGGTCCTCATCTTCAGTTTCCTTCCTAAGATTTTGAATTGTTCAGTCAGTGCATTCTTGCTGTAGTCCCTCCTGGTGACATCGTTCGTCCCGACGTGGACTATCACTGCTGTCTCTTCCGTCTCTGCTCCTTCCAAGAT
Source organism: Geotrypetes seraphini (assembly GCF_902459505.1). Classification (NCBI taxonomy): domain Eukaryota; kingdom Metazoa; phylum Chordata; class Amphibia; order Gymnophiona; family Dermophiidae; genus Geotrypetes; species Geotrypetes seraphini. The sequence continues at coordinate 122,634,418 of NC_047089.1, forward strand.
TCTCTCAATCTTGTCAACGATGTCCTTTGTTCTCGCTCCTGGGAGACAGGTCACTAGCCGATCCTCTCTCCCTCCTGCTATGTGACTGTCAACGTGCCTCAGGATTGAGTCTCCCACCAGGATTGCAGATTTCCCTTCTTTCAGCCTCCGTGTCGGCCGCAGGTCTGTGTCCTTGGTGTTCTTTGTTTCTTCCAGCAAGGTTCCTCCGCGGGCATCCTCTACCTTGGTGTCAGATGTTCCTTGTCCTCTGCTCTGTGTGTCTTCCTCATTTCCGTGCTCCTGTTCTTCCACTCTCCTGTAGGCATCATCAATGAACCTCTCGAGCTCCCTGACTTGTTCCTCGTTGCACTCATCTTGCATGGGGTCTTCGGCTGTCTGGAAGGGGGCTTCGGAGATGTAGAGTCCCTCCAGCTCCTGGATCCTGAACGTCTCGATCATGTCCCCCCTCTCTCTGCGCTCCTCGAGCGAATATAGCTGTAATTTGTCAAGCCGTTTTTCGTATGGTAGATCCTTGAGTCCCGAGACCATCCGGTGGCCATTCTTTGCACCGACTCCAGTCTCAGCACATCCTTGCGATAATGCGGCCTCCAGAATTGCACACAGTATTCCAGGTGGGGCCTCACCATGGATCTATACAATGGCATAATGACTTCCGCCTTACGACTGACGAAACCCCTTCATATGCAGCCCATGATTTGTCTTGCCTTGGACGAAGCCTGCTCCACTTGATTGGCAGACTTCATGTCCTCACTGACGATTACCCCCAAGTCTCGTTCTGCTACCGTTTTTGCTAGGATCTCGCCATTAAGGGTATAAGACTTGCATGGATTCTGGCTGCCCAGGTGCATAACTTTGCATTTTTTGGCATTGAAGTTGAGTTGCCATGTCCTAGACCATCGCTCCAGTAGGAGTAGGTCGTGCATCATGTTGTCGGGCACTGAATCTTCGTCTGTTGTGCATTTGCCCACTACATTACTCAGTTTGGCGTCATCGGCGAATAATGTTATTTTACCTCGAAGCCCTTCTGCCAAGTCTCTTATAAAGATGTTAAATAGGATTGGGCCCAAGACTGAGCCCTGTGGTACTCCACTAATCACCTCCGTCATTTCGGAGGGGGTGCCGTTCACCACCACCCTTTGGAGCCTACCTCCAAGCCAGCTCCCAACCCATTTCGTCAATGTGTTACCTAATCCTATAGAACTCATCTTGCTCAGTAACCTGCGGTGTGGTACGCTATCGAATGCTTTGCTAAAGTCCAGGTACATGATGTCCAGGGACTCCCCAATATCCAGCTTCCCCGTTACCCAGTCAAAGAAGCTGATCAGGTTGGATTGGCAGGATCTCCCCTTAGTAAATCCATGTTGTCGGGGATCCCGTAGATTCTCCTCATCCAGGATCTTATCTAATTGGTGTTTGATTAGAGTTTCCATTAGTTTGCTCACTATCGATGTTAGACTCACTGGTCTGTAGTTTGCTGTCTCCATCTTTGAGCCTTTCTTGTGGAGTGGAATGACGTTAGCCGTCCTCCAGTCCAACGGGACACTGCCTGTACTAAGGGAGAGGTTGAAGAGCGCGGACAGTGGCTCCGCCAAGACATCACTCAGCTCCCTAAGCACCCTGGGGTGCAGGTTGTCCGGCCCCATTGCTTTGTTAACCTTGAGCTTTGACAGCTCACCGTAGACACTGCTGGGCGTAAACTCAAAGTTACTAAACGGGTCAACTGAGCCAACCCTTGTCTGTAGCTGAGGGTTGAGCCCTGGCGCTTCTCGGGTGAAGTATTCATTTTTTTTTTTAAGTTCAATCATATTTATTAACATTTTAATGTATACATACATCTAAAGCATGAATGACAGTTTCTTGACAGTGATAACAAAAAGCATATACATTGACATTCATGCTACAATATAATATCAAGTAGTAATGATATGACAGGAACAACTAACAAAACCAGAACTAAAAGCACTGGTCAGACGTAATGGCGAATGTATAATGATATTTTGCATAAAGTGCTGTATACGTTATCTCATTGTTCATTGTGCAGAGTAATATACAACATATTAATCTCCTAAACCTAGTATCACAGTAGGCACAACAGTACTAACATTACTTTCAATATAATCATTAGTGTCAGTAGCATAGACAGGGTCTCTAGTTCGACAGGGGCCACGGCAGCTCGGAGATCATAACCCACACTCCGTTAGTGTAAGTAATGATGATCACATTAATTTGAATCTGGATATGTATCCCTTTCGAGTGGCTGCAACTCTCTCATATTTTGCATATAGACATAGTGTTCCACCATTCAATGTGGGATACATTGGAAAAGTCTTTCCATTTAGATAGAATGATACGCAGTGCTACTAATAAAAGAAACTGAAGCAATGGAACTTTATCTGTTGGTATCAGCATGTGTGAGCTAGTTAAACTAATAAGTAATTTTGGATATGTCAACTGTTCTGTAATTCCTAGGAAAGAGCAAATTTGTGCCCAGACTGAATTCCAATAATCTCTTAATAATGGGCAGTCATAAATCATATGTTGTAACGTTCCTATTGAAAGTTTACAGGACCAGCATATTCCATCCATCTTCTCTATTTGTAATTTCGACAGTTTACTTGGTGTCCAAAAAGCACGATATATCAAAAAGAAAAAAGACTGATATAATGCTGCCGAACTAGTCATCTTATAGATCACAGTCCACATCTGAGACCAATCTACCTCTTCTATGGGTATCCCTAATTCTTCTCTCCATTTTGATTGTGTAGAATGTTGAGAAGTGGACCTGTGCACTTGAATCAGTTTATACCAATTTGAGGCTTCTTTTTTTTTGTAAGCAAATAATGCACAATATTTCAAAAGATCTGGGTCTTTCCATTGTTCTGATTTATTACGTATAATGTCGTGAAAAGCGTGTTTGAGTTGCAGCCACTGAAAAAATGAAGATGGGGGTAGACAATATCTAGTTCTTAAAATATCATAGGGTATCCAATTGCTACCATCATATAAGTGGCCTAATGAATGTATCCCCGCAGATTTCCAACGTTTCCAATTTACTGTGTTGTTCTGAATTTGTATGGAGGGATTATTCCAAATTGGAATATGTAATGAACTATCCCATTTATGAGGTAAAAGTTTGTCCATTGTTTTTATAGCCGTCGTAGTGGCCTCTAACACAAGATCTCTATTAGTCAAAAATCCAGAAGATGAAACAAAGGCCAGTGATGAAAGTGAAGTCCACTTATATTTTTCTATATCAAACATTATCCAAATATTATCGTCCCTCACATTAGTGTCATGTAAGATCCATTTAGCCCCTTGTCTAAGTAGGAAGGCATAATGGTAATCCAAAAAATTAGGAAAATTCGTACCCCCTTCACATTTAGGCAATTTTAATCTGCTTAGTGCAATTCTGGGAGTCTTAGTATTCCACAGAAATTTAGTTAGCAATTGATCTACTCTTTTGTAGAATGATGGGGGAAATAAAACTGGTAACATATTTAGGGGATATAGGATTTTTGGAGCTATCATCATCTTAATCGTTTCCATACGACCCCACCAAGACAGATTTAAGGGACTCCACCTAGCAGTGAGTGTAGTAATCATGTGTAATATATCCTCCATTACAAACTTGATAGTGTCTTCCACCGTAGGTCCAAAATGTATTCCTAAATATTTAAGTTTTACTTGAGCCCACCGAAAATTATGATCTGTGATAGTATGTTGTAATACATATTTATTTAGTGGGAGCAATTCTGTCTTAGAAGTGTTAAGTTTGTAACCCGAGTTTTGGGAGTAAGAATTTATGAGATGCAACAAACTTGACAGCGAATTAGGATCAGTATAAATTAACACATCATCCGCATACGCAGTAAGTTTTATTTCAGTAGATCCACATCTAACACCCATTATTTCAGGAGATTGTTGAATACTAATGAGTAAAGGCTCTAGCGCTATGTTAAATAGTAACGGGGATAATGGGCATCCCTGTCGAGTACCACGTGTGGGGTAAAACGATTCCGAATTTAGTCCATTTATTCTAACAGAGGTAGAGGGTTTAGTATATAATATCCGTACCATTGATATAAATTTATTAGAAAATCCAAACCAAGACATTGTTTGAAATAAAAAATCCCATTCTACCCGGTCAAATGCTTTTTCCGCATCTAGCGCCAAAGCCAGGAAGGGATGAGATGAATGCTGGGCAATTTGAATGATTGAGGTGAACAGTCTGGTATTATCACTAGCAAGTCTACCTTGCATGAATCCATTCTGTTCTTTACCTATCAATAGAGGTAATACTTTTTGAATTCTATTAGCCAAAATTTTTGCATATATTTTTGCATCTACATTAATTAGGGAGAGTGGTCTATAATTCTGTATTTTCAACGGATCCTTCCCTGGCTTGGGTAACACTATTATGGACGCTTCAGTAAAAGTACCCTTGATATCCTCCGTATCATAATAATAATTAAACAACTGGCATAGCTGAGGTGTTAATATATCTTGAAATGTAGAATAAAATTCAACTGTGAACCCATCTGGTCCCGGGGATTTTTTCTTTGCCATCGAAGACAGAGATGCTATAATGTCGTGCCCAGTAATCTGAGCTTCTAAATGATTATTATGTACCGAATTTAATTGTGGTCTTTGAAGAGACGGTTTTAAAAATATTTTCGGGTCAGTGAGACTTTTCTGTAGCGTATAAAGTTTCATAAAATAATTTAAATTGTTTAATGATTAGCTTGGGGTCCGTATGTTTGGTGCCCTTTTCATCTAAAATAGCATAAATATAGGATTTCTCCTCACGCATCTTTAAATATTGAGCTAATAAATGTCCACTTCTATTGTTTGAACTGTGATAAGACGCAGATTGCATAAATAGCGTATTCCCAGCCTGAGTACTTAATAATAAATTATATTTTAGCCTTCTTTCTCTTAGTTGTTGTAATAATTGCATATTTGTTGGATTCAATTGATGCGAAATCTCAAGTTTTCTGATCTCAGATGTTTGATCAATAAGGGATTTTTGGGTGTTTTTTTTTATTTTTGCTTGATATGCTATTATGCAGCCTCTAATGTATGCTTTACATGCATCCCATAATGTTACTCTATCCACTTGTACATTATCATTCATCTCAAAGTATTCAAGTAAAGCATTTCTTATGTGAGTAGTAAACTGCGGATCTTCCAGTAATGTATTATTAAATCTCCATGTAGATGAAGACTGTCTAGGTAATAGATTATCCAAGTGTATTTCTATAGCAGCATTATCTGAAATCGATATCTCATTAATCACTGCATTTAGTAAACATGGAGTTAAACATTTGCTTATGAGAAAATAATCTATTCGAGAGTAGGAATTATGGGGTGGAGAGTAGAAAGAGTACTGCATCTCCATCTGATGTAAAAATCTCCAAGAATCTATTAAATTTAACTGAGACAGCATATTGTGTAAGCTATGCCAGGCCTTCGTGATTCTATAAGATACAGTGGATTTCCTATCAAGTGATGGTTCTAAAACTATATTAAAATCCCCAGCTATAATGTAAGCTTGAGCATGCTCTGCTAGGGCTAGTGAAGTGAGGGTATCAAAGAATAACGGATCATCAATGTTCGGGGCATAAATATTGAATATTACGATAGTGTATTGTACTATTTGAATCTTAACCATGTTCCACCTCCCTTCTAAGTCGTTTTTGTGTGCGAGGATGTTTAGATTTTGACATGACCTAATCAACATTGCAGTTCCATTCTTCTTATTTACCGCTGGTGAATAATAGACATCTTTTGCCCAAGGAGCTTTTAATTTTTGACTTTCAGTATCTGTTAAGTGAGTTTCTTGAAATAATAGTATATCTGGAGATTTGCGGGAGGCATATGTAATTATCTTCTTTTTCTTAATTGGATTATTAAGACCCTTTACATTTAGAGAAAGTAATCTCAATGACATAAGAGTGGAAATATCTGTTGTTTTAAGCTGCCGTAGCCCCTGTGAACCAGACCATGTCTCATCTCCGTGTAATGTATATCGACAATGTACCATACATCTGTACCAAAATACCATATCTGCGTCAACCTAACAACAAAATGGACGCAAACATGATAGAAATATCTATGGGAAGCGAACAGGTGAGAAGCAGCACAACTCTTCCCAGCCACTAATTGTAAACATTAGAATGCTATCACTAAGCTCTATAAGAAAGCCTATCACATAGACAATGGTGTTATCATATTATATATCAACAAGTCAAATGATGGAGGATAAACTCCATCAAGTACCTTCCAATCCACAACATGTGTTAAAGTCCTTCAAGTATATATATATGGAGTAAGAAACAAACCAGGGCAGTATGAATAAGAAAGACCCATATTGTCAGTACAACGCCAGAGCTTACAGTGCCACTTATATCAATGAATTAACTAATATAACTCTAGATATCATTATATGTAATATCGTAATAAAGCAAATTCTATTACTCTACATTTAGCTGTATAAATACAGGAAAAATAATCCAGATCAATAAAGTGAAGTAAAATGTATGTAAATCCCTAACATCAATTCAGTATACTCTTAGGTGATTAATTATATTGATTAATTTAGTTACTGTAGTTACATGAAATATGGAGCGTGAGCCGTATGGAATTGTAATAATAATGCATCATAAGCATATAGGGTAATGTGTACTGTATTAATTTAAACAAGGAAACAAGGAATTGTAATATAAGAAAATTATCAATTTGTATAGTAGTAGGGCAGGAGCCGAATAATCTTATAGCCCCAGTACCATGCAGTTGTCTGTGTTATTATGAATTACAATATCGTAACAGAGGTAATGGTAATATTTAAATCAGAATATAGAATGAAGTAGGAACTAAATAAACCAAATAACATCATTCCCTTGTAAATATGTAAAATGAAATATACAATATTAAATAATCAAGCAAATAGAGGTTGATATATCTATGGTAAATTGCAAAAGTAACGCATGATCTGAATAAACCTATAACAGCTGTTCAGTGCAATTGTTTATGGTGTATAACATAGATTAATCCAGTAGACAATGAATACCTTATGTTATACCGGTAACCATCATTAACACATGGGCCGAATAAACATATGACATCAGCCCATTGTTAGTGTGTGTGGTAATATGAATGACCTTAATTGTACCAGGAGAGTTCTGATACCAGTTAGTAGAGACTAATTTGTAGATTAATGATCACGAACCCAATAACTGCAGTATCCGAACCATGTCTGTGTTTATATGTATGTTAATAATTTGATCTAGGGAGTATTGATGCTGTTTGAATAGAACAGGATATTGGTTACTGAAATAGGAACCGAATAAACCAAATAACATCAGTTCACTATAGATATGCAAAATGAATTATACAGTGATAATTAGACAATCGAATAGTGGTTGATATGAATGTGATAAATTATAAACGCAAAGCATGGGCTGAATAAACCTATAACATCAGCTCAATGCAATTGCATATGATGTATGGCACGGAGTGATCCATCATGTAGTGAATAGTGGATATTTTATAATATGTCAATTTGCCAACAGTAAAGCATTGTCCGTATAAACATATGACAACAGTCCAATGCTAGAATGTATGGGATTATGGATGATCTTGATTTAACCAAAAGAGTGTTGATACCTGCTAGTATATACACTTTGACAGATTAATGCATAGAAACCAAATAAAGCTTACGATATCGGAACTATAATAGTATGATTGTAAGTATGTATGTTAATAATTCAACACAGGGAGTATTGATGCTTACTGATTAGAACAGAATGTAGGTTAATGAAGTAGGAACCGAATAAACCAAATAACATCAGTTCCCTATAAATATGGAAAATGAAATATATAGTGTTACTTAATCAAGCAGGTAGTGGTTGTTATAAATATGGTAAGTTACATATGGAAAGCATGAGCTGAATAAACCTATAACATCATCTCACTGCAAGTGCATACGGTATAAGATATTGAGCAATCCAGCAGGTAATGACTATTTTATAGTATGCCAAGTTACCAACAGTAAAGCATTGAACGAATAAGCATATGACATCAGACCAATGCTAGTGTGTGTGGAAATATGAAGGACCTAGTTTAACCAGGAGAATGTTGTTACCAGCTAGTAGGGGCAAATTTGAAGGGTAGTGAACCAAAATCAAACAAAATTTGCTATAACAGACCTATGACATTATGCTTGTATGCATGTACTTTGATAATTTAGCCCAAGGAATAACAGAACAATATCTGTGTGAATGTAAGTATGTATGTCAATAATTTAACTAAGGGAATATTGATATTTGTTGAATAATATAAATTATAGGTTAATGAAATAGGGACCGAATAGAGCAAATAACATCAGTACCCTATAAGTATGTAAAATGAAATATGTAATGTTAGTTAATCTAGCAGATAGTAGTTAATATAAATATGTAAAAATGCAAAAGTGAAGCATGAGCTGAATAAACCTATAACATCAGCTCAATGCCATTTTGCATGATGGTATGAATGACATTGAGATAGCCAGTAAAATATTGTCAATTATCAGTAATAGCCAAGACATATATTAATGAGCAGAAATCAAAGACAGCTGATCAGCTATCCCCAACAATCTGACAGATCAACTGTGAATGCTCAAGAACACACAAAGCATAAAAGCACACTGTCACTTTTCTATCTGAGAAAGATGCAAACTGTAACAAAGAAATGCCGTAAGCCCTTCGCATAGCCTCCTAATGGTAGATTATCAGCGTATGATTCAATCTGGAACTGATTGTGCGCTCCGTTTGATTTCTGTAGCCGAAGGCCCCAAAAACATAGGCAGCAATGAAAAGTGGTAAAGAGATTAAACGTATTTTTTGAAATCCTAGCAGTATTCACTTGAGACGCTTAAGTTTGCAAACGTAAACTTAGATAGTTAAAGGAAAGAAAACTGTTGCGTGCACTGTAGATTCTCATGGCGTGCTGATGACGTGCTGACGTTATTTTCTTTGTATGGCGCGAAAGTTTCGCGCTGAAAACCACATGGCTCATCTTCAGGAAGAAGGAGGTAGCGCCATATTTGGTAAGTGAAGAACTTGAAATGACTTTAAGTAAATTCGTTTTGTCGAGATTGAAAGTTATTGCTTCATTGCAATCGATCCTGCTGTATCAACATTCAGTTGTTGTCACAAGAGTTAATCGTAGCAAACAGGAGAACATGTTTCACCATTGTCTTTAGCTGTACTCTTATTCCTCGAATAACAGAAAACATATTAATCATATAAAGAGATGACAACTTCAAATATTATGATCACACTGCGTCGATAGTTGAAGGGCTCCTTTCTTCAATATAATCCGCTAGTGCAGCCGGATCTGTATAATCTTTGGTATTATTGTTAAGAGTTACACGCATTCTCGCGGGGTACATCATCCCATATTTTGCATTTAATTCTTTTAGCTTTGGTCGATAGGCTAGCAGTTGTTTCCGGAGCTGTGCCGTTTTCTTACTTAGATCCGGTACAAATAAAATAGTGTATCCATCAAGTTTCAAAGGCGATTTTACTCTTGCTTTAGCCATTATTTCTGGTATCTGGCTGTATCTCAACAGACGAAACACAATCGGGCGCGGGTAGCGGGCATTGGTTAGCTTGTGCGAAGGTACCCGGTGTGCCCTGTCTATTTACATTACATTACATTACATTAGGGATTTCTATTCCGCCATTACCTTGCGGTTCAAGGCGGATTACAAAAGGTTAATTTAAAAAAGACAGTATTTAGCGGTATTTAGCGGTATCTAGCGGTTTATCAAATTTGATATCAAGTATTTTCGGAATAAAACTTTCCAAATATTTAACCATATCCGTTGATTCTGTCCCTTCTGGTATTCCCAAAATTCTAAGATTATTACGCCGAGAGCGGAGATTTGCGTCCTCCAGATCTCTTTCTAAATTAGCAATTTTTTTACATTGTACCTGGAGTTCTTTAATGGCTGTTTGATGATTTGATTGCTTATCCTCGACAGCAGTTAAACGTTGCTGGAATTGAGTAACATCTTCTCTCATGTCAGCTAGCTCTGATTTTATTTCAGCCACATCTATGCCTACATCGGCAAGCATGGTTCTCAGTGCTTTAAGCTCAGCCATGATGTTCTGAGAGCTGTCTTCTTCTTTGGATTCTTCTGTCGATTTTTTGGGAGATGGAGGATCAGGTTTATGTCTTTTTCCTACTTTGGAAGTTGCCATAACTCTATATTGAGTACTTACAATAATAGAACTTCTATATTGTTAGTATAAGTTGAATTAAATCTCGATTCTGTAATGATGTGGCTGGAGCTCAAAAGTTATGCTGCCATCTCTCCACCGGCTCGCTAGCGCCCCCGGTGAAGTATTCATTTAATAGCTGGGCTTTTTCCAAATCCTTTTCCACATAGTCTCCGTCTGGTTTCCTAAGACGTACAATCCCGCCTGAGTTTTTTCTTCTATCACTGATATACCTGAAGAAGGATTTATCTCCCTTCTGGATGTTCTTTGCTAGAGACTCCTCCATGAGGAATTTAGTCTCCCTGACTGCTGTTTTGACGGCTTTTGATTTGGCCAGGTAGTCTGCTCTAGAGTCCTGCTTCCCTGATTGTTTGTAAGAGATGAATGCTTTTTTCTTCTCCTTGATCAGGTCTGAGATCTCCGCAGTAAACCACTGTGGCTTATTGTTCCTTCACCGTTTACTTACTGATTTTACATAGCGGTTTGTTGCTTCTTGTATGGTTGCTTTCAAAGTCGACCACATGTCTTCCACGTTATCGGTTTCTTCTTGGCTTTGTAGCGCCTGGTGAACGAAGTCTCCCATTTCTTTGAAATTTGTGTCCTTGAATTTGAGGACATTGGTTAGTGTAGTAGATTTAGTGAAACCTTTCCTGATATTGAACCATACCATGTTGTGGTCACTGGAGGCCAATGTGTCGCCCACCGAGACCTCTGTGACACTTTCTCCATTGGTAAGTATCAGGTCCAGTATTGCCTGATCCCTTGTCGGTTCCAACACCAGTTGCCTGAGGCTTGCTCCTTTCATAGAGTTTAATAGCCTCCTGCTGCTGCCGGAAGCAGAGGTAAGTGTAACCCAATCCACATCAGGCATGTTGAAGTCACCTAGCAATACTGTGTCCCCACGCAAGGTGATATTTTCTATATCTTCAATTATTTCCATATCCAGGTCATCCTGTTGTCTTGGGGGTCTGTAAATTACGCCAAGATACAAGCATTTGTCCTTCCCTCTGGCCAAATTAACCCAAAGGGATTCCCCAGTATACTGGACATCTGAGATTCTCGTGACCTTAATGTCATCTTTAGTATATAATGCTACACCCCCTCCCTTCCTACCCTCTCTGTCCCGGCGAAGCAAGTTGTAACCCAGTATGACCATGTCCCACCCGTGGGAGTCTGTGAGCCAGGTTTCGGATATCGCCACCACATCCAGGTCGGCATTCCTTATTTCTGTTTCCAATTCCAGGATCTTGTTTCCTAAACTGTGTGCGTTGACGTACATAGCCCTCCATGTTATATTTTTGTTATGTCTCAGTGGGGATATTCCTGTTTGAGCTATTTGAACACCTTTAGCATTGTTTGTGTTATTTGTGCTTTCCTGAGGCTCAGAACCACAATGTGTACTCCTCATATACCCAGAACTACAGTGTGTACTCCCCCTAGACCCGGAATTACAATGTGACCCATAAATATGATGTGACCCTACTCCCGACTCAAAAGTGTGTGCACTCACCCCTGACCCAGAATTTCGGTGTCTACTTTCCTCAGCCTCATAAATGTATTGGCATTTTAGTTCGCCTGGTATGTTGTTTGTGCCTGTACCCTCCCCCGACTTACCTAGTTTAAAGCCCTGTGGAGTAGGCAGATACTCAAGCATTTTTCTCGGTCTGTTCCAGTGGGCTCACAGTAGTGCTGCCCGATTCACGATTCGAATCAGTTCACCAATTCACTTTGGGTGAATCGATTAGAATCGATTTTTAAAAATTGGCTTCCCGATTTGGACCCTCTCCCCTCGCCCCCTAAAGCAGGAGCGGCAGCACTGCTCTTGCTGGCTGGCTGCTGCCGCACCTGTTTTAGAGGGCGAGGAGGGAGGGTCAGTCAGGAGGTGCTGCTGTCCGGCTTCCCTCCTGGCCTCCCCAAAAGACTGCGCCCCTCCCCCCGCCGGAAGACCTCCGTGTTCCCCCTGGCCTCCCTGCACCGTTTACCCTATAGCTTGAGCCTGCAGCTGAAGATCGCGGTTACAGCATCTTTGCAGTACTTTAAGCTGTTTCCTCCACCACGATCCTGCCTTTGACGTCAGAGGAGGGGCAGGACCGCAGCAGAGGAAACAGCTCAAAGCACTGCAAAGACGCTGCAACCGCGATCTTCGGAAGAAACAATGGGTCTAAAAATAGAGGAGAGGGAGAGAGATGATGGACAATGGGATTTAGGGAGGGAAGGAACAGAAAGGGAGAGAAGTTGGACACAAGGGATGGTGTGGAGGGGGTATAGAGATACTGGATAAGAGGGTAGTTGGGAAAAGAAAGGGAGAGATGATGGACCCTGGGGTGGTTGGGAAGGAGGGAGATTTGCTGGATGCAAGGGTAGTTAAGAAAGGTGGATTTGTGGATGGAGACAAAAAAAAAAAAGAAAGATGCCAGACCTCCAGGGGAAGGAAGGGAAACGGAAGGGGAGGACAGAGATGGCAGATGGATGGTTAGAACGGAGAAAGAAGAAAGAAGGAGACCCTAGCAAGCAAGTTATCAGAAGACAACCAGAGCCTGGGACCAACAAAATTTGAATAATGGCCAGACAACAAAAGATAGAAAAACTAATTATATTTTCCATTTTGTAATTACAATATGTCAGATTTGAAATGTGTATCCTGCCAGAGCTGGTGTTAGATCGCAAACGTGGGCTAGGATTTAAGAAAGAGGAAAAGTCTTTTTTGTTTGTTTTGTTTACACCACAGCGCCAGTGTAGTTAGGAGAAGGCAAAGAGGGTGAAGAGGCTATAAAATAAACCCACCAGGATGTTTGAAAAAAACATCCAATTGGATAGGAAAATCAAATCAAATCGAAAAACCAATTCAGTAGGCTGAATCTAATCGAAATTTTTTTTTTCTGAATCGGGCAGTATTAGCTCACAGTCATCTAATGTACCTGGGGCAATGGAGGGATTAAGTGACTTGCCCAGGGCCACAAGGAGCAGCGTGGGTTTGAACCCACTACCTCAGGGTGCTGAGGCTGTAGTTTTAACCACTGTGCCACACTCTCCCCCATAGCCATGTCCTGACTCTGTGTCCAAATACCAAGGTGACTCGGGCCGTCATAGCCCTTCCTGACTTCTTTCACTTCTGGAGACGAAGGATAAGGGAAAGGACTCAAGACTCAGAATTCATCTTGAGGTGTGTGGCGCCTTTGATATTGGACACTTGTGGCCGCCCCATGTTAACAGTACTATAGAGGGTCAGGATAAATTAGCTTTGACTGATATGGGGGCAGGAATCAGTTTTAAAAATAGAGCTTCTCCTACTTGAGATCAGAAAAATGTGGAAATGTATGAGATTCAGGGTATATATGACAGCTTCAAAGTGTGTCGCTATGCCAGTAAAATGGGGCATCTCAGTGCAAAGTGAAAAGAGCAATGACATTTTAGAAATTACTGCCCCCCACTATAGAGTGTACCAAAGAAATAATTGGAATTGATGTCCTCAACCAGTTAGATCTGGTTGTTGCCAATACACACACAAATCCAAGATATATACATATATATTCACCCCCTCACAAAAGAAAACAGTTAAACTGCATGTGAAAATAGATATGCACATCATACCACTTATGTCTGACTCAGTTATGAACGGGGGTCTTGTTTCTCCCTTCTGTGTCCAAACGCACCTCTCTCATGAACTTGGGAAACAGAATAGAGGGAGGAAAGGGAGCATAAACTTGAGACATAGGATAGAAGGATGGAGGGAGTGAGGAAAGAGATGCTGAGGTGGTGGAGGAAATAGAAAGGGAGAATTGTTGGACATGAGTGTCCAAGTGAGCAGGAAAGAGATGGTGCACAAGGAAAAATAAAGAAAGCGTATAATTGTTGGGCATAGGGAGGGAGAGAGGAGTGAGGTAGAGATGCATGGGGAAGAGAGAGATGAGAGGGAGAAATGTTAGATGTGGTGGTGGAGAGGGAATAGATGGAAAGGGATACAAGAGGGGCCTCAAGGATGCAGAGAATGTGCGAAGAATACTAGGATCAGAGGGATGGCTTCTGGATCAGCCACTGGCATCATGTAAGAAATGCCGCCCGTGGTTTTGTAAAGAGAAACAAGTGTATAAGTGTAAACCTCCTATCTTTTCTATTTAAACTATAGTACTTTAAGGACTGTTTCTTTAATGTTTTATGTTTTTATAGATTATGTACTGTACAGAACATAAATACCCACAGATTCTCAAATGATTCGAGTTGCATATAAATTCAACTTAACAGTTTTAAAAATGGAACTCGTTCTTAACCCAGGGACCTCTCATACACTATACACATTGACCCAGACATCTATTCACAATATTTTGGTTTTACAAATGAAATGAAAATGCATAAAAAATGACAATATACCTTAAGAGTTCTTCCAGAAAGACCAACTAGTATCCCTTCTTTTGGTTCTTCTATAGTAGAAGTGTCTACATCTCCACTGCCTGTTGTATCTATGATGTCAATTATTTTTGGCTTCCTATCAGTTGTGATCTACAGGAGGAAAAAAAAAATCTCTTAACAGGTTGATTAAATGTTTTTACCATAAGGCTGAACTTGTTGCATAAATATACTCAAAAGGACAGAGGGAATTTGCAATACAAGCGACAATAATCCAAAGAAGTATAGTTGGCCAGAAGAAAAGCACTAATTGAGGATCAGACTGTGTTACAGCATATTAACTGCAACAGGGTTCTACAGAACACATACATGTTGAAAATAAAAAATGTTTAAAAATGCTAAAATTATAAAAATCAGTATTTAAAATTCAGAAACTCAAAATATACAAATTCTTCAGAGCTAAAAATTTAAAAACACAGACTTGTGTCTAAAATAAATATAAGCTGGTACTCATCAGGCAATGTGCACTTTAAACACTGAATAATATTAAACACAAAATGGAATTCCATACAGAAAAATTATTTTATTTTAATTTAATGCAGTGTTTATATATCGCTAAATCACCACTCTGGCTTCAAAGCGATTTACAAAACAATATAAAATTTGACTTATACAATGGCTAAAAGTCTAATCAGGTACTTTTAAGTAATTTCCCTCTCTGTCCCAATGGGCTCACAATCTAACTATAGTACCTATGAAGGATGTATACAAGCAAATATTTTCATACATAAAACACAACAAAAGAGAAAAACTCCAAAGAGGCTGAGTTACCGAGCAGACAGGTATTTAACAAACAAGTAAGTTTTTAGGTGTTTACTGAAGATGAGGTTGCTCAGTTCTGTTCAAGGGTGCTGGAAGGTTCTGGTAGCAGCAAACGTGAAGAGAGTGTTGAATATCCATGTATATTTCAATCCTTTGGATGAGGGGGCAATCAGTTGAAGGGAGTTGTTAATCCTGGACTTTCAATTCTTGGAGTTGGCATTTAGAGCATGATGAACAATGCATGAAAGCTTAAACAAGATATGCAGACACAGAAAGCTAATGAAGCAAGCAGTAGTATGCTGAGATGTGGTCATTTTTTTTTTAATCCGAAGCTCAACCTGATTGCAGTGTTCTGAATCATTATGTCTTACCTGATAATTTTCTTTCCTTTAGTCACAGCAGATTAATCCAGAGTTTTGAGTTATGACCATATACCAGTAGGTGGAGATAAGAGAGCATTAAACTGAACTATCACACTGGATGGCATGCTCCTTGGTCAGTCAGTATCTACTATAATAAAATGCTAAGCGCGCAAGCGCACTCTTACCGGCGTGTTTCCTGATCCCTGATCTGTAAGTCCGTGGTCGGTAGAGTGCGTATGCGCGCTTAGCTTTCCAGTGGCCGCCAGACAAATTGGAAAGCGCTGGCTTTCCTGCTCACGTAGACCTCCAGGAAAAACTGCACTATAGTTTATTTTTAAGTTAAAGGCTTCCGATGCAGGCAGCGATCATGAGAGGAGCCGCCGCGGCACCTTTACATTTAAAAATAACCTTTGCTGGAGAGAGCCATGGAGCTGGCAGGAGGGGGGAAGAGGCGCATGTGGCGTACACCATTACCCGGGCGCCCTGGATTGCCATCTCAGCGGCGGCTTTTTTTTTTGTTTCCGCCTTGACTCCTTCCTGGCGATTGGAGGGCTGTTCCCCGGCATGGATGGAGGAGCGAGCGAGGCTGGGGAGGGAGGGGGAGCGGTGAACAGAGGGTTCAAATCCACCCCTTCTACCATCCGGACGAGTAGCCCCACTGCGTCTCTTCCCAGGGCTCGGAGGACGCCGCTGAAGGTGATTTCTAGCTGGGGAGGGGAAAGGGGAGGGGAAGCAGATGGTCGGGGCCCGGGCTGCTCGGTCCGTGTGGCCATCAGGCGTGGGAAGGGAAAGGAGCTGCCAGTGGGTACCCATCGCCTCCAGACCCAGGGAAACCAGACGAGACTTTACAATAACCTAATTTCTTTTATATATTGTATATCTAGGGGGGTTTTGAATGGGGGTTTTCATAAACACAAAGAGACATACAGAAGGAAAGACAGGGGGCCAGGAAGATAGAAGGGGGCAAGGAAGAGAGACAGACTGAAAAAAAGACAAATAGACAGGGAGCCAGAGAGACAGACAGAAAAAAAGACACATAGCCAGCAGCCAAGGGGAGAGAGGCAAAAAAAAAAAAAAAAAAATCCCCAACATCCAGTGGCCAAGGAGAGAGAGAAAAAGAAATAATGACAGATAGACAGGGGGGCCAAGGAGACAGAAGAGAGAGAGGAAAAAAAAAGACAAATAGAAAGACAGCGGCCAAGGAGAGAGAGACAGACAAAAAGAAACACCTACAGACAGACATCTATTCTAGCACCCGTTAATGTAACAAGCTTAAAAACTAGTTTCTCATAATAAAGCAGAAGGACAATTAATGAAAACAATTATATAAGTAGAGCACCTTCATCTCTAGATATGAATCTGAACACAATCAGAACTCAATGATTCCATTATCATCCAACGGTCCCACCGCTTCCTTTGCGGGTCATTTCCCCTTAATATACTGAAAGAACGGCTTGAAGTTTTTCACCTCCTTGGCTATTTTTTCCTCATAGTCTCTTTTGGCCCCCTTTACCGCTTTATGGCACTTGCGTTGATGCTGTTTGTGCTTTTCCCAGTTTTCGTCTGCTTTTGACCTTTTCCATTCCTTAAACGAAGTCTTCTTGTCTCTGATCACTTCCTTCACTGCTACAGTGAGCCACGCCGGTTCTTTGTGCTAAAGGAATCATAGTGCCCCGAAGGAGCAGAATCTGTACCTAGAAACAGAGCAGACTGGTACCGCAGAAGAGGCCTAGTTTCAAGTTTCTTTATTTTTGATATACCATCTATAAAAATACATGTCTAGACAGTGTACATTATAAAAAATTATAGAAAACAAAATAAGTAAATAAAAACAATAATTTATCAAATATTATTTTAAAAAATATTGGACAAATTAAAATTAGCATTCGGGGGGTCACGTGATGACGTTGAGCTGAGCGGCGGCTCCCTGCTCGTGCTCCGATCCTCTCACGCTCTAATCTTCGCTTTTTTCAGCCATCCTGCTTTGCCTTTATTCCTTCGTGGGTTTCTGGTGGAGCGGAACGCTTCGGCGTGTTAACGGCTGCTTCGGCGGCTCTCTGCAGCAGCTTTCAGGCAAGTTATGCCCATTAAAACCCCACGGCCGACTCGGGCTCAGCGCGTGCACGGGACTTTTAAGATGGCGTCCGGATCTGCAACCCTGCCGAGAGTGCTACTTCAAGACGACGCGGTCAAGGAGTTGACCCGGATCATTTCCGCGGCGACTGATGAAAGACTCACTAAGCTCCAGGCAACTGTGGAGGATGTTCGAGATTGCCTGGAGCGTCATGGTCAGCGTCTCCAGACCGCGGAGTCCCGCATAGCTGCCCAGGAGGATCGTTCTGGGACGCTGGAGACGCAGATACAGGCCCTGCAGGCTCAGTGCGCGACCCTCCACGAGCGGCTTGAAGACCAGGAGAACCGCGGCCGCCGCAACAATATTCATCTGGTGGGCCTGGCGGAAACCATCCAAGACGCTGAGCTGCGAGAGCTGGTGGAGCTGTGGCTGCCTGGAGCGGTGGGCTTTACCCCGGAAGGGTCACGCACCTTGGTGGAGAGGGTGCACCGTCTGGGTCCGCGTCGGGAGGGCGCGGGCAGGCCACGACCTGTTATTGCCAGGTATTTGAACTTTGCTGACAAGGCACAGGTCATGGCTCTGTACAGAAAAAAAGGCGCGCTGGAGCATGCGGGCACTAAGATCCTGCTTTTCAACGACTACTCCACTGAAGTGGCTGCTCGCCGGCGCGCCCTAGCGCCTTATTGCACCGAGCTCCGCAACAGAGGCCTCCGCTTCGTGGTGCAATATCCTGCACGGGTCTGGGTCTTTGAGGCCGGGGGACCGAAGACCTGTGAGGACATGGAGGCGCTACAGGCTAAGTTCTCTGAAGCCTGTACCTCCGGTGCCCTAAGAAGATTTGCTTCAATTTCTCTGAGACTCTCTTCAGATTTTGCCTCCCTAGAGCCCATAGGATTGGACCGGGGGCTGAACAGTTTTGAGCCTTTGCCCTTTGCCTCCAATGTTGTGGGGGCTCTAGGGCTCTGGGGCCAGACTTGGCTTCTTGACTTTTTGTCAGTTTCATGGCTACCCTGATTGCTGTTTTTGGGGGATGCCTATGCTTGGGCCTGGGATCTGGGCTGCCTCCCTGTCTACCGGGATGATGTTCCTGGCCCTTTTTTGGGGGGGAGTTTACGGGTGTAATATCCTGTTATACCTGCTGCCATTTCCGCTTTGACACCTGCACAGGACCTTTCTATCCGGGTCCCTGGACTATGCTGATGTTTTCTTTTTTTTTTGACCTCAGGGATCCTGAACTTTGGGTGTCTGGTGTTTTGACCTCTGCCCCTCGTTTGTTTGTTGTTGTTTTTTTTTGGACAACTGACCTTTCTGTTGCCCTTGGGCATTTATGCTGGGAGGTTTGCTGTTGGGGGTGGGGTGGTGTTTGAGGTTTTCTGGGTCTTTTTGCGTGAGGGGGTTGGGGGGGCTTTCAGTACTATGTTTTTACTGTGGGTGGGGAGGGGACGGATGGGATGCTGGTTGGGTATGGGAGGGAGGGGTGGGAGGATGTGCGGGTGGGGTATTGTGTGTCTGGTGGGCTGTGGTTTGATTGTGTGGGGTGTGCTTGGGTGTGGATGTTTGAGTGGTGTTGATCTGGTGCGGGGAGGGGGGCATGGCTGCGGGGGGGGGTTATCTAGTTTAGTGGAGGGTTAGCAGCTCTATTGCTTGTTCTTGGGGGTCCGGCTGGGAGACCCTCAGGAATTGTGCGATGTTTCGTTGGGACCGGGCATTGGTGCTGGGTACTTCCCATGGCTATGGCTGACTTGGTGTGTCTTACGTTGAACGTGGCTGGCATCAACTCTCCTGTGAAGCGCACCAAGGTTCTGTCGTTCTTGAAGAAGGAAAAAGTCTCTGTGGCTTTTTTACAGGAGACTCACCTCACGGCCTGTGAACATCAGAAGTTGCAGTGTGACTGGGTGGGGGAAGTGGTGGCGTCCTCTTATTCTTCTAGGCAGAGGGGGGTGGCTATTCTCATCCATAAGGCGGTTGTAGCGGTCACCCACAGGGTTATCCGGGATCCTCAGGGCCGCTTTGTTATCTGGGCGGGGACTTTGACTGATAGACCTGTGGTGCTCTGCAATGTTTACGCTCCTAATGTCTATACTCCCTCTTTCTTCTCTACTCTCTTGGCCCACTTGATAGCGTTACCAAATTATGAACATCTGGTAGGCGGGGATTTTAACATCACTAGCGATTGATTGTAAACCCCCGAGACCAGTGGCGGCGGATAATGAGCTTAGGGGAGTGAATTCCTGATGGGAGAGTTGGACCTCCAGGATGTGTGGAGGGTTTACCACCCTGGGGAGGTGGATTTCACCTTTTTTTCAGGGGTTCATCACTGTCACTCCCATCTGGATTATTTTTTACTCCCCTCTCGTTCCATTGGACGGACGGTGCGTACCCACATATTGGATGTTCCTTTTAGTGATCATGCTGCTGTGACATTGTCTCTCAAGTGGGGGAGCGGTTCTCTCGTTGATCGTATTTGGCGTTTTAACCCCTCCCTGTATTTAGACGAGGAATTTCACACCTATCTCATCGAGGAATGGTCTAAGTATAAGCAGATGAATGAAGGGACCGAGGTCTCGGATACTGTGTTTTGGGAAGCAGCGAAGGCTTATCTCCGTGGTTGTATTATAGCCTACTCTATTCGCAAGCGTAAGCTACGGGATGCTGAACTTACGTCGCTGGCAAAACAAATTAGGGAATGCCGGTTATATCATCTGCGGCACAGTTCTGAGGAAGCTCGACAGTCGTATCTCCGTTTGCGTAAACAAATTAACGCCATTCTCTCTGCGCGGGCTTTAACTCATCTTGATGTCTACAAGTTTCAACTATATAGGTGGGGCAATCGCGCGGGGAAGCTCCTGGCCAACCTGGTTCGACCATTCCGCCGTGCAGCGCGCATTTCCCATATCCGGGACTCCTTTAATGTGTCGCATCGGACGGAGGCGGATATCCAGTCCCAATTTGTTCGTTTTTATAGCGACCTGTATAGCGCGGGCGCGTATGATACTGAGGCTCCCGACCTTTTCTTTCGAGACTTGAATCTTCCACTTGTCTCTGAGGCACACCGCGAATTACTCAACGCCCCTATTACATGTCGGGAGATTTCTACGGCTATCGGACGTCTGAAACTCGCTAAGGCTGCAGGACCGGACGGCATGGGGCCTGAGTTTTATAAGATCTTACAACATCATGTGGGCCCTGCCTTATGCGCTATGTTTGGTGATATGCAGGCCTCGGATAGAATTCTCCCTGAGCAGAACCATGCTCACGTTGTGGTGCTTCCTAAACTGGGCAAGGATCCCACACTGGTGGGCTCTTATAGACCCATATCCTTGCTTAACCAAGACATGAAACTTCTTACGGCTATTTTGGCTAAGCGCCTGGCTCAGGTTGTCCCTTTGCTTGTACACCCTAACCAGGGTTTTGTGCCTGGTCGTTTTTCCTCAGCTAACATTCTCAAGGCACTGGTGGCTCTGAGGGAGGGCAGGGGATGCCCTGGGGACAATTTACTGGCTAGTTTAGACGCCGAAAAAGCCTTCGATAAGGTTGTTTGGCCTTACCTTTTCTGGGTCTTGCGGCACTTTGGCATTACCGGCTCATTCCTTGACTGGGTGGTCCGTTTATACATGGCTCCTACCGCTCAGCTCCTTATTAATTGTCAGCGCACGGCTCCTTTTCCTTTGCGGAGAGGGACCCGGCAGGGGTGTCCTTTGTCGCCATTGTTATTTATCCTTTCGCTTGAACCGTTGGCGGCTAAGATCCGAGACGCCCTGGGAATAGAGGGCATACAAGTGGGGGCAGAGCTCTGTAAGATCACCATGTTTGCGGATGATATGCTGCTCTTTGTCGGCAATGCCCGGGTTTCTATCCCTTGCATAACTTCTTTTATTGACTCTTTTGGGGCTTTTTCCGGACTGTGTATTAATTTCAGTAAGTCTGAGGCGCTCCCTGTCTCTTCGCCTTGTGCATCGCGAACTCTGCCCACTTTCCCTTTTAGATGGGCGGTGGGGGAGCTTAAATACCTAGGGATCTTCCTTAGCGCTGACTGGACCGTGGTTTATCGGAACAACATTGTGAATCGCCTCGCTCAGCTTCGGGATGCTTGTCATCGATGGGGGGACCTCCCTTTGTCGCTCTTTGGTCGTATTGCCTTAGTGATAATGGTTCTGTTGCCCAAGATTCTTTATCCTTTACAGATGATTCCTCTGTGGCTGCGGGTGACGTAGGAGAGGGCCTACAGGTCCTTTGTTGGTTCTTTTATCTGGTGGAACCGGAGGGCTCGTGTTGGGTTCTGGAGACTCACGCAGAGCAGAGACCGAGGCGGGTTAGCGCTTCCGAATCTCCAGTTATATAATGTGGTGGCCCTGATGCACTGGGTGCATGAACTTTACACGCTAGGTTATCGATTTGCCCCCCCGGGCCTGTTTGGTTCTTGGGTGGCTCCGCACAGCACGCTGGCTTGTCTTGACGTCCCTCGGTGGCGGCGCCCCAGGATGGGCTGTAATTCTCTTTGGGTGGATCTGCTGCGGCGTGCGCTGCTCTGGTGGCGCCGCCGGATAGGGGGGGGAACGCGGGACCACTGGGCTTTTCAATTTGTTCGGGGTAACCCCGCGTTCCCGCCGAGTGTTGGTGGAGCGCGTGGCCTGGAGGCCAGTTTTGGCACTTGTTTCTGTTTGGGGCACGTTAACTCTTCGGCATTCGCGGATGGGACTTTCCCTCCTCTTGCTGACCTCCGCCATCACTGGTCTCTCCCTGATATGCCTTTCTTTGCTTAATTACAGCTGCGTCACTTTTATGAGGCCTCACAGAGGTGCGCCCCAACTGGCTATCGATTCCTGAAGGTTGACCACATCTTTCTCTCTCTCCCTGCCTCTTTGAATTCTCTCTCCACTTGGTATAGGATGGCCCGGGCAGAGCGACCGGACGCTCGGCTCCTTGGTTTAGCATCTCAATGGACTAAGGAGCTGGGGGAGCCAGTCGGGGTTGAGATGATGGTGGCCTGTTTTTCTAGCATCCCCAGAGGGGCCCGGAGTGTCTCCCTGCAGGAAATACAATTCAAAATACTACACCGCACATATTTCACTAGGGTGCGGGGACGGAGGGCGGGCCTATGGGGATCAGATATATGTGTTAAATGTCAGCGTATGCGTGGCACCCTTGTATACATGTTACTAGAATGTCTGCAGCTGGAGACTTACTGGACTTGTTGGATTTCTTGGCTCGGGTTGTGCAACTGCCTTTTCAGTGGTCCTATTTACTAATTCTACTGGGGTGCGAGGGGGAGGTGCTAGACCAGGGCCTAAATTCAGAACACTGGCGCTTTTTGTACACTGCTCTGTTGGTGGCCAAGCAAGGTGTGCTCCGTCTTTGGATGGATGTCAGTGCGCCTGAGGTGCTAGGATGGAAGCGCTCCTTACTCGAAGTGGCTCGATGGGAGCTTCGCTCTTGCCCGGAGCCGATGTCGGCATCCCGGCGCCTGTATCGATCTCTATGGGATGCTACCATATTGGAGGTTGGCTCTCTGTGATTGGGTGTGTGCCTTGCCCTTATTCACTTTCACTGGACTGGGAGGGGGGGGAGCTGTCTGTTTCCTCGTTTGCTTGGATGGTTTTTGGTGTGTGAGTGAGTGGGTCGGCATGACTGGGGTATGGATGTTGTGGTGTGTGAGATGGATGGATATTGGGGGTCTCTTTTCTTGTGTTTACTTTGGGGGTTATGTTTATCGCAAAATGTTGAATTGCACTGTTTAGCATGAATGCACTCTGTGCTTCTTTTTTATGCAGACTGAGCCGGGGTAGCTTTTGATTTGCCCTTTTCGGGGCCTCGTGGGGTTTGTCTTCCCTTCCTTTGGGGGGGAGCTCCCCTGTTTGATATGCTGTTTTGCTCATTCCTTGCCATGTCTGTATTGTACTGTTTTCATTGGCTGTTCAGTGCTTTTCTGTTTAATAAAAATTATTTCAAACAAAAAAAAAATTAGCATTCATGAAAAGGAAGGAAAGTAAGGGAGGGAGAGGTTGTTTAAAATATATCGAAGTAAAATTAATAAAAAAGGACGGTAAATGAGGAATGGTAAGAACATTAGGAAGGGGTATCACTTCAGAAGAAGTGTTAGCAGTTACAAAGCTACATATGAATTAGGGAGTTAAAAGGTGGAGGCTGATGCTAAGGAGTAAAAACATCTTTAAAGAGCAACTCAACCATTCTTCCATGCAAAGCAGAATTGCATTCTGCACTCCGAACCCGTGTTGTGTTTCATATTCTGAGCTACAACTAAACTCCACATCAGGTCTCAAAACGTGCCCTTCCATCATAGGCAGAGCTGAAATAGAGGACTGCTGATCTGGAAGAAGTTGCAAGGCCTCAACATGAAGATGTTACACCCAACATTAAAGCTACAACTGTGCTCAAGTATCATAGAAAGAGCCAAGATGCCATAAGAATGAAGCTGCTGTTCCCATAGCCATGCTGACTCCTCAAGACAGAACCATGCTCAACACACTAGGCTGAAGCTGCGTTTCACATACCAAGATGAAGCTGTGCTCCCCAGACAACCATGAAGCTGTTCCACAGAAAAAGATGAAGTTGTGCTTCACCTACAGATGAGGCCGCAGATTGTGCACAGATATGAAGGTGTACACCAACAGCCAAAAAAGGCTGAGCACAAGATGAAGCCAAAGTCTACAGTGATAAAGGTGTACACAACATACAGAGGCGACACTGGACTCCACCTAAAGGAAGCCATGCTCTCCTCACAGAGTTGATACCGTAATCTACATTTAGAGGTGAAGTAGTGCTTTACGTAAAAAGGAAGGCAGTGCTAAACATAGTAACATAGTAAATGACAACAGATAAAATCTAAACGGTCTTCCAGTTGGTGAGAGGTCTTATGCTCCTAGCACTCAGGGAACGGGTCCGATCTCTTGAGGCTAGAGTAGCACATGGAGAAGCTGAGGGAGACAGAGGTACATAGAGGAGACCTACAGGGACATTGTAGAAAAAAGTCTCACCTCCAATCTGGCAGCCTCTGTGCTATCTTGGAGGAGGGAGGTCTTATTAAAAGGAGAGCATCACCATGATAAAGTAGGAAGCAATCCTGTAGCCAGGACCTGCCCACCAGGGGATGCAATGTCCTCTCGTATCAAGAATGTGTCTCTAAGGGCTTCTGCTTAGGAAGGAAGGGTTAGAACGGCCATTATAGTGGGAGATTCAATCATTAGGCATGTATAGTAGGAAGGCTGGTGGGTATGAGGATCATATGACCTGCCTGCCTGGTGCGAAGGTGGCGGACCTCACGTGTCACCTAGATAAGATTTTAGACTATGCTGGGGTAGAGTCTGCTATCTTGGTACATGTGAGTACCAATGACATAGTGAAATATGGTATGGAGGTTCTGGAAGCCAAATTTAGGTTCTTAGATAGAAAGTTAAAATCCAGAACCTCCAGGGTAGCATTTTCAGAAGTGCTCTCTGTTCCATGAGAAGGACCCAAGAGACAGGCAGAGCTCCGGAGCCTCAATGCGTGAATGAGGTGATGGTGCAGGGAGGAGGGTTTTAGATTAGTTTGGAACTGGGTGATATACTGGGGAAGGGGGAACTTTGGATATCGAAGGTGCTGTGGGCTGTGCTCGGCCCCGAGAGATTGCCAGGTCTGTGAAACAGTATCAGCAGCAGAACACTGGTGAGCACAGCATATCTCCGATGATAAAACCCGCTCATGTCACTCTCGATTCCATCTGGGATGCTGTTGCGCACTTGGAGAAGATTTTTATTGGTAAAGTTTTGGTAGATAATTCTTTGCAAGATGTAAAATCCAGAATTATCACACAGGAAGTGAAATTTAACGAGTTAGAGAAAAAAAATGGAGGACACCCAGCAAGATCTTAGAGTGCAAGACTAACACACTGACTTTTAGTCAGGAGTTAGTGGAACTGAGAAATAAAGTTGAGAAAATGAGAATTACACTCATAGGTTAAATCTACGTTTTGTTAACTTTCCTCAATCCAAGAATATAGCTCCCATTGAACTGCTTAAGAAATATCTGATGGAAGTTCTGGGGGTTCCTAAGGAAGTGGTGCCTCCATTTTCCAGAGTTTACTTTGTTCCAGCGAAAAAAATGACATCCTCAGGTCTAAGAAGAGTTGTCCTTGGACAGTTTAAATGTCACTCAGTTATTGGAAATATCTTTAGAGGAAGAGAGCATAAGATCTACGCTCCTGGTGACATTTGTTTTTGAGTCTGATAAAGACTGGATGATGAGGCTGTATTTTCGTAATAATGATAAATTGTTTTGGGGAGGAAAAGTGGGGATACTTCCTGATGTTTGTGTAGATACACAAGAGAAAAGAAAGCAGTTTTTGTTGTTGCACCCTCAGGTGTTATCCCTGGGAGCTCATTTCTTCTTACGATTTCCCTGTAAAATGTTTAATTTTGTATGAATTAATTTTGTATGAATAGGTATCTTTTGTTTGATCCCAAACAATTAAAGGCTTTTCTTGGAAAAAAAGCGCAAGATACAGGTCCAGGTTAGGGACCTAAGGAAAGAAATAAGAGACTAGCTAAAAGAGGAAGGATGTTTAAATTAATTTAGTCCTGTTTGAGATGTCGTCAATGGTTTAGTATTATTTCTTAATTTTGTTGTGCCTCTTTTTCCTAACAATTTTCTCCTCCTTTATATAGTGGGCTTATAGGGGATTTAGCTATATGACCATTTTTGATGCATGATTTTCATGATTATAAAAGTTTGTGTTCAAAAATTTTTTTGTATGTAATAGCTATTTTCTGTTTCCTGAGGCATGTAATATGTCATAATTCAATTACAATTGAATAAATAAAGAATTAAAAAAAGAAGAAATGTGTGTATGTAAATGCCAGAAGCCTAAGAAACAAGAAGGGAGAGTTAGAATAGATCCATGAAAAATGCTAAGCAAATTGTAAATAAATATGATAAACATTGTTTGAAATGTGTGTATGTAAATGCCAGAAGCCTAAGAAACAAGAAGGGAGAGTTAGAATATATTGCAAGAAATAAAAAGAAGAAACAAGAAGGGAGAGTTAGAATATATTGCAAATTATCCACGACAAATGCTGAGCAAATTGTAAATAAATATGATGAACATTGTTTGAAATGTATATAAATGACAGAAGCCTAAGAAACAAGAAGGGAGAAATAGAATATATTGCATGAAATAAAAAGATAGATATAATAGGCATCTCTGAGACATGATGGAAGAAAGATAATCAGCTTATATACCGCAGGACCGTGAAGTTCTATGCGATTTATAAAAAATAAGATATACAATTGAATGAGAGAATTAGTTACCCAAGTATTTGGCAAATAGAATTTAGGGGACATCTAAAAACATACCTAAGTAGGTACTGGAAGTCATGATCAATTGATACAAATCCTTACCACATAGAGCCGCTTGATATGACAAAAGACATTGGTGATTTCTTTTAAATCTACAACCTTTTACAGGCAGAAAGACAAAGTTAAAATGCGAGCTTCTCATGTTTATTAGTGGCAAAAGAAAAAAGATCAGTTAAATATTTAGGGGTAAGACCAAACAATACCCTGAAACAAAGACAACTAAACTTAAACTGTCATTCCAGGTTACAAACTATATCACAGTGATAGGGTGAATTGAATTGGAGGAGGCATCGTTATACAGTATGATAATACTCCTGGAGGAATTCTGCACACAAAATTTGCAAGTTTGACATTTAAACAAATATTTTTACCGATTATTAACCAGAATTTAGTACAATTCAGTATTTTCATTAAATTACACTAGAGGAAACAAAGAGCCTTCAATTTTTTCTCATTTAGTGACTTTCTTCTAGCAGAAGGCATCAAAATTGATCAGTGAAAAACTCTCTGCATCTCTGGAGTTGAAGATGGTCCAGGCTACATTGTGAACCAAAAAACCCCCAGACACCTGTTTCCCCCCAAGCCAGCATCTTCTCTCACCCCTGCTCCTCCCTCCCCTCCCCCCCACAGCCAGCGTCTCTCTCACCCATCTCTCCCAGCCAGTCTCTCTCCCAGCCAGCGTCTCTCTCACCCCCGTCTCTCCCAGCCAGCGTCTCTCTCACCCCTGTCTCTCCCAGCCAGCGTCTCCTACCCTCTTCTCCACCCAATCCTTCTAAGCACTTCACTCTCCCCTCAGCCAACACTGCTCATTCTCTCTCCAATGTACTTCAGCAACACCAATTCCAATTACTGGTAAACTACCCACCAGCTCTGCAGGTTTCCCTCTACCACAGTACTGCCTATGATGAGGAAGTGACATCAAGGGAAGGAACGCGATAGAGGGAAGCATGCAGAGCCTGTGCAGGTTGCCCAAAGATGTGCCAGCAGCCTCGGGCCAGAGGGGAGTGCTGATTCTGCGCAGATCACAGGAATTACCTCACAAGCATGCCCTGATGTTACATTTATCCAGTCATTATCACCCATTATTATTGTTACCCAGTTTGTTAGCATCCCTAATTTCTGATAACATTTCAGCATCTGTCCGTTCATCCTAGTCAGGAGGACAGTAGTATACGCCTCTCCGTTACCCTTCTCAGAGCAGCTGATTTCTGTGTGCTATCATTCAGCTGGGTATGGGAGCAGTTCTACTCATCCCACAGGTTAGAAGCCTCAGGGATTTAAACAGAGAAAGAGAGGCAGAACTTATTCCACCAAGTTCCTCTCAGTTACCATCCTCCTCCGAGCAAGGTTTTGTTAATCTAATTTTATAGCATTTTGTTGTATACAGTACTCCCCCGATATTCACGGGGGTTCCGTTTCAGGAACCTCCGCGAATGTTGAAAAACCGCAAATATGGTTTTCAGCAAGGGAGACAGGAGAGGGCAGCCGGAGCGCTGGCGAATGAAGGAAATCACTCGCGGTATGCTCCGACTGCCTCTTCCTGTACTAAAGTTGGGCCTCACCAATCAGGAGCTGCGTGTCAAAGGTGCTTCGGCTGCCCTCTCCTGCCTGGTCATTCGCTGTTGGAAAATACCGTGAATGACCGGGACCGCAAATCCACGGCGGAGCACTGTATCCTATATAATAAAACGCTAGCCGTGCATGCGCACTCAGACCTGCGTGATCTGTGATCCCTGATCTGTGATCCGTAGGTCCGTGGTCAGAGTGCGTATGCGGCGGCCAGATCGGGAAAGTAAAGCACAGCACAGCACAGCCGGCGACTCCCCCCTCCCACCCTCACTCACCGCCAAAACTTCCCATGAAGAAGCCCTGCATCAGCCAACAGATCCGACTGGGAACTGGACTCTGATCCAGCAGAGAGTTGCAGCCATATTGTTCTCACCCACAGGAGAAAAACTGTGGGAAACTGAAACAGCCACCGAGGAGGCAGAAGTGCCAGAATCTTGCGACCTCATTACCAATTCAGCCGCATGGAAATCTGATGGTCCCGCAAATCTCGACATACTGTCTCATCTCAGAAACTGCTGCACAAACTGGGTCTGTCAGTTTCTGTAAACAACAGAACCTTACCCTGAGGAAGTAGTGTAGGCAGAACTCTCTCCTAAATATAGCCACAGCAGCCTTAAACTACTTACTCTCAAGTTCCTTTCTTTTTAAACCTATGGGGAAGGCAGGGCTTCATCCACGTTTAAATTGAGAAAAGCGCTGCACCGCGCTAACGCTGGCTTTGCCGTTTTCTGTCCACTGTGGCCCGCCCTCTCTGACTACATCCTGTTTCCACTAGGGTTGGCCGCAGTGGATAGAAGACGCCAAAGTCAGCGGTAGCGCAGGGTAGCGCTTTTCTCTCCATTTAAACGCGGCGGCTGGGAAGGGGGCGGCGGGAAATGCTGCTTCTGCACAGGGAAGTGTGTGAGTGTGGGGGAAATGCTGATTCTGCACAGGGAAGTGTGTGTGTGGGGGGGAAAATGCTGCTTCTGCACAGGGAAGTGTGTGTGTGTGGGGGGGGGAAATGCTGCTTCTGCACAGGGAAGTGTGTGTGTGGGGGGGGGAAATGCTGCTTCTGCACAGGGAAGTGTGTGTGTGTGTGGGGGGGGGAAATGCTGCTTCTGCACAGGGAAGTGTGTGTGTGGGGGAAATGCTGCTTCTGCACAGGGAAGTGTGTGTGGGGGGGGGGGAAATGATGCTTCTGCACAGGGAATTGTGTGTGTGGGGGGGGAAATGCTGCTTCTGCACAAGAAGTGTGTGTGTGGGGGGGAAATGCTGCTTCTGCACAGGGAAGGCCAGGAAATGCTGCTGTTGCACAGGGAAGGGTGGGAAATGCTGCTTCTGCACAGGGAAGGGTGGGAAATGCTGCTTCTGCACAGGGAAGTGTGTGTGGGGGGGTGAAATACTGCTTCTGCACAGGGAAGGCCAGGAAATGCTGCTGTTGCACAGGGAAGGGTGGGAAATGCTGCTGCTGCACAGGGAAGTGTGTGTGGGGGGAATGCTGCTGTGTGGGGGGAAATGCTGCTTCTGCACAGGGAAGGGTGGGAAATGCTGCTGTTGCACAGGGAAGGGTGGGAAATGCTGCTGCTGCACAGGGAAGTGTGGGGGGGAATGCTGCTGTGTGGGGGGAAATGCTGATTCTGCACAGGGAAGGCCAGGAAATGCTGCTGCTGCACAGGGAAGTGTACGTGGGGGGGAAATGCTGCTTCTGCACAGGGAAGTGTGTGTGTGGGGGGGAAATGCTGCTTCTGCACAGGGAAGTGTGTGTGGGAGGGGAATGCTGCTTCTGCACAGGGAAGTGTGTGTGTGAGGGGGAAATGCTGCTTCTGCACAGGGAAGGCCAGGAAATGCTGTTTCTGCACAGGGAAGTGTGTGTGGGGGGGGGAATGCTGCTGTGTGGGGGGAAATGCTGCTTCTGCACAGGGAAGGCCAGGAAATGCTGCTGTTGCACAGGGAAGGGTGGGAAATGCTGCTTCTGCACAGGGAAGTGTGGGGGGGTGAAATGCTGCTTCTGCACAGGGAAGGCCAGGAAATGCTGCTGTTGCACAGGGAAGGCCAGGAAATGCTGCTGCTGCACAGGGAAGTGTGTGTGGGGGGGGAAAAAATGCTGCTGTGTGGGGGGAAATGCTGCTTCTGCACAGGGAAGGCCAGGAAATACTGCTGCTGCACAGGGTTGTGTGGGGGGGAGAATGCTGCTGCTGCACAGGGAAGGGTGGGAGGGAAATGCTGCTGCTGCTGCACAGGGAAGTGGAGGGGACGGAGAGGGAAAGGGGGTCTGGGAGCAATCTTGCTTTGCTTTGGGGAGGGGAGACAGAAGGGGGCCATGGAGAGAAAGAAAGACAGGCAGGCAGGCAGCGCATTGGAACGAAAGACAGACACACAGAAAGACAGCAGGCAGGGAGAGAGACAGAAAGAAAGAAAGAAAGATAGACAGAGGGTGCCAGAGAGAGAACCAGAAAGAAAGGACAGACAGCGGGAGGGAGAAAGACAGAAAGAAAGGAAGAGAGAGACAGGGGCAGGGAGAGACACAGAAAGAAAGAAAGATAGACAGAGGGTGCCAGAGAGAGAACCAGAAAGAAAGGACAGACAGCGGGAGGAAGACAGAAAGAAAGGAAGAGAGAGACAGGGGCAGGGAGAGACAGAGAAAGTAAGAAACAAAGACAGACAGACATATATTCTAGCACCCGTTAATGTAACGGGCTTAAACACTAGTAGTAATATATAATTGCAAAAATGTAGGGCTTTTTATCTTGTTTCTTTTAATATTTTTAAATGGATGGGAGCAATTTTATTGTAGCTCATTGAGTTTCAGTCTATATATTCCTTCAAGGATGGTTGGGAACCAATTGGCTTTCCTACCTAGAAGTAAACCTTCAGCTTCTTTTTTGTTGGATTGTTCTGAGCATACGAGTATGCCATATTATTCCAACAATTCAAGGTTATGGTAAATATAAATGTTTTTAAGGTTCTTCTGCTTATAAAAAAGTTATACCTTGTTGTCAAGGTAATTAGACCCCGGTCATAGGACAGAACAACATTCTTATATATCTATTCCCTGTTTTTATGTGAACTGTCGGTCACTTAATAACAAATTAAATATTTGAGATTTTGTGGTGAATATCAACTAGGTTTCCTGTTTCTTACAGAAATATGGTTTCAATCTTATTCAGACCCAAAGATTAGGGAAGTATGTCCGAATGATTATAAATTTTTACATATGCCAAGAAAAGGAATAAGAGGTAGAGGTGTAGAAGTAAGCAATAAAAGTTTTTCGAAAGTTGAATTACAGGTGAAAATGAATACATCTACTACAGAGAGGATGGCATTTGATGTTCAAAAGGAATCTCATTTAGATTTATTATGTTGTGTAATATCAGACTATCTACCTGGTAAATGGAGCAAGATGAAAACTGAAGTTTGTAAATTTTATAGAACATAATTTGCTTAATTCTAGTCATATTTTTATTGTTAGGAGTAGGAGATATTAATTCACATCTCGAAGAAAGAAATGATCAGAATATAAAAAAACCTTTCACTTTTTTAGACTCTATAGTAGGGGTATCAAACTCAATCACTTTAAGGGGCCGAAATCTAAATCACAGGCTAAGTCGCGGGCCAGACCCCACCCAATCTCAACCCCAGACCCCGCCCCCATAATAGTACTAATTGTAACACCATTTTTTCCATTCATTTTTCATATATACACACAATATAATCTTATTAACAACACATGGAGGGGCATAATAAAAAAAAAAGTCTGTCCCCTTTTGGCCTAAGGCCCTAAACGCTGAAAGTAGCAGCAGGGAAAATTTATTTATTCAATTTTCTATACCGTTCTCCCAGAAGAGCTCAGAACAGTTTACATGAGTTTATTCAGGTACTCAAAACATTTTTCCATGTCTGTCCCGGCAGGCTCACAATCTATCTAATGTACCTGGGGCAATGGGGGGATTAAATGACTTGCCCAGGGTCACAAGGGGCAGTGTGGGTTTGAACCCAAAACCCCAGGGTACTGAGGCTTTAGCTTTAACATAACGCCACACACTCCCCCGTCCATTCTAAAAAAAAAATCCAAAATTAGGGTTTCTTTGAGAATTGCCTACCTCTATGTTCAGCAGTTTAATCGCCCAGACCACCACTACGTCTAACCTTAGAATACATTATCAACCAAAAAATAGCCCAAGTCTCAAAAGCCCACAACAAGACAAAGGAGGAGCCAGTCCTTCGCTTAAAAGCTGGATTCTTTAACCAGCGTCTGTCAAAAACCAACACCGGTTACAGAATCCACCCCCTCCCCCGCTCCGCACAATCACGACAGGAGAGGTGGCTCATCTCCCCTGCTGCGATCGCGATCCCCCCTGAACTGCCGCGAACCGCAGCAGGAGAGATGCCTGGGTCAACCAGAATTGGCCCAGTTGCTTTAGGCCCCTCAGGCGCCTGACACAATCAGATCCTAAGGCCCGCCATTCGGAGGATGGTGGGTCTGCCGGGCAGACGGGCTTATGACCTGTCCGTCCAGCCAACTTAATGTAAGTGCAGGGGGATGTCAGGGGTGGGGGGTGCACCATGGGCAGGAGGGCCTGGGATCCCTCCTGCCCGTATTTTAGGGAGGGGGTTGCTTCGGCAGGAGGGGTTGGGCTCCCTCCTGCCGGTATTTTAGGGGAGTGGGGGGTCATGTGGTCGCCTCGGCAGGAGGCCCGGGCATCAGGTGATCCCAAAGATGGATCTACAAACAACGGCTCAGATAAACGGGAAGATCATGCTGAAATTGAAAGTGACAGAGAAAGAGCGCAAAATGAAACAAAAAGAGTTAAAGACTGAAAAGTCCAAGAAGGCAACACAAAGAGAGCTCAAATGTATGTATATGAATGCCAGAAGCTTATCAAACAAAATGGGGGAACTGGAAACACTAGCAAGACGAGAAGAACTAGATATCATCGGAATAACCGAAACTTGGTGGAATGAAGAGAATGAATGGGACACAGTACTGCAGGGATACAAACTATACAGAAGAGATAGAATGGGGCAAAGAGGGGGAGGTATTGCCCTGTATGTCTATGAATGAGTAGAGTCCATCAGAGAAGGGAAGATGGAAGGAAAGGAAAAACTTAGAGTCCCTCTGGATAAAGATTCCAAGACAGAGCGGAGCAGACACAAAAATTGGCCTCTACTATTGACCCCCAGCACAGACGGAAGAAGCAGACACAGCAATGATAGAGGAAATCAACCATGAATGTAGAACAGGTAACGTAATGATCATGGGAGACTTCCACTTTCCGGGGATGAACTGGAACCTAGGAACCTCAAATTGCGGCAGGGAAACAAAGTTCCTGGAAATAATAGGGGACTGCTTCCTGGAACAATTGGTGGGAGAACCAACAAGAGGAACTACAACCTTAGTCCTAAATGGCATAACTGGAAAGACAACAGACGTGGAAGTCACGGTCCCGCTGGGGACGAGCGATCACAACATGATCAATTTTAAAACTGGCATCGGGAAGGGGAAACGAACCAAGACTCAAACCACAACTTTTAACTTCAAAAAAGGGAACTTCGACATCATGAGAGCCATGGTAAAAAAAACGACTCAAGAAAATCACAGCCAAAATCAAAACGGTCGACCAAGTATGGTCCCTACTAAAGAATACCATCACTGAAGCGCAGATTCTCTACATTCCGCAGATATCCAAAGGAAGGAAAAATAAGAACAAAGGAGAACCAGCTTGGCTAACTAAAGGGGTGAAGGAAGCGGTAAGGGAAAAGAGGAACTCGTTTAAAAAATGGAAACGCGAACGAACAACGAACAATGGAACAGTCACAAAGTCGACCAGAAGAAGTGTCACAAGATGGTAAGACGCGCCAAAAAGGCCTATGAGGAAAAGATAGCGCAAGAAGCCAAAAACTTCCAGCCCTTTTTTAGATACATAAAAGGGAAAAAACCAGCAAAGGAGGCAGTGGACCTCTCGATGACCAAGGAATAAAAGGGTGCATCAAGGAAGACAAACAGATTGTGGATAGGCTAAATTCATCTTCGCATCTGTCTTTACTGAGGAGGACACTGCACCAATGCCCAAACCAGGGAAAGTATTCAGGGGAGAAATTGAGGATAGCCTCATCACAGTGGATGTGGATTTGGACATGATATACTATCAGATCGACAGACTAAAAAGTGACAAATCCCCTGGACCAGATGGAATTCACCCGAGAGTGCTAAAGGAACTTAAGATAGAAATCGGAGAGCTTTTACAAACCCTAGCTAACTTGTCAATTAGAACCGGAAGAATATCAGACGACTGGAAGATAGCAAATGTCATTCCAATCTTCAAAAAAGGATCGAGAGGAGAACCGGGCAACTATAGACCTGTGAGTCTTACGTTGGTTCCTAGGAAGATGGTTGAACCATTAATCAAGGATAGCATAGTGCAACACCTGGAGAATCACGACCTGCTGAGAGCTAGTCAATATGGCTTCAGGAAGGGGAAGTCATGCCTGACGAATTTACTTCAATTTTTTGATAAGGTGAACAAACAAATCGATAGTGGAGACCCGGTGGATATAATATACTTGGACTTCCAGAAGGCGTTCAACAAGGTTCCACACGCTAGGCTTCTGAGGAAACTGCAAAGCCATGGGATTGAAGGGGATATACTAAGATGGATAGAAAATTGGCTGGAGAACAGATTGCAGAGGGTAGGCATAAATGGGAAGTTATCAGACTGGGAAAAGGTGACAAGCAGTGTGCCCCAGGACTCAGTTCTTGGACCAATATTATTCAACATATTCATAAATGACCTGGAAGAGGAAACGACGAGTAATATAATCAAGTTCGCAGATGACACGAAACTATGTCGATCAGTTAGATCACAAAAGGACATTGAAGAACTCCAGAGAGATCTGAACCAGCTAGAGAAATGGGCAGAAAAGTGGCAGATGAAGTTTAATATAGACAAATGCAGTGATGCATCTGGGTACGAAAAACAAGGAACATGATTATAAAATGTTAGGTGTGACATTGGGCAAGAGTGAAAAAGAAAGGGACCTGGGTGTACTGATAGACAGAACCCTGAAGCCATCGGCGGCAAAGAAAGTGAACAGGATGTTGAGCATGATAAAGAAGGGTATTACGAGTAGATCAGCGGACGTCATAATGCCGCTTTACAGAGCAATGGTCAGACCACACCTGGAGTACTGTGTCCAACACTGGTCTCCTTACCTAAAGGATATAACCCTGCTGGAGAGGGTGCAGAGGCAAGCCACAAAGCTAGTAAAAGGTATGGGAAATTTGAGCTACAAAGAACGCCTCAGAAAACTAAGCTTGTTCACCCTTGAGAAGAGAAGACTGAGATGGGATATGATAGAGACTTTTAAAATACTAAAAGGTTTTGACAAAATAGAGCAAGAAGCATCATTATTGACGTTGTCAAATGTGACTCGGACGAGAGGTCATAGACTGAAATTGAGGGGCGACAGGCCCAGGACTAAAGTCAGAAAGTTCTGTTTTACACAGTGAGTGGTGGACGCTTGGAATGTTCTCCCGGAGGAGGTAGTGACGGAAACCTCCATTATGGGATTCAAATGGAAGTTGGATGCACACCTCCTTGCAAATCACATTGAGGGATACGGAAAATAAGGTCTTCATCAGGGAACACCTATGTCTTAAACAGGGAACACCTGGATTGGCCTCCGCGTGTGCGGGTCACCGGACTAGATGGACCAAAGGTCTGATTCGGTGAAGGTATTTCTTATGTTCTCAACCAACCTGCAAAAAAAAAAAAAAGAAAATAGTCTACCGCATTCCTCAAACCTCTGCAAGTCATGCGCTCCTAACCCAACAAACTACTCCCTCTAGCCTCCAAAGCATGAGCGACAGCCATTCCTGACAACACCCCCTCCTTTCCTCTGGCCCCAGAAGCAGCAGAGCCAGTCCTCACAACCCCCCTCATCCAATTCTGGTTACTGCATCACAAAAAAAAGATATACTGCAATCAGAATGAAATATAGACGGATAATGATAAATGGAATGTGATGACCACTATGAGGCAAGTCTAAAGAAGCTAGAGCTCTTCAGCTTGGAGAAGAGACATCTGAGGGATATGACAGAGGTTTATGAAATACTGAGTGGAGTGGAATAGGTAGGCATGAATCACGTGTTTATTCTTTTCAAAAATACAAGGTCTAGAGAGCATGCAATGAAAGATTGGGTTCTTACCTGGATAATCTTTTGGTTAATCTACTACGGATTCCATATATGTGGTGATTAATCCATTCTCGCAAAATGGATTTGCACAAGTGAGAATACTTACAACTTTGAGCACCTCCCATATGGAGGCGGAGCCCAAGTGCACCCTCCAATTAAGTCACAAAGCGATCGATCTTCAATTGAACAGAAGACAAAGAAGGAGCAGAAATAGATATGGTATGCACAGAGATTCCCCAAATCAGTTCTGCTCTATCACTTAGAAAACAAGAATTAAAACAATTCAACAAAACAACTGAAAAACAACCGTAGAGAAACAACCTGCTGTGTGGAACTGGCACTAACAGTAAGGGAGCCAGAGGCTGAGGAATACACTTACTCATACCGGATTTCTTGGCATTAAACTGTCTGGCTGACAGGAGAACTATTCTAGGCCTGAAACACAGACATATTCAAGGCAGAAAAGCAGGCCATACAGAAAAGACAGAGGGTGGGCCATATGGAATACATCATAGATTAACAGAAAGATTATCCAGGTAAGAACCTAATCTTTCATTCTCTTACATCTACTCACTGTGGTGCTTTAATTCCAAGACATACTATTTGGAGGCTTAAGGCTTGCCCCATCTGTCTTCAACTTGCCAGTATTAAGGAGGAGCTCTGCAAACTTAAACAGGAATTGAATACAATTAAAGCAGCTTCCATCACTCCACAAAATCATACCAACTTACCACCTCTACCTCAAAGAATAAAACAGCCCAGGAATAAATGGGTCACAGTAGGCTCAGGAAAACTGCGACATGTAACACAGAAACATCCACCTTCACTAATATTAGCTCTACAGAATTCCTTCGCTCCACTAGTGCACTGCGATACTCAGGAAAACAGAAGGGAGGTGGGACTGGAACCAATGAAGGTAACTCAAGAGAACAAGAGCACCCTAAGTACAAATAAAAAAGCCAAAAACAGAAAACTATTACTGTTGGGGGATTCCATTATCAGAGGCATTAACCTTGGAACACAGGGCGAGGAGACCAAAATAGTGAAATGTCTTCCAGGATCCTCAGCTACCAGGAGTTCCAGGCAAATACTGACTATAATTAAGGAAGAAACTAAGGATTTTAACACTGATGTTGTTATCCATCTGGGAACAAATGACCTGGCCAACAACTCCACACTTGCAGCACAGAAAGCTTTTCGGGAGCTTGGTGAGGGCGTGAAACCTTTTGTAAAGACTTTAGCTTTTTCTGAAATACTGCCTGCATATGGAAAAGGAGAGCAAAGAGTGAAAAACACAGAGGACTTTAATAGATGGCTCAGAGCCTGGTGTCATCAAGAAGGCTTCAGGTACATAGGAGGATGGGGAAATACATGGAAGGACAAGAAGCTATATTGCACTGATGGGCTACATATTACTACAGCAGGAAAAAGAAACCTTGCAGAGAAATTTAGACAATATTTTTCTAGGCATTTAAACTAGAAGGTGGGGGTGGTGTATGTACGAAGGACAATTATAGAGACCACCCCCGGCAAAAGAAAAGATGTGATAGTAGTAAAGGCTGCAACATAAGCAATATCAGCAACTCATTTCTTAGTATTGCAACGGAAAGTGAAACGACACAAAAATCCATACGAAAAAGGAGATTATCGCTGAAAAATAGCTGGAAAGCGATGACCACAAATGCTCGCAGTCTAAGCAACAAAGTTCATGATCTGCAAGCCCTGATATTAGAGGCAGATCTAGATATTGTTGCTATCACAGAGACATGGTTCAGTGAATCACATGGATGGGATGCAAACATACCGGGATATAATCTTTTTAGGAAGGACAGAGATGGTCATAAAGGTGGAGGAGTAGCTCTCTATGTAAAGATCAATATCCAAGCGACCGAAATGCAAGGGACCTGGGGAGAGGAAGAAGCGATATGGATTGCTCTGAAAAGAGAAGATGGAACTTCTATCTACGTGGGTGTAGTCTACAGACCTCCGACTCAATCGCAGCAAATTGATAAGGATCTGATTGTGGATATCCAAAAGTTTGGAAGGAAAGAGGAGGTTCTGCTGTTGGGAGATTTCAACCTGCCAGATGCGGACTGGAATGTTCCGTCTGCGGAATCGGAAAGAAGTAGGGAGATTGTGGATGCCTTTCAAGAGGCTCTGCTCAGACAAATGGTGACGGAACCCACAAGGGAAAAAGCGATATTGGATCTGGTCCTCACAAATGGAGAGAGTATCTCTAATGTTCGAGTGGGTGCTCACCTGGGTAGTAGCGATCATCAAACGGTTTGGTTTGATATAACGGCTAAAGTGGAGAGTGGCCGCACGATACTTAAAGTCCTAGATTTCAAACGTACGGACTTTAATGCAATGGGAAAGTACCTGAAGAAAGAGCTGTTAGGATGGGAGGACATAAGAGAAGTGGAAAGACAGTGGTCTAAGCTGAAAGGAGCAATAAAAATGGCTACGGACCTTTATGTGAAGAAAATCAATAAAAACAAGAGAAAAAGGAAGCCGATATGGTTCTCCAACCTAGTGGCTGAGAAAATAAAGGCGAAAGAGTTGGCGTTCATGAAATATAAAAAAACCCAAGAAGAGGAGAGCAGAAAGGACTACAGGGTGAAACTGAAAGAAGCCAAGAGAGAGATACGTTTGGCGAAGGCACAGGCGGAAGAACAAATGGCTAAAAATGTAAAAAAGGGAGATAAAAATTTTTTCAGATATATTAGTGAAAGGAGGAAGATAAAAAACGGAATTGCTAGGCTAAAAGATGCTGGGAACAAATATGTGGAGAGTGATGAGGAGAAAGCAAATGTGCTAAACAAATACTTCTGTTCTGTGTTCACAGAAGATAATCCTGGAGAAGGACCGAGATTGTCTGGCAAAGTTACACGAGAAAATGGAGTAGATTCTGCGCCGTTCACGGAGGAGGGTGTTTATGAGCAACTTGAAAAACTGAAGGTGGACAAAGCGATGGGACCAGACGGGATCCATCCCAGGATACTAAGGGAGCTCAGAGAGGTTCTGGCGAGTCCTATTAAAGACTTGTTCAACAAATCTCTGGAGACGGGAGTGATTCCTGGGGATTGGAGGAGAGCGGATGTGGTCCCTATTCATAAAAGTGGTCACAGGGATGAAGCAGGAAACTACAGGCCGGTGAGCCTCACTTCAGTTGTTGGAAAAATAATGGAAGTGTTGCTGAAAGAAAGGATAGTGTATTTCCTTGAATCTAATGGGTTACAGGATCCGAGGCAACATGGCTTTACAAAAGGTAAATCGTGCCAAACGAACCTGATTGAATTTTTTGATTGGGTGACCAGAGAGCTGGATCGAGGACATATGCTAGATGTAATTTATTTGGATTTCAGCAAAGCCTTTGATACAGTTCCTCATAGGAGGCTGTTGAACAAACTTGAAGGGCTGAAGTTAGGACCCAAAGTGGTGAACTGGGTCAGAAACTGGCTGTCGGACAGACGCCAGAGGGTGGTGGTTAATGGAAGTCGCTCGAAGGAAGGAAAGGTGACTAGTGGAGTCCCTCAGGGTTCGGTGCTGGGGCCAATCCTGTTCAATATGTATGTGAGTGACATTGCTGAAGGGTTAGAAGGAAAAGTGTGCCTTTTTGCAGATGATACCAAGATTTGTAACAGAGTAAACACCGAAGAAGGAGTGGAGAATATGAAAAAGGATCTGCAAAAGTTAGAGGAATGGTCTAATGCCTGGCAACTAAAATTCAATGCAAAGAAATGCAGAGTAATGCATTTGGGGATTAATAATAGGAAGGAACCATATATGCTGGGAGGAGAGAAGCTGATATGCACGGACGGGGAGAGGGACCTTGGGGTGATAGTGTCCGAAGATCTAAAGGCGAAAAAACAGTGTGACAAGGCAGTGGCTGCTGCCAGAAGGATTCTGGGCTGTATAAAGAGAGGCGTAGTCAGTAGAAGGAAGAAGGTGTTGATGCCCCTGTACAGGTCATTGGTGAGGCCCCACTTGGAGTATTGTGTTCAGTTTTGGAGACCGTATCTGGCGAAAGACGTAAGAAGACTTGAGGCGGTCCAGAGGAGGGCGACGAAAATGATAGGAGGCTTGCACCAGAAGACGTATGAGGAGAGACTGGAAGCCCTGAATATGTATACCCTAGAGGAAAGGAGAGACAGGGGAGATATGATTCAGACGTTCAAATACTTAAAGGGTATTAACGTAGAACAAAATCTTTTCCAGAGAAAGGAAAATGGTAAAACCAGAGGACATAATTTGAGGTTGAGGGGTGGTAGATTCAGGGGCAATGTTAGGAAATTCTACTTTACGGAGAGGGTAGTGGATACCTGGAATGCACTCCCGAGAGAGGTGGTGGAGAATAAAACTGACTGAGTTCAAAGAAGCGTGGGATGAACACAGAAGATTTAGAATCAGAAAATAATATTAAATATTGAACTAGGCCAGTACTGGGCAGACTTGCATGGTCTGTGTCTGTGTATGGCCATTTGGTGGAGGATGGGCTGGGGAGGGCTTCAATGGCTGGGAGGGTGTAGATGGGCTGGAGTAAGTCTTAACAGAGATTTTGGCAGTTGGAACCCAAGCACAGTACCGGGTAAAGCTTTGGATTCTTGCCCAGAAATAGCTAAGAAGAAAAAATAAAAAAAAAATAAAAAATTTAAATTGAATCAGGTTGGGTAGACTGGATGGTCCATCCGGGTCTTTATCTGCCGTCATCTACTATGTTACTATGTTACTACTCTAGATTCTGTACGAGTGGTGATGTACCAAAGCTGTGGCTGATGTCTAGGGTGGAACCGAAGAGCCTGTCTGCAATACCAAGGACCCAAAAAGTGGCATCCTCCCGAGATGTCACATCTACTTTGTAAAACTTGGAAAAAGTATGTAGAGTAGATCAAGTAGCTGCTTGACAAATCTCTGTGGAAGGCACTGCTCGAGACTTCGCCCAGGAAGAGGCGACACTCCTGGTCGATCGAGTGTGCCTTGAGAGAAATTGGGATGCTTCTCGCAGGCAATGCACACCACTGAAGAGATGGCCATGTGCATCTATCTAGCAATAGAGGCCTTAGATGCTGGTTTGCCAAGCTGGGAGTGGCTGGTAAGCACAAACAGATGGTCAGAAAGACACATATCATTTGTCATTTCCAAGTACAGTAAAACCACTTGTTTTGCAAGTCAAGCAAAACATTTTATTAAATATTAACTTGATAAACAAGCAAGGTCTTACAATATACACACATCACATCATCATAACTGAGCCGTTGGTTCTTCTCTCTCTCTGACGATGTGGGAGTGTAGTGACTGTTCTAAATGAGCGAGGTTTTGCAATACAAGTACTTATAGTAT
Source organism: Geotrypetes seraphini (assembly GCF_902459505.1). Lineage (NCBI taxonomy): Eukaryota > Metazoa > Chordata > Amphibia > Gymnophiona > Dermophiidae > Geotrypetes > Geotrypetes seraphini. Next base: position 122,676,721 of record NC_047089.1, read on the forward strand.
TTTGTATTAAAGTTTTTGGGTTGTGGAATGAATCATCTAAATTTCCATTATTTCTTATGGGGAAATTTGCTTTGATATACGAGTGTTTTGGATTACAAGCATGGTTTTGATACGAATTATGCTCATAAACCAAGGTTTTACTGTACTGGTTTGTCCTGTTTGCCAGACCTCAAGGACTGAAAAGCAGGCAGATGAACATCCTGGTTGACAAGTGAAAAAAAAATCTAAGCAGAGCAGATCAGAAACACCTCTGCATGGTTTGCTTGCAAAATAAAAACTGGAGTGTACACTGGGTTCTGCCTCCATATGGAGGTGCTCAAAACTGTAAGTATTCTCACTTCTGCAAATCCAGTTTGTGGGAAAGAATTAATCACCACATGTATGGAATCCGGAGCAGATGTAACATAATTAAATTTATTACTTAGTAACTTAAAACAAACTGAAGAAAATATTTATTCACTCAACATGGAATTAAACTCTGGAATTCATTGCCAGCAATGTGGTGAAAGCAGGTATCTTAAAAGGGTAAGCAGCGTAAAATCTGTTGTACCCTTTTGCGATCCTACTGGAAACAGGATACTGGGTTTGATGGACCTTTGATCTTGTCCCAGTATGGTAACTATTATGTTCTTATAGAAAAATGAACACAAAGACCATATGGTCTTATCTAATCTGTCTAACCATTTCATCTATTATTCCCTTCTCTCCCTTAGAAATATAGGAAAGATAGCTGCATAGATACAGAGAAATATACACACATCTCGAACGCTGATGGAGATTTGTGCTTGCATTACATTTCTCTGAAAGCTTACAAAAGATCAAGGGTAATAGTCAACCCAACGCTGTGCTCGATAGAAAATACAGATGAGAGCAGCACTGCTTTTCCCTTTGCCACACTGGGCTAACCGAGCAAAAAAGGCAATGTGAAGGGCTACGTCTATTACTACTTACCTGCATGCCCGGTGCAGCAGGATCAACGCCAGTGTCCAAGACAGCAATAAGTACCCCTCGACCATCATACTCCGGGAAACGAGTAACAAAGGTAGCAGCACCGGTCTCCTTCTTCGGCAGGAGACCATGTAATGGGAAAGGTTCTTCACCAACCACAGAAGCCATGACTTGGCAGGGAAGCAAGCAGGTCAGACTAATTGAAACAACGAAAAAACGCAGAGTTACCAAGCCACGCGTATTCGGTTGCCTTCACACTCACACGCCGAGCACCTCTCTTACACGAATTTGGAGACTAGAGGACCGATCTCCCTTCCCCCTGGTCTGCCTTCTCTCCCTCTTTCTCTCTGCCCGGTCTAATTTGTTTCCTCCTCGCCTCCTGGTCGTCTATTCAGCACTACCCCCTCCTACCGTAAAACTGATACCTGAGATCATCCGCTACCAATCCAGCAGCTTTCCTCCTTTGGTGACCGTTCCTTCTTACACAGCCTCTCTTTCTCTAGCGTCCCACCTCGTCGGAAACAGGAAGTTGTGTCAAAGGCGGATGCATGCGTGTGTAGCGACCTTCACTTGCAGATACGTCGCTTCACGTGGAGTTCATCATACCCACGTGCTAGTAGATGAAAGTGTGACCTCTGCTGTCTGATTATTGAATCCTGGAAATATTACACCAGTGTTTCTCAACTTCTTCAAGCCAAGTACCCCCGAAGTCTTAACAGATTTCAACAAAGTACAATCGACCCCCAGACCTACCCAAGCTCCGCCCCAAACCCCTCCTCCATTACTAATTGTAATGCAATTTCTTCATATGCATAAATATACACAGCAGATATAAATTCTCAAAACTGACACATTTCAATCACTAAAGTGAAAATAAAATCATTTCCATACCTATGCTGTCTGCTGATTTTATTATTCTATTCATCTTTTCTAAGAATATAGCCTTACTGGGTCAGACTAATGGTCCATCTAGCCCAATATCCTTAAGGTGACCATACGTCCCGTTTTGAACGGGACAGTCCCTTTTTCACATCCCCTGTCCCCTTGTCCCCACTCACAGCTTCGGGACGCCCGAAATGTCCCGTTTTCAGAGAGGGCGTCCCAAAGCTGTGAGTGGGGACAACGGGACAGGGGATCGCAGCCTCCTAGCTCTCCCTCCCAGCGAGTTGACAACCTCCCTCCAGTAGCGTGGGCAGCCGCAGCAAGCTAAACAGGCTGCTTCGCGGCTTTCTACTGCCGATGAAGCGTCACTGATGACGTCTTCGGTGACTAGGCAGAGGGATTAGCGGGCAGGAGAAAGCCGCGAAGCAGGCTGTTTAGCTTGCTGCGGCTGCCGACGCTACTGGAGGGAGGTTGTCAACTCGCTGGGAGGGTCGGGAGGGAGAGATAGGAGGGTCAGCGGGGGTTCGGCTGGGAGGGGGGAGGAGCGGTCTGCCTCGGTGCTCCATTACCTTCTTCGGGCAGCAGCAGCATTTACAATTCGCTGCTGTTGCCGGCTTCAGGCCTTGCTTTCTGCCGGTCCTGCCTACTTCCTGTTTTCATGAAGACAGGACCCGACAGAGAGGAAGGCCTGAAGCCGGCAACAGCAGTGAATTGTGAATGCTGCTGCTGCCCGATGAAGTTCTTGGGTGACAAGGAGGAAAGGGAGCAGAGGGGGAGAGAATTGGGGAGAGTGTTGAAGTAAGATGAGGGAGGGAATGAAAGGAAATGCCAGGGCTTGGAGGGAGGAAGGAAGGTATGCCAGCCCAAGGGAAAAGGAAGGAGGAGATGTCAGAGCATGGAGGGGGAGGGAGAGATGGAAGAAAAGGAAAGGAGAGAGATGCCGGGAATCTGGGAAGGGATGATGCCAGACCATGGGGGAAGGAAAGAAAGGAGAAGAGAGAGATGCCAGAGCATAAGGGATGGGGTGGAGACAGAGAGACAGAGCTGAAATCAATCATGTACAAAGGAGAGAAGGGGCACGGGATAGATAGTTTATGGAAGGAGCATACAAAGAGGGAAGATGCCATATGGAAGAGAGAGGGCGGACACTGGATGGAAAGAGCACAGAGGGTAATGAATGGAAGGGGCGAGATAGAGGGTGAACAGTAGATGGAAGGGATAGAGAGAGGGAAACAGACAATGAATGGAAGTGTGGGGGAGAGGAGGAACAGCCGCTGAATGGAAGTGTGAGGGACAGGGGGAGCAGACACTGGAAGGAAGTGGGAAGGAGAAAGAAAAAAGGGCACATGCAGGATTGAGGGAAGAGGATAGAATTACTGGAAGTGGTGAGGGAAAGAATGGCAAGCTATAGGTAGACACAGTGAAAGAGGGAAATTGAGGACTGAATAGTAAAAAAGAATTTAGACAGAGGCAGAAAATAAATTGAGAAGGAAGACCAGGGAAGAACAGGAGGAAGGGAGCGGAGAGAGAGATGCCAGAGCAGGGGGGAAGGAGAGGAGACAGATACCAGACCTGTGAGGAGGAAAAGAGGAAGGAGACAGATACTAGATCCGAGGGGAAAAAAGGAGGAGAGAGATATGCTAAAATCTGCTGGGAGGGAAGAAGAAAAGAAGGAGAGAAAGAGGCAGAGAAAGGGGGGGTTGTAAGCACATTAGAAAGACTACAGAGAAAAAGGCTTTGACGAAAGTGGAAAGACAGGAGGCAGATGCATGACTATGGGAGGTTCAAACAGAGGGGGAGAGAGAGGGAGGCCTGGAACAAAGGTAGAAAGGAGAACTGACACTGAATCTGGGGAGGGTAACAGAGGGAAAAGAGAGAGAGACCTGGACCCAAAGGGGATGGGGCTGGATTTTGAAAGAAATGTTGAATGCAAAAGAAAGAAAGATTGGATGCACAGTCAGAAGGAAGTGCAACCAGAGACTCATGAAATCACCAGACAACAAAGGTAGGAAAAATGATTTTATTATCAATTTAGTGATCAAAATGTGTCTGTTTTGAGAATTTATATCTGCTGTCTATATTTTGTACTATATTTGTCTATTTTTCTATTTGTCTATTTTTCTATAGTTACTGAGGTGACATTGCATATTTTAAAGTAATCTGCCTTGACATCTTTGAAAAAACCCTGAAACTCGTAAATGATAATTAATATATTCTCTGCGTACAGTGTGCATTGTGGGGTTTTTTATATTTTATGTTTACCATTATGAATTAATAAGATATTGTGTATACAAGAAAATGAATGGAAGAAATTGGGGGCAGTGCTAGGGTGGGGCTGGGGGGTGGGGCTAGGGCGGGATTGGGGGCGGGACTGAATATTAATAGATGTCCCATTTTGATGAAAAAAAATAAATGGTCACATTAAGAATCCTGCCTGCAGAGGCCAATCTAAATCACAAGTACCTGACAAAAACCCAAATAGTAGCAGCATTTCATGCTACCATCCCATGTCTGTCTCAACAGCAGACTATGGACTTTTCTTCCAGGAATTTTTCCAAACCTTTTTTAAAACTAGCTACATTAACTGCTCTTACCACATCCTCTGGCACCGCATTCCAGAGCTTAACTATTCTGAGTGAAAAAATATTTCCTCCTATTGGTTTTAAAAGTTTTACTATGGGTACTTCCGGTTGGAGCATGGTGCGGTGAGGATGTATCTCTGGCTACTCCCAACTCTCCTCCAATTATCAGCACCGAATGAATATGCCAGAGGTCCCCGATTTTCTGCACTATTCGATCAGGAGGAGTCCCGACATGCTCCCCATTATTTTCATGTATCGGTGGGAGGCTGAATGGCAACAAAACCACAAAGAAGAGCACAAATAAAAATCCCGGTGGGCATCACAAAATGGCGGAGAGGGACGCGCTGCAATTGACCATGCTGAGTTTGGCCTGGGCTGCTGAGATTACCGCTGAAGTTACATAGGCGGTGGAGAGCACGATCAGCAAGCAGTTTCAACAGCTGATGGACAAATTGGAAAATTTAGACCAGAGATTTCTTACCTTCTCCATGGACCTAAGAGAAATGTAAACTTGAGTCAGCAAGGTGGAGGACACTCTACACCTGCTGGTTGGCAAAAGTAAATGACATGAGAGTTATATTTACCAAACCGCCAGAATCGATCCTCCTCAGCAATATTTTTAATCCAAAGATGGCCGCGGCGTCTTTCAAGTGACATTTTTATATAAAGCATGTACCCGCCTCCTACTTCCTATTGGACAGAACTTCAGCCCATCACGGAACCCCATTCAATTTTAATATGTAGGCCTCCTGGATCTACCGTACCCAAACGGTAGATTCATCTCTGCTCCCTGAAATTTAAACTTCTCTCTGTATTATCACCCACCCACCCTTCCTCTATATGCTCGCCATTTTATACTTTCTAACAGGTGTTGTTTTTGAATCCAATGAGTTACCAGAGGAGCCTGTTCATTCCCCGTCATAATTCGAGACTTATGTTCATTCAGTCTCGTCTCGTCACTTGAAAGACGCCGCAGCCATCTTTGGATTAAAAATGTTGCCGAAGAGGATCGATTCTGGCGGTTTGATAAATATAACTTTTAGATAAAGCAAGATTATGGAAAAGTAATAATAATAATAATAATTTATTGTTTATATACTGCCAAAGCCAAGGTAGTTCGAGGCAGTTTACAATAAAGAAGAGCTGGACATACAGCGAAAAAACAATGAAGTCTTTGAGTACAATACAATGCAGTGCAGTATAGAAGAGCTGGACATACAGTGAAAAGAAATAATGAAGTCTTTGAGTACATGGCTGTTTGTATAGAGTAAGGTAACCTTGTAGGGACGGGTTTACAATAAGAGTAAGTCAAAGGGGAGCAGGTCGTACAGAGGCGTAAGCAGTGAAGGTTTTGGGAGAACTTGGTCAATGGTAAGTAGATCGAGGAGATTTACAAAGAAGGGTAGGTCATACAGTGAGGGGAAGTAGTGAAGACTTTAGGCATTCCTGGTCACGAATCGGTTGAAGAGGTCGGTTTTGATTAGTTTTCTGAAGTTGAGGTAGGATGAGGAGTGCATGATGGTGCCGCTTAGCCAGTCGTTCTGTAAGCTTGCTTGGAAGGCAAGCGTTCTGTCAAGGAATCTTTTGTATCGGCAGGTTTTTATTATAGGGTTGCTGAACATGCGTATTCTGCGTGTAGGCCTGGTGGAGCGGTCTAGTTTGAAGTGGGAGACCAGGTACAGAGGGGCCAAACCGAGAGTGGATTTGAAACAGAGACATGCGAATTTGAACAATACACTTGCCTCCAGGGGAGTTTTTGGTAGTAGGGGGTTATGTGGTCCCATTTCTTTAGTCCGGAAATCAGTCGCACCGCTGAGTTTTGTATGATTCGGAGTTTTTGAATGGTTTTCTTGAGTGACCCCAGATAAATGATATTGCAGTAGTCAAGTAGGTTTAGGATGGAGGATTGCACCAGTAGGCGGAATGATGTTGAGTCAAAGTATTTTCTGATGGTTCTAAGTTTCCATAGTGTCGAGAAGCCCTTTCTGATTAAAAGCTCTGAATGCGTATCTAGGGTGAGATAGCGGTCCAGTGTCACTCCTAGGATTTTTATGGTATCGACAATGGGGAAGTTATGTTCATTCAGGGTTATTGTAGTATCTTTGATTTTGTCATTTGGGCTTGCCAGGAAGAATTTGGTTTTTTCGGGGTTGAGCTTCAGTTTGAACTCTGTCATCCATGTTTCGATTTGTTTTAGAGTTAGTGCTAGATGAGTCTTCGTCTCAGGGGTCAGGCTTGTTAGAGGCAGAAGTATGATGATATCGTCGGCGTAGATGTAGAATTTGATTTTTGCTTTTTGCAGTAGATTTGCCAGTGGGGCTAGGTAGATGTTGAACAGAGTGGGGGATAGAGGGGAACCCTGTGGGACACCGCATGGGTTAACCCAGCTGGAGGATTGTGAATTGTCGCTATAGACTCGGTACGTTCGTTTAGTCAAGAAGCCTCGGAACCATTTTAGTACTTTGCCTGAGAGACCAATTGTCTCCAAGCAGTCAATTAGGATGGTGTGATCGACTAAGTCAAAGGCGCTGCTTAAGTCTAGTTGAAGGATTAGTGCACTGGAGCCTTGGCAGAATAGGTTCAGGAGGGTGTCCAGTAGTGAGGCAATAACTGTTTCCATGCTGAACCCTGATTGAAAGCCTGATTGGTTGTCGTGAAGAATGTTGAATTTGTCCAGGTAAAATACTAAATCCTGGTTTACCAGGCCTTCCATTAGCTTTACAAAGAGGGGAATGTTTGCGATGGGCCTGTAGTTGGATGTCAGCTTGATGGATTCCTTGGGGTTTTTTACAATAGGTGTGATCAGTATGTGACCTAACTCCTCGGGAAATGTACCCGACAGTAATAGGGAGGAGAGCCAATCTTATAACGAGGCTTTGAAGGGGACTGGAGCGGCTTTCATGACGTTTGGTGGGCAGCTGTCTAGTCTGCAGTATGAGTCGACGTATTTTGAGAAGAGTTTGCTGAAGCGATTCCAGGTAGGGATTGAGAAGTTGTTCCAGTACATGTCTACTCTGGGATCGTTTGTGTGTTGGGAGACGGGGTAGTTCAGATGGTTGGATGTAGAGGGTGATAGGTTGGATCTTAAGATATTGATTTTGTTGTTAAAGAAATCAGCCAGAGCATCTGCTGAGGGAGGGGAGTCTGTGGAGTGGCGTGAAAAGGCCTGTATATCATATAGATTGTTAACTAGTTTAAATAGGTTCTTGGTGTTGGTGTTGGGATAGTCTAATCTAACCGAGGCCAACCATATCCCAGCCGATAGATCCTGGACCGCCTTCGAGCTCGTTTCTGACTCCCAGGTCTCTAAACTCTGCCTCAAGTTAAAATCCTGCACCTGTATTTTGGATCCTTTCCCCTCACACTTATACGAGAACATTCCAGCACAGGCCATCTCATCTCTCACCAAACTTTTAAACTCCGCCCTGCTCTCAGGCCTATTTACTACAGAAATGGGACACATTTCACTATCCCCTCTTTTGAAAAAAACCGATCTGGACCCCTCCACTCCTTCCAGCTATCGCCCAATAGCTAACATTCCTCTCCTGACCAAAATGCTGGAGTCCATCATAGCCACCCAACTCTTATCCTATCTTGAGAGATTCTCCATTCTCCTACCCTACCAACATGGATTCAGACCCAATTACAGCACTGAATCCCTCTTACCCCCTTTAATTTCGAAGGTCCAACAACTTCACTCCTGCAACAAGTTCGCTGTCCTTCTTCAATTCGACCTCTCTGCAGCTTTTGACATTGTCCACCATGACATACTAATCCTCCAACTTTCTGAAATCGGCATAAATTCCACAGTCTTAGATTGGTTCTCAAAATTCTTACGTTCCCGCTCCTACCTCGTTAATACGAATGGTTCCTCATCCTCCCCTTGGAAACCGATCTGCGGAGTCCCTCAGGGTTCACCTCTATCCCCGATTCTTTTCAATGTTTATATGTCCTCCCTGAAACTCCTCCAACTATCCACCTCGGAAACACTTTACACCTACGCCGATGACATCCTTGTACTTCTAGAGACCGACTCTAACCTCACCAACCTCTCTGATAACATCTCATCTTGTATAGCAAATCTCCAATCCTGGGCTCTCACTGTTCAAATGAAACTAAATGAGACCAAAACAAAACTACTTTGGCTCGGCCCAAAATTGGATCAGCTACCCTCCCACATCCCACTTTCCTCTGGCACCAATCTGCAGCTTGAGCACTCTAGCAAAGTTCTGGGAATCATCATCGACTCCACACTGTCCTTTAACGACCACATCAACTCCCTAGTAAAATAATGCTTTTTCAATCTTCATATGCTAAGAAAAGTCAGATCCTGCTTCCACCAACAACATTTCGCTGTCCTTGTCCAATCCATCATTCTTTCCAGACTTGATTACTGCAACTCCATCTACCTAAGCCTAACAAAGAAAAGTCTCCTCAGACTCCAACGGATTCAGAATACAGCAGCTAAACTAATCTTCACAAAAGGCAAATTCGACCATGTCTCCCCGCTTCTGTCTAAGCTTCACTGGCTCCCAGTCACCCTCAGGGTTCGCTACAAATGCGCCTGTCTCACCTTCAAATCTCTTCACGGCATCTTTCCTCCCCTCTTTCCACTATCCTGGCTCTCAAGTACTCACTCCACCAGATCCACTCAGAAATTCAAACTATCCTTCCCATCTCTAAATGGCATTTCCCATACAGGAAAACTTGGAACATTTCTCCTCTTCAGGATCACCGAGCTGTGGAACAGCTTTACTGCCCATCTTCGGAGCTCGACCTCCCTCCAACACTTCAGAAAACATCTGAAAACCTGGCTTTTCTCCAAAATGTAACCCCCCCCCTCTCCATTATTCTAGGCCCCTCTTTCCTTCCCTAAGTCCCCTTCTTCCTTCCACTGGAGTTCCTTTCTTTGTTTTTAATTCCTGTAAACCGTGTCGAGCTCCACTTCCGTGGAGATGACACGGTATATAAACTTAAGGTTTAGTTTAGTTTAGTTTAGTCTATTTTTTTTGCTTAGAAGTCTGTGCGTTTTGTAGTTATGAACTTTTTGTATTCTTTCAGTTTTAGTCTCCAGTTTGTTCTTTCTATGTTGTCGCCAGATTTCAGCCATTGTCTTTCCAGTTTTCGTAGTTCTCGTTTCACTGCTCCTAGCACGGCGTCGAACCAGCCATCTAGGTTTTGTTTTCTCGTTCTTCTTAGTTTGATGGGGGCCATCTTGTTAAGAATCTGCGTGCTTGTGTTGGTCCAGGTGTCTATAGAGGGGGAATGCGAGTCTGGTGAGATATCGTAATGTGACCAGAATTCAGTTGGGTTTACCAGGCCTCTGGTGGCAACCATTTTCCTAATCCTTTTTTTCTCCGGGGGTTTGGTTAGGGAGCGTTTGGATTGCCAGTTGAATTGGAAATTGCAAAGACGGTGGACCGACCATAGGGAGTCGGTCCAGGTGGTTTGGTGCCAGAGCATTTTGGGATGGGCTTGGGCTTTAGGGGAAAAGGTAACTAGATCTAGTTGGTGTCCTTTTTGGTGAGTTCTTTCAGGGGGAGGCATAAAGAAGTCGAGAGAGGTGATAAAGGAGAGTAATTCTTTGGAGTCAGCCTGATCTGCCTGCTCTAGGTGGATGTTCAGGTCTCCAGCCAGTAGGTTGTAGGGGCTAGCAGTTGAGTTAGTGAGAAGGAATTCGAAGAGGGTGTCCTTGGCAGTGGGCCATTTCTTGGGAGGAATGTAAAATAGCGTGATGATTAAGGCCTCTTCTAATTTGTCTGACACGAGTTTGCAGGAGAGGATTTCCAAGTTCACTGAGGAATTCGTAGCTATGATGGTGGATTTGTAAGTATCTTTTAGAATGATGGCTAGTCCTCCTCCTCTTCCCCGGCTTCTGAGTAGAGAAGTGATTTTGAATCCAGGTGGGAGGCACTTGCGTATAATGATGTTGTTGTCAGAGATCAGCCATGTTTCCGTTAAAAGGACGAAGTCAGGGTTAGTTTCCTTGAGCCAGTCTTTGACCATTTGGGACTTATTCCTAATGGATCTGATATTAAGGTAGAAACATTGGATCTTTTGGAAGTGGGGGGAGTCAGTTATTGCTGAGAAGGAGATTTTCCTCAGTTTGCGCTGGTGATTGCGGTGAGGCCTGTTAGGTTTATGGGAGGGGTTAAGACTGGGATTTGAAAAGGGCCTTTTTCAGAGCAGTTATGGATGAATCGGGGGGCAGGCCTCTGGGGTTCCAGGATGGTGAGGCGAGGTCTAGTGAGGATTGAGATTGGTGTGGAGTAAAGGGCATCGGCTGACCTGTATATGTAGCAGGACCAGTAAAGCATGAGAAATAGTACTAAGTGTTGGTTGACAGAAGGCATTTTGTTGTGTGAAAGTGATTGGAAAAACAGCAGAATCTTATCAATTAACCTGGCGATTGGTTGGACATGCACGTATTTGACTGAGTTTATCAGTCTGTTGGCTAAACATGCAGATTAGAGGAAAAGTACATGCAGGTGCTTATACATGTAGAGGTCTATATGTACAGATACTTGTCTGTTATCCTGCCGATTGATCGGACATGCATGTATTTAACTGAGGTTATCAGTCGGTTGGCAAGCATGCAGAAAAGAGAAAAAGAACATGCGGATACTTATACATGCAGGGACCTATACGTGCAGATACTTATCGGTCTTTGGTCAGTCAGTGAGGAGGTCTTCCAGGTAGGACGGACTGGTGGTGCCGTGTTGAGGAGTCCGGTGCTGAGGGGAGGTGGAGGTGGAATTTCAAGAGATTTTGTAGATTACACTTCTCCCTCCGTATCCACTATGATAGAGGGTTAGTAGTCCTCTCTGGTAGATGGAGTCGCTCCAGTGTTCAGTTCCTGGCCTGTGGTGGTATGGGCGGTTTTTTTTTTTCTCTCAGGGTTCCCTGCAGGCGCTTCACGAAGGCGTGCACTAAGGCGCATGTGCCTTTGTCGTGTGCCTTTGTCGGTGTGCCGAATGGCTGTGCGCCGTTGGCGCTGCTGGTCTTGAAGAGCCAGGTCCCCCACTGGTCGGGGAGAGGGGCGGAGCAGGGCTCCCATGCTGCCTCTCCCTGGAAGGTCTCTGGCTCCCTCGATCCGCTGGCGAGGTGAGGGGACCTGTGGCAAATGGCCACGCGCTTCTGGCGCTGCCAGTCTTGAAGAGACGGGTCCCCCGCTGGTCGGAGAGAGGGACGGAGCAGGGCTCCCACGCTGCCTCTCCCTGGAAGGTCTCTGGCTCCCTCGGTCCGCTGGCGAGGTGAGGGGGCCTGTGGCAAATGGCCGCGCGCTTCTGGCACTGCCGGTCTTGAAGAGCCGGGTCCCCCGCTGGTCGGGGAAAGGGGCGGAGCAGGGCTCCCACGCTGCCTCTCCCTGGAAGGTCTCTGGCTCCCTCGATCCGCTGGCGAGGTGAGGGGGCCTGTGGCAAATGGCCGCGTGCTTCTGGTGCTGCCGGTCTTGAAGAGCCGGGTCCCCTGCTGGTCGGAGAGAGGGGCGGAGCAGGGCTCCCACGCCTTCTCTCCCTGGAAGGTCTTTGGCTTCCTGTGGGTTAAGTAACAAAGTAGTTCTGATTAAAGTTTTGTTCTTGTAGGGTAGACCCTTGAAAAAGCTAATGGGTGAAACATGTTGGGTCCAACCTTCCTAAACCGAAAGAAATCACTATGCTAAGCATGAAATAAAACAAAGCTAAGTTTAAAGTTATTTATATATTTATAGAAATTTGAGTGAGATGAATAATATATATGGAATGAAAATAAGTACTAAGCACTAAGCACTTTAAATAAGGGAGCGGTAGCAATAGCACAATGCACTTTTAAGAATCATAAAGTATTGTGAAGAGCCGAAGATGAATTACCACGTAAAGCTTGCCGCGATGAAAGTTTGTTGATGCGGTGCAGTGATGGGGCTGATGCTCGTAAACTTTTTCTTAAAATCTGTTGTTTCAACAATATAAAAAGTAGAGTAAATGCTCAGTGGTTGGTGGAATAAGACATATATATTGTGTTCTGAGCATAAGAGCGATATTCATCACAGTGTATGAACATAAAATAAGGCAGGCATAATATAAACTGGACCACAACATGGTCCGTGTTTCGGCTAGGGTAGCCTTCCTCAGGGGTGTATAAAACAGAAGCCCAGTAGATGGCGCCAGATTGCTACTAAATCAAAAGGTTTGTTCTCAAAGTTTGCTATCTGACACGGTACAAAAAAAAAACCGCTGTGCCTTGCTGAAAAGAATGCTGCAGAATACAAAGTATCCCTTCTCCACTCCTTTTTTATTGTTATATCCTCCTCGTGGGGTTGTGATATTTTCCTTTGTATTATGTGATACATTGCTCTAACAACTGCACCCCTTATATAGAGAAAGCGCACCGCATGGGCCCATGCAAAGACTCAGGAGATCACCCGTGTGTGGTGGTCTTTCGAGTGCTCAATTTTTTTATTTACATAAAATGGATATTCTTAAAGCCCTGCGAGCAGGGACAAAACTGACCTACCAGCAGAAGAATATACTTTGCTTCTAAGACTATTACGCTACTGTGTCAACAGCAAGATAGCCTTTGTCCCAGTCTGCTCCAGATTGATAGAACAGAAGATACAATTTAGCCTACTATATCCTGCTAAGCTAAAAATTGTGAAGGAGGGTAAGACACATCTTTTTGACTCAAAGAATGCAGCAGAATACCTCCAAGTCACCCTGAATTCACTCAGGCAGTATGTGGATGGCAGTCTTTCACTACAATGGCTATGAGGGTTATTGGACATTTCCCATTGAGCTTATTCAACAGCAGTTCTTCTAATTTTGTTTTGTGACCTGCTGGATTGGGAGGCAGGGAGTTCCTCTCTGCATATTCGACGGCTGGCTGACCAGATGGCAGGGTCAGCCTGGTCTTGACTTTGTTTGAGCTTTATTGGGCCTTGGATGAGCCTCCCCTATTGTACTGGAGTGGGGGAAAGATTCCCGGATGGATATTACCTAACGTGACATGTATTAATTTTCAGTCCCGTCCCTAATCCCACCCTAGCCCTGCCCCAATCCCACCCAAATTCACCTCTGACTCCACCCCTATAATAATAGTACTAATTGTAATGCAATTTCTTCCATCCATTTTTCATATACACACAATATAATCTTATTAATACATAATAATAACCACAAAATTTAAAAAAAACACAAAGCACACTATATGCAGAGAAAATGTTAATTATCATTTTTATTGGGGAGGTTTCAAAGATGTCAAAGCAGATGACTTTAAAATATGCAATGTACCTCGGTAACAACTACAGAAAACCAGAAAAAAAATAGTGCAAAATACAGACAGCAGATATGAATTCTCAAAACTGACACATTTTGATAACTAAATTGAAAATAAAATCATTTTTCCTATTTTTGTTGTCTGGTGATTTCATGAGTCTCTGGTTGCACTTCCTTCTGACTGTGCATCATTTCTTTCTTTCTCTCTCTCTCTTCCTGTCCCCCTTTTCTTTCTTTCTTTCTCTCTCTCGCCCCTCCCCTCCCCAAGCATAACATACATAACATGGCAGCTGCCGCACAGGAATGCCTGATTTGCTCTTTGCCCTTTTTCTCTGGCTCTCCTGGTTGTGTGACATCACCAAAGCGTCACAGAAAGTTCACATACAGATTGCAGGATGGACAGAGAGGGAGTGGAGCCATCAAGCTGCGGTGGGAAAGAGTGCCTTAAAGATCTGTTATGTATAAGGACTGGCCCTGGTCCTCTTTGACACTGGCAGTACAAGTGCTCATAAGTGAGCAGAAGCGCTCCAGGAACTGGCATTGTGGACCGTCCTAGACAATTGCAGCTGTCAGAGGACAGAAGTGCAAAAAGGAGCTTGTACGTTGTTCACTTCCCAATGCTAACAGAAAACCATGTCTTTCATACACACAGAAGAAGAAAAAAGACCGTTGAATCCAATAATCTTGACAAGGCGTTTATTGTTAAAAACAAGTCAAATAAAATAAAATAATCTCCACTTCATGAATGACTGACGTAAGATGTATAACGGACCCAACACGGTCCATGTTTCGGCTGAAAGCCTTCTTCAGGGGTCCTGATAAGGTAAAAAGGGTGACGCATGAGGAATTACTAGTGGTAATGAAAGTGACCAGAAAACTGCAAATGACCTCGGAAGTGAACTGAGGGAAAAATGTTACTAGAAACGGTGCTTCAGAGAGAGAAGAACAAGTGATGGAACAATATGTGAATGTAGTGACATCTGAGCAGAAGCTATGGGGAATAAAATTATCAAGAAAGCTGTGAAATACACAGTTAAAAAAGGAAGGTCAGGATGGAAACAGCCAAAAAAACAGTTAAGATAAGCCTATGTGGGGGAGACATCCATATTTAGGAAACATATTGTCACAACCCCAGCCTTAAGGCTAAGCTTGTGCTAGGTAAATCTTCTCATAACCCAAGCCTTACCTTGAAAAGGGCTGATCAGTGTGACAGGTTCTACTCAGACAGACAAGTAGGTTCTGAGTTCCAATTGAACCACCATGGTACAGAACCCTGGGGAAGGGAAGATGAGTGGGAGAACAGCCTGGAGCAGCAGGAGGTGCCTTACAAAAAAGGACAGCCTAAGAGGCAGGCTCAGAGCTCAGGTAATGCACAACTGCTGGGTCCAATTAAGGCCCAAAGGAAAACTCAGCAGAAGCAGCAGGTTGCCCTTTCCCCTCACAGGTTAGGGCGTGGCCAGCTCAGTGCTTTAGAAGCTGAGCTGAGAAAGACCAAATCAGTCTATCCTGGGCCAGCCCAGGAAGGAGGCTCGAGGGACTGGGCTGAAACTCAACAGAACCAGGACATTGAAATGCTGGATGCAACTTCTGGCCCTGAGGCAAACCAGACAGCCAGCCCGGATGCCATAGAGCTTATGGATACTTCCATGGAACCTGAAGAAGTACACATGGATGAGAGCTAAGTGAATTTCCTGACTGTATGTGTGCTTTTGAATTTTGAAGTTTTCTTTTGGACTGTCTGAAAACACAAGTGTGAGCAGTGCTAAGTTCACAGCTGGATTTGGCGCCTTATTTTTGGGACATTGGAAGAAGTGTGCTTCTCTGCATTTTTACTTTTGCCTTTTTGCTGTTGGCTTGGGACTGTATTGCTCATTGTGTGTAGGGATAGTAGTGGGGAGAATCCACACAAGATCCTCGGGTTGGGATTGTGGGGCCAATTTTTGGCAAGTTAAAAAAGTATAGTGGATTTAGCTACTTCCCTCCCCCACCAGCTGCTTGTTAAGTTGGCTGGGGAAGGCCTGTTAGAAACCAGGCCTGAGCAACACGTTCTAAAAGTGTGTAAAAACAGAGTGAAGAACCAGTATAAAGACTGAGTAGTTCTTGTTGCCTTATTTTGCCCTTTTAACTGTGGGTATGTTAGGGCAGAGCTACAACTCAGCCCTGGGGCACTTACCTGCAAGAAAGGTGTGGGCTATGTTTTTGTAAGCCCAAATTTTCTATTTATGTTTTGAGTTCAAAGACTAAACTGTAGCAGTTGCTACTTAGGTCAGGAAATAAAGTTGGACTCAAGTTTATTGGAAAGCTTTATTGTTCTTTTGAAGGCACGTCAAGTTCGGTGTTTGTTGAGCCCTGGTCGGTAGCCAGTTACAAAACCCGGCACCGGCAGGCTCACAATATGTATTGGGTCAGTATTTACTCATGGTATGAAAGATAATAACACCTACAAATAGTCAAACCTATCAGCTTAGTAATGACATAAAAGACTGATGCATAAATAAGAAGTCTGAAGGAGAGTGTGGTGCAGTGGTTAAAGCTACAGCCTCAGCACTCTAAGGATGTGGGTTCAAACCCACGCTGCTCCTTGTGACCCTGGGCAAGTCAAATAATCCTCCCATTGCCCCAGGTACATTAGACAGATTGTGAGCTCACCGGGACAGACAGGGAAAAATGTTTGAGTATTGAATAAATTCATGTAAACCGTTCTGAGCTCCCCTGGGAGAACGATATAGAAAATTTAATAAATAAATAAAAAGAAATCATAGGTACATGGAAGCAATAACAATAAAATGCATACAAATGTGACATGAAAAACATAAAAGAATACAATACATGGAACCATTGTAAAGCAATAAAAACAAATCAAAGCATTTAGAAATCATGGGTACAAGGGAACAGTAAAAACCATGAAATGCATAAAGTCTTACATGGAACTATTGAAATGCAATAAGACAAATCATACTCATAACAGATGCAATGAAAGCAAATAAAATTGAAATTAAAACAGATCGAGGAAATGCATAAAATGCAGAGAATATAGGGCTCCTTTCACAAAGGTGTGCTAGCATTTTATCACATGCACCGGATTAAGCGCATGCTATAGCGTGCGCTAGCTGAAAATCTACCGCTTGCTCAAAAGGAGGCAGTAACAGCTAGCGCGCGTGGCAATTTAGCGCGCGTTATTCTATGCGTTAAGCCCCTAGTGCACCTTCGTAAAAGGAGCCCATAATGCATAAAATGGCATGTCATACATATTGGATGTGAGGAACATTACATTCTTGTGTAATCATTAAAAAGTGCATAATATGTGTGTACTGAAAACGTGATGTTGCAGAATGGGAACAAAAAACTGGACACACAAAGACATGAGACCATATGATAAGGTCTAATATATTGATTATTATGCCCAAAACTAAAAAGGGAAACTAGAATTAAAAAATGGGAACCAGAATTAAAAAATGCCATAGCTGAGAGCATCTGGCACCAACAGAGGGAAGGACATAATGAAACCCACTAGACAGAGGGCCAGGCAAGCATGAGTTCCAAAAATCCGATGTAAATAACTGTGTGAAAATAATCTAAGAAATAAAACTATTAAAAGGTTTCCCCTAATGTGGCCAGACTTAACTGGAGAACATGAAACAGAACAAAAATTTAAAAATAAAAGGGCTTTGAAATAGTGGTCCAGATGGGGAACTCGGTGGGGAACCCGGGGTGAGTGTGCGATATGTTAACCGGAAGGAAGGTGTGTGTGCCATAAAGCTGCCTGCATCCAAGGGAGAATTCGGTGAAAGCCCGAGGGAAAATATGCAATATGTTACTCAGAGGAAGTTAGTGTGCCGCCAGTGAGAAAGGCTAACCAGCGCTAACCAATAAAGAGGACAAGAGTTACTAAAGGGCTAAGAAGGAAAAAAAACTACATTTCCAAATAGAACCCATAAATAAGGAGCACCTAGCAACCAGCGTTAAAAAACATAACGAAAGGAAACTATAAATGAATGTTCAGGTTTCCCACCTCTGTCCTATGTGATTCTCTGCTTTATGACATCACTCTTCTTTTAAATTTTACTTTCGCATTCGGGTCCCTGCTATTGTTCCTGCTTCGCAGAACTGTTTTTGTGGGGGGGTTTTGCTACTCACGGACAAGGTAACTCTTCCTTCATTTATGGTTTCCTATCGTTATGTTTTTTAACGCTGGTTGCTAGGTGCTCCTTATTTATGGGTTGCCGATCGATGCTGGGGGGGCTCGTCACCCTGGGGAGGGGTGACCTCCATCGCCGTATGAAATTTTTTTTTTTTTAAGTAGTCTGTTTGCCCTCCTTCAGCAGGCCCCCCTGACCATTTTGGGCCCTAGGCACATGCCTACCCTTTAATCCAGCCTTGGCTGCAGGCAAGTTCATCAGGCCCCCCTGATCTCCATGGACCGGCAGGAAATTTTTGCAGACCGGCGGTTGAAGAACACTGCTTTAGATCACCTGTCCTGTTGTACCCATGCACAGCTTCGGGACGCTTTTTCTGAAAACAGGACATTATCCCAGGACAAGCAGGCAGCATATTCCCACACATGGGTGACGTCATCGGAGCCCCGCAGCGGACAGCCTCGAAAGCAAACTTGCTTGAAGATCCCAATTTTTCGAGGACTGCACCGCGCATGCGCGCGTGCCTTCCTGCCCGAACTAGGGGGCACATCTCCTGAGAGGATCCTCAGTTCGTTTAATTCCGCGGAGACAAGAAGACACGTTTTTCTACATCTCTGCAGCAATTTAGCCTTCTCTTCACCGCGGCTGTTTCTTTTTTTCAGTAAAGTTCGGTCGCTGTGCTCTTCTATTTTATTTCTCCTTTTTCCATTAAAAAAAAAAGAAATTTTTTGTTTCTTTTCTTTCTTGTCCGGCCGGTGAGCCTTGGGCCTAGGCCCAATTGCTCCTTCCGTTCGACACGGACTTTATTTTTTCTATGTCCCGGCCTCTCACCGGGTTTAAACGTTGTCGTCAGTGCAATCGTGTGATTTCGGTCACCGATCTCCACTGCCGCTGTCTACAGTGCCTGGGTCCAACCCATTCCCCAGAAGATTGTCATCGTTTCACTCTCACTCCACGGGCTTTTCGATGCAGGTGCGCCCGATTTTTTCAACTTTTTGGAGACATGGAGCAACCTTCGGATTCAACTTCGACCTTGGCGGCTGCCCCGGTCTCGAAGGCTTCGACTCCGACAACATCGACGACCACGGTCTCGAAGACTTCGACCCAAGTTCTGGCTGGAGCTTCGGTCTCGAAGGCCTCGACCTTGCCTGCTTCGGTTCCCTCGAAGACGGTGCCATCGGTGAAGTCTTCCATGGGGGGTAAGTCTCCGGGTTCTCTTTCAGGTACCGTACCCAAGAAGCCACCAGAGTCCTCTGCACGCCCATCTTCCAAGCGTACCTCCAAGATAAGGGAATACTCACCTTCGAGGTCGCCCTCTTCGCAGCGTACTGCTGCACCTAAGAGATCATAACCTTCTGTCTCGGTGCCGATGCTGGAGGACATGCTAAAATCTATACTGACCACTCAGATTTCCTCTTTAGTGGCTCAATTGGTCCCGTCCTTGACCTTGCCTCGGATGGATCAGCCTGTCACCCAACCGGAGCTTCCAGTATCTCGAGGCCGATCCCGGACACCGAAGAGAATACCTTCATCTGATTCTTCTCCAGAATCACCTCCTCCGAAGCACCGGTCGAAGCATTCGAGACATATTGCTTCGGAGGGAGTCTTCTGCTTTGGATACCGAGACTTCTCTGCCTCATTCTTCGAAATCGAAGCACGGATCCCGACACCATCGAGCATCGACTTGAAGTCCTTCTCGACCGAAGACTCCACCGTCGAAACCAGCTCGTCGAGACATTTCACCTCAGACCTCGACTCATTCGGTACCACGTACACCTGGTACTTCTCCATCCAGGAGCCTTAAGAGAAAACATTCTCTTACTCCACCACATAGTACAGCTTCTTCTGTAACTCTACGTCTTGGGTCAGAACCACTCTCACCATATTCTAGAGAGGCTTCTCCTTCCTACTCAGCACTTCCTAAATCTCGCAGTGTGTCTCCTGAGGAAGCATCTGATTCCAAATCCATTTCATTTGCAAAATTTATCTTTGATATGGGACAAGCTCTCAAACTGGATCTCCATTCAGATTCTAAATATACTCCTGAATATTTAGCAGATATGAAGCTTCCTCATCCACTAAAGAGTCACTACGTTTGCCAATGACTCCTGTTCTCAAACAAACCTTTGTTCGTAACATGGAAACTCCTTATTCCATCACTGCCATTCCATCTAAATTGGAATCACGTTATCTAACTGTTCCATGTAAGGGTTATGAAAAATCTCAACTTTCTCATCAATCCTTGGTAGTAGAATCATCTTTAAAGAAAGCTCATCCTTCCAAAATCTACGCTTCAGTTCCTCCAGGCAGAGAAGGTCGTACCATGGATAAGTTTGGTCGTCGTTTATACCAGAACTCCATGATGGCAAATAGAGTTCTTAATTATAGCTACATTTTTACATCTTACTTCAACCACTTTCTGAAGATATTACCATCTTTTTACCCGGATATCTCCTCAACTCGTCTTTTGGAATTCAAACTCATCCTCAAGACTTTTTCTCAATTACGACTCTTCATGTTACAATCCTCTTATGACGCATTTGAACTCTCGTCTCGAGTATCTGCCTTTGCTGTAGCCATGCGTCGTTTAGCATGGTTACGCATTGTTGACATGGATCCCAATCTTCAAGATCGATTGGCGAATCTACCTTGTCGGGGGAACGAATTGTTCGATGACTCTATTGAAGCAGCTACCAAGCATCTCTCAGAACATGAACGCTCTTTTGCTTCCCTCATTCGACCAAAACCTAAACCCACACCAACTAGAGGTTTTAAACAGACTCCACGTCGTTATCCTCAGAAAATGACTCCTGCTTTTTCCAGGCCTCCTCCTCATCGTCCTCCTCAACAACAGCGCCATCAAAAGTCTCAGACTCCTGCTGCCACCAATCCAGCTCAGTCTTTTTGACAGTCTCAGCCTGAGCATTCCAATTTCTCTGTTTCCAAATTCTCCCCTCCCCATAGGGGGTCGTTTTTCCACATTTTATCACCAGTGGGAGCTCATTACATCAGATCTCTGGGTGCTTACCATCCTACGAGAGGAATACTCTCTTCGGTTGCTTCAGGTGCCTCCAGATCGCCATCCAAGAGAGTGTCCTTCCAATCAGTCGCACCTTCCCCTTCTTCAAGAAGCTCGGGCTCTGCTTCGCCTGCGAGCTGTGGAGGAAGTTCCTCTTCCCCAAAGGAAGGGAGCCGGGACACGAGGAAGACCTCGGCAGAGATCTTCTCTTACTTGCAGCCTTTGTTTCTTGCAGGGAGGTGAGCCGGAGAGGGCAGAGGGGAGAAACCCGAGCAAGCAGGCAGGCAAAAGGGCAGAATCCACATCGGGGTCGCGGCGAGAGGTAGCTCCGCCCCCCCGCGTCATAGGTCGGATCGGCGTCCGGGCCCCCCCCTTTAAGAGGAAGGGAGCCAAAGGCGCCCAGCCGTTCGGCGCACGGTGAAGGCGAGCGGCAAATGCGCTCGCCTTAGCGAGAGCGCCTTTGCGAAGGAGCCTTGAGAAGGAGCCCAGGCAGCCCAGCAGCAAACCAAATTTTTAACCCTTAAAAAAAAAAAAGTACTTTCCTTCTCTTCTCATTCTTCTCTCTCTACTCTTTCAGCTTCTCATTCTTCTCTCTCTCTCTACTCTTTCAGCTAGCTGCACGTCGGGAACCACTCTCAACCACCGAGGGACCATAGGAGCAAGGAGAAAGAAATGGAGGCTTTAGGAACCCAGCGGAGCTACCCAGTTTACTGCATCGAGTGTAGTATGTATGACTACCTCCCCTCCGGGAGGCGGGCATACATATGCGGTCAATGTCGGGAACTGGATAGCCTGAAGAAGGAAGTCAGGAGACTGCAGATTCGAGTACAGGAGCTGGAGGGACTGTGCACCATAGAGGAGCAGTGCTGGGAAAATGAAGACACCACCAGAGAGGACCACATCACGGAACAAGTCAGAGAGCTCGAAAAGTTCATCGAGGAGGCTTGCAGGATGGTGGAGGCACAGGACAATCAGCTCATCAGGAGAGAATCAACAGTCGGACGACAAAATCCACCAGACACCATGGAAGTAGGGCCTGGCGGAGAAACAGGACAGGCAGATGAGGAGGAGACCCAACAGAACCCGGAAGAAGGACTAGGCGACTGCACCACTGACACAGACCTGAGACCAGAGAGACAGTTGAGGAAGGGGAGTTCTGCTATCGTAGTAGGAGACTCAATCCTCAGAGGAGTGGACAGTCACATAGCCGGAGGGAGAGAGGACCGACTAGTGACATGTCTCTCCGGGGCAAGAACGAAGGACGTCATCAACAGAATTGAAAGGATCCTGGAAGGGGCCGAGACAGAGGAGACAGCTGTAGTAATCCATGTTGGAACCAACGACATCAGCAGGAGGGACTACAACAGGACTGCACTAACTGATCAGTTCAGGATCCTGGGGAGGAAACTGAAACTGAGGGCATGCAAGTTAGCCTTCTCGGAGATCCTGCCAGTACCGAGAGCGGACACACGGAGGCAGAGTGAACTACAAGCAATAAATGGATGGCTCAGGAGATGGTGCGAGGAGGAGGGTTTCCTTTTTGTTCGGAACTGGACAACTTTCTTGGGAAAGAATAAACTCTACAGGAGAGACAGACTGCACCTGAGCACGACTGGGACGAGGATGCTGGCACGCAACGTCCAGAGCATCATAGACTTGGCTTTAAACTAAGAAAGGTGGGAAAGCCGACAGTCAATCTGACACATCGGACAAATGTATCAAAAAAGGATACTGAGCAAGGACAATGTACAAGAGGGCATGGACACTGTAAAAGAGGGCAAGGGACTGAGTGGGAACTTTTAGAAAAAGGACCTAAGGAAGCAATACAAGGGCCTAGGGCCAGGGACTTTGAGCAAGGACATTGTAATAAAGGGATTGGGGCTGAGTGGGAAATTTTGGAAAAAGGACCTAAGGACGCAATGCAGAGGACCAGGGCCAAGGACATTGAACAAGGGCACTGTAAAAGTGGGCTCAGGACTGAGTTGAAATTTTTTGAAAAGGACCTAAGGATAGATCACAGGAGTCTAGGGCACAAATGTCCTTGGTAAGCAGGACTAAAAGAGAACAACGGATCCCAGAAGGACAACCAATAATGAGGAAACAGGCTGAGGAGGAAACAGATACACCACAGGAAGAGGATGACCGAGACGAGGCTAGGGGACTAGCAACTTACGAGGGGGACACCAGGAGTGCCAAACCACGAGGAAATCCAGCAAGAAAGGCTTGTACACTAACGCTAGGAGCCTAGGGGCTAAAATGGGAGAGCTGGAAGTATTAGCCTGCAAAAAGGGCCTAGACATAATCGGAGTCACAGAAACGTGGTGGACTGATGACAATAAATGGGATGTGGCCTTTACCAGGGTTCAAACTCTACAGGAGAGATAGGTCACACAAAAAGGGTGGAGGAATAGCGCTATATATAAAAGATTCCATACCTTCAACCAGGATGGAAGCAAAAGTAAGGACGGTCGACTTGGAATCATTATGGGTTAAACTACCAGGAGGAGCAGGAACAGACATAAAATTGGGTCTGTACTATCGCCCACCTGGACAATCGGAAGAAATCGACCAGGACCTGGAGGCCGAACTGAGGCAGTTATGCAAAAGCGGAAACGTGGTGGTGATGGGGGACTTCAACTACCCGGGAATAGACTGGAGCATCGGGCACTCAAACTGTATGAGGGAGACCAATTTCATGGAAGTCACGAGGGACTGTTTCATGGAACAGCTAGTCACGGAACCAACACGGGGAGATGCCACTCTTGACCTAATCTTCAACGGTCTAGGGGGACCCGCTAAGGAGATGGCGGTACTAGCCCCACTAGGAAACAGCGATCACAACACGATCCAGTACAGGCTAGAAATTGGACCATCAAAGGTGAAAAGAAATACAACGACAGCACTCAACTTCAAAAAAGGGAATTATGATGCCATGAGGAAAATGGTGGGAAAGAAACTCATCGATATCGCAAGGAAGATAGAGTCCGTAGAAAAGGCCTGGACCCTACTCAAGGGCACGGTGCACGAAGCACAGGACCTGTGCGTCCCCAAGTTCAGGAAAGGGTGCAAGAAAAATAGAACAAAAAACCCAGTGTGGATAACAAATGCAGTGAAAAAGGCAATAAGCGATAAGAAGGCATCTTTCAAAAAATGGAAAAAGGACCAGACAGAAGATAACCAAAAGGAGCATAAAAGACACCAAAAGGAGTGTCACCAAGTGGTTAGGAAAGCAAAAAGAGAATATGAAGAAAGACTGGCAGGGGAAGCAACAAACTTCAAATCATTCTTCAGGTATGTCAAGGGGAAGCAACTAGCTAGGGAGGAAGTAGGACCCTTGGATGATGGAGACAGAAAGGGAGTGGTAAAAGAGGAAAAGGAAATAGCGGACAGGTTAAATGAGTTCTTCACGTCAGTTTTCACAATGGAGGACACAACCAACATTCCGGAACCCGAGGAGATCGGAAAAGGAGATCAGGATGAAAATCTGGTCCAACTAGAGGTGAGCAAGATGGATGTCCTCAGGCAGATAGACCGGCTAAAGTGCGACAAATCGCCAGGTCCGGACGGCATTCACCCAAGGGTACTCAAGGAACTAAGGAACGAATTAGCTGAACCACTTCAACAAATATGCAACCTATCCCTAAAAACTGGAGAGATCCCAGAGGACTGGAAAATAGCAAATGTCACGCCCATCTTCAAGAAAGGCTCAAGGGGAGACCCAGGAAACTACAGGCCGGTGAGCTTGACCTCGGTCCCGGGAAAGATGATGGAAGCGCTGATTAAAGACAGCATTTGGGAACACATCGAAAAAAATGGGCAGCTAAAGCCGAGCCAACATGGCTTCTGCAAGGGCAGGTCATGCCTCACGAACTTATTATACTTCTTTGAGGGGGTGAACAGCCAGGTGGATAGAGGGGAATCCATAGACATCATTTACCTTGACTTCCAAAAAGCTTTCGATAAGGTACCACACGAAAGACTGCTAAGAAAGCTATGGAACCACGGGGTGCAAGGGGAGGTCCACCGATGGATCAAAAACTGGCTGGCGGACAGGAAACAGAGGGTTGGAGTAAAGGGCTATTACTCAGATTGGCAAAGGGTCACGAGCGGAGTACCACAGGTATCGGTGCTTGGACCACTCCTGTTTAATATATTTATTAACGACCTGGAGGCGGGAACAAAATGTGAGGTTATTAAATTTGCGGATGACACTAAACTATACAGCAGGGTCATAACCATGGAGGACTGCGAAGACCTCCAAAATGATCTGACAACGCTGGAAGAGTGGGCCAAAAAGTGGCAAATGAGCTTCAACATAGGGAAATGCAAGGTCATGCATATTGGGAAAAAGAACCCGATGTTCACTTACAAGAAGGGGGGATCGCCGCTAGGGGTGAGCAACCTTGAAAGGGACCTGGGAGTGATGGTGGACACAACATTGAAGACGGCGCAGTGCGCCACAGCCTCAAGGAAAGCGAACAAAATGTTGGGTATCATTAAGAAAGGTATCACAACCAGGACAAAGGAAGTCATCCTGCCACTGTATCGTGCGATGGTGCGCCCGCACCTGGAGTACTGTGTGCAGTACTGGTCGCCGTACCTCAAGAAAGACATGGCGGTACTTGAGAGAGTCCAGAGAAGAGCAACTAAGCTAATAAAGGGTATGGGGGACCTCTTATATACTGACAGACTGAAAAAGCTGGGGCTTTTCTCCCTGGAAAAGCGATGACTCAGGGGAGACATGATAGAAACCTTCAAGATCATGAAGGGCATAGAAAAAGTGGACAGGGACAGATTTTTCATACTAAGGGGAACCACAAGTACAAGGGGGCACTCGGAGAAATTGAAAGGGGAAAGGTTTAGAACAAACGCCAGGAAGTTCTTTTTCACCCAGAGGGTGGTGGATACATGGAACGCGCTGCCGGAGGATGTGATAGGCAGAAGTACGCTACAGGGCTTCAAAGAAGGTCTGGACAGGTACCTAGAGGACAAAGGGATTGAGGGGTACAGATAGGAGTAGAGGTAAGGTTATAGGGACAGGATTAGAGGTAAATTATAAAATTAGTCAGAGACCACTGTTCAGGCAGTGGGCCTGATGGGCCGCCGCGGGAGCGGACCGCTGGGCAGGATGGATCTCTGGTCTGCCCCAGCGGAGGCAATTTCTTATGTTCTTATGTACTCCCGTTATTTTCTAGTTCCCAAAAAGACGGGGGATTTGCGACTGATCCTGGATCTCAGAGCTCTCAACAAATATCTAGTCAAAGAGAAATTTCGAATGCTCACTCTGCCAACTTTATATTCCTTAATGGATCATGGGGATTGGATGTGTTCCCTCGATCTCAAAGAGGCGTATACTCATATCCCTATTCATCCAGCATTTCGCAAGTACCTCAGATTTCAAGTAGGAAGCCTTCATCTGCAGTACCGAGTTCTCCCCTTCGGGTTGGCTTCTTCTCCCAGAGTTTTCACAAAATGTCTGGTGGTGGTGGCTGCAGCTCTTCGCAACTAGGGTCTCCAAGTATTTCCATACCTCGACGACTGGCTCATCAAAGCTCCCTCTTTTACAGGGGTTATTGCAGCGACCCAACAGACTATTCTTTTCCTTCAAAGTTTGGGATTTCACATAAACTTTCCCAAATCTCAGTTGACTCCCTCTCAGTCTCTCCAGTTCATAGGAGCAACTCTGGATACTATCAATCTGAGAGTCTACCTTCCACAACCACGTCAGGCCGCACTTCTTCAGATTTCTCATCAAGTCTTCCACCTTCCATCCGTTCCAGCACGAAAGATGATGGTTCTGCTCGGTCACATGGCTTCTACAGTTCATGTGATTCCTTTTGCCAGACTTCACCTTCGTATGCCTCAATGGACACTGGCATCCCAATGGCAGCAAACCGTGGATCCACCATCTCAACTGATTTCCATAACTCCTTCATTGCGGAAGTCTCTCCGTTGGTGGATGCTCTCTTTGAATCTTTCAAGAGGCTTGCTGTTCCACCCTCTTCCTCATCAGAAAGTCCTCACAACCGACTCGCCAACATACGCATGGGGAGCTCATGTGGACGGTCTCCGCACTCAGGGTCTATGGACTCCAGCAGACCGTCGGTGTCATATCAATCTGTTGGAACTCAGAGCGATATTCTATGCTCTCAAAGCTTTTCAACATCTCCTTCACGACATGGTGATTCTTGTATGTACAGACAACCAGGTAGCCATGTATTATGTCAACAAACAAGGAGAGACGGGATCTCATTCCCTATGTCAAGAAGCTCTGAAATTGTGGCATTGGGCAATTCTTCACAACCTCTACCTCAGAGCTGTTTACATTCAGGGTCAACACAATTATTTGGCGGACAAATTGAGTCGTCTTCTACAGCCTCACGAATGGACGCTCAATTCTCCTACTCTTCGCCAAATCTTTGTTCGTTGGGGAACTCCGCAGATAGATCTGTTTGCATCACCTCTCAACTTCAAACTGCCTCAATTTTGCTCCCGCATTTACGCTCCTCAACGTCTCGAAGCGGATGCGTTTCTACTGGATTGGAGGAATCAGTTCCTTTATGCCTTTCCTCCGTTTCCTCTGATTCTCAAGACTCTAGTCAAACTGAAGTCAGAACATACCACCATGATTCTGATAGCTCCTCGGTGGCCCAGGCAACCTTGGTTCTCCCTTCTACTTCAACTCAGCACCAGGGAGCCTCTCCTTCTGCTAATATTTCCTTCTCTACTCACGCAGAGTCAAGGATCCTTGCTTCATCCCAATCTGCAGTCTCAACAGCTTGGTACCTTTCTGCATAACAGACTTTCCTCAATTTTCTCAGTCTGTTCAAGATATATTACTTGCTTCCAGAAAGCCATCAACTAGACAATGTTATAGCCAGAAGTGGACTAGATTTTCTACTTGGTGTTCTACACGTCACTTGCAACCTATATCGTCCTCCTTAGCATCAGTTCTGGACTACTTGCTTCATTTGTCACATTCTGGACTTCAAACTACATCTATTCGAGTCCATCTTAGTGCTATAGCTGCTTTTCATCAGCCTCTAGATGGAAAACCTTTCTGCACATCCTATGGTTTCTCGCTTTATGAAAGGACTTCTAAATCTCCATCCACCGCTTAAACCACCTCCAGTGGTTTGGGATCTCAATGTTGTTTTAGCTCAACTTATGAAACCTCCTTTTGAACCGCTTGACAAAGCTCACCTCAAGTATCTCACTTGGAAAGCTGTGTTCCTGATCACCCTCACATCTGCTCGACGAGTCAGTGAATTACAAGTGTTGGTGGCAGATCCACCTTTCACAGTTTTTCATCATGACAAGGTGGTCCTCCGTACTCATCCTAAATTCTTACCTAAAGTTGTTTCAGAATTTCATATCAATCAGTCTATTGTTCTACCTGTCTTTTTTCCAAAGCCTCATTCTCATCCTGGAGAAGCAGCCCTTCATACCTTGGACTATAAACGTGCCTTGGCTTTCTACCTCCAACGCACTCAACTTCACAGAACATCTCCTCAACTTTTCATCTCCTTTGATCCAAACAAGTTGGGGCGTCCTATATCAAAGCGCACCATCTCCAACTGGATGGCTGCTTGCATTTCTTTCTGCTATACTCAGGCTGATCTTCCTCTGCAAGGTCGAGTGACGGGCCACAAAGTTAGAGCGATGGCGGCATCTGTAGCCTTCCTCCGATCAACTCCTATTGAGGAAATCTGCAAAGCTGCCACTTGGTCCTCGGTTCATACTTTCACCTCTCATTATTGTCTGGATACCTTATCCAAGAGGGATGTCCACTTTTCGTAAATTTCGTAAATTGCCAACTTCCCTCCATCCCTTTTTACTTAGCTTGGAGGTCACCCATGTGTGGGAATATGCTGCCTGCTTGTCCTGGGATAAAGCACAGTTACTTACCGTAACAGTTGTTATCCAGAGACAGCAGGCAGATATTCCCACAACCCTCCCACCTCCCCTGGTTGGCTTCTTGGCTAGGTATCTGAACTGAGGATCTTCTCAGGAGATGCGCCCCCTAGTTCGGGCGGGAAGGCACGCGCGCATGCGCGGTGCAGTCCTCGAAAGATTGAGATCTTCAAGCAAGTTTGCTTTCGAGGCTGTCCGCTGCAGGGCTCCGTCGGTGACGTCACCCATGTGTGGGAATATCTGTCTGCTGTCCCTGGATAACAACTGTTACGGTAAGTAACTGTGCTTTTCGGCGTCCCAAAGCTGTGCATGGGGAGAATGGGACAGGAGATCTAAAAACAGGATGGTTCCGTTCAAAATGGGACGTATGGTCACATTAATATTACCACTACTCCTATTAGTTGAATATTTTTCCTTTGGACAAATTCTTTTCCTTTTCTTATCTTTGGTATAGGCATGTGTCTTTATATAATCTGCGTTTTGAATGGAAATAAGAGTGATATATAAGAACATAAGAATTGCCGATGCTGGGTCAGACCAGTGGTCCATCGTACCCAGCAGTCCGCTCCCACGGCAGCCCCCAGGTCAAAGACCAGTGTCCTAACTGAGACCAACCCTACCTGCGTACATTTCAGTTCAGCAGGAACTCAACTAACTTTGTCTTGAATCCCTGGAGGGTGCTTTCTCCTACGACAGCCTCCGGAAGAGCGTTCCAGTTTTCCACCACTCTCTGGGTGAAAAAGAACTTTCTTATGTTTGAAGGGATGAATGGAAAGAAGGATGCCTGAGTAAGGGGGGCCTTGATATAATAGAGTGGGGGGGAGAGTTTAGGCTCTCCAGGAAGTGATACACATAGTAGATTGTGTGTGGATAGGCATTGGGATGGATGATTTGGGTTGACAGGGAGGGAAGAGGGAAGGAGGGAGAGGGTTTTCGATTTGGGGAGGGAAAAGCAGGACTTAACAACTCTGAGGCTATCCAGGAATAGAGATACAAATGGTTCACTGTTCTAGTTCTTAAGACAATTTTTTTTTTTTTTTTTTACTTATGTGTTTTTGGGCTGGGAAGGGAAAGGTGGGGGGTTGTAGCTGGGACAGTCCCTTCTCTCTCACCTTGGTAGATTCAGTTCTTTAATACTATGCTACATACATGATGGGGGATAGGGTGCGGTTGATTAGTTGGAACGTGGGGGAATCTCACCTCCCATAAGATCAAAGATTTAGCAGGCTCTACAATAACGTAAAATGAATATCGCTTTGTTGCAAGAAACATATTTAGGAGATACTGAACACGCCAAATTAAAAACTTGGTAGTATCTGCGGCTAAGGGGAAAAAGGGTGGGGTTATTATTTTGTTTCAAAAAGGACTGATTTCCCAAGTAGAACAGACTTGGACCGATCAGGACAGTCATATAGTACTGTGCAAGATAATATTACATGGTTTCTGTGGTGATTGGCAATGTACATGTGCCGAATACAAATGACCTCATGTTTAATAAGAGAGTGCTGTCCACTAAGTGGACACTTTGACACTAAGTGCTTGATTTTGGGAGGGGATTTCAACTCCTTGTGGGATCCAGCTATGGACTGATCTAAATTGACAGGTTTGGTGAGGTCCTTTGGAGGTAAGGGACTCTTACATTTATGCATAACTCTGGGATTGCAGGATGTATGATGCTTTTTACAGCCTGTCAAGCGTGAATAGACTGTATTCTTATGACACAACCATTGATGTTAAGGGTGGTGGAGGCAGAGTTTGGATCAGAGGAGATTTTGGACCATACTATGGTGTGGGTGGACTGGGATAATCCTATACAGACCATGGGGACATGGAGATTCCCTTTGGATATTTATGCAGACCCAGGTTTTCAGGACTACTTTTTGAAAGGTTGGAAGGATTATGCAGAGCTTAACGAGGGACATCGGATGAACCCTACGCTATTTTGGGAAGCAGCAAAGGTGGTGCCGAGAGGCCTTATTATTAGGTATTCCAGCCATAAGAGGAGGGCAAGGACATGGAGATTCTCCCCCCCACCCCCATCCCCACCCCCCAATTCTGTGCTTGCACACCTGGTGCTGCTATAACCCTTTGGCCGTCATCAGCGTCAGTGAACTAAACATGCTACCTTTATTATGTTAAAATTACTTTCCACATTCTTCACACCATTAAAATATGTTATAATACTTTAATATTCTCCACCAATAATATATGTCCCTCTCTGACATAGAGAGATATATATTATACAGAACTATTCATTTAGCTCGCTTAATTAACACTCAGCTCTGTAATTAAATATATATAAATCAAGGACCAAGACCCAGAACATTTACAAATAAACTGAAAATTTAATTATTTTTAGAGCAGGTATAAAATTGCAACCAAGCCGGTAGAAACAGTTTACAGATGGGATCTTTAAGCAGGAATTAACAGACATACACAAACAAAGTTTCTTTAAAATTCAAGCTTTAAAGTTACTCACACATGTGGGTTGAAATAGTCCTTAGAAGGACGAGCATATGTTTGCAGAACAGCACATGTTTGCAGGGGCTGCAGCTTGGTCCAGCACTGGTCCGAAGGAAGATGGTAAGAGAGAGGAAAGAGAGCGGACCCCACATGGTATCCATGCTTTATAGATGTGGGGAGGATTCCCAGGATGCATCAAAATGCAGGGGCTATCTCTATCTCACCTCCAATCATACAGTAATGCATCACAGAGTAGGGCAGTCTTTTATTTCAGTGATGTCATGATGGGATTTTCTTACAGACAGTAGGCAGGCACTGATCCATGCTTTTGTGTATTCGCTATAGCTGATTCTGTCTTGCCATTGTCCTTTTATTTAACACTGTCTGAAGGCAAACTGGCTGAGTCCTTTCTCTGGCACACCCAACCATGTCTGAGGCAGGGGTAGACTCCAGACTTTTCTGAATCCCAGTTAGAAATCATTTTTACTTTAACTCCATCATTTCAAGCACACTTAAATATACATCGCTGGACCCAGGAGCATGCAGGGAGGCTTGCTTGCGTGGGAGCACACTCCGCCCCTCCCCACTCACAATGGGACTGCACAGGGCCGACATCGCTGGACCCAGGAGCAGGCAGGGAGGCTTGCCGGCGTGGGAGCGCACTCCACTCCTCCCCCCCACCCGACGAGACTACACTGAGCCACTGAGCCAGTTGGAAGGCTCAGGAAGTCTCTCAGCACCCGTGTTTCTGTTAGTTTCTGTTTACTTCTTGTTTCTCGTTTGAAACTCACTTTGGCCACATCGCTGGACCCAGGAGCAGGCAGGAAGGCTTGCTGGCATGGGAGCGCACTCTGCCCCTCCCCCCTCTCGACAGGACTGCACAGGGCTGACATCGCTGGACCCAGGAGCAGGCAGGGAGGCTTGCCGGCGTGGGAGCGCACTCCGCCCCTCCCCCCACCCGATGAGACTACACTGAGCCAGTTGGAAGGCTCAGGGAGTCTCCCAGCACCCGTTTTTAGTTTGTCTCTTTTTCTTTTTGCTTTAGTTGAATCTCACTTTGGTCGACATCGCTGGACCCAGGAGCAGGCAGGGAGGCTTGCCGGCATGGGAGCGCACTCCGCCCCTCCTCCCCACCCGATGGGACTACGCTGAATCAATAAAAGATTCAGCGCCTAACAGCACGCTGTCTAAGACGCTCATAGCATCTTTGTGAAGCGACCAAGAAGCGATCCACCCCCCACAACACTACCAAACGTAAAGCCAACCGAAAAGCAGCAACCAAATCACCAAAGACCCTTCTGCCACCTTTCACCAACCACCAAACAAACAAACAAAAAAACTCCCCAATATGAAGCTAGGCCTTGGTTACTCTGTTATTGAAGCCGGGTAAGGCGGCAGATGACCTGGGGTCTTATCGCCCGATCTCTTTACTTAATGTTGATTTAAAATTGTTTTCTCGTATTTTGGCCAACCGTCTTGCACCTCTTCTCCCTTCTGTTATCAATGAAGACCAGGTTGGATTTGTTCGGGGTCGGCACTCAGTTCGCAATGTGCGCAAGGTCCTCTTTGCACTGGCTCATAGCCAGGAATTGAACATTGACTCGCTGTTTGTTAGCCTGGATGCCTTTAAAGCATTTGATAGTGTTAACTGGTCCTTTTTGTTTCCTACCCTCGAACATGTGGGGCTGGGGGGGTTTTACCTTAGTGCAATCCGTTCTTTATATTCTAATCCGAGAGCGTCTCTATTGGTTAATGGTCTTCGTACGGATTCCTTTCCTATTTTCCAGGGTACTAGACAGGGCAGCCTCCTATCTCCTCTGCTTTTTCTGCTATTTTTAGAACCCTTACTTTGTACTTTACGTCACACCAGTGGCGTACCTAGGGTATGTGGCACCCGGGGCCCATCATTTTTTTGACACCCCCCCCCTATGTAAAAAAATATTTTTTGTAATGACCATGAAACAGAATAAATTGTCAGACTAGAAACAGGCAGTGAAAATTTTCTTATATTCCAAACATAACATAACATAAATTATGTCTGAATTGTCATGACATCAGAAGTACATATGGAGTAGTTGCAGTTGATGCTTGGGACAGTTCTGATTGTGTTAGTTCGGTTTTATGTGTTTTTTGAATAGAAGGGTTTTTATTTCTTTTTGAAGGTTTTGCAGTCTGTGGTCGATGTCAATTGGTTGTAGAGTTGGGGGTCGAGTGTTGCAGCTCGAATGGCTAGGAGGTTGTCGAACAGTTTTTTTCTTTTGACGTTTTTGGTTGGAGGGTGTGTAAATGGTGCGTGAGTTCTCCTATGTCTGTTTGAAGTGGATTGAATTATTTAGCTGAAGAAATTGGTGTGGAATGAAGAATGGACTGGATAAATATGAAAGATCACAGGGAAAAACTTTGAAAACTAAATTGCTGTTGTTTTCTAAATTTTAAGTATAAAGTACAATGATACCTTATTTATAGGTAGCGCTCAATGAAACATTTTAATGAAACATAATTTTTGTTTATAGAAATGAGACTTTATATTACATAAAGTGTAACTAACATAAAGTGTAACTAAAATTACATTGTATTTTTGTTAATTCAGACTAAACTCAAAGACCTGCCCATAAATGCCCATAACTGAACTCCGGGCCCTCTGGCAATCATCCCACACACATTAATTCTCTTCCATTTTTGTTCCCATTATAAAAAACACTGATAAGTTCCCAGAAAAAAAATACATTAAAATAAGAAGTGAAAACAAAGGCCCCTACAGATGAGAACATAACATAAGAATAGCCTAACTGGGTCAGACCAATGGTCCATCATGCCCAGTAGCCCATTCTCATGGTAGCCAATCCAGGACACTAATACCTGGTCAAAACCCAAAGAGTAGCAACATTCCATGCTACCGATCCAGGGCAAGCAGACACTTCCCCCATGTCTTAATAACAGATTATGGACTTTTCCTCCAGGAATTTGTCCAAATCTTTCTTAAAACCAGCTACACTATCTGCTTTTACCATAACTTATGGCCACTTCATTTTTAAGTTTAGATCTTTCCTTTCAAACAGAGACCTTGCTAGATGTCAAATACAGCACAAGGTAACTTCACATGGACTTAGCTGTGCAGGAAATGTGAATCGCCTCATACACCCAGCATATAGTGCAAAAATGTGCAAAGGTCTGTTTTTTTCTTTCGATCACTACATAGCCTAATGCCACACAAGCAGCGCTGTTACAAACATATTCTGTAGGTCAATGCTAAGGATAACAAAGTTTCCTTCCTTGGACCAGAAGGAGATAAACCACTGGAAGAGATCCCAAAACAACACCCAAAGACCACTCAGTGTGTGAACCAGTTGAGTGGAGTGGACTAACTGGGGGGTGGAAATGGGCCCGGAGTTTGCTCAGCAGAATTTCCCAGACCACCTCTTCCTCTCAACACATTGACACGCTGCCACCATCACCACTAGGAACACCTCACTGGGTAGGCCAGCTATGCTATAAACTTTATAAAACACATTATTATATTTTCTTATAAAGCACATATTTTAACTGAACTCTCTGACATCCTCAGCCTTTCCATTCACAAAAATAGAAGGAAGAAAAGTTCCCATTTCCTGCTGTCTCATGTCCCCGGC
Organism: Geotrypetes seraphini; assembly: GCF_902459505.1. Taxonomy (NCBI): domain Eukaryota; kingdom Metazoa; phylum Chordata; class Amphibia; order Gymnophiona; family Dermophiidae; genus Geotrypetes; species Geotrypetes seraphini. The sequence continues at coordinate 122,711,542 of NC_047089.1, forward strand.
CTATACAATATTTTTTTTCTGCAGACCCTTCAAAAGTCTGACCAAATCCTCGTTTCACTTGCATTATAAAGTACTGAGGATGCCATCTCTCCCCAATCCCAGGTCCTAAAGTCTAAGACAGTAGCGCAAACTAATGCTGCCAGATACAGGAAAAAATTTTTTGATTCGATTCAGCCCTATTGAATTGGTTTTTCAATTCGATTTTCCTGCCCAGTTGGGTGATTTTTTTCAAAACTCCTGGTGGGTTTTATAGCTTTTTCACCCCCTTTGGCTTCTCCTAACCACACTGGCGCTGTGGTGTAATAAAATAAAGAAACAAAAAGGACTTTTCCTCTCTCTGTTAAATCCTAGCTCACGTTTGCAGTCCAACAGCAGCTCTGGCAGGATACACATTTCAAATCTGACATATTATAATCACAAAACAGAAAATAAAATTAATTTTTCTACCTTTTGTTGTCTGGTTATATTTCAAATCTTGTTGGTCCAAGGCTCTGGTTTTCTTCTGATAACTTGCTTGCCAGGATCTCCTTCTTTCTGCATGCTAACCATCCATCTGCCAACTCTGTCCTCCCTTTCCATTTCCCTTCCCTTCCCAGGAAGTCTGGTATCTTTCCTTTTTTTCATCTTCCTCCACAGATCCACTTTTTCTTAAATACCCTTTCATCCGGCATCTCTCCCTCCTTCCCCACCACCCCAGAGTCCACCATCTCTCCCTTTCTTTTCCTAATTACCCTCCTATCCAGTATCTCTATCCCTCCTCCACACCATCCCTTGTGTCCAATTTCTCTCCCTTTCTGTTCCTTCCCTCCCTAAATCCCATGGTCCATCATCTCTCTCCCTCTCCTCTATTTTCAGACCCATTATTTCTTCCCCCCCCCAAAGTTTGGCATATGCACGTCTCTTTGAACACCCCCTTCCCTCCGTGTACTTCTAAATCATGGTCCCCCCCAAAGGCCTGTCCCTCCTTAAAGGTCTGCCTGTCCCCGCTTGAAGGCCTGCACCCCCCTTGAAGGCCTGTCCCATCCCCTTGTAGGCCTGTCCCCCCCCTTGAAGGCCTGCCTGCCTGTCCCCCCCTGGAAGGCCTGCACCCCCCCGAAGGCCTGCACCCCCCCGAAGGCCTGTCCCCCCACTTGAAGGCCTGTCCCACCCACTTGTAGCTTTCCCCCCCCCCCCTTGTAGGCCTGTCCCCCCTTGAAGGCCTGCCTGCCTGCCTTTCCACCCCTTGAAGGCCTGCACCCCCTTGAAGGCCTGCACTCCCTTGAAGGTCTGCACCCCCCCCCGAAGGCCTGTCCCCCCCTTGAAGGCCTGTCCCACCCCCTTGTAGGCCTGTCCCCCCCCTTGTAGGCCTGTCCCCCCTTGAAGGCCTGCCTGCCTGCCTTTCCCCCCCCTTGAAGGCCTGCACCCCCCCTTGAAGGCCTGCACCCCCCCTTGAAGGCCTGCACTCCCTTGAAGGTCTGCACCCCCCCGAAGGCCTGTCCCCCTCTTGAAGGCCTGTCCCCCCCCTTGAAGGCCTGCACCCCCTTGAAGGCCTGCACCCCCCCAAAGGCCTACACCCCCCCGAAGGCCTGCACCCCCCTGAAGGCCTGCCTCAAGCACTGTTCCCTCTAAGCTGAGCAGGAGTCCTCCACCCACAGTCTCACCAATAGAGGGTGCTGTTTTACTGTCACATTTTTCAATTGTGAGGGACAGGCAAGTTCTGCAGGACTCCAGAGAACATACCTGTCCTTAGCGACTGAAAATATTCCACCCCCTAGTGGTAGCAATGCAGCTGGAGGACACCTGCTCAGCTTAGAGGGAACAGTGCCTGCCCCCCTTGAAGGCCTGCACCCCTTGAAGGTCTGCACCCCCCCGAAGGCCTGTCCCCCCTTGAAGGCCTGCCTGCCTGCCTGTCACCCCCCTCCCCCTTGAAAGCCTGCCTGCCTGCCCGCCCGCCCCACCCTGAAGGCCTGATGCCCCGACCCACCCCGAAGGACCGCTCGCCCCCCTGGCCTCCCCGCACCACCTATGAAGCAGCCGCAGCAGGATCGCGAAGTCAGCGTCAGCGATCCCTGCGCTGCTTCCCGTGCCATGGTCCCGCCCCTCCTCTGACGTCAGAGGAGGGGCGGGATCGCGGCGCAGGAAGCAGCGCCTAAGCAGCGCAGGGATCGCTGACGCTGACTTCGCGATCCTGCTGCGGGCTGCTTCACAGGTGGTGCAGGAAGGTCAGTGGGGCTAGCGGTCCTTCGGGGTGGGGGGGACTGAACGGCAAGGCCGGGAGCACCCCCTTAGGGCTGGCACCCGGGGCGCACCGCCCCCCCCCCCCCCTTGGTATGCCACTGCGTCACACTGATGGGGTGCGGGGCCTTCGGGTAGCGGGTGAGTCCTTGAAAACGCTGGCTTTTGCGGATGATATGTTTTTAATCCTGACCGGTCCCGAGGTTTCTCTGCCCCCTTGCATAAGACCTTATTTCTGAATTTGGTTTTCATTCCGGCCTCTCCCTGAATCTTGACAAATCCTTGGCTTTGCCTTCTTGTCCGGCGGTTCGTACTTCTTGGCGGGGTTCCTTCTCTTTGAGGTGGGCGGAATCTGAGCTTCGATACTTGGGGGTCCGCATTCCTATGGATCTTATTCGCCTCTACTCCTTAAATGTTGGCTCTTTGTTTACTACCTTTGGGACGCGGCTACAGCTGTGGCGGGATCTTCCCCTTTCATTATTGGGCCGGGTGAGTCTTTATAATATGCTTGTTGTACCACAGTGGCTGTATGTTTTTCAAGTTCTTCCCCTTTATCTGTCCCCCCATGATGAAAAGCGTCTTGAGCGCCTGGTGCAGCGGTTCCTCTGGATGGGCAAGCGTGCTCGCCTTCCCTATAGGAGGGCAGCCTCCCCTTGGTATAAAGGTGGTTTGGGGTTGTTGAATCTCCGTTTCTTAATGATTGCTTGTGGCATGCGCCACATTAATGACCTTTTTAGCGGCACCTCCACGTTTACTAACACCTCCTTAGAACTTTCTTGCTTTACCTCTACCCACTTTAGTGCGTTTCTCCACTCTCCTTTGCTTTCCAAATGGGACTCTGCGCCCAGTGCATTATTACATGGCCCCCTTCGTCGAGCTGGCACTGGGTTTGCAGGTTTCATTCCCTCAGTCCTACTGTCTCTCCCTTTTTACCATTACGTTATAATGCCTGTTTTCCTCCTGGGGTGGACAATGCTAGCTTTGTACGCTGGGAAGCAAAGGGGATTCGTTTATTGCTTCATCTGGTTGATGATGAGGGTCTGATCAAACCCTTTGACCAGCTGTGAGGAATTTGCTCTTCCTCGTACGGATGTCTATGCTTACCTTCAGATTCGCCATTACATCTCTTCATTGTCGAGTACTCATCTTTCGGCCTCCTGTAGGGAATTGTTGATGGAGGCCTTTACATTTGGTTCCCAACAGCCTGTCCCATTGAAATTTCACCATAGATGTCTGAAGGACAAATCCCCTATGCTTGATTGTCTACGATTGCGGGATGCTTGGGAGAGGGATTTAAATATGGAATTCTCTGATGATGTAATTTCGATTGCCATCAAAAAACTACCTTTGTATAGTAAATATGCAATTTTTTTGGGAACAACATTACAAATTGACTCTCTGCTTGTATGTCTCTCCTCGGAGAGCTTTCATGGCGGGGATCTGCCTGACTGCGGACTTCCGATGTTGTGGTACCCTGGATGCAGGTCTCGGCCACATGTTTTGGTCTTGTCCATCCATACAGACCTTTTGGGACGCTGTTTTTCTTTTTGTGGATAACACCTGGAACATTACTGTTCGGAGATCAGCCTTGGTGTTATTTGGAGCCTCCTTACATTTCCATACCCGTTGGCCCGGAGCCTCCACATTCCTTCGTTGGACTGCAGTGATTGGTATCAAATGCATTTTGCTTAAGTGGATGGAATCGGAGGCTCCTGACTATTCCCTTTGGCGTAGTCACATGATTACGTTGCTTTCTTGGGAATGGAGAGGAGTCCAGGACATTTCTTCCTTGCCTGGAAGGGCCTTCCAACAAATTTGGGAGCCCTTTTGGACCACATTGTCTCCGGTGGCTCGTAGCCGCATTTTGAACTGTTAGGCCCCTGGTATTTGTCTTTTCCATTGTTTACTCTGGGTTTGTTTGGCATCAGTGAGAGTGGGAGTGGGGGGTTGGGTTGTGGGATGGGTTGGTTGGGTGGGTTTACTAGATTTTTGTGTAAATTTTGGAGCTCCTTGTTCTTCTTTGTACTTGTTTCTGATGGTTGTATTTGACGATAATATGATGTTTAACATATTCCATATATATATCATGCCTCACTCATGTCTCTCCATTATATAATAGGTTGAGGATTTGAAGAAAAAAGGCCGAGAGCTTAGGCTCCATCATCCTGCGTGGGTGTGGGCTGTAAGGCGTAATCTGGATAATACCCCAGGTATGTTACAGTAAAATATAGGTGGGGTGTAAGATGTGCATTCATATCTCTGTTGACTAATAATGTTTTTTAAACATTAACAATTCTTCATATACTTCTGACACTACATGCATTTATTTCTTCAGATGAGAGTGAGGAGGAAGAGAAGGAGCAGGATGAGGTTGATGAGGAGGAGGAAGAGGAAGATGCCCCTATCTCTGACTGCCCCTTCCTTATCCCACGGTGATGCCCCACTTCCCAACCCCCTTCCACCTCCGCCCAGTCCCACCCCACTTCCCAACCCCCTTCCACCTCCGCCCAGCCCCGCCCCACTTCCCAACCCCATTCCATCTCTGCCCAGTTCCGCCCCACTTCCCAACCCCCTTCCACCTCCGCCCAGTCCCGCCCCACTTCGCAAGCCCCTTCTACCTCTGCTCAGTCCCATCCTACTTCCCCCCACCGACGCCCTCGACCACCCTTTTCCAAGATCCCCCTCCGAAAACGCCCCAAACCCAGCCCTGCCCCTTCATTCCCAATGCCCGTTTCCCCCTCCTTCCCACACCCTAAACCCCAGTTCTGTTTAGAACTTTTCCCCCCAAATCATCCCTCTGTCATCACCTCTCCCCCATCCCTCCCACATACCTCCATGAGTCCTCCCTCAACCCCCATCCTGGACAGATTCAGCGACCTCTCTGTCCAGTCCGGTAAGTGTTCCGATATTTTGATTCTGTAATTGTTTTTTTTCAAATTCTTTATTCATTTTTAAAACTTATATCAAGTGTACAATTAATAAAAACATTTAAGATTAAATGCATCACTTGAATTTTCCTAATATAATATCAAATGCATAGGTTAATTCCCTTCCTATGTAACAAACAGAACCAAGTTTGTCTCATAGATACTGCCACTGTACACTTCATCTGCCAAGACCAAATTCTTGGCCATTGAGATGCTGACTATGTAATTGTCTTTTCAATTTCCAACTGCTTATAATGCTCTTTTACATTGCAGATATATTGACATCCCCCTCCTCCTCCCATGTGTCAAAATTCCCCTTCCCCATTCAAAGCCCCAGCCGTTGTCCCACCTGTTGTACCCCCCTCCGTCGCTCCACCCGAGATTGTGGGACTAACCCCGCACCACCAACCACCCCTGTTGCAGCGACCACTATTGTGGCTCATGCTGCCACCAACACAGATCCTTTGCCCAGTTCAGTATCACCATTCATATGGTGGTGGAAACCATGTTAGCGGGTGTGGAAAACATCCAAGACTTCGCGGAGGAGACCGTCACAACCATCCGTGACGTGACAGGGGCACTACGGATCTTGCTAGCAAAACTTCATGGTGTCCCTCCCACCCCGCGAATGGCTCCCGCTGTTACTGAGGGAGCTGCACTCTCTTGTCACCACTCCTCCCATCCCTTCTTCCTCCCCCTGCCTCACTCCCTCTCCCTCCTGTCCTTAGCCCTCCTTGAAAAAAAACCCAAAAAAAGTAAAAAAAACAATTCCCACCCCTTCTTCCTCCCCCTGCCTCACTCCCTCCCCTCCTGCCCTTAGCCCTCCTTGAAAAAAAAAAGTAAAAAAAACAATTCCCACCCCTTCTTCCTCCCCTCTTCATCCACCCCCTCCACTCCCACCCCCTCCACATCTGTTCTCCACTTACCCACGCCTTCTCACCTACAGCCACTGGTCTCCAGCATGAGGACTCGCCTGCCTCCTACCGTCTCGTGGGATCTGCTATCCTCCTGTGAATGGCTCTTTCCCTCTCCCTCTCCCTCTCTCTCCCTCTCCAGACTGTTGCTTCCTATCCCTCACAACAGTGTTTTCTTTCCCCTCCAGCCTCCTGTGTTGCAACAGCTGCGACAACAACTTCACAATTCAGGTCTCCAGCATCATGACTCGCCTGCCTCCTACCGTCTCATGGGATCTGCTATCCTCCTGTGAGTGGCTCTTTCTCTCTCTCTCTTTCCCTCCCTCTCCCGGTCCAGACTGTTGCTTCCTATCCCTCACAACAGTGTTTTCTTTCCCCTCTGGCCTCCTGTGTTGCTGCAACATTGATGCCGCCACTAACTAATTCCATGAACAATCAAGTCTCCAGCATCATGACTCGCCTGCCTCCTACCATCTCATGGGATCTGCTATCCTCCTGTGAGTGGCGCTCTCTCTCTCCCGGTCCAGACTATTGCTTCTTATCCCTGACAACAGTGTTTTCTTTGCCCTCCAGCCTTGTGTGTTGCTGCAGTATTCATGCCGCCACTAATTCCATGAACAATCAAGTCTCCAGAATGAGGACTCGTCTGCCTCCTATCGTCTCATGGTATCCTCCTGTGAGTGGCTCTCTCTCTCCCTCCCGGTCCCAGACTGTTGCTTCCTATCCCTCACAACAGTGTTTTCCTTCCCCCTCCAGCCTCCTGTGTTGCTGAAGCATTGATGCCGCCACTAACTAGTTCCATTACCAATCAAGTCTCCAGCATGAGGACTCGCCTGCATTCCACTGTCTCAGCTCCCATGTCTGGACTTGGCTTGCCAGCTCTCCTTCGATGATCAGAAAAATGTGACATCATATCTATGATACTTTTAAAAAGACATTTTAATATACAGTTTATTGAAAATAAGGCACAATTGCGTACAGGATAAATGCAAAACCTTATCAAACATAAGTGTTAATTTACATGGCTGTGTCATGCCCAGAGACAGCAGCACAGCACAGAACTAGGTAGAATTTGTAAAGCTACAAGATTGACAGCTTATCTTGTTTAGAGATCTTTTTAATAGAGTAGAACACTTATCGTTCTTAATCATTTAAGTATAAATTAGATGAAATGTATAGAGGTAATATGTTAACATCTTTCCTTTCGTGCACACACAATGTGATTGCTATATAAGGTGAACACCTGGCGTAATTTTAGTCACCCATATCCCTGTATGCCTCTTGTAAGGAGATGCGCATCTAGTTTGCTTTAAATCCCAGAACTACTTACCATTAATAAAACAGGGACACTGGCATGAGAATAATCTTCTTCAGGAGGTATAAAATCCCACTCCTCAAATGCACTCCGATATCACCAATAATGAAGAGATTCAAAGACCTCACAGTGGAGCATGGTATGTGTTCCCACTCCTATATTTTTTACTATGTAAATGTAATCGGTACTTACTGAGCAAGGGGTCAAAGCACTGGTGGTGAACATTTCCATTTAACTGTCCATTTCTACAATATTCCTGTGCTTGCCCTTGCAGTCATAATATCTCTGTTGACTAATAACTTTTTTTTTAGCATTAACAGTTCTTCATTCAATACATATATTTCAGACACTACATGCCTTTATCTTTTTCTTTCTTCAGATGACAGTGAGGTTTGGGAACAATATTTTCTCATTGAATGAGAAGTACTCTGTTAAACAAAATACTTACGCGCAACAAACATATATATAAACCGCGCATGTATTTAATACGTACTTCCTGAGTGCAGTATCAAGGCACTAGCATTGAACAGGTGCACGAGTTTGCTCCACGCCCTGTCCATTTGTCCGATATTTCTACGTTTCCCCTTGATGGGGAACAGCAGCTTTGCATTGAGTGAGAAGTACTCAGTTAATCTGAGTACTTCACGCTCGGAGAATTTGGGCTTGTGCACACAAAATCCATGATAGGAAGCCATCTTCTCTGTGAATCTATGACGTTTTTGCAAAGTATTCAGTTAATCTAAGTACCTCACCACCAACCACCCCTGTTTCAGCGACCACTATTGTGGCTCACACTGTGGCTCCCGCTGCACACACACACCGGCTGAATGAGAGCCAAAGAGTCAGTTTTCTCCACACTCTGTCCATTTCTCCAATGTTCCTGTGCTTGATGGGGAACAATACTTTAGCATTGAACAAGAAGTACTCAATATGTATATATGGACTAGATTTATGTATATATCTCTGTATATAATCTTTTATGGTTCATAGTCTTTTACATCCTCCAGTTCAAACACTGAAGCTCAAGGCTTAACTATTTTATACCTAAAGCATACAGAATACTTCTCTTTCTGTGAATTTAGGCTTTCGCACTGGAGTTTCATCCACTCCCTGTGAATTTCTACAATGTTCCTATGCTTAACCTTGCAGTCGTAATATCTCTGTTGACTAATAATTTTTTTAAGCATTAACAGTTCTTCATATACTTCTGACACAACATGCATTTATTTCTTCAGATGAGAGTGAGGATGGGGAACAATAATTGTCTTTTCAATTTACAACTGCTTTTAATGTTCAATTCTCCAATATTCCTGTGCTTGACCTAGATGAGGAACAATACTTTCTCACTGACAGAGAAGTACTCTATATGTACTATATTTATGTATGTATGTATGTATGATTATAATTTTTTTACATCCTCCAGTTCAAACACTGAAGCTCAAGCATACAGAATACTTCTCTTTCTGTGAATTTAGGCTTTCGCCCTCATCAGCATCCTATTTTTTGACCATGTAATTGTCTTCAATTTCAAACTGCTTATAATGCTCATTATCATTCAATGTTATTATTGTAACCAGACAGACTTCGTGCCTGCCCTGGTTCCAGATAGGGTTCCTATTAAGACTCCCGGTAAAACCCAGAAAGGAGTGTCTAAAGGTTGTCCTAGGAAGAATCTGGCTGATCCTCAGCCTGACCACCAGAGGGAGTTGGAATCTCCTGAAAGTTTCCTAGACCTGCAATATCCAGGGCACCACAGGAGGAGCTCTAGAGCTACCTTGAAGACTGCTGAATCAGCCAGGCTAGGGCGTAGCCCAATCAGTATAAAACCAGCAGCTGTGTACAAGCAAGGAAGCAGGTTAGGGAGAAGGTTGGGACCTTTGCTCCCTGCGAGTCTCCTTGGGCCAGGCAAGAGCGAACCAGTTACACCCATGGAGGTGCAAGAGGCTGGAGATATCCTGGAAGAATCTGTAGCTGACCTGGAACTTCCAATGGAGACTAATAACCTGCCAGAAGAAATGAGCTTGGCTGAGGAAGCCATGGAAGTTGGTTTGTCCACCAGCTGTACCTGCTAACAATTGAAGAAACAGTGAGTGCATTTTGTTCAGCTTTCTTTGTTTGAGAGACTGTTTGAATGAAGCTGAACCTTGGAGGACTTTCTTTTTTACTGTTTTGCATTTTGGTTGAAGCTGATAGTGCCTGAACTGAGGGAGAGGTTTGCTATAATCTGGGAGGGAAATTTGAAGCTGTTATATGCTGAAAAGTAAAGCAAACCTGAGGCACTCTCCTTATCCTGACAGTGCAAGGCTTGGCTGTCAGAGGCTTCTTTGAAACACTAGCAATAGGGCAGCCAGTGCCTTAAACCCTATTGTATTATTCAGTGTTTGGAAGGAACTAAATTGCCCTGTTTAGTAGCAGGATTAATTGAGAGCTAAAGAAAACATAAAACCCAGTTGGGTGAAGAAAAAAAAAGGAAAAAGTATTCTTTTTTTTTTTTGCTTTTATTTTATGTTTGGACTGTGCATTACTCTTCTTAGTGAACTTGGACTGAAGATATCACTTACCTGTTTTGGAGTAGGACTTCTAATAAGCCTGCCCTTATTACTTTGAGGAAAATAAAACCTGAATTTTCTTTTACTGCTCATGCTGAAGAATTGTGGTTTATTTTTGCTTTTGGTTCTTGGTGTCATTCTTGGACTGCAGGGTGACTCCAGTCTGGGTCACACGCAGGTGTCATTGGTGTGTAATCACTGTATGTGCTGTGGAGTCTTGCTCAGACCACAGTCCCGGTTACATTATTCACTGTTCACGTCATGTTTACTTGTGTTCAATAATACTTACTTTGCATTTAACTTTGCCCTGGGGGACCTATGTTATCCATTCTATATGTTCACTGTATTATGCTTTCTTCAATAACAGTTACCCAGAAATAAAAACATTATAATGCAACTACTGAGTCCAGAATTTATTTTAGCCTCACAAACTCCAATGAGATTATGAACTTATAATGACTGAGGTTGCCATTTAACAAATTGGTTATTATTCTCTTTTAACATATTAAGACACTTCATAAAATTAATAACTAGAAGGCTGCAAACAAATTGTGGACAGTTTTGTTTGGTTTTTATTCGGGGGTGGGGTGGGGGATGGGGGTTCAGTGAAGCTTGTCTTTAATCTTTGGAATCTGTTGGGCCTGAAGACAACTGAGCGTGAAGATGACAGAGCGTGAAGACACTTGTTGTAAGTTTGAAAAGAGATAATGATCTTCATAAACACTTAAAACATATATTCTGTCATGTAAAGATCATTAAGCGAATTCAGCTTTACAAAATTTTGAGAATTCGTACAACAAACATATCATGCAAAACAAACACAAATAAATGATTACTTAGAAATAATGAAACTTAGCATTTGACAGATGGATCAGATGAATAGACACTGCAGGCATCAGGCTATGGGCATTTTATTATGACCCCATTGCAAACACCCACTATGCCCATTTACCTTCCACTATTACAGATCTCACATTCCCTAATGAATGTGTCTGGTAATGGGACAAAAACACCTGGGTCAAAAATTGTGAACTATCCCAAAATCTCCAGCCTGGAACTGGGTAACTTGGCCACCCTGTTACTTTGATTTATTAAACTCTTTTTCCAAATAGAGAATGACACAGGGACACAGGAACTCAATTTCCCCATCCTGTCCCTGCGAGTTATGTCGCTGTCCTTGTCCCTGTCCCATTCCTATCAGCTCTGCTTTAACTACATAAGCCTCAAACACTTATGACTTTAAAGTGTTTGAGGCTTGTGCAGATGAGAAGCTTAGGCATTGTGGAATGAGGCACTATGACATCTGGTTCTGGTAACCGGTCTCACAGTCCCCCCAAACCTCCCACAACGCCGGCACGAACTCTATTAAGTAAAGTGGTGGTGGTGGGGGGTTCCCCACCAACACCCCCCGTCGGAACCCTTGCGCTCAGTTGTCTGCGCTGGGTTGTCAGCGCGCCTCAGTTTTCTCCTGCTCACCTGCCGGCGCTCACTTGTCTCTTGCTCAGCTGTTCTGCGCTCAGTTGTCTTGCCCTCAATTGTCTTGCGCTCACCTGCCAGCGCTCAGTTGTCTTGCGCTCAGATGTCTTGCCCTCAATTGTCTTGTGCTCACCTGCCGGTGCTGTTGTCTTGCGCTCAGATGTCTTGCACTCACCTGCCGGCGCTCACATGACTCTCGCTCAGTTGTCTCACGCTCAGTTGTCTTGTGCTGTTGTCCCGCTCGTGTACATTACAGAAAATAATTTGCGCTCAATTGTCTTGCACTTAATTGTCTTGCGCTAGCTTGTCTTCGCGCTCAGTTGTCCTCGCGCTCAATTGACTAGCGCTCACTTGTCTTACACTCAGTTGTCCATGCCTCTTTGTCCGCGCGCAATTGTCTCGCGCGATTGTCTCCTCTGTTGGATGAAGAAACAAACAATGAAGAAATGAAGCATAAGATAAAAACATAATACTAAATTTAATTGAGATTGAAGTAATTCCAAATGATATGCCAAGAGTAGAAAGTGCAATTATTTTAGGATATATATTTTTCATATTGCATTCCTTTTTAACATATTCCCAATTTGTAAAACCACTGCTTTATTGTTTTTAAAGAAATATGGAAGGTATATGATTCTTTTATAGATTTCCAAAGTGTTCTCTTTCTAGAAGAACTATTCACTTTTGGCTTCTGAATATCTGTAGCTATCTCCAATTCTAAGTCTTCACTTTCAGAAGGTCTTTGGCAAATGTGCTTGTTCCTTGTACTTGCAGGCAATTGCATATACTTTAAGTTAGGTCTTTGCCCAAGCCTTTCATACTTTCCACTTCTGCTCACTTTCCTGAAAGAATAGTTTTGAGGACCAGGGCTGACCATGAGCCGTTTTGTAAACATATAATTGGAAATGGTTTGAATTCCTTGATCTACCTTTAAAATTTTGCTATTTGTGGAGTCATTTACTTTCTGCTGTGGCTGCCTTGAAAATTCACAATTTCTCCCTTGAATCTGAGTATTTACTGTATTATAATTTCTGTTCTCTTTTTTAATTACATTCCTACTTTCTCTTCCATTCTCCTCAGCTGGTAACACTGGGAATGCAGGGGTATATGATCTTGAAGTCTGTGATGTATATAGATTTGGCTTAAATTTAACATGGTCATGATGAGTTATTTTATTGCCTCTGTATTTATATGTCCTGTTGTGAACTTTCATTTTCAAGGGAACATTGATTTCATTACTGTTTTCTTTAATTGTAGTTGCTTCGGTATAGGCTTTCTTATGTTTATTCATTAGATGTGGAAGATATGGGTAATGAAAGGAATTTGCAGATGTAGGCAGAAGGTAAGAACAGCAATTTGAATGTTGATAAGAAGATGTTATGGTTGTTCCTGAAGTATCATATTCAGAAATTTCTGAATATGGTACATGGTTTTGGGCCTGGGCATGAAATATTGCTCTGCTAAATCCTTCATTCTGGAAATCACAGAAAGCATTTGTGTGCTCTCCAGCCTTATTTCCAAAAGAGTGATACTCATGATAGAAAGATTTTTTTGCATTGGGAAAACACATAACTTCTGTTCTGAATGAATTAAGTGCATCAGTAATTTCTAATTCATCCTCTACTACCATTACTTTTTGCTGTGTTTGCTGGTTGATGAAATCAGATATATTACTTTGCTTCTCTGCAGCATCCCGGTTTGATCTCTGCAAATTATATTTTATCATTTCCCTCAGTTTCCTTGCAGTTTCTCTCTTCTCCTGAGTTTGGATAATTTTATACATATTGTTAGATTCTACAACATGTGTTGGCATTATACCGGAATTCATTATTATTTTCTGCAATAAGTGTACATTAAGTTGGTGCTTCTTAATTTCTTCTTTTCCATATGCATTGTTTTCTATCATTGATGAGAGAGAAGAGCCTTTTTCTCTGTGTGTGATTTCTGGTTTTCCTGGAAGCATTAATGATGACATTTTGAATCCTTCTTGAAAGTAAGAACCATTGCCTTCTATTTCAACATGCTTTACAATTTTATCTGTTTTATTTGTTCTTTTCAAGTTCTGTATACAGTGAAAACAATGATATCGAGGCACATGATCCACAGATGAACCTGCCATAGAATGACTTGATATTTTATACCTAGGGAATACAACAAGTTGAGAAGAAGTATACTTATGCTGCTTTTCATTACTGCATAGTTTATCAAGGCTATGATTTACATTTTTTGATATATAAAAACTTTTCAGACCATTAGAACCTAATTGTTGATTGCATTTTATTTTATTGAAACTGTACTCCAGACTGTCATTGATATGTTTTTTATTAAATGGTCCATTGTCAATAGGATATAATTTTACATACTTTATTTGATTAGAGGTACAGTGGTAATTTTTCTTGCTCAGATGACATTGACAGCAAACATCTTCAAATATTGTTTTTCTCATTCTTTGCCCAGCCTTTTTAGCAGCAGCTTTACTAAATAAATATCTGGACTTTTGCACCATAGGAGGTAGTCCAAAATATTCTTCAAATTGCTTCTTTCTTAAATGAAAATCTAAGGTCATTCTTTCCTTTAATTTACTTTTGCATATGTCATTTAGTCCTGATATACCATATAGCACTGGAGATTTGTCAATAAAAGAATTATGAACAAGCGGAGCTGGTGGAAAGTCACTTAGTGTAATAGATCTAGTAATATCAAACAGCAGGTTCAAGTGATTGCGATACTCTGCTTTTTGTTTTAAGTGGAAATCAATGGCAGCTTTGATTTCTGTCTTGTCATTTATATCAGGAAGCAGTTTTTTTGGCTGCTTAGTCTGATTAAAAACTTTCAAGTCTGTCTTTATTTTGTTAAAATCACTTTCAATATCCCATTTTGTTTGTACAAGTTGTTGTGTTAATATTTTCGCATCATATAGTTTTAATTCTTTTAACATTACATCATAAGTGGCAGGGGCTACTTCAGGTCTATTGGGAGCAATCATTTCTTGATTGTTTTCTAAAGGTTCACTTTTTATGTTCATATTATTGCTTAGTTTTAGACACATATCATTCAGTGGTGGAAAAGGTGGCTTAAGAACCTGCAGCGATTGCTGAACCAAAGGTGGGAAACTCCAATGCTGCTGTTCAATTAGCCTTTTAATTTTTTTTCCAAGATTTGTCTTTGTATTTGAATCAAGGAATGGTAGACCATTAACAATAGGGATTATAATAAAGTTTGCTTTTAACACTTGTTTAAGAGTTTGTACTTTTGGAGCAGATGGAGCCAATTGTTCTAATGATTGTTGTATTGCCAGTGGTAGTCCCAAGTTGTGTTCTAGATTTTTACATTTGATATGATATTCTAACTTCTTCTGAATATCTCTGGAAATAAGGGAAACTTTACTTCTTGTTGATTCAATCAGAGATCCAGCTGTGTTGATTGTTAAACACTGAGAATAGCTTAAAAGGGTCACTTTTTGTGTAGGCCAAAAATATATAGGAAAATGTCTATGGAGAAATAACAGATGTTTATGTTTTATATTAAGATTTATGTGATTCAGAGGCTTTTGTTCTATGAATGGTAAAAATGTACTTCTAGCTCTTCTAGGTTTTTCTCCAGGATAAAACAATTTAGGAAATGTATATTTTTTTCCTGAATACACAGATGTGTTGGAACTCTGCATCAGGGCTGGATTTGTTTCACTTTTTATTTCCAAACTTTTTATTATCAAATGCATTTCCAGTTTGTCTTTTTCCTTTAGTGTTTTCCAGTAAATTTTGCAGAGGTTTGATTCTGATCTGGTACCTAAATCTGTATTGATACCAGCAATATTTTTAAATAAGTCCAATAATGTCATATTTTTTATTTCATAAGGGGCAGGTACAGTTTTAAGCTCATTGCTTACATGAGTTTGAGAAAATATGTCATGAATTGGTAGAAGAGGCATAAATTTGCTTAACGAATTATGCACTCTTTTGGGGAGCGCCAACATTTTATTTATTATTGCTTTCTTTTGATGTATCTCAAGGTATTGTTTGGTTTCTTTTCTAATAAATGGTAGTTCACTTACATTCACAAGCACCTGTGTTGTTGAATACAAGCTATCTTTAGATTTAACTGATGGGGCAGGAGACATAAATGAATTCAGGGAGTTCTTTATCTTTCCTGGAAAGCCCCACTGGTCTTGAAGCTTTTTCTCTCTGATATGCCATTCCAAGTGTTCTATGCATTTTTCCATTTGCACTTGCCTTTCTGAATTTCCTTTGACTTGCTCTGCCATAAATGGGTTGTTTATTTTCATGAGCTCACTCATATTTCTTTTGCTGTTAATTATCAGGCACATGGATGGTGCTATAGGAATCATTTTCCTTAGAACCTCCAGACTTGGAAGTCCCCAGAGAAAGACAAGGTATTTATGATATATGTTAATGTTTATATTATTCATAAGATGTGTTTGCACAAATAAGAGAACTTTACTTCTCTTCTTCGCTATAAAATCTTCAGGATGGATTATATTTGGTAAGTTCCTTTTTCTGTAGAAATACTTTGTTTTATACGATTCATTAGCCTCTACAGGTATTATTCCCATAGTAATTTCAAGAGCTTTCTTTGTAAAATGTTTACATAATTCATCATTATTTTCATATGACATTTGGATGATGGAGGGCTGCACTGTTTTTGTTAATTTTGAATATGCTGTTACAGGTGGGTCACCTGTATATAATTGTGCTCTGAATTGTAAAGGTAAGACATGTGTGAATTTCTTGACTCTATCCTGTTGAGAGGTCTTAATGAGATCTTTAGTGCTTTCAAAGTGAAAAAATGGCTTTTGCATAAGCAGTACCTGAGACTTAACTTGGATTAATGATTTTTCTACTTTTTGGCATATTCCATATTTCCTTTCAGCTATCATATTTTTTATATGAGTTTCAAACTGATAACGTGTTTTGCCCATGATGAAACACAGCTGATTAGTGAACATGGTCACAGTTATTTGTGGGTATATACTGTAATTTTTTTTAATTGGTTTTGGTGCTGGTGGCATAAAAGCATTGAGAAATATACTTATCATTGGCAAACCCCACAAATGTTGTAATATTTTCTTTTGAATGTGCCATTCCAAATGCTTTCTGACATATCTTTGCATAAATGATGTATCTGTGTCAGTAATTTCAATAGCACTTGTACTTGCACTAAGCTGAGGAAAACTTGGTCTTTTAGGAATCATTGTTTCTAAAGACTTTCCATATAAGGAATGAAATCTCCACATAAACCTCAGGTATTTATGCTTTATGCTCATATCTAAAAAAATTATTACATGTGGTTCCACAAATGGAAAAAATGTGCTTCTAACTTTTAAAATATTGTTGCCAAGATCCTTCCATTTTGGGAGTATTTTCTTTTTCATGGCATAAGCTATTTTGTAGGATTTTGTAACCAGTACAGGTAATAGTACTAATTTAGTATCAAGAGATTTTTTGGTGAAATGCAGATCTATATTATTCTCTTCACAGATCTGGAAATTAGGTTTATTTAGTTTTTGATTAATTCCTGAATAAACTGGTTTGGTTTCAGGGGGTACATATGTATCATGAGTCAGAGAATCAAAATTATACTGTTCTTTGTTCCTACATTTGATCCAACTTTGTGGATACTTTTGTTCTTTTATTTGAATAAGCTCGTGTTGTGTTGAAGGTCCAAGAGCGATGTGATTGAGGCATTCAGTTATCTTTTTAGAAACTCCCCATTTTCTCTGAATTTTTATTTTCTTGATATGAATGTCTAGGACTTGAATGCATCTTTCACTGAGAAATGTTATTTCACCATGAAGGTTTCCTACCTCCTTTGTTTGCTGAGCATTGTTCTTCAGTCTAAACAGTTTTAATGGAGCTGACATCACTGTACTCAGAGACTTCTGTAGCTGTTGTGACAAATTCAACTGGTGGTCCAGTTTCTTCTGTTTAATATTTTGTTCTAGAATATCTCTGACTTTCTGTGAAATGAAAGGTGTACCCACATCTGTGACTTTAGTTATAGTAACAGGAAAGGAAGATATTGTCCATAATTCTGAGGCTTTAGGAACCATTTTTTCAAAAGACACTTTACAGTTATTTGCAATACCCCTGAGAAACTGAAGGTATTTCTGTTTTATTGTCAGATTTATTTGGTTTATAGTGTATTGTTCCATATACAGAATTTGTTCACATCTTGGTACTCCGAATCCTTTGCCCTTTTGCTTAAGTTTTGGTAGTAAAATTTTTCTTTGTGCAAAATTAGCTTTCTCATAGGATATTTTTACATGTCTTGGAGCAAAGCTGATTTTAATTTCAATAACTTTCCTAGAAAGATGATATTCTAGAAGGTATTTTGTTTGTGATGAGATACTGTTTTCTTTATGGTTAATGTTTTTAAAATAAAAATGCAAATTTTGGAGCATCACTTCATCGTTTGCATGTCTAATAACTGGTGGAAAAATGCACCTGTTAGGAATATATCTGTAGTTTTCAGAAAATTCATGCATTTTTAATTGATTTTGACTTGATGGATATGTAAATCCATGTTTTAGGTATGTTCTCTGCTCATATGTTTTAAGAGGAGGCAGTGGGGGAAAAAGTGGATCAAATGTCACCCTTCTTGTGCAGTTGTGTTTTAATACCATTTTCTCTAAACACATTTCCAATTTATTAATGTGATCTCCATTTATAATAGGCACATTTGTTTGTACAATATTTTCCATGATAGGTATTTGAGGTTGAAATGGTGTTCTGTTAGGACACATCTGATGATGGTATACAATATTTTGCTGAAGAGTGAATTCAATATTGCTAATTTGATCCATGCTGAGTACTGGAGTATCAGTTTCAGCTATTATCTTATCAGTTAATTGTTCTTTTCTTTTAGATAATGGTAGAGATTTTAAGCCTTGTAAATTATTTTTTCCACTTTGTAACCCACTATGTATTTGAAGAAAGCTTTTTGCAACACTCATTTCTAAGGCTTTTGTTTCATCAGGAACACCAACAGATAAGTTATATATCTCAGTTATGTCCTGCTCTTCTTTGAATTGGTTTTGTTGTTGTTTATCACATTCTGCTATTTTGGTTGTGGCTTGGGATTCCACTATTTCTATTGGAAATCCATATACTGGATAAAGTGCTCTTCTTCTCAGGAGTGCCTCTAAATCCTGGATTCTGTCTGGTTTCTCCACAGGGATAACCTCTTGATCAGAGAGAGCATGGGCAGTAGACAATGTAGAATAAACCTTGAATTGGTTAGTTTTAAATTTGATTGATGCTAATGTGTCTATTGTTGAAGAGTTTATACTTGATTGTGATACAGGTCTTGATGGCTTTATTATTTTAGAGCTACCTAACAGGGAGACATATGATGATTTTGTTTTTCTTACAGCTGAAGAGCCAAAGTGATGGTTTTCAGAATCTGAGCTACAAATTTTTATCTCTGATTCCAGGAAAGATAGAAATGGTTTCACATGAAAAGTTTCAATATCTGACTCTAAATCTGAAATAAGATTAAAAATCTCTGAAAGAAGGGAAGAATATGAAGGGCTAGAAGTGCTTAACAGTCCTGTTCTTAAGATGATGTCTGCTGAAATGTCTTGATTTGACTGATTCACGAGATTCATTATTAAAGAAGAGCTAAATGATGTTGATGTAGAATTGTCTTGCAAAAGTTAGTTAGATGTATTAATGGCAAATGTTTATGCCTTCTTGTTGACTGTAGAATTCTTTTTAAACATAAAAAAAAATCACTGTATGGTAAAATTCTCTTTCAGTAACATTAAAATGCTTAAATGATCCTTGTAAAGTTTTCAGAACTACTTGTTAATGGAGAAACATCTTGGCAGATCCATGAATACCAGATATGCTGCAAAGTAAAAAAAAAAATAGTGTTATATATTGATTCTATTTGTATTTAAATTAAAAGAAATAAATGTACTAAAGTTTTTTTCATTTTGGGGATAACTTTCAAAGTGCTTTAGGACAAAGATTGCACATACCTTTTACCTGCAAACTTTGTACCAACTCTCAAAGCAAAAGTATGAGTGAATTCTGTACAAAACAGTATTTACAAGCATGGTATCTTACTTTCCGTTACCTATTCCTTAAATTCCTTTCCCTTAATGTACATTCTTTCCTCTGGAGCTTTTGGCAGTAGATTCCAAACTAAGTACTATGGCCACCGCAGCAAACACATGGTTACTGCAGCATATTTTCCCCTCCTTCCTCTTGCTGCCACCCAAGCCAATGCTGCTGCTTCTCTAGATGACTGCAGCCATTGTGGGGCCGGATTCTACATTTGCATGACTGATAGTCCTGCTCCCTCAGACATCACTTCCTGTTCCGGGGCACAGCTTGCAGCCATGTGAATGAAAGAGTCCTGCCTTGTGGTGGCTGTAGCTTGCTGTGTCATTGCTGGTCTAGAGAAGTAGCAATGGCAGGAGTGTGTGTTTGCATGGGGTAGGGGGGCAGAGAAGAGGTAGATGCTGGATAGGGGGGGAGATGACAGAGAGAGGGATTAGACTAGATGGAAGAGGAGAGAGAGAGAGAGAGAGAGAGAGAGGGAGGGAGGGAAGAAGCTAGATGGGGGAAGAGAAAGAGGAAAGACCCTGGATGGATGAGGGAAGAGGAGGACGGCAGAGGCTGAATGTAAAAGGAGGAGAAGGGCAGTGGCTAGATGGAAAGGGGATGAGAAAGAGGACACCCTGAATGGAATAGGGAGAGAAGGAGGAGAAGAAAGTGGAAAGAGACTAGAAAAAGAAGGAAGACAGAGGCTAAGTGGAGGTGAGGAGAGGAGGCAGTGTCTGGAAAGCAGTATACTGTATACTAATGCTCGAAGTATGCGAAACAAGATTCTGGATCTAGAAGATGTGATAGAAGAAGATGAGTTGGATATAGTGGTGATCACGGAGATGTGGTTCATGGAGAAACATAACTGGGATGTAGCTATACCGGGCTATAATCTATTCAGCAAAGACAGGGTGGGAAGAAAAGGAGGAGGGAGTAGTTTTATATGTTGAAGTTCATTTTAAAGTCACACAATTGCAGGATTTGCAGGGCAAGAAGAACCACTGTGGATCAATTTGGAAAGAAGGAATGGTGAATATATTTACATTTATTTATATTTCCTCTCAAATACTGTCCTTTTGATCACTTTTCTCCTCAACAATGAATTTCCTGTCTAATTACTTCTCTTCTTCCCCTCTTCAAGTCAGTCAATTTGTACCTTTGCTTAATCTTTTGTAAACCGGATAGAACTTCACGGTATTGCGGTATATAAGCTATTATTATTATTATTATATATAGGCCTCCACAGATGGAAAAAAGTGGACAGAAATTTAATAGTAGACATTCAGAATATATCTAAAAACGGGTTTTACTAATAGGTGATTTTAATATGCCAGATGTGGATTGGGGTATCCCATTCTGGACCCTCAATCTCTCAACATTTTAATACATTCTCTCATCATATCTAAGCTTGATTACTGTAATGCACTGTATAAGGGTATTTGCCATAAAGATATCCATCGCCTACAATTGATACAAAATACTGCCATAAAAATTATCACAAACAGGAAAAAATTTGACCATGTCACTCCCCTATTAAAAAATGCACACTGGCTACCAATTCCACAACAAATCATATATAAAATAGCCATCCTCTTCTTCAGGTCTCAAAACACTAAAGAACCGGCCTTTATTCACAAACTTCTTATTCCACATTAACCTACAAGAGTTCTAAGATCTTCCTCTCAGCATCTTCCTTATACACCATCCTTGAAAATCATTAGCACATGTCGGGCCACCTCATTTGCAACTATGGACCCCACAGTATGGAATTCCTTACCATTTCATATCAGGGAGGAAAAAAAATTAGACAAATTCAAGGGAAATCTAAAGTGTTACCCCTTCCAAGATGCATATGACTGCAAAATAGACTTGGATTCAGCCAGAGTTGTTTTATAAACCTTATTCCGTAGCTTCCCTATTGTGGTTTACCTTTCATATATTCTTTACTTTTAAATTGTCGCTCTCCCTACTTTCCTATTGTTTTATGTTTGTCAAGTATTGTTTAGTGGGTATTTGTTTGTGTGGAGGGGCATAATAAAAAAACTGCCTAAGTCCCCTTTTAGCCTAGGCCCTAAACGCTGAAAGTAGAAGCAGGGAAAATGTCCATTCTCAAAAAAATGTCCAAAAGGAGGTTTTTTTTATTATTATTATTATTATTAGGTTCTTATATCCCGCCATACCCAAAGAGTTCTAGGCGGTTTACATTCGTTACATTAGGATCCGGTCTGAACCCGGATTTACAAAAATTTTTTATCGGAATTGGCCTGTCTCTACGTTCAGCTGTTTAAACGCCCAGACCACCACTACGTCTACACTTACAACAGAATACTGAACCAAAAAAAAGCCTAAGTCCCAAACGTCCAAAACCAGACCTTTTAGGCAAAGGAGGAGCCAGTCCTTCACCTATAAGCTGGATTCTGTAACCAGTGTCTGTCAAAAAGTACACCGGTTACAGAAACCAAAGCCCACATCCCCCCCAGCAAGGATCGCGGCAGGAGGGATGACTCATCTCCCCTGCCACGATAACGATCCCGATGTGCCACCAACCACAGCACGTCAGATCGCTATCGCTGCAGGAGGGATAGCCAATCTCTCCTGCCACAATCGCCCCCCTCTGACACGACCGGGGCAGGAGGGAACCCAAATCCTCCTGCCCGAACAACCCCCAACCTCCCTTACATGATCAGGACAGGAGGGAGCCCAAGCTTTCCTGCCATGGCGACCCCCTTACTCCCCACCCCCACTAAAATATGGGCAGGAGGGATCCCAGGCCCTCCTTCCCCGAACACCCCTCTGCCCACCGACCTGCAAGACCCCTCACTGATCCCGTGACTCCCACACACCCCCCTTACCTTAAGAACATTGGCTGGACGGATGGGTCCCAAGCCCGTCTGACCGGCAGGCCCGCCATCCTCAGAATGGCATGCCTTAGGGCCTTATTGGACCAGGTGCCTCAAGCCACACCCACAGGAGGGACCTTAGGCTCCTCCTGTGGTCAGGGCCTTAGGCACATGGGCCCAACGCAGCCCATGTGCCTAAGGCCCCACCCACAGGAGGGGGCCTAAGGCAACTGGGCCAATTCCGGTTGGTCCAGGTGCCTAAGGCCCCTCCTGTGGGCGGGCCTTGAGGCACCTGGGCCAATCAGACCCTAAGGCCCGCCATTCTGAGGATGGCAGTCCTGTCGGCAGGATGGGCTTGGAACCCGTCCATCTGGCCAGTGTTCTTAAGGTACGGGAGTGGGGTGTGGAGGTTGGGGTGGGGTCATTGTGGTGGGGGGTGTTCAGGGGGATGATCGGGGGTGCAGGGGGGGCCAGACATGGGGGGGCTTCTTTGGGGTAGGAAGGCCTGGAATCCCTCCTGCCCCAGTCGTGTCAGGGAAGGTGGAGATTATTCAGACAGGAGGGCTTGAGCTCCCTCCTGCCCCAGTCGTGTAGGGGAGGATGGGGATTGTTCAGGCAGGAGAGCTTGGGCTCCCTTCTGCCCTGGTCATGTCGGGAGGGGGGTGATTGCGGCAGGAGAGATTGGCTATCTCTCCTGCTGCGATAGCAATTGCCTCCCCGAACCGTGTCACTTTGGGGTGAGGATCACAACAGGGAATCTCCCCTGTCATGAACCTCACCCCGAAGTGACGTGGTTCGGGGGGTGGGCGATCGCTATCGTAGTAGGAGAGATGAGCCATCTATCATGCCGCGATCATTGCTGGGGGCATAGGTAGGTTGCCGGATCCGCTGAGCTGATCGCGGCAGCCACAGTCAGTTCAGTGGCCCCTTTTTTGGCACTTATACCTGTTTTGACTTGGTCTAAGTCAAACCATATAAGTGCCGACTAGGCAACCTGTCAAAAGGTTTGGTTATACCTACTGTGCGACTAATGGCCTGTTTTACAAAGTCACGCTAGCGGCTGCCGTGTGGCAACAGCCCCGAAACCCTTTAAATCTCTATGGGCTTCGGGGCCGTTAGCGCAGCACAGCCGCTAGTGCGGCTTTGTAAAATAGGCGGTAAGTGTAGGTCAGCCTACTTCACACCCTTTCCCCTCCTCTAAAAATGCCTCTTTTCATTCTATGCGTTTAGAGGCAAGGGAAAGGCCTTTGCTGGTTTTAAACCAGCTTTGGTTATGGGTACTTGGACGATCAGGTTTTTGATCGTCTAAATATCCATTTTTACCCACTTTTTAGGTGTTTTTTTTGTTTGATTATGAGCCCTTATTGTCTCCCCCTTTTTAATACAAATTGTAAAACACTTTAGAAGTCTTGATTTGCATTTTATCAAAATTTTAATAAACTTGAAATTATTGCAGGGTCTTCTAGAAGTAGGGAGATCATGGATTTTTTACAAGGAGAACTGATCCAGCAGTTGGTAGTAGAATATATGTGGGAAAGGGTCATACTGGACCTTGTGCTTACAAACGGGGAAAGTGTTTCCAATATTATAGTGCAGGGGTAGGGAACTCCGGTCCTCGAGAGCCGTAGTCCAGTCGGGTTTTTAGGATTTCCCCAATGAATATGCATTGAAAGCAGTGCATGCAAATAGAACTCATGCATATTCACTGGGGGAAAATCCTGAAAACCTGAGTGGAATACAGCTTTCGAGGACCGAAGTTCCCTACCCCTGTTATAGTGGGTGGTCATCTGGTATCCATTGATCACTGCATGGTATGGTTTAATATTAAGATGGGTATAGAGAGGGCTCATTCAAAAGCAAAGGTTCTATACTTTAAAAAACTAATTTTGTTTGGATGGAGGATTACGTCAAGGAATTGTCTGGATGGGAACATCTGGAAAGAGTGGAAATGCAGTTGGCAAAACTGAAAGGAGTAATTGTAAGAGCTACAAACATTTTGTGAGGCAAGTAAGTAAAAGTATGAGCAAAAGAAGGCTGCTTTGGTTCTCAAAAGTAGTAGCTGAGAAGATAAGGAATAAGAGGTTAGCTTTCATAAACTACAAGAGGATGGCAGAAAGAGGAAGACAGGCATAAATATCTGGAAAAGTTATGAGTGGTTGGTCATGTAGTCAGGAAAGCAAGGATGCAAATGGAAGAAAAAATAGCTGCTAGTGTAAAATGCGGAGACAAGACATTTTTTAGATGTATTAGCGATAGGAAGAAGTGCAATAGTGGCAATGTGAGACTCAAAGGTGAAGGGGAGAAATATATAGAAGCTGATGAAAAACAGGCTGAACTGGTTAACAAATATTTCTGTTCTGTGTTCACGGCTGATATGCCAGGAGCAGGACCACAGAAGATAAACATGAATAGGGATGGAGGAGTGGTAGACCTGTGGATTACAGGACCAGAGGCAACATGGATTCACTAGAGGTAGGTCTTGTCAGACAAATCTGATCAATTTCTTTGACTGGGTGACCAGAGAATTGGATAGAGAGAGTGCGCTAGATGTGGTGTATTTAGATTTTAGCAAAGTCTTTGACAGTGTTCCACATAGATGTCTAATAAATAAACTGAGTGCCCTCGGGATGGGTCCCAAAGTGATGGGCTGGGTCAAGAACTGGTTGAGTGGAAGGCAATAGAGGGTAGTGATCAATGGAGATCGCTCTGAGAAAATGGATGTTACCAATGGTGTGCCTCAAGGTTCTGTTCTTGGGCCTATTCTTTTTAACATTTTTATGAACGATATTGCTGTAGGGCTGTCAGGTAAGATTTGCATCTTTGTGGATGATACCATAATCTGCAATAGAGTAGGCATGCCGGATGTTGTGAATAACATAAAGAAAGACCTGGCGAAGCTTGAAGAATGGTCTGAGATTTGGCAGCTAAAATTTAATGCTAAGAAATGCAAGGTCAGTTTAGAGCAGGGGTGCTCACACTTTTTTGGCTTGTAAGCTACTTTTAAAATGACCAAGTCAAAATGATCTACCAACAATAAAATTTTTAAAAACACAAAGCACACTGTACACAGAGAAAATGTTAATTATCATTTGTATTCGGGGGGGTTTTCAGAGGTTAAGACAGATGACTTTAAAATATGCAATGTCACCTCAGTAACAACTATACAAAAATAGACAAATATACCGCCTCCCCTTTTACTAAACTGCGATAGCGGTTGTTAGCGCAGGGAGCTGCGCTGAATGCCCCTCGCAGCTCCTGACAATCATAGGCTCCCTGCGCTATAAACCACTATCATGGTTTAGTAAAAGGGGCCAAGGTACAAAATATAGACAACAGATATAAATTCTCAAAGTGGACACATTTTGATCACTAAATTGAAAATAAAATCATTTTTCCTACCTTTGTTGTCTGGTGATTTCATGAGTCTCTGGTTGCACTTCCTTCTTCTGTAAATCCAATATTTCTTTCTTTTTGTTTTTCTTTCTTTCTGCCCCCTCCCCTTTTCTTTTTATCTCTCTTTCCTTCTCTCTCCCCCTGCCACACCAAGCCATCGCACCAATTTCTCCACTTCCCCGATTCTTTTCGTACCCCCCCAAGCCCCCAGGCCATCAACTAATTTCTCCCTGCTGCTTCCCCGAGCCAGGTCAGGCGCATACAAACACCGGACTCACAAGACTTCACCTCTGACGTCAATTCTAATGTTGGAGAGGAAGTTCCAGGCCAGCCAGGCAGCGATTGGCTGGCCCAGAACTTCCTCTCCAATGTCAGAATTGACGTCGGAGGTGAAGTCTTGTGAGTCTGGCGCTTGTACGTGCCTGGCCTGGCTCAGGAAGGCAGGAAGAAAAAGATCGCAAAGGCAACGCGATCGATTCCCATTGCCTTTGCGATCTACTGGTCAATCGTGATTGACCATTTGGGCACTCCTGGTTTAGAGGATGAAGAACTTAGGTGCATGACAGAAGAGCGGGACTTGGGTGTGATTGTATGTGATGATCTTAACGTGGCCAAACAGGTTGAAAAGGTGACAGCAAAAGCTAGAAAGATGCTAGGGTGCATAGGAAGAGGTACGGCCTGTAGGAAAAAGGAGGTATTGATGCCCCTGTATAAGACTCTGGTGAGATCTCATTTAAAATATTGTGTACAATTCTGGAGGCTGCACCTTCAATAAGATATAAAAAGGATGGAGTCTGTCCAGAGGAAGGCTACCAAAATGGTGTGTGGTGTTCGTCATAAAGTGTATGGGGACAGACTTAAAGATCTCAATCTGTATACAGTAAAACCTTGGTTTACGAGCATAATTTGTTCCAGAAGCATGCTTGCAATCCGAAGCACTTGTATATCAAAGCAAATTTCCCCATAGGAAATAATGGAAACTCAAGACTATTTGTTCCACAACCCCAAAACTATAATACAAAATACTATACGTACTTGTAATGTAAAACCTCGATCATTTAGAACAGTCATTACACTCCCGCAGCATCAGAGAGAGAACCATCGGCTCAGTTATGATGATTTGACACGTGTATATTGTATGTACTCGTTTTGTAAGATTTTGTTAGTTTAGAACAATCACTACACTCTTGCTGTGCCAGAGAGAGAACCATCGGCTCAGTTGCGATGATGTGACTGTATACTGTGATGATGTATACTGTATATACTTGTATTGCAAGACCTTGCTTGTATATAAAATGTTTTGCTTGTCTTGCAAAACACTTGCAAACCAAGTTACTTGCAATCCAAGGTTTTACTGTACTTTGGAGGAAATGCGGGAGAGGGGAGATATGATAGAGACGTTTAAATGAAATGGATTTTCAGTGAGCATTTCCACCACTCGGCTAATAACATTTTTTAATTGAAAGTTGATTTGTCTATTATTATTATTTCTCTAGAGACGTTTAAATACCTAATTGATGTAAATGCGTATGAGTCGAGTCTCTTTCATTTGAAAGGAAGCTCTGGAATGAGAGGGCATAGGATGAAGTTAGGAGGTGATAGGCTCAGGAGTAATCTAAGGAAATACTTTTTTACAGAAAGGGTGGTAGATGTGTGGAATAGTCTCCAGGAGGAAGTGGTGGGGATGTAGACTGTGTCTAATTTCAAGAAAGCCTGGGATAGTCACATGGGATCTCTTAGAGAGAGGAAGAGATAATGGTTACTGTGGATGGGCAGACTGGATGGGCCATTTGGCCTTTATTTGTCATCATGTTTCTATCTATTGAAATTCCAGGGCTGTGCAGGATAGTGATGTTCTAGTGTCTTTGGTCTCTTAGCGATGTTATAGTGTCTTATGTTAAACTGAATGGCAGGGCCATTCAATCTATCTGCAGACATTCCCAGGGTCAGATTTGTTTGATTTAATATCCCAGAAAACTTTGTTTGCGCTCTGAATACAGCCAGCACACAGTAATGTAATGTTGACATTTTCTATACTTTTAAAAAATGTTTCAAGTGTATGGCCTGCAATACCTGTCCTTTACTTCTGCCCCTTCTTTAGACACAACAGTGGCCAGTTTGCCATTCTTTGAGGCCTCTTACCTCCAATCGTATATATTCTTCTATTATCAGCAGGCCCCCTTGTCCTACACAGTCTGGCTCCATGGCTATAGAGATAAGTGTGTTTGTATTGCATTTAATATTCTCTTTGGCATTTTTATTGTCAAATATATTTTATTGAGCTCAACAGTAAGAAGTAAAAGGTACATGATAACACAGAAAGCAAACTTACATTTTATCAGTAAGAAACACAACAGAAGTCACCCTCCCCCACCCACAACACCCCATAGGCCAACAGCAAAGTGAGCACAGAAGAGACAGAAACTACAATTCCCTCACCCCCCCCCCCCGTACCCACCCTAGTCTCCAGTCCTCCTTCAAACCCATCCCAAGATATCCATTCAGGAAAAGAAAACCAATATATACAAAGCAAACAGGTGTAATAAGTAGTCCAAAACATCAGATCAACCATTCAGGAGGCGGCTACGTGCCACCGGAGTCATAGTGTTCCAAAAAGGCTCCCAGGTATGTTGGAAAGTACGTCCAAGTAGTGAAGAAAAATCCTGTACATCTCAACGTTCCCACAGCAGAAGGGTGATCAGGCGACAGCGCCAGAGGGAATAGTCCGGACACGCCACCTCTAGCCACTTAAGCAAAATACACTTGAGGGCAATCACCACAGTCCACTGGAGAAATGCAGCAGTCCCCGGCCTCCGAGGGGAAAAATGAAGGGGAACACTAAAAAGAAACAATGGGGAACGATGAATAACTACATTCCAAATACTTTCAACAAAAAGAAAGATGGCCTCCCAAAAGGACTGAATAACTGGACAGGTCCAGAACATATAGAAACATAGAAACATAGAAAAAGACGGCAGATAAGGGCCGCGGCCCATCTAGTCTGCCCACCCCAATGACCCTCCCCTATTTAACTCTGTGCAGAGATCCCACTGACGATCCCATTTCCTCTTAAAATCAGGCACGCTGCTTGCCTCGATCACCTGAAGTGGAAGTCTATTCCAGCGATCATCCACTCTTTCGGTGAAAAAGTATTTCCTGGTGTCGCCGTGCAACTTCTCCCCCCCTGATTTTCCATGGATGTCCTCTTGTCACCGTCGGATCTTTGAAAAAAAAGAAATCCTCTTCTACCTCGATATGGCCCGTGAGGTACTTGAACGTCTCGATCATATCTCCCCTCTCTCTGCGTTCCTCGAGTGAGTATAGCCGCAATTTATCCAGCCGTTCCTCGTACGGGAGATCCTTGAGTCCCGAGACCATCCGTGTGGCCATTCGCTGGACTGACTCAAGCCTCAGTACATCCTTGCGGTAATGAGGCCTCCAGAATTGCACGCAATATTCCAGATGGGGCCTCACCATGGATCTATACAATGGCATAATGACTTCAGGCTTACGGCTGACGAAACTCCTACGTATACATCCTATGATCTGCCTAGCCTTAGATGAAGCCCGCTCCACTTGATTGGCAGTCTTCATGTCTTCACTGATGATCACCCCTAAGTCCCGTTCTGCAACAGTCCTTGCTAGGATCTCGCCATTTAGGGTGTAAGTCTCGCATGGATTTTGACTGCCGAGGTGCATGACTTTGCATTGCTTGGCATTGAAACTCAGTTGCCAGGTCCTTGACCATTGCTCCAATAGGAGTAGGTCGTGTTTCATATTGTTCGTTGTGCTCTTGCTTGTTATATTACATAGTTTGGCGTCATCGGCGAATAACGTTATTTTACCGCGAAGCCCCTCAGCCAAGTCCCTTATAAAGATATTGAAAAGGATCGGGCCTAAGACCGAGCCCTGTGGCACTCCGCTGATCACTGCCGTCGTTACGGAGGGGGTGCCGTTCACCACCACCCTCTGAAGCCTACCACTAAGCCAGTCCCCAACCCATTTTGTCAAAGTGTCACCTAATCCTATAGAACTCATTTTGCACAACAACCTGCGGTGTGGGACACTATCAAATGCTTTGTTGAAGTCCAAGTATACAATGTCCAAGGACTCTCCAACATCGAGCTTCCCCGTCACCCAGTCAAAGAAGCTGATCAAGTTGGATTGGCAGGATTTCCCCTTGGTAAATCCATGTTGACGGGGATCCCATAGATTTTCCTCGTCCAGGATCTTATCTAATTGGTGTTTGATTAGGGTTTCCATTAGTTTGCTCACTATAGATTTGAAACTCGCTGGTCTGTAGTTCTCAGCTTCTGTCCTGCAACCTTTTTTGTGGAGTGTAACGACGTTAGCCGTTTTCCAGTCCAAAGGGACTCTATCTGTACTAAGGGAGAGATTGAAGAGTGCGGATAGTGGTTCCGCCAGGACGTCCCTTAACTCCCTGAGCACCCTGGGGTGTAGGTTGTCTGGCCACATTGCTTTGTTAACCTTGAGTTTAGATAGTTTAGATAGAGTTTAGATAGCTCCAACGGCCACCCAACTAGCAGACCACTTCAAGAACAAGATCGCTACCATCAGAGCCTCCTTCTCCAATTCACCGACCCTCCTAGAAGAGATCATAATAAACCCAACAACTGATGAAGCCACTGCAGCCGACAGACACTGGTCCAACTTTAAAAAGGTGCAATGGGGGGACTTTAACCAACTCTACAATAAATATAGTCGAGCGTCATGCGACCTGAATAATTGCCCCTCATATTTACTAACAAATGCCTCCCCCAAATTTAGAGCTTGCCTATTGCAATGGATCCAAACAACGCTCACGGAAGGCCAATTCCCACAAGACCTAGGAGAAATCATAGTCACTCCAATACTGAAAGACCACAAAGGACCAATAGACACCCCTTCCAACTACCGACCCATAGCCTCTATTCCATTATATGTTAAACTAATAGAAGGTCTGGTTGCCCAATACCTCACCAACTACCTTGAAGACCACAACCTACTCCACCCAACTCAATCAGGGTTCAGATCCAACCACAGCACTGAGACACTGCTAGTCTCCCTTCTAGATACAGCCCGACAACACCTTAGCAAAGGAAGAAGGATGCTGATAATTCAACTAGACCTCTCAGCCGCATTTGACCTGGTTGACCACAGTATACTTCTTCAGATATTAGAAGCAATAGGGATCTCAGGCGGAGTATACAATTGGTTCCAAGGATTCCTCAAAACAAGAACATACAGAGTAAAAACAAAAGATCTAATATCGGAAACCTGGACCAATCCCTGCGGAGTACCTCAAGGTTCACCACTCTCACCCATGCTCTTCAATGTCTTCATCGCCTCCCTTGGTACCCTATTAGACAAACTCGAAGTAACCTCATTCAGCTATGCAGATGATATAACCATACTCCTTCCCTTTGACTCACAAGACCCCACTACAACAGATAACCTGGTAAAAACCCTAGAAATAGTGGAAAACTGGATGACAGAACACAAACTGAAGCTCAATCCAGACAAAACTAAATTTCTACTGCTTGAAAAAGACAAAACCCCTTCGATAACAGAACTAGAAATAAAAACCACCAAATATCCTATACAGACCACTCTCAAACTCCTTGGAGTAACAGTAGATAGATGTTGCACTCTTCAGGTGCAAATCAACAAAATCACACAAAAAGCATTCTTTACCATGCGCAACCTTCGCAAAATTAGAAAATTCTTCGGCAAAGAACAATACAGACTCATAGTTCAATCCCTAGTCCTAAGTCTACTGGACTATTGCAATATCCTCTACCTTCCTTGTCCCACCTACCTAATAAAACAACTACAGACTGTCCAGACCACCTGTGCATCCATCCTCAGCTTCTCACCCAGGGCTCTGAAGTCTGCCGGTATGCTATCCTGGGTGCTCCTGGCAGTGTCGTTTGTTCCGACGTGGATGAGGATCATGGGGAAGTGGTCCTGAGGCTTGATGAGTCTATCCAGGCAAGCGGTTACATCCCGGATCCTGGCCCCTGGCAAACAGCAAACCTCTCTTGATTGCAAGTCTGGTCTGCAGATTGGTCCCTCAGTGCCCCTCAGTAGCGAATCTCCAATGACAACCACTCTGCGCTTCTTAGGGGTGGGTCGTCCTGTTGTCTCTGGAACTGGAAACTCCTGTTGATCATCTCTCTGTACCTCGTTGTCAGGTCCGTCCTGTAGCAGTTGGAATCTGTTCTTCAAGGTGAACTGCGGGGTCAATGTAGAACAGCCCTGTGTGTGAGAGAAAGAGACAGAAGATGAGGAAGGTCTTCTGCGTTTTCCTGTGGAGGAAGTTACCAGTTGCCAGGAGTCAGCGTCTCCAGCCTCCTCCTGTATTCCGATGGTTGGTCTGGAGGTATCGGGATTAGTAGTTTGCTTGGGTGTCGTGGGTATTGTCCCGTTAGGTTCCTGTTTGGTGATCTGGGACAGTTCCTGGATGACGCCGTCGATGAATGTCTCATCGTCTCGAATGCTTCTTAAGCGCTGGACCTCCTCTCTCAGGTTCCTCAGCTCCAGTAGAAGGTTATCATCTAGCTGATTCGTTACATCCGTCTGTGTAGCGACTGTAGACATTTTCGGGGGGATGGCCTCGGTCTGTACAGAGACCTCTGTACTCTGTCCTGGTTTCCCCTCCATCTGCACATGTGCCGTAGCCACCCCCTGGATATCCTCGGTGACTGTACTGCCTGCCTTGATTGAAGTCTTGCTACTTCTGGTTCTATCTGCCATTTTAGAAGGTGTAAATTAGTATGAAATCCCCCTTTTTTTTTTTTAGATAGTTAGAGTTATTATTTTTGTTATAGGTTGTAGGTTAGCTAGTGTAGAGGTATGAGAGATAGAGATAGTCAGTAGTCAGATAATTGTTAGTTAAGACTGTCTATTTCTTAGCGGGCTAGGGAGGTCTGCCTGATTAAATGGTTTGAGGAAAGTGACTGAGGTCTGTCTGCTTAGTGTGAAGGTTGAAGGTGCTTGGTGGTTTGGTAGAGAGTGGGAAGATTTGGTAGGTTGTAGGTGCTTGGTGGTTTGGTAGAGAGTGGGAAGATTTGGTAGGAAGTTGGAAGTTAAATTGAAGTTAATTTGGCAATTAGTAGTTGTAGAAGCTCAAGTACAGATTTAAAGTTGAAGGTTCTTCCTTTGAGGCCCTTCTTGAAGCCCTTCGCAAAGGCGCTCTCGGGCCGAACGACTATGCGCCGTTGGCTCGACCCCTTTTAAGGAGGAGCCCGGACGCTAGCTGCTGACGTGGTGGGGTGGTCGGAGCTACTCTCACCGCTGCCCCGTTGTTGACTCCCCCTTCTCCGGCGCCTTGCCTCCCCTCCGCTTCTCAGCGCCTCTCCTGTGTCCTCTCCTTGCCTGCTTCCTTCCCCCTGCCTCGTGCTGTGGAGGAAGAAAAAAAAAGAAAAATCGCCGCGAGAGTAGCTGCGACCGTTGGCTCGACCCCTTTTAAGGAGGAGCCCGGACGCTAGCTGCTGACGTGGTGGGGTGGGCGGAGCTACTCTCGCCACTTCCCCGTTGTTGACTCCCCCTTCTCCGGCGCCTTGCTGCCTCCCCTCTGCTTCTCAGCGCCTCTCCTGTGTCCTCTCCTTGCCTGCTTCCTTCCCCCTGCCTCGTGCTGTCCCAAACAAGCTGCTGGAGTATCACAGCGGGGACAGGCAGCAGTGGCTCAGAACCCCGAAAGATGAGCCCTCTTAGGAGAGATATACAAATTATAATGTTCCGAAAAGGTAGTATATTTGCGAAAAGTAGGCAATTTGCATACAGCATAGACAATAACATCATCAGGTAATATAACAGAAAGATCACGAGCCCAAGCTTCTCGCAATCGAACATGATCTAACAGGGGAGATTCATCCTTCAAGTGTCTATGATGGAATTTAAAAGGAACAGGGAGCTGTGATGCTATAGTAAAAGCCATAGACAACAGCTCCTGACAGGAAGCCGTCAAATGACAGGGTGACAAAGAAGTAATATAATGACGAATTTGCATATAAGCAAAGCCATCAGTTCAAGGGAGACTAAACTCTTGACATAATTTATCAAAAGACTTAATCCTCCCATCATCTTTCACCATTTGAAACAGATAATGAATCCCCCCTGCTGCCCAACGGACAAAACTTGCTTCATCCACCCCAGGTAGAAAATTCCCATTAAAGTGTAAAGGTAGGAAAGGAGAAATAGTAGAACTGAGAGAATGGAATTTACAAATCCATTGCCAAGCCTTCTGCAAAGGGTAATGTAAAACCTTAAGAGAAAGGAGCTCAGGCTGAGCCAAAGGCACAGAATGAAGATAGGCACTAAAATGTATCTTGGTAAAACAAGAGAGCTCCAAAGAGGTATTAGTGAAATGAGTAGTACCCCGAAAAATATCATTAATGTGGCACATTCCACAACCAATCGTCAAATGGTGAAGATTCAGCAAGCCTAACCCCTCCTTATACCAAGGGGAAGCCACCAATCGAAAAGGCAAACGGGCACATTTACCCACCAAAGAAAGCTCTGAACAAGGCTCTCCAATCGCTTCTCATCTTTAGAAGTCAAATAAAGTAGGAGGACCTGAAAAACATATAACCAACACGGAACAATAAGCATATTGTATAAACTCACTCTGCCTAGAAGCATTAATGGAAGCACCTTCCATAACTCCACGCGAGTGACAAGCGCTCTAAACAACGGCTCCACATTCAAAGAATAGAGACGAGAAAGGTTGAGTGGAATAAGGACCCCCAAGTACTTCACCTCAGACTCCACCCACCGAAGGGGAAAAGCAGCTCACCATGACATCTGAACCTCAGGTCAAGAGGGAAGAGCTACGGATTTATCCAAGTTAAGTGAAAGGCCGGAGTAAAAATCTAATTTGGAAATAAGATCCAACACATTGGGCAAAGAAACCTCTGATGAGTAAGAATTAGAAACATATCATCAGTGAAAGCCAAAGTCTTCAAGTCCATCCCCACAATACGAAGGCTCTGGACATCCTCGAAAAGATGTAAAGTACAAAGCAGAGGTTCCAAAGAAAGGTGAAAAAATAGAGGAGAGAGAGGGCAACCTTTCCTAGTGCCCCTGAAAATAGGAAAAAAGTCCGTGTGAGTATGATTAACCAACAAGGACGCCCAAGG
The DNA here is from genome assembly GCF_902459505.1 of Geotrypetes seraphini. NCBI lineage: Eukaryota > Metazoa > Chordata > Amphibia > Gymnophiona > Dermophiidae > Geotrypetes > Geotrypetes seraphini. The sequence continues at coordinate 122,746,382 of NC_047089.1, forward strand.
ATTAGAATATAAGGAACGAATGGCTCTAAGGAAGAACCCCTGGAGCCCAACATACTCAAGAATTCGAAACAAAAATGACCAATACACACTATCAAAGGCTTTGGAAGCATCTAAACTAACAAATAAAGCAGGGATCTGATGATGTTGACAATGAGCGAGCGCAAAAAGAACCTTCCTCACATTGCAGATTGACTGTCGGCCTCGAACAAAACCAACTTGGTCTTCGTGGATTACTGTAGGAAGATGAGGAGCCAAACGGTCGGCGAGCATACGAGAAAGAAGCTTAAGATCGACGTTTATCAGGGAGATCGGGCGATAAGATCCCGGATCATCCACTCCCTTACCCGGTTTTAACAGCGATGTGATAAGCACCTCATTAGCAAAACGGGGAAAGGAGCCATGGTCAAGAGCAGTATTGAAGTAAGCCATCAAGGGGTCACAGAGGAGTGGGGAGAGAAGTTTATAGAACTTGCAACGTCAGAGAGAAGGCTTCCAGTTCAGGCGCAGGACGCACGTAGGAGCCACTGCCCGTGGCTTTGTGCAATGAATCAGTGAGGAAGAGGGAGCTGGTTCGAAGATAATGCCGCATCGATCGCACCGTGGACCAGCAGTTGAAGAACACTGTTTTGGGCCTGATGCACGTGCTGGCCCTGTGGACTGGCAGGAAATTTCTGTGGATCGGTACCGGTCCATGGACCGGTGGTTGAAGAACACTGGACTAGACCACTGCCCGCCCAACGTCATGAAAATTGCCCAAGTCAATTTTAAGGCTAAACTACTAATTTGGGTCAATTCCCTACTATCCTTAGGAAAATTCCCAGAGGAACACGATCAAATTGTAATCACTCCAATTAGAAAAAATATTAAAGAATCATCTAATATTGCTTCTAACTTTAGACCTATTGCTAGCATCCCCTTGGTCACTAAATTACTGGAGGGGGCAGTTAATGCTGAACTAACTATATATTTAAAGAAGCACAATATTTTAAACAATCAATCAGGTTTTCGGTCAGGATATAGTACTGAAACAGTTATGGCCTCCTTAGTTGATTACTTGCACTCACTTTTCAGTCAAGGCACAAGCGCTATGATCTTGCAACTTAACTTGAGTAGTGTCTTTGATCTGGTGGACCACACCATTATGCTGGATTGTCTGGAATCCATTGGGATCTCGGGCAGTGTTCTGAACTGGTTCCGTGGGTTCCTAGGGAAAATATCCTATCAAGTATTCAAGGATGATACTCTGTCCTATCGTTGGGACAACTCCTGTGGTATCCCTCAGGGTTCACCTCTGTCTCCCACCTTGTTTAACGTCTACCTCATTTCCCTGGGAAATTTTTTACAGAGCTTAAATCTCAAATTTTATATTTACACAGATGACATTACTATTGTCATCCTGCTAACTTGTTTGTCATCAGAGTTCACAAACTTACTATCAACAATTTTAAAGCAGATCGAACTATGAAGGCTGTCTTTAAATTGAAATTAAACCCAGAAAAAACAAAATTTCTCTTAGTAACACCCAATGATAAAATTAAAGATTCAAAGATATATGTAAACGGGTTGGATTATAATATCGAATAGTCCTTAAAAATTTTTGGAGTAACTTTGGACAAATATATTACACTGGAAAAATACTCCGATTTAATATTTAAGAAAGGTATTTACATTACATTACATTAGTGATTTCTATTCCGCTTGTGCCTTGCGGTTCTAAGCGGATTACAAGTTAGAGGACTGGACATTTCCAGTAGCATTGCAGTACATGTAATCAAGAGTGTGTCCAGTTACAATTGTTAGTCTGGACTTTTCCAGGAGAAATTGATAGTAGGTAGTAGATAGTGATAGGTTGTTTAGACGAATAGAGATAATACTGTCCGGATTCAGGGTGTTGCTGGTGGTGGTGATGGAGGTGGTCGTGAGAGCATTTTCTAATACTTTTGTGAGGTTATGATGATGGGAAGTGTTTTTTGAAGAGATGAGTTTTGATTTCTTTTCGGAATACTTTAATGTCAGTGCTCTGGAAGCTCCGTACCATCAAGAAGTACTTCGACGAAGCTTCATTCCGTTTGCTAGTCCAGTCTTCTATTCTTTTTTTTAGTTCAAATTTTTTATTGACAATTTTGGGAATAAAACCAACAGTGCAGAAATACAACAGTGAAAGTACAAGATGTCAGTTGGCGTTTCTCAAAAAATAATGTAGCAACGTACATTTCACAATAACTATAGCTCCCAAACCAAAACAGTGGAGACATTCAGTGAGATATAGGTAAACAGGTAAAGAAGCATGAGAAATAGAGACAAGAGGGAAGAAAAAGAAAAAAAAGAGGGGAAAGGGCAAGAGAAAATAAAGGAAACAGATCGTCTAATTCAGGGGTGTCCAATGTCGGTCCTTGAGGGCCGCAGTCCAGTCGGGTTTTCAGGATTTCCCCAATGAATATGCATTGAAAGCAGTGCATGCAAATAGATCTCATGCATATTCATTGGGGAAATCCTGAAAACCCGACTAGACTGCGGCCCTCGAGGACCGACATTGGACACCCCTGGTCTAATGGAAGTATATCATCTTATGACAGTACAGAAGTAAGAGTGGTCAATTCAAGTAGAATGCATATAGTGATCCAGAAATTTCCAAGGAGAAGGACGAGAGAAAGCTACATTAGAGAGTTTGGAGATACAATGCTTTTCATAGGCATAAGATTCATATTTGTGATACATACATACAGAGTTCCACCAAAAGGTATAGTCCAGAAGGGAGGCTGATTTCCAATTTTTTAAAATGTGCATGAGAGCCACAACAAACAGGGCATCAATCAATTTAGGAGGACATGCAAAGTTAACAAAGCAAGAATGTTGAGATCGGACGATTAAGAACATAAGAACATAAGCAGTGCCTCCGCCGGGTCAGACCATAGGTCCATCCCGCCCAGCAGTCCGCTCCCTGCGGCGGCCCGAACAGGTCACGACCTGTCTGAATCACCAGAAGGGGCCCCCTTGCCACCTTGGTTTCCCATTGAGTCCTATCTTCCCATCGAAGTCCTAACCCTCCGGTCTTGCACATGCACGACCTGGTTGGGTTTCTATACTTATTACCTGGTTAGCTTTCTATACCTGTGTTACATCCCAGCACCTCTCTCAGTATCCCACGATCCCTTTATCCCTCAGGAATCCGTCCAATCCCTGATTATCATATCAAAAGTGAGTTCTGAGGAGCAGGAGGTAACACGCTGAATAGTAGACCAGATGTTTGTCCAGAACGGGCGAACCATTTTGCAATGAAACAGCATATGGTCTAAAGTACCTTCGGCTTCCAAAAAATGCCAACATTTGGGATCTGGTTTGATAGTGGCTTTCCACATACGGAACAGAGTCCAAACTGCATGACTGAGAAAAAACATAGACTGAGAGATTCTTGTGGAGAGCAAGGGTCTATTCGTTGCAGACCAGAAAAGTGCCCAGTCAACGTCTTGTAGTGGAGTAGAAAGCATGGATTCCCAGTGTTTCATAGAGTGGGAAGTAAAGGTGAAACGATGATCTCGTAGAATATGGTAGAAGGTGGAGATAGCTTTGCCACCAGCTAAAATGCACATGCACCAGCGATGGACAGAATTAAGAGCTGTATCATCTCCAGAAGTAAAAGTCAATTGGGCTATGGTTGATGTCAACTGAGTCCATTGTGAATGACAGTTGAGTAAGGTGGGGTAGAGAGAACAGAAATCTGGAAAGGCTATGAGCGAATCAGAAGTTCTCAATTGATCCACTGACCATATACCAGCATTCTGCCATTTTTTCCAAGAAAAAGGTTTACCCTTATGTTTGAGTTTGGAGTTCAGCCATATAGACATATCTAGGTTTTCATACATTGAAACATCGGCGGCAGCATCCAAAGTGCGAAGGGCGAGCTGTGTTGCACTCAGTAAGGTATACTTTCTCAAACGTCTAGGTAGGGTCATGGTACAGATGATATGAAGCGGAAAGGGAGAGCAAATGAAGCTCTCCATTTCCAACCAAGCAGGAGGGTTGGATAGGAGAGAGCGATGAAGCCAGTGAGCTCCATAATGAGCTAAGGAGGCAAGATGATAAAGATGGAAATCAGGAAAGTTCATGTCACCACAGGTTTTGGAGGCTTTCAACTTGCTCAAAGCAATGCGAGGTTTCTTTTCCTTCCAAATGAATTTAGATAAGGAGGTATCAATCCAATGATAGACAGATTTATTACAACAAGAGGGAAGCATGGACAGTATATACGTAATTTTAGGTGCAAGTCATCTTGACAGAGGCAATTCTGCCCCACCAAGTTAAGTATAGAGGGGACCAATGCGCGGTCATTTGGGTAATCAGTTTCTTGACCCTGGTGATATTAAGTTCCATGACTTGTGATGAGTCTTTATGAATTAGAATGCCCAAGTATTTAATGGACTCATAGGACCATTGAAACGGGAAAGAGGATAACTCTGATAAAGTAATGAGATCATTTAATTGGAATATAATAGAATTTTCTCAATTAACCAAATAACCTGAGAACCGGGAGTACTCATTGACCAAGGAGATAAGAGTTGGTATGGAAGAACAGGGGTTTCGTAAAAAAAGAAGAATATCATCAGTGTAAGCCGCAAGTTTAATCTGTCTGGAAAGGGAGGCGATACCTTGAATATTCGAATTTTGACGTATAGAGGCAAGGAGAGGTTCCAGAGCTAAATTAAACAACAAAGGTGAAAGAGGACAACCTTGCCGGGTCCCTCTATGTCAGATAGCGAGTTATTAATTAAGATTCGAGAGGATGGTTGCCAGTAAAGCATTTTGATCCAGTTGAGAAAATAAGGACCAAAATTGAACCAGCGCAGTACACGCAGTAAGAAAGGCCATTCAACTCGATCAAAAGCTTTCTCTGCGTCGATCGCCAGACCTACAACAGGATCTCGTAGCAATTTAGCATGAGCATTGATATGGTGAAAAAGACGTAGGTTGTCACCAATATAGCGGTTTTTAATAAAACCTACCTGATCCGTGTGGATGAGGGAGGATACTACCCTATTTAATCTTATAGACAGAATCTTAGCCAGAATCTTATAATCTAGGTTCAGAAGAGAGATAGGGCGGTAGTTTTTAACTTGAGTGGGATCTCTCTCAGGTTTAGGAAAGACTACTATTGTGGCATCCGCAAAATTATATTGTTTATCAGGAGATTGATGAAGGAAATTGTAATAAGTAAGCATGTGAGGGGCTAAAAGGTCATGAAATTTTTTAAAGAACTCATTAGTGAACCCATCAGGTCCTGGTGCTTTATTATTGGCCAAGGAGGAAATGGCTAGTGATATCTCTGAAGCGGAAATAGGGACATCCAATTCAGTTTTAGTGAAGTCATCTAACGAGGTGTGATCAATATTAGTTAAAAAAGAATCAATAGATGCTTCAGACTCAGATGATTCTGAATTATATAGCTTAGTATAAAAGCGTTCAAATTCTGTAGCAATCATGGCTTTACTGGTGACAATACGTCCAGAAGAGTCATGAACGGCAGAAATGTGCAGTTTTTTCGACTTATGTTTAAGGTAGTTAGCTAAAGGTTTTCCCATAATGTTATCGCCCATATAATGGCCTGAGGCATGTATAAATAACTCTTTTCTAGCAGTTAAGGAGATAAGAGTATTATATTCGTATTTAAGTTTCAAAAGTTGTTGATATAGCAAAGGGTCATGAGGATGAGTTGACATATGTTGAGATTTCAAAGATTTGATGGATTGTTCTAACTGTTTTTCTTTCTGGAGTTGTGATTTTCTTTTCCATGCCGACAGTTTGATAAGTTCCCCTCTTAAGGAGGCCTTATAAGCTTCCCAAACTATAGCAGGACAGATCTCTGGATCAGAAGTATTGAGCTCGAAGAACTCGATGGTGAAGAGTCGAAGTTTTGCAGAGATCTCATCATCCAAAAGGAGATGATTATTAAGTCTCCAGGAAGGAGTAGTAAGTGTAGTCAGAGATCTGGTAAGATGTAAAGATATAGCTGCATGATCAGTGAGAGTTATTGAATGAATAAAGGTGTTAGACAGAGATTGAGTTAAAGAAGGGGATATAAGAAAATAATCTATCCTGGAATAGGTATTATGTGGGTGAGAGAAATGAGAGTACTCCCTATCCTTAGGATGTAATATACGCCATGGATCCACCAGAGAGTAATTAGTTTTAAGATTAATCAGTTCTTGGTGTGATTTAGATTTGGAAGGTTTACAGGTGGAGGATCTATCAATGAAGAGATCTTGAGGCTGGTTGAAATCACCACCAATAATAATTGTGCATGTTGAATAAGGCAGTAATAGTGCCTGAAGGTCTCTGAAAAATTCCGGGTGATCTAAAACAGGAGCATAGACGTTAAGAAAGACAAATTCAGATGAGTGCAACACAGCGTGAATGAGACACCACCTTCCCTCCGAATCAGTGGTATGAGATAGAATATTCAGCGGCAATTTGTTGTGAAAGAGGATGGATACTCCATTTTTTTTGTGAGGAGCCGCCGATGAGAAATAGTGGGAAGAGTAACCTTTAATATGCAATTTAGTGGCTGATGTAGAGGGAAGGTGAGTCTCTTGCAAAAATATGACATCTGGATGTTTACTAGTAAGATAGTGGGCCACCTTCTTTCTTTTGATGGGATGATTCAGCCCATTAACATTGTAAGAAACAATATGCAAGTCAGCCATTAGAGATAGTGGAAAACAGCATACCCACAGTATCTATATAGTAATACAGTATAAAAGCAATGAAAGACCAAATTGAACATGGACCACTCTGAAGAGATAAGAAAAGACAGGAGAAGAACAGATGAAAAAGAGATATACAAGGTAAAAACAAAACACACAGTAAAGCATGAAGCAAAGCCATACCAATGTGTAAAGCGAACAACAGTATATGGGTGTTCCTGATGGAACTGGTGGTGAGCGCTAGGAGTAACCGAGGAAAACACTACCACACGAATAAGAACATAATGCTCAACAGGAGAAAGCAGGTCAATATGACAGGAAGAGACCGCACAAATATACAAAGTGTATGCACCAGACAGAAAGCTGTAATCATTGCATTTTCAAAGAGTCCAGAAAGGAGCTGAGATCATCCGGCTCAAGGTATGTGGTGGTACGGTTGTTATAAGTCACCTTCATTTTGGCCGGGTACATGAGGCCGTATTTGGCACCAATATCCTTCAACCCTTGGCGATGCGAGAGAAACGCTTTCCTCTTAAACGCAGTAGTTTTAGCCAGATCTGGCACAATGTAGAATCTTTTGCCCTGATGAAGCAGATGAGGATGTGTTTTTGCAGCATTGATAATTGCAGGGCATGTTGAAAGCGCAAAAGCTTGGCTACTATAGGTCGTGGTGTTTTAATGTGAGCGGCGGGTTTAGATGGCACGCGGTGCGCCCTCTCAATTTCCAGCGGGGGGTCGAAGGAGAGACCCAGAGTTTTAGGCAGAAACTCAAGCAAAAAAGCAGCCATATCAGGACCCTCCGATAATTCAGGCAGGCCAAGGATTCTGATGTTCGATCTCCGATTACGATTAGAAGGATCCTCAAAATCACGTTGCAAGGAGGAAATAAGCTTATCATGTTTGTCTACCATCTGCAGTTTCGTCTGGATGGTGAGGTTATGCGCTTCGAGTGCATCGATCCGACGGCGGGCATCCACGAACTGGGAGTTAAGGGATTCAATTTCTTCCCGAACAAGCTTGGTTTCGGCAATTTGTTCCTGTGCAATCTGCTTGACTGCTCTAATTTCTTTTAGTAGAAGATCAAGATGCGGGTCCTCCGATTTAAGTGCCATTTTGTCTGGCGACCCCAGGTCCGTTTTCGGCCGTTTGCCGCTCGTGGGAGCAGTTAAGGGTGAGTCTCCCTTATTATTTTTCGGTGGAGTCATAGCCACACACTAAAGCTAGCGAGTGCACGGTTTATATAATACCTGAAATCTCCTCAAAATCTGTTAGTATAAGGCCATGTGGAGGAGCGATTACCCCATGCGTCTGGTCACCGCTCCAGTCAGGCTCCGCCCCCCCAGTCTTCTATTCTAAGTATTTTAGACTACTGTAACATCATATACCTGGGAGCTTTTAAAAAAACCCACTAATATATTGAGAATCCTCCAGAATACGGCTGTCTGCCTTATTTTCGATCTAAAGAAATTGGAGCATATCTCCCCTTTTTACCAAAAGCTTCACTGACTGCCATTCGAATCCAGAGTACTATTTAAGTTTTCTTGTATCTGCTACAAAGCAGTCGGGCCTCAATGTCAAACCTTCCAGCCCCCAAGCTTCTCCAGTGGACTGTTGGGCAAACCGGTGGGCATCCCGTGCTTGATGAAAGAAAGTCACCTTGCCCTCATATCGGACTCTCAAGTGTGCTGGATAAAGGGAATCTTTTTTTTTAATTAGCAGCGAGCATGCCTGCATGAACTCCTTGCACTTGGACACCATTGCCGAAGAATAGTCCTGAAAACACAAGACCTGGGCGATTCTCATAGGTCATTGTGTTTCCAAGATGGCGGCGGGAAGGTAGTTGGAGAAAAACCTCTGTCCATGTTTGCCTTTTCTGATTTTATTTCCAGTACCTACCCCATCTGGGACTAGTTTTATTTGTCTGTTTATTGTTCGTTCGTTTCTGTCATGAATCCGATGATCAAGGGAAACTCTGAGCAGTTCGGCTCCCTTCCCGCACCGTTTCTAGCAGCCCTGCCTGTCTGCAACCCTCTCGACCAGCAACCTTTGCTACTCACACTGCTCTACTGCCACCGTACCCTGCAATACTCGCGGCTCCGCAGAGGAATCCTGGCGAAGTTACTCTAGCGGCCGAGCAAAATCCGTGAGTTACAACACTTGCCTACTACTTACCTGGCTGCGGCAAATCACCTAACAGGGTCGGAAAGGCAGGTAAGTCGCCTGGGGGGGGGTCTCTGGAATCACATCCCTAAGGTCTGGGCAGGAGAAAAGAGCGAAACCATGAGCCTGAAAGGAGCTTTTCAACAAGCCAACGGACCAATTGATAGGGTCTTGCAGCTACTGTTGCCGCCACTACTCGAGCACATGGCTGAACATCTCAGAGCCGAGCTCCCTCTCCTCAGCTTGCCAGTGGATATATCTGGCTTATTTCTTGGTAGCTGCACTCTCCCCCGACTTTGGTTCTCCTATTCCAGCCTGCACTCGCAGTACGAGACAACCGATGGTGCACATAACTTAAACTATTGCCACTGAATTGGATTTAGTGCCACCTTATTTATTGCTAATTTAACTATTAATTTAACTGTGGCTATTGAATCTGATTTGGTGATATCTGATTTTCTGATTTACTGATCTACTGCTAATTTAACTATTAATTTAACTATTAATTTAACTGTTGATATTGAATCCGATCTAGTGCTACCTGATTCACAGCCAATTAATTTAACCTAGAAACTGGGAGTAACAGAAACACCAAATAGCCATTAGGTCAAGAAGGAATCATTTTAATCCGCAAGCATGAATTTCCTACTGATTTTACTAATCTATTTAATATGCGTTAACATTAAGGATGTTAAGTCACTCTATCCACAGCTACACTCAGCCCATTATCCTGATCTACCCATCAGGCTTATAATTAACCAACAGGAAGACAGAACAAATCATATCACGGTAATCTTGAGCAACGGAACACATCAACGTACCCTAAAAAACAAAAGGATAAGGGAAGTAAAACTTATCAGAACCACTACATCTACCCAACCTATCACATCCACATCCGTTCCCTGTGCATATCTTAACACCAGATCTGTCAGGAATAAAGCATTCTTAATTAAAGATTGGATCATCAGCAAGCAAATAGCCTGTCTTTTCCTAACAGAAACATGGCTATTGTCCGAAGATGACCCAATAATAAATGATCTTCTACCAGATAATTTTAAAATTCATATACTAAATTGTGATGGAAGAAGAGGGGGGGGGGTTAGCAATTGTTGCTAAGGAAGGATTTGTAGTTGAACTATCGGATTCCAAAATGACCAATTAATTAGAAATATTAGCCTGTAAAATTAGCAATAAGGAACTAGAAGATTCCCTTTCTTGTATATTATTCTATGCGAGCCATGGAATCGAGGGTGAAATACTCATGTGGATTAAAAACTGGTTGGTGGATAGGAAACAGAGAGTGGGGGTAAATGGGCAATACTCGGACTGGAAAAGCATCACAAGTGGAGTGCCACAGGATTTGGTGCTCGGGCCCATGCTCTTCAACATATTTATAAACAACCTAGAAATTGGTATGAGCGAGGTGATTAAATTTGCAGACGATACAAAGCTATTCAGAGTAGCGAGGAGACAAAAGGATTGCGAAGACCTACAACGAGACATAAACACACTCGAGGAATGGGCCGCGAAATGACAAATGAGGTTCAATGTGGATAAGTGCAAGGTGATGCATGTCAGTAACAAAAAGCATTTGCACAAATACAGGATGTCCGGTGCTGTACTCGGAGAGAGCCCCCAGGAAAGTGACTTGGGAGTACTTGTAGACAAGACAATGAAACCGTCTGCGCAATGCACGGTGGCGGCAGCGAAAAGGATGAACAGAATGCTAGGAATGATTAAGAAGGGGATCACAAACAGATCGGAGAAGGTTATCATGCCACTGTACCAGGCCATGGTGCACCCCCACCTGAAGTACTGTGTCCAACACTAGTCGCCGTACATGAAAAAGGACATAGTACTACACGAAAGGGTCAAGAGAAGAGCGACAATGGATAAGGGACTGGAGGAGTTGCCGTACTGTGATAGGCTAGAGAAACTGGGTCTCTTCTCTGAGAAGAGGAGACTGAGAGGGGAAATGATCGAAACATTCAAGATATTGAAGGGAATTGACTTAGTAGAGAAAGAAAGATTGTTCACCCTCTCCAAGGTGGAGAGAATGAGAGGGCACTTTCTAAAGTTAAAAGGGGACAGACTCTGTACAAACGTAAGGAAGTTCTTCTTCACCCAGAGAGTGGTAGAAATCTGGAATGCTCTTCCAGAGGCTGTTATAGGGGAATGCACGTTACAGGGATTCAAGAAAAGGTTAGATAAGTTCCTGCTGGACCAGAACATACGCACATAAGGCTACACTCTAGTAGAGCACTGGTCTTTGACCTAAGGGCCGCCGTGTGAGCGGACTGCATGGCATGATGGACCACTGGTCTGACCCAGCAGCGACAAATCTTATGTTCTTATGCCTTACATTCATCTTTGTTATAGCAAATTACAGGGACTGTCTATAAACAATAGTCAGTAAAAGGCTATGTATATAATGGGAGACTGACTGTATAATAAAGAAATTACCAGTGTGGAGAAAATGAATGACTCATTAGCTCAGAGAAATGAAACTCTGAAGAGGGGGTGAGAACCTCCTCTTGGGGTAAGAGTTTACCATCCAATCATTGCATATGTTTCATGAAAAAATACTCTCTGAACACTGGTAAAACATGTATTGATAATTAGACTTGCTTGTAAGGCTGGCATAAGTATTCAAATTTCTTATGCCACAAATCTCACTGGATTGCTAGTTTGGAACACTTATCTTGTAAGTATAGCTCTCAGGGGTCTCAACGCGGCCCCGTTTCGTGTTCTGCTTCAGGAGACCCAGAAACACTTAATTGAATGATGTACTCATTGAGACTCTGTACAACAGTAACAGCTTTCCATGAGAAATCTAAAATACAAAAACTTAAATCAGAACCACACAAACCGTAGAAAAATATACTTAAATAGTCTACGCTGTGGGAAGAGTTAATGTCTTATTGGCAAAAATGAGGCGGGAAACACAAGAAAATTCAAAAAAGTACATACCAATTGCAAACTTCCAAAGTTCCAAGCAACAGAGAGCCCTGCCTGCCTCACCCAATTTAAAGCAAAGGGGAGGGAGGGGGAGGGGAGCTCCGTATGCAAACGTGATGACATCATAACGTGAAAAAAGTTACAGCTGTGGGAGAACAACTGTCATTGTAAATAAAGATGATTGAAAAAATGAAAAAACTGTAAAAAATGAAAAAATGTAAAAATGTAAAAAGATATTTGTGAAAAGTCCCAAACACATCAGAGAAAAGCCACCCATTCTATTTCATTGTTAAGTCCTTGAGGGTGCAAAGTATTTAGTTCGTGTATCCATTTCTGTTCCTTTCGCCAGAGTAGCTTAGCTGTGTCACCACCTCTCGTGGTAACAATGGTGTCTAATACTGAGAATTTCAAATCCGCTAAAACATGCCGGCGTTGAAGCCAGTGAAGAACCAACGGGGCTTCTTGTATGCCTGACTTGATTCTGCTGATGTGCTCAATAATCCGAGTTTTGACACTGCGGGTGGTGCAGCCCACATACAGTAGGCTGCACGGACATTGAATTACGTAAACCACTTGTTTAGAGTTGCAGTCCGAAGCCCTCAGCGTGTGTTTTCTCTTTATGTGAACATTCATCTCTTGCAGGGAAACACTGTGTTGACATATTTTGCAATGTCCACACGGGTGATGACCACCCGCGGTGGCAGGGACTTCATTAGAGGGACTGATGAACTGAGAATGAACCAATCTCTGTTTCAAATTCGGATTCCTAGAAAATGCAAAACGAGGAAGTTCTTGAAATAACTGATGTATCTGTAAAATGTGCCAATGTTGTTTGTTGATCCGTTTAATTTGAAACGCTAAGTGTGAATATGGTAACACACACACTAAAGACTGTTCATTAGATTTAGGATGGGATTCTAACAACAGCTCACGGTTGGCATATAGCCCCCTTTTATAGGCTTTTCGAATAACTGTAGTGGGATACCCCTTCTCCCGGAACCTCTCTTTCATAGCTTCTGATTTAGCAATATAATCCTTCACAGAGGTGCAGAGCCTACGAAGCCTCAGAAACTGCCCTGCTGGGATATTATCCCGCAAGTGCCTGGGATGAAAGCTATCATACTGTAGGAGGTTGTTCCGATCAGTTGGCTTGCGGTATATGCTAGTTTGGAACCTTCCATCCACCATGAAAATATTGATGTCCAGGAATGGCACTTGATAACAATCCTTGGTCATGGTAAACTTTAAATTGACATCACAGTTATTAAGCCATATTAGGAACTGATCTAATTCTCCTGCAGTACCCATCCATACGCCCAAAATGTCATCAATATATCGCTTCCAGAACAGGAGATTTTGCCAATATATTGATGGATATAAAAACATCTGCTCAAACTTAGAAACATATAGGCAGGCTATGGATGGGGCCATTTTGGCTCCCATGGCTGTATCCTTAACTTGCTTGTAAAAGGTATCTCCAAATTGAAAATAGTTCATACCTAAGGCGATAGAGGCTAGTTTCACGAGGAATTTAATCCTGTTATCAGAGATAGCCAGCGCTTGTAATTCAGATCTAACAATATCTATTGCCTCACGTTGAGGTATGTTCGTATACAAAGCTGTGATGTCCAAGGTAAAAATCGTAGCGCTATTAGGGATGTTATCAAATGTGGCCAAGAATTTTATCATGCTAGCAGAGTCCAAAACATATGAAGGCGCTAAAGGAACACGATCTTTAAGGTATGAGTCCAGTATGGACGAGAGAGGTTCCAAAACAGACCCTATACCTGAAACAATCGGTCTGCCTGGTGGGTTAGTGAGGGATTTATGGATTTTGGGAACAAAATAGATGACTGGAATCTTGGGATACTTGCATGACAGGAACCTATATTCTCTCCCTTGAAAATGGATATTGGGACCTGCTGAGGTAGCTTTCTGCTGTCTTTTATCATCGTCAGAGGAATCCGATGATGTGTGAGTGTATGTGGGGCGACTGGCATGCTTAGAAGAACGGGATTTGTCCATCCATGCATAGACAAAACCCTTGGTATAGTCTAATTCATCACGGCGCAGTTTTTTAATTTTAGTTTTCCTAAGATCCTCCCTGAACCCTTCTATCTTGGTGTTAAATTCTTGCAGAGACTTGTTGTATTCATCTGTAGCCAAACTGCTCTCTAGGCCTTCCTTAGCTATTTGAAATTCACTATTATACGATTGTATTTCTGTTTTAGTGGTTTCTATAACTAGAAGCATTAGGTCAAGGGAGCATTTGTTCAGAATGGCGTTCCATTTGTCTAAAAATGCTGCATTTTCTAAAAATAGCCTGGGTTCAGTGCGCATCCAGAGCCCCCGCGGGATTCTCTTTAAGCGGCAGTATTCTGCTAGCGTGGCTGCATGTAATTCTGCCCGCACTATGCGCTTCTGCTGTGTTTCTAGATGGTCCCAATCCGAGGTGATAGATATACTTTCTCCTTAGTCGAATAAATGAAATGATGACAGGAGTTCACTGGCTTGCCATGGGTACAGCCATGGAAGCCAAAATGGCCCCATCCATAGCCTGCCTATACGTTTCTAAGTTTGAGCAGATGTTTTTATATCCATCAATATATTGGCAAAATCTCCTGTTCTGGAAGCGATATATTGATGACATTTTGGGCGTATGGATGGGTACTGCAGGAGAATTAGATCAGTTCCTAATATGGCTTAATAACTGTGATGTCAATTTAAAGTTTACCATGACCAAGGATTGTTATCAAGTGCCATTCCTGTACATCAATATTTTCATGGTGGATGGAAGGTTCCAAACTAGCATATACCGCAAGCCAACTGATCGGAACAACCTCCTACAGTATGATAGCTTTCATCCCAGGCACTTGCGGGATAATATCCCAGCAGGGCAGTTTCTGAGGCTTCGTAGGCTCTGCACCTCTGTGAAGGATTATATTGCTAAATCAGAAGCTATGAAAGAGAGGTTCCGGGAAAAGGGGTATCCCACTACAGTTATTCGAAAAGTCTATAAAAGGGGGCTATATGCCAACCGTGAGCTGTTGTTAGAATCCCATCCTAAATCTTGTGACAGGGATCTGGCTAGTCCTAATAAAGCCCAGGGAAATGCCCAGGGAAAAGCTCAGGGAAGCATTAATAATGTTCCAGGGACTAAGGAGAAGAAATATCCTGAGTATAGGGAAAATCCTGAGCACAAGGTTAAGAGAGAGCCTGCCCCTTTAAAAGCTCACAGAGCTCAGGCTGGAACGGGAAGGACAGGGCTCTTTAAGGAATTAGCTAAAGCTGCTGTGAGGGGGCGTGGTTATGTGCCGAGTCTCCCTTTTTCTGAAGCTCCCTCGTCAGTGAGAGGGGAGGGACAGCTGGGACTGGAAGCTCAGGGGAAGCTGAGAAGGAAACCAGCTACAGCAGCTAACTTCTGGCCAGCCTTCAGAAGTTCTCACCAGGATAGGGAAATGCAAAACCTTGAAACACAATCTGAGGTTTGTGACATGGACTGGTTAGAGAGTAATGCTATGTCTGGGGAAGAACATCCTATGGAATGGGAATAGGTTTAGGAAAGCCTGAATGTCCTTTTTCCTTGGTGAAAGGGTTTTGTTTTGTTTCTTCCTTTTTGAGTTTTATGTTTTGTGAAGGATTTTGTATCCGTGTTTCAAGCTGGGCTGGAAGCTGCTGAATTTACTTTTGTGTTAGATGAGTGGAACAGTGGCCACACCTGTGGGAGCACAAGTCCCTCTGCTCCTAGGAAAAGGGAACTGCCACTCAAATCTACCAGAAGCCTAATTAGTGCCTAGAACCAGGTAGCCTAACTAGTGCCAAGGCAGGTACGGTTCTAGCACTGCTTGTGGAAATAATACCTAACAGGAACTGTATTTTATGTTCTTAATTTGTGAACTTAAATTGGCCAGCACTAAAGGGTGCAGTGATAAAAACTGGCACATAAGAGAAAGAAAGCAGAACAAGAGAAAATTGGAATGTTTTGGGTTTTTACTTTGAATGCCAAATTTTGACCTTTTTTTGTTTGAAACTTTTCTTGAGGATAAATAAAAGTGATATATTTGGACAAAAACCCGGCCAGTGTGGTGTGCAGTTTGTGGGAGGCACCAGGCCAGCTGTGGCCCACCACGGTTACGCTCGAGCCAAGACTGGGATTCTGTGGAGTTACTAGGCCTCGCCAGGATCCCGGTCCCACAATCTAATGAACAGTCTTTAGTGTGTGTGTTACCATATTCACACTTAGCGTTTCAAATTAAACGGATCAACAAACAACATTGGCACATTTTACAGATACATCAGGAATTTCAAGAACTTCCTCGTTTTGCATTTTCTAGGAATCAGAATTTGAAACAGAGATTGGTTCATTCTCAGTTCATCAGTCCCTCTAATGAAGTCCCTGCCACCGCGGGTGGTCATCACCAGTGTGGACATTGCAAAATATGTCAACACAGTGTTTCCCTGCAAGAGATGAATGTTCACATAAAGAGAAAACACACGCTGAGGGCTTCGGACTGCAACTCTAAACAAGTGGTTTACGTAATTCAATGTCCGTGCAGCCTACTGTATGTGGGCTGCACCACCCGCAGTGTTAAAACTCGGATTATTGAGCACATCAGCAGAATCAAGTCAGGCATACAAGAAGCCCCGTTGGTTCTTCACTGGCTTCAACGCCGGCATGTTTTAGCGGATTTGAAATTCTCAGTATTAGACACCATTGTTACCACGAGAGGTGGTGACACAGCTAAGCTACTCTGGCGAAAGGAACAGAAATGGATACACGAACTAAATACTTTGCACCCTCAAGGACTTAACAATGAAATAGAATGGGTGGCTTTTCTCTGATGTGTTTGGGACTTTTCACAAATATCTTTTTACATTTTTTCATTTTTTACAGTTTTTTCATTTTTTCAATCATCTTTATTTACAGTGACAGTTGTTCTCCCACAGCTGTAACTTTTTCACGTTATGATGTCATCACGTTTGCATATGGAGCTCCCCTCCCCCTCCCTCCCCTTTGCTTTAAATTGGGTGAGGCAGGCAGGGCTCTCTGTTGCTTGGAACTTTGGAAGTTTGCAATTGGTATGTACTTTTTTGAATTTTCTTGTGTTTCCCGCCTCATTTTTGCCAATAAGACATTAACTCTTCCCACAGCGTAGACTATTTAAGTATATTTTTCTACGGTTTGTGTGGTTCTGATTTAAGTTTTTGTATTTTAGATTTCTCATGGAAAGCTGTTACTGTTGTACAGAGTCTCAATGAGTACATCATTCAATTAAGTGTTTCTGGGTCTCCTGAAGCAGAACACGAAACGGGGCCGCGTTGAGACCCCTGAGAGCTATACTTACAAGATAAGTGTTCCAAACTAGCAATCCAGTGAGATTTGTGGCATAAGAAATTTGAATACTTACGCCAGCCTTACAAGCAAGTCTAATTATCAATACATGTTTTACCAGTGTTCAGAGAGTGTTTTTTCATGAAACATATGCAATGATTGGATGGTAAACTCTTACCCCAAGAGGAGGTTCTCACCCCCTCTTCAGAGTTTCATTTCTCTGAGCGTACAGCTAATGAGTCATTCATTTTCTCCACACTGGTAATTTCTTTATTATACAGTCAGTCTCCCATTATATATATATTTACATTCATCTTTGGCATTAACTTTTAACATTCTACTTTCTTACATTTTTCTGCTTTCCTCTCAAAATCTACCTTCTCTTACCATTTATCCATGTGTACCATCTTCTCTCTCTTTCTTCTCCCCCATTCCCATAAAAAACATTTTTTTTTTTTGTAAATCTTTATTCATTTTTATATGTAAAATAAGTGTGATAATACATAAACACATTTGCACATTGAGAATATCACTTAATATTCAGCAATAATACCAATCATAAAATCTTATCTCCCTCCCTTTCCACCCCTTCATAATAAGTAATTAAATTACTTTATATAAGATGTTATACTTAAAATCCCCCCCTCCCTGAAAAATGAACTTTAAGAATTAAGGGAAAAGTAACAACTAATCATTACAAAATTTTGTTAGTGGCTCCCACACATCTTGAAATTTCCTAATATATCCTCGCTGTGTTGCTATTGTTCTTTCCATTTTATACATATGACATAATGAATTCCACCAAAAATTATAGTTTAGTCTACTCCAGTTCTTCCAGTTATAAGTAATTTGTTGAATGGCAACCCCAGTCATTATGAGTAATAGCTTGTTATTATTTGATGATATCTGACTCTTTGCTCTCATTGACATACCAAATAATACAGTATCATATGACAATGCCACTGGATTTTCTAATAAACAATTAATTTGGTCCCAAATTGATTTCCAAAAAGTCATAATAAATGGACAATAGAATAATAAATGATCTAAAGTTCCTGGTTCGAGATGACAGTGCCAACATTTGTTAGACTTAGAGCTATCCAATTTTTGTAACCGAACAGGGGTCCATAATGCTCTATGTAACAGAAAAATCATGTTTGTCTCATAGATGCTGACACTGTACATCTCATCCTCCAAGTCCAAATTTGTGGCCATTGAGACGCAGAATTTGATGCTTGATCTCAATGCTCCAAATGTCTCCCAGACCAGTGTTTGGTTTCTTTTTAATAAATCCAGTCAGCAATTTATACCACTGGGCAGCCTGGTGATCCAGGAAGTCCGCCTGAAAGCATAAGAACTCCATATTATATTGATTATTAAGGTTTTTCCACTCAGGGAACCCCGCCTGAATGGTTTGTTTCAGTTGCAACCATCTAAAATTTTCTGATTTATTGAGGCCATATTTATGTTGCAACTGTGAAAACTCAAGCAGTTTACCATTAGAGATAATATCATCCAATAAACGTATTCCTGCTATCATCCAATGCTTCCAGATGAGCTTTTCTCCGCCAATTTGAATCTTGGAGTTCAGCCATATAGATTGATTTGTAGAGTTGTGAATTGGAATAGTTGTTAAATTACTTACATATCGCAATGTTTTCCATGTATCAACTAATATTCTGTTATCTTTATAGTACCTAGGCATTTTGATACTGAGAACATGACATAGACATATAAGAGACATGAGTTGCCATTCTAACCACAACCAATATGGAAGTTTTTCCATGAGCTCTGGGAGGACCCAATACATACCCTGGCGCACAATATAGAATTGATGGTATCTATAAAAATTGGGAAAATTTACCCTTCCCTCTGAAATTGGCTTTTGTAAAGATACCAAAGCAACTCTAGGAGTTTTACTCAGCCAAATAAATGTTGTAAGAATGCTATTTAATTTTTTATAAAAAGACCTTTGAAAAACCCCGGCAACATACCCATCTGATAACAAACCACAGGCAAAATCATCATTTTAATAGTTTGGACTCTCCCCCACCACGAAAGATGTAAAGGATTCCATTGCTCATATATTTCTGTTACCTTCTGTAATAAAAATTTTTCATTTATTTTCATTGTTTCTTCCAGCGTATTTTTAATCCAAATACCTAAGTACTTTATTCCATCTTCTTTCCAAAGAAAGGGAAATGAATCAAACAAATCTTTTGTACAGTGGACATTAAGTGGAAGAATTTCTAATTTACTCCAATTTATCTTGTATCTTGAAAATTTTCCAAATTTCTCAATCATTTCAAGTAAGCAAGGATTGGTTGTCTCAGGATTTCTCAAATAAAGCAGTATATCATCTGCATAAGCAGAGACTTTGGGGCTCATAATCGAAAGAGAAAAACGTCCAAAAACTGGTCTAAGTCGACACTTGGACGAACATTTCTCAAAAACGTCCAAGTGCTGAAAATAAAACTGGGTTTTGGACTTATTTTTAAACAACCTAGGCCTTCATAGTGCCGCTGAACGACCAAAGCTAAACAGGGCGTTTTGGGAGGCGTGTCGACGGCGGGAGTTGGGCGGGACATGGGCCGGCTTAGACTTAGTCATACAGAATGTATAACCGAAAGTTATACAGCCCACGATCGACGGAACTTGGACATTGTGACTTAGACCATGTAAAACATGGTCTAAGTCACAAAAACCCACCTAAAGTTAGCAGATAAGCATTGCAAACACATAAAACAAACCCCCACACACTACCCCAGTGATCACCGACCCCCCCCACCTCCATAAAAATTTTAATCACAACTTTAAAATTTAGCCTCCAGACCACCTAGCCGCCTGGCATAGGAAAGCCTAGTCGTGCTGCACAGAGGCGTCTTAAATCATCTTGGGGTTGGGTTAGGGACCCATGCCCATAAGCCCCTGTAATCACTGCATTGATATTGAAACATGTGTATTCCCCTATACACCCCCAAAACCCTTTTCTTCTGGCATATAAGTGGCTCCTGCAGCCATAAGGGCTATTGGGGTGATAGATAAGTGGGTCTAGGGGATTCTGGAGGTGGTTTGGGGGGCTCACTGTAACCTATAAGGGAACTGTAGGGAGGAGAAGCCATGGCACCCTTTTTGTGAAGTTCACAGCAGTGCCCTGTAAGGTACCCCACTGTTTAAATGACATGTCTGGGTGTGCAGTCCATCACTTTGCAGACCCCTCCCACGTCCAACAGGGCTTGTTCTAGGCATTTTGGACTTGGACGGAAAGTTGGACAAAAATCTATAATAATAAAATGCTAGCCGCGCATGCGCACTCTCGCCGCGTGCTCCCTGAGATCTGATCTGTCGCGCTAGGCGAGAGTGCGCATGTGCATTGTAAGTCACCAGCTGACGATCGCCTCCACAAGCCCGCTCCCAGCCAGCCGATGATCGCCTCCACAAGCTGGGACTGGGGCACAAAGAGCGCCTCCTACCCCCCCCGGGACGAACCGAAAAATGGAGCCGAGAGGAGTCCAGCAACTTTCCGAACTGGCTCTTGTGATGACCCCGCCGCCCGGGACCCGAGTCCTTTGCCGCCCCACCCTTCCCTTCCCGCGGACCCGACTACAAACCTGGCGATTCCAGCGTGTGCAGCAGTCTTCACACGCTGCTTCGGGCCCTTCTATTGCCCTGATTTGCTCTGCCGCGTCTCTGATGATGTCATCAGGGATTTCCAGAGTAAATCAGGGAAGTAGAAGGACCCAAAGCAGCGTGTGAAGACTGCTGCACACGCTGGAATTGCCAGGTTCGTAGTCGTTTCTGCGGGAAGTGAACGGGGGGTAGAGGAAACGCTAATGCTGCTGCACAGGGAAGTGGTGTGGGGGGAGGGAAATGGAAGGGGAAGGAATGCTGCTTTGGACAGACAAACAGACAGAGGGAGGAAGAGAGACAGAAAGAAAAGAAGAAAGACACAGGGGCAGGAGATACACAAAAAGACAGACAGACAAAGGGGGACAGAGAGAGACAGAAAGAAAGACAGCGGGAGGAAGAGAGAGACAGAAAGAAAGACAGATAGACAGACATATATTCTAGCACCTGTTAATGTAACGGGCTAAAATACTAGTGTGGTATAAAGATGGACGATTTAGTGGCTTGGACGATCAGATTGGCAGGATGTCTTAAGCTCTTTTTAACTTTGGACGATTTGCAAGATGGACATAAACGGGCTTAGACGTCCCTTTCGATTATGCCCCTCCATATATTCCCGATCTCTACGAGGAATACCCTGTATCTCCTTCGCTTGCTGAATAGCTAATAACAAGGGTTCTAATACAATATCAAAAAGCAGAGGAGATAAGGGACAGCCTTGTGTAACCCCCTTCTGCAACCTAAAACCTACTGAAAAATTATTATTAATGTACAGTTTAGCAACAGGGGAGCTATACAATGTTTGAACCATTTGTATAAATCCTGAACCTATACCAAACCATTCCATTTTTTTTTTTTAATCTTTATTCATTTCAAATCTTAAAACAAGTACAATAATTACATTTATCAATTTAACTTACAAATACACTTGAAATCTTACAATTGGTCCTCATATTATAAAATAATATCCCCTCCCTTATTCAATTATGAAAATGATTTATTTTATTAATAATCAAAACAAAATTCCCTCCCCCCACCTCCCTTAATGTCTTAAAATTTTGCCTGTTGTATAACTAATAACAAGGGTTCCAAAACAATATCAAACAGCAAAGGAGATAACGGACATCCTTGTCTAACTCCCCTTTTCAGACAGAAACGTTCCAAAAAAGTATTATTTATATATAATCTGGCAGAAGGGGAACTATACAAGGTTTGAATCATTTGTATAAATCCTGTACTGATACCAAACCATTCCAACGCTTGATACATGAAGGTCCATTCAATTCGATCAAAGGCCTTCTCTGCATTCAGGGATACAAAAAAAGCCGGATCATTTAAGGCTTTTGACAAATTCAACATATGTAAGGTTAGCCTAGTGTTGTTAGAAGAATGTCTCTGAGCAACAAATCCTGTTTGGTGCATTCCAATAATAAAAGGAAGAGCTTTAGCCAAATGTGTAGCCAATGTTTTGGCTAAAAGTTTTCCATCTACATCAATTAAAGAAATGGGCCTGTAGTTTGAAACCAGTGTGAGATCTTTATTTGGCTTTGGCAAAACTATAGTTAATAATTCTGCCATGGTACCTGTAATACAACCTTTAGTTAGTTGAGACTGATATAAATTTAACAAATATGGTAATAGGGTAATTTGGAATGATTTATAAAACACCACTGTAAAACCATCCCTACCTGGAGCGAATCCAACTCTAAGGGACTTTCAATGCTGTTTACAATTCATTTATTGATATTGGCTTTTCTAAACTTTCTTTTATATGCTCAGGAATTTTGGGTCCCTTAATTAATTTTAAAAATTCTGATCCATCCTTTGCTTTATCTAAATAAGGCTCAGAATACAGATCTTTATAAAAATTGTTTTAGAATAGGACCAATTTGAGAATAAGTATTCTCTTTATCATCTTTTACCGCCACTACTTTTGTGTTTCGTTTTTTTGCTTTTAGATAATTTGCCAATAATCTTTCCGCCTTATTTGAATTCCCATAATACAATGCCTGTTGAGAAAATAAATCTTTTCTTATCAATTTAGAAGAAATTTCATTGTATTTCCCTTAAGCTTTCAAGAGATCCTGTAGTGTAGAATATTCCCATTTATCAATTGATTTTGATTCCAATATCTTTATATCTTGTTCTAACCTGGAAAATTGATTTTTAATTTGTTTTTTAATATATGCTGAAAAAGAAATAATTTGACCTCATGTTTACCTTAAAAGCATCCTACGTTTCCATTGAGATATCTTCCGTTTATGAATTTGAAAATAATCATTTATTTTTAATTGAATTTCCTCAATAAAATTTGGTTCTACAAGCAATGTATTATCAAATCTCCATACAGATCTACTATCATCCTGGTCAATTATTTTAATTTTAATCCACACCCCACCATGATCAGACAAAATAATTGGATCTGTGGAAGCTTGAGTAACTTGTTTGAAACAAATATATAGACTATTCTTGAAAACAATTTGTGAACATGGGAGCAAAATGAAAATTCCCGATAATTAAAATGAAATATTCGCTATATATCTTTCAAATCACAATTTTTTATCAAATTATCTAATCCTAATGATTTCATAATTCTGCTAGGTTTTTTATCCATTAAAGGATCTAAAACAGCATTAAAATCCCCTGCCACAACTAAATTAGAAGCAGCCAGTGGTAGTAACAATTGTTGTAGAGATTTAAAAAATTCAATTTGATTTGAATTAGGTGCATATACATTGAAAAGCGCCATTGTAGTATTTCCCAGGTTCCTGTCCTTCCTGAAGGATCGGCAGCTATCAACTTGAACATAGCAGTGCATCTTTTATTCACTAAAATTGCTACATCTGCTTTTTTCTTCACAGCTGGGGCATAAAAGCAATGTTTAACCCAATCTCCTTTTAGTTTTTGAGACTCTAAGTCCGATAAGTGAGTCTCTTGTATATAGCATATATCTACATTCTGTTGTTTTAAAAACAACAGTGTTTTCTTCCTCTTTATCGGATGGTTGAGGCCATTAACATTCAACAAGAATATTTTAAATTCCATTACAGATTTTACTTATAGGACACATAATCTCATCAAATAATTCAAGTATTGATTTTCCTGTATATTTCTCATTTCCCTTAAATTAATATATGGAATATAATACCTAATTATCTCAAACATCCCCTTCTTAAATCCCCTTCCCTCCCCTGATCTCTTATACATCATAGGGTTCATAATAAAAAAACCAACCCGGCCCATGTGCCTAAGGCCCCGCCCACAAGAGGGGCCTAAGACTCCCAGGCCTATTCTGGTTGGCCCAGGTGCCTTAGGCCCTACCTGTGGGTGGGGTTTCAGCCGCCTGGGCCAATCTAGCCCCATTCCGGAGCCAGCTGGCCTGCCGGACGGGCGGGCTTGGCACCCGTCCATCCGTCCTACATTTAACAAGTATAGGGGGTGGGATTGGGGGTGGGGGGGTCGACGGGTTGGTGGGGGGGTTGCGGATCGGTGGGGGGGCTGATCGGGGGTTCAGGGGGTCGGTCATTGGGGGTTGTGTTGAGGGCAGGAGGGCCTGGGATCCCTCCTACCCGTATTGTAGTGGGGGGGGTGAGTAGGGGGGTACGCCTGGGCAGGAGGGGTTGGGCTACCTCCTGCCCAATCTTGTAGGGGTGGGGGGCGAGAGGCCAGGAGGGCTTGGGCTCCCTCCTGGCCGGATTGGACTTGGGGGGTTGGGGATCATGGGGCAAGAAGGCTTGGGTTCCCTCCTGCCCTGAATGTAATCGGGGAGAGGGGGGGTTGGGGATCGCGGGGCAAGAGAGCTTGGGGTCCCTCTTGCCCCAATCTTCATTGGGGGTTCGGGGGTGCCACGGGGCAAGAGGGCTTGGACTCCCTCTTGCCCCGATATCATCGGGGAGGTCAGGGGTGCCTAGAGGGCAAGAGGGCTTGGATTCCCTTCTGTAACAAGTGTTGTTTTTGACAGACACCGGTTACAGAATCTAGCTTTTAGGCGAAGGACTGTCTCCTCCTTCGTCTAAAAGCCCTTGTGTTGGACGTTTGGGGCTTAGGCATTTTTTTGGTTCATTATGGGGTATAAGTGTAGACGTCGTGGGGGTATAAGTGTAGACGTAGTGGTGGTCTGGGCGTTTATACAGCTGAATATAGAGGCAGGCCATTATCAAAAAAACCTCCTTTTGGACGTTTTTTTGATTATGGACATTTTCCCTGCTTCTACTTTCAACGTTTAAGGCCTTAGGCCAAAAAGGGACTTAGATGTTTTTTGATTATGCCCCTTCACACTTCTAAGAATCCAATACCCCTTCTCTATTCCCTCCCATATACCCCCCTTATTATATTACGATAACTTGAAGACATAAAATCAGACTGGCAGCCCCTACCCTTCCCCAAACATCTTCACTATTTCCTCTATTCAATAAAAATTAATCTTCCTATATGATTATAAAATTTATTTCTAGATATATAATCTTACATGAAAAGAATGAACCATTTAAATTCCCTCCAAAATGACAATTCATTCATTTTTGAAACTTATTAATATAATTATTCATAAATCTAAAAAATATAATGTTTGGGGTTTTTTCCCACCATTCATGAAATATAATTAACTATCCCTTAAACAGTGGTACCTCGGTTTACAAGTGCACCGGTTTACGAGTGTTTTGCAAGACGAGCAAAACATTTGCAAAATTGGCGCCTTGGAAACCGAGCGAGGCTTGATTTATGAGCGCCCTCCCGCGATCCGGCACCCTCCCCCGTGATCCGGCACCCCCCGACGCGATCCGGCACCCCCCACCGCGATTGGGCACCCCTCCGCCATGATTGGGCATCGGCACTGGCATGTCCTGTGCTTGGTGCCGGTGCCCGAAGATCGGCCTCCTCTTCTGTTGGGCCTTGAGCATCTGCGCATGCTCAAGGCCTGCGAGTTTACGTTCAGGGAGTGAACTCGTAGGCTTTGAGCCTGCGCAGATGCTCAAGGCCCAGCAGAAGAGGAGGCCGATCTTCAGGCACCGGCACCAAGCACAGGACATGCCGGTGCCGGTGCCCAGGTGCCGGTAAGAAGCGGCGGGGGGGTGCCCAATCGCATTGGGGGGGTGCCCAATGGCGGTGGGTGGTGCGCCAAATCACGGGGGGGGGGGAGTGCCGGATCGTGGGGGGGAGGGTGCCAGATCGCAGGGGGGGGCCTTCGGGGGGGGGGGAGTAATGCCAGTTCTCGTGGGGGGGAACCTATCAAATTTCCATTATTTCTATGGGGAAACTCGCTTTGATAAACGAGCATTTTGGATTACGAGCATGCTCCTGGAACGGATTATGTTCTTAATCCAAGGTACCACTGTATAGTAATATTTCATTTACATTTTAGTTTTATCAATTCATATATTAGACTAAATATTTACTAGAGTATATGAAACATATAAATGATTGATCATAGATATGAGGGATCACTGTATCATTACCAATATCATATTTGAGAGAGATCTAATCCTTATTTCATTATAAGTTCAAAAGTATATGTGTTCTACAGATATTCATCTTAGCAGATTGCTAGCGTCAGTAATGTTTGATTTTTGTTCTTTCTTCTTGGTGTAGATTCAGGTCATCATAAAATATTCCCAGCATATCTCAATAAAAAAGATTCAAGTTTAACTTCATCCCATATCTGATCTTTGCATTGTTGGACCTCCTAACAGTCATAACAATAAATTCTTCGGGACTGCAGTCTTCTCGAAACAGGATTTTAAGAAATATACATTTTATATTCACGAGGAATCAGCATAGGATGAGTATTGCCATTCACTATATAATTTTCTCACTTGTTCTTCCGTGTATCATTCATTGTGCTGCCTATTTTGCTTTGTATCTCCTTGTGTTCAGTCTGGGTGATCTTTTTCCAATAAGTGACTGGGTGGCCCTCCGAGCCACAGAAGCATGTAAGTAAGATAATGTGTCACACTGGTTGAACTGCTATTGTCTCTGCACCCAGAGTCTGTCTTGGATGTAAGTTTTAAACACTAGTGTCACAAAAAGGCAGTATACAAGTCCCTATTTCCTTCCCCTCTTGTAGGGGATTCTTATTTTCATTGAATATTGAACTCAAAAAGACCTTAGCGGCAGGGGAGAAAGACAGAAGACCACAAATCCAGGAAGACCTATGACAACTGAACAGGAAGATGCAAAAGAGCAGACTGGATGGATGGATGGCATGATTAACTAAGTGGACAGCATGAAATCTGCCAATCTGCACAAGTTTATGAAAAATGTGTTATACCACCAAATCAAAACTTCTTAGCGGTTTTCAAAACATTAAAAGGGAATTGAAAACTCTGCAACGCTTTATATTTTGTTGGATTTGCATCTATTGTCCATATTTGCTGGGTGCAGGACCTTACTGCTCAGTGCAGACTGTTAAGATGTTTTGCAGCATTGCAATGGACTTATGAAGCAAATCAGTAGTTGCTTTAATCTTGTGTTACATTTCAAGAATACCGCAGCAACCACAACTGGACGCCAGGGGGCACTGTTGCCTGTAGCAGTCACTATACATCAGCTGCTTACTCTCTATTTTTAGTTTTAATGCTCAGATATTTTAAGCATCCTGTTTCTGTTCTGTTTCTTCCTACATGATCAAGCATGTGAGTGCAGAGCCTTTCAGAGAGCACTAAGCCAAGGAGATCAGATCATCGCATCGGTGGAGAAAAAGCACTGTTCCCCCATACCTCATATGCCTCTCCTCATCTTATATAAACCCTTCCGGTACTCACTGCTTCCTGCCTGCCTTCACAGTATCACTGGACTCCACCATTCTAGATCTGAACGGTTCCTCTAAGCTACTTGTTTCTCCTCCCCCACTCATCATCTACTTCTTATGACATCATGTAAATATTTGAATATTTTACTGTATTAGCTATATTACCTGCTCAAGTGTAGAATCTTTTCTGTTTTGAATGATAAGTATTCCCATAGTTCCATGACAGTTAAAAATCAGTTTCAGCAACCATTTTAATATCATATAAAGCCAGTAATAAAAATATTAAAGTAATTCTGTAATTCTCAAAATTTTTCCAGATCAATATAAATAAGGAGTAGTAAAAATGAAATATCTTTTCCATCAATATAATAATCTTTAGTTCATAGGTGTTTCCTGAGATGATATAAATTCCTTAAGTTTATCTGGATCTTCAAACTGATGAAACTTTTCTTTGTATGTGACTCTCATTAGCGCTGGGTAGTATAATCCTTATTTAGCTCTGATGTCTTTCAGAGGTTGTCTGAGTTGTAAAAATTTCTTTCTGATTTGGACAGTCTCTTTAGCAAAATCTGGGAGAAAGAGCAGCTTAGAATCTTTGTATGTCAGATTTTTTGTTTCTTTTGCAGCTTTTAAAATATCCAATACTTGTTGGAATCTTAATAATCTCTATTACAGGTCTTGGTTTTTCTTGATTTTGAGTTTTCTTTTTTTTTTTTTCTTCTTTATAAATTTAATTACAATATCAAATGATACCAAGAAAAAAAGGTTTCTTACACAAAATTTTTTACAATACTTATACAACACAAAAATTCCTTTTCAAGCCCACAACAATGGGGAGACATGCTACTTTTCAACTAACAAAAGTAAAGGAAACTAAGAATTGGTTCATGATTCATATGAATCTTTGACCATTCCCTACTATTTGGGACTCTTACATTCTCCAATTTCCTCAGTAATGAATCATTTTAAAGCAAAGGAAAAAACTCATTTCTGTTCTCGGGCTATTAGAAATTGTTGCAATTGAATTTCCATATAAATGTCTTGTTAAATTACAAGACATTGAATATGTATTCTGGGATCCTATTCAATTGCAACAATTTCTAATAGCTCGAGAACAGAATTGAGTTCTTTTCATTCCAATCCTGTGTGCTCTCTCAATTTCTATTGGACTTTTTAATTTAATTGGAATAATTTTTGGTTATACATCTTCTAAAAAGGAAATCGTGTTTTCCCCTCAGCTCTTTCCTTTAATCCAATTATTTTTAAATTTTGTCTTCTAGATCTATTTTCCAGCCTGTATTCCCGCTAAGCTGCGCTGGGGTGCGCTGGCGCTCAAAATATTACCTCGCAGCGCACAAGTTTCTCGTCACAGCGCACACAGTGTAGAGCACAGTTCTTCAACCGCCGGTCCGCAAACAAAATCTTGCCGGTCCGCGAAGGATTCGGTCCCCGCCGCAACGAAAGGCCGGCGTCAGCTGACTTGCAACTTCCTGTTGCAGTCGCTGTGCCGGGACTCCTGCCTTCGCCGGGACTCCTGCCTTCCACCGCGTTTGCCTCCTGCCTTGTCTCCGCACCTCCAGACCAGCAGCGGCAGCTGTGTATGCTTTTAACTTCGGCACAGAGCTGCCCCTAATCAATAGTTTAGCGCGGTTTCATAAGGCAGCCTCGGGGCCTTTGCTAGGCCGGCCCACATCGCATCATCGAAGCGGGCCGGCTATCAAAGGCCCCGAGGCTGCCTCATGAAACCGCGCTAAACTATTGATTAGGGGCAGCTCTGTGCCGAAGTTAAAAGCATACAGAGCTGCCGCTGCTGGTCTGAACTCTTGGGCCGCTGAAGGAGGGCAAAAAGCAGCTGTCCTGGAGGTTTCCCTTCCTCTCGCCTTTACAGGTTCCTTTTTTCCACCTTTTTTTTTTTCCTTCAAACGGCAACGGGCCCCAGCATCGACATCAATCAAGTAAGTTCCACTGTCAATCAAGCGGTTCTGCTCGGCCAAAGCTTCCCCTGTGACATGAGCCACCCTCAGGGGAAAGAAAGTGACCCACAAAGGTGAGGGGAAGGGGGGCAGATGATGGAAGTTGGGGGGGGGGGAGAGAGAGAGAGAGAGAGAAGGGGCAGATGATGGAATGGAGGAGATGAGAGAGAGAGAGAAGGGGACAGATGATGGAAGTGAGAAGAAGGGAGAGAGAGCAGAAGGCAGATGGATGTCAGTTGAGAAGGGAGAGCAGATGCTGAATGGAAGTGGGGAAAGAACACATACTGGATGGAAGGAGGAGATAAATAAAGGGGGAAGAAAATAGTAAGATAATGGAGGGGTGAGGGAAAGGGGTGACAAGCTGTGTGTAGACACAGTGAAAAGAGGGAAACGGGACTAAATAGTAAGAAAGAATTTAATTTAGATGGAGGCAGAAAATAGAGAAGGAAGACCAGAGAAGAAAAGGGAAGAGAGAGCAGAGAATGATCAGATCTGAGTGGAGGAAATGAGAAGAGAGATATGCTAAAAACCACAGGGGGGAGGGAAGGATAGAGATGCCAGACCATGAGGGGAACAGAAGGAAGATGATGGATGCTAGACCAAATTGGGGGGTGGGGGGGGGCAGGAGGAGAGATGGCAGGGAAAGACAGACAGTGAATGGAAGGGGCAGATGCTGGACTGAAGAGACAGAGAAGGTTATCATGCTGCTGTACCGGGCCATGGTACGCCCTCACCTGGAGTACTGCGTCCAGCACTGGTACTTTAAGAAGGACACGGTACTACTCGAAAGGATCCAGAGAAGAGCAACTAAAATGGTTAAGGGGCTGGAGGAGTTGCCGTACAGCGAAAGATTAGAGAAACTGGGCCTCTTCTCCCTTGAGCAGAGGAGATTGAGAGGGGACATGATAGAAACATTCAAGGTACTGAAGGGAATAGACTTAGTAGCTAAGGCAGGGAGAACGAGAGGGCACTCTCTAAAGTTGAAAGGGGATAGATTCCATACAAACGTAAGGAAGTTCTGTGGTAGAAAGCAACATATTTATTTGGCTCATAACTTGCTGGCGCCCGATATTTTTAGCTCACAGTGAAAAAAGTTTGCTCACAACACCCGCCCGCTTAGAGGGAACACTGTTTCCAGCTCTATCATTTTTTTATTCATTTCCTTTAATATGTTATAATCTTCTTTGTAGTTTTGTTGTATATGTTCAATTTTTTTCATTCTGTTTTCCAACATGTCCATTCTGTCATTTAATATATGAAATTTGCTGTTCATAAGATTCATCTCTTTCTTCATTTCAATTAAATTGAAATTAATGTTCCTTAATTCTTCCATTACTTCTATTATATCTAAGGCATCCATAGGCAAAGGAATCCCGCTGGGAGTCTGTGAATCTTCTTTTAATCTTTTAGTGTTTCCTGCAGATTTAGTAAGAGTTTCTTGTAACTTCTGTTTAGTTGATGTCATTTCCAAGGATTTCAAATTGAAATATGAGAAAAATTGTTGCTTTAAATTCTAATAAATGATGCTCAGAGGAGGGAGCTCAACTGCTAGCCAGCCATCCACCAAGCCTCCAAGTTCCGGAATCCATAAGAAACATTTCTTCTATTTCCCTTCCCTGCTACACCCATTGCTGTGCACCATCTCCTCCCTCTCTCTCCCCCTTCCCCTCCATCCCTATGCACCATTTCCTCCCTCTCTCTCCAGTGGTCTGAAATCTGTCTTTCCCCTTATCCCCTCTCCCATGGTCTGTCATCTCTTTCTCCCTCCCTCCATCTTCCCATGGTCTAACATCTCTCTCCTTTCCTTCCCGTAGTCTGGTATCTCTTTTTTCTCTCCTTTCTTTCTCTGGTCTGGCATCTCTCTTTCCCTTTCCAGTGGTCTGACAGCTCTCTCTCTCTCTCTTTCCATCACATAAGAACATAAGAATAGCCTTGTTGGGTTCATCAAGCCCAGTAGCCTGTTCTCATGGTGGCCAATCTAGGTCACTAGTAAGTGGCCAAAACCCAAGTTATAACAATATTCCATGATACCGATACAGGGCAAAAAGTGGCTTCCCTCGTGTTTCTGAATAACAGATTATGGACTTTTCCTCCAGGAACTTGCCCAAACCTTTCTTAAAACCAGCTATGCTATCCACCCTTACCACATCCTCTTTCAACGCGTTTTAGAGCTTAACTATTCTCTGAGTGAAAATTTTTTACTCCAATTGGTTTTAAAAGTATTTCCCTGTAACTTTGAGTGTCCCCTAGTCTGTAATTTTTGAAGGAGTATAAAATCGATCCACTTGTACCCGTACTATTCCACTCAGGATTTTGTAGACTTCAATCATATCTCCCCTCAGCCATGTCTTTTCCAAGCTGAAGAGCCCTAACCATTTTAGTCTTTCCTCATACGAGAGTAGTTCCATCCCCTTTACCATCTTGGTCGCTATTCTTTGAACCTTTTCTAGTACCACTATATCTTTCTTGAGATAAGGAGACCAGGATTGAACACAATACTACAGTTGAGGTCGCACCATGGAGCGATACATGGGCATTATAACATTCTTAGTCTTGTTAACCATCCCTTTTTTAATAATTCCTAGCATCCTATTTGCTTTTTTGGCCGCTGCCACACATTGGGCCGAAGATTTCATCGAATTGTCTACGATGACACCCAGATCCTTTTCTTGGCTGCTAATCCCCAAGATGGACCCTAGCATCCGGTAACTGTGATTTAGGTTATTCTTCCCAATGTGCCTCACTTTGCATTTGTCCACATTAAATTTCATCTGCCATTTGGACGCCCAGTCTTCCAATTTCCTAAGGTCCGCCTGCAATTTTTCACAATCCGCATGCATTTTAACAAACTTGAACAGCTTAGTGTCATCTGCAAATTTAATCACCTCACTCATTTCAATTTCCAGATCATTTATAAATAAGTTAAATAGCACTGGTCCCAGTACAGACCCCTGTGGCACTCCACTGTTTACTCTCCTCCATTGAGAAAAATGACCATTTAACCCTACTCTCTGTCTTCTATCTGATGACTAATTCCTAATCCACAACTGAGCTTTGCCACCTATCCCATGACACTTTAATTTTCTCAGGATCCTCTAGTGAAGAACTTTATCAAAAGCTTTCTGAAAATCTAGATATACTATATCAACCGGCTCACCTTTATCCACATGTTTATTCACACCTTCAAAGAAGTCAAGCAAATTTGTGAGGCAAGATCTCCCTTGGCTGAACCCGTGCTGACTCCGTCTCATTAAATCATGTTAAAAATACTGAAAATTGTCGCTTAGAACCCTGTAATTCTAAGGTCGTGAAAGTTTCTTTACATGTTCCACAATTTTATTTTTTATAATCGGCACTGAAGTGACATTTACTGGTCTGTAATTTCCCGGATCTCCCCTGGAGCCCTTTTTAAAAATCGGCGTAACATTGGCCATTCTCCAATCTTCAGGTACTACAGATGATTTTAGCGACAGGTTACAGATCACTAGCAGCAGGTCAGCAATTTCATTTTTGAGTTCTTTTAATACTTTGGGATGTATACCATCTGGTCCTGGCGATTTATCACTTTTTAACTTGTCGATTTGGCTTAGTACATCTTCCTGATTTTTATTATTATTATTATTTTTTTCAAATTCTTTATTCATTTTTAAACTTTCAATAAGTGTGGCAAAAATACAATCATATACACTTTAACATCACTTATTAACCCATCAAAAATTAAATCACATCAATACCATCCCTCCCTCCTTTATATCCATCATAAATCTTTAACCCAAAATAACATTAATATAACCACACCCTCCCCTCCACCCAGGACGTTTATATAAATTCTTTATTCATTTTTACACTTTCAACAAGTGATTTATAAAATAATCATATACACCTTTAATAACACTTGTAAAACATATATATATTGAATCATAAAATAATTCCTCCCTCTATCTCTTCTCTCATATAAACATCCTAGTTTCATATACCTTTAAAAATTAAGCCCACCCTCCTCCCACCCTATACTTCAATAATTAAAGGGGAAGAAATAAATTCATAGTTATAATCAATCTTTACAATAATTTGTTAATGGCTCCCAAACATCATTAAACTTTTTATAACATCCCTGCTGAATAGCTAATATTCTTTCCATTTTAAAAAATATGACACAATGAATTCCACCAAAAACTATAACTTAATCTATCATAATTTTTCCAATTTTTTTGTAATATGTTGAATGGCAACTCCTATCATTATGAGTAAAAGTTTATTGTTTTTGAGGATATTTGGCTCTTTGCCTTCATTGATGTACCAAATAAGATTGTATCATATGAAAGAGCAACCGGATTCTCCAGTAAGTTATTAACAACTCCAAATAGATTTCCAAAGCTATGTATTAGAGGACAAAAAAACAATAAATGATCCAATGTACCAGCTTCAAGATGACAGTGCCAACTTCTATTAGACTTAGAATGATCTAATTTTTGTAAACGCACCGGGGTCCAGAATGCTCTATGTAACAGAAAATACCAAGTTTGTCTCATAGATGCCGACACTGTACACCTCATCCTCCAAGATCAAATTCGTGGCCATTGAGACGCAGTAATTTGATGCTTAATCTCAATGCTCCAAATATCCCGAAGGCTATTTTTTGGTTTTTTATTCAAAATCTAGATATCAATTTGTACCACTGTGCAGCCTGGCGACCAAGAAAGTCTACCTGAAAACATAAGAAAGGCA
Organism: Geotrypetes seraphini; assembly: GCF_902459505.1. Lineage (NCBI taxonomy): Eukaryota > Metazoa > Chordata > Amphibia > Gymnophiona > Dermophiidae > Geotrypetes > Geotrypetes seraphini. The sequence continues at coordinate 122,780,603 of NC_047089.1, forward strand.
AACTGTACTTATCACTGAAATTTTTCCATTCAGGGAACCCTGCCTGAATGGCTTGCTTCAATTGCAACCATTTATAATTTTGTGATTTATTAAGATCATATTTCCGTTGCAATTGTGAAAAGTCAAGCAACTTATCATTAGAAATGACATAATCTAAAGTACGTATGCCTGCCTTTATCCAATATTTCCAGATAACCTTATAACCGCCAATTTTAATCTTGGAGTTTAGCCATATAGTCTGATATGTTGATTTATAAATTGAAATAGGTGTTAAATCATTAACATATCTTAATGTTTTCCATGTTTCTATTAATATTCTGTGATCTTTATATAATCTAGGCATTTTGATGCTAATGACATGACTTAATCTCAAAGGAAAGAAACATGAGTTGCCATTCCAATGTCAACCAATCTGGAAACTCTTTCATGAGCTCAGGGAGAATCCAGTACATACCTTGACGCATAATATAGGCTTGATGGTACCTATAAAAGTTTGGAAAATTTACCCCTCCCTCTGCAATTGGCTTTTTGTAAAGATACCATAGCAATTCTTGCAGATTTTCCAAGCCAAATAAATTTTATTAGAATACTATTTAATTTTTTATAAAAGGACCCCTGAAAATAAATTGGAATCATACTCATTTGATAACTACAGGCAAAATCATCATTTTAACTCTCCCCCACCAAGACAAATGCATTGGGTTCCATTGCTCACACATTTCATTAAACTTTGTTAATAAAAATTTTTCATTTATTTTCATTGTTTCTTCTATTGTATTGTGAATCCAAATTCCTAAATATTTAATGCCTTCCTCTTTCCATATAAAAGGAAGCGAATCAAATAAACATTTTTGACAATGAATATTTAAAGGAAGAATCTCTGATTTATCCCAATTTATTTTATATCCTGATATTTCCCCAAATTTATTTATCAGTTCTAATAAATGTGGAATGGTAGATTCCGGATTTCTCAAATAAAACAAAATATCGTCCGCATAAGCAGAAACTTTATATTCCCGACCTGAATAAGGAATACCCTGAATCTCCTTTAATTGTTGTTTATTTATTTTAAACATTTCTATACCGTTTATAACTAAACAGTTCACAGAGTTACATACATAATTTAAAAACAAAATCATCATGACATACAAATAATCCTAAAAAAGTCATGTTAAAACATCATTAAAAACTAAAACTATAATAAGAATGATCGTAAACAGTTCATCAGCTTTGCCAAAAAAGGCAATTATTAATTAGAAGAAAGCATCTACAAATAGCTGTGTCTTGAGTAATTTCCTGAACATGCCCTTTACACGGCAGTTTCGTATTTGGCCCACAAGGAAGCTCCCTTTTTTTAACTCCTGCTCAGCAAAAAGTCATTTTACCAGTCTCAACAAGCCTTGGGTTTACATTCGTCTTCAGTAAAGCTAAATTTCCATAATGTAATGATCTGTTTGGTGTGTAGCTGGACATATTAGTTTTAAACAATTCTGAGATGTTTCCATACAAGAACTGATGGCAGATCATTAGTGTTTTATATTGTATTCTGAAGGTGACTGGAAGCCAATGTAATTACGACCAGGACGAAGGAAGTCATCATGCCGCTGTATCATGCAATGGTACGGCCGCATCTGGAGTACTGTGTCCAGTACTGGTCACCGTACCTCAAGAAAGACATGGCGGTACTTGAGGGAATACAAAGAAGAGCAACTAAACTGATAAAGGGAATGGAAAATCTCCCATATACCGACAGATTGAAGCAGTTGGGACTTTTCTCCCTGGAGAAGCGAAGACTTAGAGGAGACATGATAGAAACCTTCAAGATCCTGAAGGGCATAGAAAAAGTAGACAGGGACAGATTTTTCAAATTAAGGGGCACCACAAGTACAAGGGGGCACTCGGAGAAATTGAAAGGGGACAGGTTTAGAACAAACGCTAGGAAGTTCTTTTTCACTCAGAGGGTGGTGGATACATGGAACGCGCTTCCAGAGGCTGTTGTAGACAAGAAAACATTAAATGGTTTCAAAGAAGGTTTGGATAGATTCCTAGAAGAAAAAGGGATTGAGGGGTATAGATAGGTATAGACCATTGCTCAGGCAATGGGCCTGATGGGCCGCCGCGGGAGCAGACCGCTGGGCAGGATGGACCTATGGTCTGCCTCAGCGGAGGCAACTTCTTATGTTCTTAATTGCTGTAGATATGGCAAAATATGATCATATTTGGACAATCCCATAATCAATATTGCCGCTGTATTTTGTACAATTTGCAATGCCCTGCTTACTGAGATTTCTTTCAATTCCTCTGCATCATCACCCTTGAAAACCATTTCCGGCTCAGGAAGATCTCTTACATCTTCTTCCATAAAGACAGAAGCAAAGAATTCATTCAGTCTTTCCGCTATGGCCTTATCCTCCCTGAACACCCCTTTCGCTCCTTGATCATCCAACAGTCCCACAGATTCCCTCACAGGTTTTCTGCTTCTGATGTACCTAAAAAAATGGCTATTTTGCCTCTTTTGCAAGTTTCTCTTCATATTCTTTCTTAGCTGTCTCTATCAGTGCTTTGCATCTAACTTGCCAGTGCTTGTGTTTCTTCCTATTTTCTTCATTCGGATCTTTTTTCGATTCTTTAAAGGATGTTTTTTTGGCTCTAATAGACTCTTTCACTTCACCTTTTAACCACGCCGGCTCTCATTTCCTCTTCTTTCCACCTTTGCTGACATGTAGAATGCATCTGGTCTGGGTTTCCACGATTGTATTTTTAAATAACATCCACAGTTTACAGTCCTAACCTTTGCAACTGATCCTTTTAACTTCTTTTTAACCATTTTCCTCATTTTATCATAGTCGCCCTTTCAAAAATTAAATGCCCCCACAGTAGATTTCTTTTGCGACGATACTCCTGGTATCAGCTCAAATTTGATCATGTTATTATCACTGTTTCTAAGCGGATCCAACACAGTTAACTCCTGTACTATGTCTTGCATTCCACTACGGTCCAAATCTAAAATAGCATCTCCTTTTGTCGGTTCCCAGACCAGTTGCTCCAAGAAGCAGTCATTTATGACATCTAGGAATTTTACCTCCCTAGCACTCCCCGATGTAACATTTAACCAGTCAATGTTGGGGTAATTGAAATCACCCATTTCTCCAGCTTTCCTAATCTCTGAAAACATTTCTTCATCTGTCTGCTCATTTTGTCCCAGGGGACGGTAGTATAACCCAACCTTTATATTCCTTCCCTTCACACATGGAATTTCTATCCATAAGGATTTCACACTGCTATCTATGCCATGCAGAATGTTTATTTGATTTGAACACACAGAACACAGAAAACACCTTCGCCTAGTATGGAATATCTAATCACAAACTAACCCCTCCCCCTCCCGTTTTTTTTTAAAAAACAAATAAAAAAAAGAGGCTTTCTTCACATTGTATTTGATGTGATGACGTCAAAATGTGACGAGCTATCATAGCTGTCAAACTGGGACAGTGGTACAAAAAAAGGAAAACCTTGTGATACCATACCTACAAAAAAGCCATCTTGTGTAACCAAAAACGAGGTATTTCACAGGAACGCTAGCCACTCTATTTCATTGTTGATACCATGTGGGTGAAGCGTATTAAGCATATAGATCCACTTTTGGTTTTTTGGGGAAAAATTGTCCTGGTTTGACATGGGGAACCTTGTCAAACGCCTTCTGAAAATCCAGATATACGATGTCGACCGGGTCACCCTTGTCTATCTGCCTATTTATTCCCTTGAAGAAGTGCAGTAAATTTGTCAAGCAAGATCTTCCTTTGCTGAAAGTGAAGGAGTGAAAAACCAGCAAATGGATAAGAAGGCCCTGGAAACACAAGAGCACAGACAGAAAGTGCAACCAGCGACTGGGAAATGATGATTAGATTACCAGACAACAAAGGTAGGGAATAAGATTTTATTTTCAATTTACTGATTGAAATGTGTCAGTTTTGAGAATTTATATCTGCTATCTATGTTTTGCACTGTTCAGATGTTATAATGCTTGTAGAATCTGGTATTTTAGAGTTTCATTTGTGTATATTAGTATTTTTAGTTTGTGGTCCTGTGTTTGCATAGGGGTTATTATCTGTGCTCTGCATGTGTTTCCAAGGCCAGGTGTTCTGATAGGAATGAATGCTGAGAAGCATACAGTGTGCTTTGTGTAGTTTAATTTTGTGGTTAACCATTATGTGTTGTTAATAAGATTATACTGTGTATATTGTCACAACCTGCGGGCTCCTGACCACTGCAGCGAGCCGGGTGCTGTGACTGTACCTGCTCTCAGCGTGTTCTCTCCAACCAGGGAATCCTTCAGGCCTTCTTAGGCAGATGCCTAAGGTAAAAACAATAGGGTCAATGTACTTGGAAACATCAGGCAAGGTAAACAGAAAGCCACACCACTTCAAGCATGTCCAGAAAACAATAAAGGCATATTTTATTTTTATACTTCTGATTACTTTGTCCAGGTATTTATAATGAATAGCAGTATTTTCAATACAAGTTGCAGAAAAAACATAAAGCTTCAGGCCAACCTGGCCACTCTGACTTTACACATACCAGCTTAGCTCTAATTTCCAAAATACCAAATCAAACAAACACTTTAGGCTGGATTCTAGTCTTTTATATCACAGTCCTCTTCACCAGCCTTCTGGGTGTTAGGATAGCCCCAGCAGAATTCCCTCAATAGGAAAAAGGTAGAAGGTAGAAACAAAAATAACACTCCTGTAGTCAAAGCAAAATACAGTTTTACAAAACAAGAAAAAAAACTGCTAATGTTGTAGCTCTGATATGAAGTGCCTGTAGATAAGAAACTCCTTTCAAAAAGGAGCTCCCCTGTGCTTGCTGTTCTGTCAGAATCTTATCAGCCCCTAATTAGTCTCCAGCTGAGCTGAGAGAGAGAAAAGACAAACGCTCTGTGGTTTACAATGTTTGGCAGTCTAATGTCCCGGTGCTTTAGAGATTAGCTTTGCTTAGCTCACCTAGTTTGGCATACAAGCACTGTTCCACTCAAAACTATTAAGCAGAAAAAACACAGGTAAAAAACAAAACATAGCCAAATATTCCCCATCTTTGCTCAGTTGAGGTCCATTGCCTCCAAACCCTTGCTGGGCAGACTTGAAACTCCAATGTCCATGGGTTCACAACTTTGTAACTGTCTCTCAGTTTCAGTCTCCAGCACATCAGACATATCCACCATGTCACAATCGGGGCTCAGTTCCCCAGGCTCTAGTTGAGGAGGAGGGTGCTCCCTCTTGAGCTCCCACTGAAACCTCCTCAGCTCTTCCTCCTCTCTGTCTCAGCTGCTCTGCTTTAACCTCCTTCAATTCGCCCCTCCCTTCTCTCAAGAGGGGGAAGGGAGACCAATCTCCCTGCATCTGAGCCTGCCTTTGTGACCACTTCCTGTTCTGAGTCTGGCCCTCTGGGAGCTGTAGTTTCTTAATCCTTGGGTTCCTTTGAGCCCTATTAGCTCCTTGGCAGTTACTGTCTGGCTCATCAGGGTTAGACCAAGGGAAGTCAGCGCTTTCAAAATCCTCAGCAGAGCCAACCTGGTCAGCTCTCCTGCATGGAGTTTACTAATCTTCCCTAATCCTGTCAAAGCTAGGAAGAGAGCTAGATTTGTCACAATATATTTGAAAAATGAATGGAAAAAAATGGTATTACAATTAATACTATCATTATTATGGGGTAGAGTCAGGGGTGGAGCTTGGGTGGGGTCAGGAGCGGCCCCCCAAAAACAAAGTGTTTCTCTGCCTATGCCCTGGTATGTATACTATTCAGTCCAGGTGATTTATTACTCTTTAACTTGTTGATTTGGCTCAGTACGTCTTCCAGGTTTACTGAGATTTCTTTCAGTTCTTCCACATCATTACTCTTGAAAACCATTTCCAGTTCAGGTAGATCTCTTACATCTTCTTCTGTAAAGACTGAAGCAAGGAATTCATTGTCTCTGCTATGGCCTTATCCTCTCTAAGTGCCCTTCTTGCACCTTGATGATCCCACAGTTGATGGGGATCACCTTGATGGATTCCCTCACAGGCTTTCTGCTTATGATGTACTTGAAAAAGTTTTGCCTATTTGTCAAATTTCTCTTCATATTATTTTTTTTTACCTCTCCCAGTCAATCCCATTGGTGACAGGTATAGTAATCTGGTCCTCTTCTTCAGATCCTCAATCATCATGGGAGGGATAGGGGAGATACTCATAAAATTTAATTAGAAAGGTCCCTTTTGCCATCCTGCAGGGCTCATTGGGACTCTGGTTAATGATTCACAGCATGTGTATATGTTTAGTGTCATAATGATGGCTTCTGGGAGTTCAGTGTATATATTAGGTAATCTCATGGCCCTGGCAGTCAGGGAATGAGCCTTTACTTTTGTTGCAACAAAATACTCTGCTACATGTCACCTACTTGCACTTTCTTTTCTATCTTCTGAGTGATGGTATCTTATGTAGCCCCTGGATGAGATTCCTGTATGGTGGTGGGGCAGAGGGTACTGCAGTACAGGATCAAGGTTTCCAACTGGGTCCTTCATGGAGCAGTGGTGTTGCCTCTTTCATGTTTCATTCCTGGAAGAGTCTAGGCTCTGAATTTCACTAGTGTTCCACTGTTTCTCCAGGGTACAACTCCTTCACAGCTGTCAACTGTCACACATTAGAGATGCCCGTCATTTTCATGTGGACCTTTTGATAACATGGAGACATGTCATACAGATCTCAAGGTTCAAGGGTACATTTATTTGATTAACCACCTAAGGACAAGCTGTCAAAGTGAATTACGTTCAATAAATCTGTTGTGTTCTACTAGATACTGGGGTCCAAATCTGTCCACCTCATAGATTGGCCAAGATCATGTATTAAAATCTATGCAAAATAGGTAGGTCTTCAACGTGACCTTAAACAAGGAAAAAGAGCCCTCCATAAATAATGATAAAGGAAAGGCATTCCACAATGTAGGTCCAAATATACTAAACACTGAATTCCAGAATGTATCAAGAGGTACATCCCAAACTGAAGGAATGGTCAGTAGATGCTGTTGGCTGGAACACAAAGACCTAATTAGGGCATAGGGCAGAAGATATGAAGGCAAAAAGAAAGGGAACCCGAATGCAAGATCTTAAAAATTAACAGCAAAATCTTATACACAGTGCGATATGCCACAGGAAGACAATGTTCAGTTTGTAACAATGGCGTCACATGATCAAACTTTTTGGCATTGAAGAGAAATTTGACAGCCATATTTTGTGTTAATTGCAGCCATTTGATCTCACTGGCCTAGTTCAGCCTTCTCAGATCTGTTGCCACTTATTTTTTTAGGGTCTTTTGTTAAAGTGCCTGACCAGACTTTCCAAAGCCCTGCCCATCCTCATCATCCATTTTTTGGCCAGTCATTAGGCATAGCTTGTTTTCATAACCCAGAATGAGCCTGGCTTGGAGGAGTGGCTCAGCAGCACTGAAATTTTGGCTTTCAGCTTCTAGCAGCCATTTTGGAAATGTCTCTATGCCTTGCATGTCAGTGTGCTTTGAACAAGGAACCATTTGTAGATGCAGAGATGTGCATGGATATCGGTGTTCCCTATCACAGATGGACACTTAGAGGGGCATAATAAAAAAAAATGTCTAAGTTTGTTTTGGGCTTAGAACGTTAATCGCCCAAAGTTGGCAGCGTCCAAAGTCCATTCTTGAAAAATTACGTCCCCCAATTTTTTACATCCAGCCGTTTGATCATCCAGACCGCTAAGTCATCTTTCTTTATACTGCATTCTCGTCCAAAAATGTATCCAAGTCCCAAACGCCTAGAACAAGAATGGGAGTGGGAGTGGTCAGCAAAGTGATGGACTGGCCACCCAGACATGGCAACAGAGTAGTGGGGCACCTTACAGGGCACTGCTGTGAACTTCACAAAAAGGGTGACACAAACATTTCACCACAATTACCTTGGGGGTCATGGTGAGCCCCCCAAAACACCCCCAAATCCCTACTATACCTACCTGTCTACCAGTTCAAAAGCCCTTATGGCTGCATGTGGCACTTATATGACAGTACAGTAGAGTTTTGGGGGATTTTAGTGGGTGAACATGTTCCACCATAAATGCAGTGGTTAGAGTGGCTTATGGGCCTGGATCCTCTTCTCTATGGTTCACTAGCCCACCCCCCAGACTACTTAAGTCACCTCTGTGCAGCTCTACTAGGCTTTCCTATGCCAGGTGCTAATGTTCTGGAAGCAGGTATGTATGTTTTTATTCCAATTTTTATGGGGGGTGGGGGTCTGTACTTTGTTCCTGCAGTGGTTATCTGGTCACTTTGGATACCTTTGGGCACTTATACCTGTTTTTAGATCGCCTAAATCAGTGGTATTCAATCCAGTCCTCAGGGACCATCTGGCCAGTCTGATTTTCAAAGTCTCTGTCATCCATATTCATTGTGGATATCCTGAAAAGCCAGCTGGCCAGGTAGTCCCTGAGGACTGGGTTGAATACCACTGGCCTAAATCACAAAGTATAAGTTTCATCTAGGAAATCTCTTAAACTTTCGCTGATGGACATGGGATCCCACCACAATATACATAATATATTACACTAGTATTTTAGCCCGTTACATTAACGGGTGCTAGAATATATGTCTATGTGTCTTTATTTCTGTCTCTTTCTCCCTCCCGCTGTCTGTCTCTCTCCCTGGCCCCCTTTGTCTGTCTGTCTTTCTGTGTCTCTCCCTGCCCCTGTGTCTTTCTTCTTTTCTTTCTATCTAGCTGTCTCTCTCCCTGCCTCCTATGCAGCAGCATTTCTCTCCCACCACTTCCCTATGCAGCAGCCACAGCAGCATTCCCTCCCCATCCATTTCCCTCCCCCCACACCACTTTCCTGTGCAGCAGCAGCATTTCCCCTACCCCCCCTTTCCCTTCCCACAGTCTGGCTGGCTCCCTTAGTCTCTTTTCCCCCTCCCTTCCCTTCCCGCGGTCCCGACAAACCTTCCGATTCCAGCAGTAGAAGGCTCTGAAGCAGCGTGTGTAGAGTGCTGCAAACGCTGCTTGAATTGGAAGGTTTTCAGGACCCGCAGCCCTTGCCGGACCCGAAGCGAGCTCTGGGTTTTTTTGGGTTTTTAACCTTCAGATGGCAAGAGCCACCGCGGACGACAGGCTCTGCGCCGCCACGCGCATGCGTACTCCTACCTGCAGGTCCCTACAGCACACGGAAAACGGGAGCACGCAGGTGGGAGTGCGCATGCGCACTTAGGGCTTTATTATATTAGATATGACATATGATGTGATTACAATATTCTCTCTATCCCTTCCTCTGTATCTTAATTTCCCTTCTTATTCTTCAGTTCAGTCTCTTTTTTTCTTTCTCTCTTATCCTCTGGATCGTCGTTCCCCCCCCCCCCTTCTTTCTGTCTCCCTGGCTTCTCCATCAGCTAGAGGGAGCAGTTTCCTCAGCAGTTGAGTTACTTGCCGCATCAGGCGCTTCTCTTTCCTCTTCTAGCCCTGTCCTCAGCCCATCCTTTCCCAGCACAGCCCAGAAACAGAGAGGCAGGGACACGGTCGCTGGAGACACTGTGGCTCGCTGCCACTTTCCTTCGCGTCATCTTCCGCCATGGCCTGCAGCCGCCAACAGCCGCCGTGGCCACCAGTCACCGACAGCCGCCGCCTGCCTTGGGGGATTCTTGCGCATGCGCACTCCTACCTGCAGTGCCCTACAGTGCACGGAAAACGGGAGCATGCAGGTGCGAGCGCGCATGCGCGCTTAGGGCTTTATTATATTAGATACTGCAACCACATTTCAACTTTGACACAAAAAATCCTAGCAGCACAAATTGTCCTGTAAAATTAAAATTAATTAGTATTTGGTAACATTGTGTATAAGTTTCGGCCTTCCAAAATGCATAGCTACTCCTTACCAGTGTGAACATTCTCTCATCGTCTATAATGGTGATCTTCAGCTGCAAAATGAATCAGGACACTGCAAACTTTCAATTAGATTTTTAGCCTTGTCTAAGTAATAGACTAAAAATCTTGAAGTGAAGAACAGGATGCACTATATTTACAGACCTGAATGAATGTATCCTTTTTTAAAATCCTCGTGCTGGTCTGCTATAATTGAGAGAGTTTTCTCTTAAATGAAAGTTGATATTTTTAAGAATTAGTTTGCAACATGTATTTCTTCTTTCACTCAGGACTGAAAGTTATTAGGAAGTTATAAGGAAACAAAATATAACTAAAGGTGAGCTTATATCCTAGTAAATTGGCACACATGCTTTTATTTAGTGGTCAAAGCTGTCATAATGAAAATTTAACCCCTCGTAACCTTGCTCATTGAGAGTTAAGTAAAATAGATAAGCTGTGACTGTGAATCATTTCACGGTGTTTAGTATCAAGTAAATATCTCTGTATCTGTTACAAATATTTCATATTTTATTTGAAAAACATATAATTATGGATTAACTTTATTCCATAGTGATTTACATGATTTTGCTCCTTTGTTTTCTTGATCTTCTGTATTTCTCCCTCCCTAGCTGCAGGCAAGTTATGTTAGAATTGCTTTAACATTATAAGTTATAATTTTTAAATTTATTGCCAATATTGTTGCAGAAGATTTCTCAATATAATGGAATTATATTATGAATTATCATGAGACCTATCAAAGGTAAAGGACAAATCATAGAAACTCATATCCTGGAGATGAATGCATTAGTACACAGATAGTGTGGGATGATTTTTCAAGGAATACTGAGCAGAGATAGTGTGCATCTATCAAAGAAGAGATGAAGTGACTTCAGAAGCAGACTGGCTAACCTACTGACGGGGGCTTTAAACAACCCTCCCCTTAGATACTTATATAGAAATGGGGAAAAAGGGCAACATCTGGACAGTCATGTATATTAATGTCTGAGCTATTTTGGGAGGATGGGCTAAATAAATGAATAAATAAATATAGTATGGGAAATAAGGTTTTGAATATAGAAGTTGTTATGGAAGAGGCTGACCTGGATTTATTGGGGATCACAGACATGGTTCAAAGAGAACCATGAATGGGACATAATCTGTTCAGGAAGGAAAGGATAGAAAGACAAAATGGAGGCGTAGTTTTATATATGAAAGATAATGTTAAAGTGACAAAATTGTAGGACTTAGGGGTAAGGAGGAGGCACTGTGGGTTAATCTGGAAAGAGGGAACCGCAAATCTATTTTCATTGGTGTGATTTACAGGCAGAAGTGGACAGAGATTTCATTAAAGGCATTCACAATATAGCTATGAAAGAGGTGGTACTAATAATAGGTGATTTCAATATGCCAGATGTTGTTTGGGGCATTACTATTGCAGGGTTGTTTAGAAGTAGGGAGATCCTGGATTCTTTACAGGGAGAACCGTTCCAGCAGTTGGGAATGGGACCCACATGGGTTGGGGCCGTACTAGACCTAGTGCTTATGAATGGGGATAATGTTTCTGTTATGATGGGTGATTATTTGACATCCATTGATCATCAAATGTTTGGTTCAATATTAAGAATGCATGGAGAGGGTTCATTCAAAAATGAAGCTTCTAGACTTCAAAATAACTAAGTTTGTCAAGCTGGGGGAATACCTCAAAGAGTTGTTAGCTGGTTTAGAACATCAGGGGGAAGTAGAAAAAAGGTGGGCAAAACTTAAAGGAGCATACCTTTTGTTAGAGGCAGCATACCTTTTGTTAGGAAATTAAATTAAAAGCAATGAGAAAAGAAAGCTGATTTGGTTCTCAAAAGTAATAGCTGAAAAGGTATGGAAAAAGAGATTATCCTTCATAAATTACAAGAGATCACAGAAAGAGGAAGACAGACAGCAATATTTAGAAATGACTCTCACATATGTGCTCTTACTGCTGGCTGCTGCGCAGTTGCCAGCATGGAATTGAGCAAGCAGATGTTCTATGTGATCTTGCTCACGCTGTATGTGCTCAAGGAGTTTAAAAATGGTTGGATGATGGCATGAAACCGAAGATTGAAATGCATGGTGCCAACTTTCCACTGAATTGTTGGTCTGAGGTAGTCCATCTTCAACATGGGAGCGCATATTCCACAGAGGAATAGGAAAAGATGGGACACATCTCCCATTTTGCCGCAATTTACTGATGTAATTGTCTTCCCAATAGTCATACACTGGGATCAGTTCATCTGGTCGAGTCTCCTCCAACGTCTCAAAACACTCAGTAACATCTTCAACAGGAACAAAACTTAATGCTAACAGCATTTTGGTGAGCAATCTTATTCTCTCATCAAGTCTGGGAACTTGAAAAGTTCATTGAAGACGCCTACAGGAGAGTGGAAGAGCATCGAGGAGGGGAGAAGTTCATCGAGGACGACTACGGGAGGGTGGAAGAGCAAGAACAAGAGCAGCACAGGAACAAGGCGGATGCACAGAACAGAAGACACAAACCATCTGACACCGAGGCAGAAGGATCCCATGGAGGGAACACGCAGGAGGAAGAGGCAAGACCCTACCAGCGCCTTGAGGGAGAAGAAACAAGAACCACCAAGGACACTGACTTGCGACCACAGCGGAGACTGAAAAAAGGGAAATCTGCGATCCTGGTGGGAGACTCAATCCTAAGACAGGTGGACAGTCACATCGCAGGAGGGAGGGAGGATCGGCTGGTGACCTGCCTCCCAGGAGCAAGAACCACGGACATCATCGACAGAATTGAAAGGATCCTGGAGGGAGCGGAGACGGAAGAGACGGCAGTGTTAGTCCACGTTGGGACAAATGATGTCGCCAGGAGAGACTACAGCAGGAAGGCACTCACTGAACAGTTCGAGACTTTGGGAAGAAAGCTGAAGATGAGGACAGCGTTCTCAGAGATCCTGCCGGTACCAAGGACAGACGTGAAGAGGCAGACGGAACTACAATCAAATGCGTGGATGAGGAGATGGTGTGAAGAAGAGGGATTTCACTTCATGAGGAATTGACAACGTTCTAGGGAAATAGCAAGCTCTTCCAGAGAGATGGATTACACCTGAGCACGGCAGGCACTAGACTACTAGCAAACAACATCAAAAGAGGAATAGAGCAAGCTTTAAACTAAGAAGTAGGGGAAAGCCAACAGTCGATCAGGTGTTGATGATTCGGAAGACAGTGTCCCGAAAGGATACTGAGAGGGGAGAGCACTGGGAAGACACCAAAAACACCATAGGAAAACTAAAAACACCAAACAGGTGATGAATAGCCAACGGAGACAGACGAAACATGAGGGGGATAGGAGGAGACCACTACAAAGGGAAGGCAAATGGGAGCAGGAGGAAGATGATAAACGCAAAAAGGAAGGAAAAAAACACAATAAAGATACATACCACGCACCACTAGGGGAAGACAAGAGAGGCAATAAACAAGAGTCGGCAGAAAGGGACGAAAAGAAAAATGAATCACATGGGAAAATAACAAGAGGACAAAAATATGGAGACTTACATTGTATGTACACTAATGCGAGGAGCCTGAAGAACAAAATGGGGGAACTAGAAATCATGGCCAAAGATGAAAACTTAGACATCATAGCAACGAAGACATGGTGGAGCGAAGAAAACAAATGGGACACAGTACTGCCAGGGTACAAGCTATACCAGAGAGACAGGACACATCAGAGAGGAGGTGGATTAGCACTGTACGCAAGGGATACCATTCCATCAACCGAAATGGACGAAGCAACGACAAATGACCAACTGGAATCAATATGGATCAAAATACCAGGAAGAAAGGGAACAGAGGTGAAGATGGGCCTGTACTACCGCCCACCTGGGCAAATGGAAGCAAAGGATAAAGAACTGAGAGCCGAGTTGAGGCGAGAATGTAAAAACGCAAACACCATAGTTATGGGAGATTTCAAATATCCCGGGATAGACTGGAGCCATGGAGTTTCAAAATGCTCGAAGGAATCGGAATTCCTGGAGGCTGTACGGGACTGCTTCTTGGAACAACTTGTCAAGAATCCAACGAGAGGGTCAGCTACTCTGGATTTAATCCTCAACGGTCTGGGAGGACCTGCCCACGGAGTGGAAAGAATGGGACCATTAGAAACAGTGATCACAACATGATCCAATTCAAAATAGAAATAGGTAGGCCAAAGGGGAGGAGAACCATTGCAACAACGTTCAACTTCAGAAAAGGGAACTATGATGCCATGAGACAAATAGTGAAGAGAGAACTCAGGAACAGCTCCAGAAAGGCACAGACGGTGGAGCAAGCCTGGACCCTATTCAAGGACACGGTAAATGAAGCACAAAACCGGTATATACCCAGGTTTAGAAAGGGGTGCAGAAAGAATAAAGCAAGAGACCCACCATGGTTAACCAAGGAAGTTAAGAAGGTGATAGGAGACAAGAAAAAATCCTTCAGGAAATGGAAAAAGGATAAATCCAAGGAAAATTGGAAAGAGCACAGGATGCATCAAAATGAATGTCACCGCATGGTCAGATCAGCAAAAAGAGAGTATGAAGAGAGACTTGCCAAGGAGGCGCGGAATTTCAAACCATTCTTTCGATATGTGAAAGGGAAACAACCGGCAAGGGAAGAGGTGGGACCCCTGGATGAGGGAGACAGGAAGGGAGTGTTAAAGGAGGAAAAGGAGGTGGCAGACAGATTAAACACATTCTTCTCATCGGTATTCACAAAAGAGGACACATCCAACGTGCCAGAACCGGAAAGATTCTTCAAGGGGGACCAAGAGGAAAAATTATTGTGCATGGAGGTAAGCCTCGAAGACGTACTCAAACAGATAGATAGGCTAAAATCAGACAAATCTCTGGGCCCAGACGGAATCCACCCGAGAATACTAAAAGAGCTTAGAGACGAAATAGCAGAGTTACTACAGCAGATTTGCAACCTATCCCTGAAAACAGGGGTAATCCCAGAAGACTGGAGGATAGCGAATGTTACATCCATCTTCAAGAAAGGATCCAGAGGCGACCCAGGGAATTATAGGCCGGTCAGCTTAACCTCAGTTCCAGGAAAGATGGCCGAATCGCTAATCAAGGACAGCATCAATGAGCATATAGAAAAAAATAAGCTGATGAGAACTAGCCAGCATGGTTTCTGCAATGGTAGATCATGCCAAATGAACCTACTGCACTTCTTTGAGGGGATAAGCGAACAACTAGACAAAGGTGAACCCATCAACGTAGTGTATCTGGATTTCTAGAAAGCCTTCGACAAGGTGCCCCACGAGCGCCTACTAAGGAAACTGTGGAACCACGGAGTAGAAGGGGACATACACAGATTGATCAGAAACTGGCTGGCGAACAGGAAGCAGAGAGTAGGAGTGAAAGGTCACTATTCTGACTGGAAAGGGGTCAAGAGTGGCGTCCCGCAGGGGTCAGTGCTGGGACCGCTGCTGTTCAATATATTTATTAATGACCTGAAAGCAGAGATGAAGTGCGAAATTATAAAATTTGCGGACGACACAAAACTCTCCGGTAAGGTTAGAACTATTGAGGAATGTAGAGAACTTCAAAGGGACCTGAACAAACTGAATGAGTGGGCAAATAAATGGCAGATGAGCTTCAGTGTGGAGAAATGTAAGTCATGCACATGGGAAAAGGAAACCCGATGTACAATTACACGATGGGGGGGATATTATTGGGGGAAGGCAACCTAGAAAGGGACTTGGGGGTTATTGTAGATAGAACAATGAAACCAGCGGCACAATGCGCCGCGGCCTCGAATAAGGCAAACAGAATGTTGGGCATTATCAAAAAAAGTATCACTACCAGAAGCAAGGAAGTTATCCTCCTGCTGTATAGGGCGATGGTGAGACCGCATCTGGAGTACTGCGTTCAATATTGGTCACCGTATCTTAAGAAGGATATGGCGGTACTTGAGAGGATCCAGAGAAGAGCAACAAAAATGATAAAGGGCATGGATAACCTTTCGTATGCTGAGAGCCAACGGAGGAGGGCTGCAGTCCGGCCATCGGACCAACGGTCGGCTTGGGGGCCCGTTCCAGCGGGGCACCTGACACTGTCTTCGCTCCTCCCCCATTCCATCAGGGGAGAGCCGACGGAGGAGGGCTGCAGTCCGGCCATCGGACCAACGGTTGGCTCGGGGGCCCGTTCAAGCTGGACTTCAGTTTTGACTGTTTTGATTTTATTTTCAATTCTTTTTAGTTTATGATATATTTTTTAATCTCACTTATTGTTTTACCACTTATTTTGTTTTATTTTATCATTCAAATTTCATTTAAATTTCTCCAGAATTCTATTGCTTCAACGGTTCTCCCTCTGCATCTATTCTTATCTCCCCTCTTTTTTCAACCTTTCAAAGTCCTTTAGATCATTGTAATCTTATTAGAATGTTTATTTTCTTATTTTTCTCATCTATTCTCTATTTTATTTCTTCATTACTCTACTAATTGTCATTTTTCCAGGTACCTTAGTTAGATTGTGAGCCTTCGGGACAGTAAGGGAATTTCTAAGTACCTATTTTACTTATAATTTTAATGCACCCTATTGTCTATTTTTCTGTAAACCGCTTAGAATCCTAACAGAGTTTAGCGGTATATAAGAAATAAATTACATTACAAATTACATTACAGATTAGAGAATCTGGGGTTCTTCTCCCTAGAAAAGCGGAGACTTAGAGGGGATATGATAGAAACTTACAAGATCATGAAGGGTATAGAGAAAGTAGAGAGGGACAGGTTCTTCAGACTGGCCAGGGAAACGAAAACTAGAGGGCACTCAGAAAAGTTGAAGGGAGACAGATTCAGAACAAATGCCAGAAAGTTATTCTTCACTCTGGTGGACACCTGGAATGCGCTTCCAGAGGAAGTGGTAGAACAAAGTGCGATTGTGGGTTTCAAAATGGGACTGGACAAGTTCCTGAAAGAAAAGGGGATTGAGGGGTACAAATAGAGGGGTACTATGCAATACAAAATGCTTTAGAGTAATAGATAACTTACAGGTCATTGACCTGGGGGACTGCCGCGGGAGCGGACTGCTGGGCATGATGGACCTGTGGTCTGACTCAGTAGAGGCGATGCTTATGTTTTTATGTTCTTATGTTCTTATCCCTATAGTTGGCGGTCAATCCCTCATGTTGAATTTTGCGCCATAATGATTGACCCAGATGGAACAGGCAGCCAGAAACTGCAGCATTTGGAAATACTCTGCTGGCAGCTTGCAGGCTTGCTCTCTCGAAGTCCATCAAAATAGTCAATGGTGCCAACGTGTTTCTGGTTTCTACCAGTTTCCTTAACATACGTTCATAGTCCTCCTCCCTTTTACTATTCAACAACACATACACCATGGGAAGTGCACGATTGTCTACAAATGCATGGATGATAAACACTTGTACAAACAAATGGGGGGCAACTTTAAATGCCCCATCCATGAACCAATGGCCATGTTGCTCCAACACCTCAAGATTTGCTTGGGTTGTGAAAATGAAAATGCGTCTTTCATCATTTTCACCAGAATCCCACAAAACTAATTGTTCACCACGCTTGGTTCTTTGCAGCTGCTCAGGAACTTGGATCTCTCTTATTGACCTGGGATTCCCCATTGCTAGATGCCCTGCTTTTCTTTTTCGATTGATTGTTCTCTGCATGGAGGAGTATGCAGGCAATAATGTAGCTGCTTCTAACGTTGAACCCGCTGTTGTCCCCAGAATGATTTGTCAGGGCTTTTCAACTGTGGTCACAGCTCTTTCACTTATGTATCCCATCATTCTTTCAGCAGCTATTTTTGCGTTGGGTGCATGCACATGCACCATTATCTCGACAGAAGATCCATCGACATGCCTTTTTCTTCTGCCTACACAGTCATGGTGCACACACCTCCAGGACGTGGAACCGTCTGCCATGACTCGGTCACGACGTTAACGAAGTCCTTCATGAACCCAGTGCTCTTTCCCACGCTGTGTAGTTATTACTTCCATCTCTATGGCAGTTCACTCAGAATGAACAATCCCTGAAACCATACAATTTATAATATTATCCTATTTTGACTTACGATTGATATACAATTCCCTATATCAGTGCACTACTCAAAAGAACATCATACCTGTAAGACTGGAAGTATATCAATGAACCCCTCAGGACTTGTAGTCGACCTTTCACCCTGAACCAGTACCTGCAAGAGTTATAACAAGCATGTAAACTTCCCCCAACCTTCAGCACACAAAAATAATGCAAGGGTAAAATAGGTGAGGTTAGGCCATACATATGTAGAGTTCAGCGCTATGGCACAAGACATTATACCTGCTAGGGTGCAATCCTCTGTTATGATCTTCTATCTTTCTATTCTTCCTCAGGGTCCCTGTGTTTCTTCTGTTTGCACCTCCCATAGAGCAGCATCTACCCCTTGTCTTTCCTCTTTGGTCTAGGCCTCTCCCTCTCTGTCTTTCTTCTACTTACAACAACCCCTCCCTCTCTCTCCCTCCTCTGTTATGATCTAATATCTCTCTGTTCTTCCTCAGGGCCTCTCCCACCTCTGTGTGCACCTACCATAGTCCAGCATGTGCCTCCTGTCTTTCCCCTTCAGTCCAGTCCTTTCTCTCTCTCTCTAGCTGTCTTTCTTCTGCTTACAAATACCCCTTCCCTCTCTCTCCCTCCTCTGTTATGATCTTTCATACCTTTGTTCTATCTTAGTGTTTCTCCCCCTCTGTCTCTTCTGTCTGCACCTTCCATAGTCCAGAATCTGCCTACAGTCTTTCCCCTTCAATCCAGACCTCTCTCTCTCTCTCTCTGTCTTTCTTCTGCTTACAATCCATCCCCTCTTTTCTATTGGCAACATGTCTCCCTCTCACTCCCTCCTCTGTTATGAGCTTCCATTTCATTGTTCTTCCTCAGGGTCTCTCCCCCTTTGTCTGCACCTCCCATACTCCAGCTATCTGCCTCCTGTCTTTACTCTTTGGTCCAGGCCTCTCTCTCTCTCTCTGTCTTTCTTATGCTTTCAACCCCTCCCCCTGTCCTATTGGCAACATGTCTCTCTCTCTCTCCCTCCTCTGTTGTGATCTTTCATCTCTTTGTTCTTCCTCAGCGTTTCTCCCACTCTATCTCTTCTGTCTGAACCTCCCATAGTCCAGAATCTGCCTACAGTCTTTCCCCTTCAATCCAGGTCTCTCTCTCTCTCTCTCTCTCTCTGTCTTTCTTCTGCTTACAACCCCTCCCTCTGTCCTTTTGGCAACATGTCGACTTCTCTCTCCTTCCTCTGTTAAGATCTTCTATGTCTCTGTTCTTCCTTAGGGTCTCACCCCTCTGTCTCTTCTGTTTTCACCTCCCATAGTCCAGTACCTGCTCCTTGTCTTTCCTCTTTGGTAAAGGCCTCTCTCTCTCTCTCTGTCCTTTTTCTGCTTACAACCCCCCCTCCTCTGTTATGACCTTCCATCTCTTTGTTCTTCCTCAGGGTTTCTCCCCCTCTTTCTCTTCTGTCCGCGCCTCCCATAGTGCAGAATCTGCCTCCTGCCTTTCCCCTTTGGTCCAGTTCTCTCTCTCTCTATCTTTCTTTTGCTTACAACTCCTCCTCCTGTTCTATTGGCAACATGTCTCCCTCTCTCTCCCTCCTGTGTTATGATCTTCTACCTCTCTGTTCTTCCTCAGGGTCCCTCTGTCTCTTCTGTTTGCACCTCCCACAGTTCAGAATCTGCCACTTATTTTTCCTCTTTGCTCCAGGCCTCTCTCTGTCTTTCTTCTACTTATAACACCCCTTCCCTCTCTCTCCCTCCTTTGTATGATCTTCCATCTCTCTGTTGTTCCGCAGGTCTCTCTCCCTCTGTCTTATCTCCCATAGTCCATCATTTGCCTCCTGTCTTTCCCCTTCAGTCCAGTCCTCTCTCTCTCTCTCTGTCTGTCTTTCTTATGCTTACAACCCCTCCCCTTTGTCCTATTGGCATCTTATCTCCCTCTCTCTCCTTTCTCTGTTATGATCTTCCATCTCTGTGTTCCTCCTCAAGTTATCTTCCCTCTGTCTCTTCTGTCTGCACCTCCCATAGTTCAGCATCTGCCTCCTGTCTTTCCTCTTTGGTCCAGGCCACTCTCTCTCTCTTTTTTCTGCTTACATGTTGCCAATAGGATTGTAAGCAGAAGAAAGACAGAGAGAGAGGCCTTGACGGAAGGGGAAAGATTGCAGGCAGATTCTGGACTATGGGAGATGGAAGATCACAACAGAGGAGGGAGAGAGAGAACGAGAGAGACATGTTGCCAATAAGACAGGGTGGAGGGGTTGTAAGCAGAAGAAAGACAGAGAGAGGAAGGCCTGGACAAATGGGGAAAGAGAGAAAGCAAATTCTGGACTATGGGAGGTGCAGACATAAGAGATAGAGGGGGAGAGACCCTTAGGAAGAACAGAGAGATGAAAGATCATAGAGGAAAGAGAGAGAGTGAAGGGGTTGTAAGCAGAAGAAAGACAGAGAGAGACTTGGACCAAAGGGGTAATTCAGGAGGCAGATGCTGGACTATGGGAGGTGCAGACAGAGGTGGAGAGACCCTGAGGAAGAACAGAGAGATGGAAGATCATAACAGAGGAGGGAGAGAGAGGGAGGGGGGTTGTAAGCAGAAGAAAGACAGAGAGATAGAGAAGCCTGGACTCTTGGGGAAAGACATTAGGTAGATTCTGAACTATGGGAGGTGCAGACAAAAGAGACGGAGGGGAAAGACCCTGAGGAAGAACAAAAAGATCATAAGAGAGGAGGGAGAGAAGGGAGGGAGTTGTAAGCAGATGAAAGACAGAGAGAGAGAGACCTGGACGAAAGGGAAAAGACAGGAAGCAGATGCTGGACTATGGGAGGTGCAGACAGAGGAGGAGAAACCCTGAGGAAGAACAGAGAGATGGAAGATCATAACAGAGGAGGGAGAGAGAGGGAAGGGGGGTTGTAAGCAGAAGAAAGACAGAGAGATAGAGAAGCCTGGACTAAAGGGGAAAGACAATAGGCAGATTCTGGACTATGGGAGGTGCAGACTGAAGAGACAGAAAGGAAAGACCCTGAGGAAGAACAAAGAGATGGAAGATCATAACAGAGGAGGGAGAGAGAGGGAGGTGGTGTAAGCAGAAGAAAGACAAAGTGAGAGAGGCCTGGACCAAAGGGGAAAGACAGGAGGCAGTTGGTGGACTATCAGAAGTGTAGACAGAGGAGGAGAGACCCTGAGGAAGAACAAAGAGATGGAAGATCATAAGAGAGGAGGGAGAGAGAGGGAGACCTGGAACAAAGGTGGTGGTAGGTACAAAGGAGAACTACCACTGGATCTGGGAAAGGTAAACAGAAGGAAAAAAGAGAGCGACCTAGACCCAAAGGGGATGGGACTAGATTGTGAAAGAAAGAAAGAAATATTGTATGCAGTCAGAAGGAAGTGCAACTAGAGACTCATGAAATCATCAGACAACAAAGGTAGGAAAAATGATTTTATTTTCAATTTAGTGATGAAAATGTGTTAGTTTTTAGAATTTATATCTGCTGTCTACATTTTGCAGTATATTTGTCTATTTTTCTATAGTTGTTACTGAGGTGACATTGCATATTTTAAAGTCATCTGCCTTGATATCTTCGAAAATCCCCCCGAATATAAATGATAATTAACATTTTCTCTGTATACAATGTGCTTTGTGTTTGTTTAATTTTGTGGTTACAATTATGTATTAATAAGGTTATATTGTGTGCATATGAAAAATGGATGGAAGAAATTGCATTACAATTAGTATTATTATTATGGGGGTGGAGTCAGGGGCAGAGTTTGGATGGGTCTGGGGCAGAGCTTTTGGGCCCCCCAAACAAAAAAGCATTCCACTGCCTATGAAGGAGACACAGAGATTGGGGGCTGGATTTGCCCGACATCATTGAGGTGGGATTTGAGGGTCTGCATTTTGGATGCTCCAAAGTGCCTATATTTGGTAAATCCACCAATCTTTCTCCTATAGCATTGAGATTGGAGAATTCTTGGTGCTTGGATTGAAACACCCTTTTGGATAAAAGAACTGAGTGATAGTGTTTTCTGATTCACGTTTGTTTATTTCTCTGTTTGGAAATGATTTGAACTTACCTGGGATATTGAGTGAGGACTCTGAGTTTGGCCAATGCAGGCTGGCAAAAGAAACTTTTGCTTTTGTTTGTTTGTTGTACTCAAGAATACAACTTGCTTTGATTCTCAGACAAACCTGAATGAGAAATAAATGCAATTTTGGAAAGCTTACCTGTTTTTGTCATTCTGACTATTAGATTTTATGGTAAACCCACCAGTATTGGGGCTTCCTTCCATTTGGGGAAGCATGCCGGGCCTATATTGTTGCTGTGTGCCGGTCCCTGCCATATCCTAAGGGAAGCAAAAACAAAAGACATGGATCCTTTTAAAAAAATCCCACCCAAGCTAGAATAACTTAAATATATAAAGTTATAGGATATTATTTCATTTGCTTTTCATTGTTTAAAATTAGTCACAAATGTACTTTGAAACTCCTTATGCCCTTTATAACCAAATTAAACTACTGTTCTTTTGTCATTCTTGCGAGAAACCTTTTATTAGTCATTAAACCCTCAGCTGATAAACTAGGAGGGTGGTATATCATATGGTATAAACAGATTTCAGTTCATAGGACCTCTCATAACATATGTTATCTCAAGTCCGTATTCTGTTCAGTTTAAATAATATACCAAGACCTCCTTCCCTTCCCTTAATTTATTAACGACTATCTTATTTTATTTTTATTTTTTATAATAATTTATTTTCTTTCGTTAAAAAAAAGTGTGTTGAATTAGTGGAATTTCCTCTCAATTGATGTGGTGCAACGTCATAATCCATCCATTCATCCAATTCATTAATTCATTACCATACCATTACCATAATTTTTACCAATTAATTGTATATCAGCAACACTTATCTTTAACAGCAAACTACTGATCCAACATTAGATTACAACTAACAAACCAATATCTGCCCAGTACTGGCCTTAGTTCTTCAATATACGGAGTGCTACCCAAAAGTTTTGGGAATTCAATTGTAAAAAAAAAAATTGCTTACCGAAACTCCTAGTTTACATTGTCTCCTTTGAAGTATTCCCCTTGAGAATGTATACAGTGATCCCAGCATTTTTCCCATGAGTCCATGAATCTATGGAAGTCATCGTGGGTGAGTGCCTTGAGGATCTCCTGCGATTCTGCCTAGATCTCTTCAATCGTGTTAAAATGGCGCCCTTTCAGTCGTAATTTCATTTTGGGGAATAGGAAAAAATCACAGGGAGCAAGGTCAGGTGAATAGGGAGGGTGCATAATCACTGTAATGTTTCTAGAAGTTCCGAACAGACAGAAACACGATGGGTCTTCTGTTCACCGGTTAGCAGTCTTGGCACAAATTTAATAGAAATGCATCTCATGTTCAATTCATCTGAAAAAATTCATTGAATTGTCCTGTATGACTATCCTACTATCTCACAAACATCGTGGATAGTTTGCCTATGATCTGCAAGGATAGTCTCACAAACTTTTGCTATGGTTTCTGGTGTTGTGCATGTTGACAGTCGTCCGGAATGGTCATCGTCATGAACAAATGTTCGTCCGTCCTTGAAGCGTTTGTACCAAAGAAAGGTTTTGCTTTGGTATATGGCATTATCTCCAAAGGCTTCCTAGAGCATATGATGGTTTCTGCAGCAGTTTTTTAAAGTTTGAAACAAAATTTGATGCAGATTCTTTGCTCAGTAAAAGCCATCATATTGAAATCTGCTGAGTCACTAAAACACAGCCTTACAAAATTGCACAGAACATAACAATGCGACCACTCAGCTGCACGCCCGTTGGCACACTGATTCACAAAGCATACTGCTAGACACCTCTAGTGGCAGAAGGGCATACTATATCCAGTTCGCACTCGCTGTTCACATTCTCTGAAATTTTGGGTAGCACCTCGTATACCAGGGCTGCCCAAGTCCGGTCCTCGAGATCTACTGGCAGGCCAGGTTTTCAGGATATCCACAATGAATATGCATGAGAAAGATTTGCCTGCATTACCATTATTTTCTGATTCGAGATCTTTCGTGTTCATCCCACGCTTTTTTTAAACTCTGTCACCATTTTCCTCTCCACTACCTCCCTTGGGAGCGCATTCCAGGAATCAACCACCCTCTCTGTAATGAAGAATTTCCTTACATTATTCTTGAGTCTACTACCCCTCAACTTTAAATTATATCCTCTGGTTTTTACCATTTTCCTTTCTCTGGAAAAGATTTTGTGCTATATTAAAACCTTTCAAGTATTTGAATGTCTGAATCATATCTTCCCTGTCCCTCCTTTCCTCTAGGGTATACATATTCAGGGCTTTCAGTCTCTCCTCATACATCTTTTGGTGCAAACCTCCTACCATTTTTGTTGCCTTCCTCTGGACCATTTCAAGTCTTCTCATGTCCTTTGCCAGATAAGGTCTCCAAAACTGAACACAATACTCCAAGTGGGGCCAAACTTGTAGAGGGGCATCAACACCTTCTTTCTTCTACTAGTTACGCCTCTCCTTATACAGCCTAGTATCCTTCTGGCAACAGTCACCACCTTGTCAAACTGTTTCTTTGTCTTTAGATCTTCGGACACTATCACCCCAAGGTCCTTCTCCCCATCTGTGCATATCAGCCTCTCACCTCCCAGCACATACGGCTCCTTCCGATCACTAATCCCCAAATGCATTACTCTGTATTTCTTTGCATTGAATTTTAGCTGCCAGATATTAGACCATTCCTCTAACTTTTGCAGATCCTTTTTCATGTTTTCCACTCCTTCCTCGGTGCCTACTCTGTTACAAATCTTGGTATCATTCGCAAAAAAGGCAAACCTTTCCTTCTAACCCTTCAGCAGTATCACTCACAAACATATTGAACAGGATGGGCCCCAGCACTGAACCCTGAGGGACTCCACTACTCACCTTTCCTTCCTCCGAGCAAATTCCATTAACCACCACCCTCTGGTGTCTAGTTTCTAATCCAGTTCACCACTTTGAATCTTAACTTCAGCCTGTCAAGTTTGTTCAAGAGCCTCTCCTATGAGGAACTGTGGCAAAGGCTTTGCTGAAATGTAAGTAAATTTCTTCTAGCGTATGTCCTTGATCCAATTCTCAGGTCACCCAATCAAAAAATTCAATCAGGTTCATTTGGCACGATTTACATTTAGTAAAACCATGTTGCCTCGGATCCTGTAACTCAGATTCTAAGAATTTCACTATCCTTTCTTTCAGCAACACTTCCATTATTTTTCCAACAACTGAAGTGAGGCTTACCGGCTTGTAGTTTCCTGCTTCATCTCTGTGACCACTTTTGTGAATAGGGACCACATCCACTATTCTCCACTCCCCAGGAATTACTCCCGTCTCCAGAGATTTGTTGAAGAAGTCTTTAATAGGACTCGCCAGAATCTCTCTGAGCTCCCTCAGTATCCTGAGATGGATCCTGTCCGGTCCCATCGCTTTGTCTCGCTTTGTCCACCTTCAGTTTTTCAAGTTGTTCATAAATGCTTTCCTCTGTGAATGACGCAGAATCCACTCTATTTTCATGTGTAACTTTGCCAGACAATCTCAGTCCTTCTTCAGGACTTTCTTCCATGAACACAGAAGTATTTGTTTAGCATTTTTGCTTTTTCCTCATAACTTTCCACATATCAGTTCATAGCTTCTTTTAGTTTTGCAATTCCATTTTTCATCATCCTCTGAGGAATAACTTGTATTTTATCAATGTAACATAGTAGATGATGGCAGATAAAGAACTAAATGGTCCATCCAGTCTGCCCAACCCTACCCACTCATTAAATTACTAACTTAATTTAAATCTTCCTTCTTCTTAGCTATTGCTGGACCAGAACTTAAAGCTCTATCTGGTACTATGCATAGGTTCAATCTACTGAAGTCTCCATCAAAGCTCATTCCAGTCCATCCAAACTATCCTAGCCATCGAAGCCCTCCCCAGCCCATCCTCAACCAAATGGCCGTATACGGACATAGACCATGCAAGTCTGCCCAGTACTGGTCTTAATTTTTTTCTGATTTGAGATCTTCTGTGTTCATCCCACGCTTTTTTGAACTCTGTCAGCATTTTCCTCTCCACCGCCTCCCTT
The DNA here is from genome assembly GCF_902459505.1 of Geotrypetes seraphini. Classification (NCBI taxonomy): domain Eukaryota; kingdom Metazoa; phylum Chordata; class Amphibia; order Gymnophiona; family Dermophiidae; genus Geotrypetes; species Geotrypetes seraphini. Next base: position 122,806,650 of record NC_047089.1, read on the forward strand.
GGGAGCGCATTGCAGGCATCCACCACTCTCTCCATAAAGAAGAATTTCCTTACATTACTCTTGAGTCTACCACCCTTCAACCTCAAATTATGTCCTGGTTTTTACCATTTTCCTTTCTCTGGAAAAGATTTTGTTCTACATTAATATCTTTAAGTATTTGAACGTCTGAATCATATCTCCCCTATCCCTCCTTTCCTCTAGGGTGTACATATTCAGGGCTTCCCATCTCTCTTCATACGTCTTTTGGCACAAACCTTCTACCATTTTCATCACCCTCCTCTGGACCACTTGAAGTCTTCTTATGTCCTTCGTCAGTTAGAGTCTCCAAAACTGAACACAATATTCCAAGTGGGGCCTCAACACATTCTTTCTTCTACTGGTTACGCCTCTCTTTATGCAGCCCAGCATCCTTCTGGCAACAGCCACTGCCTTGTCAAACTGTTTCTTTGCCTTAAGATCTTCAGACATGATCACCCCAGGGTCCATCGCCCCATCCGTGCATATCAGCCTCTCACCTCCCAGCACATACGGCTCCTTCCGATCACTAATCCCCAAATACATTACTCTACATTTCTTTGCATTGAATTGTAGTTGCCAGATATTAGACCATTTCTCTAACTTTTGCAGATAGTTTTTCATGTTTTCCACTCCCTCCTGTAGTTTCCCACTTCATCTATGTTACCACTTTTGTGTATAGGGATCACATCCACTCTTCTCCAATCCTCCGGAACCACTCCTGTTTCCAGAGATTTGTTGAACAAGTCATTAATAGGACCCGCTAGAACCTTTCTGAGCTCTCTCAGTATCCTGGGATGGGTTGCTTAGACTGTGAGCGTTTGTGGTCATTGCTTTCCAGTTATTTTTCAGCGTTAATCTCCTTTTTCTTATAGTTGTTTTTTTTTTTTTTTGCTTCCTGTTACAAGGCTAATATTGTTTAAGTTGCAGTCTTTTAATACCATCACATCTTGTCTTTTGCTGGGGTTACCTCCATAATTGTCTTTCATACGTACGCCACCCCCACCTTCTAGTTTAAATGCCTAGAAACATATTATCTAAATTTCTCCACAAGAATTCTTTTTCCTGCTGTAGTAATATGTAGCCCATCAGTACAATATAGTTTCTCGTCCTTCCATGTATTTCCTCATCCTCCTATGTACCTAAAGCCTTCTTGATGACACCAGGCTTTGAGCCATCTATTGAAGTCCTCTGTGTTTTTAACTCTTTTCTCTCCTTTTCCTTATGTAGGCAGTACTTCTGAGAAAGCTACAGTCTTTACAAAAGGTTTTATGCTCTCCCCTAGCTCCCAAAAGGCTCGCTGAGCTGCAAGCATATGATGCAATTTCTTCATTTTACCCACGCCTTTATAGGAGTAAATCTTGTAGTTTTGTATTTAAGGCAAGCAACCGAAGTAGGGGAGAAAAAAAATCACGCTGATTCAACATAGATATGTATTTCCTCTTGATTTGATGCCTGTCTTGTATTTAGGGTAAATCAAGTTCTGTGTTTCTGGAGCAATTGATTTAACTTGTAATTATTGATAAGTTTAATTTAAAAAAATATAAAAATTAAAATAGCATGATATTCCATCAGAACAATATAAAAGTGGATTTAATCCTCAATTATGACAGTCCTGGAAATTCTCCTCAAGCATAGATGCAAGAAGTATATCCCAGCATTTATGTCTGGAAATAACGTGAACAAAACCATAGCGTTTATACAGTATTTCTTCTCTCTGTATGCCTCGTCTATCAGATCAGAACTGCGCGTGTGAATCTTCCTTATGAAGCTGCAGCACAACGTGCAGACAGAGAGAGAGAGAGAGAAAAAAAGACAGAGGGCAAGCAAGCCCGACCTGCCCGGACTGATTGAATGTTCTCACTAGTGACAATTGGGCAAGCATGTGTTACGTCATTCAAAGCCAATCTTTCAATGCAAGCTTCAACTCCGCCTACTTTGTCTCTGCCACTAACTCACATCCAGACTAGCAAATGTTACACAGGGAAATTTATATATATAAAATATATACTCCTGTGCCTCAAGCAGGAAAGTGAGAGAGAGGAAAGATCTCTCTTCTTTTAGCTCTCCACCTACAGGAATCTCTTTTGGAAATGCTTAAATCTGCATCAGCTGTGTAGGTTGAATAAAATTATTCAGATTACTGGGGATTAATGATAAAATTGACCCTGTTGAAAAGGAAACATATATCGTCATACATCATATTTACTCGGGTGATACAGTATTTGTTGATTTTTCTCTGTATGGGCTACAGTCGCAGTCTTTCAGTAAGATGAATCTTGCTTTGGTTTTTTAGATTCTGCAGATCCACCCATCCTCGTAGCAATCGAGGACCAAGCGATGGTTTCCTTTTGGGGCATTTTAATTGTTTTCTCATTAGATTTTTATCTTTGCTGGGATTTCTTTGCCTTACTTTTCGCTTCACACTGAAAAGGAAATTTGCACGCTTCGATGATACCTTTTATATATATATAAAGAGAACCTATAATCCTGGCTGTAAAAAGAAAATAAAAAGCGGTCACTGAGAAGTCTCAAAGAAATAACCCTCTTGAGGAAAAGCGACGACAATGATCGGAGTATAACCATTTTCTAAGGTGAATCTGGTTCTTTATTTGGAGACCTCGATTTATTATTATGCTACCATTAGGATCTCTTCTTTCTCAGGGTGTTTAAACTACTAAATTGATTTCCATACAAAGCTGTGATTTCTGGGGAACATTTTCAGCAAAGGAAAGCGTATGCTGCAGTGTCTTTGTGGCAAGAGTCTCAAGAGAAACAAAAACCCAAGTGGTAAGTCTTACATGCCTTGCATGGTTTTCCTTAATACCTATTGCTGATGGAAATGCTGTCGATGCAGTCAGTTTAGAGGCTAAGAAAAGATCAGTAAATATACTACACTGTATTTCTTATTCCGTAAAATCCCGGTTGGATTAGCTTGATAAATGAGACAGCCGCTTCTTGCTTTTATATAATCTTTTCGAGGAGGGAGAAAATTGAAGTTTCAAACTGTGACTGGTTTGTTTAACCCGATGTATGGAGGTAGTTGCAGAGTGATGTGTGAGAGTTGCCTATAGTCGGGAACATGGATGGGTTGTACCATTCATTTTCTGCAGTATTTTCTGCTAACTTGCAATCCAAATATTTAAGGATCTTTGAAAAGTAAACAACAAAACAGTGATGTAATTTCTTCATTTTACCCACGCCTTTATAAGAGTAAATCTTATAGTTTTGTATTTAAGACAAGCAACCGAAGTAGGGGGTGAAAAAAAACCCTCACATTGATTCAACATAGATCTTTTAACCTTTTGATCGTACATATGTTGTGGATAGACACATAAAGTAACAGTAGTGATCTAGTACGATGAGGTTGCAACTGGATAAAAAAAGGGTATGGTTTTCCTTATTAATCATTGAAAATGTCCCTTTATGCTCTGCCACTTTTTGCCAAATGTTGCACAGGTTACTTTAATAAGACCCTAAAGGAAATACAACTAATTTCATACCTACAGCTTTGTAAAGAGTGTTGTCTTGTCTGTGCCCCCTCCCCCCATGCCATGAATCTTAGATTGGGAAGTGGGAATTGCTTGTTCTCTGTGGGTCACTGGTGCTCCTGTGTGACCTGCAATTCCTTTGGTTCCCAGTCATATCTAAAGCAAAAAATACCCTGGTTCTTTCTTGACGTTGTCACTGCAGTGTAGTAGATCATAGCTCTCTCTCTGCCATTCTGACTGCTCAAAATAGACAAATCAAGCATTGTGAAACACTGGAATTGCTTTCAGATTAGGGACACTTTATACTTACATGTATCTTTTAGGATAAGTTTTGGCAGTTGCTTTTAAAGAACAAAGAGAAGTGAGGCAGGGCGACTTGGCTGTGGTGTTTGTGTGTTGGTTTTTTTTTCTACAGGTTTGCTATATTCCTTTGCTATAGGTTCTGCATCAAGGAACTCTTACTCAGAATACAAAGAGGCAAAATGAAGAGCACCATCTGATTAAAGCTAGCCCTTGGCTGCTGGGAAACCTTACATTCTATCCACTGCAGTTATTATTATTATGTATATAATCATTCCAGAAGGTGCCATTTAAAACTCTGCTGCATGTACTGCAGTCAAGTGGCTCCATTGTGTTCATGGTATGTTTTCATATACATCCCTCCCATAGGAAGAAAAACCTTGCAAAATAAAAAAAGATCTATGTACCTTGGCCTGCAATCCTTGTATAGTCACTTAATCAAGTAGTGAATGCCATACTTTTAATATTTTTACAGAATACAATATAATTAAAACCTTTTTTGAAAATTATAACATAACAGATTCTTAATATACATATATTATTTATCCTGTACATCAATCACATGTGTATGTATATTTATATAAATATACTGTGCACTTTGCTTGGGGCTTGCAGAGTTGTAAAAATCCCTGGATGGCCAACCTACTGCATACTTCTTTTAAAAAAATACTGCATCAGACTAAAATTTTATTTTATGGACTTCCTGTTCTTATAATTGTAAAGCATTTGACATTAATTTATATTTTAGTACTAATTTGTTTGCTTTTTTGTATTAAAATGGTATACTGGAATTTCTGGGTTTAAATGAGTTTGTTTGTTTTTAAAATGTGAGACTTTAAAAAACCACTCAGTTGTGAAATGACAGATGAGTTAGGAATACAGTCAAGAGTAAGCAGTTTTTCAGTGTTTAATCTAACAATTTTTATTTGAAATGGTTTCATGATTCTAGCTGTATTGCATATATCTTTCAGTTCTATAGATCATTCTGTTTATTATGGCAATTGTGTTGACTTCACTATTCCTCATAAGTGGAAGGCACAAATCAATTAAAGCTAAATACAGTAAGTTGAAATTAAGTCAAAGTGCCCCTAACAATAATAATCCCAAACCTACACAGCCTTGGTCTTTATAGCTAAAAGTGTAGGCTAAAAATATATGATAAGCCCAATATTTAAAAACTCATGTGTTGTTGACAATGGAAGCTGACCACGTAACTGCTTCTTTAAAAAATGTCAGTATCTAGGTTGTTGCTATAGAGCAAAGATTAATCTGTCCCAAATAGGGCAAAATTTGAGGTGGCTATAGTGGACTAAAAGGTTAACTAGTGAATGTTGAAATTCATCTGCTCTCTGGATAACTGATGACTTTCAAGTTTGAAAGCCAAAATAATGTATCCTTTTTTATTATTCATGCTATCTGTTTATAGCTATACTAGCATTTTCAGTATTCATATTTGAGCACATTGTCTAGCTGAAAATCCACAAAAAGGTAAATATATTATGTGTTTACGTTCATGCATTGCTCAGGTAGCTGAATATTTTTATTTAGTGATATGCACAAAAAAGTTTTGATTCTGTTCATATTTGGATCAATCATCTATTTGCTTCATTTCTGGATTCCAAATTATTCATCACTTTCATTCCATTTTTATCTGTTGGACAACAGGCAAGCAGTTTTCTAATATAACAGTAGGGGATTGCTTCCATTTTCAATGAAAGTTGCATTAAACTTGTTGGCAGGCATCTGTAGCAGAGGCAGCACCTCTACAAGACATAAAAAGTTGCATGAAGAATCTATAGCATCAATACTGAGAATAGCTTATACCACTTATGTGCCCTGGGCAAAGTTTTTTGGATGGATCCTTTTTTTGTGTCCGGATTGCCATCTGGTACTTCTGTTCCTCAAAGAGTACAAATTTAAAGATAATTGTGCCCTGAGGGGAATTCAGTATTTATTAGAAGGCTAATTTGGAGGAATGGCAAACACCTGGGGCAAATATAGCATCAAGCATGTGAAGGACAATTCTGTAAACTAGGTACTAACACTTACATGTTCGTTGCATGGGTAAATATTTAGAATACTAGTATAGCTGTGCACTTATATGCATATATGTTAGTATGCCAGCTTGGTGCTTATCTTCCATAGTGTGCATTTGAAAGGGGATGTACACATGAGTTAAGTTTGGACAGGACATAGCCACAGCTCCCAATTACACTCATCATTTATAGAATACTACAAGTCAGGCAAATACCTGGCACATTTAGGTGCTCGCACCTAAGCCAGCTCTATGGCTGCTGTAAGTGTAGATGCCTAAATTTTAGTTGCTTCAATAATATGCTTGTCATCTATAATGGAACCAAGTTGCCTAGGTTTCATTATAGAATAGGCTTCTACTGCTTGAAGCACCCAGTTATAGAATTACCCTGTAAAGGTGAATTTCAATAAATGGCACCTAAAGTTAAGCACCAAGAAAATCAGTGCTAAGCTGGTATTCTATAAAGGGCACTCTGTGCAGAACAACTTTTACAAAATACCAGTAACTGCGCTGACAGCACAGAGCTTCCAAAGGAAATGCCACTGATACTGCCAAGCTTATAGAGGTGCCTTCCTCTAGATCAGGGGTGTCAAATGTCAGTCCTTGAGGGCTGCAATCCAGTCTGGTTTTCAGGATTTCCCCAATGAATATGCATGAGATCTATAAACATACAATGAAAGCAGTGCATGCAAATAGATCTCATGCATATTCATTGGGGAAATCCTGAAAACCCGACTGGATTTCGGCCCTCGAGGACCGACATTTGACATTCCTACTCTAGATACTACTGTTCTATTGCGCCTTGCTGATCTTTTCCTCACATCTCATTTCTTTTCTATTATTTCTTTCTTTATTTTTTTACTTGTTTCTGTTAATTGGACTTTTGTTTAACTTCATGTTGCTAATTTGCTTAAATTTTCTTTATTTTTAAAGTAATTTTTTGTTTTTGCCTTTGTTTCCACCTGTAATTGATTACTTGTTAGGATATGTATATATCTTGTATCTTTCTCTATCTCTACCTTTCCTATTTGAATATGTTCTATGGAGTTCCTTTCTGTTTTTAACTGTTACACTGTAAACCGCTTAGGTCAGTAAAATGCGAGAGCGGTATATCAAATTCTGAATAAACATTTTACTTCATCCCACTGCATGGTATTTGCCATGTTTCCCTTCCCCATTCTTGTTCCTCATATACACCTCAGCCCCCTCCCATCTTTTCTAATACACATCCCTCTTTAAGTTTACACATAAACACTGCTCACCTGCTCATTTGTCAAATATACCTCATATACTGCACCTCTTTCCCTCACTTTTCAGCTCCTCTTTCACTTGTCTTCTCCCTTCTTCAGTTCTCTTTCATCTCCACCTCACCTCCATTATCTCTGTCTTTCCTGTCCTCCTCTTTTCTTTTTCTCCTACACCCTTCTCTTTTTCTCCTCTTCCACAATTGGTTTTCTCTGTTTCTTCCTCTTCCTTCCCTGATGTTATTCATAAGCTGTGCTAAAGAGCATAAGATCTCAATTAAGAAGGGTACATAGTGGGATTCCCCAGGGGTCTTTGCTGGGACTACTGCTTCTTAACATATTTATCAATGATCTAGAGAGGAATAACTAGTGAGATAATTAAATTTGTTGACACAAAGTTGTTCAAAGTTGTTAAATTGCAAGAGGATTGTGAAAAATTGTAAGAGGACATTATGAGACTGGGAGAGTGGGCATCAAAATGGCAGATGACATTTAGGGGTCCTTTTACAAAGGCGCGGTAGCGGTTTAACGCACAGAATACTGTGCGTTAAATCGCCTGCCACGCTAGTACCTAACGCCTCCATTGATGAGGCGTTAGGATTTTAGGCTGCCGCGGGGGTTAGCGCGGGATGAAATGTCCGTGCTAACCCCCGTAGCGCGCCTTGATAAAAGGAGCCCTTAATTTGAATAAGTGCAAAATGATGCAAGCGGGAAAGAGGAATCAGAACTATAGTTATGTAATGCAGGGTTCCAAGTTAGGAGTCACTGCCCAGGAAAAGGATCTAAGGGCTCCTTTTACTAAGGTGCGCTAGCGTTTTTAGTGCACACACAAGATTAGCACAGGAAAGATTTTGTGAATGTCTTTTGTTTTGTGATCTGCCTGTGCATCTGTCTTTTAACTAAAAAACTGTTAAAATAAAGACACTTCTTTTTCTGGCCACATCATTTCCGGGGGTTTTGACTAAGTCTGTTTCCGGTAACATCATCAGAAAATGCACTTCCGTCTCATCAGAAAAGAGCATTTCCGGCGCTTCATTTACCCTATTTCTCACATTTCCAGTGATGTCATCAGAAAGCGTATTTCCGGGGTCAAACATGCCCCCATTTCCGGTGATGTCACCAGAAAGTACATTTCTGTGGATGGGGCATGAGGGGCAGGGCCATGGGTGAGGAGGTATGAGGGATGGGGCCATGGATGGGGGCAGGGCATGGGCAGAGAGTGGGTGGGGTATGGGCGGGAGGGGTATGTGGTGTGAGTGGGGCTAAGGTAAAAGTGGATGTGGTATGGGTGAGGCCTGGGCGGGGCTGAGGGAAAAGTGGGCATGGAGTGGGTGGGGTTTGGGCAGAGAGTGGGCATAGTGTGGGTGGAGAGTGGGTGGTGCTTAACCCAGAAGTGAATGCTGATTGGTCAATCCTTATCTCTGACAGCTGTCAATCATTTTGACATGAGGTGTACCCATTATACTTCTCATGACCAACGGAGGCCACTGAGGGGACACATAAATAATAATAATAATAATTATAATAATAATTTTATTCTTATATACCGCCATACCCAGCGAGTTCTAGGCGGTTTACATCAATTAGAAAATTATCTGCATTGAGAAGCAGATTTACAACAATTTACAACAGTCTGCAAGAAGGGTAGATTTACAACTATTTATCAGAGATTGCAGCTTAGATCAAACTAGACAAAGGATGTAGAGAGTAGGAAAAAAGGGAAGGTCTGGTGAAGGAGGAGCGGAGCAGGGGTGGGGGAGGTGTTATGTGGGGTGAGGGGATAATTAAGGGTCGTGTTTGCTGAATAGGTAAGTTTTGAGCAGTTTTCTGAAGGCAAGGTAAGTGGGGGCTTCGAGTATCATTTGGGCTAGCCATGGGTTCAGCTTGGCTGCTTAGAAGGCGAAAGTTTTATCGAGGAATCTCTTGAGATGACAGTGTTTTAGCGAAGGGAAGGCGGCCAGGGATGATCCAGGCCAGGGATGAACCAAGGCATCCAGCCCTGTGTCTACACTCTGTTTGTTGACTGAAGAAGCGCCTGACCCTTGAGTTCTCTACTGAAACCATCAAATCCACCTGGGGCCCACCCAAGCACTGTACAATCAGACAGAAATGCTGTCCATGAGAGGAACATTCTCCTGGGTCAAGGACTGAGAAAGTCTGTCGACTCCTGCCACGTGTGCCACCAAGAGAAACAGAAGATGTAACTATGTCCAGCGAAACAGCATGCAAGCCTTCTGGCCCAAGGGAACGCTTCTTGTGTCCCCTTGACAAATTATATACGCTACTACCATGGCGTTGTCTGAGAACACTTACAATGCTGTTCCTTCCAGAATGGGCTAGAAGCGAGTAATGCCAGGTTAATCACTTGAAGCTCCAAACGATTGATCAACCAACATCACTGATGAGGAAACCACTACCCCTGAATGGAGTGGTTCCCATAGTGATCACTCCAACAGGCTGGGATCCGCCATAAGAGTTAATTACTCTAAGATCCAAAGAAACTTGCCCTGGTGGAGAGCCTCTCTCTGAAGCTACCAAGGCAGCCTTCTGCACGCTGGCTCTAACTCTCTCTGTCTGAGGTGGGAGGAGCATGTGCTCAGAAAAATGTTTGGTACACTTTATTGAGACACACTTCACCTGTATCTATATCACTAATGATGAGTGCATGGCATCCAGATTTAGACATTTTCGCTGATGATGAGCTTTGGCAGAAAATGTGGACCAGAGTATTCAAATCTATTAGATTTGCTCCAGTCCTTCAATCAATATACTTTCTATTACATCGATCCCACTGGACGCCACATAAACTCGCTAAATTTTCCAAAGAAGGTTCCAATCTATGCTGGTCCTATGGAAAATTTGAAGGTACACTGCCGCACATGTTATACCAATGCTCACATATTAAATTGTATTGGGATAAAGTCTGGAGCACCATATCCACCATTCTAAATATTAATGAACCCTTACATATTATAATTATTATTCTTGGCCAACATGGTCTCACATATTCTATGCCCGAACCCAATGCTCGTTTACTTAACATCTTATTCTTGGCTATTATAAACATCTTGCACTGTTGGAAGGACTTATCTAAGATAGAATACATTGTATGGTGGATCACTGTATGCATAACCAACAAATTTGAAAGTGTAATAGCTGAAAAACATCATTCTATTAGTTTCTTTCTCAAAGTATGGAGACCTGTTCAACTTTATTGTGACTTGGACCATTGACATAAAATTATCTCAATGTAATACCAATGTAATATTTATAAAATATATTTAGAGTCACTTCTTATCAGTTAATTAAGTCACTTGGGATGCTCAGTATGATGCTCATTGGGAACTCTCTTCTATTCTTTTCATGTATACTCTCAGCTGAAATTATATGTACTGGCCCTGCTGGATTTAGTTGACATGAGACACTGGTTGTATTGACTTATAAACAATACTATATTCCCGCTTATTAACTGTGATACGTACAACTAGTCTGTTTCATGTTTAAGTTATCTTTTATATATTTGCATATATGTATATTTGCATATTTATAATTATTTGTATACTTTGTACATTTATTTTGAAAAATATAAATTTAAATAAATAAATAAAATAAAAAATTAAGCAAACAGACACATTTTAATAATATGATCAATGAATACCCTTTAAAATACCCACAATTATACCAAAACCCCCTCTAATAAACTTACAGCAATGAGACCTGACTTCTGAAATTTTAGAAACATATATCCGGAAATAAATATAAGGTCTCAGGGCACCCAAGTAATCAATTTATAAAATAATAAACTTTTAAAATTCATAAAATAAATACTTCAATACCCTAAAAAAGAACCCCTTTTTCCCTCCCATGAAATTAAAATTAATCAACCTTTATAGACTAAAATATTTAATAAATTTCTGAATAAATACATATTCAAAAAGAATGAATAAATTCTGGAATATAGTAACAAAATAAAATACATTCTCTACATATATGGAAATTCATTAAAGTAATGAAATTACATGAACAAATGTATTTAATTAATATAACCATCTCCCCATTACATCAAAAATTAATGATTAAACATTTTACCCCTAAAAGGTTTAAAAGGTACCACAAACAAAATACTCTCCTTCTCTTTAACACCTGGCTGGTGTTGGAATTTCTGTACAGTGCTTTTCTGCAGTATGGCAATCCTGCTCTGGGAAGCCAACAATACTAAAGCACTGTCGTTTCTTGGTAAAGCAGCTGGTGATAGAGGAGAGAAGCCGAGGAGTGCTTGAATGAGGCCAAATTGGAGGACCCTTTGCAGCAAACACCACAATCTTGGACCCAGAAGAAAAAGTACTGCCTTTATCCTTCTGGTTGGAACACACATTTTCTCAGCACAGGATCGTAGAAACAATAAAGGCCACTGGATTATTTTCCTCTAAATCATCAAAGGTAGCGTTCATGTCCTGAACAGCCAGAGTAGTAGCAGGCACCTTTTGCACACTAGCAGAGATCTGAAGAGCAGATGTGGCTAAGGGCTTCGTCTCTTTGTCACTGGAGGAGCAGAATGTAGGTTTCTCCCGAACAGATGAAGCGCTGGAGTCTGAACACCGCCATCTCTTTAGAGGAACCTAGGCGCGCCTGGTAAGAAGCTGAGTTCCACCGACTCCTTCCTCCAGTGTCGCCCTGTAGTCTATGCCACAGTACCATCACCCTGCCAGGCTTCAGCTGTGTGACCTGCCCTGAGGCAACCCTGCTGGGCTTCATTGGTTCGGTCCTTGTGACCTGTGCCTCCAGCCATTCCCTCCAGTCCTCACATCCACCATTCCCGAGAAGACCCCTCGCCTCTTCTATCTCCATAGCCATCTATGGAGCACACAATCCAGTTCCCTCTAGGGCACAGTGTTCCACTGCGCTCTGTTAAATTTTAAAAGAGGCAAATTGTAGAAACACAACTCTCTCATAAGCCCCTTGAATAGCATGGCCAATAACAGCAACTTCCAATGTGCTCCGAGAGAGTCTGTCTGAATGCATTAGCGGAATTAAAATGGAATCTGTTTCCTCCGTTCACAGACATCCCAGCATTGGCCTTCTTGTCTTCGCTAACAGGAACGACAACAGTTAGAAATAGGAAACAGGAGATTAAGCCAAGAGAATGTCCCTGTCTGTATTTCGTCGTCTTCCTTCTAGGCCTACTTGTAAGAAGCAATGACTTGGCCAGGTTTCAGAGCCTCCGGTCTGCTCAACCCCGTTCCACTCTATCCCTAGATCATAGCAACTCCTCAGAATCGATCACTGACACAGTGGTGGAGTATTGAGGGTGGGGGCAGGCAAACTGAGTCTATTTAACAGCACAGGCTCTCGTAGTATACTGGAAGACTGCTAACACCTCACCGACCTCCAGGGCCCATCATCAACATGGCATCCTCACAGAACCCCAAAGGAACGAAGGTGAGTGAAAGGGGCATTCAAAAAGCATTCTCTGCTACCGAAGGCCGTGTTACCAGCTCTGCCCACCTCCCCACTGACACCAACCCTTCTTTTACATCAGTCACATACCTAGTGGCTAGAATTTCCTTCTTGTATAGAATTTTCCTATTAGAGGGCTCATTTAAATGAGAAGGAAAAATCAAAACAAACAAGTCTATGGTTCCATGACAGTTAGAAGTCCAAAGACAGTTGATATGTCCATTCCATATAGTTAAATAAATATCTGAAAAACATTAAAATTCTTCTTTAAATCTCCAATGTCCAGAGAAAATGAGTTAATAAAAATTCAATTACAGCTAACAAGATTATCCATTTAGTCCATGGGTGTTTCTTGTTGGGACAAAAACTCCTTTAGCTTTTCAGGGTCTTCGAATTGGTAAATTTATCTTTATGAATAACCCTTATTATAGCAGGGTAATAAAGCCCATATTTTGCCCCTATAGCCTTCAATTGTTGTCTCATTTGCAGAAATTTTTTTTACGAAGCTGCACTGTTTCATGTGCAGTCTGGGACAAATAAAATGTTGGAATCCTTATAAGATAATTTTTTTCTCTTTTGCCACCCTTACAATTTCTAAGATGTGCTGGAAATGCAGCAGTTGCAAAATTACTGGTCTGGGTCTCACCTGGCCATGAAGTCTCTTCCCTGGGATCCTATGTGCCCTTTCTATTTCCAGTGGTACTTTGAGATTAAGATGGCATACTTGCTCTTCATCCATCTTGCTATATACAGGACACAGACATCATAAGTCCTTCTGGCCTCGGCCACATTGCCCCAGTGCTGTAGTTGCCATCAAAGCTAACTCCAGCCCATCCTGTCTTGTTATATATGGGACAAAGACAATATTAATCTGTCCAGTATCAGCTTCACTACCACACTGCTGGGGCTGCATTATAACATAACTCCTGCACATCAACAAAATTATAGTTGCTGATCTGGTGATCCTTTGAGTTATGTATCGATACTATCCTCTTTCTATTTAGCGATCCTTTGTGTCTATCTGATGCATTCCAGGCAACCACCACCCTTTCTGTGGAAAAGTATTTCCTAGCATTACTCTTAAGTCTACCAGTGCTGAGGAGAGAACATTATGAGAGGGACATGGGTGAAAGGTCTAGGACTGAGGTCTCTAGGTTAAAAAAAAAACAACAAGTAGTGATGGGACCCCAGAAAAAGAAGGGGATGGTGTCATTTAGCATACAGGAAGAGGTTGAAGGTACACTACTGAGAGTAAAAGCAGGATATAGCCACAGAAAGTCCAGAATGCAGAAGGCTGGAAAAGCTTTCTGTCAGAATTCAGGAAAAAATGGTCCACACCAACCTGGAGATTGGTCAGCTATAGAGCATAAGTCCTAGAAAAGGAAAAGTAGAGCTTTGGTTGGAAGATGCCTTAAAACAGAATAAACCTTGGGTGCAGGCTCTGGTAAAGGCTACTAAGCACTTTAAGCAGATTGATATGGTAATAGAATGGAGGTCCAGTATGCTCACCAAAGATGGCTTGCCTCAGAGAAGGACCATTACCAGAAAAATGTAAGTGACCAACTTCTAGGAGCTTTAAAGGCAGAACTAACTGATGAACAGATCTTTAGAGCAAAAGATGAGAATGAGGTGACCCAGCTAAGAAGACATGGGCAAATAAAATACAGACAAAGTACATAGAAACATGAAGGCAGATAAAGACCTAATGGCTCATCCAGTCTGCTCATCCATAGCATCCACTATCTCTTCCTCTCCCAAAGAGATCCCAAATGCCTGTCCCACACTTTCTTGAACTCAGACACAGTCTTTGTCTCTACAACCTTCTCTCTGGAGACTATTCCATGCATCTACCACCCTTTCTGTAAAAAAGTATTTTCTTAGATTACTCCTGAGCCTATCACTTTTTAACTTTATCCTAAGCCCTCTCATTCCAGAGCTTCCTTTCAAAAGAAATAGATTTGCCTCGTGCACATTTATGCCACATAGGTATTTAGTAAAATAATAAATATTTCCTTAAATCTCTTAATATAATTGTGATAGAAATCTCAACTCAATCATACAGAAAGAGGTGGAGAGGAGAGGTGGTGCTGATAAGCAAGCTAAGTACACCATTGTCTACTTTATGTGTATTTAGTAGGTTAAGTAATTAAAGAAATTGGATAAAAGTATAAAGTATAAAGAAGAATGAATCCAAGAAGTTAGAAAAAAAAGTTACTAATTCAATACAAACACATGAAAACCACTGTGACTAATGAGGAGTTTAGCCAGCTTGAGTCAGATGACCTAGCTGGTTTTCTGAAAATCCCACGGTTGAACATTAGCAATATCAGCAATCTTGCATAATGTTGAAAAGAAATTGCACTTGATGAATTCATATTGGATGAATATATACTCTTTTTGTATGATTGATTTGAGATTTCTTTTTTTTTGTTTAAATATTTATTGATTTTGAAACTTTGATAGTGCAATACAATTGGCAAACCATAAATACTGCATAGAATGCACTAATAACTACAATTATTACATTAAACAGTCATTTACTCCCATCCTCATCTAATTATTAATACAATAATACATATAATGTGATTTCAATATTATAATTAAATAATTTAACTCCTCAAAGTACATTTCCCTCCCCCTACCCACCCACCCTCCCTGGATGTGTAAATAAATCTAATAAAAAAGAAAGAAACATGACCCTTACTGTAATGGAACAAAAGTAGTCAATGGACTCCTTACATCATTAAAGGACTTACTAGTCCCCAAACGTTCCACAATCATTCTTTCTTACTTATATGTGGTATACACATTTACTCACCAAAAAGTATAATTAATCCTGTCACGGTTCTTCCAATTATGTGTCATGATCAGGAAAAGGCGATTTTTATACTTATCTAAAGTAGGCTTAACATGTAGTAACGTACCACAAATTACAGCTTCATAGGTTAAGGGAATAGATGACTCAAGAATAAGATTTATTTGTCCCCAAATTGACTTCCAGAAACTATCAAGGGACAAAAATATAACAGATGATCCAAAGTACCTATATTAATATGACAATGCCAGCATCTATTAGATTTAGAATTATCTATTTTTTGTAATTGAACTGGGGGTGTAAAAAAATCCTATGTAATAAAAATAACCATGTTTGTTTCGTAGATGCTGACGCTGTACATTTCAACCTCCAAGTCCAAATTCATGGCCAATGAGACACAGAAATGTGGAGGGCATAATAAAAAAAAACCTCTAAATCCCCTTTTGGCCTAAGTCCTTAAACGTTGGCAGTAGAAGCAGGGAAAATGTCTATTATAAAAAAAAAACATCCAAAAGGAGGTTTTTTTTTATAATGTCCTGCCTTTACGTTCAGCTGTTTAAACACCCAGACCACCACTATGTCTAAACTTACACCATATAATCAACCCCCCAAAAGCCTAAGTCCCAAACGCCCTAAACAAGGGCTTTTCGGTGAAGGAGGAGCCAGTCCTTCGCCTAAAAGCTGG
The DNA here is from genome assembly GCF_902459505.1 of Geotrypetes seraphini. NCBI lineage: Eukaryota > Metazoa > Chordata > Amphibia > Gymnophiona > Dermophiidae > Geotrypetes > Geotrypetes seraphini. The sequence goes on from NC_047089.1 coordinate 122,822,692, forward strand.
ATTCTGTAACCGGTGTCTGTCAATTACAACACCGGTTACAGAATCCACCCCCCCCCCCCCACACACACACACAACGATCGGGTCAGGAGAGAGCCTAAGCCCTCCTGGCCCCGCTGACAACGATCGGGCAAGAGGGAGCCCAAGCCCTCTTGCCCGGCAGCACCCCGACTACGATCGGGGCAAGAGGGAGCCCAAGCCCTCTTACCTCGGCGACAGCCCAACGTTCCCCGACACAAGTAGAAGTGTATTTAGTTATTACAGCATTTTTTTTTTTTTTTTGTATTGGTTTCTATTTTCTTCCTAGGCTGTCTTTCCTGAACAGATTATAGCCCAGTATAACATCTCAGTCATGGTTCTCTGTGAAACACATCTCTGTGATCGCCACTAAATCCAATTCAGCCTCTTCCATCACAGCCTCAAGATCCAGAACCTTGTTTCTCATACTTCGAGCATTAGTATATACTGCTTTCTAGGCATTACCCCCTTTTCCCATTTGTGTAAAGATATTTAGTTATTCACTTATCTGACGGCTTATTCTCACCTGGGGGCTTTGATCAACCTGCCCCAATGATTCTATTTTAAAGCCTTCCTCAGCAGGTTAGGCAGTCTGTTGCTGAAGATACTTTTCCCCTTTGTTAATAGATATATACCATCCCTGCTCAGCAGGCCTTGGAAAATCATCCCATGGTCTAGGAAGTCAAAACGCTCTCGACGACACCACCCACTCAGCCATGCACTCATCTCCAGGATGCAAACTTCTTTGCCCAGGCCTTTACCCATGACAGGGAGGATAAAAGAGAATATCACTTGTGCACCTAACTGCTTCACCTTCTCTATCTGAGACACACAGTCACTTTTGATAAGAACATAAGAATAGCCTTACTGGGTCAGACCAATGGTCCATAAAGCCCAGCAGCCTGTTCTCATGGTGACCAATCCAGGTCACTAATACCTGGCCAAACCCAAGGTGTAGCAACATTCCATGCTACCGATCCAGGACAAGCAGTAGCTTCCCCCATGTCTTTCTCAATAACACAGTGATTCCCAACCCTGTCCTGGAGGAACACCAGGCCAATCGGGTTTTCAGGCTAACCCTAATGAATATGCATGAGAGAGATTTGCATATGATGGAAGTGATAGGCATGCAAATTTGCTTCATGCATATTCATTAGGGCTAGCCTGAAAACCCAATTGGCCTGGTGTTCCTCCAGGACAGGGTTGGGAACCACTGCCCTAGTCTTTGTAATTTTTGATAGAGTGAAAATTCGATCCACTTTTGTAGACTTCAATCATATCTCCCCTCAGCCGTCTCTTTTCCAAGCTGTAGAGTCCTAACCTTTCTAGTCTTTCTTTATATGAGAGGAGTTCCGTCCCCTTTATCATCTTGGTCGTTCTTCTTTGAACCTTTTCTAGTGCCACTATATCTTTCTTGAGATAAGATTGGAAATGAATGTAATACTCCAGATGAGGTCGCACCACATGGGCATTATAACATTCTTAGTCTTGTTAACCACCCTTTTTAAATAATTTCTAGCATCCTGTTTGCTTTTTTGTTCACCGCTGCACATTGGGTGGGAAAATGCTTGAGTACCTGATTGTAAAAACCGCTTAGATAACCTTGATAGGCGGTATATAAAATCCTAATAAAACTTGAAACTTGAATATGCTTGCAGAAGTTAACAATCATAGAGCATAGTGAGCCTGGAGCTTTATTGCAGGACCAGCATTTATCAGATTGATCCACATTTAGTTTGGCTAACTTATGTGGGGTCCAGTGAGTGTGGTGCAGTGATGCCCAGTCTTCTAATTTTCTAAGGTCTGCCTGCAATTTTTCACAATCCGCATGAGTTTTAACAACTTTGAACAGTTTAGTGCCATCTGCAAATTTAATCACCTCACTTGTTCAAATTTCCAGATCATTTATAAATAAGTTAAATACTACCAGTCTCAGTACAGATCCCTGCGGTACTCCATTGTTTCCTCTCCTCCATTGATAACCTATTACTAATCCACAACTGAACTTTGCCACCTATCCCATGACACTTTAATTTTTTTAGGAGCCTTTCATGAGGAACTTTATCAAAAGTTTTCTGAAAATCTAGATACACTACATCAACTGGCTCACCATTATCCACATGTTTATTTACACCTTCAAAGAAGTCAAGCAAATTGGTGAGGCAAGATCTCCCTTGGCTGAACCCAAGCTGATTCTGTCTCATTAAATCATGTTTGTCTATGTATTCCACAATTTCATTTTTTATATCCTTTCCTGAAACCTAATTGGTGTTCACTGAGGATGTTAAATTTGTCTAGGTAGTTTATTAGTTGTAGGTTGAACAATCTTTCCTGTAACTTTGTGAAAAAGGGGATGCTTGCTATGGGTCTGTAATTGGATATCAGTGTTGTTGAGTTTTTCTGATCTTTGGGGATAGGTGTAATCAGTATGTGTCCCATGTCCTTGTTTAATGTTCAGTTTGTAAGGGCGGTTGTTAGCCAAGTGAATAGTTCCTTTTTGAAGTCTGGTGGGGCAACTGTCATGATTGTACGGGGACATTCGTCAAGTAGGCAGTTTGATTTGGTATACTTATTGAATAAACTTAGGAACTGATTCCAGTTTGGAAACTCGAAGTGGTCCCAAATCATGTCTGCTCTGGAATCCTGATCGAGAGGTTCAAGGTAGTGAAGTGTATTGGTTGTGGGTGTGGGTAGAGTTTCTCTTAGGTCTGTGATTTTATTTTTAAAATAGCTGGCTAGGGTATGAGCAGATGGGGTGCTCTCATTGTCCTTTTTCAGGATTTGTGTTGTGTCTGTTAACGTTTTTACTAGCTTGAATAATTCTTTACTGTTTATTTTTTCTGTGCCTATTTTTTGTGCGTAGTGCTTTGTGCGTTTATCTTTGATCAGATTTTTGTATGCTTTCATTTTTTGTTTCCAGTTTATCTTGTCTGTTTCTTTGTTTTTTGCCAGATTCTCTCCAGTTTTCTTAGTTCCTGTATGTTGGTTAGTAGTTCTGAGTCAAACCATTCATTTGATGGTCTATCTTTTTTTTTGTATGTTTGGTATGGAGCTATTTGGTCTAAAAGTTCTTTACTGAATTTTTTCCATCTTGTTGGGAATTCCTGTATTTCAGTGGTTATGGGACGTAGCTCATAGTGAGCCTAGAATTCAGTTGGGTTTATAATACTACACCTGGATGGGCCTCCGCATGTATAACCCTGCCTTTATATTTCTTCCCTTCACACATGGAATTTCTATCCATATGGATTCCACACTGCTATCTATGTCATGGAGAATGTTTATTTGATTTGATTCAATTCCCTCTTTAACATATAGTACAACCCTCCCTCCAATTTGATCTACTCTATCATTGCGATATAATTTTTACCAAGGTAATACAGTGACCCATTGTCCTCCTTCCACTAGGTCTCTAAGATGCCTATTATATCTACCTCATCATTCAGTGCTATATACTCTAACTCTCCTATTTTATTTTTTAGGCTTCTAGCATTTGCATACAGTACAGACACTTCAAATTGTGGTTTTTCTTTGTCACTGCTGAGATGACAGGGAAAATTTGATTCTTTTACTCTGCCTTCATCTTAAACCTTCCTGGCTTTCTTTCACCATTATTAGAACCTCTCTACTGGGACTCCCTAAATATCGTGTTTCAATAGTATCCTTCAAGGATACCTCACACTGAACCATCCGCTCCTGAGCAATTGGCTTTCCCCTGCATCTCAGTTTAAAAGCTGCTCTATCTCCTTTTCATAGAGGTACCTAGCAGTATCATTAGTGCCAACATGGATGAGAAGCATCAGATAATAGTCATTAGGCTTGATGAGTCTTGGCAAGCTCTCTGAAACATCTTGGATTTTGGCACCATGCAGACAGCATACCTCCCGGGACATCCTGTCTGGTCTGCAGATTCCTCAGAAGGGAATCACTTACATATACTAGTGGTCACGGATCCAACAACTTTGGGGATTTCAAGCTTTGATCCTTCCTCTACTTGGGCTGCTCCCATCTCCTTTGCTTCCAGGACTGTATACCAGTCTTTCAGTTCAAGGACAGTATCAATCCTGCAGGGTCCTGTAATCTTAGTCCAGTTGTCCTCCCTCAGCATGGCCTCTTCTTCCCCACTGCTGGAAATTTTTGATGCCTCATGAAACATTTCATTGATGTACTTCTCATTCTCATAGCTGCTTCTCAGTCTTGCCACTTCCTCTCTCAGTTCCTTTACTTCCTTCATGAGGGATTCAAGCTGAAGACAGCTTGCACATGGTTCCACTCTCTCTGCTTGGGTAACATTTTCAGTCTGCATAGAGACAGAAGTTGTAACCTGAGCAACAGCTTTAGTGACACGATACAGTCATACTGTGTTTGCAAAAATACTCACACCTTTTTCCAAGTTTGAATGCCAGCAGGTAAGATATTCCAAAATGGAGTTTTTCTTCCCCTTAGCAGATCCTCATTCAGCACATCTTCAGGACAAGGAACAGATGAGGTCTGGGTTACCTTTTTGTTAGCTCTGCTTCTAGAGTGAAAGTGATGTCAGCTACTCCTCCTGGATGAGTCATCCTGCATTGATCTTGCCCATTTAACCTTTCCCTTTAATCAGGCACTATTGTTTAAATGAAAGACAACTTTTCTCAATGCCAGCAGGTAAGATATTCCAAAATTGAGGTTTTCTTCCCCTTAGCAGATCCTCACTCAGCACCTCTTCAGGATAGACAGGTTCAGTAATTGGGACAGAGGCATGCAAAGACTTTAGCTGAGTTGTCTAAACAATGGGAGCAGGTCAGGGGTTTGGCCAAAAGCCTATGAGAGGCCAATCATATACTATGAAAGAAATGTAGGGAGCTGACCAGTAAGGTAAAGAACTCTCTTAAGGCAAAACAGTGGCTGAGTGAGAGAAAGCAGAAGATAGGATGCAAGAACTCCAGGTTAAGCTCACAAATAGTGAAAGAGTCCAGAGAGAATGGGAAGAAAGGGCCAATGGTTTGCAAGTTAGTTTAGATCAGTGGTTATTAACTGGTATGTCACAGAGGTTGGTACAAATGCAGCAGTGACAGAGAGGGGATAGCGGCAGCAAGAGATCAAGGCTGACTACAGGAGATGTAGTTACATGAATCATAAGCCATGCTTCTTTCCCAGGTTGCCTGCAGCAAAACATGCTTCCTAGGGTTTCACTTCTCATTATTAAACTCTGTACTCACAATTTTCCTCTCATTTATCTCTTTGAGCTCCACTTTAAAATATTGATTTAAAGCAAGTAATTCTGATACAAAAATTACATTTAAAGTATGTCCCCCCTATTATGGGTAAGTTCTAAAACAAATTTGGACAGAATCATCTGCACATACAAATTGCTTTTATCTAACTCAACCACATGAACATTAAAATCATCAGTAGGATTAACATTTTGTAACTTAATTTTAAAATCAACAGAGCTTCTATTAGCTCACTCCAAACTCCAGGACCAATTATGGTGGGCAATATAATAATACCAGCCTCTCCCTGCCAGGGTCTGCACCCAGCCCCCCTCCCTCCCCTTCCAGGCTCTTTACCCAGTCCCCTTCATTCTTTATCTCCCTCCCCTTTCAGGCACTGCACTCAGCCCTCTTCCCTCCTTCCCTTGTCAGGCTCTTCACCCAGCCCCCTTCCTTCCTTACCTCCCTCCCCTGTCAGACTCTGCACCCAGCTCCTTTCCCTCCCAACCCCTGTCAGACTGTGCACTCAGTCCCCTTCCCTCCCTCCCCGGCCCTGCAGTGCACCCTGCCTCATCCTCCTACCTCCTCCTGGTCAGTGGCATCTGATTTCTTCTGCTGTTGAGCGGAAACCAGCAGGAGCATGCTTTGGTGCTGTCTGCTCAGCGCTCAGTGGCTTCTTTGATTGGCTCCCACAAATTCTTGTGATTTGTGAGAATTCATGGGAGCCAGTCAAAGAAGCCATTGAGCGCCGAGTTGGCAGTGCCAAAATGTGCTCCTGCTGGTTGGCTCTCAGCGGCAGCAGAAATTAGCTGCCACTGACCAGGTTAGCAGTGGGCAGGAGCGCTGAATGCTCTCTCCTGCCTGCTGATCCTCTGGACCACCAGGGATCAAATTTTTGGGGTGGCCATGGCCCCTGTGGCCCCCCGTTCCAGCGCCTATGTATGGAATGATTGAGTTTTAAATGCCAATAATAATTTGTATGTTATTCTTTGAGAGATCAAGTTTTTAGTTTCAAGTTTATTAATGATTTGATATACCACCTTATCATTTATTTCAAGGTGGTTGTACAATTTAAAATAGGGTAAAAACAAGTAATACAATTAACTTAACAAAAAAATTAAATAAACGACTGGACAAAAAGGTACGAATGGAAAGAAGGGAAGAACTACAATGGTTAAAGAAAAGTGAGGTACAAAGGGAGAAGCAAAAGGACGGGGTTAAAAACAAGTTAGTCCAATACAAGTGGACTAATAAAAGATAAAAGTTTTAAAGTCCTTAAAAGGCACTCAAACTTGAAAAGCATCTTTAAAAATGATGTCTTAAGAAAAGACTTAAATTTCTTGAGGTTAGTTATCTCTCTTAATGCGTTCGGCGCTGAGTTCCAGAGGGATGGGGCAACTACTGAAAAGATAGTGATTCTTCTAGTGTTTATATGGTTCAGGGATGGGATTACTAATAGATTTTAGTCCGAGGAACAAAGAAGACGCGATGAAACATATGGTATCAAGAGTTTATTAATAAATTCTGGCTGTCCAGTGTTTCTTGTTTTAAAACTCAATAATCTAATAAAATAAAACGGTAAGCCACGCATGCGCACTTCCTATGCGTGCGCCGTTTTTCCGTGAGCTGTTACGACCCATAGGAAGTGCGCATGCGCGGCTTACGGTCTGGCCTGCTCCCTGCCATATTGTATTTTTTAGTTGAAAGACGCAGCGGTGGCTACTCTCACGATCCCTGCCTGCGTCGGACTTCTGACGCAGGTGGGGATCATGAGAGGAGCCACCGCCGCGTGTTTCAACTAAAAAAAAAATACGGCAAGGCGAGCAGGCCAGACCAGACCGGCAAAAGTGAGAGGTGGAAGCCTAATAGCCCCGGCGGCTGTCGGCCACTGCAGCTGTAGACCACGGTGGCTGTCGGCAGCTGCAGATCATGGCAGCTGTCAGCAGCTGCAGGCCGCCGCGGCTAAGCACCGGAGCCACCACAAGCAACGGCGAGGAGGGAGTGGGAGCAGGCCGCAGAGGCTGTCGGTGCCTGCAGGCCGCGGCGGCTTTAGGCAGATGTCGGTGGAGGGCAGACAAAAAATAAAGGAGGTAAAGGTTGCTGCTGGACAGGAGAAGAGGTGCTGATGGATGGGGGGCAGAAAAGAGGTACTGCTGGACATGGGAAAAGGTGCTGTTGGACGGGGGGGGGCAAAAAAAGGAGGGGGACAAAAAAAGGAAGGGAGGCCTACTGCTGGACAGGGTGAGCAAAAAGTAGGTGCTGATGGACAGGGGAAGAGGTGCTGATGGACAGGGGGCAGAAAAAGGAAGGGAGGCCTACTGCTGGACAGGGGGAGCAAAAAATAGGTGCTGATAGGCAGGGGAAGAAGTGCTGATGGACAGGGGGGCAGAAAAAGGAAGGGAAGCCTGCTGCTGGACAGGGGAAACAGAAAAGAGGTACTGCTGGACAAGGGAATAGGTGCTGATGGATGGGGGGGCAAAAAAAGGAAGGGAGGCCTACTGCTGGACAGGGGGAGCAAAAAAGAGGTTCTGCTGGACAGGGGAAGAGGTGCTGAGGGACAGGGAGGCAGAAAAAGGAAGGGAGGCCTACTTCTGGACAGGGGAGCAGAAAAGAGGTGCTGCTGGACAAGGGAAAAGGTGCTGATGGATGGGGGGGGGCAAAAAAAGGAAGGGAGGCCTACTGCTGGACAGGGGGAGCAAAAAAGAGGTTCTGCTGGACATGGGAAGAGGTGCTGAGGGACAGGGGGGCAGAAAAAGGAAGGGAGACCTACTTCTGGACAGGGGAGCAGAAAAGAGGTACTGCTGGACGGAGGGGGGGGCAGAAAAAGGAAGAGAGGCCTCCTGCTGGACAGGGGGAGCAGGAAAGAGGTGCTTGCGGTATTGTTATCCCGAGATATACTATTATACCTGGTGCCCAAGTTATGGGAATGGTGCTAGTCCATTGAGAAGGTAATGACGATTGGAATGGAAGAACCATCGATTTCTGGTAATTCAATTGAAATCCAGAATGGAAGCCAAATTCATTCAGTGCATCAAGCAGATGTGATGAAGAACGCTCCGGATTAGTCAATATGAGCATAAGATCATCTGCAAAGGCTAGAACCTTCAATTCATGACCCACAATGGAGAGATCTGTTATATGGACATCACGTTGCAAAGTACGTAATAATAAGAAAAAGTAATGGAGATAATGAACAACCCTGACGAGTCCCTCAAGAAATTACAAAAGAAGAAGAACAAGTCCCATTAATAAGAATAGATGCATGAGGTCTAGCATACAGGGCATGCAAACAATCAATAAACCATCCTGAGAAACACATGTATGAAAGTGTCAAAAAAAGAAAAGACCACTCCACCCGGTCAAATGCTTTTTGAGCATTCAAACTAGCCAAGAGTCCAGAAATCCCCTGCAATTGACTTTTCACCAATGCCATCAAAACCTTGCGAACATGCAGAACTGATTGTTGACCATGGAAAAATCCGACTTGTTCTTGTAAAGGTAAATAAGAAGAAAGCCTGTCTGCCAAGACCTGGGCAAAAATTTTAAGGTCAACATTAAGCAAGGAGATAGGGTGGTATAAATCAACAAATTGAGGGTCTTTTCCTGGTTTCGGGATCAAGGTAATTAAGGCATCTGTGGTACCAAGAGGGAAGGAACTATCTTCCACACAGGAGTTAAAATATCACACCAACTGTCCCAGAATGTGGTAAAGTAGTAATTTGTAGTATTACATCGTAAATCTATCAGGTCCAGGTGCTTTACATGTTGATAATAATTTAATGACCTGCTGAACTTCCACTGCCCGCAATGGCGCATTTAATAAATTTCTCATCTGGGGGGGTTAATTGGGGGTAGTACTAAGTCTTCCAAATATGTCTGCACCAGAGAAGGCTCAGAATGAGAGTCTGCAGTATACAAGTTGGAGAAATAATCACAAAAAGCTTGAGAGATCCAAGCAGGATCATTAATATAAGTCCCATCTAGGAGATGAATAGAAGGAATCAACCTAGGTCCACTTCAAGTTTTGGTGAGACGAGCAAGATAATGTCCAGGACGATTACTGAAATGAAACAAACAAAATTTATGATAAATGTTGTTACGTTTAGACCACTCATGGAGAAGAGCATTTAAGGCTACTTGTGCTGTCAACATACCCTCCTTGTGAACCAAAGTAGGGCGACGAAGATAAGTCCTCTTTGCATTCTGAAATTGACATTCGAGAGAGATAATTTTGGAAGCTATACGACGATTATGTCCTGCAATGTAGGCTATACCATCTCCACGGAGTACAGATTTGGATGCTTCCCAAAAGAGAATCGGGTCATTAGCATGTTCTGAATTAAAGTGAGTATAGTCTGCTCATTTTTCCACAAGGAATTGTTGGAATCATCATATAAGTAGGCTGGAAATCACCAATTGCCACTTCTACGGGTGCCCAGCTCTAAATCTACAAATATCAAAGCATGATCAGAGATGGCCATCGAGCCAATAATAGATGATAGTATCTGAGGAAACATGGATTGAGACCAAGTAGAGTGAGAACGAGAAAGATGTGTATAGTCTCTTTCAGTGGGGTACAATAGTTTCCAAGAATCAACTAAATCTAACGTGGAACATAAATAGGGAACTCCCTTATGTGGAATAAAGGTCTGCTGTCCTGCGGAAGACCTGTCTAGAGAAGGGTCCAACACTTGGTACAAATCTCCAGCTAAAATAAAGGGATCAGCTTCAAAACTCAATGTAGTCTGAACCCAGGAGTGGAAAAAGGCATGTTCGAAGATAGTGGGAGCATATACCACCAATAGATTAAAAGAAAAGGAGCTCAGAGTTACTTGTAACAAAAGAAAGCGACCATAGGAATCTTTAGCCAGCAGTTTATTATGGCATTGTAAGTTTTTGCTAATTAAGATAGCTTCTCCTCCCTTTTTACAGTTAGTTGAAGAACAGTAAACCTCTCCCACCCAACCAGTTTTAATCTTCATATGTTGTATATCAGATAACTTTGTTTCTTGTAAACAGGCTATGTCTATCTCCTGGCGTTGGATATATGAGAGCAATTTAGCATGTTTAATAACTGAGTTTATCCCTGATACATTGCAAGAAGCAATTCTAAGCGAGGAAGGCAATTTAACCAACATCATCCCAAACATAAAAAGATGTCGTTTTCAAAGAGATAGAGTTGTAACATCTAGGGGCCCAGCCCTCCCAGCCCTCCCCCCAGATGGAATTATGTGTCACTGTTGTGTAATTAGAAATTAAAAGGGTATAGTAACATAAAAAACAAGAAATAAAAAGGGAAAAATTAAACAACATAAAATTAAATGAAAGAAAATAAATACAAAATAATTTAATCAACCAAACCCCAAAATTTATAATCCTGGAAGACCACCTAACCCTCTCAATTTTCCAACCCGTCCCCTACCAACCACCCCCATGTCCCCAATGGCATCTCTGATCTCCTCATTAAACAATAGGAAATCAGGGAATCTGAGTCACAAAGAATGTTATCTATCCTAGGTTCCAACCATCTAACATAACTAACTTTAGAACCTTACTTTAAATCATTTTTTATTAAACACGAGGAAGTACAATTAGTATGAGGATTAGATATACAAAAAAAGAAATGTGTAAAGGTAAACATCAAATATCAGATGTAAACAATTTCAATTTCAACTACCAATCTCTATCCCACCAACCCATTTCCCACCCCATCCAACTACCCACCCAATTTCCAAAGCAATAAATATGTAAATATAATAATTGAAAATATAAATAAATGAATAAATAAATAATAACACTAATATTAATTATATCTACCCATATCCCCTCCAGGGATTCAAGACAAAGTTAGACAAGTTCCTGCTGAACCAGAACATATGCAGATACGGCAAGTCTCAGTTGGGGCACTGGTCTTTGACCTAAGGGCCGCCGTATGAGCAGACTGCTGGGCACGATGGACCACTGGTCTGACACAGCAGTGGCAATTCTTATGTTCTTAAAAAAAAAAAAAAGTAAGGTCTTCCTAACAAAATATGATTGCGAGCAACTGGAGTCAATGTTTCTAATAATATGTAAATTTCTACCTTGTTTCGTATCCCAGTCAGAAACGGACATAGCTTCCATGAGTACTACATATAACATTTGTGCTCTCCAGTGACCATAATTCAGTCCCGTAGGTCCTATCCATGAATAAAAAATTGCTTTCAACTCCGAAAGAATCACCCTTTTCAAAAAATCTTTAAGACCCTTAGATACTGGATGCTGTATCAAAAAGCCAAAATAGGCTGTAACTATTATAATGCCATCTTCTCCGAATTCCTCCTCACAAACTCAATTACAGGTCCCTACAACCTACTGTTCCGCCACTTATTTCTGTCAAATGGGATGATCAGTGACACTCAGAAAAGCACACAGACAATATAAAAGCATAAACAATAACCCTTTAATATATATATTTATATGAATATAAGAATAAAATAGCTTCACCGTAATCCTAGGCAATGACCAGCAATGACCAGCCTTCACAATTGGGAATCCCTGCAATTGATAGGTGGGTGGACACGGGAGACTGTACCTTTAGACGTCTTGGATTCTAATGTTAGGGGCAGAGTCCCGTCCTTATAAAGGGTGAAAGCTGCTGAGTTCAAAAGCATAAACAGCTGGTCCTGCAGAAACCAGCTTTCCATCTGGTTTTACTGTCCTTATGATGTTGTTTGGGCAACCCCCAGGTCAAGGAGGTCAAGATAGCAGATACTTGTTGCAGAAACCAGCTTCCCATCTGGTTTTACTGTCCTTTTGATGTTGTCTTGGCAACACCCAGGTCACGGAGGTCAGATAAGCAGACTTGAGGAGACATATTATGTAGTATGTTGAGTTTCAGTTACCCCCTGGCCATAGGCATAACAGTCCAGCCCTGGATCCTCAAGTCTGCACCTCTCAATAAGAAATCATCCGAACAAAGGGAGAGAGTGTCCGTTTGTATACACAATAGGTAAACCCACAATTAAGAAATGTTAACATAAGGATAGTTAAACAAAAATATAGAGTACGGAATGAAGAAACACCTTTTGTGCCGTAGCCTTCCCTCTAGTAAAAGCATCCCACCAAGGGTGTGCAGTGGTAGCTTCAATGTGATCTGTCACAGAATGCAAGTCAAAATTCATATCTATTTTATGCTGTAGCAAAGTAAGGTTACATTGCTGATTTGCTTTATTTAGGATTGCTATATTTTGCATGGCTTTCTTTATAGATGGCAATAAAATAATTGGAGTAAGTACATCGGCAAAAGAAAAATTAATATTTACATTTGATATAAACATACTGAAAAGGGAGCTTGAATAGCAGGAATCACAAGTTCAACAGTACTGCTAGCAACACAAACATTTTTATGTGATATTTCTTGTATAAAGGTATAACCTTGTGGTGGAATGGTCCATTGGCACAAATTGTAGGTATGTTGTAAAGAACATGGTTCATAGATGACACGTTTGTTTTATTTTGTTCATCTATTTGTTGCCCATGACAAGTGGGAAACCCTAATTGGGGTCCCAATGTCAAAGGCATCACCGTAAAAGGACACATTGTTTCATTTCAAAATTACACCATTTTCTATCTAAGGGTACAGAATGTGATGTGGTTTAAAAAAAACAAAACACAGTTATCATTGACGACATATAACATTAACTGATCATATCGTAGTGTTAGTTCATGATTATGTACAGTATTTGGCACCCATTCACCTTCCCATCTAAATACATCTGCTACTCTGGAGCCAAAATATGCTTGTTTGCCAGCCAGTATTTCAGAAACAATAGTATTTACTATACCTCAGGTTAAATTATTTCCTTATGTTCTAAACCTGGTATTCTTGCATTCCATAATATTTCTTGCTAATTAGGCATTTTACTTGAAAGTATCACGTATAGGGAATCATGGAAATTAATAATCTTATTAATATTATATTTGTGCTCTTACTCATGGCTTACATACATTTAGGGTAGCTTCATATTCACCATCGATCACTGCAGTTATCTGGTATCCCGTTTTTCTTAGCAGCTTTGGTTAGGGTCTGGCTATGCTCCAGTTTCAATAGGCTTGCTATGCCACTCACATGCCTTCACTCACGTAAGAGTCAAGTGCACCACCCCCAGAGACCAGCCCTAATGTGAAGTGGCAGGATATAGGCTCACTTCTATTCCCAAGTCGGTGCCACATAATAGCGTCATGGCACGGCACTGTATGTCTGGTTGCGTGTCATCATCTTCTCGATCTGGTGAAATTTTCTCTTAACCCAGCATGTTAGCCAAATCATAAGAATAAGAGAGCAGAGCTGACTAATTTTATCACAAAGGGATGAAAGTCTATATGGAATAACATTTCCCAGTACGTGATTTTCCAAGGAAAATATTTCATCATGACTGTTTAGCTTCAATACTTTAGTTACAATAAACACCCCTAGTGATAAAAGAGAAGATAAGAAAAAGAAGAAAAACCACTTTATGTACAGAATGTGATAACATGTGACACAATACTTGTGTGTAAGGTAGTATTTGTTTGAGATAAGAGAAACAACACTAATGCACTTAAAGGTATTATGTAGGACATTCAGAAAATACACCTTTTTATGTTCTGGACCTAATTATTATGTCACTTAAGAGAGACCATAAACACGTACTGATGGTAATACCAAAATAACTTATGTCAGAGATGTGCACTGCACTGTTTATACCTGGTAAGTTAAATAAAGAGAGACCATTTTTTATTTTATTTAGCAAATATCAAATACCAATGAGCACCATTTTACCAGGTATAAAGCTTTCTAATTTTTTCTCTTCAGATATCCTCTTATAATATAACCCCTAACTAAATTATAATTGGGCTGTATGAGCCATAGCATAAAATCATTGTGAGCATGGTTTTCATAAGAAACTTTCTTGTATGTGGGGGAATCTTTTTTGGAAAGGAATATGGTACCATTTGGACTAATAGAAGGGGTGGAAAAACTCTGGAAATGGCCAATGTGCGATGTTTATTGGGGTACCCCATAAGCTAAAACAGACAACACATAACAGAAACAGACAAACACAGAGCTCCGGCATGCTTTCTTCCATCGGCAATGATTCAGGGTTGAATTTAATATGTAAATAAGCACACTATTAATCAAAAGAGTCATAAACAAATTTGGTATCCATTGGATTCCCACTATCAGGTTACAGTGCTGGAAGTATTTTAAATATGGAACAGTGAAATTGGTTCTCATGACCATGTCTGGATGCTAAGCTTCTAAAAGAAAGAAAGATAGAAACTTAAGTTAATTGCTCTATAGTTTTGCTGGTCTCCTTTCTATCTTCTTCCAATTCAAAGCTCTGTCACACAATCATAAGAGAATGCAAGCAGGGACGTTTTAATCTATAAAACATACAAGAGAGGTTTACGTGCAGGTACAGTGGTTCACAATGTTAGTGTTTGAGGTAAAAGACACATTTGCAAAATCACTTGGAGTGCAACTTCCTTATACTATCTAACAAAACTTTATACATTATAAAGGTCACTTAGCAATATTTCTACTCTTTTACTGTCCAACCTACCCCATATGTCACCCCAGATGTGAAATATGTTGCCTCCAGAATCCGAAAAGGCCCAAGTTTGTTTGTTTTTTTTTCTTTGGGGAGAAGGGAAGTTTACAATCTTCTGTTTAACTTTCTCTATCACCTCTCGGCATCCTTTTGCCCACTTAGTCAATATAGTGTGATAGTTCTACTCCTGCATGTAAGGTATAATTCTGATATAATCTTGTGATAGAAGGTGGGACTATGTAAATATTTTTGTGGTAGTCTGGTACATAAGTACATAAGTACATAAGTAGTCGCCTCCGCCGGGGCAGACCAGAGGTCCATCCAGCCCAGCGGTCCGCTCACGCGGCGGCCCATCAGGCATATTGCCTGGTCAGCGGTCCCTGACTAATTTTATTGCCTACCTCTACAGTTATCTCTAAACCTTCCACTGCTCTTATCTGTACCCCTCAATCCCTTTGTCTTCCAGGAACCTATCCAGGTCATCCTTGAAACCCTGTACTGTGCTATTCCTTATCACGGCCTCCGGAAGGGTGTTCCATGTGTCCACCACCCTCTGTGTGAAAAAGTACTTCCTTGCGTTTGTTTTAAACCTGTCCCCCTTCAATTTCATCGAGTGACCCCTTGTTCTTGTGGTTTCTTTCAAATTGAAAAATCTGTCTTTGTCAACCTTTTCGATGCCCCTCAGGATCTTGAAGGTCTCTATCATATCTCCTCTGAGTCTCTGCTTTTCCAGGGAGAACAGCCCCAGCTTCTTCAGTCTGTCAGTGTATGTAAGGTTTTCCATACCCTTAATCAGTTTAGTTGCTCTTCTCTGGACTCCCTCAAGCATTGCCATGTCCTTTTTGAGGTACGGTGACCAGTACTGGTAGATGTATATTGCCTCCCTTGCCAAGTGAATGCAAATTGTTCTGGACATTGCTCCACTATAGGAATAGTAAAAAATGCATTGGTTCATGTTTACAATTTTAGTGGAGATCGGTACTACTATTGGTTTGGGTAATTTCCCCACCACTACTGATCTCATAGGAATGCCCGGCAATTTACCAAAACTATAGATTCCATCGGAAAGCTGTAATGTTAACCCTTTTAGGATATCTAGCCCTATTATATTTTAAGGAATCTCATTGATCAATACAGTATATTCCCAAATTGGTAATTGTCCAATTTTAAAATCTGTAAAAAAAATTTTTTTTTCTTCCCGCTTGTATAATTTTCCCCCCAATCCTGATATTTATATTCCTCCACCCCAGTGTCCACTACAGCTTGTACCTTTTGCTCCCCAGATTTCCACTAAATATTTATCTCTACATGCGGACGCTGTTCTAATTTGGTCCAGGCAAACACTGAGGCTTGGCATTCACATCATTGATCCTCCCAACACTTCCACCCTTTTAAATCAGGATAAAGAATGGAAGCAGTTTCCTCAGGAGGAGCCGTTGGCACCAAAATATCCTCCCTCTCTCCTTTGTTCACTTGTGCTTGAGACATAGATTTCTTTCCCAGTACTCTACTTTTGTACATTTCCCATAACGTCCCTGTATCTTTCCCATCTATTTCTTCCCTCTTTACACCATCTTTTATTAATGCCAAAAACATATTCCTCCGAGACACCCGATTAGCCCTGTTTGAATTGGATTGTCCTTTTCTCTTTTTATCAAAAGTATTTTGAGGTCCCCAGTCCCCCCGATCTCCTAACTGTCGGACCGCTTCCAAGGCTTCCAAAATAGTCCTGCCTATTTGATTGATCAACAAAGTTATCATTACCTGTTTGTATGCCGGTGCAGCATACTTGATAATTTTATTTCTCATGGATCTATCATAAAGACTTAAAACGCTTGCAGCTCATCCAAAATACAGCCATTAAGATAATCTCTGGCGCAAAGAAATTTGATCATGTCACCCCTTTGCTTCAAAAAGCCCACTGATTGCCTGTCTCACACAGGGTAACTTATAAAATTGCCCTATTGACATTCAAAACGGTACAGACTAATACACCAGCATTCATAGACAGACTTTTGATCCCTTATGATCCGCCAAGAGCTTTAAGATCTATATCTCAATGCAATCTCAATATTCCATCTTTAAAAATAATCGGTACTCGTCGCACTTCCATTTTCTCTGTGACAGCCCCTACGATCTGGAATACTCTTCCTTTAGATTTAAAAAAAGAAAAAAATATAAAAAATTTTAAAAGTAATTTAAAGTGCTTTCTTTTTAAAGATGCTTTTAATTGATTATCTGAAACTTTGAGATTAATCTACTCTCGTTTTTACATGCTATTTCCCAGTCCCTTTTGTGCTTACCATAAGTGTTTCTCACATTTTCTATATTAATTGTATTTCTCCCCTCCTTCCCATTTGTGTTTAGGGGCCTTCGGGTCTGTAATTACCCTGTATGTAATTGTCGTCAGTCTACAAATTTTTGTATAAAGATATGTCTTAATTGTTAAATTTGTTTAAATGTTATTTTAAACCTTGTACAACGCTTTGTAGTATCGATAAAGCGTTTAATCAAAAATTTGAATAAACAATAAACAATGGACACTGTAAAAGGTAATGACATATATGTGTCAGCGTGACCTATTACTAAGGCTGCCTTCATAGCCTCCTCCTTAATTCTCATTTGAGCATCTTTTAATGTATACCAAATTTTATCATTTGAGGGCCAATCAGATTCAAGTGGATATCGCCTTGTGACACCCCTACTAATTATCTCTAATAAAGACCATTGGGCATTTTTTTGCAGGATAAGGATCCTCCCGTAACGCATTTTGTACTGCTACTTCTTGACTAATTTGAACAAATTTAGGGGCATCTGTGGCATCCAACATAATCCCTGCTGCGCCCAGCTCCTGCACCCGAATTACCCAGGCTGCTGTGTAAAGCGTGCCATCGTATCCATGACTTCCTGTGGAGTAACATCCTCCATAACATTATTTCTAGTCAGATTTTCTCCTGTCTGCAGATTTCCCTGTAATCTTTGTCTCCTCATAGGCTTGGTTTCTAAACTTTCTGCCTGTTCTCCTTCAACACATATATCCTCCTCACTGTTATTAGAATTTGAATCCCAAATATCCCCATCCCGTTTGTTTGGATTCCAATCATCCGGCAGATGATAAATTAAGATTTTAACTTTTCTGTAACTCACTTTCCACCTCCATTTCTTGTATTTATATCGTGCACATCGCACAGCTGCCTTTTCTGTTACATTTTGATAGGTGTCTACCTTATCCATTAACAACTTATTCTGACATTGTAGCATTTTAATGGCATGCTGTTGATTACACCTTTTCTTTTCCAGCTCTCCTAATTTCAATTGTAATTCATGCAAATTCCTCCAGTCTGACAAAACCATCCTTCCTTGTCTAGAAATTCCTTCTTGCTCTTCTCCTTTTGAGATTTTCACCTTTTGTAAGGAGGCACATAATTCATGTGGATCCCCACTTCCAAAAGTACAGGATTCACATAATCCTGCTTCTACAGACCACTCAGTGGCCATTAATTTACCTATACTGTCATTCCAATCCGGAATGGAGGGACTGGGAGCCTGCTCCTCAACCCCTTGTTTTCTGGGTAGCTTTTCTGACCACATTGATCACCCCACTTCTGGTACCAATATGTTCCGCCACTTATTTCTGTCAAATGGGATGATCAGTGACACTCAGAAAAGCACACAGACAATATAAAAGCATAAACAATAACCCTTTAATATATATATTTATATGAATACAAGAATAAAATAGCTTCACCATAATCCCAGGCAACGACCAGCAACGACCAGCCTTCACAATTGGGAATCCCTGCAATTGATAGGTGGGTGGACATGGGAGACTGTCCCTTTAGACGTCTTGGATTCTAATGTTAGGGGCAGAGTCCCATCCTTATAAAGGGTGAAAGCTGCTGAGTTCAAAAGCATAAACAGCTGGTCCTGCAGAAACCAGCTTTCCATCTGGTTTTACTGTCCTTTTGATGTTGTTTGGGCAACCCCGAGGTCAAGGAGGTCAAGATAGCAGATACTTGTTGCAGAAACCAGCTTCCCATCTGGTTTTACTGTCCTTTTGATGTTGTCTTGGCAACACCCAGGTCAAGGAGGTCAGGATGTCAAATAAGCAAACTTGTTGCAGAAACCAGCTTCCCATCTGGTTTTACTGTCCTTTTGATGTTGTCTTGGCAACACCCAGGTCACGGAGGTCAGATAAGCAGACTTGAGGAGACATATTACGTAGTATGTTGAGTTTCAGTTACCCCCTGGCCATAGGCATAACACCTACTGATTGGCGATCTGAACATTCACCTAGAACAGGTAAAACAGAGTTACCCTAAAGATTTACTATCCTTCATCGCTTCTCTAGACTTCTTTGTGCTGAACCCAGAAAAGACCCATCAAAAAGGTCATCAACTAGACCTAGTAACCTTCTCCTCCAAAGAACTAGTCTATCCCAAGATTCTCTGGGAGCAAGCCACTTGGACTGATTCCTTATGGTCAGACCACCGACTATGCAATTTTCAAGTTAGCTGGCAAACAAGACATCCCTCATCCAATCCCAAGGTGGCAAAAAGGAATAAGAAAGTGATAGCCACTAGAGGTTTGGTATATCCCGTGGAATTCTGGTCACACTATGACATCTCTTCCAACCCAGACCCCGACTCATTTACGGTAGACTCCTGGACCAACACGAGCACGCAGATCCTAAACAAAATGGCCCCCATAAAATCAAGGAAAATGAGAAACAAAAATTTGGATGGCTGGTTTGATGCTGAACTAGGAACGGTGAAACAGGAGTTAAGAAAACTTGAAAGACAGCTGAAATCTGGAGATAGTAAAGAGAGAGTGAATTGGAGAACAAAATTAAAAGAGTATAAAAAACTTATAATATCTAAACACACTAACTTTTACGCATAAAAAATTGGTTCTCCAAACACCGACATCAAAAATCTTTTAAAAATAGTCAACAATCTTTATGACATTCAGATCTTAACCCATCCCACCTTAGACTCCCCACCCTCAGCCAATGCCCTGGCTGAGTTTTTCAACAACAAAATCTCCAACCTGAGATCCACCCTATCGGTCGTCATAACCAACCATCTGAACTACCCAGTTGCTAACTCAAAGACGAACCCAGAGCAGATATGATCTGGAACAATTTTACCATCCCTACCTGGCAACAATTCTGCAAGTTTTACTCAAAATATGCTGATTCCTACTGCAAATTAGACTGTTGCCCACTAAATGTTATGAAAGTTGCCCCGGTCTCCTTCAAAGCCAAGTTACACACTTGGCTCTCTTCCCTTCTTCTGTCGGGTACATTTCCTGAAGTCCTAGGCCAGATCCTGATCACACCGATTGTAAAAAATCCCAAAGAATCTGTCAAGCTGACATCAAATTACAGACCCATCGTGAGCATTCCCTTATTTGTAAAGCTGATGGAAGGTCTAGTCAACCAGGATTTAGTAACCTATCTGGATAAATTCAGCATACTAAATGGCAGCCAGTCAGGCTTTCGTTCCGGGCATAGCACTGAAACTGTTATTGCCTCTCTGCTAAATTCCCTCCACAGCTTATTTAGCCAGGGCTTATGTGCACTAGTCCTGCAATTTGATTTAAGTAATGCCTTCGACTTAGTTGATCATGCTATTCTTTTGGACTGTTTGGAGTCAATTGGTCTCTCTGGTAATGTGTTATAATGGTTCCAGGGTTTTTTGAGTAAATGATCATACCAAGTTTACAGTGACAATACTCATTCCTTCAGCTGGGTAAACTTGTGTAGAGTCCCACAGGGCTCCCCCCCTATCCCCCACACTGTTCACATTTACCTGGCTGCACTGGGGAATCTATTGCAAAGTTTAAAAATCAAATTTTACATCTATGCTGACGACATCACCATAATCTTTCCTCTAACAAATCTAACTACCAAGACGAAGAATCACCTGGCATCTATCTTAAAGTAAATCGAACTATGGATGGCCGAATTCAAATTGAAACTCAATTCAGAAAAAAAAACAAATTCTTCCTGGCTAGTCCGAACGACAAAATCAAAGATTCATCAATTTCCTTGAATGGTCAAGTTTCAAGTTTTATTTTGATTTGATAAATCGCTTATTCAAATTTACTAAGCGAGATACAATACAATAAAAATGAACATACATTTAGACATAGAGGGGCATAATAAAAAAAAACGTCTAAGTCCATTTTTGGCCTAAGGCCTTAAACGTTGAAAGCAGAAGCAGGGAAAGTGTCCATAACCAAAACAAACGTCCTTGTTTTGATTATGGCCTGCCTCTACCTTCAGCTGTTTAAACGCCCAGCCAACCACTACGTCTACAAGTACACCCCATGACATCTACACTTATACCCCACAATGAACCAAAAAAAACGCATAAGCCCAAAACGTCCAACACAAGGGCTTTTAGGCGAAGGAGGAACCAGTCCTGTGCCTAAAAGCTGGATTCTGTAACTGGTGTCTGTCAAAAACAAAACCGGTTATAGAATCCCCCCAACCCCCCCCCCCCAAAACATAGGGGCAGAAGGGAACCCATGCCCCCTGCGCCGGGCACCCACGGCACCCTCCGACGACATCGGGGCAAAAGAGAGCCCAAACCCTCTTGCCCCGGCAATCGTGCCCCCCACCGAGTACGATCGGGCCAGGAGGGAGCCCAAACCCTCCTGGCCCTGGTGACCCTCTACCCCCACCCCCCACTACAATACGGGCAGGAGGGATCCCAGGCCCTCCTGCCCTCGACACAGCCACCCTCTCCCCAATAACCACCCACCCGAACTCCCGATTGGCCCCCCCGCTGACCCGCGACCCCCCCCCGACTAACCCCATGACCCCAACTCCCCCTTCCCCATACCTTTCAATGTTGGCCAGACGGACGGGTGCCAAGCCTGCCCATCCGGCAGGCCAGCCGGCTTCAGAATGGGGCCGGATTGGCCCAGGTGGCTGAAACCCCGCCCACAAGTGGGGCCTGAGGCACCTGGGCCAATCATAATAGGCCCGGGAGCCTTAATCTCCTCCTGTGGGCAGGGCCTTAAGCACATGGGCCGGGTTGGGCCAACGTTGAAAGGTACAGGGAAGGGGGAGGTGGGGGTGGGTACTTGGATGATCAGGCTTTTTGATCGTCCAAGTAGCCATTTAGGACACTTTTTAGACGTGTTTTTTTTTTTTTTTATTATGAACCCCATACTGTTTAAAATTTAAAAATAATGGGTTAGACTGACAAACTTACAGACTAATTGGGATGGAGGAATAAAGTTACAAATCAGTGCTTTAAAGTAGAAAAAAGAACCATAGATGGAAAAAAAACATTAGGAAGGGGGTAGTATAATCCTGGAAGGTAACTACTTTACAATTTGAGTATAATTTAAAGATTAAAAGCATCTTTAAAAATAAAACTTTTAAAGTTATTTCTAAAACGGCTGAGATCATTTTCCTCTCTTATATATTGAGGCAAAGTGTTCCAAAGTTGTGGGGCCATTGCCGAAAACATATCATGGCGTCTGGTTCCGATAACTTTCAAGGAAGGGACTACTATGAGCTTTTGGACTGTAAATCAGAGGGAGCGCGATGTATTATAAGGAATAAGCATTCTATTAATAAATTGTGGTTCATTGGTGGACAGAGTTTTATATACTAAGAGTAATATTTTAAAGGTGATATGATGGTTGATTGGAAGCCAGTGTGAATTGATCAGGAAAGGAGTAACTTGATCATATTTTTTACCGTTATGAATAAGTTTAATGGCTGTGTTTTGTATTATTTGAAGACGCTTCTTTTCTTTTTGTGTGATGTTTATTAATAATGAATTGCAATAATAAGAATGAAAGGAATACTCAAGCTTATTCCCTTTTTCCACGGGAAAAGTAAAGCTTTTGTTTTTTGTATATTTAGAGCTAGCATGTTGGAATTGAGCCAGTCTTTGATTGTCTCAAGTTTTTTGTTGATCTCAAGTATTTCCTCTGTATTTTCTGGATTTAGGGGATGTGAAAGTTGAATGTCATCGGCATATGTGTAAGTAGTAAAGACTATCGATTGACATAGACTTAATAGGGGTGATAGAAAAATGTTAAACAATAATGGGGATAGAATGGATCCTTGGGGAATGCCATAATTGAGAGTATAAGACTTTGATGTCGTGTTATTGAAACTAACTATGGATGATCAATTAGAAAGAAAGGAGATGAACCATTCTAGTATTTGGTCACAGACACCTATAGATTTTAGTCTATCAAGAAGTAAGACATGATCGATAGTGTCAAATGCTGCTGACAGATCTAAAGACAAAAGAATAACAGAGTTATGATGGTCTAAGTGGTAAAGTATATTTGTAGTCAGACTAATCAGTGAATACTCTGTATCGTGGTTTTTTCTGAACCCTGTCTGGTTTGGATGTAATACATTGGTTGATTCGACGAAGTCTGATAGTTGATCAAATACTAATCTTTCTGTTAGTTTAGCTAAGAATGTAATATTAGCAATGGGGCGATAGTTTGAGGCATCCTCAGGGCTGGATTTATGATCCTTTATTATTGGAAAAATTGTTGTAGTTTTCCATGACCGTGTTAAGGCTCTTTAGGATGAGAGAGTGTATAAATGGGCCGAAACAGGAAAATTTTTTTTTTAAATGAATGGAGGGATGATCTCTGATCGGGAACCTTTTATATTAACTCTTTGGAAAAGACGTTCAATATCAGTTAATGAAGGAAGGTTAAAAGTAGAGCATTTAGCAAGAGGTAAGTGACAATTATTTGAAATATCGGTGGAGTCTTCTGATAAAATATGGTCAAACTTTTTCCGTATATCGCTGATTTTTTTACAAAAATAATTAGCAAGGTCTTGAGCTGTTAAGTTGATCTTGAGGTTATTGTCTTCTTTCTGAGAGATGGGAGCAATGGATTTCAAAATAGAATAGAGGATGGAAGGATTTTTTTGCTTTTGAGATTTTAGTGGAATAGTAGTTTCTTTTGGCACAATTAATTTTCATCTTGTAAAAAGAAGCACACACTGACTCACTGGTCAGAAAAGGCTTCTCAACATTATGGAAAACTAAGAACCATCAGAAAGTACTTCGATGCAATCTCATTTCTCTTACTGGTACAATCCTCCATTCTAAGCTTACTCGACTACTGTAACAACATTTATTTGGGGGTCTTTCAAAAAAACCATTCAAAGACTCGGAATCATCCAAAATTCAGCAATCCGATTGATTATTGGTTTAAAAAAATGGGAACACATAACGCCCTATTACCAAAAACTTCACTGGCTGCCCCTTGAAACAAGAGTGCTGTTCAAATTGCCTGTCTCTGTTTCAAATCCATGCTTGGTACGGCCCCATGTACTTGGTACCCCATTTTAACTTAGATTACTCATCCAGACCCACACGCAGAGTACATCTGTTTAACCATCCAACACTAAAGGCCTGCCGTTACAAAAGATACCTGAACAGAACACTTGCTTTCCAAGTAGGTCAACTGAACGAATGGCTGGGCAATATTATCACGCACTCCTCATCCTACCTAAGTTTCAGAAAATTAGTAAAACCAAACTTGTTTAACCGATTTGTAACCTAAGACCTCTTAAGCCTCATCTCTTTAACTCTAACCAAATTGTTTCCCAAGATCTCTTATGCCTTACCTCTGTATCCTGCATACCTGTAATTTGATGACTTTACATTGTACCTACATTCGCTGATTGTCCAGCTCTTCTTTGTTGTAAACTGCCTCAAACTACTATGGCTTTGGCGGTATATAAGAATAAAATTATTATTATTACTAGTATTTAAGCCCGTTACATTAACGGGTGCTAGAATAGATGTGTAGACTTTTAGCACAATGGGTCGCTGAGGCGTTTCTTTCTTTCTTACTTTATGTTTTTTATCTCTCTCCCTGCCCCCCTTTCTTTCTGTCTCTGTCCCCCTGTGTGTCTCTGTCTCTTCACTGGCCCCCTGTCTTACTGTCTCTCTCCCTCGCTGTCTGTCAGTCTTTCTTTGTTTCTGTATCTTCTCCCTTCGCGAGTGTGGGGCAGTTGTAGGCGCGCAAGCGCACTCCTTCCGGCCACAGACATACGGAACACGCAGGTAGGAGTGCGCATGCGCCGCCTAGGGTTTTATTATCTAGTCATTAAGCCCGTTAGGTGCTAGAATATATGTCTGTCTGTCTCCCTCCCGCTGACTCTCTCTCTCCCTGGCCCCCTTTCTCTGTCTGTCTTTCTGTTCCTCTCCCTGCCCCTGTGCCTTTCTTTCTTTCTGTCTCCCTCCCTCTCACTGTCTGTCTGTCATTTTTCCCCATTTCCCTGTGCAGCAGCATTTCCATCCCACTTCCCTATGCAGCAGCAATAGCATTTCCCTCCTATCCCCCCCTTTCCTGTGCAGAAGCAGCAGCGGTATTTACCTTCCCCTCCAAATCCCTGTATAGCAGTAGCAGCATTTCCCCCACCCCCCTTTCCCTTCTCTTACCTTGATCTGGCCTGCTCCATTCGGCCCCTCCCCCTTCTTTTACTGCCGTAGTTTTGCTGATCTGGCCTGCTCCTGACCCTCCCACCGCCGACAAACCTCCATGCTCCAGCCGCGTAGGCAGCACTTTAAACACACTGCTTCGCGGCCTTCTACTGCCGATTTCCTCTCCCGCTGTCTCCGATGATGTCATCAGAGACGCGGCAGAGGAAATCGGCAGTAGAATGGCATGAAGCAGCGTGTTTATAGTGCTGCCTACGCCACTGGAGCCGGGAGGTTTGTGGAGGGTCAACGGGCGGAGAGAGGCTGCTCTCCATCACTCGGTTGCTGCCACTGCCCCACAGGTCCGTGAGTGTGGGGCAGTTGTACTCGCGCATGCGCACTTCTTCAGGCCACGGACATACGGAACACGCAAGTGGAAGTGCACATGCACGGCTTAGGGTATTATTATAGAGATTATTATTATTTAACACGCCACATGTTACTAACCTTGGAAAAAAATTTCTGACCAAAATTTACAAATCAAAGGGCATTTCCAAAACATATGTGATAATGTTGCCTTAAGATGATTACATTTTAAACAAGAACCTACAGAAACCATTGTCGCTCTATAGGCTCGCCCAGCTGTTATATACGTACGACAAAGAAAGTTATAACCCATCTAAAATAAGAGATGTCAGGTAAAAGACCTTAGAACCTTAAACTAAAGTCTAGTCCTCAAGTAAAAATAACATAACAAAATTGTGAGACAGAATGTCATATGAGATTAGTAGCAAAGACTGAACAGTTAAAAGATACCTTATGTTCATCAAACATTTTTAAACATATGTAAACAATAAAATATAAGGAAACTCTAACTGAATGGTGTAAATAACCAATATATATTCAATGTCATATAATCCACTCAAATGAAGGGGTCTATACTTCATTTACTTCTAATTATTGTTATCAGTCATGTTTTTACTGCAGGAAAAGGCCTCAGAGTTTAGGAGTACTATGCTATGTCGTTTCATCGACTCTCATTGTTAGCGTAGATAGATTCCACTCAAATACTCCATCTTTCAATCATTGGCCAAAAACTTGCTTAGTACATTTTTACTTTTTAACTTAATTTCTTATCATGTATTTTCTTTTATTCTGTTATAATTTATAACTTATCCTATATAATAAAACCCTAGCCGTGCATGCGCACTTATCTGCGTGTTTCCCTGATCTCTGATCTGTGATCAGTAGGTCCGTGGCCAGCAGGAGTGCGTATGCGGCGGCCAAACAAAGCGGAGAACCACAGTACAGACGGCGACTTCCCCCTCCTGCCCTCACTCACCGCGTTTAAATTAAGAGAAAAGCACTGCACTGCGCTAACGCTGGCCTCGCCATTTTCTGTCCACTGCGGCCTGCCCTCTCTGACTACTTCCTGTTTCTGCTAGGGTTGGCCGCAGTAACTAGAAGACGCCGAAGCCAGCGGTAGTGCGGTTCAGCGCTTTTCTCTCAATTTAAACATGGTGGCTGGGAAGGGGGCGGCGGGAAATGCTGCTGCTACACAGGGAAGGCCGTAAAATGTTGCTGCTGCACAGGAAAGGCCGGGAAATGCTGCTGCTGCACAGGGAAGTGTATATGTGTGTGTGTGGGAATGCTGCTTCTGCACAGGGAAGGCAGGGAAATGCTGCTGCTGCACAAGGAAGGGTGGGAAATGCTGCTGCTGCTGCACAGGGAAATGTGTGTGTGTGTGGGGGGGGGAATGCTGCTTCTGCACAGGGAAGGCAGGGAAATGCTGCTGCTGTACAGGGATGGGTGGGAAATGCTGCTGCTGCACAGGGAAGTGTGTGTGTGTGTAGGGGGAAATGCTGCTTCTGAACAGGGAAGGCTGGGAAATGCTGTTGCTGCACAGGGTAGTGTGTGTATGTGTGGAGGGGAAATGCTGCTGCACAGGGAAGGGCGGGAAATGCTGCTGCTTCACAGGGAAGGGTGGGAGGGAAATGCTGCTGCTGCTGCACAGGGAAGTGGAGGGGATGGAGAGGGAAAGGGGGCCTGGGAGCAATCTTGGTTTGCTTTGAGGGAGGGGAGACAGAAGGAGGCCATGGAGAGACAGAAAGACAGGCAGGCAGGCAGCGCATTAGAACGAAAGACAGACACACAGAAAGACAGCAGGCAGGGAGAGATACAGAAAGAAAGAAAGACAGACAAGGTGCCAGAGAGAGAACCAGAAAGAAAGAAAGACAGACAGCAGGAAGGAGAAAGGAAGAGAGACAGGGGCAGGGAGAGACACAGAAAGTAAGAAAGAAAGACAGACAGACATATATTCTAGCACCCGTTAATGTAACGGGCTTAAACACTAGTAACTAATACACTCATCAACAGATGTTTAAATATAGACCACTTCAGGCGTTTGAAAAAAGCCAACAGAAAATTACTTTTTTTCAATAT
Source organism: Geotrypetes seraphini (assembly GCF_902459505.1). Classification (NCBI taxonomy): domain Eukaryota; kingdom Metazoa; phylum Chordata; class Amphibia; order Gymnophiona; family Dermophiidae; genus Geotrypetes; species Geotrypetes seraphini. The sequence continues at coordinate 122,850,349 of NC_047089.1, forward strand.
TTCATATTCTGCTTTTCACGCTCCTATTCTGCCTGTGCCGTATCAAACTACCAGAACCAGGACTGGAGCCATTCCAAACTACTGGAACCAGAACCGGAGCTGACACGGCCGGCGTTTCATGGACTGTTAGTGTATCCACTGCTTCAGGGCCAATTGGTAAGGCACAGTAGGGTCTATAAATTAAAACAAATACAATCACTATCATTGAAATACATTGTTAAAAGCGACAGTAAATTTACTTACAGCCTCTCGTTACTCTGTCAGTAATTTTCAAACATCAACAAGATGGCGCCAGCATGTGACTTTTACACACCCAGTCCTTCGTAACCATGTTGCTCCACCCACACTCTTTTCTTATTGGTTGTACATTTAAAAGTCCTAAACATATAAGGAAAAGACCCTAACCATATAATGGAAAAACTAATGGAATAAACTGTTTATGGAAAAATTGTTTTAGGAACAAACTTATTAGAGGAGGTCAATAGAAATGTTGCCATTCTATATTCTTATTCAGCCCTTTAGGGGATAGCATAGCAAGCCGATATATCCATTTTTGTTCACGTTGGGCCAAATATCTTCTAAAAGCCCCTCCTCTTTTTCCTTTATAAACTACTTCAATTGCACAAGCCCTCAAGGATTGAAAGTCATGCTTATTTGCTATGCAATGTCTGGCTAATGGCGCTCCCAGGACTTGCTGTTTAAGTCTAATATTGAAACGCCTGGAAGTTTGACCGACATATAAAAGATCACATGGGCATTTTATTATATACACTACTCCACTTGTTTTGCAGTCTGAAACATGTTTTAGAGCAGGGATCTCAAAGACCCTCCTTGAGGGCCGCAATCTAGTCGGGTTTTCAGGATTTCCCCAATGAATATGCATTGAAAGCAGTGCGTGCACATAGATCTCATGCATATTCATTGGGGAAATCAAGAAAACCCGACTGGATCGCGGCCCTCAAGGAGGGACTTTGAGATCCCTGTTTAAGAGTATAAATTACTTTATCTCGTGGATTCTGAAAACTGTCGATGCACATCATAATGTTACACATCTGGCATGAACCACAAGCACGATGTCCAAAAGGACTATTGTCAATATTCATACTATTCTCTGGAAGCATGGATGGACATAGGATTTCTTTTAAATTTTGATTCCTCCTATATGCTATTCTAAAGTCATGATTTTTAAATACACCTGAAATTTTTAATATCTCCCAATGTTTTTGAAGTGACCGAGCAGTTTGGTAACTGTCTTGGGAGTACTTTAGTACACATGTAACTATTTGTTCATCAGACTGAGAGCCTAAAGATTGTTTAGGGGCAAGGAGGGTTTCTCTATGATTGAAATATGCCCTCTTATAAGCAGATCTCACTACTTTTGTGGGACATCCTCTGGTTAGAAACTTTTCTTTCAATTCTTTTGCTTGAAGCTTAAATTCAACTGTAGATAAACAAATTCTACGAAGTCTCAAGAACTGTGAGTATGGTAGAGGGGTGAGCACTTGAGTAATGTAACGCTGAGTTACAATCTGAGGATTTCCTAAATACTTTTGTATAAAACAATAAAATATAACCATAAATAACTAAAAATAACTGTTAAATAAATTAAGAAATTTTCGTTTCAAGGTCCCGTAGCTTCTTGTGTTGAAGGCAGAGATCTCATAAATTCACCGGCAGTTGAGGCAGATTCAAAAGCCCACCATCCAGCATTAGTTAAAATCTTCAGCATCGCTGGGTATGCCAGTGTGAAGTGCATCTTACGCTGTACTAGGTCTGTACAAATCAATGAAACTGTCAGTGCTTGTCAGATAGGGAAAACTAGTAGTCTTGGAACAAACTGATACAGTTCCCTTCAAATGTAAGTAAATCTTGACTTTGCTGATATTTTTGAAAGAGGGCTACTTTATGGGCTTCTTTTACTAAGCTGCGCTAGTGGTTTTAGCGTGCGTGCTACACGCTAACGCCTCCTTAGAGCTGGCATTAGTATTTTCCATGTAGTGCAGGAGTTAGCGCGTGCTAATCTTCAGTGTGCGCTAAAAACACTAGCGCACCTTAGTAAAAGAAGCCCAATGTGCATAATTATGCACTTTAGCAATTACTGTTCGAGGTCGTTGCCAATTTTCAATCTTACGGTCCAATCGATGTACTCTTTCAAAATGCCTGTGGGGAGTGGTAATTCTTTGTGCAGCCAGTCCTCTAGTTGAGACAGCAGATGAGAATCTAATATAGTTTCTGGTAGACCAACAAAGCGAATATTATCCCTGTGGGAGCAATTTTTTTAAGATTTCAGGTCTAGCTTCTTGTATACAAAGCTGCTCCCTCAGAGCTGCCATTGAACCTGAGGTAGTTGTTGTTATATCCTCAACTTCTGCCACATGGACTTCCAGTTCACCAGTGCAGCGGGTAATTTATGACAGGAAAGACTTCACTCCTGCTATTTGGTCAGGCAGCTGGGTAAATCTTGGCTCCAAAACATTCACCACAGCCATAAATCTAGGTTCCAAGGCCTGAACAACTGCTGTTGTTACTTCTTGCACTGAAAATTCTGAAAATTGACCAGTAGAATCAGCCATGTTGCCAGTCTGTGAGTGAGTTTTCTCACTATTTTCCCTTTCACAAGGTGCTTTGAGCTCATTGATGTTTCAGATCTTAGCAGATATTTTTCCATGTATCTTAAATGAATTGCTGTAAGGATCCATTACATTACATTAGTGACTTCTATTCCGCTCGTACCTTGCAATTCTAGGCGGATTACAAAGAAGCTAACTGGACATTTCCAGGAACATTACAGTTTAGGAATTAGGATTACAAAGAAGCTAACTGTACATTTCCAGAAAATTTGCAAGTTAGGTAGTGGTATACATGGTTGATACTTTGGAGAGAAAAAAAAATTACAAGAGGGTTGAGACTATTTTGGGGGGTTTACAAGGGAGGAGAAAGGAGAAGGGGAAGAGTTAAGATGTCTGGATAATTTTTTTGAATAGCACAGTTTTGATTCCTTTTTGAAATGATTTGAAGTCGCTCGTTGTTGTCAGTAAGTTGGAGATGGAGTGGTCAAGTTTCGCTGCCTGTGTTGCTAGTAGGTTGTCAAACATCTTCTTGTACCGAGTACCTTTGAATGGGAGGTAAGTAAAAGGGGTCTGAGTTCTTCTTTGCCTAGTAGTAGGATTCTGATTTAGGCGGTTGGTTAGGTAAGTGGGGGCAGTGCCATTTATAGCTTTGAATAATAGACAGTATAGTTTGAATTGAATCCGTGCTTGTATTGGTAACCAGTGTGAGTCCAGGTAGGCAGCGGTGATGTGGTCATATTTATTCAGCGAGTAGATCAATCTGAGAGCTGTGTTTTGTACAGTCTGTAGTTGTTTTATCATGAATGTAGGGCATGGTAGATAGAGGATATTGCAATAGTCCACTAGACCTAGGACTAGGGATTGGACTATGAGCCTATATTGCTCTATGTCGAAGAATTTTCTTATTTTTCGTAGATTTCTCATGGTTAAAAATGCTTTCTGGGTAGTCTTGTTAATTTGGGCCTGCATTGTGCAACATCTATCTATCATCACTCCTAGGAGTTTAAAATCGGACTGTATAGGGTATTTGGTGGCATTAATTTCTAATTCTGAAATGGAAGGGGTTTTGGCCTTTTCGAGCAAAATAAATTTTGTTTTGTCTGAGTTTAGTTTCAGTTTGTGGTCTATCATCCATTTTTTCTCTGCATCTAGTGTTTTTTTCAGTTTTTCTGTTGAGGTGGGGTCTGGAGAATCAAAGGGGAGGAGTATGGTAATGTCATCTGCGTAGCTGAAAGATGCTACATTTAAGTTATCTCCGGTTTAGGAGCCAAGCTGCGGTGTGACCATGGCAAAGTCTAAGAACCATACTACTCATAATCAATCCCGCAAATGGCACAGAAATGGCATCAAGAAACCGAGATCCCAGAGATACGAGTCTCTTAAGGGGGTTGATCCCAAATTTCTGAGGAATATGCGTTTTGCCAAGAAACACAACAAGAAGGGGTTGAAGAAAATGCAAGCAAACATGGCAAAGCAGGCCAAATCGTAGATCAACAGCGCTAGGATTGGCTCACGCTAGACTTACATTCGCCTGGCTTCTGTGTCCAGCTAAGTCATTTTGTATAAATAAAATGTGAAGTCATTGAAAAAAAAAAAAGTTATCTAGAGTGGTCCCAAGGAAGAATACAAAGAGGTTGAAGAATGTAGGTGACAGTAGAAGATTAATTTGCAGTATTAAGTGCAGTTGAGGCCTGGGGGACAGGAGCCAAGCCCAGATATCTAATCTAATCTAATCCTTAGGTTTGTATACCGCATCATCTCCACGTTCGTAGAGCTCGACGCGGTTTACAGTAGGAGAAATAGGAAGGAACTACAACAGAGGGTTAGAGGTAGAAGTGTGAAGAAAATTTAGAGGACTTGGGATGCCAAGATATAAGAGTTTCCTTGATTCCTAAGTTGGAGGGAGACTTACATTTTTTGAGAAAAGCCAGGTTTTCAGATGTTTGCGGAAAACTTGGAGAGAGCTCAAGTTCCGAAGAGGGGAGGTAAGGTTGTTCCAGAGCTCAGTGATTTTGAAGTGGAGGGAGGTCCCTAGCTTTCCTGTGTGGGAAATGCCTTTTAGCGAGGAGAAGGATAGTTTTAATTTGTGGGAGGATCTGGTGGTATTAGGGTTTGAGGAATTCCAAGAAAGAGGGATAAAGGGAGGGAGGATACCATATAGGATTTTGAAAGTTAAACAGGCGTATTTATAGTGGACCCTGGCGATTATCGGAAGCCAGTGGAACTTGGCCAGGAGCGGGGAGACATGGTCAAATTTACTTTTAGCGAAGATGAGCTTGGCCGTGGCATTCTGAATCCGTTGGAGTCTGTGGAGATTTTTCTTAGTTAGGCTTAAGTAGATAGAGTTTCAATAGTCCAATCTGGAGAGGATGATGGATTGGACAAGGAGGGTAAAATGTTTTTGATAGAAGCAGGATCTAATTTTCCTCAGCATGTGAAGGCTGAAAAAGCATTTTTTTTTACCAAGGATTGGAGGTGGTCATTGAAGGACAATATGGAATCAATGATGATGCCCAAGACCTTGCTCGAGAACTCAAGCTGCAGAGAGGAGCCAGAGGGTAGTGGGATGGAGGTGGGTAGTTGGTCTAGTTTTGGGCCGAGCCAAAGAAGTCTTGTTTTGGACTCATTCAATTTCATTTGCACAGTGTGGGCCCAGGATTGTAGGTTCATTATACAAGAGGATATGTTCTTAGACAGGTCGGTGAGGTTCGAATCGGTCTCGAGGAGGCCGAGGATGTCATCTGCATAAGTGTAAATTGTTTCAAGGGGGGGATAGGTGGAGGAGTTGTTTCGAGAGTGAAGTTGTTGAACCCTTGAAATCAGGGAAGATAGTAGGGATTCGGTGCTGAAGTTAGGACGAAAGCCATATTGATAGGGTAAAAGAATAGAGAATCTCTCTAAGTATGATGAGAGTTGGGAAGAAATGATGGACTCTAGCATCTTGGTTAGGAGAGGGATATTTGTAATTGGGCGATAGCTGGATGGTATGGAAGGGTCAAGGTCAGATTTTTTCAGTAGTGGGGTCAAGGCGATATGAACCATTTCTGGGGAGAAATGGCCCGACTGAAGGGCGAAGTTTATGAGAATGGTGATAGAAGAAATAGCCTGAGCGGGAATGTTCTCGTATAGGTAGGAGGGGAATGGGTCCAAGGAGCAATTACAGGATTTCAGTTTGAGGCAGAGATTGAGGACCAGGGATTCAGATACGCACTCAAAGGTGGTCCAGGATCTGTCAGCTGGGATAGGGTTGGAGACCATTAGGGTGGGAGTGGAATCGGTGGGCACTAGGGAGTTGTAAGAGACTGAAGGAGGGAAAGAGCATCTCAAGGAAGAAACCTTATCGTTGAAGAATTTTGCTAGAACATCAGCTGAGGGAGAGGAGGGGAGCAAGGTGGGGTCTCTTTTGGAGGTTAGGGAGCGCCAGATGTTGAATAGAGTACTGATTTGATTGTTGGACCTGGAGATTTTGTCACCATAGAAGTTCTTTCTTGCTTTTTTTAGTGCTGTATTGTACAGCTTGATATTGACTCTCCAGGACTGTCTGTCTATAGGACATTTTGATTTTTTCCATATGCGCTCCAGAGCTCGACATTTCAGTTTTTGCTTTCTGTGATATGGGAGGAACCAAGGGGCCTTGCGGGGATAGGAGATGGATTTAGTGGAAAGGGGGGCGAGGGAAAGATAGGTGGATTTGGAGAGAGTGACTCAGTTATGCCAATTAGTACCTGAATCTGCAGGCTTAGGGGCAGAGGAGAATAGATTGAGAAATTTAGACCAGAACAGGTCGCTTGTGATTTTTTTTGGAAGGTAATGGGGTTGGAAGTACGGGGTGGAGCCCCAAGGTGCAACATAAAGATGGGGAGACAGAAAGCACCTAGGAAGTGGTCAGACCAGGGGACATGTTCCCAGCGAGTGTCGTCAATTGACGTCTTGTGAGCGGTAAGGTCGAGGAAGCTAATGAGGTCTAGTGTGTGCCCCTTTTCGTGGGTTGGGGATGGTGCAGGGGGGGGGGAGGCCAAGGGAGGTGAGGAAACTAATAAGTTCAATCGTATCCTTGCTGGTGATGTCGTCTAGGTGGAGATTGATGTCTCCGATGATCAATAATCTTTGGAACTTGAGGAAGGCGTTTGTTATAGTCTCAAGGACGAGTTCGGATGAGTTGTTCCAAGGGGTAGGTGGGCAGTATGGGAGCAGGATGTCCAGTGGGTGAGGGTGAAGTTCATCGTTGACGGAAACAAGCATGTATTCTAGTGAGGCGTGGCAACCCCTTTCGAGGAGCTGAACATCGAAAAAGGATTTGTAGAGAATTGCCAGGCCACCTCCTTTACGGTTAGATCTAGATAAAAAGAGACCTTGGTAGCCATGGGAGCAGAGTTCATTTTGTGTAAATAGGTCATCTTTTTTAATCCATGATTCCGTGATGCATAGGAAACCAGGGTCAGAATCTTCAAGTAGGTCCTTCAGAATTTGAATCTTGTTGCAAGCGGATCTTGCATTGCAATAAAGCATTGTGACTGGGGTGAGCGAGTCAGAGGCAAGGTTGGGGAGATTGGCAGGGGAAACAGACTTTAAAGAAGCATGATTGATTCTTCGGGGTTTTTTTTGGGGAGGATGTGGTCTGGTGCGAATCAGCGTGGGGATTTTGAGGCCAGGGCAGATATTATTGGTATTTGCGGAATTGAGAAGATCGGGAGAAGGAGGTATTATGCAGAGGGTGGAGTTGAGGGAAAAGCAAAGTAGGAGGAGAAAGGGCCATGAGGGTGGCTTCATGGTGAGAGGTTGGTGAGCCTTTGGTGAGCTTTTGAGTTGTGAAAATATATATATATATATATATATATATATTTTTTTATTTTTTTTTTTGGGGGGGGGGGGAAAAGCTAGGCAACTTGGTATCTAAGCAAGAAGAGGATCTAGACAACTAGGTAGAGAGAGGACTAGACAGACTTAGCATACCTTGATGGAACTAGTATAGATGTAAAGGAGAGGGCTTAAATATTGCGCTCGTTCCTTAACACTGAAAGCACTTAGCAACTGGATGGTGTCCTATAAGAAGCTGTGGACAAGGACAGGCACTTAGCAACTGAATAGTGTCAAATAAGAAACTTTGAACAAGGTCAGGCACTTAGCAACTGAATAGTGTCCTATAGGAGAACTTAGGTCAGGGTCAGGCGTATATTGGCTATACATATGGTTTTACATGCGGTAACAGGCTATAGGTGCAGTTTATAACAATCTATGACATGCTGGACATGCAGTTTGTACAAGTTAAATAAGCAGACTATACAAGCTATACAGGTTATATAGGGACAGGGAAAGCTGTGTTGAACCAGCTGATAGAATCTCCAGGAAGAGCAGCAGTTAGGAGAGATGAAAGAAAACACAGTTCCCTCAGAGCCTGGTGTGCTTTTTCACGAGTGACTTGGCACTAGAGGACAGCGTTAGAGTGGCCCCTCTTTGCTGCTGTGTTGAAACCAGCTGATAGACTCCTCAGGAAGAACAGCACTTAGAGATGAAAGAAAACACAATTCCCTCAAAGCCTGGTGTGATTTTTCACAAGTGACTTGGCACTAGAGGACAGCGTTAGAGTGGCCCCTCTTTGCTGCTGTGTTGAAACCAGCTGATAGAATCCTCAGGAAGAGCAGCAGTTAGGAGAGATGAAAGAAAACACAGTTCCCTCAGAGCCTGGTGTGCTTTTTCACGAGTGACTTGGCACTAGAGGACAGCGTTAGAGTGGCCCCTCTTTGCTGCTGTGTTGAAACCAGCTGATAGACTCCTCAGGAAGAACAGCACTTAGAGATGAAAGAAAACACAATTCCCTCAAAGCCTGGCGTGCTCCTTCTCAAGTGTCTTGGCACTAGAGGACAACGTTAGAGTGGTCCCTCTTTGCTGCTGTGTTGAAATCAGCAGATAGAATCCTCAGAAAGAGCAGCAGTTAGAGATGAAAGAAAACACAATTCCCTCAAAGCCTGGCGTGCTCCTTCTCAAGTGTCTTGGCACTAGAGGACAGCGTTAGAGTGGCCCCTCTTTGCTGCTGTGTTGAAACCAGCAGATAGAATCCTCAGGAAGAGCAGCAGTTAGAGATGAAAGAAAACACAGTTCCCTCAGAGCCTGGTGTGCTTCTTCTCAAGTGTCTTGGCACTAGAGGACAACGTTAGAGTGGTCCCTCTTTGCTGCTGTGTTGAAATCAGCAGATAGAATCCTCAGAAAGAGCAGCAGTTAGAGATGAAAGAAAACACAGTTCCCTCAGAGCCTGGCGTGCTTCTTCTCAAGTGTCTTGGCACTAGAGGACAACGTTAGAGTGGTCCCTCTTTGCTGCTGTGTTGAAACCAGCAGATAGAATCCTCAGGAAGAGCAGCAGTTAGAGATGAAAGAAAACACAGTTCCCTCAGAGCCTGGTGTGCTTCTTCTCAAGTGTCTTGGCACTAGAGGACAACGTTAGAGTGGTCCCTCTTTGCTGCTGTGTTGAAACCAGCTGATAGAATCCTCAGGAAGAGCAGCAGTTAGGAGAGATGAAAGAAAACACAGTTCCCTCAGAGCCTGGCGTGCTCCTTCTCAAGTGTCTTGGCACTAGAGGACAGCGTTAGAGTGGCCCCTCTTTGCTGCTGTGTTGAAACCAGCTGATAGAATCCTCAGGAAGAGCAGCAGTTAGAGATGAAAGAAAACACAATTCCCTCAGAGCCTGGCGTGCTCCTTCTCAAGTGTCTTGGCACTAGAGGACAGCGTTAGAGTGGCCCCTCTTTGCTGCTGTGTTGAAACCAGCTGATAGAATCCTCAGGAAGAGCAGCAGTTAGAGATGAAAGAAAACACAGTTCCCTCAGAGCCTGGCGTGCTCCTTCTCAAGTGTCTTGGCACTAGAGGACAACGTTAGAGTGGTCCCTCTTTGCTGCTGTGTTGAAACCAGCAGATAGAATCCTCAGGAAGAGCAGCAGTTAGAGATGAAAGAAAACACAATTCCCTCAGAGCCTGGCGTGCTCCTTCTCAAGTGTCTTGGCACTAGAGGACAGCGTTAGAGTGGCCCCTCTTTGCTGCTGTGTTGAAACCAGCTGATAGAATCCTCAGGAAGAGCAGCTGTTAGAAATGAAAGAAAACACAATTCCCTCAGAGCCTGGCGTGCTCCTTCTCAAGTGTCTTGGCACTAGAGGACAGCGTTAGAGTGGCCCCTCTTTGCTGCTGTGTTGAAACCAGCTGATGTGTCCTGCTAGGCTCACCAACATTCTCAGAATTATTTGTTTTAAATCAATATTTTTAAAGTGGAGTTCATTATCATCCTTCCATGCTCTGATCATTATTTAGGGCCCCTTTTACAAAGCCATGGTAGAGTATCCCAATGTGGCAAATGCAACACACCCTGTAGGAACTGAATGGGCTGCATCACATTTACTGCATGAGAATTGCTATTGTGGCTTCATAAAGAGGGCCTTTAGTTTGGTTCAGCTAGTAATTAAGGGCTTCTTTTACAAAGCTTTTACAAAGCTGCTGTAGTGCTGCTGCGGTAAATGCACTGAAGCCCATAGGAATTGAATGGGCTTTGATGCATTTACTACGGCAGCATCACTACCGTGGCTTTGTAAAAGGGGCCCAAAGTCAGCTAGAGGAAACATTGATCCAAGTTGTTTGGAAAATTAAATGATAATGGAAGAATGATTATAACTACATAGAAAATTATATGCTGAAAAGTTAAAATCATATAAGGGAAGATGTGGAGAACATCTAAGTCTGAGTTTGGATGTTTTAGGAAATACATCCAGGAATCCAGTAGAGAAAATGTCCATTTTCAAAACTGCAAGATATCTATCTATCTTTTAAAACATTTTTATGACCTGTCGAGACATTTTGGCCCTTAGTGCGTCTTTGTTGGTCATTTTCAAATAGAAAACATCTAAATGAAAAATGCACAAAAACAGGCCATTGGGATGTCCAAGCAGCCAGCATTCTTAGCAAACTGGCCCCATAAACAGCTGAGCAGAGGGGCACTCTAATAGGTACTGCAGTGAACGTCACATTTTTTTGTATATCTTTATTAATTTTTCAATCTAAAAACAGTGCATAAAGGAATACATACCAGTAATTTGAAAAACAGCACTTACATCGATCAATAAATATATGAGAAACCATTTTCACTCTCCCACCCACCCTAATTCCAATGTATTCAATAAATCATACAACAGTACATACATGTAATTAATAAACAAATCCAAATATAACACCCCTCTCCCTCCCACCCACCCCCTTCCCTGGATGTGCAAATCAAACTGGAAATAAGGGAATAAACTATTTAATTAAGATTGATAAAATTGGTCAATGGACCCCACATCAGTTTAAACAACTTATTATTACCCATTAGTTCAGAATTCATTTTCTCGTATTTATAACACAAGCATAATGAATTCCACCAAAAAGGGAAATTTAATCTGTCAAAATTCTTCCAATTTTTAGTAACCATTTCCATGGCTACCCCAGTCATTATACCAAGAAATCTGCTTTTATGTCTATCTAGCGGAGATGTAGGAGATAATAATGTCCCACAGATTACCACTTCATACGACAGCAGAACTGAAGTCTCCAGAATCAAGGTATAATTCTGCTGAAACAAGGACCATGTCAGATTTAGATAGGTCTGGACACATGTTTGCCTGACCACTTGCTATCCTGATTACGCTGGTTTTACTGCAAGTATTAGGGTTCAGACAATATGTTCACCTGATTTCAATTGGTTTTCATTGCACCAGTACACAATTTCTTTGTGTACCATCATTATATGGATTCAACTGACATTTGGAATTATATGTATGGTATGGTATATTGTGGAACATTATATGTGGTTTTATGCTTTTATATTTTAGCATTTTGTTTTTTATATTCTCAACATTTTAAAATAAATACGAGGTTATTTTTCCTGCATCATCAGGGACTATTGTTCTACTTTTGTTTTCTTTTTTTTTTTCCTTTCTTAGTTTTAGTGTGGAACAAAGATCTTTCTTTTTGTTTCTCACCATCATTTTTGGGCCCATACCAAGGGTGCTTACTTTGGGACCTTTGTACTAGTATATGGTAAGCACTAATGCACACTTAATGCAGCATTAAATGGCATACCATGGGGAGTGCTGAGGTATACTGTGGTAATGTCTCCATGTGTGTGTGCAAACCACATGCTAGAAATAAGCTTTATTTTTTAGCATTGGGGCGGGATGGGGTAGAGTAGGTGTGTTCTGTGCTATTTGGTTAAGACGCAATATGCTAACTGAATAATGTGTGTGCTCTTGTCCTGATCTTTTTCAGGGGAATCATCAAGCAGTTAAACCCTTTTTAGTACTGTAGTCTCAAAAACATCACCAAGATGGACTCTTAATTCTTTAAGCAAATCTTCTTTTAATGCAGACTTAAAGAAAATAAACTTACAGTTCAGCTGCTTCTCACAGAATTGTAGCATCTGCTGTTGGTCCACTCTCTACCAGTGTTTCTCAGAGAGATCAGAGAACTGGGAGATTAAGTGCAACACTTTTTGAGGATTATCTACTATAATAAAACCCTCAGCGTGCATGCGCACTCTTACCGGCGTATTCCGTGATCCCTGATCTGTAGGTCTGTGGCTGACAAGAGTACGCATGCGCGCTAGAAGACACCAGGACTCCTCCTCCCAAGCACCAGCCACGCTGACCGACTTCGGCCCCGCGGGCCTCTCCTGGAACGCACCTTCCCGCCCAGCATGGATGGCGGCAGTGGCAGCGATGCTGGGAGTGGGCCAGTACCAGGGCGACTTGAGGCGGATTGAGGTACGCGTAGCGGCTGTCAGTACGTGCAGGCCGCGGCGTCTTGAGACGGCTGTTGGCGTGTGTAGGCAGTTCAGCTGTGGCGAAGTCGGATGCTGGACAGGGGGAGCAGGTAAGGGGTGCTGCTGGACAGGGAGAGCATGGTGCTGCTGGACAGGGGGAGGAAACAGGAAGGGAGGCCTACTGCTGGACAGGGGGAGCAGGAAAGAGGTGCCGCTGGACAGGGGGGATGTAACAGCAAGGGAGGCCTACTGCTGGACAGGGGGAGCAGGGAACAGGTGCTGATTGTCAGGGGGGAGGTAACAGGAAGGGTGGCCTATTGCTGGACAGGGGGAGCAGGGAAGAGGTGCTGCTGGACAGGGGGGAGGTAAAACGAAGGGAGAAGGGCTGCTGCTGGACAGGGGGAGCAGTGAAGAGGTGGTGGTGGACACGGGAGGTAAAACGAGGGAGAAGGGCTACTGATGGACAGGGGGAGCAGGCATGGGTGGTGGTGGACAGCCGAGGAAAGAGAGACAGAAAGAAAGACAGACAACGGGAGGGAGAGAGACAGAAAGAAAGAATGACAGACATATTCTAGCACCCGTTAATGTAACGGGTTATAAGACTAGTGTATTTTATAAATTAACAGTACTATTTACTATAGGAAAGGGTGAAAAAACTTGATGGGGCACAGTGCTCTCTACAAGCATGTGGTGGCTGGATCAAAGAAAGCTAGCAGGGAGAGAGGAAAAGAATAAATGGGGCTGCTGGTCCAGCAAGCTAGGAGCTATAATCACTGAAAGTCTCTCTTAAAGGTACATTTACTAAAATTTGCTTATATCCTTACCATACCATACATTTTCTTCTATACTGTAAGTTTTGACAAGGATTCAATGCGGTTTACAACAAGATTTCTAATCAGTGGTCATGAACAATGAATTACAGGTTTGAAGTAGAAATGTCTTTGCATTATGAATTATAGATTTGAAGAGAAGAGATGAGTCTTTAGCATTCTCCTAAAGTTGTAATATACTGTATGTCCAGTTGATGTGGGAGGCTTTTTTAAATTTTGGGGCCTTGGAATACGAAAGTGGATTCATATATAGGGTTACCAGATTTTCTGTTCGGAAAATCCAGACCCCTTAGACCCACCCCCAGGCCTACCCAGTTCCACCCATCCCCACTCCATCATGCCCAAGTCCAGCCCCCAATCCTGCCCTAGCCCCACCCAGCTCCATCCCCTGTTGCCTGCTCTGGTCAGGCAGGAGGGCATGTGCGCATGTGATGCAATGATGTCATGTGCATGCATGTGTGTGTGATATCATCGCATTGCACTCCTGCCTGACAGCAATTTTAAGGGAGGCTTTTCAAAACCCAGACAAAATGCTGGGTTTTGAAAAGCCGTCCAGACCCCCAGACATGTCCTCAAAAGGAAATCCAGACGTCTGGTAACCTTATTCATATAACTTCTTTTGGTGTACTCGCAAAGGTGAAAGGAAAGCTAGCTTAAAGCATTTCGTTGATCTCGAGTTAAAAAAAGAGTTTATAACAATGATGTCCAAGATTCGTCCAATGGAATTCTCCCCATAAATGGCTTTGTGGACCTTGCATGCACTTTTATATTGAATTCTCTTTCTTAAGGACAGCCAATGTAATTCCCTTAAGAGGTGGTAACTCTCTCAAATTGGCTTTGTTGAAAGATTAGTCTGTCAGCTGTGTTTTGGAGTAGCTCTAATCTCCCACTTTCTTTTTCATTAATACACTTCCCCCTCCCCATTCGCGGTTTCGGCAATCGCGATTTCACATATTCACGATTTTTTGGGGAGGGGAATAAAAGAACCCCCCCCACAGTTTAGCCTTCTCCCTGGCGTCCCGGCCTTACCTGGTGGTCTAGCGGGCTTTCGGGGAAGGAGCGATCTTCCTACACTCCTGCCCCGTGTAGATCGCCAATAGGAAATGGCTGTGGGGAGTTCCTGTCATAGTCTCAGACTACGGGAACTCACAGAAGCTATTTCCTATTGGCGATCTGCACGGGGCAGGAGCGTAGGAAGATCGCTCCTGCCCCGAAAGCCCGCTAGACCACCAGGTAAGGTCGGGATGCCGGGGGGAAGGCAGGAGTGAGGCGGGGGTGGGTCAGAGCTGGACCAGAAGATATTCACAGTATTTCACCATTCGCGGTCCGGCTCTGCCTCTATCCCCCACGAATCCGGAGGGAGAAGTGTACTGCAATAGTCTAAGTAAGGGAGTAGGATCACTTGAGCTACTGCTCTGAAGCTAGCCTGACTCAGAGCAGATCTAATTGCTCTTAATTGTCTTAGTCTGAAGAAAAAGTTTCTAACTAAGGAATTAATGTGGCCAGCAAAGGTAATGTCTGAGTCTTTAATTACACCCAACACCTTTGATGTTCTCTCGATCTTGAGTTTTTCTCTGGTTACCAACACCAATTCTTTATAAGGCAAGATGATTTATAGTTTCCAGACTAGAGGACCTTGGTCTTCAGTTTGTTGAATTTGAGAAAGTTTCTCTTTGTCCATACACCGAGATCTTCACCAACCCATCCTATATATTGGGTAGAGGCCTCAAAGGTGTCCTTAGTTAGACACTACATTACATTACATTACATTACATTAGTGATTTCTATTCTGCCAATACCTTGCGGTTCAAGGCGGATTACATAAAAGTTTACAGGAATAGCATAAGAGATGTCCTAAGAGTTACATAAGAATTACCTAAGAGTTGTAGAGATCTTAAGGTGATAAATGTTGGGTAATAAGAATTACCAAAGAGTTGTTGAGTTCTTAAGGTGGTAAGACTTGGGTAAATAGAGGCGTTTTAGCATTAGTTGGGTAGTTAGAAGCATATTAGAGTATATTAAGGGTGTAGAGTGGGTAGGTGGGGTTTAGGTAGGAACTGGTCGTATTAGATAGGTTTTATGTATTATTTGAAGAGTAGGGTTTTAGTATCTTTCTTGAAGGTTTTGTAATCTGTGGTCGATGAGAACAGAATGGTGATTTGTCTGTCCAATATAGCTGCTTGGGTGGCTATTAGGTTGTCATATAGTTTTTTTCGTTTGACATTTTTGGATCGTGGGTATATGAAAAGTGAGTGGGTTCTCCTGTGCTTGGATGAGGAGGATTGAGTTAGTCGGTTATTCCAGTAGGTTGGGCTTTCTCCGTTAATAGCTTTGAATAGTAGGCAGTTGAATTTGAAGTGTACTCTTGCTTATATTGGGAGCCAGTGATAGTCATGGTAAGCTTCTGTGATGTGAGAGGAAAATATCGTATACATAGGAGAATATATGGATTTGTGGAAGTGAGAATTTCCTTCCTAATGCTCAGAGGTATATATTAAACAGGGATGGAGACAACAGCGAGCCTTGTGGCACACCACAAATGGCTTTCCAGGCTTGAGATTTATCATTGCCCTTCCTTACTTTATATGTTCTGTTGGTCAGGAACTCCGCAAACTATTTAATTACTATACCCTAAATACCTAGTTCACTTAATCTTAAAAGTATAAGAGAGTGGTTCACTGCATCGAATGCAGCTGAATGTTGAACTGTAGAAGTACAGATTGTGTTCTGGTGGTCTCATACTACATCTCTATCTGCTGTGTTTGAATGTTAGGTTTTTGAGATAATGGTTTTGGGCAGTTTTAAGTAGAAGCTAAGAAGACAGTGGTCAGAGCAGTTAGCTGGTTCTCTTATAACAAGGTCTATCAAGGGGATGACAAGCCTTCAGACATGTTCAAGATAAAATCTAGCCTGTGTCCTACTTTATGGCTTTTTTTCATAAGGAAATGTTGAGAAGTTCAGTTGCTTTTGTAAATTTTGAAAAGAGCAGACTTTGGGGTCTCCTTGATCTTCAAGATGCAGATTTAGATCTCCAAACACTATTAGATTGGAGAATATATTTGTGTCATGTGAAATCAAGTTAAAAATATTCCTTCCACTGTGTTCCAGTTACCAGGTGGTCTGTAAATTAGCAATATACCTAGCTCTTTTCCACTCTCTGGATTAAGAATTCCACAGATCATATATTCTAGTCCCTGGTCATTTACATTGCCTATTATTCTTTTTTTAATTTATATTTTATTAAATTTCAAAATTATGTTTCAAGCTTAACATCTTGTACAGAAAGCATAATATAAGACATAACAATTAAAAAAAATCTTCAAAATAAGAAAATAATACATTTCTTAATTACATTCAAATCCTCATAAATGATCCAAGAAGTAGAAAAAAGAGTAATTACTAAAACATAATATTTATAATAAAGATATGTATATCTGCTGCTGGAACAAAGGACTTATTCATTTTATACAGTAGCTGTTACACCTTCATTTTCTAGGCGTCTTAGGGAGAGAAAACTAACTAGATGAGAAGGATCTACAGAAACATATTTAAAATAATGGTGTCTGATAATACACTTGCAAGGCTACCGTAAAAAGAAGATACCCCCTAGTTGGGTTACCCCTGGTTTCAACATTAGAAATTCTCGTCTCCTCTTCTGCGTTTTTCTCAAAATGTCGGGGAAAATCTGTATTTTAAACCCCGGAAAGTCCTTAGTTCTATTTTTAAAGAACAATTTAAGAATCCAATCTTTATCTGGAGATAACACTACAATCAACAATAAAGTAGCTGGAAAAGCTACTTCTGTATCGGATTTCTCCAAAAGTGCAGAAACATCCAAAGGACGTTCTTGATGGTCACGATCCTGAATTTCTTGAGACTTCATAGGTAGATAATAAGGGGGTAGGGAATTTTCTAGTATTTCCAATACCTCCATGAAATAATGTTTAACCATATCAAATCTTGGGAAAGTTTATCATGCGCAAATTGTTAACACGACTATTATTCTCAATCTTTCTCCTCAAAATAATATTGTCTTTCACGATTAAATTTTGATTTTGTTTGACAGTGGTTATCTCTTTATCCATTTTCTGACTATCTACTGTCACCAGTGTCAAATCCTGTTTTAAAAGCTTAATAACTTCTTTCTGAGTTTTTACTTCTTAATCCAAATGCTCTAGTCGTGGACTAAGAGAGTTACCTAAATTCGCCACCAAGTCCCAAAGGGCATCTAGGGTATCCTCTGAGGGTTTAGAAGGAGAAAAAACTACTGCAGGTATAACACAGTATGGTTCTTTAGATTGTTTTACCTCCTGATTCGCTTATGCCTCATGAGCCAAAGATATCCCGACCGCATTTTCATTCAGAGAGGGAATACCTCTCCGTGCTATTTCCACTGACAAACCCTCCGATAAGCTGGCCTCTGAGATAGAGAAAACTTCCTCTTCCGGGATAGTCTCTTCTCGTGGGGATCTTGCTCTTTGCAGTGTCAGCTGTAGAGGCGGGGTCCTGAGGTTGGGGCTCAGTATGACATCTAGCCCAGGGATAGCCGCCACAGCATTATTCTCTACCGGCAGTTCCAGTGGGCGATTCCCCAATGGCATCTGTCCTTGTTGAAGGCATCTAAGAAAATCGTCTATGGTAATAGTTGATGGTTCTGAGCATTGGGAGGCTCCACCAACGCTCTTCCCCCTTCTATTCGGCTTGGGTAGAGAGCGTTTCTCACCCCTTTGCAGGAAAAGCAAGATGAAAATTGAAGGCGTCCTCTCAGGTAGTGGCATCCATCTTGGATCCCTAGCAGGTAGTGGCATCCATCTTGGATCCACATTGCCTATTATTCTTAAGGAGAAAAGGGACCTATATAGTATGAGTTAATCCTCCTCCTCTCTTTAAATGTCTGGGGCAGTGAATCAGTTTATAGCTTTAAAGGCAATGGTAAACATATACTTCAAGGAGGAATCACGTGATGTGCTGAGCAGGGTAGGACGTGCTTTGCTCAAGCTCTGGGGCCTCGGGTCCTTTCCCCCTGCCCTGCTTCTCTAATCTTTATCGCACTTTGCTAACCAGCGGCTTTTCTGGCAGTGCTGGTATATGGACAGGTTTGTCCAACATTTGAGCCCGATTATGAGTGGGAGAGCCACTCGAAATGAGAAAGAAAAAACCACGCGTTCCCTGAAGTCTGACTCCAAGATGGCGGCGCATGAATCGGGCCCCGCGCTTCAGCTCTCTGCTGAACACATTGAGGCGCTGCGGCGTCAGTGGTGCGTGCCTTAGAAGCCCGATTTGAGCAACTATCGGGGCAGCTCACTTCTATGGAGACTCTCCTGGCCAACACCACGAGGCGAACCGAGGACTTGGAAGCCCGAGTAGCATTGATGGAGGACGCTCACACCACCTCATCCGCGGAGCTGACTGCCCTGAAGGAACTGGTGCGTTGGCAAACTGAAAAACTGGAAGACCTCGAGAATCGCTCAAGGAGGGACAACTTTCAGCTGGTAGGCTTCCCGGAATCGGTGTTGGATGCCACTGTTCTTTCTACTGTGGAGTCCTGGCTTTGGAAAGAACTTCCCCTACCTTTGGGTATGGGACCTCTCCAGCTGGAACGAGCGCACCGGTTAGGCATGCGACCTGACGATCGCACCCGGCCTGAGTGATTATCCTAAAGATCCACAACTATGCTCTCAAAGCTGAACTGCTACGCCAATATAAACAGAAGCGCAACACTTTGTGCTATGATGGGGACCCCATCCGGTTGTTCCAGGATTACTCACCGGCCTTGCAGGAACAACGCCGGCTGTTCTCCCCGGTGTGTTCTGCCCTTTATGCCCGGAAACAATGTTTCATGCTCCTGTATCCAGCGCTCTTGAAGATCTGTACGAGCGCTGGGTGGAAGACCTTTAACACAGTGGCGTCTGCTCAGGCCTATTTGGACTCGCTGCTTGAGGAGCCTCGTGCCTCTAGTTCTGCCTGATCGGTTTGTATCTGTAACACACGCTTGTTTTTCCCTGCAATTGGGCTTAAACTGGGCTCCAAGAGTGGTTAATGGGTGCTTCTTTTGGGATCGAAGTGGGGCCCTTGCTTCAGCTCTGTACCCTGTTGGCAGTGGCGTACCAAGGGGGGGGGGCGGTCCGCCCCAGGTGCCAGCCCTGAGGGGGTGCTCCTGGCCTTGCCATTCAGTCCCCCCCACCCCTGAAGGACCGCTCACCCCACTGACCTTCCTGCACCACCTGTGAAGCAGCTCGCAGCGTCAGCGATCCCTGAACTGCTTGGGCGCTGCTTCCTGTGCCGCGGTCCCGCCCCTCCTCTGATGTCAGAGGAGGGGCAGGACCGCGGCGCAGGAAGCAGCGCCTAAGCAGCGCAGGGATTGCGTCGCGATCCTGCTGCGGCTGCTTCATAGGTGGTGCAGGAAGGTCAGTGGGGTGAACGGTCCTTCGGGGGTGGTGGGGGGGACTGAACGGCAAGGCCGGGAGCATAGGTAGTGATGCTTCATAGGTGGTGCGGGGAGGTCAGGGGGGCGAGCGGTCCTTCAAGGTGGGGCGGGCGGGCAGGCAGGCAGGCTTTCAAGGGGGAGGGGGGGTGACAGGCAGGCAGGCAGGCCTTCAAGGGGCGACAGGCCTTCAAGGGGGGGGACAGGCAGGCCTTCAAGGGGGGAGGCAGGCCTTCAAGGGGGGGACAGGCCTTTGGGGGTGTGTGCAGACCTTCAAGGGGGAGGGACAGGCCTTCAAGGGGGGGCAGGCAGGTCTTCAAGGGGGGACAGGTCTACAAGGGGGTGGGACAGGCCTACAAGGGGGTGGGACAGGCCTTCAAGGGGGGGACAGGCTCTCGGGGGGGTGCAGGCCTTCAGGGGGGGTGCAGGCCTTCGGGGGGGTGCAGGACTTCGGGGGGTGCAGGACTTCGGGGGGTGCAGGACTTCAAGGGGGGGACAGGCCTACAAGGGGGTGGAACAGGCCTTCAAGGGGGGTGCAGGCCTTCAGGGGGGGTGCAGGCCTTTGGGGGGGTGCAGACCTTCAAGGGGGTGCAGGCCTTCAAGGGGGGACAGGCAGGCAGGCCTACAAGGGGGGACAGGCCTATAAGGGGGAGACAGGCAGGCAGGCAGGCCTTCAAGGGGGGTGCAGGCCTTTAAGGGGGGACAGGCCTTTGGGGGGGACCCTGGTTTAGAAGTACACGGAGGGAAGGGGGTGTTCAAAGAGACATGCATATGCCAAACTTTGGGGGGGGAGGAAGAAATAATGGGTCTGAAAATAGAGGAGAGGGAGAGAGATGATGGACCATGGGATTTAGGGAGGGAAGGAACAGAAAGGGAGGGAAATTGGACACAAGGGATGGTGTGGAGAAGTGATAGAGATACTGGATAGGAGGGTAAGTGGGAAAAGAAAGGGAGAGATGGTGGACTCTGGTGTGGTGAGGAAGGAAGAAGAGATGCTGGATGAAAGGGTAGTTAAGAAAAGGTGGATCTGTGGAGGGAGATGAAAAAAAGGAAAGATACCAGACTTCCTGGGAAGGGAAGGGAAATGGAAAGGAAGGACAGAGTTGGCAGATGGATGGTTAGCATGCAGAAAGAAGAAAGAAGGAGACCCTGGCAAGCAAGTTATCAGAAGAAAACCAGAGCCTTGGACCAACAAGATTTGAAATATAACCAGACAACAAAAGGTAGAAAAATTAATTTTATTTTCTGTTTTGTGATTATAATATGTCAGATTTGAAATGTATATCCTGCCAGAGCTGGTGTTGGACTGCAAACGTGAGCTAGGATTTAACAGAGAGAGGAAAAGTCCTTTTTGTTTCTTTATTTTATTTACACCATAGCGCCAGTGTGGTTAGGAGAAGCCAAAGGGTGTGAAAAAGCTATAAAACCCACCAGGAGGTTTGAAAAAAAAAAAAAAAATCACCCAACTGGCCAGGAAAATCGAATTGAAAAACCAATTCAATAGGCTGAATTGAATCAAAATTTTTTTTCCTGAATCTGGCAGCATTAGTTTGCGCTACAGTCTTAGACTTTAGGACCTGGGATTGGGTAGAGATTGCATCCTCAGTACTTTATAATGCAAGTGAAACGAGGATTTGGTCAGACTTTTGAAGGGTCTGCAGAAAAAAAATATTGTATAGGCCGGGGACATGAGACAGCAGGAAATGGGAACTTTTCGTCCTTCTATTTTTGTGAATGGAAAGGCTGAGGATATCAGAGAGTTCAGTTAAAATATGTGCTTTATAAGAAAATATAATAACGTGTTTTATAAAGTTTATAGCATAGCTGGTCTACCCAGTGAGGTGTTCCTAGTGGTGGTGGTGGCAGCGTGTCAATGTGTTGAGAGGAAGAGGTGGTCTGGGAAATTCTGCTGAGCAAACTCCTGGCCCATTTCCACCCCCCAGTTAGTCCACTCCACTCAACTGGTTCACACACTGAGTGGGTCTTTGGGTGTTGTTTTGGGATCTCTTCCAGTGGTTTATCAGTATCTCCTTCTGGTCCAAGGAAAGAAACTTTGTTATCCTTAGCATTGACCTACAGAATATGTTTGTAACAACGCTGCTTGTGTGGCATTAGGCTATGTAGTGATCGAAAGAAAAAAACAGACCTATGCACATTTTTGCACTATATGGTGGGTGTATGAGGAGATTCACATTTCCTGCACAGCTAAGTCCATGTGAAGTTACCTTGTGCTGTATTTGACATCTAGCAAGGTCTCTGTTTGAAAGGAAAGATCTAAACTTAAAAATGAAGTGGCCAGAAGTTATGGTAAAAGCAGATAGTGTAGCTGGTTTTAAGAAAGATTTGGACAAATTCCTGGAGGAAAAGTCCATAATCTGTTATTAAGACATGGGGGAAGTGTCTGCTTGCCCTGGATCGGTAGCATGGAATGTTGCTACTCTTTGGGGTTTGACCAGGTATTAGTGTCCTGGATTGGCTACCATGAGAATGGGCTACTGGGCATGATGGACCATTGGTCTGACCCAGTTAGGCTATTCTTATGTTATGTTCTCATCTGTAGGGGCCTTTGTTTTCACTTCTTATTTTAATGTATTTTTTTTCTGGGAACTTATCAGTGTTTTTTATAATGGGAACAAAAATGGAAGAGAATTAATGTGTGTGGGATGAGGGGGTAACTAATTTCTTTAGCTAAATAATTCAATCCACTTCAAACAGACATAGGAGAACTCACGCACCATTCACACACCCTCCAACCAAAAACGTCAAAAGAAAAAAAACTGTTCGACAACCTCCTAGCCATTCGAGCTGCAACACTCAACCCCCAACTCTACAACCATTGACATCGACCACAGACTGCAAAACATAGAAACATAGAAACATAGAAATAGACGGCAGATAAGGGCCCACGGCCCATCTAGTCTGCCCACCTTAATGTCCCTCCCCTACCTTTGCCCTGTGAATAGATCCCATGTGCCGATCCCATTTGGCCTTAAAATCAGGCACGCTGCTGGCCTCAATCACCTGTAGTGGAAGACTATTCCAGCGATCAACCACTCTTTCAGAGAAAAAGAATTTCCTGGTGTCACCTCGTAGTTTCCCGCCCCTGATTTTCAACGGATGCCCTCTTGTTGTCGTGGGACCCTTGAAAAAGAAGATATCTTCCTCCGCCTCGATGCGGCCCGTAAGATACTTGATTGTCTCGATCATGTCCCCCCTCTCTCTGCGCTCCTCGAGCGAATATAGCTGTAATTTGTCAAGCCGTTTTTCGTATGGTAGATCCTTGAGTCCCGAGACCATCCGGTGGCCATTCTTTGCACCGACTCCAGTCTCAGCACATCCTTGCGATAATGCGGCCTCCAGAATTGCACACAGTATTCCAGGTGGGGCCTCACCATGGATCTATACAATGGCATAATGACTTCCGCCTTACGACTGACGAAACCCCTTCGTATGCAGCCCATGATTTGTCTTGCCTTGGACGAAGCCTGCTCCACTTGATTGGCAGACTTCATGTCCTCACTGACGATTACCCCCAAGTCTCGTTCTGCTACCGTTTTTGCTAGGATCTCGCCATTAAGGGTATAAGACTTGCATGGATTCTGGCTGCCCAGGTGCATAACTTTGCATTTTTTGGCATTGAAGTTGAGTTGCCATGTCCTAGACCATCGCTCCAGTAGGAGTAGGTCGTGCATCATGTTGTCGGGCACTGAATCTTCGTCTGTTGTGCATTTGCCCACTACATTACTCAGTTTGGCGTCATCGGCGAATAATGTTATTTTACCTCGAAGCCCTTCTGCCAAGTCTCTTATAAAGATATTGAATAGGATTGGGCCCAAGACTGAGCCCTGTGGTACTCCACTA
Organism: Geotrypetes seraphini; assembly: GCF_902459505.1. Lineage (NCBI taxonomy): Eukaryota > Metazoa > Chordata > Amphibia > Gymnophiona > Dermophiidae > Geotrypetes > Geotrypetes seraphini. The sequence continues at coordinate 122,873,806 of NC_047089.1, forward strand.
ATCACCTCTGTCATTTCGGAGGGGGTGCCGTTCACCACCACCCTTTGGAGCCTACCTCCAAGCCAGCTCCCAACCCATTTCGTCAATGTGTTACCTAATCCTATAGAACTCATCTTGCTCAGTAACCTGCGGTGTGGTACGCTATCGAATGCTTTGCTAAAGTCCAGGTACACGATGTCCAGGGACTCCCCAATATCCAGCTTCCCCGTTACCCAGTCAAAGAAGCTGATCAGGTTGGATTGGCAGGATCTCCCCTTAGTAAATCCATGTTGTCGGGGATCCCGTAGATTCTCCTCATCCAGGATCTTATCTAATTGGTGTTTGATTAGAGTTTCCATTAGTTTGCTCACTATCGATGTTAGACTCACTGGTCTGTAGTTTGCTGTCTCCATCTTTGAGCCTTTCTTGTGGAGTGGAATGACGTTAGCCGTCCTCCAGTCCAACGGGACGCTGCCTGTACTAAGGGAGAGATTGAAGAGCGCGGACAGTGGCTTCAAAAAGAAATAAAAACCCTTCTATTCAAAAAACACATAAAACCGAACTAACACAATCAGAACTGTCCCAAGCATCACCTGCAACTACTCCATATGTACTTCTGATGTCATGACAATTCAGACATAATTTATGTTATGTTATGTTTGGAATATAAGAAAATTTTCACTGCCTGTTTCTATTCTGACCATTTATTCCGTTTCATGGTCATTACAAAAAATATTTTTTTTACATGGGGGGGGGGGGGTGTCAAAAAATGATGGGCCCCGGGTGCCACATACCCTAGATACGCCACTGCCTATTGGGCTCTGGACCCTGTTTGAACTGGGTCTGTCTGTGGGATGGGGGTAGTACCTTGTATTTTGTTTGGGGGCGATTGCATCTCACTGCTCTCTTGTACTTTTCCCATTTTTCACTGGCTGGTGGCCGTTGTATAATTTCTTTGGGTGTTTCTGTACTTACCTTTGTCACTATGGGTTTGATAGTGGAGATTAGGGGTGTGGGGAGTGTTTTCTTCGTTGTTTAGTGGGTGGGGGAGGATTCAGGCTATCTGTTTGTTTGAATGCTTGCACTTTGGGGGGGGTCTTTCAGTGAGTGGTTTTCTTCTGGGTCTGTTTTTGTGCCTGCTGGGGGTGTGTGTGGGGGTGTGTTTGTCTGTTTGTATTTTTCTTAGGTCCCCTTGGGGTACCATTTTGTTCTTCTTGGTGGAACTGGTATGCTTGTGGGAGTGTGAATGTGGTTTGTCTGATTTGCCGGTACTGTTCTGATAGAGTTACATTACTGTTGGTTTTATGCCATCTTTGGGTTGTGTGCATGGGGGGGGACTGGGGGCCCCATTCACAAAGGAGTGACTCCTTCGCTCCACTCCATCTAGGTGGCGTGGTGCGGGTTTTTGTAGTGCAGAGTTTGGGGGGTGGGTTTAGGGTCCTGTGGGTGGGGTTGTTGGATTGGGTGGGTGGGGATGAGGGGTCCTCCTTCCGAATGTTTCTTAAGTTTTTTTAATACTTGTCTTGCTTTTGTTTGGTTTCTCAGGCTGTGCCACCTAATTGGCACCACTGCTCTGGGGGGTGGCTGGACTCCTGGGGTGGTCTCCACTATTTTCTTCTTTCTTCTTTATTTTGCTCTTATCCTGACTTCCCGACCTGAGTCCCCACTATAGGCTTACCTCTTGGAATGTTGGGGGCATTACGTCCCCGATAAAGCGGTCCAAAATATTAGCTGCTCTGCAGCGTTATCGCTCGGATATTGCTTGCTTACAAGAAACTTGTCTGACTGACGCGGAACATCTTAAGTTGAGACGTTCCTGGGTGGGGGTGGTATATTTTGTTTCCTCTCAGGGATGCCATGGTGGCATTGCTGTGTTGGTCCGCAAGTCTTCGCCTCTTGGAGTGCAGGTTCTTGAAAAAGCTACTGATGGTAGATATCTGCTTTTGCGCCTGACCTTGGGTGCACGATCTTATCTCTTACTTGTGGTCTACGGCCCTAACTCAGGGGAATCGGCCTTTTTGCAATGGTTGTCTCAACTCTGCTCTCGTTTTTCTGGGGATCCTCTTCTTATCTTGGGGGACTTTAATTTGGTGCTGAACCCTGACCTGGATAAGTCCAGAACCTCTCTTGCCTCTTTGGGAGCTAAGGGTCGTCTTCTTGTTGACTTTTGTGATACTCTTTCAGTGGTAGACCCTTGGCGGCTTCTTCATCCTGAAGTTCGTGACTATACTCATCTTTCTCGGGCACACGGCACCTGGTCTCGGATAGACCATATTTTTCTGTCTTCGACTTTGTTCTCTTCGGTCCCGTCGGCCGAGATTGGTCCCCTGAATGTTTCTGATCATGCCCCGATTTGGGTAGATATTCATCTGGAAGTCACGTATCTTCGGACATCATCCTGGTGATTTCCGTTCTATCTTGCTCAGGACAGGGAATTTCAAACCTTTTTGCAGGCTCAATGGGAGGATTACTCTACGAATAACGCTCCCCATATGGATGACCCTATTTTGTTTTGGGAGGCCGCTAAAACTGTGATTCAGAGACATATTTCTTTTTTGAGTGCTCGTAACAAACGTATTCATAGAGGTATCATTAACTTAGAATGGGCCTTGCGAGTAGCTAAGCAGTCGTTCCATTCAAATCCCTCGAGGGGGAGAGGCAAACGATTGAGGGTGTTACCATCTTGGTGGACTTTGATCTGACCTGGTTTGCAGCGCTTCATTGACAACAGAAGCTGGAGAGTCGGGACCTGTTTCCCTGCGGGCACCCAAGGAATCAGACGTCCTGACGTCACGTGGGTCCTTTGCCTGAGGGTTAAAGGGACGCCGCGACTGCACTAGTTTGGAGAGGCAAACGATTGAGGGTGTTACCATCTTGGTGGACTTTGATCTGACCTGGTTTGCAGCGCTTCATTGACAACAGAAGCTGGAGAGTCGGGACCTGTTTCCCTGCGCGCACCCAAGGAGTCAGACGTCCTGACGTCACGTGGGTCCTTTGCCTGAGGGTTAAAGGGACGCCGCGACTGCACTAGTTTGGAGAGGCAAACGATTGAGGGTGTTACCATCTTGGTGGACTTTGATCTGACCTGGTTTGCAGCGCTTCATTGACAACAGAAGCTGGAGAGTCGGGACCTGTTTCCCTGCGGGCACCCAAGGAGTCTGACGTCCTGACGTCACGTGGGTCCTTTGCCTGAGGGTTAAAGGGACGCCGCGACTGCACTAGTTTGGAGAGGCAAACGATTGAGGGTGTTACCATCTTGGTGGACTTTGATCTGACCTGGTTTGCAGCGCTTCATTGACAACAGAAGCTGGAGAGTCGGGACCTGTTTCCCTGCGGGCACCCAAGGAGTCAGACGTCCTGACGTCACGTGGGTCCTTTGCCTGAGGGTTAAAGGGACGCCGCGACTGCACTAGTTTGGAGAGGCAAATGATTGAGGGTGTTACCATCTTGGTGGACTTTGATCTGACCTGGTTTGCAGCGCTTCATTGACAACAGAAGCTGGAGAGTCGGGTCCTGTTTCCCTGCGGGCACCCAAGGAGTCAGACGTCCTGACGTCACGTGGGTCCTTTGCCTGAGGGTTAAAGGGACGCCGCGACTGCACTAGTTTGGAGAGGCAAACGATTGAGGGTGTTACCATCTTGGTGGACTTTGATCTGACCTGGTTTGCAGCGCTTCATTGACAACAGAAGCTGGAGAGTCGGGACCTGTTTCCCTGCGGGCACCCAAGGAGTCAGATGTCCTGACGTCACGTGGGTCCTTTGCCTGAGGGTTAAAGGGACGCCGCGACTGCGGCGCGCGGCCGCAGGGCGTGGCCAAAGGGGCGTGCCCTAAGGGGCACGTTCTGCCCCTTGGGAGCCCCTTGGAGACACTGGGAGAACGGGAGAAACTGTATGTATTAACTTCTTAAAATATGGGGAAAAGAAAAGGTAAAGCTAAGGTTTCTACACCAATATTATTAGGCCCCATAGATCGGCATTTCACGTCATCCAGTGCCTTAGGCCATAGCCAAGGAGCGGATTCGCTGTCAGGGGCATCTCTTAGTCCTCCAGGTAGAACTCCACCACCTCCACCAAGTAATCCTGAAGTTTTGGGGCCCAAGATTGGCTCCAATTCTCAGCCGGAGGGACTATCTGAGCAAATGGCATCACCCTTATTAGTTTATGGGGTGATACCCAAAGCTTTGTCTTTCCAAGATGAGGCTTTGTTGGTCAGAGAGTCCCAGACTGAACCTCAGGAAGTTACTTTAAGGGATCTTTGGCAAATAAATACTCGAATGGAGGGGTTATTAAAATCTGTAGTGACACAAAATGAAAAATTTTCGAAAGAAGTTATTGAAAAGTTTGTAAATGTTGATTCCAACTTAAAAATCATTGAAAAATCGATTAGAACAACAGAATCTCAGGTGGTTACACTACAAGCAGTTTCTTCAACAGCAGTAAAGGATTTTCATATCACTCATATGAAATTTGAAAAAATGGAGAATTTGCAAAGAGCAAAAAATCTACGTCTAGTTAATTTCCCCAAAACTCATTTGTTGTCTCCAGAAATATTGGTTAAAAAATACTTTAAAGAAGTTTTGGGGATGGCTGATGTAGACAATTTGCCTTTAACAAATTTATATTACATTCCTCAGAGGAAAAAGGTTTCCATAGAACCGGGTATAGACCAGTTGGAACAAATTGAATTTGATTTAACTGGTTTCCTGGAAGATTCACAGGATATAATTCCAACTAGGTCTACACTTCTTATAACTTGTACAAGAGAGATAGATAAATCCTTAATTATGAAAGCTTATTTTCAAAATAAGCAAACTAAATTTTGTGGGGAAAATGTTTTGATTTTTCCAGATGTAGCCCAAGCAACACAATTAAGAAGAAAATCCTTTTTGTTATTGAAATCTAGGGTGTTGGCTTTGGGAGCTACATTCTATTTAAAATTTCCTTGTAAATGCTTGATTAAATTTAAGGATAATGAATATGTTTATTGGGATTCAATGCAATTGGAGCAATTTTTGCAACATCATGAAACTATTTCATCTGTCCCTATATAATTAATATATTGGAGTTTTGAAATAATTAACACTAATATGGTTGATCTTTAGATCATGTTTATTTTTGAGTTTGTTATTTAAGTAATATTTGTTTGCTATCTCTCAGTTATGTGGACTTGAGGAATCTTATGATAACCTTTGGTTTCAAAATAATTTTCCTTAATTTTTTGTTGTAAATTCCTTTCTTTATTATTATGTACAAATAATAATGTTTTAAAATTTTGAATAAAAAAAAAAAAAAAATCCCTCGAGGGAGGCTCGAGAACGCACTTGTCTACCCAAAAGGCTTTAAATTTATTACTTCATTCCCGTTCTCAAAAATGGTTGGCTTTCCATAAACATCGCTTTCAACATTTTGGTAACAAGCCTGGGCGCCTTATGGCACGTTTAGTAAAGGCTGAGACTAGTAAGAAACCGATTTTGTCTCTTCGGACTTTGGGTGGGGGTGTGGTGACCAATACGGCTGATATCTCGGCAGTTCTTTTTGACTATTTTAGCCACATATATGATGCTCCTTAAGCTGTCTCTCCGGACTTACTGACCGATTATTTTCAGTCCTCTGGACTTCCTCGCCTGCCGGAGGACGTAGTGTCCTCCCTCAAAAGCCCATTTCGGACGGCTGAATTAGAATCCACAATCAAAGCTATCCACTCTGATAGGGCTCCGGGCCCGGATGGCTTTTCAGGAGACTTTTACCGCCTTCTTTCTCCTCATCTATGTGGTCCATTATTGGCCTACTTTAACGCTGCAATTGCTCAGGGCTCCTTTCCGCGTTACGCTAATGAGGCACTTATCACTTTATTGTTGAAGCCTGGTAAGGAGGCTGACTCACCGGGCTCCTATCGTCCCATCTCTCTGATCAAAGTGGATCTTAAGCTCCTTGCTCACATACTGGCCGACCATCTCGCTCCCCATCTCCCTAAGATTATTCACGAGGATCAGGTCGGGTTCGCCGGGGACGTCAATCAGTTTATAATGTCTGTAAGGTTCTCTTTGCACTTGATCACTGTCATTCTCACCGGAAACCGGCTTTGTCAGTTTGGATGCTTCTAAGGCATTTGATAGTGTCCATTGGTCTTTCTTGTTTCGTACTCTGGATCAGGTTGGGTTGGGAGGATTTTATCTTAACGCAATAAGCTCTCTTTACTCTAACCCGAGGGCTTCGCTTTTAGTCAATGGGACCCGTACAGACTCTTTCCCCATCCTTTGTGGTACCCGGCAGGGGTGCCCACTCTCCCCCTTGCTGTTTCTCCTTTCTTTGGAATCCTTGCTTTGTACTTTAGGGGGTTTGCGGAGGTGCCGGGCCTCCGTGTTGAGGGAGTGGAGCTAAAGACCTTGGCATTTACGGATGACATGTTTTTGATCCTAACTAGGCCCGAAGATTCTTTACCGACAGCATTGGACTTCATTTCTGAATTTGGCTTTTACATAGTAACATAGTAGATGACGGCAGATAAAGACCCAAATGGTCCATCCAGTCTGCCCAACCTAATTCAATTTAAATTTTTTGATTTTTTCTTCTTAGCTATTTCTGGGCAAGAATCCAAAGCTTTACCCTGTACTGTGCTTGGGTTCCAACTGCCGAAATCTCTGTTAAGACTTACTCCAGCCCATCTACACCCTCCCAGCCCATCCTCCACCAAATGGCCATATACAGAAACAGACCGTGCAAGTCTGCCCAGTACTGGCCTTAGTTCAATATTTAATATTATTTTCTGATTCTAAATCCTCTGTGTTCATCCCACGCTTCTTTGAACTCAGTCACAGTTTTATTCTCCACCACCTCTCTCGGGGGCGCATTCCAGGCATCCACCACCCTCTCCGTAAAGTAGAACCTCCTAACATTGCCCCTGAATCTACCACCCCTCAACCTCAAATTATGTCCTCTGGTTTTACCATTTTCCTTTCTCTGGAAAAGATTTTGTTCTACGTTAATACCCTTCAAGTATTTGAATGTCTGAATCATATCTCCCCTGTCTCTCCTTTCCTCTAGGATATACATATTCAGGGCTTCCAGTCTCTCCTCATACGTCTTCTGGCGCAAGCCTCCTATCATTTTCGTCGCCCTCCTCTGGACCGCCTCAAGTCTTTTTACGTCCTTCGCCAGATATGGTCTCCAAAACTGAACACAATACTCCAAGTGGGGCCTTACCAATGACCTGTAGAGGGGCATCAACACCTTCTTCCTTCTACTGACTACGCCTCTCTTTATACAGCCCAGCATCCTTCTGGCAGCAGCCACTGCCTTGTCACACTGTTTTTTCGCCTTTAGATCTTCGGACACTATCACCCCAAGGTCCCTCTCCCCGTCCGTGCATATCAGTTTCTCTCCTCCCAGCATATACGGTTCCTTCCTATTATTAATCCCCAAATGCTTTACTCTGCATTTCTTTGCATTGAATTTTAGTTGCCAGGCATTCGACCATTCCTCTAACTTTTGCAGATCCTTTTTCACATTTTCCACTCCCTCTTCGGTGTCTACTCTGTTACAAATCTTGGTATCATCTGCAAAAAGGCACACTTTTCCTTCTAACCCTTCAGCAATGTCACTCACAAACATATTGAACAGGATTGGCCCCAGCACCGATCCCTGAGGGACTCCACTACTCACCTTTCCTTCCTTCGAGCGACTTCCATTAACCATCACCCTCTGGCGTCTGTCCGACAGCCAATTTCTGACCCAGTTCACCACTTTTGGTCCTAACTTCAGCCCTTCAAGTTTGTTCAACAGCCTCCTATGAGGAACTGTATCAAAGGCTTTGCTGAAATCCAAGTAAATTACATCTTGTATATGTCCTCGATCCAGCTCTCTGGTCACCCAATCAAAAAATTCAATCAGGTTCGTCTGGCACAATCTACCTTTTGTAAAGCCATGTTGCCTTGGATCCTGCAACCCATTAGATTCAAGGAAGTACACTATCCTTTCTTTCAGCAAAACTTCCATTATTTTACCAACAACTGAAGTGAGGCTCACTGGCCTATAGTTTCCTGCTTAATCCCTGTGACCACTTTTATGAATAGGGACCACATCCGCTCTCCTCCAATCCCCAGGATAAGTCTTTTGCCTTGCCTTTTCCCCCTGAGTTGGGTGACCCCTGGCGGGGTGTCTTTCCTCTTCGTTGGGCTGACTCCACTTTGAAATATTTGGGGGTCTTTATTCCTCAGGATTTATCTCGCCTGTATCGCTTGAACGTGGAACCGTTGTTTCTGGTCCTTCAGAATAAACTACAGTTATGGGGATCTCTCCCCTTTTCGCTTTTAGGTAGGGTGAATCTTTATAACATGCTCATTGTCCCCTGATGGCTCTATGTCTTTCAGGTCCTTCCTCTCTATTTAACCTCTCGAGATGAATGCCGTCTAACACGCTTGGTTCAAAGCTTTCTTTGGGCTGGGAAGCGGCCTCGCCTGCCTTACAAATGGGTGGCGGCTCCTTGGTATAAGGGCGGATTGGGTTTGTTGAACCTTCGCTATCTGATTATTGGATGTGGCATGCGCCACATTAACAATCTTTTTAGGGGTACTTCAGCATTTACTAACACCTCTTTGGAACTCTCTTGTTTCCGCTCTACTCACTTTAGTGCCTATCTTCATTCTCTTCCTTCTCTTTTGCCCGAATCTCTTTCTATGAAGGTGCTTCACCGTCCCTTGCGGAAGGTTTGGTGCTGGGTTTGTAAATACCCACTTTATCTGCTTCTGTAACTCCTTTTCTGCCTATCCGCTTTAATAGTTCCTTCCTGCCTGGGATTGAGTTTTGCTCGGTGGGAAACAAGGGGCATTCATTATGTGTTTCAATTGGTTGATGATGATGGCAAATTGAAGTCTTTTATACAGCTGCGGGACGAATTTGCTCTCCCACCCTCTGATTATTTTGCTTACATGCAAATACACCATTACATCTCTTCTTTGCCTTCTCATTCTTTGCAAGCCTCTTGTCACGAGATGCTATCTACGGCTTTTACCATTGGTTCCCAACTTCCTGTTCCCCTTAAGTTCCATCATCGCCATTTGAAGGATGAGTCCCCCTTGTTTAATTATTCTAAATTGCGAGATGCTTGGGCTTGTGACCTTGCAGTTGAATTGCCTGATGATGTGCTTTTGCAGGCTGTCCGTAGGCTGCCTATCTTTCGAAAATACACCACCTTTTGGGAGCAACACTATAAGTTGGTCTTCCGTTTATACATTTCTCCTAAGAGGGCTTACTTATCAAGACTGCGTGAGACCCCTGCCTGTCTTTGTTGCCAGGCCCCAGAAGCAAGCTTGGGACACATGTTTTGGACTTGCCCTAATGTACAAGCTTTTTGGAATGCTATTTTTGCATTTGTAGAGCGCATTTGGACAATTACCATTCATCGCTCCCCTTTGTTCTTATTTGGAGCTGTCCCCCACTATTTCCCTCGTACAAGGGGGGCTGCAGCTTTCCTTAAGTGGACTGTACTCATTGCCCTGAAATGTATTTTGTTGAAATGGCTTGAGGATGATGCTCCAGACTACTCCCTTTGGCGCTGTTGGATGATTAATCTCCTGATGTGGGAAAGGAGGGATGTGACGGACCTTTCTTCTCTCTCAGGCTGCGTCTTTCAACGCACTTGGGAACCATTTTGGACAAACCTGACTCCTCTGGCTCACAGCCGTTTGCTTAACTGTTGAATCTTTGTTTTCCGTCTCATCATGTTACATTTGGTCAGCCTGTTTTCTTTTGTGTTTTCCCTTGGTAACATAGTAACATAGTAGATGATGGCAGATAAAGACCCGAATGGTCCATCCAGTCTGCCCAACCTGATTCAATTTAAAATTTTTATTTTATTTTATTTTTTTAAATTTTTCTTCTTATCTATTTCTGGGCAAGAATCCAAAGCTTTACCCGGTACTGTGCTTGGGTTCCAACTGCCAAAATCTCTGTTAAGACTTACTCCAGCCCATCTACACCCTCCCATCCATTGAAGCCCTCCCCTGCCCATCCTTCACCAAACGGCCATACACCGACACAGACCGTGCAAGTCTGCCCAGTAACTGGCCTAGTTCAATATTTAATATTATTTTCTGATTCTAAATCTTCTGTGTTCATCCCACGCTTCTTTGAACTCAGTCACAGTTTTACTCTCCACCACCTCTCTCGGGAGCGCATTCCAGGCATCCACTACCCTCTCCGTAAAGTAGAATTTCCTACTGTTGTATCTGGAAGGGTTTGTTTGGGGGTGGGGTAGGGTTCCTTGGGGGTAAGTGATTTGTGGGGTTTGGGTTTTTGTCATTTTCAAAATGTTGAGCTTTTCTGTACTCTGTATTGTTACCCTGTTTGGTGTCTTTGCTTAGCTCAATAAAATATATTTGCACATAAAACATATACTTCAATACAAATAGCCTGCTTCCATGAATATGGGGGCAGACCGCTCCTCACCTAGTATCTGTAGATACCACTGTTACTTCTCAAATTTATTAATACCACAAAGCCCTTTCAAAGTCCATAAACAACTGGAACTTGAAGGCTTGATTACTTCTGGCTTGTCTTGTCTCTGTTATACAGATGACTTCTCTCTTGTAGTCTCATAGGAGTTGAAAGAGAGACTGACAAAATAGGTAAACAAGCATAAATGAGAAAGAGAAAAAAAGAATCTCTGCGGTAAATAATGGTCCACAATGTCTTCATGTTTCTTCATGATGTGGGTAGATTACTATCACAGTGATGACTCTATTGAAGAAGTGCGTTGTCTTCTATTGGAGTCTGGTGTCCAGGTTCCCAGGTGGTGTTAAGTTGGTGATCTGAAGCTATTCCTCTCTGGTGGCACTTGATAAGTGTTTGGTCTTTCATCAGCTGGTTGATGTGAAGTTTCAATATGAATTAGGTGTGCTTTGGCCTTTCTGAGTAATGACCAGCTTATAGTGCATAGCCTCACTCCCAATATTTCTTCATGAAGACGGGGATAATCATAGAAAAAATAGTCCATTAGCCATGTCGGCTGTTTATGCATAGTCTAATGGACTGTTTTTCTAATATTATCCCCATTCTTGATAAAGAAATCCGAAATGCATTGGCAAGGAGATTTAACCAAGATAAGCTAAGCTAAGTAACATTTTTGTACATGAAAAGAATAGAAGAAATTCACATAATTTAATCATAAGTAAATTAAATGAATGCCAGTAAAGTAACTCTTTAAGACAGATGTCACTGGGATTAATGATGATTTATACTGCTATGAGTTAGATTACTTGAGTGGTAGTCTGAGGATCCCTATGGTCATCAATGATTTAGCATTTTTTGAAAATTGTCTTCACGAAGAAATATTGGGAGTGAGGTTATGTGATATCTAGAGTGAATATTATTGAGAAGTGTAAGACTCAACTTATAGCGTGTCAGGTTCTGAGGGAACTATGTTTTCTTTCATCTCTCCTAACTGCTGCTCTTCCTGGAGATTCTATCAGCTGGTTCAACACACCAGCACAGAGGGGCCGCTTTAAGACCCGCCCACTGGTGCAGAGTCACTTGTGACAAGGAGAAAAAGTGTGCCAGGTTCTGAAGGAACTATGTTTTCTTTCATCTCTTCTAACTGCTGCTCTTCCTGGGGATTTTATCAGCTGGTTCAATACAGTAGCACGGAAGGATTGAGATGTGTGATCTACAATCCAAAAAGGGGTCATCTAACAAATCATCTAAAATGAACTAGCATTTATGGCTGGTGCTGCAGGGGCGCTGTCCTAATGGCATGGAGAATGCCTCTTACACCCAACTTGCATCCAGCTCCCAGTCCACGATTTCTTCTGGAGTCCCATGGGAGGACGGTCCACCTCTCTTCATTCTGCCATCTCAGAGTGGGTTGGCAGAGCTGCAGCATTTGGTTCCAGCTTTTCAGGTACAGGGAAAATGAAGCGGAGGAGTCGCTTTTGTGGTCCCGGCCCAAGCTGGCCTGGCTCAATGGAGACATGGAATTAGAAGCTGACTGAGAATGAGGGTAGTGAGAATGACTAGGGTTTATTTTCTTTTTGCTTTATTTTTGTTGGGCTTGTTTCATTTTGCCATTTTTTTCTGCTTTTATTTTTAGGATTTTTCTTTGGGGTTCTTTGATATTGAAATTTTCCCTTCTGTTGTGCCTTTATGCATCTATAGTACTGAATTTATTGTATTATCTTTTCCTTCTTCCTTCTCTTTATATAGGTAAACTAGTGTTTAAGCTCGTTACATTAACGGGTGCTAGAAAAGCAGACCCCTTTCCCTCTCCCCCTCCAGTTCCTCCCTGACTCTCTCTCTGTGGCCCCCTTCTGTCTCCCCTCCCCCAAGCAAAGCTGTCTGCCACCCAACACACCCCTCTCCCCAAAGCAGCCTCCTTTCCCTCTCCCCCTCCAGTTCCTCCCTGATTCTCTCCCTGACCCCCTTCTGTCTTCCCCCCCAAGCAAAGCTGTCTGCCTCCCAGCACACCCCTCCCCAAAAGCAGCCCCCTTTCCCTCTCCCCCTCCAGTTCCTCCCTGACTGTGTCGCCATGGCCCCCTTCTGTCTCCCCTCCCCCAAGCAAAGCTGTCTGCCTCCCAACACACCCCTCCCCCCAAAGCAGCCTCCTTTCCCTCTCCCCCTCCAGTTCCTCCCTGATTCTCTCCGTGACCCCCTTCTGTCTTCCCCCCCAAGCAAAGCTGTCTGCCTCCCAGCACACCCCTCCCCCAAAGCAGCACCCTTTACTTCTCCAGTTCCTCCCTGACTGTCTCTAGTTTCTTGCCGCCGCCCCCCGTCCCCTTCCCTTCCCGCGGTCCCGACAAACGTGCAGACTCTAGCAGCGGCTGCAGCACTCTAAACACGCTGCTTCGCGGCCTCCTACTGCCCTAATTTGCTCTGCCGTGTCGGGCAGAGCAAATCAGGGCAGTAGAAGGCCGCGAAGCAGCGTGTTTAGAGTGCTGCGGCCGCTGGAAGTTGCTGCCCGACGCCCGGTTCCTTTGGCCTGACCAATGGGTGCCTCCCTCCTCCTCCTACCCCCCCCCCCGTCATGGCTCCCCATGTCCCAGCTCTCTCAGTGAGTGAAGGTGGCTGCCGCTGCCGGCCCAGCGCCCGCAGCCGCAGCTGCAGCTGCAGCCAAGCCGTCTTGGTGTTCCAGAATTGAGAGGCGGGAGGAGGAGAGGAGCGCGAGCGGAGCCGCAGCGCTAACAGGACTGAGCGCTTGAGAGGGAGACGGCTGGAGTTCGCAGAGGATCCACCTCCTTTGGCGGTGAGTGACAACGAGGGAGGAGTTACTCCGTGTTCTGACCTGCCTCCATGTTCGAAAATCGAATTCGGCACGGAGGCACACCTCACGGCACCAGGAATCACGGAGTTTCAAGAGCGCATGCGTGCTCTAGGGTTTTATTATTATTGATGTAAGTAATTATTTCTTTCATAGGCACTATAATTAGAATGTGAGCCCATTGGGACAGAGAGGGAAATTCAAATTACTTGATTAGATTTTTGTCTATTACTTAAGTCAGTTTGCTTTGTAAACTACTTTGAATGCTTTGGGAGATTTAGCGGTATATAAGAAACAACAGTAAATTAAATTAATTAATTTAATTAAACTTGAGAAATGAGAAAAAGCGATGAGCTCACAAGTTGCTGTCAGGCAATCTTTGTAGCAAGACCATTCATCTCTGGACAGATCTCTTTGTCAGGGTCTGTAAACTCAAAAGAGTTCTCTATAGCTGAAGATATATGATCAGGTTTTAGGAGGAAATCTGATCCTGATAACTAGATGGTTTCCATTATCTGGAATGCTGGAATGGATCTAGTTGCACAATCTGCTGGATTCTGATTAGTTGGAATATAATGCCACTGTTCTGGTTGCATTGACTTTTTTATATGCTCAACTCTGTTGCTGACATACATGTAAAATCTCCTGGTTTAGTTGTAGATGTAGCTCAGGACGATTTTGCTGTGAATGTAGAAGTTGATGGCATCTATTTGAATGTCAAGTTTTTAAAGTATCATTTCTGCTACCACTGCTCCACACAATTCCAAGCGTGAAATGATATGATTGGGTTGAGATGATAACTTGGCTTTGCCAAAAATGAATCCCACTTGAGATACTCAGGGGCAAATTCTATAAACGGCATCCCGATTGTAGGTGGCGGTAGGCTTCCTACTGCTGTTTAACCAGCCAATTGGGATGTACATTTTCTAAAAACAAACAAACCATGAAGCAGGCACCTACATTGTAGGCATCTGTCATGGTTAAGGGAGATCCATTAGTACCTCAGGAACCAACCACTAAGTGTTGTAGTCCAACTCATTCAGACACCATTCTGGCGGGTGTCTGAATGAGTTGGACTACAACACTCAGCAGTTGGTTCCTGAGGAAGGGGATCTGTTGTACCCTTGAAACGGAGTTCCGTTTACCCTTGCCTTGTTGGTCGATTTTGGTCGCTTCTGCACCCTCGGATGAGGGGCAGAGACAGCTTATACTATTTGTTGATTATTATTTGCACACTTAGCACATTTTTTGGTGCACTAGTACACATTTATACTCGCGGGTGTTTCACAGTCTATGCCCATATGGGCACATTGATGTAACAGCTGGTGCATTAGGGGTCATGTTAACCCCTTTGCAAGCTGCGTGACTGAGGGCTCCCCGCTTATCACTCATATATATTGCTTATAATTATTTTTGTTTCCAGTGGTTACAGCTGTCTCTCCCCCGCATCCCTGTTCCAGAAATATTAAAGCAAGAAAAACAATTTAATCATGAATTTATAATGTGTGTGACTGTTGGACAGACTGGATGGACTGTACAGGTCTTTGTTTGCTGTCATTTACTGCGGGGCTCAATTTCAAAAAAGAAAGATGTCCAAAAAATGGCATAAAGTGGCACTTGGATGTCTTACTGGCCAAGATGTCCATTTTTGAAACTGACTTTCTAGATGTCTTGCTAGACTTCTTGTCTGCAGTGCATCCAAAATTCAAGGGGCATGTTATTGGCGGGTTTAGGGCTTGCTTAGCATTTAGACATCTTGTGAGAATAATCAACCATTTACAAAGACATCCAGGACACCATTTAGATGTTCGGAGCTAGACCTGTTGTAAAAATGAATAAACATAGAAACATGATGGCAGTAAAGGCCAATTGGCCCATCTAGTCTGCCCATCCGCAGTAACCATTATCTCTTTCTCTGGCAGCATGCACTAATTAAAGTCTATAGAATCTTTTAGTCTTTAAACTGGCTATGCAGTGCTCATCACCTGATTGCAGTCTGCAGTGTTCCCAAAGTCTCTTCAATAAGCTGGCTTCAGTAAGATGAGTACTACACATTAATCTTAAGCAACTGTGCTTTCATTTCAACAAAAATGTTTATTCTAGCTGCATGCATTACATACTTGAAGCCCCACGTTTTTTCACTATCCTGATCTCTTCTAGGGAATCATCAAGCAGTTATACCCTTTTTAATACTGTATTCTCAAAAAAAAATTACCAAGATGGACCTTCAGTTCTTTAAGCAAATCTTTTTTTAATGCAAACTTAAAGAAAATAAACTTACAGTTCAGTTGATTCTCACAGAACTGTAGCATCTGCTATTTATTCAATTTTCTATGGTTTACATGAATTTATTCAGGTCTTAGGCATTTTCCCCTGTCTGTCCTGGTGGGCTCACAATATATCTAATGTACCTGAGGTAATGGGGGATTAGGTGACTTGCCCAGGGTCACAAGGAGCAGCATGGGATTGAACTAGTGCTACCAGATTCACGATTTGAATCGGTTCACCAATTCACTTCGGGTGAATCGATTCAAATCGATTCAAAACAAAAAAAATTGGTTTCCCGATTCGGCTGACCCTCCCCCCTCTAAAGCTGGAGCGGCAGCGCTGCTCTTGCTGGCCGGCCGCTGCCGCACTTGCTTTAGAAGGCAAGGGGGTAGCCTCAGCTGGTTAGTGCTGATTTCCAGTTCCTCCCCTGGCGTCCGGCTTGCCCCCCGCATCTCTCTTCCCCCCACCCACCCCCCCGGCATCTCACTTCCCCCCCTGACCTCCCCGCACCGGCGTTTACCTT
This sequence comes from Geotrypetes seraphini, assembly GCF_902459505.1. Classification (NCBI taxonomy): domain Eukaryota; kingdom Metazoa; phylum Chordata; class Amphibia; order Gymnophiona; family Dermophiidae; genus Geotrypetes; species Geotrypetes seraphini. The sequence continues at coordinate 122,889,824 of NC_047089.1, forward strand.
AACGAAACAGCCTGCAGCAAGATCGCGATGCCCGCGATCTTTGCACTGCTTTGGAGCTGTTTCCTCTGACATCAGAGGAGGGGCGGGACTGCGGCGGAGGAAACAGCTCCGAAGTCTGAAGCAGTGCAAAGTTTGCGGGCATCGAGATCTTGCTGCAGGCTGCTTCGTTAAGTTAAACGCCGGTGCGGGGAGGCCTGGGGGGGATGAGCAGTCCTTTGGGGTGGGGTGGGCAGGCCTTCAGGGGAACAGGCCTTGAAGGGAGGGGGAGACAGGCCTTCGGGGGGATGCAGGCCTTCAAGGGGGGGACAGGCCTTTGGGGGGGACAGGCCTTTAAGGGGGACAGGCAGGCCTTTGGGGGTGGGATGCAGGCAGGCCTTCAGGGGTGGGATGCAGGCCTTCAAGGGGGGACAGTCCTTCAGGGGAGGGGGGCCCTGGTTTAGAAGTACATGGAGGGAGGAAGGGAAGGGGGGGTTCAAAGAGACATGCATATGCCAGACTTTGGGGGGAAGAAATAATGGTTCTGAAAATAGAGGAGAGGGAGAGAGATGATGGACCATGGGATTTAGGGATGAAAGTTACAGAAAGGGAGAGATGATGGACTCTGGGGTGGTGGGGAAGGGTAGTTACGAAAAGGTGGATCTATGGAGGGAGATGAAAAAAAGGAAAGATGCCAGACCTCCTGGGGAGGGAAGGTAAATGGAAGGGGAGGACAGGGATGACAGATGGATGGTTAGCACAGAGAAAGAAGAAAGAAGGAGACTCTGGCAAGCAAGTTATCAGAAGACAACCAGAGCCTGGGACCAACAAGATTTGAATAATGATCAGGCAACAAAAGGTAGAAAAACTAATTTTATTTTTCTGTTTTGTGATTACAATATGTCAGATTTGAAACGTGTATCCTGCCAGAGCTGGTTTTAGATCGCAAACGTGAGCTAGGATTTAACAGAGAGAGGAAAAGTCTTTTTTGTTTATTTATTTTGTTTACACCACAGCGCCAGTGTGGTTAGGAGAAGGCAAAGGGGTGAAGAGGCTATAAAATAAACCCACCAGGATGTATGAAAAAAACCATCCAATTGGGCAGGAAAATCGAATCGAATCGAAAAACCAATTCAAAAGGCTGAATCAAATCAAATCAAATTTTTTTTTCCTGAATCGGGCAGCACTAGTTTGAACCCACAACCTCAGGGTGCTGAGGGTGTAGCTGTAACCACTGTGACACACACTGCCCCATCTGGTCCACTCTCTACCAGTGTTTCTCTGAGGGATTAGAGAACTGGGAGAGTAAGTGCAACACTTATTGAGGATAATGTTGTATTTTATAAATTAACAATACTATTTAGAGAAGGGTGAAAAAACTTGATGGGGCATGCAGTGGTTGGATCAAGGAAAGCTAGCAGGGAGAGAGGAAGAGAATAAATGGGGCGGCCCTGTATGCTAGCATCTATAATCACTGTAAAATTAGCTTACATCCTTAAAGGCAATGTTAAACATATACAGTCATGTGAAAAAATTAGGACACCCCCATGAAATATTCAGTTCTTTCTTAAGAAATGTTTACATATTGATGTCAAATTTTGGGGGGCCAGAAGTCTGGTCTTAAACTCGTTTAGCTGATGATACCATGTGCCCTCAGTTGTTTCCCCGGGATGGCTGGTATGCTGTTTGGTTGAGTGTGGATGGTTGGTATGAATGGACAGGTGTATGTGGTGTTAGTTGGGTAGGATGGGGATCGATTCTGTGGGGGGTTGGGATAAGGTTGTCTTGTTTAATGTGTGCTGAGCAGCATAATAACACAGCTTACTCAGCAGTCTCTACTTTCTTGCTGGTTTAGGGATATGGGTAAGGGTTTGGGAGGGGGGTGCTTCGGGATGGGGTGGGTGTTTGCAATCGGGAGTGGGTGAGATTTGGGTTTGGGGGGATTATTTGAAAAATTGTTTTATTGTACTTTTGGTGATCTCGACCTTGTATTCTTGTTTTGTATTGTGTATTTGCTGATTGTGTACCAATAAAACATGATTTATACTCAATTTATCTCTGAAAAAGAAAGTGATGTAATTGCAGGTAAACAACAAAAAATTTCCTTGATTTACTCATGAAACAAAAGAGATCTGGTCACTCCCAGCGCATCCCAGAATGTACTTGGAGAGAGGCCTAAGATTCTGGTTGGCCCAGGTGCCTAAGGCCCGTCCTATGGTAGGGATCTTAAATACCTGGGCCAATCAGGGCCATAGGCCCCTCCCCAGTGCATCCCATGATGCACCAGGAAGGGGCAGGCCTGCCATTCAGTGGGGGTCAGGGGGCATGCCCTTTGGGGGGGGGTCCAGCAGGAGGGACTTGGCACCCCTCCTATCAGTGGATGTCTTTGGGGGGTGGTGGCAGGAGGGAGTGGATGTTCCTTCGGCCGCAGACATTCAGGGGTGGGATGGTAGACATTCAGGGGTTCCGGCAGGAGGGACAGGGCATCCCTCCTGCCGGTAGTCTTCACGGGGGGATGGGTTTCTTGCTACAGCCGCTTAACTGTGGCAGGGAGATTCCCTTGCCGCGATCAGCTCAGCGGCAACCTGACTCTCTAACCAGTGCCTTTGACATGGACGCCTGTTAGAATATTGTGGTATTAGGTGGGGGATGCGATTCTATATAGGATGCCTGTGTGCAATTCTCTAAAGCTGCTTAGGCAGCTTCTGAGACTGGGCGTCCTATACAGAATTCAGCCCTATATGTTTCTTAAGACTTCTCATATTTGTTTCAAAATATTTTAATCATCTTTAACTTCAAAGGTTTTACTTTCCTTACAGAATACTAAGGGCTCCTTTTACGAAGGCACTGTAGCAATTTAACGCGCGTAATACTGCACGCTAAACCGCCGGCCGTGCTAGCCGCTACTGCCTCCTCTTGAGCAGGTGGTAGTTTTTAGGATAGTACGGGGGTTAGCGCGTGATGAAAAGTTGCACGCACTGAAGCCGCTAATGCGGCTTCGTAAAAAGAGCCCTAAGAGGAAATTTTAGTTCCATGAGAGCACGCTTGGTGGTATGACTGATTAAATTGTTGGGAGGGGATGATTTGGTTGATGTGAGTACCCAAGTCTACTTTAATCATTTCTACCATAAGCAATTCTGTAATCCCTTGTTTGCCCTGTTTTATGTTGATTAGATTGTAAACTCTGTCAAGCAGGGACTGTCTCTTGTGTGTTTAGTATACAGCATTGCATATGTTTAGTAGCACTATCGAAATGATAAGCAGTAGTAGTAGTAGTAGTGTGTCTAAGTCTGATGGAGGTAAAAGAAACAGAGAATTGTCAGTATCCTTGTGTGTGGAGTTGATAACTAATTTATTTTGATATTTTTACAAGTATCTCCCTTGATTCTGTATTTGAACTTTTTGGCACTTTAATGTGGCTAATTTATTTATATATATTTTTTATAAATCTTTATTGATTTTTAAACTTTTGACAATGCAATACAAATATCTGAACATAAATATTTCATAAAAATGCATTATTAAACATACAATTTATACTTAGAACAATCATTTTCTCCCCCCTTACCAAATTACTATAAGACAAATTATGTAATTATAATTTATAATTAAGTATTTTAATAAACAAAATATCTTTCTCTCCCCCCTCCCTCCCCTGGATGTGTAAGGAATTCTACCAACCTAAATAAATAAATACATTACAATTATTATAATGTAACAAATATAGTCAATGGACTCCACACTCTATTAAATGTACTGCTAAACCCTAAACACACGGCATTCATTTTTTCATATTTATACTTTTAATCATGCGCTAACCCCTGCGCTAGCCGAAAAACGACCACCTGCTCAAGAGGCTGTAGCGGCTAGTGTAGCCGGCAGTTTAGAGCGCACTATTACACACATTAAACCACTACCGTGGCTTCGTAAAAGGAGCCCTTAATGAATTTGGATTCTAATATATTGCCTGACTTTCACAATAAAGATCAATTTATATTAAAAAAAGAGAACATTTTAAACAATCCAGAAACATTTATTTATTTAACAAATTTCTCAGCTTATAAATAGAGACATTCATAAAATAAGTAACAACATACAAAACCCAGAATTTATCCAGTTAATATACATTTCAAATCCCTCAAAAAGAACAATAAAAGAACATAAAACCTAATCACCTATTCATCTGTCCATGTTTTTTTACTCCCATCCCTACCTTTTCCCCTAGAATGCTTTTGTATTTTTCTCTTATATAGTTTGATATTTGCTATCTTTTGCTCATTTCTGACTCAAAAAAGAAGGTATTACCTTTCAAAGCTAGTCTAAAAATGCATATATTCCTATAAAAAGGTATATAGTAAAATTGAACCTGTTGAAAAGGTAGTATATGTCATCATCCATTAAGGGGCTCATTTTTGAAAGAGAAAAACATCCAAAAAGGTGACGCATAACATCCAAATCACTATTTTTGAAATCCATTTTTAGTCAGTTTTCTATGCAGTTCATATGCAGTGCATCTAAATTTCAAAGTGGCATGTTTGGGATGGAATTAGGGCGGGCTTATGATTTGGGATGTCTTTGTGGCCAGTCTACTAAGAATGCTGGCTACCCATATATCTTATATGTGTTATTTTGGGGTGCTTTTTCCTTTGAATGTTTTTCCCCCAAAAAATGGTCCCACAAGATAGTTGCACTGAGCTAAAAAAATGTCTAGCAAATGGTCATTTTTGAAACAAAAGTTGGATGTTTTTCTGGATTTCAAAAAGGCCATTTTCTCTACTGGATTTTTATATGTTTTTTTTTCTCAAACGTCCAAAATCAGATTTAGACATCATATTGAAAATGCCCCTGTAAATTTACTTGATTGAAAACAATACTTGTTTTTCTTCCTAGGAGCTGCAGTCACACTTTTTGAATAAGATGAATCTTGTATGGGTTTTTGAAGTTCTAAAGATCGACTCATCCTCGTAGCAATCAAGGACCAAGCAATGGTTTCCTTTATTGGCATTTTTAATGTTTCACTATTTTGTCATAGTTTTCTTTTTTCTTTTCTTTTTTTTGTCTTTTTTGGGATTTCCTTACCTTACTTTTGGCTTCACACTGTAAAAGAAATTTGCACACTTCATTGACAGCCTAGTATTTGATCTAGAAAGAACCTATAATCCTGGCTGCAAAAGAAAATAAAGCACTTTCACCGAAACATCTCAAAGAAAGAAATCTCTTGAGAAAAAACAAGGGCAATGATAAGAATATAATCCATTTTCCATGGTGAAGCTGGTTTCTTTGTTTGGGAGAACTGACTTTAATGTATTATTATGCAGCCACAAGGATCTTTTATTTCTTGGGGTGTTTAAACTGCTGGATTTTTTTCCACCCAAATCAATGTGGTTTCTGTGGAATATTTTCAGCAAAGGAACGCATATGCTGCAGTGTCTTTGTGGCAAGAGTCTCAAGAAAAACAAGAATTCAAGTGGTAAGTAATATATGCCTTGCATGGTTTTCCTTAATTCCTGTTGCTGATGGAAATTCTGTAGATGGGCTGTCAGTTTAGAGGCTAAGAAAAGATCAGTAAATAGTACTGCACTGCGTTTTTATTCGGTAAAGTACCGTTGGATTGGCTTGATGTTAAATTAAAGATCTGTTGTTATCTGTCTAGAAGGGAGAAAATTGGAGTTTGAAACTGACTGGTTTCTTTAACCCAATGTGTGCTATATGAAAAAGCATGGGTTGTTTCAATGATTCTGCAGTGTTTTCTGGTTAATTTGCAATCCAAATATTGGCCTCTATCAAAAGTAAAAACAAAACAACCCCCCCCCCCAAACAAACAGTGATGGATTTTCTCATTTTACCCATACCTTACAACAGTAAATCCACATACTTTTTGTACTTAAGGCAATCAACCAAAGTACAGGTGAAAATCATACTGATCTAAGTTGTTTAACTTTTTGATCAATAATATCTTGTTGTGGATAGACACACAAAGGGTTTCTTTTACTAAGCTGCGATAGCGGTTTTAGCGTGCGCTTAGTACGTGCTACAGTGCAGCGCGTGCTAGATGCTAACACCTCCATAGAGCTTGCGTTAGTATTTTCCATGTAGCGCAGGGTTTGCGCACGCTAATCTTCAGCGCGTGCTAAAAACGCTAGTGCACCTTAGTAAAAGGAGCCCAAAGTATCAGTACTGCTGTAGTATGATGAGGTTGCAACTGGATTAAAAAAAAAAGAGGATAGTTGTATAAGAAATGCAATGTATTTGAACTTCTGTATGAGAGATGTGCTTTTGCTCATTAATCATTGGACATGTCCCTTATGTCCAATCACTGTCATACCTGCAGCTTTATAAAGAGTATGGTATTGTCTCTGGTTTTGTTTTGTTTCTTTCCACATAAATATAAATATAAATATACTGAATCTGATTCAGAATTGCTTATTTTCTGTTAGTCACTAGTCCTTTTGTATAACCTGCCACTCCTTTGTTTCCTAATCTTATATAAAGCAGAAAATATTCTGGTTTTATCCCCTGACATTATTAGCAAGTCATATGTTTTAAATGTTGAAATTCCTTTCAGATTAAGGGCATTTATACATCTTATCAAAAGTTTGTAAGTTGCTTTTAAGGACATAAAGAAGTGAGGCTGGATGACTTAGCTATGATGGTTTGCTTTTTTTTTTCCACGCTTGTTATTTTTCTTTGCTATATATTGTGCAGCAAGGAGCTGTATGTTAAAATAGAAGGCGGCAAAATGGAAAAACCTATGATTGCTGGGAAACCTTACATTGAAGCCATTGAAGTTATTATTATTATCATTATGTATATAATCATTACAGAACGTACCATTTAAAATAGGGCTGTAGTCATGTTATATTGTAGTCATGTTATATTGTAGTATTACACAGATCACGGTGGTCTGCAGTTTTCAATTCTTTTTTAGTTGCTTAGCCATGCAGTGAAATGTATTCTGTAAAAATATTACATGTATGATAAAATTATACCAAAATAGAAAAAAATTTATACATATGCAAGTAAATATTCTGCTGTCACACTCAGTTGTTGTTGATTTTTATTCCTGCTGCCACAACTGAGTTCAATCTGGATATTCAGCATTGCTGTCAGGATAATGGCAATGCTGAATATCCATATTCATGAGAGAATGGAGTGCTAATGGGATAGTTCCAATATTGAGATTGTTATCTAAATAGTAAATCAGATAATGGTAGGATAGCCTTTTTTGTGCCCTAATTTTATTTGACCAGTTATTTGGTTAGTGAATATTATTGCAAACTGAATAATTTCAAACGCCATCCAATCTCTTATCCTGGACCAATCTGGATAGTGCTAAGGCAGTCTGCGAGGGTATTCAGTGGCACTATCCAGATAGTCACCAAATATCCATGGATAAGATAAAGTAATTTATCTGGGTAACAGTGGCTGTTAACAGATTAGAATATTTTGAATATTACCTCAGTATTATTTATCTGATAGAGTATCATACATACACACCTGTGTTTGTACATTTATATAAATGTAATTGGCTGAATGTATACATGTGTATGCATTATGGGGCAAATTCTATAAAGGATGTCTAAAGTTAGGCATCCACAATGTGGATGTCCAACAATTTAGTCGTCCAAATGGATTGAATAATAATAATAAGAACAATTAACAACTTTAACAAGCAATAATTAAAAATTAGATGTCCAAAGGCTGTGTGCAATTCACAGAACAGGCGGCCAGAATTTGAAAGCTGTCCATGGAAAAAAGCTGAGCCTAATGTGATAGGCATGGGTGTGGTTTTATATGGACGTCCATTTACAGAATTGAATGGCGCTAAGCATCCTAATGTGCCTATATTCTTGCTTAAAATGTAGGCATTGCAAAACCAGGTCTACTTTTGTGTGTGAGTTGGGCGCTAGCTAGGCATGAGTTAGGCATGTGTTAGACATGCTGGAGACATCCAGATATAGTGGTATGGATTTTGTTTTGGGGGGTGAAGAATGCTCCAGTTTGATATTAAGGTAAAAAGATATTTAATAATACATTACTCAAGCAAAGCACATGAAAAAAATATATTACATACTAAACCTCATTCCCAAAAGATTTTGTTTTTTGGGGTTAAAGAGTACTCCAGTTTGATATTAAGGTTAAAAGATATTTAATAATGCATTACTCAAGCAAAGCAGATGAACAAATGTATTGCATACTAAACCTCATTCCCAAAGTTTAAGAAAATAAGAAGAGAAACCCAACTCACAATGGCTGTGGTTCAGAGCAAGTGGACATGTCTGATGCACAATCTTGACATCATTGTGACATTGTCAATATGTACCTAGATGGCAAAATGTCACTAAAAAATAATAGGAACCCCTGCCTGAAAGGAAGCTCCTGTGGATCAGTGCTTAAAGGCACTTCTATCTTCCACAGGTCATGGGTTCAAGTCCCCTCCCTCCCCATCCTTTAACAGCTTCTTTTTGGTCTCAAAAGAGAGTATGGGTTGTGGACAGATATCAAGAGGACTTTGCCATTTATATTTGCACTCTGTCATTTCCAGGGTCTAGAGGGAAATTTATTTCTACCCTGAGATGGCTATGATTTCCTAAGTTATCATCTCACATGGCAGGAGCCCCTGCCTAAAAGGAAGCTCCTGTGGCTCTGTGGTTAAAGGCACTTCTTCCATCTTCCCAAGGTGGTGGGTTCAAATCCCTAATATGGTCAGATACCCCAGGACATATTCCTATTTTGTTTTAGTGACAATCTGCTATCTAGATACATATTGATGATGTCAAGATTGTGCATCAAAAACCTACTCTGACAAAATAACTTAGACACTCGGGAGAGTAGGCTTCACCTAAGTTAAACAATCCTTTTATCCAAAATGAGCCTCAGAGCTACAGGCCTGGCCAGGAATGCCAGAGCCTCTGTATTCAGCTATACAGCTGACCTGCTATAATCATCGGCTCCTCCTACAGCCAGCACTTACCCAGGAAAAAACTCCACCCATGGGAGAAAAAAACCCTAAGATATTGCTAGCTGTAGAGACAAAATCAAACCAAAACACTAAACTCCCCAGTGTTTGTGAATCTTCAATTGTGATTAGAAGAGCTGATAAAGTGGATCAGTGGTGATCCTAAGTAAAGAATATTATATGGAGGAAGTATATCGTCAATTGAATGATAGCTTGGTGTATAAAGAGTTATCTCAAGATCCGTGAGACTATTTTTCACCAGTTAGATGGTCTGGTGGAATCAGCGTTGGAGATGGGATTTTTGAATGAAAATGAAGGGAAATTCCTTAGGTTTAAAACTCCTACCACCCCCATCTTCTACATATTACCTAAAATTCATAAGAATGCTGAACGCCCTCCAAGGCATCCTATTGTGTCCTCTAGAAATTCTCTTTCAGAAAGGATTTGTAAATATGTGGATGGATTTCTCCGGCCTCTGGTACCCCTTGCTACCTCTTACATTAGAGATATGACCCAATTTCTGAATATGTTGGATCACTGTCAAGGTAGTTTGAAAGATACTTTGCTGGTAACACTGGATGTGCAATCTTTATATACCTCGATCCCATTAGATGAAGCCTATACAACAGTAGAGGCAGCTCTTGAAATTTGTATGCGCCCCATGACAGTACCTACGGAATTTTTGATGCAGTTGGTTGATTTAGCCCTTCACAACAATTTTTTCATTTTTGATGGCAAATGGTTTCTTCAATTAAGAGGAGTTGCGATGGGTGCGTCGTTTGCCCCTTCAATAGCTAACATCTATATGATGGTGTTTGAGACCAGATTTGTGTACACCAGCAGCAAATTTCAGGCTGTACGTCACTGGGTGAGGTACATAGATGACATTTTTGTCATTTGGTCTGGCAAAAAGCAAGAACTATGTGAGTTTGTACAGGAATTGAACAGTTATCACCCTACTATTAGATTTGATTATACTATGGATACACACTGTATATCATTTCTGGATGTAAAAGTGACTGTAAGTGAAGAAGGTTTTTTGACCTCTATATTTGTAATAGAGAATGACACAGTGGTTATTACCCGCGGCTAGCCACGAGTAGCCGCAGGTAACCCGCCGAAACGGGGAGAGAAAAAATAGTGGTCGCTGCAGGGACGGGGACAAGGCCATTCACCGCCCCGTGGAGCGGTGAATGGTCTTGTCTCTGCAGTGAGGCAATCACAGATCATGCGGTCCAGCCCCCACCCGCCCGATCGCAGCGTTCCACCATCTCCCTCCCTCCACCTCACCTTAGATGCTGAGTTTGCTGACTTTCTTTTTCGCCCAGCCGCACGCTTTCAAAAAGCCACATACACACGGCTGCTCGAGTTGATCAATCTTCTCCTCTCCTGCAACTTCCTGTTTCCGGTTGCGTCAGAGGAGAAGACTGAACAACTGGAGCAGCCGCGCGTGCACGGCTTTTTGAAAGCGTGCGGCTGGGCGAAAAATAAAGTCGGAAAACTTGGCATTTAAGGTGAGGTGGAGGGAGGGAGATAGCAGAATGCTGCGATCGGGCGGAAGGGGGCTGCTGGACTGCGCGATTGTGCATGTTCCCGGCTCAGACTAGGAAGGAGGGAGTGAAAGAGAAAGAGATCCTGGGCCAAGGGGATGAAGAGGGAGAGAAAGAAACCCACAGCAGGAAAAAAAGGGGAGGGCAGGCAGGTGAGTCAGATGCTGGAAGCAGGGGGTGTAGGGGAAAGAGGGAAAGAGGCTAGATGGGGTTGAAGAGAAGAGACACATTGGTGTGGAAGAGGAAGAGAGGGGAAATCTGGACACAGGAGGGTAACAGAAACAGGGGAAATTATGTGCATGGGGGCATAGGGACAGAGACATAAAGGGGACATACATGCCATGGGGATGGTATATGGACATGGGGGTGGGGCAATGCCAGATACATAGAGGAGATATTAGAAATGGGGAAAATAGGAACACAGAAGCGAGATGGTTTGTGGGGATGGGACAGGGACCAAGCTCGCAGGCTCCAGCGGCTTGCACAAATTACATTGTAACGCACCATGAAGGTAAGAGGGAGGGAGGGAGGTAGATAGATAGTTAGTCAGTCAGTGCGAGGGGAGCTGAAGGGTGGTAGAAAGGAACAGATGGTGAAGGAGGGAGGGAAGGGTGGTGGTGGAAAGGAATAGAACAGACGTTGAAGAAGGGTGGAGAGGAACAGACGCTGAAGTAAAATGTGGAAGACAGAGTGGGGAGTAGATGCTGGAAGGGAAGAAGACAGATGCCAGACTATGGGGGAGCGGAGGGAAGAAGATGGGTGCCAGACCAATTGGTGGTGGGGGGGGGGGGTGAAGGGAGATGCACAGTAACAGAGCAAATGGAAGACGCAGAGAGAAGACACACAGTGGATGGAAGGAATCGAATAAGAAGATGAGGAAAGCAGAAACCAGACAACAAAGGTAGAAAAAAAAATTTCTATATTTTTTTTTTTTGCTTTAGGATAAACTAGTATATTAGTTCTGTTGATAAAAATTTATAAACAAAGCCCTGCCAGCTGAACATCTCTTTCTCTAGTTCAGCAGCCAGGACTTTGATTTATAAGGAAGGAATAAGCTAAATATTGCAGTACTGAGGCTTGTATGGATGCTGCGGGGACAGGGATGGGGTGGTAAATAGGATGGCAGTGACGGTGAAGGGGCGGTGAAGGGGATGGCGGTGACGGTGAAGGGGCGGTGAAGGGAATGGTGCTGATGGGGTGGTGAAGGGGATGGTGGGCCAGGAACGGGGCAGTGACGGGGACAGATTTTTTCCCCGTGTCATTCTCTAATTTGTAAAACCCACTGACCGTAACACTCTGCTGTCTTTTGAGAGTATGCATCCGAGTCATGTGAAGACAAGCATCTCTTTTTCTCAATTTATACATTATTGTTGGATATGTGACTCCACTGAAACGTATAAAAATGCTTCTGTGAATTTGAAGAGTAAGCTGGAAGAGTGGGGCTATACAAAATCTGCTGTATATAAACCATATAAAAGAGCCCTATACAATGACCGTGATGCTTTACTACATGAAAAGCGAAAAGTGGAGGTGGAAAATACTGCTCAGTGTATCTTGAAATTCAGCAGCTCCTCTAATTTGCTGGCTAAAACAATACGTAAACATCTGTCTTTGTTTGAAGTTTGCAAATTCAATGTCAGGTGGTTTTTTCAAAAAATAGGAATATCGCTGATATGGTCAGCAAATCTGACGTGTGGTCTTGTCACATAACTAATATTCAAGAAAAAGGGCATAAAAAAAGTACCCATTGCTCTGTGTGCGGGGTGATGGACGAAAGTAAAGAATTCTACTGGGCTAGAACTGGGTTCCGCTGGAAACTGAATATGAGTACCTCATGTGAGTCAGTGGGGGTAATTTGTATTGTGAGATGCCCCTGTGATAGGATCTATGTGGGGCAAACATCAAGAGTTTTTAAAACCCGCTTGATAGAACATCGGTCATGCATTAAAAATTAAAAAAGTATGATTGTTGAAGACCTAAAATGTCTGGTTTTAGAACAACTATCTATGGGTATGAGAGGAGGGGATCTGAAGAAAAAGTTGAGAGAAAGGGAGCAATTTTGGATATATACTTTGCAGTCAATGGAACCACTGGGGCTGAATAGCACCATCGAAAGCGTTTTACTAAAGCCCTGCTATTCCTTTAAATTTTGCAGTTTGGTACAACACCTTGGGGCAAGTTTCTGTGCCAAGTTTGAAATCTTTTGTGAACGTGCTTCTATTTCTACAGGTCAGCAAAGTAGGCAAAAAAATTCATGAACGAAAATTTTTGGCAAAGTTTGGCACCATAGTGCTGCTGGTAGGTAAGTCAGCTGAGGGTACAACTTTACCAGCAGACATGTGCCATGAGATACTTCCAAGATTTGCAATACGAGCCTTTACAGTGAAGTGAAGCTGAAGATATGACCATTCAAAAAAATATGGCTTTATGCATTTATGCTAATTTTCAGTTTTTCAGATTCAAATATCTCTAATGTGTAGGTAGCACATGATGTATGTGTGTGTGTGTGTGTGTGTGGGGGGGGGGGGTATTTAATCTTGCTGGCTTCTCCTGAGCAAATGCTTTGGTGATAGAAGGAATGCTGTGTATGGTGTGTGTGTATTAAGTCCTTTTCTCCTGAAGAAATGGAATGGAGGGAAACAAGGCTTTTGTAGAGGAAGGGATTTGTTTTGAATTGAATTTGTAGGGATGGAAGCTGCACATGAGCCGGACTGAGTTATTTATTTAAGGAGATGTGTGCCCTCAGCGGTTTGAAACCTTCCAGGTATCTGTGAACTGTGAATTTGTTTAACTACACTGATTTGCAAATGTGATCTGTGAACTATGATCAAAAGGAGATAACTGCTGTGTGAAAACTTTGTTTCTGTTGAAGTCCCGGGACTGAGCAGCTAAGTACTTGGCTTGTCTATATGTTTGTTTTGTTAAGAACATAAGAACATAAGAAGTTGCCTCCGCTGAGGCAGACCATAGGTCCATCCTGCTCAGCGGTCCGCTCCCGCGGCGGCCCATCAGGCCCATTGTCTGAGCAATGGTCTATACCTATCTATACCCCCCAATCCCTTTTTCTTCTAGGAATCTATCCAAACCTTCTTTGAAACCATTTAATGTTTTCTTGTCTACAACAGCCTCTGGAAGCGCGTTCCATGTGTCCACTACCCTCTGAGTGAAAAAGAACTTCCTAGCATTTGTTCTAAACCTATCCCCTTTCAATTTCTCCAAGTGCCCCCTTGTACTTGTGGTGCCCCTTAATTTAAAAAATCTGTCCCTGTCTACTTTTTCTATGCCCTTCAGGATCTTGAAGGTTTCTATCATGTCTCCTCTAAGTCTTCGCTTTTCCAGGGAGAAAAGTCCCAACTGCTTCAATCTGTCAGAATATGGGAGATTTTCCATTCCCTTTATCAGTTTGGTTGCTCTTCTTTGTACTCCCTCAAGTAACGCCATGTCTTTCTTGAGGTACGGCGACCAGTACTGGACACAGTACTCCAGATGCGGCCGTACAATTGCACGATACAGCGGCATGATGACTTCCTTCGTCCTGGTCGTAATACCCTTCTTAATGATACCCAGCATTCTGTTTGCTTTCCTAGAGGCTGTGGCGCATTGCGCCGATGCCTTCAGTGTTGCGTCTACCATCACTCCCAGGTCTCTCTCCAGGTTACTAACCCCTAGTGGTGTTCCCCCCATTTTGTATGTGAACATCGGGTTCTTTTTCCCCACGTGCATGACCTTGCATTTCCCCACGTTGAAGCTCATCTGCCACTTTTCGGCCCACTTTTCCAGCTGCGTTAGATCCTTTTGGAGATCTTCACAGTCTTCCTTGGTTTGAGCCCTGCTGTATAGTTTGGTGTCATCTGCAAATTTAATGACTTCACACTTAGTTCCCGCCTCTAGGTCATTTATGTAGATATTGAACAAGAGTGGTCCCAGCACCGACCCCTGCGGAACTCCGCTCGTGACCCCTTTCCAGTCTGAGTAGTGGCCCTTTACGCCAACCCTCTGCTTCCTGTTTGCCAGCCAGTTTTTGATCCATCGGTGGACCTCCCCTTGTACCCCGTGGTTCCATATCTTTTTAAGCAGTCTCTCGTGTGGCACCTTGTCGAAGGCTTTTTGGAAGTCAAGGTAAATAATGTCTATAGATTCCCCTTTATCCACCTGGCTGTTCACTCCCTCAAAGAAGTACAATAAGTTTGTGAGGCATGACCTACCCTTACAGAAGCCATGTTGACTCGGTTTTAGCTGCCCATTTTTTTCGATGTGCTCATAGATGCTGTCTTTAATCAGTGCCTCCATCATCTTTCCCGGGACTGAGGTCAGGCTCACCGGCCTGTAGTTTCCCGGGTCCCCCCTTGCACCCTTCTTAAAGATGGGCGTGACATTTGCTATTTTCCAATCCTCCGGGATCTCTCCGGTTTTTAAGGATAGGTTGCATATCTGTCGAAGTGGTTCCGCTATTACGTCTTTTAGTTCCTTGAGTACCCTTGGGTGAATGCCATCCGGACCCGGCGATTTGTCGCTCTTTAGTCTGTCGATCTGCTTGAGTACATCCTCTTGGCTTACCTCTAAATCGACCAGCTTATCGTCTTGTATATGTTAAGTATATGTTCTTTGTATTACCACACTCTTAGACACTGGGGAGTTTAGTGCTTTTGGTTTGATTTTGTCTCTATAGCTAACAATACTTTAGGCTTTTTTCTCCCATGGATGGAGTTTTTTCCTGGCTAAGTGTTGGCTGTAAGAGGAGCCGATGATTATAGCAGGTGAGCTGTATAGCTGAATACAGAGGCTCTGGCGTTCCTGGCCAGGCCTGTAGCTCTGAGGCTCGTTTTGGATAAAAGGATTGTTTAACTTAGGTGAAGCCTATTCTCCTGAGTTTCTAAGTTATTTTGTCAAAGTAGGTTTTTGATGTAGTTTATTTAGCTGACATAAGTTACCTTGTGTGTTGTGCAAGAAGGTTGTGCATCAAACATGTCCACTTGCTCTGAGCCACAGTCACTATGGGTAGGGTTTCTCTTCTAATTTTCTTAAACTTTGGGAATGAGGTTTAGTATGCAAGATATATATGTGCTTTGATTGAGGAACACTGAGGCCAAAAGAGTTTTTTTGGAAAATAGCAGAGGAAATGGACAGGTGTTGAAGGTACATGTTTGATATTTATCCTAGAGAAATGACTACTTGTGAATCATGAGGATATAAGCTTGGCTTTTGAATTGGCATGTGGTTTAATGCCTGAGTGTGTAGCACAGTGGTCAGCACCCTGAGGTTGTGGGTTCAAATCCCTCACTGCTCCTTGTGATCCTGGGCAAGTCACGTAATCCCCTCATTGCCCCAGGTACACTAGATAAGAGTTTGAGCCTACCGGAACAGAAAGGAAATATGATAAAGTAGCCAAATGTAAATACTACTTAGGATATACGTGGTATATATATAATTAAAAGATAAATAAATAAAATATAATAGTGTGCTTCTTGGGGAGGAAGAGCCTTGCCAGCAACTTAGAGTCCCCCCTCTGTAAAATTGGGCTGCCTTCTGCATACCATTTTACTGCATACAATTTTAATGTAAAAAAACAGCATAAAATTGCTGTTCTAATGATATCAAAATGCGATAATGTTAGAGATGTCTTCAGGATGTCTATGCAATGCCTAAAAGGCAATTCTATAAAGGACATCTTTTTTGTTTACATGAACTCCTTTATGACCATAGTCATGTATTCCTTTGTCATTCTTCTGTTATTCTGTTACAGCACCTATCCTATGGAATTCTATGCCAAATAATCTACGAGCAATTAATGTACCAGATCGATTTAAATCTAATCTATAAACCTTTTTGTTCCAGGATGCATTTGAATAAAAACTACCCTTCTAAGGACAAAACAATCCTCTTCTGATTTCCCCCCCCCTAATCATCCTTCCCTTCTATGTTCTTTTTGCAAATATTGTAGTTCTTGCCCATCTCCTTATATTTAGTGCATGTCCGTAAGTCAAGTAATTTGTTGTACTAACATTTCCTAGTATTGTCCATATTTGTTAATTTTATAATTTGTTTTTATAGTATCTACTCTTTGTATTATTAGTATCGTATAATGCCTAGAAGCCTGAATAAGGGGAAGGGATAAAACGCGGACCTCACGGACCTGACAGAACTCGCGGATCTAAACCCACATGTCCTTAAAAATCTGAGGTCCATGCCACTTGTAGTTAGTTTCTGGCTTTGACAGACTTCAGTGACAGTTTAGCTCTGACGGATCCGTCTCAGCATAGGGAGGGAAAAGTATTAGGATCCGTCAGAGCTAAAATGTCTTTCCCGCGCCCGAGGAACCAGAGGCTTGCCAGAATAAGTAATCAGTCAGTGTAAGTTATTCAGGGATAGGAAGACAGATCGCCAGAAATAAGTGTGCCTGCTACAATGTCTTAGGATATTTCAATTAAAAGTCGCAGAACTGTTTGGGCTGATTCATTGCACCAAAGCCCGGAGACGTCACTCCTGGACGGCAAAGCTCTCCCATCCCCACAACGGTAGTCTCTGGCTCTGACAGACCTCAATGACAATTTAGCTCTGACGATTCCTAATACTTTTCCCTCCCTATGCTGAGACGGATCCGTCAGAGCTAAATTGTCACCAAGGTCTGTCAGAGCCATAAACTAACTACAAGTGGCACGGACCTCAGATTTTTAAGGACGTGCGGGTTTAAATCCGCGAGGTCCATCAGGTCCATGAGGTCCACGTTTTACCCCTTCCCCTGAATAGGTGGTATAAGAAATTTTTAATAAACTTGAAACTTAATGCAGTCCTGAGATGGATGGGTTGGGAGGGTGGGTTAGTTACATAGTAACATAGTAGATGACGGCAGATAAAGACCCGAATGGTCCATCCAGTCTGCCCAATCTGATTCAATTTAAATTATTATTATTATTATTATTTTTTTTCTTCTTAGCTATTTCTGGGCGAGAATCCAAAGCTTTACCCGGTACTGTGCTTGGGTTCCAACTGCCGAAATCTCTGTTAAGACTTACTCCAGCCCATCTACACCCTCCCAGCCATTGAAGCCCTCCCCTGCCCATCCTCCTCCAAACGGCCATGCACAGACACAGACCATACAAGTCTGGCCTAGTTCAATCTTTAATATTATTTTCTGATTCTAAATCTTCTGTGTTCATCCCACGCTTCTTTGAACTCAGTCACAGTTTTACTCTCCACCACCTCTCTCGGGAGCGCATTCCAGACATCCACCACCCTCTCCGTAAAGTAGAATTTCCTAACATTGCCCCTGAATCTACCACCCCTCAACCTCAAATTATGTCCTCTGGTTTTACCATTTTTCTTTCTCTGGAAAAGATTTTGTTCTACGTTAATACCCTTTAAGTATTTGAACGTCTGAATCATATCTCCCCTGTCTCTCCTTTCCTCTAGGGTATACATATTCAGGGCTTCCAGTCTCTCCTCATACGTCTTCTGGCGCAAGCCTCCTATCATTTTCGTCGCCCTCCTCTGGACCGCCTCAAGTCTTCTTACGTCTTTCGCCAGATACGGTCTCCAAAACTGAACACAATACTCCAAGTGGGGCCTCACCAATGACCTGTACAGGGGCATCAACACCTTCTTCCTTATACTGACTACGCCTCTCTTTATACAGCCCAGAATCCTTCTGGCAGCAGCCACTGCCTTGTCACACTGTTTTTTCACCTTTAGATCTTCGGACACTATCACCCCAAGGTCCCTCTCCCCGTCCGTGCATATCAGCTTCTCTCCTCCCAGCATATACGGTTCCTTCCTATTATTAATCCCCAAATGCATTACTCTGCATTTCTTTGCATTGAATTTTAGTTGCCAGGCATTAGACCATTCCTCTAACTTTTGCAGATCCTTTTTCATATTTTCCACTCCCTCTTCGGTGTCTACTCTGTTACAAATCTTGGTATCATCTGCAAAAAGGCACACTTTTCCTTCTAACCCTTCAGCAATGTCACTTACATACATATTGAACAGGATTGGCCCCAGCACCAAACCCTGAGGGACTCCACTAGTCACCTTTCCTTCCTTCGAGCGACTTCCATTAACCACCACTCTCTGGCGTCTGTCCGACAGCCAGTTTCTGACCCAGTTCACCACTTTGGGTCCTAACTTCAGCCCTTCAAGTTTGTTCAACAGCCTCTTATGAGGAACTGTATCAAAGGCTTTGCTGAAATCCAAGTAAATTACATCTAGCATATGTCCTCGATACAGCTCTCTGGTCACCCAATCAAAAAATTCAATCAGGTTCATTTGGCACGATTTACCTTTTGTAAAGCCATGTTGCCTCGGATCCTGTAACCCATTAGATTCAAGGAAGTACACTATCCTTTCTTTCAGCAAAACTTCCATTATTTTACCAACAACTGAAGTGAGGCTCACCGGCCTGTAGTTTCCTGCTTCATCCCTGTGACCACTTTTATGAATAGGGACCACATCCTCTCTCCTCCAATCCCCAGGAATCACTCCCGTCTCCAGAGATTTGTTGAACAAGTCTTTAATAGGTCTCGCCAGAACCTCTCTGAGCTCCCTTAGTATCCTGGGATGGATCCCGTCTGGTCCCATCGCTTTGTCCACCTTCAGTTTTTCAAGTTGCTTATAAACACCCTCCTCCGTGAACGGCGCAGAATCTACTCCATTTTCTCGTGTAACTTTGCCAGACAATCTCGGTCCTTCTCCAGGATTTTCTTCTGTGAACACAGAACAGAAGTATTTGTTTAGCACATTTGCTTTCTCCTCATCACTCTCCACATATTTGTTCCCAGCATCTTTCAGCCTAGCAATTCCATTTTTTATCTCCCTCCTTTCACTAATATATCTGAAAAAATTTTTATCTCCCTTTTTTACATTTTTAGCCATTTGTTCTTCCGCCTGTGCCTTCGCCAAACGTATCTCTCTCTTGGCTTCTTTCAGTTTCACCCTGTAGTCCTTTCTGCTCTCCTCTTCTTGGGTTTTTTTATATTTCATGAACGCCAACTCTTTCGCCTTTATTTTCTCAGCCACTAGGTTGGAGAACCATATCGGCTTCCTTTTTCTCTTGTTTTTATTGATTTTCTTCACATAAAGGTCCGTAGCCATTTTTATCGCTCCTTTCAGCTTAGACCACTGTCTTTCCACTTCTCTTATGTCCTCCCATCCTAACAGCTCTTTCTTCAGGTACTTTCCCATTGCATTAAAGTCCATACGTTTGAAATCTAGGACTTTAAGTATCGTGCGGCCGCTCTCCACTTTAGCCGTTATATCAAACCAAACCGTTTTTTTTTTTTTTAATTTATTGTATAATTGTTTTATTAATTGAACATAAGAACATAAGAATTGCCGCTGCTGGGCCAGACCAGTGGTCCATCGTGCCCAGCAGTCCGCTCATGCGGCGACCCTCTGATCAAAGATCAGTGCCCTAACTGAGACTAGCCCTACCTGAGCACGTTCCGGTTCAGCAGGAACTTGTCTAACTTTGTCTTGAAACCCTGGAGGGTGTTTTCCCCTATGTCAGACTCTGGAAGAGCGTTCCAGTTTTCTACCACTCTCTGGGTAAAGAAGAATTTCCTTATGTTCGTACAGAATCTATCCCCTTTCAGTTTTAGAGTGCCCTCTTGTTCTCCCTACCTTGGAGAGAGTGAACAACCTGTCCTTATCTACTAAGTCTATTCCCTTCAGTACCTTGAATGTTTTGATCATGTCTCCTCTCAATCTCCTCTGTTCGAGGGAGAAAAGGCCCAGTTTCTCTAACCTTTCACTGTACAGCAACTCCTCCAGCCTCTTAACCGTCTTAGTCACTCTTCTCTGGACCCTTTCGAGTAGTAACGTGTCCTTCATGTATGGTGACCAGTGCTGGATGCAGTACTCCAAGTGAGGGTGCACCATGGCCCGGTACAGCGGCATGATAACCTTCTCCAATCTGTTTGTGATCCCCTTCTTTATCATTCCTAGCATTCTGTTCGCCACCGCTGCACATTGCGTGGACGGCTTCATCGACTTGTCAATCATAACTCCCAAGTTTCTTTCCTGGGAGGTCTCTCCAAGTACCGCCCAGGACATCCTGTATTCATGCATGAGATTTTTTTTACCTACATGCATCACTTTACACTTGTTCACGTTGAACCTCATCTGCCATTTTGATGCCCATTCCTCGAGCCTGATTATGTCACGTTGCAGGTCTTCGCAATCCCCCTGTGTCTTCACTACTCTGAATAACTTCGTATCGTCCGCAAATTTAATCACCTCATTTGTTATACTAATGTCCAGATCATTTATAAAGATGTTGAAGAGCACGGGTTCAAGCACCGAGCCCTGTGTTGATTTTGTGATTTGTTTTTATTCCTTTTATTCTTAATTTGTTGAAATGTAATTTTATCTTTGTAAAATTAATAAAAATGAAAAAAAGGACATCTAACTATATAGACACGCTTAAATTCACTGGATGCCGCTGAGCGCAATTCTCTATTGTGCATTTATGCATAATAGAAACACATTGCGCATTGTACTGCCAGGCACTTAAACGATGCCCAACTTTTAGGTGTCCTTTATAGAATTTGTTTGTGAGTAACCAGGTTTGCGAGTGTTTTGCAAGACGAGCAAAACATTCTCGCAAAATGTGTTTCGCAGACCGAGTGTTGACTCGATTTGCGAGCACCCACCCGATAACCGGCATCTCTCCCCCCCGCTGGCAAAGGCCCTCCCCCTCGAACTAGCATCCCCCCCACACGAACCGACACTCCACGCCTGAACAACTTAAACTTACCCCCCATCTGGCAGGTGCCGCTAGAAGATCTTCCCTGCTTCTGCTGGCCTTGAGCACTCCTGCCCCCTCTACCAACCATTGGCCCCTCCCATTATAATTGGCATCCAAACGGACCAATCGTCTTCCCTTACCGGCCTTCACAAGGGCCAGGAAGGCAGGGGGTAGGGCTTTAATGAGCGAGTGAGACACCACCCCTTCAATCCCAATCAATGGTGAGGTGGTAAACAGAAGAGGGCTGCTCGGATTGAAAGGGTAGAGCGGCCAAAGGGAAAGCGGTAGGGTGCTGTGGGCGGATCCCACTGGGTTAGGTGCGGCGCGGCGCTGTCAGCTGTGCCCTTTTGTTCGCTTCGGAGCGATCAGAGCCTTGGAGGGTCCGGTTCGCACTCCTGCAGGTGAGCAGCGACGTATCCGATCGGCCGTGGAGACTTCCTGGGGGAGCAGGAGTAGTAGTAATGTGTTCGTGGATTTATCCAAGGGGAGTGAACGGGGCAATATAGAGCCCGTCTGAGGGAGCAGCAATGTGTCGGGGGATCTGCTCATGGGAGGAGGGAAAGGGTCCTAGGAGAACCCTCTCCTCTTTGGATCTGGATCCTGTCCTGGTCCTTGGACTCGCCGCTGAAATTTATTCCCCCGTTGAACTGCGATCTTTGTCAGGTTTGCCATATTTGAGGGTTCTAGATAGGAAATAATGGAAACTCGATTTGATACGTTCCCACCCCCCCACCCCCCGAGGCCAGCGGCGCTGCTCCGCCCCCCCCCACTCGCAAAGACCCCCCTCCGCGCGAACTGGCAACCCCCCCTGCGTGAATTGGCATCCCCCGCCCGAACAATTAAAACTTACTCCCCCATCTGGCATCGGCACGCAGCCCACAGGACGAGCTGGTGCCGCTAGATCTTCCCTGCTTCTGCCGGCCTTGAGCATGCGTTAGCATGCATCTGCGCATGCTCAAGGACTTCTAATTCTCCCTCTTGCCGAGCACTGGGGAGGGGGCAAGAAGGACTTCTACATAGCTGTGACTGTATGCTACAGGTGTCCCCTCCAACTTCCATCCCATCCTTCAGTGTCTTGTTCTGCCTCTCCCTCTGTCTCCTCCCTCTCTCCCCCCCACGTTGTTTCTCCTGGTTTGCTCGTGGCCCTGCCAGTGCTGTTTTGAGTCTTGAAGTTTTGCCGAGATTCGAGAATCTCGGCAAGAGGGAGAATTAGAAGTCCTTGAGCATGCGCAGATGTATGCTAACGCATGCTCAAGGCCGGCAGAAGCAGGGAAGATCTAGCGGCACCAGCACGTCATGTGGGCTGCGTGCCAATGCCAGATGGGGGGTAAGTTTTAATTGTTCGGACGGGGGCTGCCGGTTCACGCAGGGGGGGATGCCAGTTCACGCGGAGGGGGGTCTTTGCGAGTGGGGGGGGGGCGGAGCAGTGCCGCTGGCCTCGGGGGGGTGGGGGGGTGGGAACGTATCAAAGCGAGTTTCCATTATTTCCTATGGGGAAACTCGCTTTGATGTACGAGCATTTTGGTTGACGAGCATTCTTCTGGAACGAATTATGCTCATAAACCAAGGTTCCACTGTATATAAAATAGTTTTTAAAATGGATGCTATTCATATTTTTTGGAACTTAGATATTACATGTGCACTTAATAATCACACTAAGATGCTGATTGAATGGAAAAAGTGTTTTGGGCTAAACTGTACGATTTGCTCAGGGTATGCAAAGCTTCAGAAATCCTTGGGTGGCTAACATATACTGTATGTTCCCTTGAAAACCACTGCATCAGACTGATTTGATTGCTTGACTTGATGTTGTTTTTTATTGCTAATTTGTTTGCTAACTTTGTAAATGGCATTTTGGGTTTTGAATGAATATGGTGGGTTTGAGATTTTTATCTATTTATATTAATTTGAGAATTAAAAAATATCTTGGCTGTGAAATGATAAATGAATTAGAAATGTGGTCATGAATGATGCAGGCAATTTTTCGGTGTGTTTTACTGTTTGATCTAACATTTTACCTGATATGGTTTTACACTTTCAGCTTTACACCACATATCTTTTAGGCCCTTTATTTTCACCTCTGTAGATCACTATTTATTATTGGAGTTGTACTGACTTCCCTATTGCTCATAAGTGGAAGGCTTAGATGAATAACTGCATACGAGACTGTGTTAAGCCTACTGCATAGGCCTGACTTTTCATTTGAACCACATGGGTCTCAGTTTAGCCTTGAAGGTCAAATCAGACCTAGATGGCAGAGGAGGAGGGTGCAGCCTGATGTGCAGTTGTTCGTTTTATTTTGTTGTTGTAATATAGATAGGAGATGGTAGGAGGAGTAACTGGAGTAACCAGTGGTAGCTATGCCACAGGGGCAGACTGTTCAAAGAAGGGGCAACTTGAGCAAGTAGAGGGAAAATGTGCTGCAGGGGTAGAGGTTGTTGGAGCAAGAGGGCTAAGGAGAGGGTTGGTCACCGAAGCAAGCTGGGGATATGTGTGCCATCAGCAAAGGGGTTGCTACAGCAAGGTGTGTGTGTGGGCATTTTATGAAGGTGGGGGTTGCTTGAGTTAAATAAGGTGGGGTGAGGATGGGGGGTCACGGTCACTGGAGCAATTTATATGTGTATGACATAAAAGTGGGATTTCTGAAGCAAGCTATATATGCAGTATTTTATTTATTTATAGACTGCTTATAACCTAAGTGGTTTACATTCAGGTACTCAAATATTTTTCCTTATCTGTCCTGGTGGGTTCACAATCTGACTAATAGATTGTTAAGTTTCAAGTTTTATTTTAATTTGATGAGTCGCTTAATTTAATTTTTACTAAGCAAGTTACAACATAGAAAAAAATAACATTTATTTTAACATAATGTTTAAAAATTTTAAAAGAATAGTTAGGACCAACAGAACTATAATTCAATATTTTTAGGGTACAGAAGAGAACCATAAATGGAAAAAAAACATTAGGAGGGGGAAGGTGAAAACCTGGAGGGTAATGTAAAATTTTTAAACATAATTTATAGATTTAAAGCGTCTTTAAAAAGAAAGTTTTTTAAATTACTTTTAAAATGACTCAAATTATTTTCCTCTCTCAATTGCTGAAGTAAAGTGTTCCAAAGTTGTGGAGCCATCACCGAGAACATATCTTGTCGTCGAGTTCCAAAAATTTTCAGGGAGGGAACCACTAAATGTTTTTGGTTAGAGGACCGAAGGGAACGCGATGTACTGTAAGGAATAAGAGCTTTATTGATAAATTGGGGTTCATTAGTAGCAAGGGTTTTGAATGCTAGTAATAAAATTTTAAAAGTGATGCGGTGATTAATGGGAAGCCAGTGAGATTTGATCAGAAAAGGAGTAACGTGATCATATTTTTTACCATTATGAATAAGTTTAACAGCGGTGTTCTGGATGTAATCGTTTCTTTTCCTTTTCTGTAATATTTATTAATAATGAGTTACAATAATCAAGTTTGGCAATAATTAAAGAATGAATTAGTATTTTTAAAGATTTTGGCTCTAAAAACTTAGAGATTGACCGGATAATTCGTAATCTGTAAAAGCAAGATTTTACAATGTTACTTATATGCTCATGGTAGGAAAGTTTGTCATCGATGAAGACACCAAGTATTTTTATGGTTGATACAAGCTTCAGGTGAGTGTTATCAAGGGTAAAGGGGGCACTCAAGTTTATTCCCTGTTTCCATGGAAATAGTAGAGCTTTTGGTTTTTGTATGTTTAGGGCTAACATGTGGGAATTAAGCCATTGTTTAACCTTCTCTAATTTTGTATTGCTCAGGGTCACAAGGAGCAGTGCTGGGCTTGAACCTGCAACCTCAGGGTGCTGAGGCTACAGCCCTAACCATTAAACCACTCCTCCACAGTAGATGGAGTTATAAGAAGTGGGAGGGGGAGAAGAAGCTGGGGTTAGAGTATTAGGGGGAGTATGTGCAGAAGGGAGGGGAATAAAATGGAGAAGTGAGATATTTTTCTGACGGTTGGGGAGAGGTGGGGGCATATGCATTAGGTGGAACCTTGGCTTATGGGATCTCGCTAGGCGTAAGAGGAAGAGAGAATGGGGTAGGGAAGGCTAAGGGGTAGGATGAAAGAGAGAGCAAGAGAGGATTGAAGGGGATATCAGGCCTTTTGGTGGGGGAATTCTGCACAAAAATTCACAAAGTATGCAGAATTGTCTTTTAGAACTCTGTATAGAATTTTCAAAATTTTAGCTTAAAAGTTTTAATTTTTTTTTTACATAGAATTCTCTCCCAAATAAGTGTTTAACATAAGATAAGAAAAATAAAAAATAAAAAACAAATTATCTGTATTAAAGGAAACTGATGATGGTAACATATTTATAACATTTCATTAATGAAACCTTAGAAGGTCTTCTTGAAGGAACTTCACACATTTCCAACCCCAGCATCTCTCATACATTTAGTAGGTAATAGATTTACTCATTCTCTTTGGTGTTATGTTCCAAAACTTTCCTTTAGCATTTGGTATCCTGTCCCCTTTCAGTCTAGCTATTCTGATAAATTAATTTAATTGCTGAGCCTCTGTTGACCCTCTTAATGGATGGCAATAGGGTTATAAAGCTGTTATCATGGTGATGGTGGTATGCTTCCTTTCAAATAGTATGAGTTCCCTGAGTTCCTTTGTGAAAAGATAAAGGATAAACCTCAATAAAGATAAGAAGATTGCATTCAATGCCACTGCTTGCAACCTTCAACCCCTTCCTCAAATGGGGGTCTACGGATGTCAGCAGGTTCAATACTTCTTGGTTGACAAAAGTTTAGAATCCGGTCTTCACAAGACTAATCTTATGCTTTAGGGCACTCTGGGTTGGATTCTGCATACTTCTCAGAAACCGATTTCACCCATCTACTGTATACTTTTATATTATCCAGCTTAGATTACTGCAATGTACTACTAGTGGGCTTACCTGCTAAAACCCTCTCCCATCTCCAAGGTGTGCAAAATGCTGCAATCTGCCTCTTGAAAAACCTGGGCATCCATGACCACGTCACCCCTGAACTGGCTGCCTATCCAAAAATGCTGTACCTTTAAAGCCCTGGTTCTTGCCTTTCAAAACCTTCCACAAGATGATACCAAATTATATGACAACAAAACTGCAAATCTACATCCCCAACCGACCACTGAGATCCCAAGAAGAGAGAAGACTGACTCTACCACCTGGTCGATCTCTCATGACTGAAACAGCCCGCAAATGTTCCTACTTGCATTTTATATCTAGATTATGGCACATCATCCTTGCATCTGTTAGATCACTAGATAGACTATGGAACTTCAGGAAGGCTGTGAAAACCTTTCTCTTTACTAATCCAGCGCCTTAATGACTGACGCCTCAGTGACTCAGTACCTGCACTACCTGACTGATGAAACTCAAATGTAACTCCTGGTACAAATTTAATGTGCTACCTACCATTACTCAAATACCATTCCTAGAAAAACTTAAATAAGCTACCTAAACGTAAAAGCCACTCCTAGTGTAATTTAAATGTGCTACCTACTATAACTCAAATGCCATTCCTAGTATAACTTAAGTGTACTACCTACTGTAACGCAGATGCTGTACTCTAGAGACTCATTGAAAAGGTCAGTCAGCGGAGCTACCAGAACTTCCCTAAGTTCCTTCAGCAACCTCGGATGTACACCATCCGGCCTCATCGCTTTGTCTACCTTTATTTTAGCTAGCTTTTCACGAGTACAACCCTCTGAAAATCGATCAGGGTCTATTACTCCTCCATCCCTATTCACGTTTGTCTTCTGTGGTCCCGCTCCTGGCGCTTCAGCCATGAACACAGAAATAAATATTTGTTAAGCAATTTGGCCTTTTCTTTATCAGCTTCTACATATTCCTCCCCTTCATCTTTGAGTCTCACAATGCCACTTTTGCACTTCTTCCTATCACTAATATATCTTAAAAATGTCTTGGCTCCCCGTTTTACTTTGTCAGCTATTTTTTCTTCCATTTGCATCTTTGCTTTCCTGACTATACAACCAGCCTCTCTTAACTTTTCCAGATATTTTTTCCTGTCTTCCTCTTTCTGTGATCTTTTGTAGTTTATGAAAGCTAACCTCTTATTTCTTCTCAGCTACTACTTTTGAGAACCAAAGCGGCCTTCTTTTCCTCTTATTTTTACTTACTTGCCTCACAAAAAGGTTTGTCGCCCTTACAATCACTCCTTTCAGTTTTGCCTACCGCATTTCCACTCCTTCCAGACGTTCCCACCCAAACAACAATTCATTGATGTAAACCCCCATTCGAACAAAGTTTTTTTTTAAAAAAAATCTAGAACCTTTGCTTTTGAATGAGCCCTCTCTATACCCATCTTAATATTAAACCATACCATACAGTTATCACTGGATGCCAAATGATCGCCCACTGTAACATCAGAAACACTTTCCCTGTTTATAAGCACTAAGTCCAGTATGACCCCATCTCGTGTGGGTTCTTTACCAACTGCTGGAACAGTTCTCCTTGTAGAGAATCCAGAATCTCCCTACTTCTAGAAGACCCCATAATAGGAATACCCCAATCAACATCTAGCATGTTAAAATCATCTATTAGCAAGACTTCCCCTTTTTTAGATATATTCTGAATGTCTACTATTAAATCTCTATTTACTTCTTCTGTCGGTGAAGGAGGCCTGTATATCACACCAATGTAAATATATTCACCATTCCCTCTTTCCAAATTGATCCACAGTGCCTCTTCCTTGCCCTTTAGATCCTGTAATTGTATGGCTTTAATATGATCTTTAACATATAATGCTACTCCCCCTCCTTTTCTTCCTACCCTGTCTTTCCTGAACAGATTATAGCCCGGTATAACTATATCCCAGTCATGGTTCTCCATGAACCACATCTCTGTGATTGCCACTATATCCAACTTCTCTTCTTCCATCATGATTTCTAGATTCAGAATCTTGTTTTCCAGACTTCAAGCATAGTATACAGTATACTGCTTTCCAGACATTGCCCCCTTTTCCCGTCTGTGTAGAGATATTCAGTGATTTACTTACCTGAGGGCTTATACTCACCTGGGAGCTTTGATCACCCCGCCCCATCATTTCTAGTTTAAAGCCCTCTTCAGTAGATTAGCCAGCCTGTTGACAAAGACACTTTTTTCCTTCTTTGATAGATGTACACTATCCCTGCTCAGCAGGGATGGAAAATCATCTCATGGTCCAGGAAGCCAAAATGCTCTCAATGACACCATCCACGTAGCCACACATTCATCTCCAGGATGCAAGTTTCTCTGCCCTGGACTTTACCCTCAACAGGGAGGTTGGACGAGAATACCACCTGTTCACCTGACTGCTTCACCTTCTCTCCCAGAGCCACAAAGTCACTTTTGACATGTTCGCAGGGTACCTACAGTATCATTAGTGCCAATGTGGATGAGAAGCATTGGATAGTAATCATCAGGCTTGATGAATCTTGGCAAGCTTTCCATAACATCTTGGATTTTCGTATCAGGTAGACAGCATACCTCTCGTGACATCATGTCTGGTCTGCAGATGGACGCTTTTGTACCCCTTAGAAGGGAATCACCAACTACCACTACCTTACACCTCCTAGGATCATGGATGCAGTAATTTGGGGGATCTCTAGCTTCCTCTCCTTGGGATGCTCTCATCTCCTCCACTTCCAAAACAGCATACTGGTTCTTCAGTTTAAGGGCAGATGGAGTCATAGTACCAATCTTGCAGTGTTCCGTAATCTGAGTCCAGCTGCCTTCCCTCAGCACAGCCTCTTCTTCCTCACTGCTGGAAATTTTTGACGCCTCATGAACCATTTCATTCTCGTGGATGCTTCTTAGTCTTGCCACCTCCTCTCTCTGTTCTTTTACTTCCTTCATGAGGGATTCAAGCTGAAGACAGCTTGTATATGGAACTACTCCCTCTGCCTGGGTAACATTTTATGTCTGCACAGAGACAGAAGTTGTAACCCGAGTAGCAGCTTTGGTGATACAATATTTCCCAGACATACTGTGGTGCAGAAGTACTTACACCTGGAAGAAAAAAACAGAAAGGGCAGAAAAATCCTACCAAAGTAATTTCCTGTTCCTGGTTGGCTGGAGAGGCAGAAAGTAGTTTACAGGTTGCTGTGAAAACTATCTTTAATGCAGATCCTCTATAACCTCTCTCTTAGAACTAGGCTTACCGAGGGTTAGGCACTAAACTAGCATTCCTTCCCTCAAGGGGATAGATTCTGTACAAATGTAAGGAAGTTTTTCACCCAGAGAATGGAAGAAAACTGGCATGCTCTTTTGGAGGCTGTTATAGGGGAAAAACCTTCCAGGGATTCAAGACAAATTTAGACAAGTTCCTGCTGAACAAGAACATACGCAGGTAAGACTAGTCTCAGTTAGGGCACTGGTCTTTGACCTAAGGGCTACCATGAGAGCGGACTGCTGGGCACGATGGACCACTGGTCTGACCCAGCAGCGGCAATTCTTATGTTCTTAAGTAAGGGTCACCTGTGGAATCTCTTAAGAAAGTCCTCAGAGTTCAGTTGATGGTGAAGCCAAGTTCACATTCGGTCAATGCAACCATAGCATCCTTCAAGGTCAGCAACCTGATTGCAAAGAAATGTAAACCTTTCACTGAAGGGGAATTTGTAAAGGATTGTTTTCTTGAAGCAGCTGACAATCTTTTTGAAGGATTTAAAAATAAGAAAGAGATCTTAGTTGCTATTCAAGATGTACAATTGTCAAGAAACACTGTCATGTGGCGAATAGAAAAGATGTCTGGAGACACAACTGAACAATTGTTGGAGGATGTTTCAAATTGTGTTGCTTTCTCACTCCAACTTGATGAATCTACAGACATAAGAGACATAGCCCAGTTACTAGTCTTTATCCGGATGGTTTTTGAAGACTTCAGTGTTAAAGAACTACTTGTAATGATTTATTTAAAAGGGAGAACTACGGTCAGGAAATATTCAGTTCTTTCCATTCTTTTGTGACAAAGTGTAATCTTCCATTGCATAGACATGTTTCCATCACTACTGATGGAGCAAAAGCAATGACAGGTGAGGTTAAGGGTTTCATAATGACTTCCCCGATTTCCTTTCTTACCTCTGCAACATTCACCAGCAAGTTTTGGCAAGCAAAGACTGTCATGGACATCACCTTCAAAATTATAAATTCAGTTCATGGAAGATCATTTCAAAGTTGGCTTTTCAATCTTACTCTTGATGAAGGGGTAGTGCAAATCATTTTGCACATAGATGTAAGGTGGCTAAGTAGGCACAAATTTCTGCAAAGATTTTGTGATTTGCTGAATGAAATAAGAAGTTTTTTTTGAAGGAGAGGGGAAATGACCAAGAGTTGGAAGATGAGGAGTAGTTATGTGATCTGGCATTTCTCGCTGACTTTACAGGCTAACTAACCCCCTCTTCTACAAAACTGCGATAGCAGTTTCTAGCGCGTGGAGCTGTGCTGAATGGCCCTTGCTGCTCCTGATGCTCACTGAGTTCCTATGAGTGTCGGGAGCAGTGCGGGCCATTCAGCGCGGCTCCCCATGCTAGAAACTGCTATCGCAGTTTTGTAAAAGAGGGGGTAAGTGATATGAACCTTGAACTACAAGGTAAAAACCAATGCATTGGTGAGATGATGAGTACAGTTTCATCTTATAAGAGCAAATTTGAAATAATGATGACTGACCTTGCAAACAACACTTTTGATCATTTTCCTAATACACAGGACCATCTGGGACAATATCCAAATTTTATTTTTCAGAACGAGAAGTATGTGACAGAAATCTGTTCTGTTATTCAGGAATTTGAAAATAGATTCTGTGATTTCCAAAAAATTGGAACAGTTGTGGAGTACTTATCATACTCATTGAAGAAGCCATCTCTTGAAAACGAAATATTAACCCTTAAAAAGGACATTTTTCTCAAGACCCGTGCTGAACAAGAATCGTTTTGGAAGCTAGTGCCTAGAGACAAATTTCCCACCTTGAGAAGATGCAGTGAAGCTGTACACTCCTGTTTCGTTTCAGCTTATTTGTGTGAATCTGCGTTTTCCCATCTGAAAATGTCAGAGTACACAACGTTCCAACATGACAACAAGACTGGCCCTCACGCAATATTCACCCAACTTCAAAAAGCTGGTGGATGAAATGCAGGCTCAGACGTCAGATGAGCAAGAGCAAAATATTAAAGATTGTGCAAGATCAGCCTGGATCAATACTCGACCTAAATTTAACACAAATTACTCAATAAAAGTTAAAGAAAGTTATTAAGACAGTTAAAGAAAGTTATCACTCAATAAAACTTTAAGAAAAAAATGTACTTTACATTTCCCCTCACAGTTCTTATTGGATCTTCGTCTCTCTGTTTTGTTTTTGCTTAATTTGCTTAACAGCTAATCACATCCAAGTAAATGACAGAAGGTTCATAAAAATGGGGGGGGGGGGAAATCCTCCAACTTTATTGGGTTAAAATTTAATTTGAAACTAATTTGAAATTTAATTTTCATGGTGGTAGATCACCAGCACTTTTGGCCGGAAAAAGTAAATCACGACCTGTTCGAAGCTGGACATGTTCTAGTCCATTATAATTGGTTTAGTACTGTGTTTCCCCCCCCCCCAATAAAACAGTGTCTTATATTCATTTGGGGCCCAAAAAAGGCACTAGGTCTTATTTTTTTCATGTACATGATCATCTCTCCCTTCCTTTCCTTTACCCCAATTCTTCCTCTTTGCTTTCCCCCACATGTGCAACATTTTTCCTCCCCTCTCACCCATCCCCTTGTGCCTTCCCTCTGCAGCATCTTTCTATCCCTCCATCGCTCCCATCCCCCTGTGCAGCAGAACCCTTTGCCCAGCTTCCATCCTTCCCTCTCTTTCATCCCTCGTGCAGCAGAACCCTTGAGCACTCTCTTCCGCCCCCGCCATGCAGCTGAATCGCTGATGACCCTCCATCCTTCCCTCCCAACTGAACCCATTGACTGCGACCATAAATACCTTGCTGCATAGGAGCGTTGGGCCAGCAGCACTCACAGGCTACTTCGTGTCATCAGTACACAGAAGGTCCCTTACTAAATCCAGCTCCTTCCCTTTTAATCATCCTCTTCATTTCTTATATTTTACCCCATTTTATGTCCATCTTTTCCACCTTTAAAGATCTGTTCCTTCCTTTGTTTCACACTCTTTTCATAGCCCTACGTCTTCTTCTCTTTTTTCCCCAGCATTTATTGCTCCTATTTCCACTCCATTAACATCTATTTTCCACCCTTTCCTACAATACCATTTCCTCATTATTTGCCCATATACCTTCTACTCCAGTATTAATTTCCTTTTCAATCATCTATATTAGTTCAGACTTATGGATTATGTTGCTCAAACAGCAGAATGTGGCAGAGAATCTGAATTTTTCCAATGACATCACAAATATAACAATTGATGCAGCCTGGAACTTGTCAGTATTTCTCTGCTTCAAGCAGGTAGTACAGGGTGCAACAGTTGTCTTCTGAGTAGGTCTAACTCTCCAGGGTGCAGTCCACAACCTACACTTTAGGTAGACTGTTGGCTAGGTTTATTCCCAGAATTTAGGGTATGGACCTTCTCATGGTTGAGTCTATCTCTCTGAAGTTCTGAGTTTCAGCCCAAAGCTTGCTGGCAGGGAATTAGAAAAGGTATAGAGAAAGGCGACAATAGAGAATGGCATGAGGACAAAGTTTGTCCCCATTTCTGCCCCTCCCCCACAGGTTCTGTCCCTGTCCCCACCCCATCGGCTCTATCTCTGTCCCTGCATATTTTGCATCCCCATGGACTCTGTCCTCATTTGAACAAGCCTTGAACACTTTTGATTTTATATTTAAATAATATATAAAGGTATAAAAAGGGACAATATTCTGTACAACTGTTTATAAATCACAAATAGAGCCTTCTATTTGTATCTGGTTTTGGTACAACCTTCCCAAAGATTCAGTTGCCTATGTTTTTACATCACCTGAGAAGGTAATTAGATTGTCTTTCAGACGTGGGTGTAGAAGAGAAACTAAATTGTATAGTGGATGAACAGGAAAATAAGTGATGTGAGCAATGATGGATGAATCTGTTGCAGTAAGGTGCTTTATCAGCTGGGCACATGATGGAAGAATGTTGCAGATGACAAATGACACAAATTATGTCATTTAACAGTAGTTTATTGAAATCTAAAAGCAGTTTCTGCAGTTTTTTTAATCATTAAATTCAGTTGCCAATTGTCTAAGATGTGTTAAGTTTTTACATATTGATACTAGTCTCAAGGTTTTAGAGAATGACATGGGACAAAGTTTATTCCTGTCCCCATCCTTGCCGTGTCCCTATGGGTTCTGTCCCCATCCCTGCAGGTACCCACCCCCATATCATTCTCTAGGCAACAAAAATGATAAAAGGGATGGGACGACTTCCCTATGAGGAAAGGCTAAAGTGGCTAGGGCTTCTCAGCCTAGAGAAGAGATGGCATAGGGTGATAGAGGTCTATAAACTATTGAATGAAGTAGAACAAGTACAGTGAGAGATTGGAGAAACTGGGCCTCTTCTCCCTTGAAAAGAGGAGACTGAGAGGGGACATGATCGAAACATTCAAAATACTGAAGGGAATAGACTTAGTAGATAAAGACAGACTGTTCACACTTTCCAAGGTAGAGAGAACGAGAGGGCACTCTCTAAAGTTGAAAGGGGACAGATTCCCTACAAACGTAAGGAAGTTCTTCTTCACCCAGAGCTGGAACACTCTTACGGAGTCTGTTGTAGGGGAAAACACCCTCCAGGGTTTCAAGACTAAGCTGGACAAGTTCCTGCTAAACTGGGACATACGCAGGTGAGGCTGGACTCATTTAGAGCACTGGTCTTTGACCTGGGTGCCGTCACTTGAGCGGACTGCTGGGCAGGATGGACCACTGATCTGACCCAGTAGTGGCATTTCTTATGTTCTTATGCTTGTTTGCTCTTTCCAAAAATACTAGGACTAGGGGCATGCGATGAATTACTAATTAGTAGATTTAAAACAAACTGGAGATAATATTTCTTCACTCAATGGAATTCTGGAATTCATTACCGCAGAATGTAGTAAAAGCAGTTAGCTTAGCAGGGTTTAAAAAATATTTGGATAATTTCCTAAAAGAGAAGTCCATAAGCCATTATTAAGATGGCTTCGGGAAATCCACTACTTATTCCTCAGATAAACAGCATAAAATTTGTTTTCTCTTTCGGATCTTGCCAGGTACTTGTGACCTGGGTTGACCACTGTTGGAAACTGTGCTTCATGATACCTTCAGTCTATCCCAGTATGGCAACTCTTATGTTCTTATTGGCTGATAGGAATGTTATTTCTCTTTTTTCCCCCCAACTATATTAACAAAAAGACTGGAATTTTGACTTTCAGCCAGCAGTCTGCCTCATAACGTTTGTTAAAAAAAAGTCATATAAGGGACAGGCAGCTGCAATTGAGGGGTTAGCTTGGGATAGATACTGCTGGTGAATCATTGGGGATTGGTTGTGTTGAGCAGTAGGGAGCCCCATTGTGAACATAAGAATAGACATACTGGGTCATACCAATCATCCATCTATCCCAGTACCCTGTTCCCAACAGTGGCCAATCCATTTCACAAGTGCCTGGCAGAAACCCAAAGAGTAGCAACATTCCATGCTACTGATCCCAGGGAAAACAGTGGTTCCCCCATGTCTGTCTCAATAGCAGACTGTGGACTTTTCCTCCAGGAATTTTTTAAAAACTTTTTTAAAACCTAAATACACTATCCACTGTTACCAGATCCTCTGGCATTGAATTCCAGAGCTTAACTACAGCATTCTTTGAGTGAAAAAAATATTTCCTCCTATTTGATTTCTGGCATGACTGTTGCTTTGTTTGTTCTAAGGAGGTTGCAATTTCAGCACTGGGAAGCTCTGGAGTGCCTGTGGAGCCTAAGGGCAGTCAACTCATCAGTATGAGTGGGCTTCCTGTGCCTCTGAGCCAGAAGTGGACTGACAGGGATCTGGACTCCCAGACAATGGTCATTGTTCCCCCCCAAACTTCCATCCAACAGTCAAAATATTTCTAACTCACTTTAGACAAAAACCTAATGAAGAGATATACAAATCATTAAACCATACTTGCAGTGCAGCTGGGGTATATATTTGGAATGATCTGCATGTTGTTTTGATTTCTAGATGCTATTGAGGCACTAGGGCAACTCTTTTTGAGTTAACTTGGGATACAATTGATGTATGTAGCTTGCATATATGTCACTCCGCATACATTACCTCTCATGGACCTTTTGTCTGACACTATATAGCAGTTCTTATTAATTAAATATAAACATATTTTGTATCCACAAAAATCCAACTTCTTCCCAACAACAAATGCAGATCGTACTAGGATATTTTTCCATGGAAGTCACTATAAAAAAATGTTCTGATTTCTCATGTCATCAAAGCAATAGCAATATAAATCTCTCCACTACAAACAGGTCTGTATGATTACTCCAGCCCCTCTGCTTGGATCATTGTAGTCACCTCCAGCCCTCTCCGCTTCCTCTGAATCTCTCTGGTCCCTGAAACCACCTCTGGTTCTCTTCAATCTCTGTCTATGGCTTACCAAGGGTTAGGCCAAAGGCCTGCATTTCTCCCCTCAAGGGTCATCTAGAGCAGTGTTTTTCAACCGCTGTTCCGCGGCACACTAGTGTGCCGCGAGATGTTGCCTGGTGTGCCGCAGGGCCGCCATCAGGGCAGTACTACCAGTCCTCACCAGGGGCCCGGAGCTGACAGGGGGCCCGAGGCAGGGGCGCCAGTAGCTCGTCAAGGCAAAGTGAGTCGATCACCCAGGACTCACTTTGTCTTGGCGATCTAATCTATCGAGCCGATAAGTCTTCTTCTCCCCGACGTCAATTCTGCAGTCGGAGAGGAAGTTCGGGCCAGCCAATCGCTGCCTGGCTGGGCGGAACTTCCTCTCCGATTGCAGAATTGACGTCAGGGAGAGCATGCGTCGGAGTCGGCTTTGGGGCCTGTTATCCATTGGTGGGTCCTGTTCCCCGATGGCAGCGGCAGTGGCAGTGGCTTGGGGAACGGCAGGGAGAAAGAAAGAAAGGGGGCAGGCAGGGAAACAGAAGGAAAGAAGAGAAACAGAAAAAAAGAAAGGTCAGGGAGAGAGGAAGAAAAAGTTGGGGGAGGGAATGAGGTGTGGAGGAGAGAAAGCATACAGGCTGATAGAAGGGAAGAAAGATTGGATGCACAGTCAGAAGAAGAAAGTGCAACCAGAAATCACCAGACAAGGTAGGAAAAATGATTTTATTTTAAATTTAGCAAAGTGGAGGCAGTATTACCACAGTTTTCAAAGAAATTTGCCCAAATAACTTAATAGTTAACTGGGTAAATTCCCAGAGATGAAAACTTCCCTTCACTTACTATGCACAGTTCTGAATTTATATCTGCTGTCTATATTTTACAATATGGTCACCTTTTACTAAACCGCAATAGTGGTTTTTAGCGCAAGGAGCCTATGAGCGTCAAGAGCAGCGCTGGGCATTCAGCGCAGCTCCCTGCGCTAAAAACTGCTATTGTGGTTTAATAAAAAGGATGGAGGGTATATTTGTCTATTTTTGTATGCTATAAAAACCAAATACAGAGAGAGACTGAGAGCTGTTGACGAAGAGCTACGTGTGTGTCTTTCTTCGATTCCAGCCAGAATATCAGCTTTGTGTTCAGCCAAACAGGCCCAGGTTTCGCACTGAATAAAGTATTTTATAATTTTTCACTATTCTGTTTACTTAATATTTCATAATAAAGTAATTATAAAATACTTTCTTTGTGTTTATTTGATTCCTATTCAAGAGAATTACTTTATATATAGTCAATATAGGCACAGAGTTAAATTTTTTAACATTTTCTAATGGTGGTGTGCCTCGTGATTTTTTTCATGAAACAAGTGTGCCTTTGCCCAAAAAAGGTTGAAAAACACTGATCTAGAGAAGCCAAAACTCTAAGAAAGCTCAGAGATTAATTTCAAAGAAAAGACCACAATCAGGATGAGAAAATTACTAGAACATAATTATATTTGTTGTCATGACTACGGTAGTCTGTTTTCAAACGATTATGAATGTCTACTTGTAACCCGTTATGAGCTTCTGGGAGAACAGGATAGAAATAAAAATAAATAACATAACATAACATAAAATAACAACTCACTTGTATACCACAAATACCATTAAGTTCAATGCGGTTCACAGAGATTAGCAATACAAATGAATAAACATCCAATGTCTAACTTCCAAAAAATTCTATAAAAAGATGTGTCTTTAAAGCACGTCGAAATTGTTGATACGAATTTGAAAGTTTAAATATGTGAGTCAGATAACTAATCCATGAAGCTGCCTGAAAGGACAGCAATTGTTTCTAGAATTTCTTATATTTGCATCCTTTTGCAGAAGGAAACGAGAATAGTGAATGAGATTTTCTAGAATGTTTAGAATTTGTAATGATGAAAGATTCCATAAGATACTCTGGGATTAGACCTGTTAATGTCTTAAAACAAATACAGCCGAACTTAAATTCAACCGGAAGCCAATGCAATCGACGATAGGAATCGGTGGCATGATCATACTTCTTTAAATCAAAAATCAGTCTAACTGCTGCATTCTGAATTATGCACAGTCTGAACATTTTTTTGAGCTCCAGCAAGATGAACGATGTTATAATAATCCAGCTGACTAAGGACCAATGATTGAACTAAAAGTCGAAAGGAGTTAATATCAAAATATGCTCTATGCTTCCATAGAGTATAGAAACCCTTTCGAACCAATCAGTCAACCTGATTGTTCATGGTAAGGGTTTTGTCTAGAATTACACCAAGTATCTTTATGGTTGGCTGGATGCTATAGACTTTATCATTTAAAGCACTAGATGTAACATCTTCATTTAAATTTGCTGATGCAAATTTTTTTTTGTTTTTTTCTGTGTTAATTTTCAATTTGAAGTCTGCCATCCAAAATTCAATTGTCTGAAGAATCTCCACAACAGTTTGATTAATTTGAGAGAAAGAAGTATGTATAGGAATTAAAACAGTGATGTTGTCTGCATAGCTAAATAATTTAATTTAATTTAATTTTGTAATGAGATAATCTATTGCCTAAAGAGGCCAAATAAATGTTAAAAAGCAGTGGAGACAAAGGAGACCCCTGGGGTACTCCACAAGGATTACTCCAACTTTTTGAAAACTCATTGTTAAGCTTTACTTGGTAAGTTCTAAATTTGAGAAAACCTTTAAACCATTTCAAAACTTGGCCATGTATGCCTATAGCATCCAGACATTCCAATAATTTATCTTGATCGACTAGGTCGAATGCACTGCTTAGGTCCAGCTGTAAGATCAGGGCACTAATACCCTTATTAAAAAGATTACATAAATTATCCATCAGTGATGCCAAAACTGTCTCTGTACTATATAATGGTCTAAATACATGCAAATGTTCCAAATAATTCAACAATTGGTTATTTACTAAACCTTCCATAATTTCATGAATAATGGAATTGACGAGATAGGCCTATAATTAGCCACCAAGGATACAGATCCCTTAGGGTTCTTGGGAATTGGAGTAACAATAATATGACCTCCAGATGGAGGGAAAGTGCCATTATCGAGCAAATAAATTATCCAAATAAACAGGTTGAAACTTTAAAGGTGCTAGTTTAATCACTGCCGGGGGGCACAGGTCTAATGAACAATATGATTTCACATATTTACTATAAAATTTCCTAAAATCATCCCATTCTGGATTGGCAAAAGTACCCCCACTCTAGATTGACATAACAAATGTCAGTTGGCGAAGACAAGGGGCTCTGTTTCTTACTTACAACCAGTGAGCAAGATGATCGTAAATTGTCAATTTTTTTTACTGAAGTGACTTGCTAACTCTACAGAATTAGGAGGAGTTACTTGAGCTGATCGTGAGAGAGAATTTATTTCAAAAATGTTGGTAACAATTTTAAATAGTTCTTTAGTGTTAGTACCTGTTATACTCTTGGTCTTCTACATCAGGCTCAAAGCTACTTCATAATTTATCAATTGTTCAAGTCCATAAAGTTTTCACAAGGACACAAAAATAGTCTTTCAACCAGCAGTTCTCTCCTTATGCAAACAAATGCAAATCAGCATATAAATCAGTCCATCTCCATTGGCATATGAAAGAACCAGTTGTCTCTCAGGCTCAGGGAATCAATTCAAGTCAAACTAGCAGGATGGATTATTTTGCTACCTCCCACATAGCCTTCCCTGACTAGCTACTTCCACCGACTGGCAGAACATTGAACCCCTCACCCTGATGATAAAAGGACCTATTCAAACCTATTATCAGACCCAGGTTGTCTTAGTGTGCAACTTCTTTTCTCTTCCAGGTTTGTTTTGCCGCCCATGATTGGACACACACCCTGTCACAAAGGCAAATTATATTGTTTGTTATTCCAGCAAGTTCAACAATAACAATATAAATCCATCCACTACAAGGCTGTAATCCATACTGGTCCATATGATCACTCCAGCTCCTCTGCTTGGATCACTGTAGTCACCTCCAGCTCTCCAGTATCTCTACTTTCTCTGGATCTTTCCAGTCTTTGGAACCATCTCTGGTTTTCTTCAACCCCTGTCTATGGTTTACTGAGGGTTAGGAGAGCCAAACTATGAAGATTCTGCCAAATGAGAAGTTTATCAAGATAAGTATTCAAAATTCTTAGATTAGAGATTCTTAAGGGAAGGGAATATTTGGTGGAGTGGGTCTGTGAGAGAACAATGATGGTCCCTTTGGCAACCTATGCTTTGTACATATAAGCACTTTGGTTGGTGGGCTGAGCATTTAGCATAAAATTATACTATAAGTTTTTGATAAAATCTTAACATTTTCTATAAATCTTTACTGTTTTGGTTTTTAAAATTGTTATTTTAAATCTGATGTCTCAGTTTTAATATTGCTTAGGTTTTATTCTTACTTGGCTTTTAATTTTGTTCCAGCTGTCTTCTTTACGACCCAATTGCCGCCGCTGTGCGGCGGCACGCTGTGGACTCCACCCCCATTTGCCCGGTACATGATTTATTTAAACAGGACCTTTGCGGCGCACGCCAAAGGAGCGCACTTAAGGAGCAGGTTCTGCTCCTTATTGCGCTCCTTTGTGCGCGACCATTACTGAATAATGTTCAACGCTGCCTTATAACGAAATATAATGGTATCCATTTTTTGGTGAGTAAAAAGATCTTACATTTGCTAATTACATTGGTGATTTATCTTCTCATTATCACTAGAAACATTTCAGCCATTCCTTATCCAAAACTTGCACTAGTTTTATCTCATAACTCTTGGTTAGTTGCCTCGTCTGTTCACGACTTTGACATAACTTATAACATGGAGCTATCTACCGTAAATATTCCAGTAATTTGTGGTCATCGACCACCAAAATCACTGCACAAACTCAATAACTTACCTATTAGGGACTGTACCAATAACATTACAATTGATCATCATGCATTCTCATCCAAGACCCCCACATGCACTAATCTTAATAAATCTTCTCTTAAAATAGGTTTAATTAATACTCGATCCATAAAAACTAAATATCATCTTATCAAAGATCTCATTAGTCATTATTCCTTTGACGTATTATGTGTGGTAGAAACATGGCTTATGGATGGTGAAGAGGCTTATCTTTCATATGCCTGCCCCTCGGGCTACTCATATTTTTTTAACCATCGCTCTTATAAACGCGGAGGAGGACTGGCAGTATTTTTACGAAACTCATTAGTATTGCATAATACCAACCTTTCTACCAACTCTATTATCGAGACGTTACAATTTTTCTTAAGTGCTAATCCCAAATTAGATATACTACTAGTTTATGTACCTCCACCAATCAACAGCAATACCCTTCAATTATTAGAATCTTTGCTCTTTGATTTTGGTTCATCTTCTATTAACCCCCTAATTTTAGGAGATTTTAACATACATTTCGATGACCTAAACAACAACTACACCAAAGATATCTCTTCTATTTTGACTCAAATCGACTTTTGTACAACGCTTTCTCAACCCACTCATCAAGCAGGACATACTATTGACATGGTCTTCGTACCAGTGACATCTAAAAAACATTTTTCAGTCAGTTCTTTTATACCTGTCCCATGGTCAGACCATTTCTTAATTCCATTAACCTATTTCTCTCCTACAGTCAAAAATGAGACTGTTAGTAAAATTATCAAATTTAGAGATTTTAAAACATTATCCGTTAATCAACTAGTCGAAAACTTCCATTTTACACCTTCTCACAATACACCAATCACACTAGATGATTATTTAATATTATGGGACGAGAATATTCAATCTTTCCTTGACAAAGTAGCTCCACTTCATACTAAATACATTTCAGCCAGAAAATGCTCGAATCCCTGGTTTACTGCTGAACTTTTATTAATTAAAAAACAACTGAGATCCCTTGAACGCTGTTGGAGAAAAAACAAAACTTTTTCCACTTTAGAAAAATTTAAAATTCACTCCAATCTTTACAAAGAAAAAATAAATCAAGCAAAAAAGAAATATTACTCTGATCAAATTTTAAAAACTAGAAATGTCTCAACTCTATTTAAAATTCTAAAAACAATTACCCCATCTTCAAAGAAATTAGACCTCTCTTCAAGCCAGTTACCAACTGCACAGGAACTTGCAACCTATTTTGCAGATAAAATTAAAAATATTAGAGAACAATTTGAAGATACTAATGAGCTTATCCCTGATCCATTTGATATAGCAAATTCATCAGGGCTTTCAGCAAAATGCTCTCAATTTCATCTCCCTTCTCTGGAAGAATTAAAGGCTCTTATCAAAACAATTAACTGTAAAGGTACAAGAAACGAATCTATTCCGCCTTTTATCCTTAAAAAACATTTTGACTTCTTTGGACCTCTAATTCTTTTCCTGATTAACGAAAGTCTACAACACAGTACAATGCCAACGGCCTGGAAAACTTCTACTATTCATCCTATTGTTAAAGATCAAAAAATAGGCAGTTCAGAGAAATCAAATTATAGGCCAATTGCCAATATCCCATTTCTTGCAAAGATAACAGAGAAAATTGTTTTTAATCAAATATCGAACTTTATAGAACAAACAAATACACTTCATCCTAATCAAACCGGTTTTCGGCAATACCATTCCACCGAACATTCCCTAATAGGTATGACATCATCTATACTATATCACCTTGATCATCATTCTTCTGTACTTCTGATTTCTCTAGATCTTTCAGCAGCATTCGACACAGTTGATCATAATCTTTTACTAAACAGATTACAATCTATTGGTATTTCTGAGCAAGTTCTTCTTTGGTTTAGGTCCTACTTTGATAATCGAACCTCTATAGTCTCTTTTAATGATTCTGTTTCTTTGAGTTCTTCTAGCACCTATGGCATACCTCAAGGTTCTATTCTATCTCCTCTGCTGTTTAATATTTTCC
The DNA here is from genome assembly GCF_902459505.1 of Geotrypetes seraphini. Lineage (NCBI taxonomy): Eukaryota > Metazoa > Chordata > Amphibia > Gymnophiona > Dermophiidae > Geotrypetes > Geotrypetes seraphini. The sequence goes on from NC_047089.1 coordinate 122,932,557, forward strand.
TTTCTCCCCTTATGACTCTTTGTCAATCTATTGGTTTCTCAGTATTCGCTTATGCGGATGACGTACAACTCTTACATCCCCTTGACCCTCACAATGCATCAGAAATTGACATTATTAATGAAAAACTTAAAAAGATTCACCTATGGTTGGACCAAAACAGATTATCCTTAAACATTAATAAAACCAACATTTTACTCTTTCCTTGGAAAGAAAATCACAAAATATCAGTTTCTATTGAAATACAAGGAGTTAAGCTCAAACAAGTAAATAAAATCCGGATACTAGGTATCATTTTAGACGAAAATCTTACTTATCATGACCACGTTAGTTATGTGGTCAAGAATACTTTCTATAGATTACGTCAAATCCGCTCCATTTCAAAATTTCTCTGTCCCAAATCTTTAAATATCCTAATTCATTCATTAATAATCTCAAAAATCGACTATTGCAATGCTTTATTTAAAGGAATGGCCCAAAAAGAAATCAGAAGATTACAAATTATCCAAAACACCTCTATCAAATTAATCACGGGGGCAAAAAAGTTTGATCATGTCACCCCGTTACTTCTAAAAGCACATTGGTTACCTGTGGCACATCGCATTCTCTATAAACTATCTTTACTCACCTTTAAATCATTGCTATATAAAACCCCTTCATTTATTCATAAAGTTTTAATCCCATATTCCTCTCAAAAAACCTTAAGATCAAACGAACAACTTCTATTGGTTATTCCTACCCTTAAAATGATCAATACACAAAGGCAATTCATTTTTACAGTTACAGCACCACAAACGTGGAACTCCCTCCCGCTATACTTACGACAGGAGAAAAACCTTGATAAATTTAAAAGCCAACTCAAGAGCTTTCTTTTTAAAGACGCTTTCAATGTTTAATTGAAAAGCCAATTGCTCTTTATAGTAGTAATCCATACTACTCAATTGTGTATTCTACTCCCAATAAACTAATTTGGTTACCCTTACCCTTTGTATATTACCCTTAATTGTTCTTGCTTTTCTATCAGACAATGTAGTTCTTTCCCCTCCATCCTAATGTTTCATGTTGTATTTTGTCTATGTTTAAAGATTTTATCTTTTTACTCAATTTTGTTCTTGTTTACCCAATATTAATATTTTATGTACATCGCTTAGTAATTATTGATAGGCGATTGATCAAATAATGAATAAAACTTGAAAACTTGAAACTTGAAACTTGAATTAGTGCAGTATAATATTACTGAGGGTATTAATATCACGGAATGTGGTGAGCCCAGCTGGATGTGGTTTAGCTGAGCTCCTGTCCTCTGGGCCTTATCTATCCTAGCTCTGAAATCTGCCTGAAAATTGATCTGAAACTGATCTTCTAGAGGCTGTTTATTACATTATACAGAATTTAATCAAAATCTGTGATGAGTTCAAAGCGATTGCCACGAGAGAGAGAAAAGACCCAGGTACAAGCTGTTAATATGGCTGATTCTGACAGTTTAATGGCTGGCTCTGTAGAGGAGATTACAACTGCAGTGGTGCAGGCTTTGGAGCCTCGTTTTATAGCAGCAATAAAAGCGGAGCCTAGATTCACTCAGCTATCTGACCAGATTTCTGGGATAGAGTCTCTATTGTCAGATCTTTCTTGTCACACTGGAAAGTTGGAGGTCCATGTGGCAGAAGTTGAAAATACAACACAGGTGACTGTAGAATCAATGGCAACTCCTGTGGGAGCAGCTTCACTTGCAGGAAGCTAAAATTGAAGATTAATGTCTGCTTTGTAGGTCTCCCTGAGACTATTTTAGATTCTTATCTATTGGTACAACTGGAGAAATGTCTACATGAGAAACTCCCACTACCATCTGGAATTGAGCCCCTTTGCCTGGAAAGAGCATACCGGTTTGGCCACAAGTTTGATGTACAACAACAATGTCCTCGAGTAGTAATAGCAAAAATTCACAATTATGTCCACAAAATGGCCCTATTTCAACAGTACCGACAACATCGGGACTCACTTACCTTTGAGGGAGTTAAGATACGTTTGTTCCAGAGGAAGTGACGTCATCCTATTGAATGGCTGCTTAGAACAGGAACATAAGAACATAAGAAATGCCTTCACCGGATCAGACCGAGGTCCATCAAGTCCGGCGATCCGCTCACGGGGCGGCCCATTTAGGTTCTCTATTATGAAAACCTGGCATTACCGTATTTGCAAGAAGGTGTATATCCAACTTGTGCTTAAAACCCCGAAGAGTAGTCTCCGCCACAACACCCTCAGGAAGAGAATTCCAAGCGCCCACCACTCGTTGTGAGAAACAGAACTTCCTGGCATTCGTCCTGAACCTGCTGCCACCCAGTTTCAGGCTATGACCTCTTGTCCGTGTCACATCTGAAAATCTTAGTAATGCTGCTTCTTGGTCTATTTCATCAAATCCTTTTAATATTTTAAAAGTCTCTATCAAATCGCCTCTCAGTCTTCTCCTCTCGAGTGTGAACAGTCCCAGTTTCCTTAGACGTTCTTCATAGCTCAAATTTTTCATTCCTTTGACTAGTTTCGTGGTTCGCCTTTGCACCTTCTCCAACAGAGTTATGTCCTTCTTAAGATAAGGAGACCAGTGTTGGACACAGTACTCCAAGTGTGGTCTGACCATTGTTCTATAAAGCGGCATTATGACTTCTTCCGATCTACTCGTGATCCCGTTCCTAATTATGCCCAACATCCTGTTTGCTCTCTTCGCTGCCGCCGCTCCTTTGGGGCTTTTGTGAATGGTAGTGAATTAAGCTTCCATAGTGTGATTCAACCCTGCAAATTGGGGAGCTCAGTGCTTCTACAACTATGGCGACCCGAAAACGGCTCGACAAATATAAATATTTTGGTGAGGCTGATGAAAAAGTGAGTTCTGAGGTGCCCGGACGGATGGTAGACAAACAAAAGATGGTGGCAGGGCAGTCGGCCAAGTCAGAATCGGAGGATGAAGGTATTACGGACCAAATTGAGGAAGATAGAGAGGTGCTTAAGAAATCCATGAACATATGGTTTCAAGAGCTGAAAGCAGAGATGGTTGGGGTTTGGGTCGATGTGAAAGTGGTGTTAGCAGAGCTCTGATCGGAAGCCAGTGATCTGGGATCACGGGTATCGACCTCGGAAGACCACATGGCAACACTTTCCACCTCAGTGTCGGGTATTAAGGACACCACCGAGCACCTTTCCACTAGAGAGTTGCGCGGGGACAGAAATCCCACCCGTCCCCACCCGTCCCCGCCAAAGTCCCACACGTCCCCACCCGTCCCCGTGAGGACTCCCACCCGTCCCCACCCGTCCCCGCGAGGAATCCCTCCGTCCCCCACCCGTCCCCGCGAGGAATCCCCTCCGTCCCCGCCCGTCCCCGCGAGGAATCCCCTACGTCCCCGCCCGTCCCTATAAACTACAGAAATAGTTATTTCATTTAATTATGCTACTGAATTAAAGGCTCTGGTAGAAACCCATTTAAAAATAAGCAAAAAGACTTTATTAATTTGGAAATATTAATTGGGAAGAATACATACTTTGTAAACGGGTTTCTACCAGAGCCTCTAATGTTTATAAATTTTTATCAACACAACTAATATACTACTTTATCCTTAAGCAAAAAAAAAAAAAAATAATAATTTTTTTCCTACCTTTATTGCCTGGTTTCTGCTTTCTTCATGTTCTCATTCAATTCCTTCCATCCACTGCCTCTCTTCTCTCTGTGTCTTCCATTTGCTCTGTTACTGTGCCTCTCCCTTTCTCCCCCCTCCCAAATTGGTCTGGCACCCATCTTTTTCCCTTCGCTCCCCCCATAGTCTGGCACCTCTGTCTTCTTCTCTGCCAGCGTCTTCTTCCCATTCCCTCTTCCCCATTTCCTTTCAGTGTCCTGCTCCCCCACCATCTTTCCCATGTCCTGTCAGGCAGCATCCTTCTCCCCTCTCTGCCTTCCCCATGTCCTTTCAGTGGCATTCTCCACCCCTTTGTCTTCCCCAGTGCTTTCAGGGTCCTTCCCCCCCCTTCCTCCCGTTTACCCCATGTCCTTTCAGCGTTCTTTTCCACCCCTTTGTCTTCCCCAGTACTTTCAGCGGCCTTCTCCCCCCTTAAGCGTCTTTTCTTCTCCACTCCACCTTTCCTCCCTCCCTGCCTCCACCTTTGTGGCGCTTTTGCACCCGACCGACAACAGAACAGGCCCGGTCGGACAAATCTCCCTGTCCTGTAGCCGCGAATCTAAATTACCTTCTTACAGCAGCTGGAGTAGTGAAGCTGCTGTAAGAGGTAATTTAGATTCGCGGCTACAGGGCAGGGAGATTTGTCTGCCGGGCCTGTTGTCGGTCGATCGGGGGACCTGACCGGCTGTGCACATTCTCCGGGGCGGACCGCCCCCTCCCCCCTCTTTCGTACGCCATTGCCTTCTTCCTACCTGCCCTGCCGCACACAGTCGACCGGAAGTCTTCCTGATGTCAGCGCTGACGTTGGAGGAAGGGAGGGCTTTGCTTAAGCCCTCCCTCCGACGTCAGCGCTGACATCGGGAAGATTTCCGTTCGGATGTGTGCTGCGACAGGGCAGGTAAGGAGAAGGAGACTACCCTCGCGGCTCGACCAACCCCGCTGCGATCCAACCCCGCAGGAACCCCGCGACCCTCGGAGGCGTCCCCACGGGATCCCCGCGACCCTAGGGGGCGTCCCCACGGGATCCCCGTGACCCAAAGGGGGAACCCGCGGGATCCCCGCGGGTCCCGCGGGATTCCCGTCATCCCCGTTCCCGTGCAGCTCTCTACTTTCCACTGAGCTTTAGGATCTTCAGAACCAGGTAGAGGATCTGGAAAATCAATCCCAGCGCTGTAACTTGCGCTTCAAGGGAATCCTTGAAATAGAGGCTTACTGGGACTGTAAAGTGGTGGTGTGGGAGTTTTGTGAGCACTTATTGCGGGCAGATGGAGCTGAAGTGCCGGATTCTGTAATCCTCCTGTGGGCACATCGCACCTGGGACCAGCTCGTGGACAGGGTACCCGAGATATTATCGCCTGTTTTGGGGATTTCTCTCTGAAAGAGTGCATTTTGTTGGCAGGACGGTGGCAGGCAACTTTCTGGAAGGATCTGGGAGTTTTCCAGAAGGATCTGGAAGGATCTGGGAGTTTTCCAGGATCTGGTTTGGTCTACCCTACAGAAATGCAGAACATTTAAAGAAGTCACTCAAGCATTGCGAGCTGGTGGTCATAATTATCACTGATTCTTTTCTTTTTGAATATGGCTGACTATCAACGGCAACTCTAAATGCGTGAGCAAAGTAGCGGAGGCCTGGGTGGTGATGCGGGAAATGGGATGCATGAGTGCCCCAGAGGGCTCTCAGGCTCCAGTGGTGGCGTCCACATCTAAGCAAAGTGGGACCTAGAACACAGCACTGCACTCCAGCAAAAAAACTAACAAAGCTGTTACTTGAAGACTCACATTTGCTGCATTGATGGTTTTGTTGCTTTAAACAAAGCGAGGGTTGCTGTCATTTGATTGCATAATTTTACTTGCTTCTATACCTAGTGTTTGGTGTATGTCTGAGTAACCTTAATGAGTGAGTGAGATGGAGAAAGCAAGTTGGGGCTACAGTAGTCTCTCTGAGTTATAGGGTTACTCGGGAAGGGGTATATTTTGGGGTGGTTCTTGTTCACTGGTTAAAGTACTGTTCTTTGGTGGGGTTGAGATGGGGGTGCTATGGGGGTAGGGCGACTGATGGGAGGAATTTTGCATGAGAGGGATTATTCTGGGAGTTTGGAAGTTATTTCGTTGTGTGATGATTGCCTTTTGGGGACGACTGCACTTTCTACATGCTGGCTGATCCTGGCAAACAGAGTTTGGCGCAGCACCATGGGGGTGGAAGGGGGTGGGGTCTGGGGGGAGCTTTTCGGGGAGTGGGGTGGGGGGAGGTGTTGGTAAGCTTCTTACTATAGGTTCATGGAATGTTAATGGGCTCAATAATCCTGGGTAAGTGAAGGATTGTGTACCGTGAACTGGTGAAAATGAAATGGGATGTGTGTTTACTTCAGGAGACTGTGACAAATCTAGCTCTCTTCCTAGCTTTGACACAGGATTAGGGAAGAGGATCAGTAAACCCCGATGCAGGAGAGCTGACCAGGTTGGCCCTGCGGATTATGAAAGCGCTGACTTCCCTTAGTCTAACCCTGATGAGTCAGACAGTAACTGCCAAGTTGCTATTAGGGCTCAAAGGAACCCAGGAGTTAAGAAACTACAGCTCCCAGAAGGCCAGACACAGAACAGGAAGTGGTCACAGAGGCAGGCTCAGTTGCAGAGAGATTTTTCTCCCTTCCCCCTCTTGAGAACACGGCGGGGCGAGTTGAAGGAGGTTAAAGCAGAGCAGCTGAGACACAGAGGGGAGGAGGAGCCGAGGCGGCTTCAGTGTGAGCTCGAGAGGGAGCACACTCCTCCTCAACTGAAGCCTGGGGAACTGAACCACGATTGGGACATGTCAGATGTGTTGGAGACTGAAGCTGAGAGACAACTACAAAACTGTGAACCAATGGACATTGGAGTATCAAGTCTGCCTAGTGAGGGTTTGGAGGCAATGGACACCAACTGAGCAAAGGTTGGAAGTGTTTGACTATTTTTTTGTTTCTTACCTTTTTTTGTGCTTAATAGTTTTGAGTCTAAAGTTGCTTGTATGCTGAACTCTGTGGGCTTATCAAAGCTAGTCTCATGAGCACTGCAATACCTGAACTGTGACATTAGACTGTATAACATTGCAAACTAGGGAGCCTTTGTGTTTTCCCTCTCAGCCCAGCTGGAGGCTAATTAGGGGAAGATAAGATTCTGACAGAACGGCAAACACAGTGGAGCTCCTTTTAGGAAGAGTTTCCTATCTGCAAGCACTCCGTAGCAGAGCTACAACGTTAGCAGTTTTTTTTCTGATTTTTGGTAAAACTTTATTTTTCCTTACTGCAGGAGTGTAGTTTGTTTCTCTCTTCTGCTCTTTCATGGTGAGGGAATTTTTGGTGTAGCTTTCCTAAACACAGAAGGCTGATGAAGAGGACTGTGATATAAAGACTAGAGTCCAGCCGAAAGTGTTTAGTTTGATTTGGTATTTTGGAATTAGAGCCAGGCTGGTGTGTGTAAAGCCAGGGAGGCCAGGTTGGCCTGAAGCTCTATGTTTGAAGTATTCTACAACTTGTATTGAAAATACTACAATTTGCTATCAATACCTGGACAAAGTAACCAGAAATATAAAAATAAAATACATCTTTATTTTTCCTGACATTCTTGGAGGTGTGTGACTTTCTTGTTCCCTTACCTGATTCCTCTGAGAACATTGATCCTATTGTTTTTACCTTAGGCGGTTGCCTAAGAAGGCCTAAAGGATTCCTGGTTAAAGGGTACATGCTGGGAGCAGTCAAGGTCACTTGGAACACAGCTCGCTGCAATGATCAGGAGCTCGTGGGAGGTGACAAAACACACTTGAGGCCACGTGATGTGGCTGTCTTGCATTCACCCTATTTTGATCAGGTATGGTCTCACCCAGGGCAGCACCCTGTAAAAAAGTGGGTGGGCTTGCCATACTTGTAGATAGTTGTGAACCAAGTGTATCGGGATTCTGCTGGCCATTGTTTGGCTCTTCTGGCTTGTTTACAAGGCCATACAATCACTATTATCAACCTTTATGGCCCTTATGTAGGTCATGCTGAGTTCTATGACTCTATCAAAGCGGATTTATTGGGGTTTGTCGGGGGTGCCATTTGTCTGGGGGGTGATTTCAATGTAACTCCTGATGTACACCTTGATCATTCCTCTGGGGGGGGGTGTCGAGATCACCTTCTAAGGTTCATCGTAGGGCTTTACTATCTTTGCTGAACTCTTTGGGCCTGGTGGACTGCTGGAGGCTTTCGCATCTCACACAATGCTCTTACACTCATTATTCGCATGCATATCAATTGTATGCTCACTTTGGGATCATCGTAATATGTGGGGAGGACTGAAGCAGGCAGAAATTGGCCAAATCCAGATATCGAATCATGCTCCAGTCTGGATAGCTTGTGCGGGCTATTGGGATGGAAGGGGGACACCATTTTTGGTGGCTCAATGAGTCATTATTAAAAGATCCTAAAGTAGTACAGGACATGGGTATTGCTGTGGACCAGTATCTTCAGCATAATGATAATGACACGGTTAGTGATTCTATTTTGTGGTGTGCTCTGAAGGTGGTGGTCCGGGAAGTCTTTATTAAATGGGGAGCTCGTCACAAGTGCTTGCAAGCACAGTGATCTTTGTACCTCCACGAGCAATTATTATGTCTTGGGAGGTTACATCAGAGACACCGGGATCCTCTAGTGTATGAACAGCTTCTGAAAGTGCGAGATGAGATTTCCATTTTACAGATGGAAGAATTTGAGTTTTTACGGTCGAGACTTCGGCAAACTATCTATGAGCATAATAATAAGTCAGGTTCGTGGTTAGCACGATTCATTAAACTGAGGCAAGCTAGGGCGGCCATCACGCGTATTCGTGATTCCAAGGGCATGGAACATTGTACTGATAATGCCATCAGGAAAGTTTTTATTTCTTATACTAAACTTTATAGTGTGAAGGATAAGAGGGGCGCCGATTCTATACCAGGCTATTTGAGTAAGGTAACCCTTCCTAGGCTGTTGGCGTCTGATAGTGAGCTTCTTAATGAACCCGTTGAGTTGGGGGAGGTATTGGGAGTTATTGCATGATTGAAGATGGGGAAATCACCTGGACTAGATGGGTATATGAATCAATTCTATAAACAGTTTTGCAATGTCCTGGCTCCTTTGCTGGTTAGGGGTGCGAATTGGGTGCGAGGGGGTACTTCCTTGCCTTCCTCCATGGGTGAAGCATGACTATCTGTCTTGCTCAAACCAGGGAGGAACCCTTTAGGGTGTGGAGTGTATCACCCCATACCGCTTTTGAACACTGATGCAAAAATTTTGACGAAGGTCTTGGCTCTTCGTTTAGGTAAGATCCTGCCTACGTTAGTCCATATGGATCAATCTGGCTTTATTCAACATCGTCAGGTTAGTGATAATATTAGGAAGATGCTACACTTGTTGTGAGCAGCTACACAGACATCTGATTAAATAGCCCTTTTGACTGTTGATGCCAAAAAGGCTTTTGATCAGGTAGCTTGGGAGTTTTTATGGCAGGTGATGGCACGAAGGGTTTAGAATCTCATTTCTTAGCTTGGGTGCAGGTGTTTTATAGGACTCCGAGGGTGACTATTTGAATTAATGTGGGTTACACAGAATTTTTTTCCATTGTTCGTGGAATTACATTACATTACATTACATTACATTAGGGATTTCTATTCCGCCATTACCTTGCGGTTCAAGGCGGATTACAAAAGGTTAATTTAAAAAAGCAGAGTTACAATGATTAGCTAGAGAGGTAAGTTGTAGATCTTATAAACATTTAACGTGTTGTTGTGGGTGAGGTGGTTTGTAAAAGAATTAATAGGTGGTCACAGTGGAGGTTCTTTTGTTATTATTAGTGCGGTAATGGGTAGATCTAATGTCAGTTTTAGAGTTACTAAGAGGTCGTGATGTTATTGCTGCTTCAGGAATTTCTTGAAAAGTATGGTTTTTATTTCTTTTCTGAACGTCCTATAGTCTGGGGTGGTCATCAGAAGGTTGGAGATCTGGTTGTCCAGTCTTGCGGCTCGAGTGGCTAGGAGGCCGTCGTGTAGTTTTGTTCTTTTGACTTCCTTGATTGGGGGGGGGGTATGAATGGGGAGTGCGTTTTTCTGTGTCTGGTAGTGGGTGCTTGGATGAGGCGATTGTTCAAGTATGATGGGCTGTCTCCGTGTAGGGTTTTAAATAATATGCAGTAGAATTTGAATTGGATTCTTTCTTGGATTGGAAGCCAATGTGAGTTGATGAAGGCTTCAGTGATGTGATCATGTTTTCTCAATGAATAGATGAGTCTCAAAGCTGTATTTTGGATTGTTTGGAGTTGTCTAATCGTCGTTGCAGGGCAAGGAAGGAAGAGGATGTTGCAGTAGTCCAATATACCTAGTATTAGGGATTGCACTATAAGTTGGAATTGTGTTCTTTCAAAGAATTTTCGGACTTGTCTCAGATTTCTCATGATTGCGAATGATTTCTGGATTGTTTTATTTATTTGCGGTTGCATAGTGCCGCGTCTGTCTATGGTCATGCCAAGTAGTTTTATGGTGGTTTGGATGGGGTATTTGATTGCGTTTATATCTAGGTTGATTGTGGTTTGGACCTTGTCATTTTCGAGAAGGATGAATTTGGTTTTGTCTTGGTTGAGTTTGAGTTTGTGGTTTTTCATCCAGGTTGTGACTGTTTCAAGTGTTTGGTGAAGTTTGTCTGTCATGGTAGGTTTAGAATGATTGTATGGGATGAGGATGGAATGCGATAGGGCTGCCCCTTGTTCCCCCTTTTATTTGCCCTTTCAATGGAGCCTCTTGCTATTTGTATACGAGAGCATTTGGAACTGCGGGGGGTTAGGGTTGGTGACCTGGAACATCGTATAGCCTTGTTTGCAGATGATGTTTTGTTGTATTTGAGGGACCTGGAGGTCTCCCTGCCTATTCTCATTGAGCTTTTTTCTAAGTTAGGGGGGGTGTCGGGGTTCACTGTGAACATGGATAAATCTGAAGTGTTGGGAGTCACTTTGGATGAAGAGGATATTCATCAGTTATCTGCCCGGTTTCCCTTCAGGTGGGTCTCAGGGTGATACGGTATTTAGGGATACACTTGCCCACTGATTTATCCCAACTGTATGGTTTAAATTATGCTAAGATTGTTCAGCAGATTCAGGGTGACCTTCAAAGGTGGCATGGGTTATGGCTGTCTTGGTGGGGTAGAATAGCTGTTATAAAAAATGAATGTTTTGCCCCGATTACTTTTTCTGTTCCAAACTTTACTGATTCCTGACCCTTCCTCAGTATTGAAACAATTGCACACCTTGTTTTTCAAGTTTATTTGGCAGGGGAGACCTCCATGTCTTTCTAGACATAGTTTGTGGTTGGCCCGCTTGAGAGGGGGACAAGCGTTGTCCAATTTGTTTTGGTATTTTCGAGCAGTACAGATACAGCTTTTGTTGGATTGGGAGATAGCTGACACTAAAATAGTGGTATGGATGGATCAGCATTTTGTGGGACCTCATCGACTGAAGTTTTGGCTTTGGTCGTCTTCATAAAACCAGTGCTCAAGAGTTTTCTAATTACCGGCCTATAACTAATGTTTCTTTATTATCTAAACTTACTGAAAAAATGGTCTTTAGGCAAGTTACGGACTTTATCAAAAAGACTAACGTATTACAACCAAACCAAACTGGGTTCCGTCAACATCATTCCACTGAACTCTCACTCATAGGTTTGATTACAAAAATTTTATATCATCTTGATCACCATCAATCTGTATTACTCATTTCTTTAGATCTTTCTTTGGCTTTTGACACGATTGATCATAAACTTCTCTTGGAGCATCTCCAAGACATTGGTATCACTGATCAAGTGTTGGATTGGTTTACATCTTTCTTCTCAGAACGCACCTCTATAGTAATCTTTAATTCTGCATCTTCCGAATCTTTTAAAAACAAGCACGGTATACCTCAGGGTTCAATATTATCTCCTTTACTCTTTAATATTTTCAAGGCACCCCTCTTGACCTTAGGTCAGTCTATTGGTTTTACGGTGTTTGCCTACCCTGATGATGTACAGCTTATTCATCCTATAGATCTGCACAATCCTGGTGAGGTAGTTATCGCTAATGAAAAAACTTGAGAAAATTAAACTCTGGTTGGACTCACACATGTTATCCTTAAACATTGAAAAGTCTAAAATCATGACCTTTCCATTCAAATAAGGATTATCCATACAGGCCCCTTTGAAATTTGATTCTTCACCCATCAAATCTGTACCTTCATTAAAACTGTTAGGGATCACTTTAGATAGCAAATTTTCTTATCATCACCATATTAGTATGGTTGTCCAGCGATGTTTTCATCGGCTAAGAATGATTAAATCAATTTCTAAACTTTTGGATACTGCATCTTGTGGAAAACCGGGCCCTGGACTAGGCTGATAGCGCCCCGAGTGGATCACAGGAAAACTGCGCTGGTGTGCTGCTCGATAAGGAGACAGTTCCCACAGGCAAAATATCAGATAAAACAGTCAAGAGGAAACCAGGTAATTAGTCAAATCCTATCCAGGGTTCTTTATTCCACCAAAACAAAATCAGAATGGCAAACAAGAAACAAAAAGGAAAAACTCAAAGTAAAAATCCTGGTCAGCAAATCAGGATATACAGAGTCCCTGTGCTATAGCAAGTGCAGCACAGCTTTCTAAAGCTAGGCCTCACCTGGGCCTAGGCTTTACTCTGGAGAGAGTTAATCTCACCTAGCACGGTGTAATAACTTTCACTGCATTATTTCCACCAAACACACAAATTCAAAATAGGAAAAGTTCAGGAGGCCCTCAACTCTCTGCTCTTGAGCTGGGGCAGGAGAACTGCCAAGTTTGTCTTCAAACAAATATCATATAGTCAAATATTCCCACCTGAGGTCTTGACACACTTCTCCCACTTAGAACAGTCCCTTTTAATTACTTCATTCAAAACAAGAATCATAATCTCACAAGGCAAAAACAAAACTGTAAGAGTTCCAGCAACAGCCCTTATAGAACACAAGAAGGTGCCCTGCCTCCACCTGGGCCTTGAGTTGGGCCTCAGCAGTGCTGTGAGTCTATAGCAAAAAGAAGAGAGAAAAAAACCCAACTTTCATACCAGGCCACAGGCTATAACACAAGTCCTATTAATTTTTCATACAAAAATCCAAAACAACATTCAAAACAGTTCAGTTCTGAGCAGTAGTTAGCTATGAAAATTTCACACAAACAAACACAGTTTTAGAGTTCAGTGGGCCTTACAGGCAACTCCTATTTCCATAGCTTCAGGGTCTGGAAATATCTGTTCAAAAATGTCCATTTCTTCCTCTTGAGGCCTGGCCTCAGCTCCCTGGTCTGGAGCTAAATTATCCACTTCCATAGGCTTCAAGCTATCCACTTGCTCTGGTCTGGCTGGCTGCTGAACCCAGGAAAGAGAGGACCTTTTCCCTTCCTTGGCCTCTCTGTTTCTGAAGGGAAAGCAACTGAGGCTCTCTTGGACTCCTCCTGTGGATGTTGTGGTAACTACAGGGTTTTCTTACAGGAGTATCCTGTATAAACCTAATATTCACAGGCTTAGGAGCAAATCTAGCAGAGCTGGGCAGAGTTACAATGTCCTCAGCTTCTGAATAATCCTCAGCAAATTCCTCCCTAGTGTACTCCTGGAACCTAGGCTGTTGGGCTCTGCGGGGCTTGGGAACAACTTTCCTAGCCCAGTCTCCTGGGGTTTCTAGCTGGGAATATGTCAGGCACAGAGTCTGACTGGTCATAATCTTTGAACATCCTAATCCATTCCCTTGTTATTTCAAGTATAGATTATTGCAATGTCCTCTTTAAAGGAATAACAAAAAAAGAACTTAGGCGACTTCAGATTGTGCAGAATACAACAGTAAAAATAATTTATAATGCAAAGAAATATGACCACGTTTCCCCTCTTCTGCATAAGGCACATTGGCTACCTATTGAGCACCGAATCAGTTACAAACTTCTTCTTTTAACCTTCAAAACCCGATTATAAAATCAACCAGAATTTATTGATAAACTACTTATTCCAAATAGCCCATCCAGATCTCTGCGTTCCACAGCTCACAATCTCCTTAACATTCCATCCTTAAAATATATTAATACTTTAAGATCTAATAATTTTGCCGTGACAGCACCTTCCCTTTGGAATTCCATTCTCAACTATATAAGGGAATAAACTTCCGTAGGCCCTTTTAAGATTAAGTTGAAGACTTTCCTATTCATAGACGCTTTTCAGACATAACTGCCCTCGTTAGGGCAACAATTTCTTCGTTATTTTTCAGATCTACCCTTTCCTTATTGTTTTTCCTTTATTTGTTCTTTTCTTTACTGATTGTAGTTCTCCCCTTTTTCCTCTTGTTACTTTTGTTTGATGGGGTGATCTCCTGAAGGAACAACAGGAGGTCCCCTCTTGAAGTGCTCAGGTTCAATAGGATAATGGATGGGATGTGGGGTACTGTTCGAGAGTGGGTATCGGGTTTATTGATGTGGTGCTTGGCAGTGTCTCTTGTGCATTATTGGTTTGCTGATTGTTGTTTGGTATTATTGCTGTTTCACATTCATGCTACTACTGATATCCATGTTTGATGTTTTGTATCCTATATAATAAAACCCTAGCCGCGCATGCACACTTACCTGCGTGCTTCTGTGATCTCTGATCTGTGATCAGTATGTCCTTGGCCAGCAGGAGTGCGTATGCAGCGGCCAGACAAATCAGAAAGAGAGAAACACAGCACAGCCGGCGACTCCCCCCTCATGCCCTCACTCACTGCCAAAACCACCACCGCCAAAGCCTCCTCCTTCTCGCCGGCTCACCCGTGTTTAAATTTAGAGAAAAGTGCTGCACCGTGTTAACGCTGGCCTCGCCATCTTCTGTCCATTGCGGCCCGCCCTCTCTGACTACTTCTTTTTTCCGCTAGGGTTGGCCGCAGTGGATAGAAGACGCCGAAGCCAGCGGTAGCACGGTGCAGCGCTTTTCTCTCAATTTAAATGCGGCGGCTGGGAAGGGGGCGGTGGGAAATGCTGCTGCTGCACAGGGAAGGCGGAGAAATGCTGCTGCTGCACAGGGAAGGCCGGGAAATGCTGCTGCTACACAGGGAAGTGTGTGTGGGGGGGGAAATGCTGCTGCTGCACAGGGAAGTGTGTGTGTGTATGGGGAAATGCTGCTTCTGCACAGGGAAGGCTGGGAAATGCTGCTGCACAGGGAAGGATGGGAAATGCTACTGCAGCACAGGGAAGTGTGTGTGTGAGGGGGAAATGCTGCTTCTGCACAGGGAAGACCGGGAAATGCTGCTGCTGCACAGGGTAGTGTGTGTGTATGTGGGGGGGGGTGGAAATGCTGCTGCTGCACTGGGTAGTGTGTGAGTGTGTGGGGGGGGGGAGAAATGCTGCTGCTGCACAGGGAAGGGTGGGAGGGAAATGCTGCTGATGCTGCACAGGGAAGTGGAGGGGACGGAGAGGGAAAGGGGGCCTGGGAGCAATCTTGGTTTGCTTTCGGGGAGACAAGACAGAAGGGGGCCATGGAGAGACAGAAAGACAGGCAAGCCAGCAGCACATTAGAATGAAAGACAGACACACAGAAAGACAGCAGGCAGGGAGAGAGACAGAAAGAAAGAAAGACAGACAGACAGACAGGATGCCAGAGAGAGAACCAGAAAGAAAGAAGGACAGACAGCAGGAGGGAGAAAGACAGAAAGAAAGGAAGAGAGAGACAGGGGCAGGGAGAGACACAGAAAGTAAGAAAGAAAAACAGACTGACATAAATTCTAGCACCCGTTAATGTAACGGGCTTAAACACTAGTTTTCTATAATATTAAATAAAAATTTAATAATTAAAAAAAAGAGATATGCTTGTTCTAAGACTACTCTGCTTCTCTAGTAGAAAAGCATCATCAATATTCACAAATTTGTGCTGACCTGGTAAAGCAATGTTTCACACTGGCTTACCCGGCAACTGTGAAAATCTTTACTAATGTTGGCTAGCGTGTATTTGATTCTCCTGCAGCGGCTGGGGATTATTTGAACTCTGCCCTCATCTCAATAAACATCGAGTTCCTGAGTGCAGCCAGAAGTGCTTAGTGCTGTATTTACATGGAAGTGGATTATTTTTTAGTAACCATTATAATTATTTTATTTTTATATATCTTTGTTTCTTTTATGTATTCTTTTTTTATGAAACTTCTTTTTGGTTGAGATTATTTGACTGAAAAAGTGACTGATGCTGTAAGTGGTTATATGAATAAAATGGGTAGAGAAATGCAGGAGACTTTAATGCGGAAATTTGGGAAATACCTTAATGGTGAATTGCTATCATTTAAATATTTGAACTTGATTGCAATTGCTGAATATCTTTGAATTTTGAAATGTGCGCAAAATCGAATGAAAGAACAATGGGACTTTACCAGATTCCTAATCTTACTGTTTCCTGCTTTTTGCCCTTTGCCCTTTTTAGAAGACTGATGGGAAATAGAGTGAGCAGGAGAAAAAGGTGCAGAAGCACCCAATGTCATGGGACCTGGTGGAACTCCACTGTAAGGCAGCAAGTGGACAACAGTCTGGACTCATTATATGCGTTATTAACGTTGTAGGAATACTACACGCAATTACCAGCAGAATTAGCATAAAAGAAAGTGAAGAGAAGGGTGAGAGTACTGGGAGTGCATTAAAAAGGGGGGACTATGCATTTTGTCGTTGTCTCTGCATGTGCTGTCCTTGTGAGTGGAAATTGTGTTATTCCAATCCTCCTATTCAGGGAAGGGTTATGGAGGGTGCTGACAGTCAGAGTGCGGGGAAACAAGACAGACTGGTGAGATAGAATATGTACTGGGATTGTGGAGCATGATTTAGCGGAGGGTTACCCTGATGGGGATGGCCGGGAGGGGAGGGGAGTAAAGGGTATTGGGAGAACCAGTGAAATGGGACCCAGAGTCAATAGACGCCTTAGCAACACTTTAATTATTGATGCAAGTGCCTAGAGAACTCTAAACCACAAAATGGCAGAGAGCCCAAGGCAGCGGAAACATCAGCTGAGATTACGTTCACTCCCGAGGCTTAACAGTGCTGATGAGGAGTATTAAGACCTTCATAAGAATGAAGGTGAAGTAGGAGAATAAGGAGTAAAACCTTCATTTTTTTTATCTGTATTCATTTTGAAGCCAAAATAAGTGCAATCATACACTATATTAGCACTATATTAGCACTTAAATTCAATCAAAAGTATATTCTATAACAAATACATATATCACCCCTGCCATTTACATATTCAAAATTTGCATTCAAATTTTTTTTAAAAAATTAAAAATATCTTCCAACCCCCCTTCCATCCCCAACTCACAGGACGTGCATGATCAAGGGCCAAAATCACCAATTACTCTGCAAAATTTTGTCAATGGCTCCCAAATATCCAGAAATTTCTTGTAATGTTCCTGTTGAATGGCCATCATACGTTCCATTTTAAAGATGTGACACAGAGACTCCCACCAAAAGGTATAGTTTAACCAATCTCAGTTTTTCCAATTCCTTAAAATAAGTTGTATGGCAACCCCTGTCATAATAAAGAGAAGTTTGTTATTGTGAAATAATATTTGACTTTTAGCTCTCATTAGTGTGCCAATTAGCATAGTGTCGTATGTTAGTGCCACTGGATTTTCCAGTATTTTGATCACCTGATCCCAAATGGATCTCCAAAATTTAAGTATCAAGGGACAATAGTATAATAAATGATCCAATGTCCCAGGTTCAAGATGAAAGTACCAGCATCTATTAGACTTGGAACTATCTAATTTCTGTAATCTAATTGGAGTCCAAAATTCTCTATGTAGCAAATAAAAAACATGTTTGTCTCATAGATACAGACATCGTACATCTCATCCTCCAAGTTCAGATTTGTGGCCATTGAAACGCAGTACTCTAATGCTTTATCTCAATGCTCCAACTGTCATGAAGACCAGTTTTTGGTTTCTTATTCAAAAATCCAGATATTAATTTATACCACTGAGTGGCCTGGTGAACCAGGAAATCCATCATGAAGCATAGGATCGGCAAGCTATACTGATTTTTAAGAGTTTTCCAATCAGGGAACCCCTCCTGAACGGCCTGCTTCAACTGCAACCGCCTATAACTTTGAGTTTTAGCAATATCAAATGTTTGTTACAGTTGTGAAAAATCAAGCAGCTTTCCATCAGAAATTAAATCATCTAGAGTGCATATGCCCACCTTCATCCAATGCTTCCAGATGATCTTAAACCCACCAATTTGAATCTTGGAGTTCAGCCAAAGGGACTGACAGGTGGATTTATGAATTGGAATAGATGTTAGATTATTAATAAATTTTAATGTTTCCCAAATGTCCAACAAAATTCTATTGTCTTTATACAACCTAGGTAACTTGATACTCAAAGCCTGACACAATCTCATTGGAGACAGAAGTTGCAATTCCATTCATAACCAATCTGGAAGATTTTCCTTGAGCTCGTGGAGGATCCAATACATATCTTGACACATAATATAGGCTTGATGGTACCTATAAAAATTGGGGAAATTTACCCCCCCCTCCCCCCGCTGCAATTGGTTTTTGTAAAGATACTAAAGCAATTCTCACAGCTTTTCCCAGCCAAATAAATTTAGTAAGAATACTATTTAATTTCTTATAAAAAAAGACCCCTGAAAAAACACTGGTAACATACCCATTTGATAGCAAACCACAGGCAAAATCATCATCTTAACAGTTTGGACTCTCCCTCACCAAGACAAATGTAAGGGGTTCCATTGTTCACACATTTCCGTGACCTTTAGCAATAAAGACATTTCATTTACTTTCATCATTTCTTCCAGGGTTTTATAAATCCAAATTCCTAAGTATTTTATACCCTCTTCCTTCCAAAGAAAGGGGAATGAATCAAACAATCTTATTGGACAATGTACATTTAGCGGAAGAACCTCTGATTTACTCCAATTTATTTTATACCCGGAAAATTTTCCACATCTTTCAATCAAATCTAGTAAATATGGAATGGTAGTTACAGGATTCCTCAAATGAAGCAAAATATCATCTGCATATGCAGAGACTTTATATTCCCGACCTGCGTAAGGAATACCCTGAATCTCCTTTGCCTGCTGTATAGCCAATAACAAGGGTTCCAAAACAATATCAAACAGCAAAGGAGATAATGGACACCCTTGTCTAACTCCCCTCTCCAGATGAAAACATTCTGAAAAAGTATTATTAATATATAATCTGGCAGAAGGGGAACTATACAAGGTTTGAATCATTTGTATAAATCTGGAACCAATATCAAACCAATCCATTGTTTGATACATGAAGGTCCATTTCACACGATCAAAGGCCTTCTCCAAGGATACAGAGAAGGCCGTATTATCCATGGCTTTTATTAAATTTAACATGTTGAAAGCTAGTGTAAGGTTGTTTGAAGAATGTCTTTGAGCAACGAACCCCGTTTGGTGCATACCAATAATATAAGGGAGAGCTTTGGCTAAGCGTAAAGTCAATAACTTAGCCAGAAGTTTTCTATCTACATTTATCAAAGAAATAAGCCTGTAATTTGAAACCAACATGGGATCTTTATTTGGCTTTGGTAAAACAATAGTTGAAAATTCTGCCATAGTACCTGTAATACAACCTCTAGTCGATTGAGCCTGATATTAATTTAACAGATGAGGTAATAGGGAATTTTGAAATGATTTGTAAAACTCTACAGTGAACCCATCACCACCTGGAGCGGATCCAACTCTAAGGGACTTCAATGCTGCTTGTAACTCTTTCATTAATATACTCGCATCAAGAGTACCTTTTATATGCTCGGGAATTTTAGGCCCCTTAATTAACTCCAAGAATTCTAATCCCTCAAGTTCTTTATTTGAATAAAGCTCGGAAGAATATAAAGCTTTATAGTATTTCAAGAATTGTTTTAAGATACTTCCAATTTGAGAATGAGGTTCCCCCATCTCATCTGTGACAGCCACAATTTTTACTTTTCTTTTTTTAGCTTTAAGAAAATTTGCTAATAATCTTTCCGCTTTATTCGAGTTTCCATAATATAGAGCCTGCTGAGAAAACAACTCATTCCTAGCCATCTGTGATGAAATTTCATTATATTTATATTTAGGTTTTAAAAGGGCCTGCAAAATATTTTGTTCCCATTTCAAGGTCAATTGTGATCCTAAACTAGCTTTCGCCGCCTGGTGGTTCAATAAGGCAGCAAAAGCTAGTTTAGGGATATGATCCTTGAAAAAACCTATTGGGTGAAACATGTCGGCATAAATGTCCCTACAAACTGACCACTAAAAGGTAATAGGCTAAGTACCTTGTGTTAAAACAGTTGTTGACAAAATGTTTAAAAATTATTTGACTAAAAAGGTTAGAGAAGTATGACACAGTGAAGATATAGTGCGTGAAGCTGGATACAGTGAAACATTTTGAGTATCATGGTGGCACCTCTGAGGGTCGGTGAATATTGAAAAAGTTTGTGATAAGTGTGAGTCTATTGAAAGGGATGTGGAGGAGATATCCTTTTCTTATGTTTATATGTATAATCCTGCTTGCACAAAAGTCTATAATATAAAGCTTCAAATTTAGAATAAAGTGAACAGTATATTAGACTCCTCACTTATTACTTATTAATACACAAAAAAACCCCATTTCATTTGCTGATATAAGCATATAGCACATAACATATATTATCCTAACTGAACTAAAACCAATTTTGGGACAAATTTCATTCCTTAAATATATATGTTTTAAATTTAATCAATTACATATCTAAATTCATCTTCAATCAAGCTTTAGAGGAAATAAGAACATAAGAACATAAGAACATAAGCAGTGCCTCCGCCGGGTCAGACCATAGGTCCATCCTGCCCAGCAGTCCACTCCCGCGGCGGCCCAAACAGGTCACGACCTGTCCAAATCACCAGAAGGGGCCCCCATGCCACCTTGGTTTCCTATTGAGTCCTATCTTCCCATCAAAGTCCTAGCCCTCCGGTCTTGCACATGCACGACCTGGTCGGGTTTCTATACTTATTTTCTGGTTAGCTTTCTCAGTATCCCACGATCCCTTTATCCCTCAGGAATCCGTCCAGTCTCTGTTTGAATCCCTGTACCGTACTCTGCCCAATCACGTCCTCCGGTAGCGCATTCCAAGTGTCCACGACCCTTTGGGTGAAAAAAAACTTCCTTGCATTCGTTTTGAACCTATCTCCCTTCAGTTTCTCCGAATGCCCCCTCGTACCTGTTGTCCCCTTCAGCCTGAAGAATCTGTCCCTATCCACCCTCTCTATGCCCCTCATGATCTTGAAGGTCTCTATCATATCACCCCTGAGCCTCCTTTTTTCCAGAGAGAAGAGCCCCAGCCTATCCAACCTCTCGGCATATGGGCAGTGTTCCAGCCCTCTTACCAGTTTCGTTGCTCTCCTTTGGACTCTCTCGAGTACCGCCATGTCCTTCTTGAGGTACGGCGACCAATATTGAACGCAATATTCCAGATGTGGACGCACCATTGCTCGATACAGTGGCAAGATGACTTCCCTCGTCCTGGTTGTTATGCCCCTTTTTATGATGCCCAGCATCCTGTTGGCTTTTTTTGAGGCCGCTGCGCACTGTGCGGATGGCTTCAGTGATGCATCCACCAGCACTCCCAAGTCTCTCTCAAGACTGCTTTCTCCCAACAATGCCCCCCCCAATTTGTAGTTGAACAACGGTTTTTTTTTCCCTATATGCATGACCTTGCATTTTTCCATGTTAAAGCGCATTTGCCATTTGTTCGCCCAGTCTTCCAGCTTGTCTAGGTCCCTTTGCAGGTCCTCACACTCCTCCCTGGAGCTAACTCTGCCGCACAGTTTGGTATCGTCTGCAAATTTTATAACCTCGCACTTTGCCTCCTTTTCCAGGTCATTGATAAATATGTTGAAGATTAACGGCCCCAGCACCGATCCCTGCGGCACACCGCTCGTGACTCCCCGCCAGTCAGAATATTGGCCCTTTACTCCGACCCTCTGCAGTCTACCCGACAACCAGTTCTCTATCCATCAGTGCACATCCCCTCCCACCCCGTGGTTCCACAGCTTCCTAAGCAGCCTTTCATGTGGCACCTTGTCGAAAGCCTTTTGAAAATCGAGGTAAATGATGTCGATGGGTTCCCCATTGTCCACCTGACTGCTTATTCCCTCAAAGAAGTACAGAAGGTTCGTTAAGCATGACCTTCCCTTACAGAATCCGTGCTGGCTTGTTCTCAGTAGGCCATTTCTCTCAGTGTGCTCGCAAATGCCGTCCTTTATCATAGCTTCCACCATCTTCCCTATAATTGAAGTCAGGCTCACCGGCCTGTAGTTCCCGGGGTCACCCCTCGATCCCTTTTTGAAGATAGGTGTGACATTCGCCAATTTCCAGTCCTCTGGTACCTCTCCAGTTTTCAAGGATAGGTTACAAACATGCTGGATTGTGCCCGCTATTTCTTGTCTTAGCTCCTTCAGAACCCTCGGGTGGATCCCGTCCAGACCCGGTGATTTGCCGCATTTTAACCTGTCTATCTGTTTGAGGACATCCTCCTTACTTACCTCTATGTGCTCCAATTTCTCAGCCTGTTCCCCACTCATGAGCTCCTCTGAGTCCGGTATATTAGATGTGTCTTCTCTCGTGAAAACCGACGAGAAGAACGTGTTCAGCCTCTCAGCTACCTCTTTATCCTCTTTAATCACTCCCCTCCTATCCCCATCGTCCAACGGCCCCACCTCCTCTCTCGCTGGTCGTTTCCCCTTTACGTAACTGAAGAATGCCTTGAAGTTTTTCGCCTCCCTGGCCAGCCCCTCTTCGTATTTCCCTTTTGCTTTTCTAACCTCTCGGTGGCATTCTTTTTGGCATTTCCTGTGCGCCTGGTGATTTTCCTCCGTTGGATCCTTTTTCCATCTCTGGAAGGATACTTTTTTGTCGTTTATTGCCCTCTTTACTTCTGCTGAGATCCAAATCGGGTCCTTTGACCGCTTGTTCTTGCAGCCTTTCCTGAAACTGGGGACGTACATTTTTTGTGCTTCCTGCAGGGTGTCCCTGAATAGGGTCCAGGCGCTTTCCACAGTCTCCATCCTAAAGATGTTTCTGAGCTTCCTCCCCACCATTTCCCTCATAGCAACATAGTTCCCCTTCTTGAAGTTGAGCGCAGTTGTTGCGGTCCTCCTTACTATGGGTTTCCCCCTTTCTAAAGTGAATCTGATCACATTGTGGTCACTGTTGCCTAGTGGTCCTCCCACTTCTACCCCTCTTGTAGGCCCTCCTAATCCGTTCAGGATGAGGTCAAGAGTAGCACTCCCCCGCGTCGGTTCCCTGATCAGTTGCTCCA
Source organism: Geotrypetes seraphini (assembly GCF_902459505.1). Lineage (NCBI taxonomy): Eukaryota > Metazoa > Chordata > Amphibia > Gymnophiona > Dermophiidae > Geotrypetes > Geotrypetes seraphini. Next base: position 122,955,569 of record NC_047089.1, read on the forward strand.
TAAAGCAGTCCCTCACAGCTTCTACAAATCCTGTTTCCCTAGTGCAGTTGGAGTGACCCGTACTCCAGTCTATCCCCGGGTAGTTGAAGTCCCCCATCACTGTTACACTTCCAGTCCTGCACTCCTGTCTCAGTTCAGCTTCCAAGTCGTGTCCGACTCCTTCCGGCCCCAGTTTTATGTCTGCACCCTTGTTTCCCGGCAATTTGACCCATAGCGATTCCAGCCCTTCTGCCTTCGTTGCCATATCCATCCCGACCGAGTAGATAGAGTCTTTTATATATAGTGCTATGCCTCCCCCCTTCTTGTGGGTCCTGTCTCTCCTGTAGAGCTTGTACCCCGGTAGCGCCACATCCCATTGATTCTGCTCTGTCCACCATGTTTCTGTAATTCCAATTATATCTAGGTCTTCCCCCTTGGCCACGACCTCTAGTTCACCCATCTTGGCCATGAGGCTTCTTGCATTTGCGTATAAGCACCGCAGGTCCCGTTGTTTTTTCTCCACCTCTGCATTCACCTGGGCCGCCTCTCCTGTTCCCTGTACTTCTGCTTTGCCCTCAGCCTTTACCCTCGTAGCTTTCAGCTTCCCCACATTTCCGCCACCCCACTTCCCCGCTTTTCCTCTGGGTTTTCTTGCCCCCTCCTGGGCCCCTGCCTCTGTTTGATCCCCCTCGCCTTGTGTAGCCCCTATGATACCCTCAGTTTCCGCCCTCGCGCCACCCAGTCCCCCTGTGTCTCCATGCCCTTTAGTCTCTTCCCAGCAAGCTCCCTTTACCTGTTGTTTCCCTCGCTGTCTGATCATAAGATCCACTGGTCTCTCTACTTCCTCCGTGCAGTCAGCCCGTTCAGCATCTGTTCTGGATACTGTTGTCCGAAGCGTCAACATCAGATCAGCTGTCGGCTTTCCCCCTCTCCTCAGTTTAAAGCCCTCTCGATCTCCTTCTTCACATTGGCAGCCAGTAGTCTAGTTCCCTCTGTGCTCAGGTGCAGGCCGTCCCGCCGGTAGAGCTTACTCTTTCCCCAGAAGTCAAAAATTATCAACCTAAAAACATAAACAATAATTAAATAGCTTTATTTAAAAAAATACATTTGTTCCTGAATGACATTTAAAAATATTTTTAATTCCTTGAGCATTCTCTGCCAGTTCTAGTTGCTCTAAAATCAATCTTAATATATTACATAGAAATTCATCTGGAACTTCTGATTTCCCCGACGAGTCTCTTTTGGTAGAAAGATAACACTCCTTGCTTGTAAGGCTGTGGAAGTCCATGGGCCCCCGAAGGCTAGGAGATCCCTGAATTTATTTTACATCAGGAAGGCCTCTTTTACCCCGATGACCTGGGACCATACCTATCGCACCACTATATCCTGTAAGACCTGATGTCACTGGCCAGGCCTGGTAACCCCTTATGTAGAAGCTGTTCGTTTGTGTCCCGGTCTCCTATAGGCCCCATTGGTCGCATCGATTTATCAAATGATTCCTGGATTCCACAGATAGCAAATCATCATTCCATGTTACTGTGGTCCTTGTCATCAGAAGATCAATTTCTGAAAGCTGTTCTGCTGCTGCTACTAATAGAAGGATCATGGGTGCAGTCATATATCGCGTCTCAGTCATAACAGTAAACCCCGGGCAATATCTCCATTTTGAAGCAATCATAGTTCTGTATGATATTTTGTAGATGGGTCTCAGAGGGCTACCAAGTATATGGTCTGGGCCAAAGGAAGCTCGGGTGAACTCTTTAAGTCACAATCTCGGAACCAATTTGCACTTGGCAGGATACTGTCTTTATAACCTTGTATTATGCCAGTTCCTTCGTGGTCGCCCTTCTTAAACAGAGATTTCTTTGTCAGCGAGGCCTCAGCGCAATGGCCGTTTTTAAAAATGATGCGCGACTATCTCCCTCTAAATCCATTTTGTATTCGGCCTCCGTCTCCATCACTTAGTCAACAAATTAGCTTTTATTGAGATGCAGCATGCATACACATAAGTACTTACTACCATCTGACTCTGGACTGTAGCCCCAAGCAAGGTCCCAATCATTTCTATTGTCACTCGATATACAGTGGCTAAACTCTCTCACTCAATTTTCAGTGGCTGAAACTCTCTGCTTTCCCTTCCTCTGATGTATCCAGTTTCTAAAACGTGTGCTCTGAATGGAGGATGCTCCAATGGGAGGGAACAATCACATTCTAACCTGTCATTCATTAAGAATGAAGTACATATCATTTTTTATCCAATCACGCGGCTTTTTCAAAGATAATTATAATGTCCTCTGGGTCATCTGTTCCGTGGCAGTTGGAAGCCCGAAGTAGTTGTTAGTTGTTATTATTATTAAAATCAAATAAAAATATATAGCCAATAAATCTAAGTTGTTTTTGTTTATAAACTCACATAGATAAAACCTAAAAAATCTGATTCTGTTCAGACATATTAGACACTTCCTCCGATGCCACCCCACAACTCACAGGACAGTTAAATCAGTTCATTGGTGTTTCTTGCTGCTCCAGAAATTCTTTTAGTTTTTCAGGATCCTCAAATTGAAAACTTTTACTTTTGTATGTGATCCACATTAAACCAGGATAATAAAGGCCATACCTTGCACCAATCTCCTGTAATTATGATCTCATTGTCAAAAATTGTCTGTGTTTGTTTGCTGTTTCCCTTGCAAAGTCTGGAACAAAAAGGATCTTTGAGTCTTTATAAGTTAGGTTTCTATTTTCCTTTGTGACTTTTAATATTTTGAAAACATGTTGAAAATGCAGTACATGAAAAATTAGAGGTCTAGAACCTGACTGTCCATTAGCCCTTCTACCTGGTATTCTGTGTGTCCTTTCAATCTCCAGTGGCACTTTTAGTTTAATGGGGAGTATCTTTGGTATATTCTCCTCCAAAAAGGCTACCACATTCTTCCCTTCAATTCCCTCTGCTAAACCCAATATTCTTAAATTATTTCTTCTTGATCTGTTCTCCATATCCACCATCCTTTTCTCTAAATCTTGAATAGTTTTATGATCATTTTTGCATTGTACCTGCTCCATTTCAATTTTTTCAACCCTAGTTTCTAGTTGTCCCACTCTGCTGCTTATCACTTCCATCTTTTGTGCTAGGTTTGCAATTTCTTCTTTCATTGCAGCCAGCTGTTCAGTATTTGTTGCAATCATTGCTTTAATACTTCTTAGTTCCTCTAACAGCTCAATCATGTCAAGGGCATCTAGAGGTAACATAACCTTAGAAGGTGTGATTGGATCTGCCTTTTTCCTTTTAGCTTTTCCTCCAGGGTTTAAAGCACCTTCAGTTTTGGTTTGCTTGACAGAAGTCATTGTTGAGTAGATTTAGGTGTCTCAGCTTCTGAGGGAACAATTTAGATTGGTTTAAAAATGTTCAGAAGATGCCTAGGAGTGGGAGCTCAACAGTTATACGTCCATGCAGCTGCGTCTCTAAGTTCCGGAATCCGAGTAAGACTTTTATTGAAAATGAAGGTGAAGGTGAAGACCCCCATAAGACCCTCTAAAGAGACAGTTAAGAGAGACTTGTGTCAAAAGCCACCCAAGCCTGATGAACAGTGCTAAAATCATATCTGTTCCTGTCAGCAGAAATAACAGCTGCTATAAGCATTTCATCTTTAACCTAGAAAAAACTGATCATCTGCTGCCCATGCTTTGCATATCCTGGCCTGGGACTTTCCAAGAAAATGTTTGACGTAGGTCACAAAAAAAGAACTGAAATCACTCGACCTCAGACCAAGATAGCCTACCAGAAGTTTTATCAACCACAGATGAAAAGTGCTGACAGATCTACAATCAAGCCCTGAAGGGAGAGGGACTCGCTCCCAGAAATTATTGATCTCAGCATTAATAATGCATTGTCAGGGGAAAATAGGAAAAGCCATATTTGGCACTAGGTGACATAATGCTTTAATATGACTCTACGACCAATATGTATATTGTCCAATCAACAAATATGACAAACAGGATAATCCAATAGAAAGTGGTTATGTGAAAGGCGGAGCTTGGCTGCGTTATGAAATGGATCTGTGACTCTGTTGCTCCCCCTCTGCCTGTATTACTGAAGGATTAATAGTGGTCACCACAGATTTTTTTCCACTGATTTTGATATAAAAGATTAGTTTATCACTTCAGGATGGCATCTGGCAAAGCTACAAAATTGGATGTCAGTGTGGGGTCTGGAGGAGTAGCAAAAAGATTAAAGGCAGATCCTCCAACACCTTCGAAGGTGCCTTTGCCCAGAGATACAACAGAGCTTTTAGAGCAAGTGATTTCTACAATAAAAGATATGCTTTCCCAAACAACTTCTAAATTATCTGCTCTTCAGCTGGATGTCTCTACACTAATGAATGTGAGCAATGCTAGAGTGGAGCAGCTGGAGCAAAGAATGCAGGCAGCTGAAGTTCATATTACACAGTCGGTTTCTGATAATAAACCGGTATCCCAACTTATGCAGAACTTGGAGGAGGCTAGTAACAGGTTTCATCAGAAAAATGTTCATATTTTGGGATTGGCTGAAGGGGCAGAAGGATGTAATCCTATTTCTTTTCTCACGGAGTTTATCCTGAAGATACTGTCTCTTACTTTTTCTCAGCCATTTGAGATAGAGAGGGCTCGAGTGCCCTCTGATTTTTCTAATAAACGGAGCGGTCCTAGGCCTTTAATATTCAAGGTCTTGAGGTTTCAACATGCAATGGACATTTTAGGGGCAGCAAAGGTGAAAAAAGTTTTATGGCAGGAGAAAAAAAACTTTTGTTTCTTTCTGATTTTGCCAAGCAAACTGCTTTGATCAGGAAACAATTTTTAGATCTTCAGCCACAGCTCAGAGAACTAGGCGCCAAATATGGGCTGATGTATCCAGCTGTTATGAAAATTACCCTGAATAATACTACTAAACAATTCCAGGACCCTAAAAGTTTATTGGATTTTATTAAGGATCAACAAAAGCAGCAAATGGATTAAGGGTTAATCAGACATGGCAGTTAGAATGACAGTTTGGAATTCGGATTTCATCTTTATGTATTTATTGTTTCAAACCCCTTTCAAAGGCGTTTTCTATGTATAACACTGGCTTTCTCCTCTTAGTTATGGTTTTTAATGCATTTGAGTTAAAAAAAACAACAAAAAACATGGTTTATTGCTTTTCAGTGGATTGCAGTAAGCCTTTTTATACCGTTAGTTTATAGAAGGAAGAGGCTTGTGGTCACTGGAATTGGTATGATCTTTTACTTTTAGGTCCCGATTCTGCAAAGTGCATCCCGATTGTAGGCAGTTGTAGGCATCCTACAGCTGTCTAATCAGCCAATTGGGAGGGTCATTGGGTGGTGGTCTGGCTGGAGGGGATGGGTATCCTCCTGTCAGCGATTTTGGGGGGGACGGGTTCTGTCGGCAGGAAGGGTTGGGCACCCTCCTGCCGCGATTGTCGGGGGGATTGGGGAGGGGAGACTGAAGGCTGTTGCAATGGCCGCGATTAAGTATAGCAGCCGCATCTAAACAAACCCGATTCTGTAACCGGCTTCTGCAACATGGACATTGGTTACAGAATTGGGTTTACTTTGTGTGGGTGTAGGCCTGATTCTGTATGGGACACCCGGGACGGGCATCCTATACAGAATCCGGGCCTTAATGTCTTCAAATCTTCATATGGAATAGTAATAGCCTCTTTTTACTGCTTAAGTGGAATTATTTTTGGTTTTACTGGACGTTTTTCACCAATTTCTATGACTGTTAATGGAAGGGCTTCTGGGAAACTTTTATGTTAATTCTCAGTATGTTTGGACGTCATGGGGTTTACATTCTAAGATTCTTAACAGTGGGACTTCTGGGAAAATTAGATGCAGCCCAAGCGAACTCCATTGAGAGGTGTAAGGGTTCCTGTTTGTGGGCGGGAAGATCTTGGTGCACTGTCTGGAACTGAACCAGTGGTGAGTAGATTTTTACCTGGCAGCTCATTTTGATTCATCAAATGCTAAGGGTGGAAGGAATGAGACTAGAAACAGGAAACCGGTGCGCTTTCTTCAATGGAGGCTTACAGCCCTCAGAATAATGTAATTACTTATGGTTATACGTTGCATTACTTTTATCACAAGGCCAGGACAATGTTGGGCCAGCAGAGAGCAGGCACTACCTTTCCTTCTCATCTTGTGTTCTGAACTTTAATGAGGATCATTTAGAAGTGTGGAAAATTAAGCTCATTGTGTTCCTGAGCTTACGGATGAGGTGAATTATTATTACCGATCCCATGTGTATATTTCATAAGTGTGTTATTTGACCGCTTGTTTTTGTTCAAAAGGTTGGGGTTAGGAATGGTGCATGTGTTTTTGTGGTGTGGCTTGTTTAAGGCCTGGGAGTAGGTAAGGATAGGGAATCTGATGTTTGTAGTTATGGTATGGTAATTATGGTGAAGTGATGTAGATAAAACAAAAAAACTGTGGAGTGACGATGTTCCTTAAATGGACTTTATTAAGAATATCAAAGTTCCAAGGTACAATAGAATCAAGCAGCGTTTCACTTGAGGCTCTCTACATATCGGCTCTTCCACGTATTCACTATTATAGGACCCCCAGGGACCCCTGAAGAAGACTTGTTGTTGAAACGTGGACTGTGTTGGGTCCTGCGTACGTAGCGGACTAGGTCCTTTAGGCCTTTATGTGGATTACCTTATTTTTATGTGGATGAACTTATTTCATGTGGATGATTCTATTGTACCTTGGAACTTTGATATTCTTAATAAAGTCCATTTAAGGAACATCGTCACCACAGATTTTTTGTTTTTTCTGGATTTTCTTCTCTGTGGATACTTTGGGGTCAATTCTTTTCGGTTTTGAAGTGATGTGGATGACTGTGGATACGGAAATGCGATGGCATGGGAATGGTATGTTTATTTTAATTGTTTTTATCATGAGAATGAGGAGTTTTGTTCTTTTATATGTGGAAAAGTTTGAAAGTGCTGCAGCTTTATGGGTTTATTTGTGATGGGGTGGGGAGATTCCTGGAATAGCTGAAATAGATGGTTATCTTGATTATTATATCTTAATTTATGAAGAATTTTTGGTTATTTAATCAAACTTTAACAAAATTATAAATTATAAAGTATTAAATAAAAGGGGGAAGTGATAAGAATAGAAGAATGCAGACAGATTGGAAGAGGAGGAAGGGGAAACTTTTTGAGGAAAGGTGTTTATAATAATATTTTATGCATTTATTAATTTATTTATTGGGGTAAAAGGATTAAAGGGTAATGGTGTTGATGAAATTTTAGTGTGTTGGAGTGCTGTTTAGTTAAAATGGTGATGAATTCTTTGATACATATACTCACAGTTTAGATTTTTTTAAAATTTATTTATCATTATATATATATATATATATATACACATAAACATAACGTATATGAGAAATAAAGAGAGAACTTCCACATTTCTACAGGAAATAATGTACCTGGATCCAATGTCCATTATGTGGTTAACAAAATTCACTCTGAATAAGTCCACATTCTAGAGCAGAAACAATTCACACATCAGAGATATGGCATCTTCCCTCTTTCTGTATCCCTTCAATAAACTGTGTATCCTGTTTCCCTTCTCTCCTTTGCACATGATTCATTTCAGCTTCACCCCCTCTCTGTTTTTCTGTCTCCACCCCCTCCCCTATGCTTTGGCATATCTCTCTTTCTCTTCTTCTTTTCTTCATTCCTTCCCACTCCACACCATGGTCTGGTATCTCTATCTCCTTCCCTTCCCTCCACCTATGCCATGGCATCTGTTCCTCCCCCTCCATGGCCTGGTATCTCCTTTCCTTTTTTCCTTTCCCTCCCTCCCATGGACTTGGCATCTCTAGTTCCTCTCTCTTGTCTTCCTTCTCCCTCCTTCCCTCTCTCTCCCCAATTAGATGCTGCAGCAGAAGCATTTCTCCCCCCCCTTTCCCTGTGCAGCAGCAGCATTTCTCTCCCCCTTGCCTGTGCAGCATTTATACCCTCCCCCTTCCCTGTGCAGCAGCAACATTTCTATGCCCCCCTTCCCTGTGCAGCAACAATATTTTCCTGCCCAGCATTTCTGGCTGGTTCCCCTGCTCAAAGCCACGAGCATCTACACCTCGCGCAATACGCGGCTGCGTCGGAAGCCTTCTCTCCGATGTCATGATGTCACAGGGAATGCTTCCGACGCAGCCGCGGATTGCGCAAGGAGCCGACGCCTGTGGCTTTGAGCAGGGGAGCCGGCCAGAAGCTGAAGACCCGCCGGAGTGAGCACCCGCGGACACCACTGTTTACTGCTGCTGGTTAAGGAAAGCAGCAGCGGCAGAATAGGGAAGATGGCCGGCTGTGCACCCCTTTGGGGCGTGCACCCGGAGCGGACTGCTCCCCACTTGATACGCCACTGCCTTCAGGGTGAGAAAATTATTATTAAACAAAAAATGTAGTCACTTGGTCTTTTACATCAGGATCAAAGCTACTTCATAATTTATCAATTGTTCAAGTCCAAAAAGTTTCCAAAAGGACACCCCGTCACAAAGGTGTGGAGTAGTGCTGCCTGATTCGCTGATTCAAATTGGTTCATCAGATTTGAATTGATTTGTTTAAAAAAATTGGGCTCACCGATTCGTTCAGGTCTCCTACAGTAGGAGCAGCAGCACTGCCTCTTGCTGGCTGTCCACTGCCGCTCTTGCTTTAGGGAGTGAAGGTCCGTCGGGAAGTGTTGCAGTGCATAGGCGCTCTTTGTAGCATCCTCCGGCTTCCCCCCCAGCCTCCCGGTCTCACGTTCAGCAAATTAGACCAGCCTACAGAGGATCGCCAGTGCTGTAGCGATCCTAGCAGGCTACCATCATCTTCCACAGCACATTCCCTCTGCTGCGATCCCGCCCCTGGTGTCAGAGGAGGGGCGAGACCGCGGTAGAGGGAATGTACTGCGGAGGCTGACGGCAGCCTGCTAGGATTGTTACAGCACTGATGATCCTCTGCAAGCTGCCCTAATTAGCTGATTGTGAGACCGGGAGGCCAGGGGTGAAGCCGGAAGATGCTACAAACTAAAAGAACTAATATACATAAATGAAACCCTAAGTTGCCAGATTCTACATGCATTATAACACATAATGGTAACTTAACAAGCCAATGTAAATTCAAAAGTTAGCCGTAATGTCGCTGACTGTATACAGTCTCTTCCCATGTAAACCGCTTAGAACTGTTTGTGGTATGGCAGTATATAAAAATAAAGTTATTATTATTATTAACTTATAATGGTTAAACACAAAATTAAACTACATAAAGCACACTGTATGCTTCTCAACATTCATTCCTACCAGAACACCTGGCCTCGGTCACACATGCAGAACACAGATAATAATCCCTATGCAAACACAGAACCATAAACTAAAAGTACTAATATACACAAACGTAATCCTATGATGTCACACTCTACTATACTTGTATTATAACACTTAAGAAATAGAAAGAAATTAATTTCTTTCTGAACAGTGCAAAATATAGACAGCAAATATAAGTTCTCAAAACTGACACATTCCAATCAGTAAATTGAAAATAAAATCATATTCCCTAACTTTGTTGTCTGGTGATCTAATCATCTTTTCCAAATCTCTGGTTGAACTTCTTTCTGTCTATGTTCTTGTGTTTCCATGGCCTTCTTATCCATTTGTTGTTTTTCTCGCCTTATTCACTTTCTGCCATCTTTGGCGTTAACTTTTAACATTCAACTTTCTTACATTTTTCTGCTTTCTTCTCAAAACTACTTTTCCATGTCTTCCCTTCCCATCTATCCATGTGTATCATGTTCTCTCTCTTTCTTCTCCCCTATTCCCATCTATCCCATAAGAAGCATTTCTTCTATCTCTCTTCCCTGCCACACCCATTGCTGTGCACCATCTCCTCCCTCTCTTTTCCTCCTTCCCCTTCCTCCCTGTGCACCATCTTCTCCCTCTCTCTCCAGTGATCTGCCAACAGTCTTCCCCCTTACACCCTCATACTGTCTGGAATATTTCTCCTCTCCCATGGTCTGGCATCTCTCTCATTCCCTCCCTCTTCCCATGATCTAAAATCTCTCTCCTCTCCTTCCCACAGTTTGGTATCTCTTTCTTCTCTCCTTCCTTTATCTGGTCTGGCATCTCTCTTTCCCCTTCCAGTGGTCCGACAACTCTCTCTTACCATCACCCTTCTCCAGAATCTGACAACTCTCACTTCTTTCTCATCCCTCCCAGTATAATATTTTTCTTTCTCTCCTCTCTACCACTAACATGTCTAACAATTCTCCCTCTTCTTCCTTTCCCCATATATACCATCTTTATTTCCCTCCCACTTCATGCACCTATGTACAACAATTTTCTTTTTCTCTTCCCTCCCCCACTAGCAGCACCCCTCTTTCCCTCACTTCCCAGCACCCCATCCATGCATCATCTTTCCTTCCCAACCTCCTCCCTGCCCATGCAACATCTGTTCTTCCCTGTCTCCCCCAGCCCATGCAGCATCTGTCCTTCCCAACCCCCTCCTAGCCTGAGTAACATCTGTTCTTTCCTGCCTTCCCACCTACCCTCCCATGTCATATCTCTCCCTTTCCAACTATCCTATCCTCCTATTCTATACATCTCCCTTTACACCACCCCCAGGTCCACCATCTCAGCCTTTTTCTTTCCTTCTTCCCTTCAAGTATCTCATTCCCCTTTCCTTCACAACCCCCCACGTCCAACTATTCTCTTTTTCTGTCCCTCCAGACCATTGCCCACTAGTTCCTCCATGTTTCTGGTCTTATAAGTCCTTCCCCTTCTCTCCTCACTTGGCACATCTTTGCAACCTATCCCTTATTCTACTTAAAAAAACAAATAAACAAAAAACAGTCCTGGAGGCTTCCTGGCCCGGCATGTCCTCCCCCATCACCTCCGCTCACGTTTTTTGTTACACGGGAATGGTGAATGCAGCCTGCAGCCTTCCTCACTGCATTCCTTGCTACGGTCCGTCCAGGCTGAAAAAGGAAGTTGTGTCATTGGGGCGGAACACGGCACAAGAAACCGGGGTAAGAGGCCATAGGCTGCATTTCAGAGTCGGTGTTGAAGGCGATGTTGGACAGGCACGCATAGCTGCCCTGTTATCACCCCTCCCCTAACGCTGGCCCTGCAGCTCCAGACTTCCCCACACCTGTTCCCCCCTCTGCGTCGCTATTATTTTAAATGTTTTGGCAGCCAAGGCGCTGTGTCCACCAGATGAGACTTCTAACCTTGGCCTGTCCCGGAACTCTTCATGCAGCAGCTTCCCACCTAGGCAGGAGCAGGAAGTTGCTGCTGCATGAAGAGTTCCGGGGCAGGCCAATGGCAGAAGCCTCATCTGGTGGACGCTGTGCCGCAGCTGCCGGTACATTTAAAATAATAGCGATCAGAGGGGAGCAGGTGTGGGGGAAGTCCAGAGCTGATGGTGCTGCAGAGTCCCGCTGGGGGGGGGATGAGGGAGGAAGGAAGGAAGAAATAGGAGGAACTGAAGCACTGGCAATTTTTGGGGAGGCCACGGCCCATGTGACCCCCCCCCCTACATGCATTACTGTCACATCTCTAGCAAAAGACAAGAGGCGACAGTGGTAAAAATAGCAATGTAAACAAGAATATTAGCATTACATTCATTAGCAAGGCAACAGGAAGTGAGACTATGCAAAATACTAGACAAAAAATGAAATTGCCACTGAAAAGTGGCTGGAAAGCAATGACCACAAACGCTCGCATTCTAAGCAAAAGAAATCATGATCTGCAAGCCCTGATGTTAGAGGCAACTGATTCAAAACACAGCAATACGGCTAATCTTCAAACGGAAGATTTGACTCCATATCGCCCTATTTCAACAGACTTCACTGGCTGCCAATCAATGCACACATTAAATTCAAAATATCATGCTTAATGTATCACATCTTAAATGCAAGCTCAGGTGAACCTCTGATAAACCTTTTCATCAATTCTTTGTCCAATTCAACCAGAAACATCAAGAAACTTCTCCCGATCCTCCCATCTCCAAAATGAATTAAGTACAAGCACACATTTAACACACTTATCACCTACATCTGTGCAAACATCTGGAGCAGCCTCTCGATAACCATCAAAATGGAACCCTGTTATGTCAGATTTTGAAAGAAATTAGACTCTTCTCTTCAAGACAATATGCTCCATTGACAATCAGTAGCTTGTTCTTTTTTTAAAATTTTTTTTATTGATTTTCAAATCTAGAACAGTGCTTACAAAAATATATATACAACTAGTCTTATAGTCCGTTACATTAACGGGTGCTAGAATATATGTGTGTGTGTCTGTCTTTATTTCTTTCTCTCTCTCTCTTTAGCCGCTTTCTGTATTTCTTTTTTTATGTCTTTCTTTTTCCTCGGCTGTCCACCACCACCCCTTCACTGCTCCCCTTATCCAGCAGCAGCCCTTCTCCCTTTGTTTTATCTCCCCCCTGTCCAGCAGTACCTCTTTCCTGCTCCCCCTGTCCAGCAGTAGGCCTCCCTTCATTTTTCTGCCCCCCATCCATCAGCACCTCTTCCCTGTCCAGTAGCACCTCGTTCCATTTGTTACAGTAACGGGTGCTAGAATAACCCCACCTATACCCTGACACCACCCATGCCCCACCTGTACCATGGTTGGATCGTGCCTCCCACTGATCCCAGTCCCACCACCTCACCTTTCACCATTTCCGTAGTCCTCTGTACCCTTTTGGCCCTCATACCATTTCCATTGCTCCCTTTCCCCCTTTCACACCATCTACCACCTCTATCTGACTCTGTGCCACCCCTTTTGCCATCTTTTTGTTTCAGGTCCCCTCATCTGTCTCTCTCCTGCTCCTTCCATCCTCCCCGAATTCCCCTGTCCAGCAACACCCCTTCCCTACTCCCCTCTGTCCAGCAGAAACATCATCCATAATTCAGCAGCTCACAATTAATACGTTTGCCACTACCAAATCCTCCTTTTATTCCCTTAGGAACCTTTCAGTCATGCTGCCACAGCCTACTCTCCATGTGACCTGCAAAAGTCTGCATGCTGTCTCCAATGAAACCCCCTCCCTCCATTATGTCCACACTTGTAGATCCGTTTCCTACCACCCGGACAAATATTTGTCGGCATTAAACCCAGTCCACGGCTGACAATAACACATCCGCTGAAGAGCGCTGTTCTCTGCCCCCTCTCATTGCTCACACTGTGCGTTTACCTCCTTTTGCATCTGCCCTCTGCCACAGATGCCTCAAGCCGCCGAGGCCTGCAGGCGCCGACAACCGCCGCGCGTGCATGCCTGAAGCCGAGCCGCTAGTGTGGGGCCATTTCTGGCCGAAGTTGGAATCCTTCTCCGTGAGAGGACCCACTGCAGCGGCGCTAGGTGGAGAGCAGAGAGGCTTGTCTAGCACGCATGCGCATTCCTACCGGCCACAGCCCGACATATCAGATCTCAGGGAACACGGCGGTAAGAGTGCGCTTGTGCGCTTAGCATTTTATTATTATAGATTATCATCAGAGATAGCACTTACAATCAATCAGATATTAATACAAGCTAATTATCCCCACCCTCCCTCCCACCCTAGTTTGAGAACAAAAGAAAAGCAGTAAATTATTCATGAAATTAAAATCCCAGACAAAATTTGTTAAGTATATAAACCCCCCTCCCTCCCACCCATCCTGGATATGAAATCTAAAAGGGAAAATAAAGGTATAATTCAATTTAATCAGAATGAACAAAATTAGTCAATGGACCCCATGTTAATTTAAACTGATTGTTTACCAGCAGCTTGTTCTAACTCACAGATTTCATCCTCATCCAATGTAAATTGTACTTCTAATATCTCTTCTATACTTCCCTGTAGAAGACTCATCACCTCTCCCTCTCTTCCTCATGCTTACTGTCTCCTTACTCCTTATTACTTCTATCTTTTTCCCTAACACTTGAATTGTATGTTGCCTTGAACCTATTTAGGCATAGACCAACTTACAATTTGTAGATTAGATTAGATAGTGGATATTAATTTTTTAAACCTTTTCCTTTACTTTTTGGGAAGTTTTGTTTTCATCTGCGTGATTCTCTCTGAATTAAAGGTTTGCTACAGATATTTTAGACAATCCAATAATCAAAAATACTTCTAAGTCAATTCCTATACCAACCAATCAGGATGACATTTATTCAGTGGAATCATTATGGTGATTTAGTTCCAAAGCACACATTCTGGAGACTTAAGACTTGCCCCATCTGTCTTCAGCATTCTAGTATTAAGGAGGAGCTCTGTAAACTTAAGCAGAAATTGGATGCAATTAAAGCATCACCCATCACTCCACAGAATCAGAATACATGGATCACAGTAGGCTCAGGTAGACTACAACATGTGACATACAGATTCCCGAACTTGGAGACATAGGAAATAGCTGTGTAGCTATACCTATCCCTGGGCACCCTTTGTTGGTTTTCAGCTGTACAACTTTTCTCTTTAAAGGCAGAATGTTTGGAAATTTTTCAACTCATGGCTTCTCTTTTTTTTTAATTGAAAATTTATTGAATTTTTGTAAAATACAAAAAGATAAAAGGGTGTACAGATGATGTAATAACAACAATGAACAATCATGAGAGTTAATAATGAAAAAACATTTTCCATGTATAATGGTAAAGGCAAATATAATATTCAATATTTTACTGTCATAGTACCAACAGGGGGAGGCAGTAAAAGGAGGGTAATGAGACAAAGGAGGAAAAAGGAAGAGGAAAAGAGTAATGTTGGTAGGAAGGAAAGACTGTCCAAGGGAAGAGAGGGGAAAAAAAAGGATATAAAGGAGGAAAAGAGTCCCTCAGAGGCCAAAGGAAGAAAAGAAGAAAAGGGAAGAGAGAAAAGGAGACAGTAAGTGAAGAAAGTGAGAAATATAAATATGTATTTATGAAAATGCAGTGAGAAAGATAAATTATAGAGAATTCGGATAAGCCATAAAGGTAGACCATTTAAGATATACCTTGGAAGACGAAAGTGTGTAAGTAGAGATCAACATTTCACGTTTATGTTGGAGTAGTACAGATTGAAACCAAAAGTGCACTGAGATTGAATCAAAAGACTTCCAATTGGAAAGTATAAGTCTTAATGCTATTATAAGAAGTGTATCAAATAAAGTGTGTTGGGTTTGCGGTATATTAAGCATAGGTGCTACCGATTTCAGTAAAATAATAGATGGAGAAAGATCAGTATGAATGTTAAATATCAGTCGAAATATGGACCATAAGTCCAACCAGAAGGATTGAAGAAGAGGACATTCATACAACATATGAAGTAAGGTGCCAGGTAGAGACTTGCAGTTCCAACATTTATTTGAAGGAGGAAGACCAGCGATATGAAGCTTTTGGGGTGTTCAATTAGTTCTATGGTGCAAGAAAAACATAGATTGGGTCGAGTTTGCAGAGGAAATGGTTCTGATGATGGTGGACCATAAGGTCGTCCATTGTCTATCTGATATCTGGTGTCCTATATCCAGTTCCCATACTTTACGTAGTGAATCATTTGTGTTCAAATAAGGAGTGATAAGTAATTTATATAGTTTAGATGCTACATGACCTGTCATAATAAGTAGAGAGAAATATGAGATTAAAGAAGGGGTTCCAGGTACCATAGAGTTTAAGATTTTTGATTTTGTGATTACAGTTGTAAGTTGTAACCACTGGTAGAAAGCAGAGGCTGGGAGGGTGAATTTGTCACGTAGTTCTGCAAACGTCAAGAGTTGTAGAGTTGGCGTACAAACGTCAGTAAGGGACCAAATCCCTAATTTAGCCCAAGTAGGCCAGAAGATTGGTGCTTTGTTAATTAGGAATTGTGGATTATACCAGAGGGAAATCGAGGAAGAAGTACTGACAGGTACATCCAGCAATTTTGTCTAATTCAAGTAGACAAGAAACAGATTGTGAGATGATAGGGTTGATCTCATGAAGTGTCGTGTTAAATAAATATCCTTATTACTTTTACGGACATTTTGCCTGATACTTTTAACAATGACCGAATGTTTCCAACCCATAAAGTAAACTTAGTTATTGTAGATGATCTAATGGATTCTGCCCGTAAAAGCGGTGAAATAGAGAATGTCTTTACTAAGTACGTACATCACAGAAACCTGAGCATCATATATATAGTTCAGAATGTTTTCTGCCAGGGTAAAACAAGCCGGAGTAAAACTTTAAATACCAAATATATGGTTCTCTTTAAGAATTCTAGAGATACATTATAGATAGCCATTCTAGCTAGACAGATATACCCTGGAAAATCACAATTCTTTTTAGAAGCCTTAGAGCAGAGGTGTCCAACCTTTTGGCTTCACTGTGCCGCATTGGCCGAAAAAAATGTTTCTGGGGCCGCACAAACTTTCAAACACTGCAGCAAGACACAAGAGGAAATCGGCAAGATGGTAAACACCCGGGGGTAGCAGAGGAAAACACTGTATCGCCCTTGACTGGGGCTGCACAAAATACTTCACGGGGCTGCATGCAGCCCTTGGGCCGCAGGTTGGACACCCCTGCCTTAGAAGATGCCAACAGAAAACCGTACGGCTATCTCTTTGTGGATTTAAATACCACAACGCCCGAGGCTTAAAGATTGAGAACAGATATTTTCCTGCCAGACTGGACAACGGTATATTGTGTAAAACCACAATCAGCCCATAAAAGGCTGTGAATACATAACCAGAACCCTTCATATACGCTGGGGTGTGTCTCAGGTAACATGTCTATCCGTGTAAAGAGAAACCTGCCCCTTTTAAAACTTTTAGGCCAAGCCTCGCCACAGCACAGAAAAGCCATCCTGAATACAGCTTCTGATGATTTGGTGGCTGCTATAGCTGAAATCGCTCTCAACACCCTAAAAGGTAATATCCCACTTTCACAAAACCAGATAAAGGTTTTAAAAGGGATGCATCACGCTATAAAAAGACTGTATGATAAAAGATTAACCCTCAAGAAAAAAATAAGCAGTTGGTGAAACAATCGGGCGGATTTATAGGGCCCTTGTTAAGTTTTGCTTTACCGTTGACAGGGCCGCCATCAGGGCAGTACTACCAGTCCTGCATTCAGGGGCCCGGAGCTGACAGGGGGCCCGGGCTCCACCAGGGTCCTAGGCAGTGTTCGCTCAGTATTTTCAGTGGCGTCGCTCACACGCTTTCCTCTGTCGCTCACTCGAGGGCGGGAGGAGGTGAGAGGAAACGGCGGTGGCGGCCTGTATTTTAAAGTTAAAAGATGCAGCGGCGGCTCCTCTCAAGATCCCCGACTGCATCGTACTTCCGACGTAGGTGGGGATTCGTGAGAGGAGCCGCTGCCACATCTTCAGTGTCCTACCAAGGGGGGGGGGGGCAGTCCGCCCCGGCTGTGCACCCGCCCTAAGGTTGCAGTGGAGAGGAAGTTCGGGCCAGCCAATCGCTGCCTGGCTGGGAAGAACTTCCTCTCCGACGGCAGAATTGATGTCGGGGGAATGCTGGTCGGCCTGGTGGGAAGCAGAGAGAGCTTAGGGCAGCCGCGGTGGTGGCTTTGGGGCCTGTTTCCCCCAATGGTTGTGGTGGTGGCTTTGGGGCCTGTTTCCCCCGATGATGGCAGCAGTGGCTTTGTGGAGGGTAGGGAGAAAGAAAGGGGGCAGGCAGGGAGACAGAAGGGAAACAGAAAAAAAGAAAGGGGGCATCAAGAGAGAAAAAAGAAAGAAAGGGCAGGGAGAGAGGAAGAAAAAGTTAGGGGAGGGAATGAGGTCTAGAGGAGAGGAAGCATACAGGCTGAAAGAAGAGAAGAAAGATTGGATGCAGAGTCAGAAGATGAAAGTGCAACCAGAGACTCATGAAATCACCAGACAAGGTAGGAAAAATGATTTTATTTTAAATTTAGTGATCAAAATGTGTCTGAATTTATATATGCTGTCTATATTTTGCACTATGGCCCCCTTTTACTAAATCGCAATAGTGTTTTTTAGCGCAGGGAGCCTATGAGCGTCGAGAGCAGTGCTGGGCATTTAGCGCAGTTCTCTGCGCTAAAAACTGCTATTGTGGTTTAATAAAAAGGGAGGGGGGTATATTTGTCTATTTTTGTATGGTTGTTACTGAGGTGACAATGCATAGAGTCATCTGCCTTGACCTCTTTGAAAAAAATCCAGAATAGGAATGATAATTAACATTTTCTCAGCGTATAGTGTGCTTTGTGTTTTTTAATTTTATTGTTGGTAGATCATTTTGACTTGGTCATTTTAAAGTAGCTCGCAAGCCCAAAAAGTTTGGGCACCTCTGAGCTAGAGCGTTGAAGCTGTGTATTTCTATTTTATCCCCCCTTTTACAAAACTGTGGAGCGTTTTTTAGCGCCAGCCGAGGTGGTAGCAGCTCTGATGCTCAGAATTCTATGAGCGTCAGGGCTATTACCACTGTGGCTAAAATTCACACTACAGTTTTGTAAAAGGGTGAGGGGTTAGTTTGTGATGACATATTCCATACTAGGCGAAGGTGTTTTCTGTGTTCTGTGTATTCGAAAGACATGGTTTTCTGTTAGGATTGATGGTGTAGGATTGATCTGTGCTGGTCTGGCTTGTTTAGTTTTACAATGGGTGTATTGATGTACTGCTCACTGCAATATGTAAGATGCTGCCTTTTCCTAGGTACTCATGTGTGACGTGTGGTTTGTTACTAAAAATCATGTTTTTCTTACAGATGAGGGGGGCGGTGCCAAAAAATGATGGGCCCCGGGTTTTACATATGCTAGGTACGCCACTGTATGTAAAGATACCAGAAAGCTGGCGTAGCAAAAACTTTAAGTAAATTGTTATTCTTCTAAGCTTTGAGTATTTAACCCTCCCACAATCTCACGGGCACTCGTTTCAAGTTTATTGAGATTTTGATTTAAACGCAATATCAAATATTTTCAATGCGTATAACAAAAATAAATTTGGGGAAATAAATAAAACCATTTGAACAATAAACATACAAACATATCCATAGATGATTAAAATTACATAAGGAGTACAAGGATAAACTACATTTGTTTAAAAATGCGTCCTCCGCGCCTGTCATAAATTTGTGGAGTATGTAACTTGTCGCTCATGCATTTTTTTTTTTTGTACACACCTCATCAATCCTTAGAGGGAACATTGGTCCTAGGCCACCATAGCACAAATTCCTGTATTACGCTTCTGCTGTGCACAACAATAAACAATAAACACTGCTGTCATACTTTTTTTTGTCCCCTGCCGATTTCCTGATAGCACCCCCCCGGACAAAAGTGGAGGGGAAGGGGTGCATGGGGGGGGGGGGCCCAATAGGATTGCTTAGTAAGGGGCCCAGAAATTTCTGATGGCGGCCCTGACCGTTGATAACGGGTCTTCTGACAAACCGCTGATGCATCACACTGAAAAAATGTACCTGTTCCCTAATCAACAACTCGAGCACTTGAGAAACCCCATAGATCAGGAAGAAAATATTAGAACCTCAACCAGGAGGAAATGAAATGAAAAACATACTGCAGAGTCCTGGTATGTCTGACCATGAAAAAGTTAAACGTTACTCAGAAGTGTTACAATGCTATCTCGTGTTGAATAGACAAAGGGATATGGAAAAAGAAAAGCTAAATGTGTATCTACATGGACCAGTTGATACTTCAACAACCCCCTCTCCAGAAAATAGTATACCTCCCGACTCTGTGGTTCAAGAAGTGTTAAACAGCATCAACAAGCGCTATAGAAAAAAATGGCGAAGTCCTGCTTAACAAACTGTCAAAAAACAAAAGTGCTACATCCTGAGAGGGAAATGGTATATTTGTAAACCAAGGAAAACCTATCGGTGGTTCTAACCTGCTCGACCTCGTCCGCAGTGTTACGCAGACCCATGCTCTTTCAGAGCAAAGAAGGCCCCTAGGCTGGGGGGAGTTCATGCAAACCCTAGCTGAATTCAATATGCCTTCCTCGGTTGTGGGTAACGCTGCCAACAGAGATGTACTGTTACACCTCAAGGAAAACCCAGCTATGAAGGTTGCTGAACTATATACGAAACCTGCCAAGACCAAAGAACTCCTTCCTCATAAAAAACATAAATTATTACCCAGTTACCAGTGGCTGAGTGTATAAAAAACAAACAAACATATCTTCAATAAAATAATACTTTTTTAAAATGAAAATAAAAACTGCAGAAATTTTGATTTTAAGGTTTACTTTTTTTTTATTTTTTTTAATTTAGAAACAGCATGACATTCATGGTAGGAAATACAACCCTGGGGAGTATGAAACAGGTTTTGAAAAGGTCTACACAAGACTTGTTTTTAATTTTTTACAAATTTCAGCACCATTTCATCATTTTGCATTAAATCTTCATAATACATTTCTAAAATATTTTCAAAAGGTTGCCCTTTACAGCGATGAAGTAAAAAAAAATACACAGTGATAGCCAGCAGGTGCTGTAACTGTCTGTTATGATATAATACGGCCTTACAGTGTTTATTAAAAAGTTCATAATGCTGTTAGGAAAGAATAAACTATCCGGTGGTTGTCTGTAAGAATAAAAAAATTCTCCTGTCCCATCCTTGGTCACTTAGAGGGCCAACCAGTGTTCTCCCGGTAGGTTGTATTGGGTGTGTGTTCACAACAATTCCCACGGGTGTCCTTGGTATTTCTAATCCTGTTAACCAGTCACTGGACAGTACATCTAAAAAAGATTCTGCAACACAGGAGTCCTTTAAAATTCGGAAGATCTGTACGGTATTCATGTTTAAGAATGGTCAAAAAGAACATTCCTTCTATGTTCATGTTCACAATGTGAGGTAAAACTCTGGCAAAATGTATTTCAGCCCGCAGGTTACCAGTTTTGATCAGTGAATAGTGGTCAGCGCAGTCCTGGTCCTGCGATAGGTCAAAGGCTAGCAGCATATAACCTTTGTAAAACTCCTGACGATCAACCAGGAGAGCATTGTCTTTCAGATGTTTACCGGTCGCTTGAATAAGTTGCATATATTCTCTCACACAATTTCCATTTTCAAAGTCGGGTTGTAGAGGTTTTCCGGGTACTTGTTCACCATCCGCATACAGAGCCGCAAAATTAATATTGTAATGTTTAAAATTGAAAGGTTTTTTAGCATAATTACCACTGAAAGTGTCATTATCCACAAAGCCTAACACGATGAGCTTTGGCAACTGCCTCTAAAAGAGATTTTCCTGATTAGTCACATGTGCGCCAGCCGGTATGCTAAACACCTTCAATCTCACACGGTCTATCGCATACTTGGTGTTAGCTTTCAGTAGAGCTTCAGCATGTTCCAAGTGCACTCCAGGGGCCACTTTAATTCTCTTTACAAAGAGGGCTGCATTTAGGATAAGGAGTTTATAATTTTGGTCAGCATCACCGCTCATTAAACAGAAAGAGTTTTTGATATGAAACAGTTTTATTTTAAGATCTACGCCATTGATGAGTAGCTTTTCTTGAAAAAATAGATCGCTGTGTAAATGCCCCAACAGCTCCACCTTGTGGCTAGATGCTGTAAAGTGAGCCTTTTCGGTAAAACCCACATTAAGTGCTCCTACATCTCTTACGTCGTGATGTTCGGCTGTATCCTTATAAAACAGGCCGCTTGTGAACTGTGATTTGAGGGCTCCTTCACCGTAATTGAAGATCAGCTCTATGAGGGCTCTGTAGGGGTAGCAGTTATTACTCTGACTAATCAGTTGGTCTCCCAGGGTAACATCCAATTGGCTAAAAATAGATGCAATTGGGTAGTTTACCAGGGCTACTTTGGCGGCTGCGTCAATGTCTGAACCGTCCTTTTTCACAATTTTACAGGTCAGATGCAGGAAAGTGTTGTTTAAATCAATGTAGTCTTCACCGTGTCCCGCTATGTAAAAGTCCAAAGGTGATGTTTCCGATAAAGCTGATAATGGTGGTATTTCCACATAAATCAAGTTTAAGTTTCAAGTTTAATACAGATTTGATTAATTGCTTCATCTAAATTCGAAGCGATGTACATAATGATAAAATTACAATATAAAAACATAATCATAGTAGATAATACTAACAAGGTTAATGACAAATTTGACAAAACTGGAAACAAAAGGAAAATATAGGGAAGAAGTTACAATTCAAATAAAGGTTAAATAAACATATAGGGAAGGCACATAAGGAGAGGGTAATGATAATAATATTAATAAGATAAAATGTAAAAGGAAGATAAAAATTGAAAGTAAGACTTGAAAGAATGACTATAAAAGGTTCTCATGACTGTTAAAAGGTCACTTAGAAGCTAGTTAGTTTATGAAGGCATCATTAAAAAGGAAAGTTTTTAGTTTACTTTTAAATTTATCTATATTAATTTCTTCCCTTAAATAACTCGGTAGAGAATTCCAGGTCTGGGGAGCAGTGACTGAAAAAATAAACTGACGACGCGTATTTATTATTTTTAGAGATGGAATCGTTAATAGATGCTGTTTGGCAGATCTTAATGTTCTATTAGCTGTGTAGGGGATTAGCAATTTGTGAATGAAAGCTGGAGTTTTAAAAAGAAGAGATTTAAAGGTGAGCAAGCTAAGTTTATATATTATTCGATGGGCCACCGGAAGCCAATGGGCTTCTTTAAGGAGAGGTGTTATGTGATCGAATTTTTTTGCTTTATAAACAAGTTTAATGGATGTGTTTTGTATATTCTGTAAGCGTTTAATTTCCTTTTGAGCTATACCTTTGAACAAGGCATTACAGTAATCTATCTTTGAAATGACAAGTGAATGAATAAGGATGTTTAGAGAGTTGACACTAAGAAATTGTGAGACAGAGCGGATTTGTCGAAGCCTGTAAAATGAAGACCTAATGATACTATTAATATGGTCGTGAAAGGAAAGAGTGTGATCGAAAATAACTCCTAGTATTTTAATGTTATATACCTCTTGTAAGGGATGACCCTTAATAGAAATTGGGTGGCTGAGTTTAGGATTATCCTTCCAAGGAAAAAGTAGTACATTGGATTTATTGATATTCAATGCAAGTTTATTGTTGTTTAGCCAGTTATGTATTTGTTCTAATTTTGTATTGATCACAAATATGTCAGAGGGATTATTGATGTCAATGGGATGAAGAAGTTGAATATCGTTTTTTTCGATACTGGTTTAGGTTGGGGATAGCTCAAACAGATCTAGTTCCGATTTAATGCATTCTTCAGAGCTGTGGTGTACAAAAGCCATGGTTTTTTAGAATACATCACGTTTCCTAGAATGGGCCCTTCTCTTCTTGGATCTGTCGGATAGCTTCTGTGATTTGTCACCTTGGGGTTTCTTTCTTTTAAAAGGTTTTGAAGGTCCTTGCAGAATCTCTTGAGGATGGGTCCTCTTTCTTTTAACAGCTCCTCTAACCAATCTGTCGATCAAAATGGGAAAGATTCCGGAGGACTGGAAGGTGGCGAATGTTACGCCGATCTTCAAAAAAGGTTTGAGGGGAGATCCGGGAAACTACAGACCGGTGAGTCTGACCTCGGTACCCGGAAAGATGATAGAGGCACTGATAAAGGACCGCATCATTGATCACCTTGACGGACACGATCTGATGAGGACCAGCCAGAATGGTTTCAGCAAGGGCAGATCTTGTTTGCCGAACTTGCTGCACTTCTTCGAGGGAGTAAACAGGTAGATAGATAAGGGTGACCCAATCGACATATATCTGGACTTTCAGAAGATGTTCGACAAGGTTCCACATGAACGACTACTTCGGAAAATTGCGAGCCATGGAATCAAGGGAGAAATACTCACGTTGATTAAAAACTGGCTGGAACATAGGAAACAGAGAGTGGGGGTGAATGGGCAATACTCAGACTGGAAGAGTGTCACCAGTGGGGTGCCACAGGGCTCGGTGCTTGGACCCATACTCTTCAACATCTTTATAAATGATCTGGATATAGGTACGACGAGCGAGGTGATTAAATTTGCGGATGACATAAAGTTATTCAGAGTAGTGAAGACACAGGGGGATTGCGAAGATCTGCAACATGATATAACCAGACTCGAGGAATGGGCATCGACATGGCAGATGAGATTCAACGTGGATAAATGTAAAGCAATGCATGTCGATAAGAAAAATCTCAGGCAAGAGTAAAGGATGTCCGGGGCAGTACTTGGAGAGACCTCCCAGGAAAGGGACTTGGGAGTTCTGATCGACAAGTCGATGAAGCCATCCACATAATGTGCGGTGGCAGCGAAAAGGGCGAACAGAATGCTAGGAATGATTAAGAAGGGGATCACGAACAGGTCGGAGAAGGTTATCATACCGCTGTACCGGGCCATGATACGCCTTCACCTGGAGTACTGTATCCAGCACTGGTCGCCGTACATGAAGAAGGACATATTAATATTCGAAAGGGTCCAGAGAAGAGCAACTAAGATGGTTAAGGGGTTGGAGGAGCTGCCGTACGGTGACAGATTAGAGAAACTGGGCCTCTTCTCCCTAGAACAGAGGAGATTGAGAGGGGACATGATCGAAACATTCAAGATACTGAAGGGGATAGACTTAGTAGATAAGGACAGGTTGTTCACCCTTTCCAAGGTAGGGAGAACAAGAGGGCGCTCTTTATAGTTGAAAGGGGATAGATTCCGTACAAACGTAAGGAAGTTCTTCTTCACCCAGTGAGTGGTGGAAAACTGGAATGCTCTCTCAGAGGCTATCGTAGGGGAAAACAATCTCCAGGGATTCAAGACAAAGTTAGACAAGTTCCTACTGAACAAGATCATACGCTAGTAAGGCTAGTCTCAGTTAGGGCACTGGTCTTTGACCAAAAGGGCCGCCGCGTGAGCGGACTGCTGGGCACGATGGATCACTGGTCTGACCCAACAGCGGCATCTCTTATGTTCTTTAACCACCGCCAGTCCTGACCCCGCCTGCTCTGCGGAATGGTTTATTTTATTTAGAATGGTTGTTGCAACGTGGCCCATGACATCTAGCTATGTTTTTTGTGGCTCCTTTCACATGTGGTTTAATAATTTCAAAACCCCTTCTCAAAAGCGGTATTGCTTTTCTAAAGAGAGTGTGAAATACACCACCTTCACTGGCACCGTACATGACAGGGTCCTGTTATATCCTGAAAGTACATAACCGGCTTGTGCTGTATAATAATTTTTGTATGCTTTGGGGTCTCCATAATCTTTAGACATCAGCATTTTAAAAAACAACAGTCTTCTTGGGTCGCAGGTGAAGCTTAAGGATTACCTTCCCGTAACGAAATGAGACGTTCTTGTTCTGATCCGTCTTTATTTCAAAGGTAATGGTATTGATGTGCTGCTTGTTCACAGGGACATAGTGCGTTTATCATATGTGATGGTGATAAACTTATCCGCTGACCCTAGAGCTGGAACACAGCGCAGCAGTTGTACAAAATGGTCACCTACTAACTGGTGCTCTACAATATATGTATACACGTAGAGGGTATTAAAGCCAGCCTTGATATTTGCTGGGAAATGAGAATGCCATCTATTAACGTTAGCATTTACCCCACAAAATGGTTGTCAAATCACCCCCAGCAGAAATAACAGATTTATCCTCTGATTTTACATGAATTCTTCGCGTATTGGGGTCATATATGATTCTCAGTGGTCTCTCAGACTCATAGACGCTTCTAATGTCTTGATTCATGGTTTCCAATAACCTTCCCAAGGTTGCATAAGATCCTCTCTGGATTGTAAATTGGTGTACATTTCCTCCAGAGGTGACAACGTACTTTAGGTCTTCCTTAATATTTTCCCAAGTATGAGGGTACTGTATTTCCACCAGCCTCGCTTCCCACGGCCCATGTAAGTCCAAAGGTCTAGCTATTTGTATGGTAAAATTGGAGCTGGTATTATGGGGAAACATAGCTGCTGAAGCATTGCTAGGCAATGTGATATAAAAGTCACCGTCATTCTTTTTTTTTCTCTGTGTTGCTTCAAAAGACAAAATCAGATGTCTTGAATATCCGAGGCCTTCACCCAACTGTCGGGAAAGGGAAAGGTACCAAAACCTCAACCACGACTTTAAACTTTAAAAAGGGAAGATACAACAGCATGAGAGCCATGGTGAAAAGACAGATCAAGAAAAAGATGGGCAAAGTCATAACGGTGGAACAGGCATGATCCCTACTGAAAAATATTATCACAGAAGCACAAAGCCTCTACATTCCGCGGATGTCCAAAGTAAAGAAAACCAAAGGCAAAAGAGAGCCGGCATGGCTTACCAAAGAGGTGAAGGAAGCCATAAATGAAAAGAAGGACTCCTTTAAGAAGTGGAAACGCACAAAAACATCCGAAGCTTGGAACAAACATAGAGATGCTCAGAAAAAATGTCACAAGGCGGTGAGGATTGCCAAAAAGGTCTACAAGGAGAAAATAGTGCAAGAGGCCAAAAATTTCAAGCCCTTCTTTAGATACTTTAAGGGGAAAAAAACCCGCAAGGGAGGTGGTGGGACCCCTGGATGACCTGGGAGGAAAAGGGTGCGTCAAGGATGACAAAAAAAATTGCAGACAAACTGAATTCCTTCTTTGCGTCTGTCTTTACAAAGGAAGACACTGCAACAATACCTGACACAGTGAAAGTGTTCAAGGGAATCGTAAAGGACAGCCTCACCACAGTAGAAGTGTACTTGGACCAGATTTACCACCAGATCGACAAACTTAAAAGTGATAAATCTCCTGAACCGGACGGAATTCATCCGAGAGTCCTAAAAGAACTGAAATTTGAAATCGGAGAACTATTGCAAAAACTTGCCAACCTGTCAGTTAAAACAGGACAGATACCGGATGGCTGGAAGATAGCGAACATCACATCAATATTTAAAAAAGGATCGAGAGGAGTGCCAGGCAACTACAAACCTGTGAGTCTCACGTCTGTCCCTGGAAAGATGGATGAGGTGCTGATCAAAGGTAGCATAGTCCGGCACCTAGACACACATGACCTGATGAGAGTCAGTCAACATGGCTTCAGGAAAGGGAAATCATGTTTGATGAACCTACTTCAATTTTTTTGAGACAGTGAACAGACAAATTGATAGTGGAGAATCGGTGAATATTGTATACTTGGACTTTCAGAAAGCGTTCAACAAGGTTCCACATGTAAGACTTCTCAGGAAACTACAAGGCCATGGAATAGAGGGAGATATACTAAGATGGATAGGCAAATGGCTAGAGAACAGAAAACAGAGAATGGGCATAAATGGGAAGTTCTCAGAATGTGAAAAAGAGACTAGCGGTGTATCCCAGGGCTCGGTACTTGGACCCATCTTATTTAATATTTTCATAAATTACCTAGAAGAAGGAACATCCAGTCAAATCATCAAATTTGCAGACGACACAAAGCTATGTTGGGCAATCAGATCGCAGAAGGACAGCGAGGAACTCCAGAGTGACTTGAATCAATTGGAGAAGTGGGCAGATAAATGGCAGATGAAGTTTAATGTGGAAAAATGCAAAGTGATGCATTTAGACAGAAAAAACAAAGAATACAAGTATAGTATGTCAGGTGTAACTCTGGGAAAGACCGAACAGGAAAAGGACCTGGGTGTACTGATAGGACCCTGAAACCATCAGCGCAATGTGCGGCTGTGGCGAAGAAAACAAATAGAATGCTAGGCATGATAAATAAGGAAATTATGAGTAGATCAGAGAGTTATAATACCGCTCTACAGAGCCATGGTCAGACCGCACCTGGAATACTGCGTCCAGCATTGGTCTCCATACCTAAAGAAGGATATAAAACTGCTAGAGAGGGTGCAGAGACGAGCAACAAAGCTAGTGAAAGGTATGGAGAACCTGGACTATGAGGAATGACTTAGGAGACTGGGGTTGTTCTCCCTTGAGAAGAGGAGACTGCGAGGAGATCTGATCAAGACTTTCAAAATACTGAAAGGATTCGACAAAATAGAGTAGGGGAAGCAGTTATTTACAATGTCCTATCTGACACGGACAAGAGGACATAAACTGAAGCTGAGGGGGGACAGGTCCAGGACGAATATCAGGAAGTTCTGTTTCACGCAGCGAGTGGTGGACACCTGGAATGCTCTTCCAGAGGAAGTATTTGCAGAATCCACCATTTTAGGATTTAAGGGTAAACTAGATGCACATCTCCTTAAAAGTGGCATAGAGTGATACAGTTATGGGTAAATTAGATGCACATCTCCCTTGAGAAGCATACAGTGATATGGGGACTAAAACTAGGTCAGGTTACACCTGGTGGGGCCTCCGTATGTGCGGATCACCGGACTTGATGGACCCAGGGTCTGATCCGGAGATGGCAATTCTTATGTTCTTATGTTCACCCCTTCCATTTCACGAGACAAATTTTGTTCTTACCCCCTCCTTTTACCTTTAGAACCTTTTTTATACGGTATGTTCTGTCCTGTAGCGGCTTGACTTTTACTAATTCTTCAGGATATAAAGAACCTTGTATAGCTTCGCTGTCGTAATCCTGTATCTTGTATGTTGTTCTCTGACCCCTGTTTAAAACATCTTTGATTATAAATATCTTATCCATCCACGTTTGCTCATAACCTTTCTCAAATTTTCCTTTAACTTTTGACAGCCTTACATGGTCTCCTTTCTTTAAGAGATCCTTGGTGGGGTCGCATTTGATGTTACAGCCGTAGACTGTTTTCCAAATCTGCAAAGAGTTTGAGGGTGTCACATCTACAGGCCTCGCCTGTATCGTTCTGTAAAAACTATAATTATAGCTATGCACTATAGCCTGTAGCACGTCTTGATAAGTAAAGGTATTATGAGCTGTAAAATGGCGCCACATTTCGGATTTTAAAATCCTGTTAAATCTTTCCATTACAGCTGCTTTAACATCATTATGGGTCACAAAATGGCAAACACCTTTTTGTTTTAATAAATTCTTCAGAGACTTATTTAAAAATTCTTTACCCTTGTCTGTTTGAAGTTTTTCAGGTGTACACCCTAAATTAAATATTGTTTCAAAGGCTTTGGTAACTTCTTGACCAGTTTTTGTTTTTAAACTCACGGCCCATGCATATTTTGACAGGATATCTATTACCATTAAGACATATTTGTAACTGTTGTTATAACGGGCAAAGGCTGACATGTTGACTAAGTCACTTTGCCATTGGCTGTCAACTTCTGCCACCATTGTTTTATTTCTTTTAAAATGGATTCTAGCAGGTCTGTGTAAATTGTATGCATTTTGATCTGTGACCCAATCTACAACGTCTTTTCTCCGGACTGTAATATTGCACTTTTTAGCCTCTTTAAGTAGAGGGTTAATGTCTCTATAGCTGCTTGCTGTATTTAGATCATAATAAATATGCTTCGATAAAGATGCCTTCATCTCTACCATATCCCAGTCAGCTCTGTTAACCTAGCTCTAAATAAAAAAGTCTTAAAACTCTGCCTTTTAACAGAGGCTGTTAGGTGACAGTGGGCTGTTTTTTTCCAGAACTTTTTTTATTTCTTTTTGTTAAAGAGCCAGGGCATGCGTCACTAAGACAACACCAGGTTTAAACACACCTTCCCCCTCTCCCCTTGGTTTTATCAGGGGGCTGCAAGAAGAATAAGTCAGCTTATCAGCCGTCACCATGACAATCTGGGTGTTGCCCATCTCCACAGCCATTAACTAAGATTTCGTACTGTCTGTTTAAAAAACAGGAAAGAAAAAAAATGCAGCTTTACAGTTCTAAGCTGTTTCTGCATTGCTCTTAAAACCTAGGGTCTGTTTAAAAAAAAACAGGAAAGCACCTATATATGTCTTTTTTTTCTTTTGTGATCGGTTATTCATTGCTCTAACCATGAGATCTTAAAACCTGTCTTTTAACTAAAAGGCTGTTAAAATAAAGACACTTTTTTCTGGCCACATCATTTCCAGGGGCTTCGACTAAATCTGTTTCCGCTAACATAATCAGAAAATGCATTTTCGTCTCATCAGAAAAGCGCATTTCCAGCGCTTCATTTACCCTGTTTCCGCTGACGTTGTCAGAAAAGCGCATTTCCGGCACTTCATTTACCATGTTTCTGCCTACGTCATCAGAATGTGCACTTCTGATAGGGCAAGCACTCCCATTTCCGCTGACATTATCATAAAGCGTATTTCCGGGGTCAAACATGCCCCCATTTCTGGTGATGTCTACAGAAAATGCATTTTCAGTGATGTGGCATGGGGTGGGGCATGGGTGGGGCCACCATATTCATTCCTATGGGAGGGAGCGGGGCATGGGTGGAGAGTGGGCAGATCATGGGAGGGAGGGGTGTGGTGTGGGCAGGGCCTGGGCGGGGTTTAAGAAAAAGTGGGCAGAGAGTGGGCAGGGTTTGGCAGAGAGTGGGTGTGGTGTGGGTGGAGAGTGGGCATGGCTTAACCCAGAAGTGAACGCTGATTGGTCGATCCTTATCTTTGACAGCTGTCAATCATTTTGACATGAGGTGTACCCATTATACTACTAAGGTTGTATTACAGGTACTATGGCAGAATCTTTAACTATAGTTTTACTGAAGCCAAATACAGATACTACGTTGGTTTCAAATTACAGGCCTATTTCTTTGATTAATGTAGATGGAAAATTTCTGGCTAAGTTATTGGCTTTACTCTTGGCCAAGGCTCTCCCTTATATTATCGGTATGTACCAAATGGGGATCGTTGCTCACAGACATTCATCAAACAACACTAGATTGGCTTTTCACATGTTAAATCTAACAAAAGCTATGGAAGAGCCGGCTTTCTCTGTATCCTTGGATGCAGAGAAGGCCTTTGATTGTGTGAAATGGACCTTCATGTATCAAGCAATGGATTGGTTTGGTATTGGTTCTGGATTTATACAAATGATTCAAACCTTATATAGTTCCCCTTATGCAAGATTAAACATTAATAATAATTTTTCTGAACGTTTTTGTTTGAGAAAGGTTGTTAGACAAGGGTGTCCGTTATCTCTTTTGCTTTTTGACATTGTATTGGAACTCTTGTTATTGGCTATTCAGCAGGCAGAGGAGATACAGGGTATTCCTTATACAAGGTCTCTGCTTATGCAGATGACATATTGCTTCATTTGAGGAATCCTGAAACCACCATTCCGCATTTACTGGATCTGATTATAGATTTGGAAAATTCTCTGGTTACAAAATAAATTGGAGCAAATCAGATATTCTTCCATTAAATGTATATTGTACAAAAGGATTATTTGATACATTCCCTTTGGAAGGAAGAGGGCATAAAATATTTAGGTATTTGGATAAAAAGTATACTGGAAGAAACTATGAAAGTAAATGAAAAATCTTTATTGCTGAAGGTAACAGAAATGTGTGAGCATTGGAACCCGTTACATCTGTCTTGGTGTGGGAGAGTCCAAACAGTTAAGATGATGATTCTGCCTGTAGTCTGTTACCAAATGGGTATGTTGCCAGTGTTTTTTCAGTGGTCTTTTTTACAAGAAATTAAATAGTATTCTTACTAAATTTATTTGGCTGTGGAAAGCAGCAAAAATTGCTTTAGTATCTTTACAGAAGCCAATTGTGGAGGGTGGGGTAAATTTCCCAAATTTTTATAGGTAACATCAAGCCTATATTATACGTCAGGGTATGTATTGGATCTTCCCTGAGCTCATGGAAAATCTCCCAGATTGATTATGGTTGGAATGGCAACTCATGTCTCCACTGTGATTAGGTCACATTCTAAGTATCAAGATGCCTAGGCTGTATAAGTACAATAGAATTTTATTAGACACGTGGCAAACTTTATAATTTATCAATAATTTAACACCTATTCCAATCCATAAATCCACGTGTCAGACCCTCTGGCTGAACTCCAAGATTCAAATTGGCGGGTTTAAGGTCATCTGGAAACACTGGATGAAGGCAGGTATATGGACTATGGATGATGTTATTTCAAATGGTAAGCTGCTTGACTTTTCACGATTGCAACACAAATTTGGTCTTAACAAATCACAAAATTATAGATGGTTGCAATTGAAGCAGGCCATTCGGGAGGGGGTTCCCTGAATGGAAAAATCTAACTAATCAGCATAGTTTACCAGTCTTATGTTTTCAAGTGGATTTCCTGGGACACTAGGCCGCTCAGTGGTATAAATTAATATCTGGATTTGTGAGTAAGAAACCAAAGACTTGTCTGCGTGACATTTGGAGCATTGAGATAAAGCATCAAATTACTGCGTCTCAATGGCCACGAATTTGGGCTTGGAGGATGAGATGTACGGCATCAGCATCTATGAGACAAACTTGGGGTTTTATTGTTACATAGAGCAGTATGGACCCCAGTTCATTTACAGAAATTAGATAGCTCTAAGTCTAATAAATGCTGGCACTGTCATCTCGAAGCTGGGACGTTAGATCATTTACTATTCTATTGTCCATTGATACTTAGTTTTTGGAAGTCCATTTGGGGCCAAGTGAATAATTTACTGGAAAATCCAGTGGCATTGTCATATGACACAGTGTTATTTGGTACTTTCATGAGAACCAAGAGTCAAATCTCTTCTAATAATAATAAACTGTTGCTCATAATGACAGGGGTTGTCATACAGCAAATTATGAAAAATTTGAAAAATTGGGATAGGCTGAATTATCATTTCTGGTGGAATTTGTTATGTCATATCTTTAAAATGGAACAAATACTATAGCCATACAGCAGGGGCACTTTAAGAAATTTAGTGATGTTTGGGAGCCATTAACAAAATATTGTACAGAATGAATATTATTTTTTCCCCCTTGTTCTAACCCCCTAGCTCTCCTATTTCCCATCTCCTTTCCAAGCCTCCTGTTCCATTTAATCTACTTTTATTACCATATTTCTGGTGGCATGATGGTTCTTGAGCTTGACAAGAGTCTTGAGAGTGAGAGGGAATGGGGGAAATGTATACAGGAAGAGATTTGTATATTCCAACAGAAAAGCATCTGCCTCGAGGCGATGAGGATAGTACATCCTGGAGCAGAACTGAGGCAGTTTGTGGTTGTGGGGGGATGCAAAGAGATCTATCTGAGGAGTTCCCTACTGAGAAAAAATGCTTGAGTACCTGATTGTAAAACCGCTTAAATAAACTTGATAGGCGGTATATAAAATCCTAATAAAACTTTAAAAAAAAAACTTAAAACTTGATGAAGAGGCGAGGAATTGAGTGTCCATTCGTGAGGTTGCAGAAGACGACTCAACTTGTCCGCCAGACAGTTTTTCTCTCCTTGAATGTAGACAGCTTTGAGGAAGGTTTTGTGAAGGATTACCTAGTCCCAAACCTTCAGAGCTTCCTGGCAAAGAGGGAGAGATCACGTTCCTCCCTATTTGTTGACATAGAATAATGCGACTTGGTTGTCTGTCCGAATGAGGACTACCTGGTCGTGAAGAAGGTGTTGAAAAGCCTTGAGAGCATTGAAGATTGCTCTGAGTTCCAACAGATTGATATGACACTGATGATCCATGCTGGACCAATGGCCTAGAGTACGGAGACTGTCGAGGTGAGTCCCCCATACGTAGGTCGAGGAATCTGTTGTGAGGACCTTTTAATGAGGTGGCGTCTGAAACAGTAAACCTCTGGAGAGATTGGAAGAGAGCATCCACCAGCGGAGAGACTGTCTCAATGAAGGAGTGATTATAATGTGTCGAGAAAGTGGTTCGCAAGCCTGCGTCCACTGAGAAGCTAGGATCCACTGAGGAATTCTGAGGTGAAGTCTGGCAAAAGGAGTCACGTGAACTGTCGAGGCCATGCGACCTAGTAGTACCATCATGTGTCTCGCTGAGAGTGAAGAGCGGGAAGACACTTTGTGACAGTGCTGAATAAGAGCATCCAGACGTTGTTGAGGAAGGAATGCTCTAAGTTGGATAGTGTCCAGAACAGCTCAAATGAACTGTAGATTCTGAGAGGGCTGAATGTGGGATTTGGGGAAATTGATTTCAAATCCCAAGCTTTGTAGGAACCACATAGTCCGTTGGGTCGCTATAATAACCCCCTGAGATGTTAAATATTTGAGCCAGTCATCTAGGTAGGGAAACACCTGAAGACCATGGTTCCTTAGAACTGCTGCTACCACCCCTAGGCACTTGGTGAACACTCTTGGAGATGATGCCAGGTCGAAGGGTAGCACTCTGTATTGAAAATGCAGATTTCCCACCCGAAATCTGAGGTACTGATGGGAGGCTGGATGAATGGGAATGTGAGTGTAAGCCTCCTTGAGATCTAAAGAACATAAGCAATCGTTCTGATCTAGAAGGGGATAAAGGGATGCCAGGGACAGCATGCAAAATTTTTGTTTGACCAAAAATTTGTTGAGAGTCTTGAGATCCAGAATGGGCCGCAGATCGCACGTCTTCTTCGGAACTAGGAAGAAACAGGAGTAAAAAAACCCTGCTTTGCTGTTCCAAGGGAACTTCCTCGATGGCAAAGAGACGAAGCAGAGCTTGAGCTTCCTGAAGAAGAAGGGCGGTCTGGGATGGATTGGAAAGATACTCTCTTAGAGGAAGCTCTGGTGGAATCTGAGCGAAAAGAAGAGAGTATCCTTCCCTGATTATTGACAGCACCCAGAGGTTGGATGTAATGATCTTTCATCGATGGTAAAAAAGATGGAGACGACCTCCTATGGGGATAGGAGAGGACAGAGGTAGAACGATTGAGGTTATGCTCTGTGTGAGACAGTCAAAAAGGCTGAGAAGCTGTGGGTGTAGCAGAAAGCTGAGATTTCTGTTGCTTCTGCTGTTCTGTTTCTTGGGGGGTGCTCGAGTATAAGGAGCTGCCCTTGGAGGATAACGCCTTAGATAGGATGGAGGAGGTCGAGAAGACTTTGCAAGTGCTGGGTTAGGCTTTGGTCTGACGATGGAAGCAAAAGATTTCTCATGCTCAGACAATTTCTTGGTGGCAGCCTCTATGGATCCATCAAAGAGGTCATTGCCCTCACAAGGAATATTAGCCAGATGATCCTGAAGGTTGGGAACCATACCGATGGTGCGAACCCAGGCCAGAGGTTCATAAAAGGCATCATAAGATGACTGAAGAAGATTCAACCTGAGTTGTGCCAAAGTGGTAATGACTTGCTAAAACTCTAAAGCCTGTTTTGACCAAGGCTGTTAGAGAAACCAGGGAGCATTAGAAATAAGTAGTAAAGATGAAATTATAATTTAAAACCCTGGAGACCATTATTAAATTTTGATAAAGAAGACTGCCACACTTGTCCATTGTCCTGCCCTCTCCTCCAGGAGGTACGGTAGCATAGACCCTGGAAGGATGACTCCTCTTCAATGAAGATTCCACAAGGAGGGATTGATGAGATAGTTGGGAGTTCTCAAAGCCCTTGCAATGTAGAGTTCTATACCTGGAGTCCAGCTTGTCTGGAACAGTAGGTACTTTCACTCTTGTTTCTGTGTCTTCTTCCCTGTCAAGGTGTATGCTGCTTTCTGCTGTTTCTTCTGCCATGAGGTTGCTGGGATAATAAACCTTATCCCAGGACAAGCAGGCAGCCTATTCTCATATGTGGGTGATGTCATCCATGGAGCCCGGATGCGGACAGCCTCCCAAGCAGACTTGCTTGTAGAAAACTTTGAAGTTTCGAGTCTGCCGCACCGCGCATGTGCGAGTGTCTTCCCGCCCAGCACAGGGCGCGTCTCCTCAGTTCTCAGTTTTCCGTGGAGCTAAGAAGTCCATCTTTGATGCTCTGCGCTGAACTTAGTTCGCTTCATGCCTTCTCTCACCGCAGCTCATGTTTTATTTTATTTATTACCGGGTCGCTGTGTTTTTCTTTTAGTTATTGTGTAAAAAAAAAAAAAAAAGGTTTTTTTTCGTCAGCTGACTGGCAGGGCCTGCTGCACTCCCTGGCTTTGACTTTGCAGCGCCTATCTTTCCTTCTATGTCATGGGCTTCAAGAAGTATAGCCAGTGTTAGCCCTCAAACAAGAGTGCATACCTTAACTGAAAGAGCTCAAGAGAATTATAAGTCAGAGATACAGAAATACCACAGGTCATTAGATATCTTATGGGCCAAAGTTATATAGCACATAAATGAGAAAGACCCAGTCAGTCAAATAGAAGCGGCCTATCAGGCATATGAAGGCACAGCAGCAGAGTTCAATGCATACCTGGATAGGAAGCACACTCATGATAGTATGGCCCAGTCTGATAGTCAAAGGGCCACAGACCAAGTACGGCAGGTACGGCAGAGGATTCTCTTAAAAGAGCAGAGCAGCCTACAGGGGCCCCAGATAAAGACACTGAATCCCAATATTCAGGCAAGTCTAAATATTCCACAAAGAGCTCCAGAACCAGTAGACCATCTAGAACATACAGAATAGGCCACTCAAGCCATTCCAGCAGATCATCCGCAGTCTCTATGTCTGTTAAACTCTGAATGGAGGCAGAAGCAGCAAAAACAAAGGCCCTCTATAGCCAGCAAGAAGCAGACCTAAAGAGAGAGAAATAGAACAAAAGAAGGAGGAGGCAGAAGCTGCTGCATGTAGAGCCTAGGAAGAGGCATGTAGAGCCAAGGATGAGGCAGAGATAGACATCGCCTTGGAGGTGCTCCAGCAACAAAAAGAAGTGGCTGCCATTGAGGCGCAGCTGAAGGTGTTGGAGGGAGCCACAGGAGCTGATGGTGGAGAGAGTCAGTTGAGCCATATCAAACGAGAAGATCCCACACAGTGTACATTAGAGTATGTGAAGGCCTGTGCCTCAGGGCAAGAAAGCAAACAATCAGTCTGACTCAGAGGAGTCACTTGGTGAAGGGAAAGCACATTCCTTAGCAGTAGAGTCAAGATCACCTGAAAGAAGCAAGCAGAAGGCGGAGTGCGCCACGGAGACAAAACGCTATTATAGTGGTCCATATGCAAGCATGCACCCGGATGCACTGCCACCGACTCTCGCTCCAGAAAGGCTGCCCAAGAAGAGTGCTTCATCTCTAGCAAAGATTTTGATTCCAGGCAGGAACATGGCTCCAGTGAAGACTGAGCAGCCACGTTTCCCTCAGCACACTGTGATTAAGGAAGAGGCACCTAACACACCGTACTCCATACCTGTTTACAGGCCAACAGCAGCAAGTAGTTAGCCATAGCTTCTCACCGCCAACACTATAGGGATCTCAGAAAGAGAAAACCTCGCAACATACATGGCACGCAAGAAAATAGTAAATATGGGACTCACCCAATTTAATGATAGCCCAGAGAGGTACCATGGGTGGAAGGCTGATTTCCAAGATGCTATATCAGTCATAAAGCCAAGTCCCAGGCAAGAGATGGATCTAATGATCAGGTGGCTGGGACCTGAATCATCCGAAAAGATAAGATGCCTTAAAGATGCATTCCAACATGATGATGTTCGGGCCTGAAGGAGATGTGGGAGAGGCTCGAGGAGCAGTACGGCAACCCAGAAGACTTACCATCAAAGATCATTACAAGCTGCTAGCCTCCTCCATGAACTGGAAGCACTTAAGGCCAATCCGAGTCTTCCAGGCCTGAGCTACCTGGACACATCCTGTGGCATAAAGAAGTTTACATCAAAGCTGTCATATGATGCAAAAGAAAAATGGTCAGCTCTAGGTATGAAGTATAAGGAGGAGAATTAAGGGAGGTTTCCCCCATTCACAGTCTTCACAGACTTCATTAGAAAACTGGCAAAGAGAAGAAATGATCCCAGTTTCTGGGATGATATGCCTGATCAAGTGAAGACAGGCTATCTCCAGAATGAGAAGACAGTAAAGAGGTATGGCAATTCTGCTAGAAAGTCTGTAGCAGTGCACAAGACAGACATGCTAATCACAACAGCTCAACCAACAGACCGTCATCCTACTGTAGAAACAATAGAGGACCCAGAAAGACAATGTCCAATACATAAAAAGCCACATCCTCTTCTGAAATGTCAAGGGTTCAAGGAGAAAACCTTGAGAGAGTGAAAAGAGCTGTTGAGGAAATATCGAATCTGCTATAAGTGTTGCTCCTCAACTAATCATATGGCTAAGAACTGTACAGCAGCCATTAAGTGCACAATATGTGATAGTGACAAACACATCAGTGCCTTACATCCTGGCAGAAGTAGACCAACCTCTCCAAAGATCCCTGCCTCAGAGTCAGGCCAAGGTGGGGAAGAGAGGACAGAACAAACATCATAGAATATCACTGTAAGATGCACAGAGGTATGCGGAGAAGGCCTCAGATATGTGTAGCAAAAGTATACCCTAAAGAGCAACCAGAAAAGGCAGTAAAAATGTACATTGTCATTGATGAAAAAAGTAACCAGTCCCTGGCAAGGACAGAGTTAAGAACATAAGAACATAAGCAGTGCCTCCGCCGGGTCAGACCATAGGTCCATCCTGCCCGGCAATCCGCTCCCGCGGCGGCCCAAACAGGTCACGACCTGTCTGAATCACCAGAAGGGGCTCCCTTGCCACCTTGGTTTCTCATTGAAGTCCTATCTTCCCATCGAAGTCCTAACCCTCCGGTCTTGCACATGCACGACCTGGTTGGGTTTCTATACTTATTACCTGATTAGCTTTCTATACTTGTGTTACATCCCAGCTCCTCCCTCAGTATCCCATGATCCCTTTATCCCTCAGGAATCCGTCCAATCCCTGTTTGAATCCCTGTACCGTACTCTGCCTGATCACTTCCTCCGGTAGCGCATTCCAAGTGTCCACGACCCTTTGGGTGAAAAAAAACTTCCTTGCATTTGTTTTGAACCTATCTCCCTTCAGTTTCTCTGAATGCCCCCTCGTACTTGTTGTCCCCTTCAGTCTGAAGAATCTGTCCCTATCCACCCTCTCTATGCCCCTCATGATCTTGAAGGTCTCTATCATATCTCCCCTGAGCCTCCTTTTTTCCAGAGAGAAGAGCCCCAGCCTATCCAACCTCTCGGCGTATGGGCAGTGTTCCAGCCCTTTTACCAGTTTCGTTGCTCTCCTTTGGACTCTCTCAAGTACCGCCATGTCCTTCTTGAGGTGCGGCGACCAATACTGAACGCAGTATTCCAGATGTGGATGCACCATCGCTCGATACAATGGCATGATGACTTCCTGCGTCCTGGTTGTTATGCCCCTCTTTATGATGCCCAGCATCCTGTTGGCTTTTTTCGAGGCTGCAGTG
Organism: Geotrypetes seraphini; assembly: GCF_902459505.1. NCBI lineage: Eukaryota > Metazoa > Chordata > Amphibia > Gymnophiona > Dermophiidae > Geotrypetes > Geotrypetes seraphini. The sequence goes on from NC_047089.1 coordinate 122,994,559, forward strand.
CACTGTGCAGATGGCTTCAGTGATGCATTCACCAGCACACCCAAGTCTCTCTCAAGTCTGCTGTCTCCCAACATCCAGGGAAACTGCTATCCTTACCACCTTAGAACCTGTTCAGGAAAGACCAGGAAGACGGGAAGAAATGCTAGTAGTTACACCTTAGATGCAATGGATGGCAGCAAGTGAGATTTACCAACTCTAATTGAGTGCAACCAAATACCTGACATCAGGGAAGAAATCCCTATACCTGAAGTTGCACAACAGTACTCTCATCTGCAACCAATAGCAGAACACCTGCAGCCAGTAGATCTAAAAGCAAAGATCGTACTCTTACTAGGAAGAGACATACTACCCCTGGTCGGATCTCTTGAGTCAAAGGCGGGACCAGGTGATGCTCCATATGCTTATTGACTCGCCCTCGGATAGGTAAGAGTAGGTGATGTCTGCCTCAATGGACTGAGGAGACCAAGAAAAGATGTATTCAAGATGTGTGTCTTGGCCAATGGACGCACCAACTTATTCAAGCCTTGTCAGAATCATCTACAAATAAAAAAGTCTACAGCTGGAAAGAATTAGAACCTAATGCAGTCATCTACCAGAACACTTCACTACCAGATCCAGAAGATTGTCTGAGTGATGCAGTATTCCAGGTCACTAAGGATGATGACAAGCCAACTCTTTTTGTAGAAGACAGAGAGTTCCTCAAAATCATGGATCAGGAATTCTTTAAAGATGAGTCCAACAGTTGGGTAGCTCCTCTACCCTTTCGGAGACCCAGAATACAACTTCCAAATAACAGAGAGCAAGCTCAATTTTGACTAACTTCACTGCAGAGAGTCTTACGGAAGAAACCGGAGACAAAACAGCACTTTATAACATTTATGCAGAACATGCTGGACAATGACCATGCAGAACCAGCTCCACCATTGAAGGAGAATGAGGAGTGCTAGTATTTACTATCTTTAGCTTATACCATTCACAAAAGCTAGACCAGATCAGGATTGTATTTGACTCTAGTGCTCAATACCAAGGAGTCTCCCTCAACAATGTGTTGCTTTCTGGGCCTGATATGATTACTAGTTTAATAGGAGTCCTGATTCGATTCAGAAAGGAACCTATCGCCATAACAGTAGTATACAGCAAATGTTCTACTGTTTCTTGGTGCATCCAGACTACAGAAATCATTTAAGACTTCTGTGGTATCGCAATCATGACCTTAATCAGGAGATTGTAAAATACAGAATGAAAGTGCATGTCTTTGGTAACAGTCCATCATCTGCAGTAGCAACATATGGGCTTAGAAGGACAGCCCAAGAGGGAAAGAGTATGGCACAGATGTCAGACATTTCATTGAAAAGGACTTTTATGTAGATGATGGCTTGAAATCCTTGCCCACAGCCAGAGGTAAATGATCTGCTAAAAAGAACACAAACAACGGTGGCAGAAAATAACCTTAGACTTCACAAAATCACTTCTAACAGTCCAGAAGTAATGGCAGCATTTCCTCCAGAGGATCATGCCAAAGACCTAAAAGATCTAGATATTAGAGTAGACACCCCTCCACTTCAGAGAAGTCTTGGGCTGCATTGGGACATAAAAAAGAGACATTTTTACTTTCCAAGTGTCTAAGCAAGAAAGGCCATATACACGTAGAGGTGTCCTATCTACAGTTAATAGTCTGTATGATCCACTGGGGTTTATAGCTCCAGTAACCATCCAAGGGAGATCGCTGCTAAGGAAGCTCTCTCAAAGCACCAATGAGTGGGATGCTCTACTGTCACGAGACATGAGACAAGAGTGGGAAAGATGGAAGGATTCCTTAAAGACTCTTGAGCAATTGCAAATCCCACGTACTTACATTTCTGCAGCGCTCAGTACTACCTGTTATAAAAAAATTTGCATCTTTTTAGACGCTTCTGAAAAGGCCTTTGCAGCTGTGGCCTACCTGAAAACTACAGATGCAGAAGGGATATCCCAAGTGGGGTTCATCTTTGGTAAAGTTAAGTTAACATCTCAGCCATACCACACCATTCCACGCTCAAAGTTGTGTGGAGCAGTACTAGCTGTAGAAGTAGCAGAAGTGAATGCAAGTGAATGCAGTTAAATTCAAGTGAATGCAGTTAAATTCTACACTGACAGCAAAGTCGTCCTGGAATATATATATAACAATATCAGGAGATTTTATGTGTATGTCTGCAACAGAGTTGAGCGATTAAGGAAGTCAGCTAGACCGGAGCAGTGGCACTATGTACCAACTATTCATAACTTTGCAGATTGTGCCACCAGAGCCATAACAGCATGAAAGCTACTGGAAACAACCTGGCTGACAGGACCAGAATTTCCCCTAGAATCTGAGCTTATAGATCCTGACTCTGACAGTGAAATTCAGCCAGAAATATCTGTTCTTGCTACAAAGGTGGTAATGGTCAACACCTTAGGAGCCCATTGCTTTTCTCGCTTCTCAAGTTGGTCAGCACTTCAGAGAGCCATAGCGTGCTTGAACCACTTTGCAACTTCATTCCAGTGACCAGCTGACAAAGAACCTGCCTCCCTCAGTGAACAAGGTGATTCGAGCAGAAGATATCATCCTGCAGTGAGAAACATACACAAAGGAGTTTGAATGCATCAGAAGGGACATGAGCCTTTCAAAAGAAAGCCCGCTTGTAAAGCTAAGCCCCTATATTGACAAAGAAGGCTTCTTGAGGGTCGGAGGTCACCTCACCCGAGCAACAATGGAAGAGGGTGAGAAGCATCCACTAATCGTACCAGGGCGACATCACATTGCAACCTTACTTGTTCGACACCAAGGCAGGCACTTCACAGAAGGTGCCTTGAGAGAGGCAGGATTGTGGGAGCAAAACGCCACATTGCTTCTGTACTTCACTACTGTGTAAAGTGCTGCAGACTAAGGGGAAAACCCCAAGAACAAAAAATGGCAGATTTGCCAACAGATCGACTTAGCACCAAACCACCATTTATGTACTTAGGCCTAGATATTTTTGGATCATGAACCATAGTAACCAGACATACAAGAGGTGGAGGGCCCAGTCATAAACGTTGGCTGTAATTTTTACATGCATGAGTATCTGTGCAGTTCATATTGAGATAATTGAATCAATGGATACTTCAAGTTTTATTAACGCCTTAAGAAGATTCCTTTCCATCAGGGGTCCAGCTAAGCAAATTTGTTCGGATTGAGGAACCAACTTTGTAGGAGGTTGCAGGGAACTAAACATCTCGTCTGTTAAGTTGGACCAATTTTCAGTAGAAAGGTATCTAAGTGACCAGAAGTATACCTGGATCTTCAACCCACCTCACTCTTCACACATGGGAGGAGCGTGGGAGTGGGTGATCGGTGTAGCTCATTGGATATTGGATGCTATGCTGTCAGACTGATCATCAATGATTAACATATGAAATGTTGACCACCTTGCTTGCAGAGGTGGCAGCTATAATGAATGGTAGACCCTTGGTACCAGTGTCATCAGACCCAGAGTCAACACTGATCCTGACACCAGCTATACTTCTTACCCAGACAACCAGCTCCAATTCTGCTTCACCTGGAGATTTAAAGGGTGGTAATATTTACAAGTACCAGTGGAAGCAAGTGCAACATCTGGATGAGAGTTTCTGGAAATGATGAAAGGAGTACATTCCTACTCTTCAACCGCTGAACAAGTGGCAGGACAACCGGCCGAACTTGCAGGAAGGAGATCTTGTCCTGCTGAAATAAAGCTAAGCACAGCTTAACAACTGGCCATTGGGCCTCATCAGTAAATCCCCAGTGAGGTAGGGAAAGTTTGTAAACTGGAGGTTAAGACTGTGAACCAAGGAGCAGATAAGACTTTCCTTCGACCACTCACAGAAGTGATCTTCCTGCATTGGTAAGGAGCCTGAGATGAGGACCTCATGGACCTTTGCTCATCCCAAAAACTGAAAGACTTTTTCTCTTTCTCTCCTTGTGTTGTGTTTGTCTGTGTTGTAAGTCTCTCGTTACAGTTCCTGCGAGACGACCAGAGAGAGATCATCTACATTGGAGAAGACAAGCCAGAAGTCATAAAGTCAAGCTTCAATGAATAATGGACTTCGAAGAACTGTGTGGTATTGTTATGTAATAGTAATAGTGGTATCTAGCGATACTAGATGGGAAGTATTATGCCCCATGTTATGTGATCATTCGCTCAGTTAATGTTTGTTTAAATGTGTAGTAGTTATGGGTGCTCTGTGGACTCAACTACCCAGAGAGCTTTGCTTCCAGTAGTCTGGGCTGCTTCCACAGAGCATGGGCCTGCCTCCTTCAGTCTGAGGAGAGAAGTGGCCATATTTCCTGAGTACATGTTAGAGTGAGAGTCTGAGAGTGGTGTTTTCCCACCAGGTTTTTCACCCTTTAATTCTGACAATCAAATACATTCAAAAATAGATACAATCAAATACAATCAAATATAGATTACTTCTAAGTCTGGAGAACGGTGTCATCTCCACATCGTGGAACTCCTCGCATAGACGTGATATTTTAGTGGAGTGAGAAGGAATGCACAGGCTTGAACTACATTGAACTATTATCTGAGTGTAAATTGCTTCGTTATTAAAGAACTGTTCAATTGATTCAGAGTCTAACTGGTGATATCAAAGGTTAAGAAATTGGGGGTTGGCTGAACAGGAAACTCTTATAGTGGCCAGAAACTTAGAGAAGTCCTTGCTTCAGTACAAAAACCTGAAGATTATGCAGAGAGCTGGATCTGTATAGTAGAAGTTAGACAGCAACAATCTTGGAGTCCTTGACACCAGGCCTGGTGCAGAATTCTTAATTCAGGACAGGATGGATAAGCTTCAGGCCTAGAAGTGAGTATTTTGTGTACAAAAGGCCTTCTGGGTTTGGGAAGACTTGGGGATTCTGAGGCTTCAAAACAGCAGGGCAAGTAACTTGATCCTGATTGGAATTGAGATGATACTCAAGAGGCAAATAGCTGTAACTAGTCATTTCTTTAACCTCTGGAGCTGTTCCAGGATCCTGTACAGATGATACGAGAGTTAGTCTTGGGTGCCCTGCTGAAAGTAATTTCAAGTTTCAAGTTTATTAAAAAATTTGATTTGATCGCTTATTAGATTTCTAAGTGATGTACAATAACTTAAAATTGAGGCTAATACATGAAGCATAATTAAACACAACAAAAACATGGCATGGACAAACACACAGATCAAGGTAAAAAGGGGAAAGAACTACAGTAGTTACAGGACAGAAGAACATGGAAGGTGAAAGCAGTAGGGGGGATATTCTTATAGGGGCAAAAAAGAATATTAATTTAGGACAATCTAGAGATTAGGAAAAGATAAAAATGCATAGAAAGGAAGACAAGATGGCGGTGTAGTGAGGACGCTGTGTTAATCTCTCCTGCTGCTGATTATATTCTTACCTGTTTCAGCGGGTTTAACTTGGATTCAATATGTCTAAAAGGAGAGGAAGAATCGCTGCTTCAGCCCGCAGAGTGAACCTACCTTGATGCTCGGGAGCGAACTCTCGCTTAGTCCCGCAGGACCTGCGCCTCCTCTGCAGCCGTGACATTGGGAAACGTCTGTAGCTAAGCAGGGACGGAACTCAGCGTTGCCTGTAGTGCTCGAGGGCTTGATGACGCCTCAATCAGAATCGACTGGGACATCGAGGGCAGAGAAGGCAGCGGAATTAACAGCACAAGAAGAGCAGATTTCTACGGTCCCTTCTCTGGTAAGACCAGCTGTAATAACTTTGGAGTCAGTATGAACGGCATTGGATTCCCTCCATAAACTCTGTGCTGGAACCCTTCCCCTGGTTAACATTCAGGTTCAGAGAATTGATAAATTAGAAGGGGAAGTAAAAACTCAGGGTGAAAAACTTGTTCACGTGGACCAGCAGGTCCAAGGATTACAATCATCTCAACGATCTATAATTCAGGATAGATTGTTATTTTCTAGAAAAGTGGAAAATTTTGAGAATTATACTAAGTCTCTGAATCTTAGGATACTGAACTTTCCTAGAATGTTGACAATCTCTTCAAAAGATTCATTCTATAAATTTTTGAAGGAAGTATTCAAGTACCCTGAGAATGGATTTCCTTTGTTTCATAAAATATATTTTTTGCCAGTATTAAAAAAACAATCATCTACTCCGGGGGTTCTAACTGAGGCTTCAGATGCCATTAATTTTACAGATATCCTGGAATCCTCAGAGGATGAGGTTACTAGTCGAGCGAGTCTTCTGGTGACATTCGTTTTTCATCAGGATAAGGAAGCTCTCCTAAAACTATTTTTTAGACTTAGAGAGGTGTCCTTCTTAGGAAGTAAGATTTCCATGTTTCCAGATGTCTCAAAGACAACTCAGACCAGGAGAAAGAAGTTCCTGGAATTAAAGCAACATGTGATCTCACTGGGAGCAAAATTTCAATTTAGATATCCCTGCAAATGTATGATCCTTTTGGATCAGAATTCCTATGTATTCTTTGAACCCTCCCAGTTGCAATTTTTTCTTGAAGGGAAAGGGATACCAATGCATAGTGCTTCGGCATGAGGCAATCCTAATTGACTCCAAGTAGAAAGGCCAAGTTAATAATTTGAGGAAGTATTACTACAAAGTGTGGTTTATTTGTTATTTTATCATTTTATTGTTATGATTCTCTCTAAGATGTGATATAATAACCCTCCTTTATGTGGGCTATTATAAGAGTTTCGAGCATGTTAATTCTCTAGGGTCTAATGGCCTGTGACGTGTTTTAATTTGTATAATTTGAGGGCTAAACTCTTATGTTACAAAATGTTTCATTTATGTATACAAATCATTAAAAAAATGCATAGAAAGTACAGAGTAATGCCAGGTTCCTTCCTATCGCCTTTACTTCTGGCATGGGTGCAATAGGTTCCTTGTCCCTCCTGTCCTGGATATTGTAAAGAGCTTAAGCAGCTGCTGCTCTGTTAAAGGCTCTGAGGTTTCTCCTGATTAGATATTTTGGCTAGGTTAGCCAGAGATCTTATATACTTTTGCTGCAACTAGTTGGCTAGGGCCTTTGGGCTATAAGAGCTCTCTCCTGACATGCAGGTCAGCAGCTGGGGAGGTAGGAGTCAAGGCCAAAGAATTGTGCTTAGAGTTTTATACCAGTCAAGTTCCTGCAGAGCTAATCTCCTTTTGTTATAATACTTGTCCAAGGGGAACTCCTCCTTTCTGGAAACTGCAAGGAGGAAATAAAGTCAATCTTCAGTACTCTTACAGAGCCACTAGAGATCATTGCATGTAATCTCATAGTAGGGACCCTAAGGTTTGTACACTAGGTTAAGAGATTTTGAGATTAGATGAGAATTTTGGAATTGGTTTTCTTCTCTCTTGACCAATAGCACATAGTAATTCCTTTCCTTTTTGGATACAGCTTGATTGTTAATAATTAAGAGCTCAATAAACTTAAACATAGACAAAAGTAGTTATTAAAAAAAAGAGTAAGTTAGTTCTAGACTTGTATTAATGTTATGGTAATTTATTGGTTACCCATATAGGAAAGAAGAATACTAAATATGATAGTTTTGACTTTCAAGGTCTTAAATAAACAGAAACCATTTGTTATACCAAAATATAAAAATATGTGCCCACCAAATCTTAGTCCTCACAGATTGCATTATTGATAATGCCCACTATTAAAGATATCTATTTAATGAACTGGCAAATAAAAGCTTTTAGAGTGGTAGCCTCTGAGCATTGGAATAAGCGCCAGGTAAAACTTAGGGGAGCAAAATTCCTACACATTTTTAAAACAGAACATATGAACAAAAGAACATAAGAACATAAGAATTGCTGCAGCTGGGTCAGACCGGTGGTCTATTGTGCCCAGCAGTTCGCTCATGTGGCGGCCTTACCTACATACGTTCTGGTTCAGCAGGAACTTGTCTAACTTTGTCTTGAATCCCTGGAGGGTGTTTTCCCCTATAACAGCCTTCGGAAGAGCATTCCAGTTTTCTACCACTCTCTGGGTGAAGAAGAATTTCCTTACATTTGTACGAAATCTATCCCGTTTTAACTTTAGAGAATGCCCTCTCGTTCTCTCTACCTTGGAGAGGGTGAACAACCTGTCTTTATCTACTAAGTGTATTCCCTTCATTATCTTGAATGTTTTGATCATGTCCCCTCTCTGTCTCCTTTTTTCAAGGAAAAACATGCAAATTTGATGCCGTGCACTCATGAAGCTCAAGGTGTGAAAAATAATAAAAAACCATGCTAAATGACACTAATGCAAAGCAAAGTTACCAAAGTAATTTTATTGTGTTTATCTTCAATTATGAAACCAAAAGAATATAGCATAATTGCGTTAGCAGTTGCATTAGTGGGAGTCGTTATAGTTACCAAAATGCTGGCCTTCTGATAACGAGCTCAGTTTAAGATCTCAAGACACTCTATTATATACTTTTGGCTCAGTGTGACATCATCAGTTTGACAGCCAATAAAATAACATGGGTGGTCTTAAAAATTAGACAAAGAAAAAAGTTTCAGAAAATTACATTTGTTTGCTTACATTCATTTCTGAATATACATTTACATTTTATAACATTTCCAATATTCAAGAGAATCTACAATTATTAACAGGGTGCTGAAAATTAGTCAGCCTGCTTGTCAGCTAAATTTCATCTACACACAGTGCTGAAAATTGGTCAGCCTGCTTGTCATTACAATAAAGAAGAAGGAGGACGAGAATGAGGGGCTGTTCCCCCAAGCTGACAGTTTCAAATTTCATGGATCTGCACACCCCTTAGCCTTGAGGAGGAGGGGCTGGTTTCCCCCGCTCTATGCTAGAGACTGTTAATTATTTCCAGATGTTTTAGGATTTCTTTAGGTTGCAAATATATATAATATGTTTTTTCAAAACCCATTCTTTTGTTCAATACAGTCACACAATACACATAATCACACACTTTCGGGGCCCCTTCATTCATTCATAATTCATTCATAACTCATTCATATTCATGTAAATGTAGCTATGCCAAAAAAAAAAATGTGTAACTTCGCTGTAATGTACAGTCTCTTCATCTGTTAACCGCATAGAACTTCCATGGTAATGCGGTATACTTACATTACATTACATTACATTAGGGATTTCTATTCCGCCATTACCTTGCGGTTCAAGGCGGATTACAAAAGGTTAGTTTAAAAAAAAAACAGAGTTACAATGATTAGCTAGAGAGGTAAGTTGTAGATCTTATAAACATTTAGCAGGTTGTTGAGGGTGAGGTGGTTTGTAAAAGAGTTAATAGGTGGTCATAGTGGGAGTTCTTTTGTTATTATTAGTGCAGTAGTGGGTAGATCAAGTGTCAGTTTTAGAGTTACTAAGCGGTCGTGATGTTATTGCTGCTTCAGGAATTTCTTGAAAAGTGTGGTTTTTATTTCTTTTCTGAACGTCCTATAGTCTGGGGTGGTCATCAAGAGGTTGGAGATCTGGTTGTCCAGCCTTGCGGCTTGGGTGGCTAGGAGGCCGTCGTGTAGTTTTGTTCTTTTTACTTCCTTGATTGGGGGGGGTATGAATGGGGCGTGCGTTTTTCTTTGTCTTGTAGTGGGTGCTTGTATGAGGCGATTGTTCAAGTATGATGGACTGTCTCCGTGTAGTGTTTTGAATAGTATGCAGTAGAATTTGAATTGGATTCTTTCTTGGATTGGAAGCCAATGTGAGTTGATGAAGGCTTCAGTGATGTGGTCATGTTTTTTCAATGAGTAGATGAGTCTCAAAGCTGTATTTTGGATTGTTTGGAGTTGTCTAATCATAGTTGCAGGGCAAGGAAGGAAGAGGATGTTGCAGTAGTCCAATATCCCTAGTATTAGGGATTGTACTATAAGTTGGAATTGTGTTCTTTCAAAGAATTTTCGGACTTGTCTCAGATTTCTCATGATTGCGAATGATTTCTGAATTGTTTTATTTATTTGCGGTTGCATAGTGCAGCATCTGTCTATGGTCATGCCAAGTAGTTTTATGGTGGTTTGGATGGGATATTTGATTGTGTTTATGTCTAAGTTGGTTGTGGTTTGGATCTTGTCATTTTCGAGAAGGATGAATTTGGTTTTGTCTTGGTTGAGTTTAAGTTTGTGATTTTTCATCCAGGTTGTGACTGTTTCAAGTGTTTGGTGAAGTTTGTCTGTCATGGTAGGTTTAGAGTGATCGTATGGGATGAGGATGGTGATGTCATCAGCATAACTATAGGTGGTTATGCCCATATTGTCCAGATGCGTTCCTAGAGAAGCAGTGTAGAGATTGAAGAGGGTGGGGGATAGTGGAGATCCTTGTGGTACGCCGCAGGGGTTTGACCAGGATTCTGACTTTTCTTTGTTTGATTTTACGCTGTAGGTTCTGAGTTTTAGGAATCCTTCAAACCAAGAGTATACTTTATCTGAGATGCCTATTGCGTCTAAGATCTGTAGAAGGATGTTGTGATCCACTAAGTCGAATGCCGCAGTTAAGTCCAGTTGTATGAGAAGCATTTTTTTCCCTGTGCTAAGGTGTTGTCTGACGGTATCCATAAGGGAGCCTAGTAGTGTCTCTGTACTGAAGTTAGTTCTGAAGCCTGATTGCATGGGGTGGAGTAGGTTGTGGTCCTCTATGTAATTGGTGAGGAGTTTGGCTACTAGGCCTTCTATAATTTTGACATATAGCGGAATTGAGGCTATAGGTCTAAAGTTAGATGGGTGGTTTTGTGGTGCTTTTGGGTCTTTTTGGATTGGGGTGATGACGATTTCGCTGAGGTCAGCAGGGAATGTGCCTTCTGTGAGCGTGAATTGAATCCATTGAAGAATTGTGGTGCGGAATTTTACACTAGAGGTGGTAAGGAGATATGAGGGGCAATGGTTGAGGTCACAGGAGGCATGGCTGTATTTTTTGTAGAATTTGTTGAATTCTGACCATTGTATGTTGGGGAATTGAGTCCAGATTCTGTCTGCTGCGGTTGCCTCTTTTCCTGGAGGGTGGATTGTGATTGGGTTTTGATGGGATGGGTTAAGGATGAGAGTGGCTCTGGTGTTGGTAATTTTGTTTTTGAAGTGTTCTGCTAAGAGGGTGGGTGATGGTGGAGGAGTATTCGTGGTGGTTGTGTATGGTTTGGTGTCTGTTAATTCTTTCAGGATTTGGAATATTTTTTTGGAATCTTGGGTTTCCGTGCCTATGAGGTTAGTATAGTAGCTTTTCCTCTTATCCCTTAGTTGATTTTTGTATTGTTTGTTGATTTTTTTTCCATTCGGTTTTTGTTTGATCTTGGTTCTTTTTTCTCCATTTTCTTTCTAATCTTCTACACTGTCTTTTGAGTTGTAGTAATTCATTATCAAACCATTGGTCTGATTTCCTGCTGGTTCTGGTTTTGGTTTGTAGGGGGGCCAGATCATCAAGGATGTTGGTGGACACTTTTTTCCAGTGGGAGATGAAGTTTTTTGGGTCGCAGTCTTGTATAGTTTCGTCTACATTTGACCAAAAGATGGTTGGGTCGATATGTTTGCGTGTGGTATATGTGGTTTTTTTTGATTGGGGTGTGTGTTTGGTCATGGTCCAGTTGATGTTGAAGTTGTATGTGTAGTGGTCTGACCATAGGGATGGGGACCATGTTCCGTTAGGAGTTTGGATTGCTGGATTGGATGGTTGGTGAGTCATGAATGCAGCAATGTCCAGTTGATGACCTTTTTCATGGGTGGTTTGTGGGTTTAGGATCTGGAAGGATAAGGCTTTGAGGAAGGATAGACAGTTATTTGCTGGTGTGGAGGTTGTGTCTTCTAGGTGTAGGTTTAGGTCTCCTAGGATGAGGTTATATTCTGCTGTTAATGAGTTTTGGTAGATGAAGTTTTCAAATTCAGGTCTCACTGTGGTCCAGTTTCCTGGTGTTATGTAGCAGAGCAAGCAGTTTAGTGAGTTTTTTAGTGTTGGGTTTGTGAGATGACATGCTAGGAGATCCATTTGCGGGGTGGATGTTTTTTCAAGTATGTTTAGAGTTAGGGAATTCTTGATTATTATTGCTAGTCCTCCTCCTCTTTTTTTTTCTCTGCAGGTTACTGTTATTTTGTATCCCGGCGGGCATACTTCTTTTATTCTTGGGTCTGTGTCTGAGGTTAACCAGGTTTCAGTGAGGAACAGGCAGTCAAGTTTTTCTGTTTTTATCCAATTTTTTATGTTTTCTGTTTTGGGTCCTAGAGCTCTGATGTTGACATAGGCACATGTAAGGGAGGTCGTGTCAGTCTGGGGAATGTGTGTTGTTTCCGGGTATATGAGTGTTGTGGGAGATAGATGAGATTTTGTTTTCGGAAGTGTTGGTCTTCTTCTCCAGGTAACAGTGATGGAGAGTTGAGTGCTGGCGTGGTGGTTCGAGTTTCTTGATGTGATTATTCTTCTGTTGGGATGTTGGAAGTTGGTTGTACTGGAAGTTGTGGTTGTGGTGGAAAAGTTGTTTGCTGCTGCTTTCCAACTAGAAATGAGGAGGATTATCAAAAGGGTGGTTAGTGTGTGTGTATGCAAGGAGAGCTTCATTTTTGATGTCTGGTTTCGTGCTGGGAGGAGGGGGAGGAGCGGGGATCTCACGCTCCTTACCTTATGTTGGAAGTCGGCAGGAGGTCCTGTGGAGTGGTGTTCCCGGTTCCTAGGTCCGCAAGTGCTCCTCTCAGGTGCTCCACGGAGACGCTCACTAAGGCGCCGTTGACCCAGGGTCGAATTCAATATGGTGTCCTCCTGCGGGAACGGGGGGCGGAGCAGGGCTCCCACGCCGGCCCGTTCGAGCTGGCTTGTGTGGTGTTGGCGACGGGTTTGTCTTTTTGAGATGGTGTCCTCCTGCGGGAACGGGGGGGGCGGGGTAGGGCTCCCACGCCGGCCTGTTCGAGCTGGCTTGTGTGGTGCTGGCGTCGGGTTTGTCTTTTTAAGATAGTGTCCTCCTGCGGGAACGGGGGGGCGGAGCAGGGCTCTCACGCCGGCCCGTTCGAGCTGGCTTGTGTGGTGCTGGTGTCGGGTTTGTCTTTTTAAGATAGTGTCCTCCTGCGGGAACGGGGGGGCGGAGCAGGGCTCTCACGCCGGCCCGTTCGAGCTGGCTTGTGTGGTGCTGGCGTCGGGTTTGTCTTTTTAAGATAGTGTCCTCCTGCGGGAACGGGGGGGCGGAGCAGGGCTCTCACGCCATCCCGTTCGAGCTGGCTTGTGTGGTGCTGGCGTCGGGTTTGTCTTTTTAAGATGGTGTCCTCCTGCGGGAATGGGGGGGGCGGAGCAGGGCTCTCACGCCGGCCCGTTCGAGCTGGCTTGTGTGGTGCTGGCGTCGGGTTTGTCTTTTTAAGATGGTGTCCTCCTTTTCAGTTACACCTTAGGCTCTTTTATTTGTCCTTTGTTTTAGAGGGATGAGTGTATGACTTTGGATTTCATGTTTATCGCTAGGAGTCTTTTGGGGCTGGTGGAGTCCTGTTGAGGCTGGTTACAGTGGTGGCTGGTTACTGTGGTGGAGTTCAATAGGCTCTTCGGGTTGGGACGGGTTACTTCCTTAGTTGGCGCTTCACGGCGCCTTTGTCGTGCGCCTTCGTCGGCACGCCGAACGGCTGCACGCCGTTGGGGAGATTCTTTTTAAGTCTCCCGAAGACTCTGGCGATGCGGGGGAGGGGCGGAGCAAGGGCTCCCACGCTCCTCTCCTCTCCTGTAAGCTTGTGCAGCAGAAAGGCTGCAAAATCGGTGGGGAGTTCTTTTTAAGTCTCCCGAAGACTCTGGCGATGCGGGGGGGGGGCGGAGCAAGGGCTCCCACGCTCCTCTCCTCTCCTGTAAGCTGGTGCAGCAGAAAGGCTGCAAAATCGGTGGGGAGTTCTTTTTAAGTCTCCCGAAGACTCTGGCGATGCGGGGGAGGGGCGGAGCAAGGGCTCCCACGCTCCTCTCCTCTCCTGTAAGCTTGTGCAACAGAAAGGCTGCAAAATCGGTGGGGAGTTCTTTTTAAGTCTCCCGAAGACTCTGGCGATGCGGGGGAGGGGCGGAGCAAGGGCTCCCACGCTCCTCTCCTCTCCTGTAAGCTTGTGCAGCAGAAAGGCTGCAAAATCGGTGGGGAGTTCTTTTTAAGTCTCCCGAAGACTCTGGCGATGCGGGGGAGGGGCGGAGCAAGGGCTCCCACGCTCCTCTCCTCTCCTGTAAGCTTGTGCAGCAGAAAGGCTGCAAAATCGGTGGGGAGTTCTTTTTAAGTCTCCCGAAGACTCTGGCGATGCGGGGGAGGGGCGGAGCAAGGGCTCCCACGCTCCTCTCCTCTCCTGTAAGCTTGTGCAGCAGAAAGGCTGCAAAATCGGTGGGGAGTTCTTTTTAAGTCTCCCGAAGACTCTGGCGATGCGGGGGAGGGGCGGAGCAAGGGCTCCCACGCTCCTCTCCTCTCCTGTAAGCTTGTGCAGCAGAAAGGCTGCAAAATCGGTGGGGAGTTCTTTTTAAGTCTCCCGAAGACTCTGGCGATGCGGGGGAGGGGCGGAGCAAGGGCTCCCACGCTCCTCTCCTCTCCTGTAAGCTTGTGCAGCAGAAAGTTATTATTATTATTATATTTAATACCTGTTATATCTTAGTTTGGGATACTTAATCTTAGCTAGCCTAAGGCACATCTGGTATGAATTAACACCATGATGTTGAGAGCCTAAACAAAGACTTGGAAAAACTGACCATAAAATGGATTCCAAAGACACAAGAACCCAAAATGGAGTCCCTGTAATTTCCTTCATGATCTAGCCTTATAGCAAAGTACATAAAAAGAATATTATTCTTTCCCTTATATTAATCTGTAGTGTGTTTTTCTGGCTTTAGCTTCATTCATATTCAGATTTTTATTCACCAGTTTGTCATACACTTCTATTGGGCGTGACCTTAACTGACGCATATGCTTGTATCTAACTAGAGTTACCCAGAATCATACGAAAAACAGGCACTTAATACTGCACTATCATGTTCTGATATCCATTCCACTACCGTCCCATAAACATCACCCCCTACTGGCCACGAGCCACTACTCCTCAAAAAGAGGCCCAGTTTCTCTAATCTGCTCCAGCCCCTTACCCATTTTATTTGCTCTTCTCTGGACCCTTTCGAGTAGTACTGTGTCCTTCTTCATGTATGATGACCAGTGTTGGATGCAGTATTCCAGGTGGGGGAGTACCATGGCCTGGTACAGCAGCTTGATAACCTTCTCCGATCTGTTCATGATCCCCTTCTTAATCATTCATAGCATTCTGTTTGCTCTTTTTGCCACCGCCACGCATTGCATAGATGGTTTCATTGACTTGTCGATCAGTACTCCCAAGTCTCTTTCCTGGGGGGTCTCTCCGAGTACTGCACCGGACATCCTGAATTTGTCTATAAGATTTTTGTTACCGACATTTATCACCTTACACTTATCCATGTTGAACCTCATTTGCCATGTCGCAGCCCATTTCTCGAGCGTGTTTATGTCACGTTGCAGGTCTTCGCAATCCTTCTGTGCCTTCACTACTCTGAATAACTTCGTATCGTCTGCAAATTTAATCACCTCGCTCGTCGTACCAATTTCCAGGTTGTTTATAAGTACAGTCAAACCTCGGTTTATGAGTGCCGCGGTTTGTGAGTGATTTGCAAGACAAGCAAAACATTCTTGCAAATTATGACTCGCAAACTGAGCATTGACTCGATTTGCGAGTCCCCACTCCTGCGAACCGGCATCACCCCCGTCCGCAAATGCTGCCCCCCTGTGAACCAACATTGCCCCCTCACGAATGCTCACCCCCCCACGTGAACCGGCATCCCCCGCCCAAACTGAATGCTTACCCCCAATGTGGCACCGGCACGTAGCACCAACCCACAGGAGGTGCCGGTGCCAGTGCCCGAAGATCATGCCTCTCCCCCGACTGGGCCTTGAGCATCTGCGCATGCTCAAGGTCTTCTGGCTCCCGTCTCTCTCTAAGATTCTCGGAGAGAATGAGAGCCAGAAGGCCTTGAGCATGCGCAGATGCTCAAGGCCCAGTCGGAGGAGAGGCATGATCTTCGTGCACCGGCACCTCCTGTAGGTTGGTGCTGCATGCCGGTGCCACATTGGGGGGTAAGCATTCAGTTTGGGCGGGTGGGGGATGCCAGTTCACGGGGGTGGAGGATGTGGAAGTGCACCAGTGGCCTCGGGGATAGGGGGGTCTTTTGGGGATGTGGAGTGGAGCAACGCTGGTGGCTGGGGGGGGAGGGGAGGCGGAACCAATCAAGCGAGTTTCCCTTACTTCCTATGGGGAAACTCGCTTTGATATACGAGCATTTTGGTTTACGAGCATGCTTCTGGAACAAATTATGCTCGTAAACCAAGATTCCACTGTATGTTGAAGAGCACTGATTTAATGATATTTTGATTTTATGCTGCCTGCTCTGTGTTTGAATTCAAGAGGGCCTGGGATAGGCACGTGGGATCTCTCAGAGAGAGAAAGAGATAATGGTTACTGAGAAGGGGCAGACTAGATGGGCCATTTGGTCTTTATCTGCCATCATGCTTCTATGTTTCTTTGTATACCATTCTGAATGAAACCACTGGTTCCAAGAAGAATGTATATCAAGTTTTTATAAAAAGATGAATTATAATGAGAAAGACTCTAAGGTGGTTCCTGTTTGGTAGGGTGTTTTCCATCCCATTTAGTTTGAAACAGTTTTTATTGAAGGAACAAATACAAAACCAAAATAGATCATATCAATATTATTGACAAAGCCCAACATAACAAGCAGAGCCTGGACTCTTGTGGCTCCACTCCACATAAAAGCTAGCCATGAGTATAACTCCTTCAAGTACAAAATCAATTTGCCCCACTCCCCCTCCATCCCCATCTAGCAGAGGGTGACCTATGACAATGAAAGAAAACAAAATAAAAGGAAAGATATAACCCAACACATCAGTATATATCATTGAGTATTAGACTATGAACTCTAGGAGGAAGGGATTGAAGATAAGTGTCCCAAATCTGTAAGACCTGACGTACACGTTTAGGAGTCCTACGAGCTTCCCAAATCTCAAAAAGCAACAGGCAATGAAATTGGTTTCTCTAGTACCAAAAGCACCCATGATTGCATTATACATTTATGACCCACCATACATGCTTTCTGAAATAACAGTCGCTTCCCGAGGCCAAAAAACCCACAGGAAACTGCCCTGCCCAAAAAGTACCTACAGGGGAGCCCAACACCTGACTGCCCCACATGCTACCCAGATAGTGAAAAATACATGTTCAAAAAGAGTGTACAGTATAGTAAGTAGGGCATTACCATAATGCATGAGAAATTGTGTTATATCCCTGAGTGCATCTGGTACAAGTGGATGAGTCCACCAAGCCAGCATGATAAGCATGGATCTGCATAAAATAGGCCCTATGTATAAGTCTATTTGTACACTCTCTCCAAACAGAGCCCATGATAATTTGGGGAAGGCGCAATAGCGCCTGATTAATGTCTGCAACCTGTATATGTTCCCCCAAGTCTACACTCCATTTCTGCGCCAACCCAGCATAGGAACGGGGAGACAGGAGATCCCATAGCAATTTATGTAAGTAAGAGACTGAGAGGGGGAGACCTTCATCCTGTTCAAAAAAGTGATGAAGGCGTTCGCGGACCCATAAAGAAAGATTTTCTTGTCGCAAATGAGTCACGTAATGTGTCAACTGCATGTAACTATAGAAACCTCCCAGTCCCACATCCAATGTAGTAGAGCACTTGCACAAGGAAACAAGTACCCTGCTCACCCCAATGTTGGAAAACTCGAGACATCAAACTGGGCTCAAAATCTCCATTCCCATATATAGACAACAAATCTGTGATATTAGGGTTAAACCTCATCACCTTCATCCCAAGCATCCCAAAGAAACCCCCAAACAAGGCCAGACTACTGGCTAGGGTCGACCCCATGCCTCCCCCCCAAAACCAACCTCAAAAAGAATAGAAAACACAACAGAAGAATTATAAAACAATTCCAAACTTTGACCAAAGAGGGACCCCATCAGCAAGCAACACAAATCTGGCACTCTAGCAATCAAACCAACCATTCTATCCCCCATATCCACCCGGTATGGCCTAACGAAAAAGCAGGAGAAGTTAAATGAGATTGAAAAAAACCCCAAAATGTCCAAACTCCAAAATAAGATGAACAAAATCTAATGTCCATTGCAGCCTCCCATAACTACTGCTCTAAGGACAAAGGCCACAACCTGGGTAACACAGCTGACAAAAATCCCCATCGAGCCCAAAGAACTAGAGAAGGGAGTCCAACTAGTTGCAGCCAGCTATCCCAACAGAAGACAAAATGACATCTGCATTCAACCTTATCAACCCTCCACTCTGGCAGGATCCCCCATTGATAGAATATGATGAAGTGTTAAATATTGAAGAGCATCCTAGCAATTTGTAAAAAAGTGTTGTTGGCCCTGATGGGTAATATGCAGTCTTGCTGGATATAACAGCACAAAAGAGAACTGTACCTTAGTGATGCACGAGCAAATTGGTGTGAAGACCTTCCGCATATTTGTTATCTTATGTGAATAATCCTGGAAGCAGAGAATCTTATGAGCTTGATAGTCCAGAGATTTTCTACCACAAAGCACGCTCAAAATTATGTCTTTGTGGGCATAATTAAGAAGATGAAAGAAAATGGCTCTAGGTCTCTGGTTGCTGTCTCTCCACACGCCCAAGTGGTGGGCATGCTTCACTCGCACTGGTCCAGCGTCCCTTGATAGGTCCAGTTCTTTAGGCAGCCATGTGCCTAAATGGATTCAGGCAAGCCAATCAGCCTGAGATTATTGTGCCTACTATGATTTTTGAGGTCATCAATCTTTTCTTCTAATTGCTGACATATAGTCTGCAGGCGTTGATGTTCTGCTCCTGCCGGTTATGCTCTGAGCAGAACTGCCAGGAGCATGTTTTCAGCCTAGAGAAGCGTTGCTAGAGAGACTTTTCCCTGACGCAGTGGGGAGATAGTGTTTCCCGCGAAATGCAGACCACGTTGGATGATTAAATGCAAGAAGCAACGGCCTTGTTTATCTAGAGCAGGAGCTAAGCACTTTAAGTTATATAAGCTGAAATGAATTAAAGCAGTTTACAGCACAAATGCACTTTCCAAGACATCACTTTAAAGCACCAGTGCACTTTTTCAAGATAAGTACATTTTTCTGTCGGTTCTGTGTTCTCTGTTCTGAAATGAGCTGTTAGATTATTAAATAGTTAAGTGATTGAATTTAGTATGAATCATAAGATTTAAACTAGATGAATTTTTATGTAGTTAAAAAAAGAAGTAATGAATTAAAGAAATAAATTATTAATTGAGTTTAAAGGCAGGAAAGATGGGTTCAAGCCGGTGATGTAAGCAGTAGTAAGAGAACAGATCTGCTTGTCTCTTTGAGAAAACCCGGAATGGGTGAAACTCCTTGATCTGAGGCTTGTTCCCTTATATTTACAAAAACACCTTCAGTATCATTTTGATTATTGGTGGTTTTTATATTTGATTTTCTTCCAAATCTGCCATATATAGTGAGGCCAGTGAAGGGGCCAGAGATGCCCCCATGGCTATCCTATGATGTTGCTAAAAAAAATTCACCATTAAACCAAAAATAACTTCTGTTCAAGCCTAAGTTAGCCAACTCCATAAGAAAAGGAGTTTGGATCCTCGGGCATAAAGTCTGATGTTCAAAAATTACTTTTAATAACATCAGTGCCTTCTCTGATGGAATCATAGTATATAAAGATGTTACATCTAATGCAGTGTCTCTCAAACTTTCTTGAGCTGGGCACACTAAAGGTTTGAGGCACCCAGAAGTGTGCGGATGTCACTGTGATGACATCACGCATATGCGTGAAATCATGATGTCGACATCTGGCACATGTGCAGAGGCCCTCCAAATGGGCCCTGAGATGCCAGTAGGGCATGCCAGCAGGGAAGAGGCCGGACAGAAGGAGAGGCACTAGTGCCAGCTGATTGCCTACAGCAGTGTTTCTCAACTACTTCAAGCTAAAGATCCCCTAAGTCTAACAAATATCAACTGAGTACCCCAACCACAGACTTCCCTAGGCCCACCCAAGCTCTGCCCCAGATCCCATCCCCCTTACTAATTGTAATGCAATTTTTTCCATTCATTTGACATATACACACAATATACACAGCAGATATAAATTCTCAAAACTGACACATTTCATTTACTAAAATCATTTTACCTACCAGCGATCCTCTTCAGGCTGCTGTAATTAGCTTTAAAGGTGAAACCGGGATGCCAGGGGGGAAGCTGGAGGATGATAGAGAGAAGGGGGAAACATGCAGGCCTTCGGCGAATCAGGCAGCGCTGGCGCTGTACGCATATGGAAGTCAGCTGGCAGGCGCCTCTCTTCCTCCTTAGTGTGCCGAAGCACACTTGGAATCTCAGGAGGCACACAGTTTGAGATACACTGGTCTAGTGTAACGAAAAACCATTGAGGGTAGTATCTGTAATGTGAGATTTGATCTTCAACACCTCGGGCTGTAAAAACAGGTCTAGAAAGTGGTTCCAAGATTGAATTTCTCATGGAGCCAATAGGATGTCCAGGGGGTTGGTTCAAATTTTTATGCACTTTGAGCAAGAAGCATATTCTTAAAACAACAGGAGATAAATTCCTCAGAAAGTTCATTTCTTTCCAGGTGATTACTTTATCTTTACAGGCTTTTATTTCTAATTTATTTATTTATTTTTAAAAATTTCTATACTGTTTTTATCCAAAACGGTTCACAAGGGGTTACATACATAACTTAGGCCCTCTTTTACAAAGGCACGCTATGCATTTTAGCACGGATTTAGTGCACACTAAATCAATGCTTGCGCTAACCGCTAACATGTCCATAGGATAACATGCACACATTAGCATTTAGCGCGCATTAGTATTTAGCACACGCTAAAAAGCTTAGCGCACCTTTGTAAAAGAAGGGGTTAGTCTTGAGCAGAAGTTATTTTTAGTTTAATGGTGAATCTTTTCAGCAACATCATGGGATAGCCATGTGGGCATATCTGGCCCCTTCGTTGGCCTCGCTGTATATGGCAGATTTGGAAGAAAAAAGTATAACCCTACAGACACTACAGTTGCCAATAAGTCCAATATATAATACAATATATAGTTGGCTAACTGTTTTAAACCTCGGTGCGAGTGTTTGGTCTTGAGGGAATGAGAAGCTATTAAAGATACTATAAATAAATGGATGTCAGTATGAGCTCTCGAAATATAAACGAGGGATTTTGAGCTCAGGCAGCAACTCATAGGTGACCAGCACCAGACATAAGTCTAAATGAGCACTGCCTCATACATCATTTAGTCCTGAATATGCAAACCGTGCAAATCAAGTGTTAAGTAAATCAAGGTCAAACAGTCACTCCGTGGAAAAAAATTTTCAAAAAGGTACTGCCAGTTTAAAATAGGTACTGCCTGTTTCAAAAAGGTACTGCCAGTACCTTTTTGAAACAGGACTGAGCTAAGTATTCCTCGAGTGGTAGTCCTTTGCTGAAATAGGATTGGCTAAGAACTCTTTTGTGCATTATGGGTTCTGATGAAAATGTTCCACGAATGAAGTGGCATTATGAACTGTTTTGTAGAAAGATGAACTGTGATGAATTGTTATGAATTGTTATGAGTAATATATGAACTGTTATGAGCAAATATGAACTTTTTATAGGTCTTTTTTACTTCCCTATTTTTCTACTTTTTATATATCATTCTTAGCACTATTTTCAGCATCATATTTATTTATATGTTTTCATGAATTTTGATGATTTGAGCATTTGGGTTTTTTTCTTATGTATTATTTTATGTTCATATTTATTAGTCCATGGTCCTCATGAATTTTTTGAAATTTTCACATGCACTTTATAGCTAATTTATGCGATATTATATAATCATTAGGGCACCTCGAGGGGTTTCTTCTCAGAGTGTAATTTTTGATTAATTTTATTAGTCTGAAACATTTGTAGCACTTTGCACTTTAGTTTTGTAATTGTTATTGAGAATAGATAGGGCATATTCTTGGGAGTCTATATAGTTTAGTTTAAAAAAATTTTTTTCCCCGGAGTGACTGACCTTGATTTACTTAACACTTGATTTGCACGGTTTGCACATTCAGGACTAAATGGTGTATGAGGTAGTGCTCATGTAGACTTATGTCTGGTGCTGGTTACCTATGAGTTGCTGCCTGAGCTCAAAATCCCTCGTTTATATTTCGAGAGCTCATACTGATGTCCGTTTATTTATAGTATCTTTAATAGGTTCTCATTTCCTCAAGGCCAAACATTCGGCCCGAGGATTAAAACAGTTAGACAACTATAGATTGTATTATAAATTTGGAAGAAAAACATCTTTACATTTCTGATTGGTTCTCCAATATTATTCTCTGGAAACAGTTCCTGGATGACGTATTTTGCATCTGGACATCCAGGATGGGGTGGTGTTGCAAAGCTAAGTAGTACAACTTTGAATCATGATTTATTGCATAAAGTAATTTATACACTCTTTTAAAAAAGGACTTTAACAAGAAAAGAAAAAAAGCACTTTAATTGAAGAAAAATATTTATTAAAATAACAGGATCAATGATGATTCCAGCCAGCTTGAGTTATGTTACTCAGCTGGTATTCTGATGTACTTTGGAGTGTGATTATCTGTCTGCTTAAGTATTATCAGCTCTATTACATGTAAATTATAGCATCTTGTACTCAGCTTTGCCTAAGAATGTGATTAAGAAATTACAAAATATTCAGAATGCAGCTGCTAGTTTGCTCCATGGGCTTGGATGTAAGGATGGGAAGGTTAGGTTCTTCTTTCCAGTACATATAAAGGAATATGAGTCTTGAATAGTGAGTTATTCACCTCTACCCATGAGTTTTTACAGAAGAAATCATTTACAGCTTTTCAGCTCTGTCTCCTTGTGTCAGTGGGCAGTCCCCTCTCCTCGGTTCATACCAAAGCAGTTGATCACCCCTAAAAGAGGAGAAATAACAAGGAGGACATGGGGAACTCCCCGATTAAGTCAAGTCTTTTCTGCTCTGCAACAAAGACAATTAATTAAACCACATGAAACATAATACAGGCAAGGTGGACCCAAACAAGCCACCTACCTAAGTGCAACTAGCTCTCACATTTATACAGCTATTATACGCTTTCCCCACAGACTTTGCCATAGCAAGTTATCTCATCATTGATTGTACTTGCTGGACAATCAAAAAACAATTATCTACATACTCTTTTGGCTACTCTAAAGCAAGCATTTGGAGACATACATACATGTCTGAGACAGGAAGCAGGCTAAATTGATATCTGACAGGGAAAGACTCATTTTCATTTATACTGGACTACTATTAAGACATGTTATTTTACTGCTTTAAAAAAAAAAAAATTTTATTTATCATTTTCATATTAACATTTCAAATATAAACTTGTACAGATAGCAATATAAACCCAAATAAGTACATAATTCAATACATAAGTAACAAACAAAGAAAATTAATCACTCTAGTCCCCAATAATGAGATCCAAGAAGTAGATAGCGGAATAAAGAAGAAAGGAAAAAAAGTAATTAAAGCATGCAAAACTGATCAGGTTGAAATCTAGTTGATATTAGTCACCTCTTATAGATTTACTTAGGGCAATTTAGTTTTAACTTTATCCTTATCCAATTGCGACAGTGAAAGGAAGGTAGTCAATTGTGAAGGTTCAAAAAATACATATTTTTGTAAAGAATAATGAACCACACATTTTTATGGATATCGTAAGAAAAAGGTCGCTCCAATTGCAAGAACCCCAAGCTTTAATAAAAGAAATTCCTTCTGTCATTTTTAGGTGACCCTATCCAGATCTGGATATATTTGTACTTTTAAACCTAAAAATTATTTCTATATATTGCCAGAAATCACCCTGTTAAGCTGGTTAGGGTTGATCAGTATGTCCCTGCAGGCCAGGACCAGGAATATGGAGATCAGGCTGAGCCCCGACAGAACACTAGTAACAGCTTGAGAAAACAGGGTTATGCCCCTTTAAGGGCATCCATGTTGAAATTGCTAGCTAAACAGGCTGAGAGACAGCCAGAGTTGAACAGAGCCCATCCCCCACAGGGCTGGGCATGGCTCCATAGCTCTGCAGCATTTAGAGAGCTGGGAGTCACAGAGAAGTAGGCAGCCCAGGGAAGCTCCTATGTTGGAGGAGCCTCCACCATCTCAACAGTCGGAGGATTTCCAGGAGAACAATGGTCCTGAAGCCATGGAGTGGAATGCCCTGCCTGAGCTTCCATTGGCAGAAGCAATGGAAGTAAGTTAAATTGGCTGTTTGTTTGTTTTGCCAAAGTTTTCTTTTTCTCTTCATGAGTTTTGTTTTTGGCTGTTAGGGTAACTACTTGCCTTCAGGGAAGTTTTGTGGCTGGAAGTGCTATTGTTTGGTGGTGAACTGGCTATGACTGTTGAAAGGGAAAACTGCCAGTGAATTGTTTTTTTTTATTTGTTCCAAGATGGCTACCGTTGCAGACAGGGACTCTGCTGCAGTTAGGTAGAGCTGAGCCTGAGGTTACCTGGACAGTTGATTTTGTCCTCAGTGGAGCTAAAGAAGACCTTAAGTTTGGGGGCAGGATTTGCCCATCATCTTTGTGGAAGGTTTTGTGGGTTTTTCTTCTGCATTTTGTGTTGGCAAAGTGCTGAGTTGGCGAATCCACCAACCTTGCGCTCCTTAGTACATTGGAAGGAGCAAAGATCCTCAGTGCTGAAGATGAAATTTTTTTTTTTGCTAAGGGACTGAATAATGCTAAGGTTGTGATCTATGCTTTGGCTGTGGCAGACAAATTAACAGGTCTTACCTGCGGCATAAAATTGGACGCTCGGTGTGTTTACCAGACCAGGCTGGTGAGTGGAGATTTGTTTTGTTTTTGTTACATTGCTGATGAAATTTCAGGACCCCTTTTGTATTGCCTTGTCCGCTAAACCCGAATGATAAATAAACTCTGTTTGATTTCTTTGAAAGCTTACCTGTGGAGTACCATTCTGACAATTACATGCTAGGTAAGCCCCCCACCATAGGGACTTTCTCCTTCTTGGGGAAGCATGCTGGGGCTATATAGTGGTTGTGCGCTGGTCCCTGCTATACCCTAAGGGACAGGCATGCTTCAATCTAATCTAATCTAATCTAATCTAAATCTTGGGTTTATATACCGCATCATCTCCGCAGATGGAGCTCGACACGGTTTACATGGTTAGGGAAGGAACGGAACTCCAGTGGAATTATATAAGTATGAGAGAAGAGAGGTTGGTGTTTTTATCTGTTTCTGGGGCCATAGCCACCATCAATAATAATGTAGCAGGAGTAACTGATTCTGTACCAGAAAGTTCAAGTAGTTCTATTACATTCATATCAGGAGCAATAATGTGCTGCTGAGTTGGTAACTTTCCTGGTAAATAATATACTTGAGATAAAGAACATAAGCAATGCCTCTGCTGGGTCAGACCTGAGGTCCATCGTGCCCAGCAGTCCGCTCACGCGGCGGCCCAACAGGTCCAGGACCTGTGCAGTAATCCTCTATCTATACCCCTCTATCCCCTTTTCTAACAGGAAATTGTCCAATCCTTTCTTGAACCCCAGTACCGTACTCTGCCCTATTACACCCTCTGGAAGCGCATTCCAGGTGTCCACTACACGTTGGGTAAAGAAAAACTTCCTAGCATTCGTTTTGAATCTGTCCCCTTTCAACTTGTCCGAATGCCCTCTTGTTCTTTTATTTTTCAAAAGTTTGAAGAATCTGTCCCTCTTCACTCTCTCTATGCCCTTCATGATCTTGTAAGTCTCTATATCTTGTAAGACCCTTAACTGTCCCCACATCCCACAAAAACACTTCGCCCCCCCTCCTGCTCCTCTCCTCCTGCACTAGACCTTCCCTTTTTTCCCTACTCTCTACATCCTTTGTCAATTTCGATAAAAGCTGTAATTCTGATAAATTGTTGTAAATCTGCTTGTCAATGCAGATCCTAATCTAATTGATGTAAACCGCCTAGAACTCGCTGGGTATGGTGGTATATAAGAATAAAATTATTATTATTATTATTATCTACCATATCCCCTCTAAGTCTCCTCTTCTCCAGGGAAAAGAGTGCCAGTTTCTCCAATCTCTCAGCATATGAAAGGTTTTCCATACCTTTTATCAGATGTGTCGCTCTCCTCTGAACCCTCTCGAGTATTGCCATATCCTTCTTAAGGTATGGCGACCAATATTGGACGCAGTACTCCAGATGTGGACGCACCATCGCCTGATACAATGGCAGGATAACTTCTTTCATTCTGGTAGTAATACCCTTCTTGATTATACCTAGCATTCTATTCGCTCTCTTAGCGGCTGCTGCGCACTGTGCCGTCGGCTTCATTGTCATGTCTACCATTACCCCTAAGTCCCTTTCTTGGGTACTTTCATTCAATAACACCAATTCCCTTGGAATATATAAAACACTCCTAGGGAAATTAATCAATTTAATGCTATTAGAACGTGATACATTTTCTAACGACTCTAGTTTTCTTCAAAGATTAATATTGTCCCTTATCAAAGTTTCTTGAATCTTTTTAAAGGTATTCATTTCTTGATATTAGTTAAGGATGTTTTGGAGTCTAACATTTCCATTTGTAAATTTCTTAATATCTGTCACTTGAGTCTTCATATTATCTTCCAAATGTTGAAAACGGGGATTGATTAATGTAGGCAGAGTAGCCACAAGGTCCCAAATAGATTCTAAGATTACCTCCTGGGATTTCTGAACCGGAGGCAGGCAAAGTGTTGGCAAAGAAACCCCTCCAGTTTCTTCCCTTCCATTCCGGTTGTTTCCTTGGATCCTCACGCTCCCATGCAAGTTCCCAGCTTCAGAGCCCGATTCTGGACTACTCTCCAATGATAGTGTCCAGCTCAGCTCTGCCTTCTCCGATATATCCGGCCTCCTGGACGTGCAGTAACTGAGTCCCCCCAGACTGTTCCGACTGCAGTGAGCTGATGCTCCGAGGGCATGGGGCAGTGCCCTTGCATTGGGGCTTAGCATGGTGTCCAATCCCAAGGAGAATGCCACTGTTCTGCTCACTTACGGTGTCTCCAGGGGTGTGTCTCCGATGATACTGATGAGGTGGCTTGCATCCATCGTAGGAGGTCTTCTATGTTGCCGAATCTGGTCGCAGGAGAGCTACGCGAGGCCCCAGCACTGCTCTTCCCTCTCAGTTTCGGCATCTTTTTCCAGCAGGTAAATTTCCAAATGATAAAGTTCTATAGAGAACTCCCAGGCGTGCCTCACAGCCCAATCAGTCTGCGGCCATCTTGGATCTATTTTACTGCTAACTCCTGCTATTTTAGCACAGGTACCTATTTTATGTAGTAAGAACTAGTAACTAATAACTAGTAACTAATAACTAACAATAAATAACATATCATAATGGTAGCCGATGTTGATAATTTACATAAGAACATAAGAATAGCCTTACTGGGTCAGACCAATGGTCCATCAAGCCCAGTAGCCCATTCTCATGATGGTCAATCCAGGTCCCTAGTACCTGGCCAAAACCCAAGGAGTAGCAACATTCCGTGCTACTGATCCAGGGCAAGCAGTGGCTTTCCCCGTCTTTCTTAATAACAGACTATGGACTTTTCCTCCAAGAAATTGTCCAAAACTTTCTTAAAACCAGCTACGCTATCCACTCTTACCACAGTGCATTCCAGAGCTTAACTATTCTCTGAGTGAAAAAAATTCCCTCCTATTGGTTTTAAAAGTATTTCCCATTAACTTCATTGAGTGTCCCCTAGTAATTTTTGACAGTGAAAAATTGATCCACCTGTACCCATTCCATTCCACTCAGGATTTTGTAGACTTCAATCATATCTCCCCCTCAACCTTCTCTTTTCCAAGCTGAAGAGCCCTAACCTTTTTGGTCTTTCTTAATATGAGAGGAGTTCCATCCCCTTTATCATCTTGGTTGCTCTTTGAACCTTCTCGCCATATAACTCTTTTTACAAAGCAGTGGTAGCAATGCTGCTATGGTAAATGCACCAAAGCCCATTCAATTCCTTTGGGCTTTGGTGTGTTTATTGTGGCAGCATCGCTATCACGTCTTTGTAAAACGGACACTTAGTTTTGCTGTCTCATTACAATGGAATGTTACCTTTGCAAATGAACAATTCTGACACTTTTTGTGTTTTGGGAAAATGTTGAAGACATGGCTTCTTATTAATAATATTAATTTAAGTATTTGATCCATTGGTCTATGATGTGGGTGGGGGGAGGGAAGAACATGTTTTATATGGGGATTGTGGGAAAATATTTGATTCATATGGATTACTATGTAACACTATAAGCTGCTTTGAGTTTAACTAAAATATGGTATAGAAATTATTTTAAATAAATTCTGTAGCTGTGTTTGTTGAGATACAGTATATTGTTTAGAACATTCCAAAATAATGTCATTAAAGATATCTTCTGAAATCTTTATGCAATGAACACAATGTGGACTACATAGCATTCCTTGGTGGTAAAAAATAATGATCAAGCTACTTTTGATTAAATGTGTTATAAATGGTTTCATAAGGGTTTAGTAAATAAAGGGTTAAATGTTTTCTTAAAACATATTTATTTAAATGCATATTATGCATAATCCAGTAGTTGGCTGATTTTAGTAGATTACATTGTCAGTGACCTAAAAATGTCACATATAAGTCAAGCTTAGGAGATCATTTTTTATATTAACCAAATGCTTGCTGAAAACAGCAACACCATTAGTAGGAATTCTATGATTCACTTCGTAATGGTTCTCCAAACATTTCCTTTGTTGTATTGGTATCTAATAAGTTTCAATAAGAAGTGATAATTCTTCCCAAAATAATGGGCAAAATATATATTTTTGAAAATTGGTCATATGTTTGAATTGTCTGTAATGCTATTTTAGCTAATTAAAAGTAATTAAGGTATAACCATAGACATACAAACATAATAAGGTATTTTGGTGGTAAGTATTAAGCAAAATATTGTATATCTCTTTATATATTAAACATTGTGTGTGAGTTACTGAAATCACTGGCATTTTTAATGAAATGGCATAATTCAGAGTATGCAGATTTATGAATACACTATTAGTTACTGCCTGTGATGTACTTTTTAAAAAAAATAAAAAATGTAAGGGCTTGAGGAATAAAAGATTATAAATTTATATATGATATTTTAATAACTTGAGAACTAGAGAATTTGAAATCTAGAGACAGCAATTTTTATTCTCTGTGAAAATGGATGTCCTTGCATGCCTGTTATACTGTGTATATGTGGGAATGAATTGAAAAGTAGGAGAGAAAACCTCAAAATCATTTATCTTTTCTGTCATTTTCAGCTTCCAATAGTCATTGTTCTTTGGTATTCTCCAACTTTTCCTTGGTTTCCTACTAATTTTTTGTGTACAGTTACCAACTTTTCACATAGTGCAGTGTTCTTCAGTGGAAGAACTGATGGCCAATGAAAGCTCCTGGAGACCTTTGGTCAGCCCTCATCATAATTCTGGGTTTTTTCCTGCTACTCTGCCACAGACATAGTAGTAGGAAGGTATTTTGGAAAAACCATATTTGTGGATCAAAATCAAATAGCATAACGGTATGTTTGGATTTTTTTTATGCCTCCTGTCTTACCTCCATGGTTAATTGGATGGGAGGAAGACAGTTATAATAAAAGGAAAGAACAGAAAAAATTATTATATGTGACCATCTTTGGGAAAAGATGACTGATGTAACTGATCCAAAATGCTGACACTGGCTGACTTCTCATAAACAGTCAGAAAAAGTTATGTTTGAATTTCTCTAACTTGTCTTTATTTCTTCACATAAAAGGTTGGGGTTTCCACAGTTGTATCACAAATTAGCTATTAATAATAATAATAATAATAATAGAAACATAGAGTATGATGGCAGAAGAGGGCCGGCGGCCCAACAAGTCTGCCCACTCAAGAACCCTCCCTCCCTGGAGTACCCATCTTTTATGCATAACTCTGTAGCACCTCCATCTGTTTGTCCCATCGACTTTTGAATTCGAGCATGCTACTAGCCTCGACCACCTGGTGTGGAAGTTTATTCCATCAATCACGCGTTCAGTGAAGAAGTATTTCCTGGTGTCACCAAGAAATCTTCCCCCCTTAAGTTATAGCGAATGCCCTCTTATTGCCGTGGGACCCGTAAGAAAAAATATTTCTTCCTCCACTTCAATGCGGCCCGTGATGTATTTGAATGTTTCTATCATGTCCCCCCTTTCTCTGCGCTCCTCGAGAGAATATAAGCACAGTCTGGTCAGACATTCTTCATATGGGATGTCTTTAAGTCCTGAGACCATCCTAGTGGCTATTCTCTGGATTGACTCCATTCTCTTCACATCCTTTTGATAATGTGGCCTCCAAAATTGGACACAGTACTCCAGGTAAGATCTCACCATGGATCTGTAAAACAGTAGTATGACTTCAGGCTTTTGGCTGATAAAGCTCCTTCTGATGCAACCCAGCATTTGTCTTGCCTTTGCTGAAGCTTTCTCCACCTGATTGGCAGCTTTCATATCTTACTGGTTGAGAACTCCCAAGACCCTTTCTGCAGTGGTTCTTGCTAAGTTTTCACCATTCAAGGTGTATGTTCTGCATGGGTTTCCCGTCCCACGGTGCATTACTTAACATTTTTTGGCATTAAAGTCATGGCATTTTTTGTCATACCTAATGGCCTGAATAGGGAAATAGAGTGGCTGACCCTGGATTAGCATGTGGCCTTGCGCCCCTGTCAGTCCTGGTTTAGTTTTGGCTCCTGCTTTGTAATTATAACTGGTATGAGTTGTTGTTTCCTTTTGTTGCTCGCTTGGTTTTGGTTTAATCCTGGTCTTTTAAATGGATTATCAGTTGTTCCCTGTTGTTACTTTGTTACCTTGTTTAGTTTTTAGTAATGTCAGCTGGTTCTTGTTTTGTTCAGGTTATTTAAATGTCTTCTTAGCTCTCTGTCGTCATGACGTTTGCGTGGTGACGGCGAGTCATGTATCTTATGAGCCATGCTTTGACTTCCTGCCCGGTAAGTTTGCCGTTTATCTGTTGTTTTCTCGCTTTTCTATTTTGCTTTCCTGTCTTTTCTGGTATGTGGCTTTGTTTACATATTTATTTCTTGGTTTTAGTGGTATTTCTTCCTTTTGAGAAAGAAAGCTTGAAACATGGCCTGTGTCAAGGAAGGAGGAAGAAGGAATTAAGAAGATCGATCACGATAAGGAACTGCCTCCTACAGTTCGTGGGCTTCATGACTGTGATCATTTAATGTCTCTGTGGTGCTTTGTGCTTTGCTTTAAGGACTTTTGCCTGCACTTTGTGTTTGTTTCCAGTTCAAGTTCATTTGGACTTTTAGTATCCTCATTTGATCTTCATTTGAACTTCTGATGTTTTTTGACATCTTTCTGATAATGACTGGTTTTGTGCTCTCTTGAGCCGCCTCTTTATTTTTCACATTGGCTTTATATGTTTGATGTTGTTCTTACTGATTTCACCATTTTTTAGTATCCGTCTTTATTCACTTCACTATTTTTGAACATTCCTTTTGAATTGTTTGTAAGATTGTTTCTAGGATCGGTAGAGTGTTGATGTGTTTATTTCTGATTCAGCTTCTGCTGTTTTATGCTTTTGGGGGAGGATTTTTTCTCTTGGGATCCCTTTTTTGCTTTTCATGATCATGAAGCTTACGTCCTTTGTTTGTGGGGCTTGTTTTTTACATATTTATATTAAGCCTATTTAAATAGTGATATCTTTGATACTGTGATTATTTGTATATTATGATTCTTTTGAAATGAATAAAGTTTTGAGTACTGTTTATAAGTGTATTTAGATAATTATACCTTTTTGCTTTCCATTATCTATTATATCTATATTATTGCTGCTATTGAATGTGAGGGGTTCTGTGTTTGATTAAAGTTTAGTTGCCAAGTACTGGACCATTGTTCCAACAAAAGCAGGTCCTGCTCCATAGTGCTGGGCCCAGTTGCGCTATCAGGTTCTGTTGCTCTGCCCACAATGTTGCATAGTTTAGCATCATCAGCAAATAATGTAATTTTGCTTCGAAGTCCCTGAGTTAGATCCCTAATAAAGATATTAAATAGCATCGGGCCCAAGACCGAACCCTGTAGCACTCCGCTGGTCACTTTTGATGTTTTTGAGGGGATACCATTCACCATTACTCTTTGAAGTCTGCCGCTAAGCCAGTCTTGTACCCATGCTGTCAGTGTTTTTCCTAGTCCTAATGAGTTCATCTTGTTCAATAACCTATGATGTGGAACACTATCAAAAGCCTTGCTAAAGTCTAAATACACGATATCCAGGGACTAACCCTCATCCAGTTTTTTTGTTACCCAGTCAAAGAAGCTTATCAGGTTGGATTGACAAGACCTTCCCTTTGTAAAGCCATGCTGGTGGGGATCCCTTAATCTTTCATCATCCAGAAATGTGTCCAATCTGTTCTTGATCAACTTCTCCATGAGTTTACTCACTATTGATGTGAGACTCACCGGTCTATAGTTTTCAGCCTCTGACCTGCATCCCTTTTTGTGGAGAGGGATAACATTGGCAATTTTCCAGTCCAGGGGAACTTTTCCCTCGCTTAGGGAAAGATTGAAGAGCACAGCTAATGGCTCTGCCAGGACATCCCTCAGTTCTCGAAGTACTCTAGGGTGTAGATCGTCCGGGCCCATATCTTTGTTTACTTTTAATTTTGATAATTCTTGGTGGACCTCGCTCGCAGTAAATTCCATGTCCCAGAATGTGTCCTTCAAATTCCCTTTTGTCTGTAGCTGAGGACTGGATCCTGGTGCTTCGCAGGTGAAGACTGAACAGAAGTAGTTGTTGAGTATTTCTGCTTTGTCTGCGTCTGAGTCTGTAAAGTTGCCATCAGATTTCTTTAGGCGCCCAATACCACGTGTGTTCTTCTTCCTATTGCTTACATATTTGAAAAAGGATTTCTCCCCTTTCTTTACCCTCCTAGCTATGTTTTCTTCCATCCGGAGTTTGGCCTCTCTGACTGTTGTTTTAACTTTTTGGATTGGCCAGATAGGTTTCATTTGTAGTTTACGAAAGCTTTTTTCTTTTAAGAACATAAGAACATAACATAAGTATTGCCTCTGCTGGGTCAACCAGGGGTCCATTGTGCCCAGCAGGCCACTCCCGCAGCGGCCCTCCAGGTCCTTGACCTGTAAGTTCCCACCACCTGAATTGTTTATGCCCTAATCCTGAAGTACCCTGTATAGTACCCCTCTATCTATACCCTGTAATCCATTTCTCCTTCAAGAAGTCATCCAAGCCCTTTTTGAAACCCATTATTGTACTCTGTCCTATCACCTCTCCTGGAAGCGCATTCCAGGTGTCCACCACCCTCTGAGTGAAGAAGTACTTCCTAGCATTCGTCTTGAATCTGTCTCCTTTCAGCTTTTCCGAATGCCCTCTTGTTTTAATGTCCCCACTAGCCTGAAGAATCTGTCCCTCTCCACCTTCTCTATACCTTTCATGATTTTATAGGTCTCTATCATGTCCCCTCTAAGTCTCCGCTTTTCCAGGGTAAAGAGCCCCAGCTTCTCCAGCCTTTCGGTATATGCAAGGTTTTCCATGCCCATAATCATTTTTGTTGCTCTTCTCTGGACCCTCTCAAGCATCACCATATCCTTCTTAAGATGCAGTGACCAGTATTGGAGGCAGTACTCCAGATGCAGGCGCACCATTGCTCTATACAGTGGCAGGATAACTTCCTTCGTTCTTGTAGTGATACCTTTTTTGATAATGCCCAACATTCTGTTCGCCTTTTTTGAGGTTGCTGCACATTGTGCCGCTGGCTTCATCGTTGTATCCACCAATACCCCAAGTCTTTTTCAAGTTTGCCTTCCCCCAGTACCCTCCCTCCCATCGTATAGCTGTACATCGGGTTCCCTTTCCCTATGTGCAAGACTTTACATTTCTCTACATTGAAGCTCATCTGCCATCTTTTTGCCCACTCACCCAGCTTGTTCAGGTCACTTTGTAGATCTTTGCATTCCTCAACAGTTCTGACCCTACTGGAGAGTTTTGTGTTGTCCGTGAATTTTATAACTTCACACTTCGTCCCCTGAAGAGGGGTGGATGGAGAGAGAAAGGGAGACATTGGATGGTAGTGTGGTGGGTAGAGGGGGAGCCTATGCTGGATGGAAGTGCAAATGGGAGAGATAAGGGAGCAAATGCCGGAAGGAAATGGGAGGAGAGAAAGAGGGGAGCAGATGATGGAAGTGGACAGAGAGAGGAGAAGGTACTAGATGGAAGGGGTAGAAAAAGAGAGCACATGATGAAAGGAGGGGATAAATAAAAGGAGGGCACATGATGGAGGGGGAAAGGATTGAGTTAGGGAAATACTGGAGGTGGCAGCTGTAGGTAGACAGTAAAAAAGGAAATTGATGATAGGGTAGTAAGAACGTATTCTAGATGGATGCAGAAAATAAATTGAAAAGAAAAATGAGGGAAGAAAGGGATTGCAGAAGAGAGGTGTGGGAGAGGGAAGGAGAGGAGAGAGATGCCGGGCCAATGGGGGTGAAAGGAGAGATGGAAGGGGGAAGCATACAGTTTCTGGAAGGGGCATAGAAGGAGAGAAGATGCTATATAGGGGCAGAGAGATGGCAGACAGTGGATGGAAAGAAGAGTGTAACAAGAAGATGAGGAAAGCAGAACCAGAGAAGACAAAGGTAGAACAAAAATTTTCTATTTATTTATTGCTTTAGGAGACATGTGCCACTGTTTCTGTGGTGTTGCATTGTATGCAGAGTCCAGCTTCTTGCTGGTTCAATTTAACCTTTGTCTATGTATTTCTATATTATCCCCCCTTTTACAAAACTGTGGAGCGTTTTTTAGCGCCAGCCATGGTGGTAGCAGCTCTGATGCTCAGAATTTTATGAGCGTCAGAGCTGTTACCACATTCCTTTATTGGGGGGGTTGCTGTTGTTAGTGCTTTTGTCCTTTCTTTCTCTTCTTCTCTTTTTTCTCTTTCTCTTTCGTTTACCTTTGGTCTTTTCGATCTGGTCCCTGGAGTTGCTGCATCTGTGGTGGTGTGGGTGTGAGTGTGTGGGAGGCTGTTGTTGGGATGCTGGATGGATTGTGAGTGGTGCGGCTGGTGTGGTTTGTGGTGTGGGTGTGGGGTTGGCAGGTGTGTGGCTGTTTGGGGAGGGGTGTTAATATAAAATGTCAATTGTGATGGGCATGCACCCATGGGGTCTTTTGTATAGTGTATTTATCTGGTTGGCCTTCTCTTTTATGTTGTTTCCGACTGTTGTCACTGGCTTTGTTTTGGCTGTTTTGCCCGTGGATGAATGTTCCTTTGCAATTGTTAATAAAGACATTGAAAAAAAAAAAAAAAAGAGCTGTTACCACAATGGCTAAAATCCACACTACAGTTTTGTAAAAGGGGGAGGGGTTAGTTTGTGATGACATATTCCATACTAGGTGAAGGTGTGTTCTGTGTGTTCAAAAGACATGGTTTTCTGTTAGGATAGAAGGTGTAGGATTGATCTGTACTAGTCTGGCTTGTTTAGTATATTGCTGTTGTACTGCTCACTGCAGTATGTGCCTTTTCCTAGGTACTCATGTGTGACGTGTGGCTTGTTACTAAAAATCATGTTTTTCGTACAGATGGGGGGTGGTGCTAAAAAATGATGGGCCCCGGGTGTCACCGTTAACAGTCCCTGTGTATCCTTGTAAATGCTTGATTACTTGTGCCTCTAATTCTTATTTTTTAAATCCTATTCATCTAGAGTAATTTTTGAAAGATAAGTCTTTGGTTAAATCTGATAATATGGCAGTTAGTTAAATGGGTGGGAATGTATTTAGGGTCCTAATTTGGTAAGCTTGTGGCAATCTAGTTGTGCTAACCGATTAGGGCAGAACACACCTACTATCCATCCTGACCTGCACCAAGCGCGTATTTGTGCTCCAAGTTGATTTACGGCCTCTTTTACAAAGCCGCGCTAGTGGTTGCCACGTGGCAACAGCCCCGAAGCCCTTTAAATCTCTATGGGCTTCGGGGCCGCAAGTGCGGTTTTGTAAAAGAGGCCGTTAGTATTCAATCTTTTATCTTTTTTTCTAATAGTTCCCCTTGAAGTGGGCTATTGTACTTTTAGATTCTTTGTTAGATGGATATTATCCATCTTGTATTTTTTATTCAATGTTGTGATGTATATAAAATATTAATAAATAAAAAGAAATCAATGTAACTGCTGTGTGATTTTGCAATTATGAAGTATTATATTTTCAGGGCAGTTTTTAAAGTACATAAACAGTATTGCAAGTATATGTCAAAATTATGCCTATGTGCAATCCTTAAATTTTGTGCGTATTTTATGTAGCACGTATTTTACAGGTAGACCGTATACATAGATCGAGGGTGTCAAACTCAATTACATAAGGGGCCAAAATCTAAAACATAGGCTAAGTTGCCGGCCAAATTTTTAATGAAGATACTTAGGTGTCCTTTTATTAAGGTACGCTAACCGATTTAGCGCGCTCTAAATGCACACCTTAATAAAAGGAACCCTTAGTCTTAGTAGAAGTATAGGGTTACAACCTCTCCAATAATACGCCGGCTCTGTGATGTAAACAAAATAAATAAAAAAGACTTTTCCTCTCTCTTTTAGGTCCTACTTCACACTAGCTGTCTAATACCAGCTCTGGCAGGATATACATTTCAAATCTGACATACTGTAATCACAAAACAGAAAATAAAATTATTTTTTCTACCTTTTGTTGTCTGGTCATTATTCAAATCATGTTGGTCCCAAGCTCTGCTTGTCTTCTGATAACTCACTTGCCAGAGTCTCCTCCTTTCTTCTTTCTCCGTGCTAACCATCCATCTTTCATCTCTGTCCTCCCCTTCTGTTTCCCTCCCTTCCCCTGAGGTCTGGCATCTTTCCTTTTGGCCTGAGATTTGGCCCTCTGTTCCTTTCCTCCCTCCATCCTGGCTTCCCGGTCTCACATTAAAGCAGCCTGCAGAAGATCACAGGTCAGCTTTAGCAATCCAAGCAGGCCTCCGCAGCACGTTCCCTCTGCATGGTCCCGCCCTTCTCCAGGAATATGTTGGGGAGGCCGACGGCAGTCTGCTAGGATCACTACAGCTGACTGATGATCCTATGCAGGCTGCTTTAATGTGAGACCGGGAAGCCGGGAAGGAGGGAAGGAAAGAACAGAGGGCCAAATTTAATTACCCTGCAGGCCAAATTTGGCTCGCAGGCCTGAGTTTGACACCCCTGACATAGATGGACTATGGCCAGAGCTTGGTTGGGATTCATACATGTGTAACTTACCGAACACTATGGGCCATTTTCTATAAATGACATCCCAACTGTAGGCGTCCTACAAGTGTTCCCTCTAAGCTGAGCAGGTGTCCTCCAGCTGCATTGCTACCACTAGGGGGTGGAATATTTTCAGTCGCTAAGGACAGGTATGTTCCCTGGAGTCCTGCAGAACTTGCCTGTCCCTCACAATTGAAAAATGTGACAGTAAAACAGCACCCTCTATTGGTGAGACTGTGGGTGGAGGACTCCTGCTCAGCTTAGAGGGAACAGTGGTCCTACCACTGTCTAACCAGCTAATCGGGAATCGTGTTTAAAAAAAACCCACCCAAGGTAGGCTGCCTACACTGTAGGTGTCTGTCACAGGTGCAGGGAGGTTCCTAGGGCCACATAAGCTTGCCCAAGGCTGGGTGTGGGCATAGTTTCACCTAGAAGTGGCCTTAGGTGAGTTTAAGCGGCCCCTAGGTGTCTCCCTAGAGCTACAATAAGTGTCTGAAATGTAGGCCAGCAAAATGACCTGGCTGCTAAACTGATTGTGACAAAGAAATCTTCCTGTCGTGACCAGCTGAGCAGCCACAGCCACTGCAGGGATCCCACAAACCCCACCGTAAGTCAGCTGACAGGAGGGATGCTCACTCCCTCCTGATGCCACCCCCAAACCCTCCTCACACTCCAACAGGAGG
Source organism: Geotrypetes seraphini (assembly GCF_902459505.1). Taxonomy (NCBI): domain Eukaryota; kingdom Metazoa; phylum Chordata; class Amphibia; order Gymnophiona; family Dermophiidae; genus Geotrypetes; species Geotrypetes seraphini. The sequence continues at coordinate 123,032,531 of NC_047089.1, forward strand.
GTTGTCCAATCCTTCCTGCTGCAAACCTTTAAACAATCCCCGGTAGGAGGGATGCCCACTATCTCTTGCTGCAAACCCCTAAACAATCCTCAGCAGGAGGGATGCTTATGTTTATTAAAATCTTTTTATACTGCCTATACAGCCAAAAAGGATCAAAGTGGTTTACATCACAACTCAATCATATTTATGAAAAAAACTCCATTAAAAATAGGAAAGGATCAGAATGAAGAAAATGAAAAGAAACACAAGCACTGTCAAGTTAGATACAAAGCATTGATAAAGACAGCTAAGAAAGAATATGAAGAGAAACTTGCAAAAGAGGCAAAAACTCATAGCAATTTTTTTAGGTACATCAGAAGGAGAAAACCTGTGAGGGAATCTGTGAGACTGTTGGATGATCAAGGAGCAAAAGGAGTGCTCAGGAAGGATAAGGCCATAGTGAAAAGACTGAATGAATTCTTTGCTTCGGTCTTTACAGAAGAAGATGTAAAAGATCTACCAGAACCGGAAATGGTTTTCAAGGGTGATGATGCGGAGGAACTGAAAGAAATCTCGGTGAATCTGGAAGATGTACTAAGCCAAATTGACAAGTTAAAAAGTGATAAATTGCCAGGACCGGATGGTATACATCCCAGGTTACTAAAAGAACTCAAACATGAAATTGCTGACCTGCTGTTAGTGATCTGTAACCTATTGCTAAAATCGTCTGTAGTACCTGAAGATTTTAAAAAGGGCTCCAGGGGAAATCTGGGAATTTATAGACCGGTAAGCCTCACTTCAGTGCTGGGCAAAATGGTAGAAACAATAATAAAAAAATAAAATTGTGGAACATGTAGACAAATATGATTTAATGAGACGGAGTCAGCATGGGTTCAGCCGAGGGAGATCTTGCCTCACTAATTTGCTTGACTTTTTTGAAGGTGTGAATAAGCATGTGGATAAAGGTGAGCCTGTTGATATAGGGCTCCTTTTATGAAGCCGCGCTAGCGGGTTTAACGCGCGTGACTTTTCATCACGTGCTAACCCCCGTGCTGGCCTAAAAACTACCGCCTGCTCAAGAGGAGGCGATAGCGGCTAGCATGGCCTGCGGTTTAGCATGCGGTATTATGCACGTTAAACTGCTACTGCGCCTTCGTAAAAGGAGCCCATAGTGTATCTAGATTTTCAGAAAGCTTTTGATAAAATTCATCACAAGAGGCTCCTGAGAAAATTAAAGTGTCATGGGATAGGTGGCAAAGTTCAGTTGTGGATTAGGAATTGATTATTGGATAGAAAACAGAGGGTAGGATTAAATGGTCATTTTTCTCAATGGAGGAGAGTAAACAGTGGAGTGCCGCAGGGGTCTGTACTAGGACCGGTGCTATTTAACTTATTTATAAATGATCTGGAAATTGGAATGACAAATGAGGTGATTAAATTTGCTCATAGATATGAGAACATTTCTAGTTTGAGACAGTCTTTATATCACTCTGTGGACTATAATTATCAGTTAGACTATGATCTGTGTCCAGCATATGACTTTTTGATCATTGAAATCACCCATTATTATAGTGTTGCCCATTTCTCCAGCTTTCCTAATCTCTGAAAACATTTCTTCATCTGTCTGCTCATTTTGTCTTGGGGGCCGGTAGTATAACCCTACCTTTATATTCCTATCCTCCTTCACACATGGAATTTCTATCCATAAGGATTTCATACTGCTATCTATGTCATTCAGAATGTTTATTTTATTTGATTCAATTCTCTCTTTAACATATAGTGCAACCCCCGCACCCTCCAATTTGATCTACTCTATCCTTGCGATATAATTATCCTAATCTTACTCAGACTGCCTTGAATGCAGCAATCCATGAATGAACCAAAATGCATCGATTTGGCAATAAACCGAGCAGACTACTAGCTCGTATAATGAAGACTTGGCAGGGCCCCACTTATATTTCAGTACTTAAAGATAGTACAGGCATTCTGAAATATCAGCCACGAGACATTGCAAACATCTTCAGTCGTTTTACCGCTCCATGTACTTGGACTCGCAGTCTACTTGAGGCCCACCATTGACAGATTATTTGGAAGATTCTGGATTAGCACGATTGACTGCCTTCCAGTCTACCCAACTCAATGCTCCCTTAATGGCCAAAGAACTACAGCAGGCAGTTAAGCTTTACGAAACTCTATGGCTCCGGGTCCTGACGGATTCACTCCAGAATTTTATAAACTATTGTTCCCTCAATTAAGTGGTCCACTCTTGTCTTACTTTGAGCAAATAGTACTAAAAGGGGTGTGTGTTAGAGAATGACACGGTGGCGGTTTACCCGCGGCCACCGCATTTTAGCCGCGGGTCACCCGCCGAAAACGGGGAAGAAAACTAGCAGTCGCTGCGGCGACGGGGACAAGGCCATTCACCGCCCGCGGGGCGGTGAATGGTCTTGTCCCCCGCAGTGAGGCATGAAGGATCGCGCGGTCCCCGCAGCTCACACCCGCCAGCCCACCCAATCGATTCCAGTGTCCAGCCAGCTCTCTCCCCTCTCCTCACCCCAGTCCGCAGATCCTCCTCCTCGGCGACCCGCACGCTACCAGAGAGCCGCGCACACCCGCCGCTGCTCAGCCTCGATCTTCTGCTCTGACGCAACCGGAAACAGGAAGTTGCAGCAGAGCAGAAGATCGAACACTGAGCAGCCGCGCGTGTGCGGCTCCCTGGGAAAGCGCGCAGGTTGCCGAAAAAGAAAACCCACAAACCAAGGTGAGGAGAAGGGAGAGAGCCGGCCAAACACCAGGATCGACCGGGCAGGCAGGTAGTGGCGATCGCTAGTGTTCCCGGCTCAAATTGGAAGGAGGGAGTGAAAGGAAAAAGGCTTATATGGATGCAGCGGGGACGGTGACGGGGCGGTGAATGGGATGGCAGTGGCGGTGACGGGGCGGTGAAAGGGATGGCGGTGATGGTGACGGGGCGGTGAAGGGATCGGCGGTGACGGGGCGGTGCAGAGGATGGTGGGCCGGTGACGGGGCGGTGACGGGGACAGATTTTTTCCCCGTGTCATTCTCTAGTGTGTGTGTGTTCTAGCGGGCTATAACTTTGCATTCATATCCTTGATTCTTAAGCCAGGTAAGGATCTGAACTACCCTGAGTCATATAGACCTATCTCGCTATTGAATGTAGATCTGAAACTCTTGTCTTATATTTTGGCTAATAGGCCCTAGGAACTCTCGCCTCAGCTTATTTGTATACAGCAAGTTGGGTTTGATAAGGAGTGTCAATCTGTGGTAAATGTTCACAAGGTATTGATGTCTATTGCTCACTTTATACACGCGTCACTACCAGTGATATTGGTAAGCCTGGACGTTGAGAATGCATTTGACAAGGTGCATTGGGACTACCTATTTATTACATTAAAGTATATTGGCATATCAGGGTGGTTTCTCTGGGCTCTTCAGGCCTTATATCATGATCCAGAAGCGGCTGTTCTTGTTAATAGAATGCCAACCATGTTTTTCCCTATACAACGAGGTACATGCCAGGGCTGCCCGCTCTCCCCCCTGTTTTTCTTACTATTTCTAGAGCCATTTCTTCAAACCTTAACTTTAGACAAGGATATAGCAGGTGTCACTGTGGGAGGTCAGCATGTGAAGGTGCTGCTGGCCTTTACAGATGATATCCTACTAGTGCTCATTAAACCACAGACCTCTCTGGCAGCTTTATTGGAAGTAGATGAGTTTGGATTGTTTTCTGAATTTCAACTTAATAGAAGTAAATCAATTGTTTTGCTGTTGGAGCCGGACTTACCTCGTCACTGGGGAAGCGAGTTTCCTTTAACTTGGGCTGAGGGAGCCATTAAGTATCTGAGAGTATGGATTCCTTGGGATCTGAAGCGACTGTACTCTCTTAATGTCTCCTCTCACTTACATTTCACAGAATAGAAACTTTCGATTTGGAGAGGATCTTTGATGGGCAGAATCACACTCTATAACATGTTACTTTTACCTTATTGGCTTTATCTCGTTCAAATGTTACCATTGTCTCTTTCTTCCCATATGCATAAACTTCTGGTTCTTGCTTTAAATAGATTTCTGTGGAATGGCAAAAAGCCTAGCCTGGCTTATGGAGTGGTTGCTTCTCCGAGGGATAAAGAGGGATTAGGACTTCTCAACATATATTTGTTTTCTAAAGCATGTCAGTTCCACCATATTAATGATTGGTATAGATCCATATCTAAATTCTCATTTACCCTGGTGGAGACATCTTTATTAGCTCCATATAATTGCAGTGCCTTGTTTCATGCCCCAGTGTACTTTTTCTGCTTTCTCTCTCAGATCTATCCTATATATTCAGTGGCAAATTTGGTCTGGAGGTGACTCTGTTCACTCTTGCAGATATGCTCTGATGTATCTCTGTTGCTACCTATTGTAGGTATTCCTAATTTTGAACCGGGCAGAAAATCTTTGGTATTTCAACATTGGGCTTCCTTAGGTCTTAATATTTATATCAGGTGTTGCAAGATGACGGGGTCATAAAATCCTTTGCTGATCTACAGATAAGAGTATAAATTTCCAACCCGCAATTTTTCCTATTGGCAGGTATGTCATTATATTATGTCTCTGCCCTCTGCAGACCTCACATCCAACAGGTTAAAACAGTTAAAAGAAGCCCACATAATAAATATATTTATATCACATTGATTTAAATAACATATTACCAAACCACACTCTCTGTGAACAAATCACACTACACAACTGTTTTCTTTATAAAATAGCTCAACGGGAATACCCCATTGAGCAGAAAACCTGGACTGGAACAAAGCCTTTTCTGTTCCAGTTTCTTTCAAAACCACATTGTACCGTTTTTAAAATTATCACACATTCTCTTGCTGTATTGCAAATTGTTACCACAGTCTCATGTTGCTCAACCACAATGATTATAGTTTATGCTTTCTGATATCACTATTGGATTCTACAATCATGTTGCTCAGTCGGCTGTGTTTTGTTGGACAGTGTCTTCAGGAGCCGCAAATGCTTCAGGTTTTCACTGTTATTTCACCTCTGCAATAAATTTCAATTTACTAGTGTGGTTCCATCCACTTATTATCCTAATACTTTACAGCAGGGCTGCCCAAGTCCGGTCCTCGAGATCTACTGGCAGGCCAGGTTTTCAGGATATCCACAATGAATATGCATGAGAGAGATTTGCATGCACTGCTTTCTTGGTATGCAAATCTCTCTCATGCATGTTCATTGTGGATATCCTGAAAACCTGGCCTGCCAGTAGATCTCGAGGACCGGACTTGGGCTGCCCTGCTCTACAGTTTAACTTATACATAACTATCTCAACATATATGAATGAAATTTACCTTATCATAGTTCATTTTATCATATAACAACAGCAGCAGCATGAGGTTCAAAACCTCCTTAGCAACTCTCCTCCAAACTACACCTTCCCATGTAGACTCACTTCCATTTACCTAAATTATCTCCACCTGTCAGTTTCCTCCTCATAACACATGCCACTCCACCTCCTTGTTTAATCCTGCTGGTTCAACATTTTTCCATTGATGGATGAGGTGCTATTCTTTATGTAATAACACGTCAATCACATTCCCTCCCCTATTCAAATTCACATGAATAAGAACATAAGAATTGCCATTTCCGGATCAGCCCCTGGGTCCATCAAGTCCGGTGATCCGCACACACGGAGGCCCCGCCAGCTGTACCCTGGCATAGTTTTAGTCCCCGTATCACTGTATGCTTCTCAAGGGAGATGTGCATCTAATTTACCCTTACAAACCTGACATCACTCACTTGATGACCCGCCTCAACCCAGTGGCTAACCAATGGCATATCAACCTTACCAAGCCTTAGATTACTTAAGTGCAGAGCATTTCAGAGTTTAATTTTCCTTCTAGTTTGGCCCACATACCTAATCTAATCTAATCTAAACCTTAAGTTTATATAGCGCATCATCTCCACAGAAGTGGAGCTCGGCACGGTTTACAATAACTTAAATATAAGAAGAGAAAGGAAAAGGTTTACATGAGCTTATATATAGAAAGGAAGAGTAAGAGGGAAAATAGAATTACATGTTAGAGAAGAGCCAAGTTTTCAGTTGCTTGCGGAACAGTTGGAGAGAGCCCAGGTTCCGCAGCGGGATAGTAAGGTCGTTCCAGAGACCTGTGATTTTGAAGAGAAGAGATTTTCCCAGTTTACTTGCATAGAGAATACCGTGTAGAGAGGGGAAGGATAGTTTATATCTTTGGGTGGGTCTGGTGGAGTCAGGATTCGAGGAGTTAAAGGATAGTGGGATTAGGGGAGGAAGAATGCCGTGAATGATCTTAAAAGCCAGGCAGGAGCATTTGAAATGGATTCTGGAAATCACTGGGAGCCAATGAAGATTGGACAGGGGTGGGGAGACATGGTCAGATTTGCGTTTTGCAAAGATCAACTTGGCTGCAGTATTCTGGATAAGCTGGAGTCTTTGAAGACTTTTTTTGTTAGGCATAAGTAAATGGCATTGCAGTAGTCAAGTTTGGAGAGGATGATGGATTGGACGAGGACGGCGAAAGTAGGATCTTACTTTCCTCAGTATGTGGAGGCTGAAATAGCATGATTTTGCCAAGGAGTTGAGGTGGTCGTTGAGGGAGAGAGAAGATCAATAATGATGCCAAGGACCTTGTTTGAGAACTCAAGGTGTAGAGCTGCACCTCTGGGTAGTGCGAAGAGGGTAGGCAGGTGTTCTAACTTTGGGCCGAGCCAGAGTAATTTTGTTTTTGATTCATTCAGTTTCATCTGTACCGAGAGGTACCAGGAGTGGTGTCTCATTATGCAAGATGTAATGTTCTCGTGGAGGTTGGTGAGGTTCTGGTCTGTTTCAAGGAGGACAAGGATATCATCAGCGTATGTGTAGATTGTTTTAAGGGGGGAAAGTTGGAGGAGCTTCAGAGAGGACATGTAGATGTTAAAGATAATAGGGGATAGGGGTGATCCCTGAGGGACACTGCAAGATGGTGCCTAAGGAACGGACATGGTGCCATTTGTGTTGACAGTGTAGGAGCGAGAGCGAAGGAAGTTTGAGAACCACTTTAGGATGGTGGAGTCAATTCCTATCTCGGAAAGTTGATAAAGTAGTATGTCGTGGTGGATGACATCGAAAGCTGCAGAGAGATCGAATTGTAAGAGAACAGCAAATTTGTTACGAGAATGTAGTTGTTGAACCTTTGAAATTAGGGAAACTAGGAGGGACAGTGCTGAAGCTGGGTCTGAAGCCATGTTGGTAGGGGTAGAGAATGGAGAATCTAGGTAAGAAGAGAGCTGGGTAGCAACTATGGTCTCTAGCAATTTAGTTAGGAGAGGGATATTTGCTATGGGGCGGTAGTTCGATGGTAAGGAAGGGTCGAGATCGGCTTTTCTCAGAAGAGGGGATAAGGCAATGTGTCCCATTTCTGTGGAGAACAGGCCTGATAGTAGAGCAGTATTTATAAGACTGGTAAGGGAGAAGATGGCCACAAGGGCATTTAATGCCATTTACTACCTGTTGGGTGTTACAATCAGTGTAGGCTCACAACCGAAATCGCTTGCCAGATGAGGGTACCATCACTTGATCACATTCCATGGCATAATCACAATACACACAAGCATTACACTTGAAGTGCCCTGTGAGAGCCTTTCCATTCTGATAGGTCCCCCTCCTGATAGTCAATAATTCTGACAAATTCCTCCCCCGGGTAAATGCAAATAGAGGGGGTCCCTGCAATGGAGAATGTAAACTCAGAATGGGCCAGCACCGGTGAATTACTCTATGAATCTGTTGGGCTTGATGTGAGTGAGGCAACACACTGGTAATACTTGTTATTGATGAGGTTCAACTGTCAGCAAGATACCACTCCCTCTGAGTATATTTTTCCCTCTTATAGGCCTTTCTAATAACCCGATGCTGAAACCTATGACTCATAGCATTTGGCCAATATAATACAACTGGGTAATTGAATAAATTGAATATTGTTCCAAAGGAAATGTAGCACAAACAGCAAACAAGGAACAATAATAGTTATTAATACAGTTTTAAAAATGGCGTTTAGAATCCAAAAGTAGAGTAAAATAACTCAGCATAGGGAAAAACCCTTTTATAAACTTTCATAGAATCAATCATTGCACCATCTTGTTAGAATAAATGATTTTTAAATAACTTCATAGATTCATAAGTAATTCTTAAATCTCCATAATGTGAAAATAAAGTCCAAAGTCCAAAGTTTTGTGAAAAGCTAATATAAGTAAACAGATTTAGTTTCAATGTCTCTGCAGCGGTGACCCAGCGGGGTTCTGACGTGTTTCGCCGTCCTGGCTTCCTCAGAGAACCCGCTAATGCTGTGTGTGACCTTAAAAAATAAATCCTTCTTTAATAAGAAACAACAAGAAAGATACATAGTAACATTTTACAAAGAGAACTTTTAACAAAGAAAACTTTTAACCAAACACTCACAGACTTGTCAGTTGGGTACCTAATTCAAAAGGGAAAAGAAACTTCCTCGTGTTCTATGACATGAATGCTCTGCTGAGCACCCTGTACTTATGAAGTGTGAGGCTGTCTATCATCTGTGAAGAAACGCCCACCATTCTACTTCACGGTTTAACCCAGCAGGGGTGACTGTCTTCCAATGGTAAATCCATCTCTGTTCTCTTTTCCACAACCAAGCTTGGACATTTCCTCCTCTCTTTAGCTGAGCCACTTCTAGTACTATGAACTGAAGATCAGAAAGCTGATGTGAAGCAGTGTGCCAATGCTGCACTAATGGAGCCTTTAAATCGTTCCTCCTAATTTTGCTCAAATGTTCCGTAATCCGAACTTTGATACTTCTAGTGGTGTGGCCAATGTAAAGTAAATTACATGGGCATATAATCATATACACCACTTTCTGTGTATTGCAGTTTGTATGTTGTTGGAGGATATGCTTTTTAGGCAAAATAGGGTGATTGATGCATGTTGTAACTAACGCATGGGAGCAAATAGTGCAGTGTCCACACATAAAATGGCCTTTAAGATGTTGGGGAGTGCTAGTGTGGTGACTAATATATTGGGAAGTGGTGAGATGGTCACGTAGATTTCTGCCTCTAGAAAAAGCAAACATAGGGGGTTGGGCGAGACTTTTATGAACCTGGAGGATGTGCCAATGAGATTTGATGATTTTTTAAATCCTAAACGCTTTGTATGAGTGAGGAAGTGTGCACACCATGCGGGCTTCTACAGGAGATTGAGTTTGCTGAAGGAGGTAAGTTCTGTGTGCATATAGAGCTCTTTTATAGGCTTTCTTGATGGTACCATAAGGGTACCCCCTATCAGAAAAACGTTGCCACATGTCCATAGAGCGCGTCTTATACTCATCTTTATTGCTACACAAGCGTCTAAGTCTCAAAAACTGCCCTACAGGTAAGTTGTCTCTTAAATGGCGTGGGTGGTAACTGGCATAGTGCAACAAATTATTTCGATCGGTAGCTTTTCGGAAAATAGTAGTTTCAAAATGATCATGACATAAACTGATTTGAATATCAAGAAATGCAATCTGTGTGTACGAGTAAGAGGCTGTAAATTGTAAATGTACATTGCAAGCATTAAGCCATTGCAAAAAAGAATGAAAAGTCTCAAGAGTATTTGTCCATACTAAAAAAATGTCGTCAATGTAACGCTTCCAAACATAAATATCAGTATAGTAACTGGAGGTGTAAATATGTGTTTCTTCAAAGTCAGTTACATACAAACAAGCTAGAGTGGGGGCCATAGTTGCACCCATTGCAGTGCCCTTGATCTGTAAGAAAAATTCCGTGTCAAACATAAAATAATTTTTCTGTAAGGCTATACTTGCAATAGTGACCAAAAACTCAACTCTAGCTGCTGACAAATTAGAGGTACTAAGATGTCTTCGGACGACATCAATAGCACTAATCTGGGGAATATTGGTGTATAGAGATGTCTAAGGTTACTAAAAGAGCCCCCTGTGGAACCGACTGGGATTCATGAAGCCAATTAAGCATGTAGGTAGTATCCCTAATATATGATTTAGCTAACAAAACCTGCTCTTTAAGATGAAAGTCAACAAAATCAGACAGGGGTTCTTTTCCCTTTTGAATTAGGTACCCAACTGACAAGTCTGTGAGTGTTTGGTTAAAAGTTTTCTTTGTTAAAAGTTCTCTTTGTAAAATGTTACTATGTATCTTTCTTGTTGTTTCTTATTAAAGAAGGATTTATTTTTTAAGGTCACACACAGCATTAGCGGGTTCTCTGAGGAAGCCAGGACGGCGAATCGCGTCAGAACCCCGCTGGGTCACCGCTGCAGAGACATTGAAACTAAATCTGTTTACTTATATTAGCTTTTCACAAAACTTTGGACTTTATTTTCACATTATGGAGATTTAAGAATTACTTATGAATCTATGAAGTTATTTAAAAATCATTTATTCTAACAAGATGGTGCAATGATTGATTCTATGAAAGTTTATAAAAGGGTTTTTCCCTATGCTGAGTTATTTTACTCTACTTTTGGATTCTAAATGCCATTTTTAAAACTGTATTAATAACTATTATTGTTCCTTGTTTGCTGTCATAGCATTTGGCGGCAGAACTCCTGCGGACTAGAGCACAACCGCTTCAGTTGCAGGAACTGCCCTACAGGGACGCTATCCTTCAAATTTGAAGGGTGATGACTAGTATAGTGGAGGACTGTATTATGGTCAGTTGTTTTCCTATAGATAGAAGTCTCCAGCTGATATCCTACTCTGGAAATCTGAAGATCCAAAAACTGAATATGAGATGTGGAGATCTATGAATCGTTTCCAAATGACTATATTTTCTATGAACATGGTCCCCCCATATATATAGCTGATCAAACCTTGCCATGTAAAGGATGCAATTGTGGGGGCCACTGGGGCCCTCACTGCAACACCCTTAGTTTGCAATTAATATTTGCTATTAAACTCAAAGTAATTACAACTTACTATTAATTCACCAATGTCCCTCTGAGATACCATTATAAGTTCTTTATAAGAAACAATTCTGTAGCAAGATTTATGGTACACTAAGCTGTTGCATAAACAAATTACGACTCTGATAGTTTTGTCTAGGGAAAACCATAAACTCTGCCAGGTCCAAGTTTCTTTGTCTATTTATACGACACAAGACCCACGCTAATGAGAAATACTTTTATTATGAAAATAGAAAAAATATAATTCACAAGCCAGCTGCAATATCTAAATATTGTTCACAAAATATCTGATTACATAAATGAAACTCAGTACATAATTATCACAATACGCTTCTAGATAACTAAGTAATATTACTTCTTACACACACTAAACAATTCCTTATGATAATAATAATCCCTGATTAGCAGCAATTGTTTACAGTTATCACCAAAGGTAGCTTTCCAAACCTTATCCTATATCACAATCGGATGCACTTATCTAACTCCAGCTGATAAGATAATAAGTTCCTTATGCTCACCATCTAATTATGCCTCCGCACAAAATTAGGTGAAATGGAAAACGTTTCTCCTCAGCTTAGCAGACGTAGAAAATCCTTTGGTTACAGGAACAAGTATTCGTCAGCCACCGGTAAAGCTGTAATTTATAGGCAGCACAAGTTTCCTTGAAGTGACGGAATTCAGATCTTTTTAGAGTCCAATTCACTCTCTCTCATGCAGAGAGTCACATGAGGTAACTGTTCAGGTCTTAATTATTAAGAAATCGATGCTTGGAGAATACCTGTGGTAAGATGTGAGTTCACTCGCATCCCGACACAGACTAATTATAATTAGCAACTTTTCACTTGGACCTCGTCAGATGACTTCCTCGGCCCAATCCAGAAACAGATCTTAGATGAATAGCCTTTCTGTGTAAAGTCTCATACAGGCTGGGGGACACAGGCGCCGTTCGAAAGATAAGCACAGCATAGGAGTATAACTCAAAGATAAGCACAGCATAGGGGTATAACTCCCCCAGGAATCACACAGTCTAAGCATGAAGGCATAGATGGATGTCCTTGACTAGAATACCATTCTGGTACATACCCAGAATGCATCAGGCAGAAACAGCAAAGATGTGTTCTTCTTTCTCTTCTTACAAAGTTCATGCTGGAAAGATTTCTTGCAGACAATGGTTCAGGCTTGATGTTGTCAGAGAGGCCTAACCTTCAGGTGCAAATAAGGAAACATCCCTAAACTTCCAGAATATGATTATTCCCGGCTGAGCGCTCAATGGTCTCAGGATTTAGGCATTCCAGTTTCCACAGATAGGCTTAAAAAGTATATCAATATGATGTCTAAACTGAATTTGTCTTGTCCATTTATTTGAAATTACGCAGCTATAAATTGGCGATGCATCTCTACTTTTCCCCTCGAAGAGCGCAGCAGATGGCACTGAGGATGGATTCTGCCTGTCCTAAGAATGACACCTTGGGTCACATATTCTACTTATTCAGTGGTATTGGAAGATAATTTTACATCACATATCTAATTTGTGGTATGCTAGATGCATTCTGATGCCTTTAATTCTTTTCTCCCAATTTATAGTAGTAGCACCAGTTCCTAAAGGAATGAGAGCTTTTTTGAAGCGAGCACTCCTTTTGGGAATAAAGGCCATCTTACTGTGTTGGCTTGAGGCACAGCCCCCTGCCTTGGATCAGTGGAGGGCTCTACTGATTCAATACTTGCAAATGGGATGACAGTAACATAGTAACATAGTAGATGGCCCAACCTGATTCAATTTAAATTTTTTAATTTTTTTTTCTTAGCTATTTCTGTGCAAGAATCCAAAGCTTTAACCGGTACTGTGCTTGGGTTCCAACTGCCGAAATCTCTGTTAAGACTTACTCCAGCCCATCTACACCCTCCCAGCCATTGAAGTCCTCCCCAGCCCATCCTCTACCAAACGGCCATATACAGACACAGACCGTGCAAGTCTGCCCAATACTGGCCTTAGTTCAATATTTAATATTATTTTCTGATTCTAAATCCTCTGTGTTCACGCTTCTTTGAACTCAGTCACAGTTTTACTCTCCACCACCTCTCTCGGGAGCGCATTCCAGGCATCCACTACCCTCTCCGTAAAGTAGAATTTCCTAACATTGCCCCTGAATCTACCACCCCTCAACCTCAAATTATGTCCTCTGGTTTTACCATTTTCCTTTTCTGGAAAAGATTTTGTTCTACGTTAATACCCTTCAAGTATTTGAACGTCTGAATCATATCTCCCCTGTCTCTCCTTTCCTCTAGGGTATACATATTCAGGGCTTCCAGTCTCTCCTCATACATCTTCTGACGCAAGCCTCCTATCATTTTCATCGCCCTCCTCTGGACCGCCTCAAGTCTTCTTACGTCCTGCACCAGATATGGTCTCCAAAACTGAACACAATACTCCAAGTGGGGCCTTACCAATGACCTGTACAGGGGCATCAACACCTTCTTCCTTCTACTGACTACGCCTCTCTTTATACAGCCCAGCATCCTTCTGGCAGCAGCCACTGCCTTGTCACACTGTTTTTTCGCCTTTAGATCTTCGGACACTATCACCCCAAGGTTCCTCTCCCCGTCCATGCATATCAGCTTCTCTCCTCCCAGCATATACGGTTTCTTCCTATTATTAATCCCCAAATGCATTACTCTGCATTTCTTTGCATTGAATTTTAGTTGCCAGGCATTAGACCATTCCTGTAACTTTTACAGATCCTTTTTCATATTTTCCACTCCCTCTTCGGTGTCTACTCTGTTACAAATCTTGGTATCATCTGCAAAAAGGCACACTTTTCCTTCTAACTCTTCAGCAATGTCACTCACAAACATATTGAACAGAATTGGCCCCAGAACTGAACCCTGAGGGACTCTACTACTCTCCTTTCCTTCCTTTGAGCGACTTCCATTAACCACCACCCTCTGACATCTGTTCGTCAGCCAGTTTCTGACCCAGTTCACCACTTTGGGTCCTAACTTCAGCCCTTCAAGTTCAACAGCCTCCTATGAGGAAATGTATCTAAGGCTTTGCTGAAATCCAAGTAAATTACATCTAGCATATGTCCTCAATCCAGCTCTCTGGTCACCCAATCAAAAAAATTCAATCATGTTCATTTGGCACGATTTACCTTTTCTAAAGTGAAGTGATCAAGGACTTGGAGAGGTTCATCGAGGAAGCCCTCCAGCAACATGTGGAGGTCCCAGGGCTGGAGATCCCAACAACCAAGGAAGAGGGCCCAGGCGATGTGGAAGAAGGCACCACTACAACTGATGAAGAGACTGAAGCGGAGGTGAAGGACGACCACACACTAAGCGGAAATGAGAGCCCGTCTGGAGATCCACCACAGAAAAGCGAGGATAGATCCTACACCATGGATACAGACTTGAGACCTCCTAAGAACCGCCGAATAAAGAAGACAGGGATCATCGTTGGAGATTCAATCATATGCAATGTGGACAGTTACATTGCAGGAGGAAGGGAAGATAAACTGGTCACCTGCCTTCCTGGTGCACGGGTGAAGGATGTGGCCAGCAGGATTACCAGGATCATAGACAGCGAGGGAGGAGAGGACACTGCTGTGATTATCCACGTGGGGACCAACGATGTGAGCGGATGGAAGTATAACAGGGAAGAAATGAAGGGCCAACTCCACTCACTCGGAAGAAAACTGAAGGTTAGGGAGGTGAAAGTGGCATTCTCCGAAATCCTCCCGGTGCCGAGAGCAGATGGAAAGAGACAGGATGAGCTATGAGCTATCAATGCCTGGATGAGAAGATGGTGCGATGAGGAAGGATTCGACTTCGTGCGCAACTGGACGACATTCTGGGGAAGAAGTGGATACTATAGAAAAGACGGTCTACATCTCACCAAACAAGGAGCGAGAGTCTTAGCAGAAAACATGAGGAAGACCATTGAAAAGGCTTTAAACTAAGAAACAGGGGAGAGCCAACAGTCGACACCCAGTCGATGGCCCGGGCATCAGGTGATCCCGAAGAAGGATCAACAAACAACTGTACAGAAAAACGGGATGATCATGCTGAAATCGAAAGTGACAGGGATAAAGTACAGGAAGACACAAAAAGGGATGTGAAGACTAAAAAGTCCAAGAAGGCAGTACAAAAGGAGTTCAACTGTATGTAAATGAATGCCAGAAGCTTGAGTAACAAAATGGGGGGAGCTGGAAGCACTAGCAAGACGAGAAGAACTAGATATCATTGGAATAACCAAAACTTGGTGGAATGAAAAAAATGAATGGGACACAGCACTGCGGGGATATAAACTATACAGAAGAGATAGAGCAGGGCAAAGAGGGGGAGGGATTGCCCTGTATGTCAAGAAGGAGTAGAGTCTAGCAGAGAAGGGATAATTAACGGAAAAGAAAAACTGGAGTCCCTCTGGATAAGGATCCCTAACCAGAGCGGAGCAGACACAAAAATTGGCTTCTATTATCGACTCCCGGCACAGACGGAGGAAGCAGAAGCAGCAATGAAAGAGGAAATCAACCGTGAATGTAGAACAGGTAACGTAACGATTATGGGAGACTTCAACTTTCCAGGGATAAACTGGAACTTGGGAACCTCAAACTGCGGCAGGGAAACAAAGTTCCTGGAATTAATAGGTGACTGCTTCCTAGAACAAATGGTGGGAGAACCGACAAGAGGAACCACAACCTTGGACTTGGTTCTAAATGGCATAACTGGGAGAAAAACAGACGTGGAAGTCATGGTCCCGCTAGGGACCAGCGATCACAAAATGATCAATTTTAAAATCGGCATCGGAAAGGGGAAAAGAACCAAGACTCAAACCACAACATTTAACTTTAGAAAAGGGAATTACGACAACATGAGAGCCATGGTTAAAAGGCGGCTCAAGAAAAGGACAGCCAAAATCAAAACTGTCGACCAAGCATGGTCCCTACTAAAAACTACCATCACCAAAGCACAGAATCTCTATATTCCGCGGATAGCCAAAGGAAGGAAAAAAAAAACGAATAAGGGAGAACCAGCTTGGCTAACTAAAGGGGTGAAGGATGCGGTAAGGGAAAAGAGGAACTCGTTTAAAAAATGGAAACGCGAACGAACAACGGAGGCCTGGAACAGTTACAAAGCCGACCAGAAGAAGTATCACAAGGAGGTAAGAGACGCTAAAAAGGTTTATGAGGAAAAGATAGCGCAAGAAGCTAAAAACTTCAAGCCCTTTTTCAGATATATAAAAGGGAAAAAACCAGCAAAGGAGGCAGTAAGCCCTCTCAATGATCAGGGAGGAAAAGGGTGTATCAAGGAAGACAAAAAGATTGCCGATAGGCTAAATTCATTTTTCGCGTCTGTCTTTACCAAGGAGGATACTGCATCAGTGCCCGAACCAGGGAAAATATTCAAGGGGGAAATTAAGGATAGACTCACCACAGTAAAAGTGGACCTGGACATGATATACAATCAGATCGATAGACTGAAAAGTGACAAGTCCCCTGGACCAGATGGAATTCACCCGAGAGTACTAAAAGAACTTAAAGTAGAAATCAGAGAGCTCTTACAATCCCTAGCTAATTTGTCAATCAGAACCGAGCGAATACCAGACAACTGGAAGATAGCGAATGTCATCCAATCTATAAAAAAGGATTGAGAGGAGATCCAGGCAACTATAGACCTGTGAGTCTTACATCGGTTCCTGGGAAGATGGTTGAAGCACTAATCAAGGACAGCATAGTGCAACACCTGGAAAATCATGACCTGATGAGAGACAGTCAACATGGCTTCAGGAAGGGGAAGTCATGTCTGACGAATCTGCTTCAATTTTTTGAGAAGGTGAACAAACAAATTGATGGCGGTGACCCGGTGGATATAATATATTTGGACTTCCAGAAGGCGTTCGACAAGGTTCCACACTCTAGGCTCCTGAGGAAACTACAAAGCCATGGAATTGAAGGAAATATACTAAGATGGATAGCCAATTGGCTGGAGAGCAGACTGCAGAGGGTAAGCATAAATGGGAAGTTCTCGGACTGGGAAAAGGTGATAAGCGGTGTGCCCCAGGGCTCGGTCCTTGGGCCAATCTTATTCAATATATTCATAAATGACCTGGAAGAGGAAACAACGAGTGATATAATTAAGTTCGCAGATGACACGAAGCTATGTCGGTCGGTTGGATCACAAATGGACAGTGAAGAATTCCAGAAGGATTTGAACCAACTAGAGAAATGGGCTGAAATATGGCAGATGAAGTTCAATGTGGAAAAATGCAAAGTGATGCACCTAGGCGCGAAAAACAAGAAACATGAATATAAAATGTTAGGTGCAACATTGGGCAAGAGCAAACAGGAAAGAGACCTGGGGGTACTGATAGACCGGACCCTGAAACCGTCGGCACAATGCACAGCGACTGCAAAGAAGGCAAATAGGATGTTGGGCATGATAAAGAAGGGAATCACAAGTAGATTGGCCACTTTACAGAGCAATGGTCAGGCCACACCTGGAGTATTGTATCCAACACTGGTCTCCCTACCTAAAGAAGGATATAACCCTGCTGGAGAGGGTGCAGAGGCGAGCCACGAAGTTAGTAAAAGGTATGGGAAACTTTAGCTATAAAGAACGCCTAAGAAAACTAAGCTTGTTCACCCTTGAGAAGAGAAGACTACGTGGGGATATGATAGAGACATTCAAAATACTAAAAGGATTTGACAAAATTCAACAAGAAGCATCGTTATTCACGTTGTCAAATGTGACTCGGACGAGAGGAGACAGGATCAGGACAAATGTCAGGAAGTTCTGTTTCATACAACGCGTGGTGGACGCTTGGAACGCTCTCCCGGAGGAGGTTGTGATGGAGACCTCCATTATGGGATTCAAGGGCAAGTTGGATGCACATCTCCTTGCAAATCACATTGAGGGATACAGGTAAACAAGATTTCATCTGGGAACACCTAGGTCTTCATCAGGAAGCACTTAGTTAGGCCTCTGCGTGTGCGGGTCACCGGACTTGATGGACTAAGGGTCTGATTCGGTGATGGCATTTTTTATGTTCTTATGTTGCCTTGGATCCTGTAACCCATTAGATTCAAGCAACACTTCCATTATTTTTCCAACAACTGAAGTGAAGCTCACTGGCCTGTAGTTTCCTGCTTCATCCCTGTGACCACTTTTATGAATAGGGACCACATCCTCTCTCCTCCAATCCCCAGGAATCACAGGGGAATCGTGACTTGGACTCAGCTAAAGGATGCAACTTTCGATCAACCTGGGAACCGTTATGGAACTCATTATTGCTGACTGCCCACAGTTGATTATTTAATCTGTGACCATATTCAATATTATTTATTTATTCAATTTTCTATACTGTTCTCCCAGGAGAATTTATTCAGGTACTTAAGCATTTTTCCCTGTCTGTCCTGGCAGGCTCACAATCTATCTAATTTGCCTGGGGCAATGGGGGGGGGGATTAAGTAACTTGCCCAGGGTCACAAAGAACAGCATATGTTTGAACCCACAACCTTGAGGTGCTGAGGCTGTACTTTTTAACCATTGCACCACACTCCTTTCATGTTTGAGAAATTAAATTTTTACTAGGGGGGGAGGGGGTTGGAAAGAAGAAAAGTTTGGAACTTTGTTGGTTGCATTGCAAATTGGTGTTTATAAGCCTAATTGACTGCTAAATGTAATATTCTTTCTGATCTTCTAAAATAAAATGTTAAAAAAAACCTCACTCTGAAGAAAGAACCTGTAACCATAGCTGATGCAAGACACAGGGATGTGGGCAACCGTTACAAGGACTCTTAGTCATATTGACCTTGTTTTCCCTGGTGCCAGAATTTGGGGAACAACTTTCAGAATAATGTCAGAAGACATTCTTGTGAGAGTGACACGGTAATCATTACTGCGGTAATGGGGAAGTTTAAAAAAAATTACAAGTGTCATTCAAGCGGAAAAAAGTTTTTCTGCAGACCTATATTCAATCGCTTTCCCCTAGGGCCAGAAGTCTGGTCTTAAACTTGTTTTAGATGATGATACCGTGTGCCCTCGGATGCTTTCCCGAGATGGTTGGTATGCTGTTTGACTGAGTGTGGATGGTTGGTATGGATGGACAGGTGAGTGTTGTCTATAAGTTGGGTAGGGTGGGGATCGATTCTGTGGGGGGGGGGTAGTTGAGGTGGGGTTGTCCTGTTGGTTCTTGCTGAGTGGCATAAGAACACAGCTTGCTCAGCAGTCTCTCTGCTCTCTTTGCTATTTTTTGGGTACTGGGTAGGGGTTAGGGGAGGCTTCTGGGGTGGGTGGTGTGTTTGCACTTGGGAGTGGGTAGGGGTGGGGACGGGAGTTTATTTGAAAAATTGTTTTGTTGTACTTTTGGTGTTCTCGACCTTATTATACTCTTGTTTTGTGTATTTGCTGATTGTAACATAGTAACATAGTAGATGATGGCAGATAAAGACCCAAATGGTCCATCCAGTCTGCCCAACCTGATTCAATTTAAATTTTTTTCTTCTTAGCTATTTCTGGGCAAGAATCCAAAGCTCTACCCGGTACTGTGCTTGGGTTCCAACTGCCGAAATCTCCGTCAAAACCTACTCCATCCCATCTACATCCTCCCAGCCATTGAAGCCCTCTCCAGCCCATCCTCCCCCAAACGGCCATATATAGACCATGCAAGTCTGCCCAGTACTGGCCTTAGTTCAATATTTAATATTATTTTCTGATTCTAGATCTTCTGTGTTCATCCCATGCTTCTTTGAACTCATTCACTGTTTTCCTCTCCACCACCTCTCTCGGGAGCACATTCCAGGCATCCACCACCCTCTCCATAAAGTAGAATTTCCTAACATTGATCTTGAATCTACCACCCCTCAACCTCAAATTATGTCCTCTGGTTTTACCATTTTCCTTTCTCTGGAAAAGATTTTGTTCTACGTTAATACCCTTCAAGTATTTGAACGTCTGAATCATATCTCCCCTGTCCCTCCTTTCCTCTAGGGCAGGGGTGTCAAAGTCCCTCGAGGCCACAATCCAGTCGGGTTTTCAGGATTTCCCCAATGAATATGCATGAGATCTATTTGCATGCACTGCTTTCATTGTATGCTAATAGATCTCATGCATATTCATTGGGGAAATCCTGAATGGATTGCAGTCCTTGAGGAGAGACTTTGACACCCCTGCTCTAGGGTATACATTTTCAGGGCTTCCAGTCTCTCCTCATACATCTTCTGGTGCTATCCTCCTATCATTTTCATCACCCTCCTTTGGACCGCTTCAAGTCTTCTTACGTCCTTCGCCAGATACAGTCTCCAAAACTGAACACACTATTCCAAGTGGGGCCTCAACAATGACCTGTACAGGAGCATCAACACCTTCTTCCTTCTACTGGCTATGCCTCTCTTTATACAGCCCAGCATCCTTCTGGCAGCAGCCACCGCCTTGTCACACTGTTTTTTCACTTTTAGATCTTTGGACACCATCACCTCAAGGTCCATCTCCCCGTCCGTGCATATCAGCTTCTCACCTCCTAGCATATATGGTTTCTTCTGATTATTAATCCCCAAATGCATTACTCTGCATTTCTTTGCATTGAATTTTAGTTGCCAGGCATTAGAGCATTTCTCTAACTTTTGCAGATCCTTTTTCATATTTTCTACTCCCTCTTCGGTGTCTACTCTGTTACAAATATTGGTATCATTTGCAAAAAGGCACACTTTTCCTTCTAACCATTCAGCAATGTCACTCACAAACATATTGAACAGGATCAGCCCCAGCACCGAACCCTGAGGGACTCCACTACTCACCTTTCCTTCCTCTGAGCGACTTCCATTAACCACCACCCTCTGGCGTCTGTCCGACAACCAGTTTCTAACCCAGTTTATCACTTTGGGTCCTAACTTCAGCCCTTCAAGTTTGTTCAACAGCCTCCTATGAGGAACCGTATTAAAGGCTTTGTTGAAATCTAAGTAAATTACATCTAGCATATGTCCTCGATCCAGCTCTCTGGTCACCGAATCAAAAAAATTCAATCAGGTTCGTTTGGTACAATTGACCTTTTGTAAAGCCATGTTGCCTTGGATCCTATAACCTATTAGATTCCAGGAAGTATATTATCCTTTCTTTCAGCTACACTTCCATTATTTTTTCAACAACCAAAGTGAGGCTCACCGGCCTGTAATTTCCCGCGTCATCCCTGTGCCAACTTTTGTGAATAGGGACCACATCTGCTCTCCTCCAATCCCCGGGAATCACTCCCGTCTCCAGAGATTTGTTGAACAAGTCTTTAATAGGACCTGTCAGAACCTCTCTGAGCTCCCTTAGTATCCTGGGATGGATCCCGTCTGATCCCATTGCTTTGTCCATCTTCAGTATTTCAAGTTGCTCATAAACACTGTCCTCTGTGAACGGCGCAGAATCTACCCCATTTTCTCATGTAACTTTGGCAGACAATCTCGGTCCTTCTCCAGGATTTTCTTCTATGAACACAGAAGTATCTGTTTAGCACATTTGCTTTTTCCTCATCACTCTCCACATATCGGTTCCCAGCATCTTTTAGTTTAGAAATTCCATTTTTCATCTTCCTCCTTTCACTAATATATCTTAAAAAATTTTTGTCTCCCTTTTTTACATTTTTAGCCGTTTGTTCTTCCGCCTGTGCTTTCGCCAGACATATCTTTCTCTTGGCTTCTTTCAGTTTCACCCTGTAGTCCTTTCTGCACTCCTCTTCTTGGTTTTTTTTATATTTCACGAACGCCAACTCTTTTGCCTTTATTTTCTCTGCCACTAGTTTGGAGAACCATATCTGCTTCCTTTTTCTCGTTTTTATTTATTTTCTTCACATAAAAGGTTCGCAGCCATTTTTATCACACCTTTCAGCTTATACCACTGTCTTTCCACTTATCTTATGTCCTCCCTTCCTAACAGCTCTTTCTTTAGGTAATCTTCCATTTCATGAAAGTCCATACATTTGAAATCTAGGACTTTGAGTATTGTGCAGCCGCTCTCCACTTTAGCTGTTATATGAAACCAAACTGTTTGATAATCGCTACTTCCCAGGTGAGCACCAACTCGAACATTAGAGATACTCTCTCCATTTGTGAGGACCAGATCCAATATCACTTTGTTCCTCTTGGGTTCCGTCACCTCTTGAAAGGCATCCACAATCTCCCTACTTCTTTCCGATTCCACAGACGGAACATTCCAGTCCGCATCCGGCAGGTTGAAATCTCCCAATAGCAGCACCTCCTCTTTCCTTCCAAACTTTTGGATATCCACAATCGGATCCTTATCAATTTGCTGCGATTGAGTTGGAGGCCTATAGACTACACCCACGTAGATAGAAGTTCCATCTTCTCTTTCCAGAGCGATCCATATTGCTTCTTCTTCTCCCCAGGTCCCTTTCGGACGCTTGGATATTGATCTTTATATAGAGAGTTACTCCTCCACCATTTTTATCATCTCTGTCCTTCCTAAAAAGATTATATCCCGGTATGTTTGCATCCCATCCATGTGATTTACTGAACCATGTCTCTGTGATAGCGACAATATCTAGATCTGCCTTTAACATCAGGGCTTGCAGATCATAAACTTTGTTGCTTAGACTGCGAGCATTTGTGGTCATCGCTTTCCAGCTATTTTTCAGCGGTAATCTCCTTTTTCGTATAGATTTTTGTTTCGTTTCACAAATATTACCTCTACAGAATTCCTTTGCTTCACTAGTGCACTGCGATACTCAAGAAAACAGAAGGGAGGTTGGACTGGAACCAATGAAGGTAACTCAAGAGAACAAGTGCACCCTAAGCACAAATAAAAGAACCAAAAACAGAAGACTATTATTGTTGGGGGATTCCATTATCAGAGGCATTAACCTTGGAACACAAGGCAAGGAGACCAAAATAGTGAAATGTCTTCCAGGATCCTCAGCTACCAGGAGTTCCAGGCAAATACTGACTATAATTAAGGAAGAAACTAAGGATTTTAACACTGATGTTGTTATCCATCTGGGAACAAATGACCTGGCCAACAACTCTACACTTGAAGCACAGAAAGCCTTTCGGGAGCTTGGTGAGGACTTGAAACCTTTTATAAAGACTTTAGCTTTTTCTGAAATACTGCCTGCATATGGAAAGGGAGAGCAAAGAGTAAAAAACACAGAGGACTTTAATAGGTGGCTCAAAGCCTGGTGTCATCAAGAAGGCTTTAGGTACATAGGAGGATGGGGAAATACATGGAAGGACAAGAAGCTATATTGCACTGAAGGGCTACATATTACTACAGCAGGAAAAAGAAACCTTGCAGAGAAATTTAGACAATATGGGGCTCATAATAAAAAAAACCAGACGTCTAAAAAGTGGCCTAAATGGGTACTTGGCCGATCAAAAAGCCTGATCGTCCAAGAACCCATAATCAAAGCTGGTTTTAGACGAATTTAAAACCAGCTTAGGCCTTTCCCCTGCCTCTAAATGCATAGAGCGAAAAGAGGTGTTTTTAGAGGAGGGGAAGGGCGGGAGGTGGGCCGACCTAGACCTAGGCGTACAGCAGGTATAACCAAAAGTTTAGGCAGATTGCCTAGTCAGTATAAGTGCTGGAAAAGGGGCCACTGAGCTGATGGTGGATGGCACGATCTGCTAAGCGGCCCGGCCTCCTACCCCCCCACCTCCCACAACCATCAGGGCAGGAGAGATGCCTCATCTTCACTGCCGCAATAGCAATACCACCAAGTGCCGCCAAACGCAGCATTTGGGATCGCTAAAGCGGCAGGAGAGATAACCCATCTCTCCTGCAGTGATCCACCCCATCCCCCGATCCGATTGAGCCAGGAGAGAGCCCAAGCCCTCCTGGCCCTCCAATTACGATCGGGGCTAGAGGGAGTCCAAGCCCTTGTGTCCTGCAAGACCTTCCCCAACAACATTGGGGCAAGAAGGAGGCCAAGCCCACTTGCCCCACCAGCAGCGACCCTCCCCAACAACATTGGGGCAAGAGGGAGCCCAAGCCCTCTTGCCCCGCCAGCCGTGACCTTCCCCGACAACATCGGGGCAAGAGGGAGCCCATGATATCTTGCCCTGCCAGCCGCGATCTTCCCCAACAACATCAGACAAGAAGGAGCCCAAGCCCTCCTGGCCAGGCAACCCCCCCTACCCTCCAACCCCACTAATATCCGGGCAGGAAGGATCCCAGGCCCTTCTGCCCTAATGTAACCCTCTGAACCCCCTATCGGCCCACCGAAAACCTCCCCCACCCGCTGACCTGTGAGACCCCTCCACCGATCCCGCAACCCTACTCCCACCCCGACACCCCCCATACCTGACAAATGTTGGCCAGCAGACGGATCCCAAGCCCATCCATCCAGCAGGCCAGCCATCCCTTGAATGGCTGGCCTTAGGGCCTGATTGGCCTAGGCAGCTCAAACCCCGCACACAGGTGGGGCCTGAGACGCCTGGGCCAACTGGAATTGGCCTAGTGGCCTTAGGCCCCTCCTGTGGGCGAGGCCTTAGGCACATGGGCCAAACCCACAGAGGGAGCAATGCTAGAACCCGCAGAGGTAGCAATGCTAAAAGGGGGTAGATTAATTTACAGAGGGAGGCAATGGTGAAAGAGGCTAGATTGGCACAAAGAGGAGAATAATCCTGAAATAGAGGGTTGATGGGGATACAGATGGGGCAATGCTGAAAAAGAGGAGGTGAAATAGAGACACAGAAGTAATGCTGTAAAAAGGGGGACGATAAGGACATTCTATATACTCTTGTCCTCTCCACTCCTTCCTGCCCTTCATAGTCCTCCCTACCCTCTTCTAACCTCTTTCTCTCTAATGTCGCCTAGAGCTTGTATAGGTATGTGCAATGCACAAACGGAAGAAATAAACAAAATAAAAGGTGAACAAGGAGAAAGACAAGGTCAGGGGCAAATGAAGATTCTGAAAAAGAGGTGAGATAGAGATATAAGTGAGATGGATACATAGAAGGGTAATGCTGGAAAAGAGGTGGAATAGTAACTGACAGACACAGAAGGGAAATGCCGGATCAAGGAGAGATGGGGGCTCAGGCTGGATAGAATGGGGAGAAAGAGGGCCAAGCCACATGGAAGGGACACAGAAAGAGGACAGAGATTGGAAAGAATGAGAGAGTAAAGAGAAGATGAGGAAAACAGAAACCCAGAGACAACTATGGTAGATAAAAGTTTTTAAAATTTTTAATATATATTTTAAAGTTTTAATATATTTTTGACTAGCTTTAAGAGATCAAAACTCCTTCTTCAGGTCAGGAAAGGATACCGTGAAGGAAATTTTGGCCTCTGAAAGCTAACAGAAAATGTATTAGTCCAATAACATGGTATCTT
Organism: Geotrypetes seraphini; assembly: GCF_902459505.1. Taxonomy (NCBI): domain Eukaryota; kingdom Metazoa; phylum Chordata; class Amphibia; order Gymnophiona; family Dermophiidae; genus Geotrypetes; species Geotrypetes seraphini. Next base: position 123,057,808 of record NC_047089.1, read on the forward strand.
ATTATCCACTTTTGTTTTTTCCTATGTGGTGAGTGGTATATCAGTCTTTTCAAATTTACATCTGCTGTTTTTATATTTTGCACAGTACTAGAGGACATGCATAGCTTACATAGTTTATGTGGTGCTGCATTCTATGCAGATTGTGGCTTCTTAGGATGCAGTTTCATTGTTGTCTACATATTTTATTTTTAGTTTGCAGTTACTTATTCTATACTGGGTGAGAGTGCATCTGTGTTCTGTGCGTGCCAAAAAAAGACATGCTTTTCTGTTAGCATTGACTGTGCAGAATTGATCTATACTAATCTGGCTTGTTGATTTTTACAATGGGTGTATTGATGTTCTAGTACTCACTGTAAAGGTTAAGATGCTGATATTTCTTAGGTGTGACTCGTGGATTATTACTAAATATATATTTTTCATATAGAGGGTGTTTAAAAATGATTGACCCCGGGTGTCAAATATGGTAGGTATGATGACTGGACTCGGAGTTCCAGACCTGATGCAGAGGCAGTCAGCGCTGATGGTTATCGCAGATGCACCACAAAGCACACCACGTGGAGCCTGTTCCTGGACACAGGAGTATAAAGTTCAAATCTTTATTTCAAATTCCAGACTACATCAACGAACACTGGAGCCTAGATCCAACACGGGCCGTGTTTCGGCACACTATGCCTTCCTCAGGGGTCTGTAGAAGGTACACAAATCCAATATAAAAAAAGAAAAGAGAGTAAATGAATAAAGAAATAAAGTAAAATCACCAGTAATATCATCAATACTCACATTATAATAAAAACAGTTAAATGCACAATAATACATTGTAATAAAACTTGACATGTGAAAACAACATCAAAAATAAAACCATAAATAAACTCATTGGTTTAAACATGCCAATAAAACATAACATATGTAATGTATGCATTTCATTATTGACCATGTAAACAGAGATAACAGCCATGGGGATGAAGAATAAATCACCACGCAGAAGCCACAATCGTGAAACAATACATGAAATAGGGAAGTAAAAGAGCAGAAAGGTAGGAAAATGCCAAAGAAATGGCTAGATATAAATACAGGAATTCAAGCACCAAAAGCCATGCACAGCATTTGCATTGCACATAGCCAGCAGCTGCCAAGGTCCAAGGAGAGGAGAAAAGATTGAAGAGGCCAGCAGGGCTCCAGGAGGGACTTACTGCATAGACAAGTTCTGCTGTTTAACTTAGCTTGAAGTTGCGACAAAATAAAATAATGCTCTCTATCCTAAGATTAGGGGCAACCGAAAGGAAGATTTATCAGGAAGTTCCTCCCAATTGCCTGCTCCCTTGGAAAGAGAAAAAGAAAAGGCTATGGATTGGCTGCAAGGTTCTCAAGAAATAAACTCCAAATGGAATGGATGCTATAGATTTAAGATAAGTAGAGGAATTTTTTTTTTTGGAGGAGTATTTGACAATCTATAACTTGTGTTCTGCATATGTTACTGAGATCCCTGGGGCTGTTTACTATATGTGACCATTTACTGAATGTTTTTAAAAAGTTGGGAGGGAGAGGTACTGAACCTGACTATGATCAGTAAAGACAGCTAGTTTTCCTGGCTAGGCTTTGAATTAAAGCCCCCAGAGCCTGCTATTTTAGTGTTTGGTTGGTGTTTTCAATTTCCCCTGATGCTTCAGATCTGTTAACAGCTGGAGAACTGTTTAATGTTGTTACCACATGGTTATCAACTCAAGGGTTGGTCTACTCCACTCAGTATTTTATAGACTCACAACTGAAAGTCTGATATATCATGGGTGCAACACAAGAAAGGATGGGGTGTCATGGAGGGCAAGTCGTACGGAATGCAATTATAGATTGCTGCAACCCTGACTGCACACAGCAGGCAACCGCCTAGGCAAGAGAGGCCATGTGGGGTGGGGCCATGTGTCCTCTTTTTTTGGCTTCACAAATATGGTAACCCTAGTCTACAGGGTATAGTCAGGGCAAGGGTGATCCCCAATGTCTCCTGCTAACTCTACTCTCAAAATGGCTACCATGACCTTTTTTATTCTGGATTGTGCATCAGGCTGGTATAATGCCCACAGTGTAGACCAGTGTCTGGACTCCTTTCTTACTAAAATAGAGTAATCTATAAGTAAATACAAAACAGGAAATATCTCAATGCTACTTTCATTTTTTTTTTTTTTTTTTTAGTTCAATAAATTTTTATTCAGTATTTTAAAAAATACAAGGAGCAATTCAAATACATAAAAGTAGTATAACATTTTGCATTAATATACAGTTATTTATAAAGGCCCATATTATTAAGAAAAGCTCAGAGTATTGGATTTGTTTGTGGTGATGTATGACAATAGAAAGTGAAATAGGACAAAGTAAAAATTGAAAGAGAGAGGAAAAAAGAAGAGAAAGGAAAAAAAAAAAAAAATTTAAAGAGAGGAGAAGACAGGAGTGTCTACATAGTAGAATGTACATATGAATCTAAAAATGACCAGGGTGATTTTTTGTTTTTCTAATTCATGGATTTACGGAGTGAAATTTTATTTTCATATGCATATGATTCAAATCTGTGGTACATACATAGAGAGTTCCACCAAAAAGTATAATCTAATAACGAAGATGATTTCCAATTTTTCAGAATATGCATGAGAGCAGTCACAAACATGGTATCAATGAGTTTAGGAGGACAATTTGATTGCGCGAAACAGGGGTGTTGAGATCGAAGGATTATAATGTCCATAGAAATCTCTTCTGAGCAGTTGGTGATAGATTGTATGGTATTCCAGATTTTGGACCAAAAAGAACGGACCAGAGTACAATGATCAAGTATATGATCAAGAGTTCCTTCCTCTTTCAAACAGTTCCAGCAGATAGAATCTTGTTTTAATTTGGCTTTCCACATACGAAATGGGGTCCATATTGCATTCCACATTACAAAGAGCATTGATTGTGAAACTCTAGAAGATAAAAGTGGGTGGTTTGTTGAAGACCAAAAGAGTTCCCAGTCAATGTCAGAAAGTGGAATGGTTATTATATTATCCCAGTGTTTCATAGCATGATATGAGAAAGTGAAGGATTGGTCTCTTAGAATATTATAAAAAAAAGATATAGCTTTCCCTATTGATAGAGACCGTAAAGACCAATGGTAAATAGTATTTTTAGAAGATATGAAGTCATATTGTATCTGTACAGAAGACAGTATTTCACTGAGTATGATCCATTGTGAATAAGCAGAGGATGTTAGTAGGTATGTGGAGCAAAGTATATCAAAAGGGATTAGTTTATTAAGAGTATATAATTGATGAACAAACCATATACCTGTCCGTTGCCACCGTTTCCATGAAAGGGATTTGCCTTGGTTTTGGATATTGGGATTATTCCAAAGGGACATGAGTGGGCTAACACTAATTGAGATATCAGCTATTTTATCTAAATGATGGAGAGCATGCTGCGTTGAATTCAAAAGAGAGTATTTTCTCAAATGTCTGGGTATTGATATCGTTAATAGGGAAGAGATGTGTAAAGGTTTGCATAGAAAACATTCCATTTCATACCAATTAGGAGGGTCTTGAGAGAAGGAGTCATTGACCCAGTAAGCTCCATATTTAGTTAATGAAGCAATATAGTAGTGGTAGAAATCTGGAAAGTTAAGACCACCGTTAATTTTAGAGGCCTTCAGCTTGACTAGAGCAATTCGAGGTTTTTTCTTGTTCCATATAAATTCAGATAGCTTCTTATTTAGCCAATGGAAAAATGATTTCTGGCATAAAAGAGGAAGCATTGAGAGGATGTAATTAATTTGAGGTGCTAGGGTCATTTTGATGGATGCTATTCTACCCCACCAAGACAAATAAAGTGGAGACCACCTAGATGTAGTGTTAAGAACTAAATTTTTGATTTTGGATATATTAAGATCTTGAGCAAAGACTGGATCTTTGTGTATTAAAATCCCTAAATATTTCACAGCTTCATTTGACCATGTGAATGGAAAATTAGCCAAGTCTGATTGAAGAATGTTATTGTTCAGAGGAAAGATTTCTGATTTCTCCCAATTTACAGAATATCCTGAGAAGCTAGAATATTGTTTGATGATATGTATAAGATGAGGGAGAGAAGATTGAGGGTTCCTTAGAAAAATTAATACATCATCAGCATATGCTGCTAGTTTGAAGTCTCGATCAGAGGAGGGAATACCATTAATTAGCAGGCATTGTCGAATAGCAGAGAGAAGAGGCTCCAACACTAAATTGAACAATAGTGGTGAGAGAGGACAGCCCTGTCTAGTGCCTCTGTGAAGGGGAAATTTATTGGATAAAGAGTTATTAATTAGAATACGAGCATTAGGACTATGATATAATGTTTTTATCCATTTCGTGAAAAATGATCCAAAGTTATTCCATTTTAGGACACTGAAAAGAAAAGACCACTCCACTCGATCAAAGGCTTTTTCAGCGTCTATAGCTAGGCCTATTATTGGGTCTGTCAATGTTTTAGCATGAGCATTGATGTGGTGAAAAAGTCGTAGGTTATCTCCTATATATCTTTGTTTAATAAATCCCGTTTGGTCTTTGTGTATAAGATGTGGAATCACTTTGGTGAGTCTTAATGCAAGTAACTTTGCCATTATTTTATAATCTAAGTTAAGGAGAGAGATGGGATGGAAGTTTTTGACCAAGGTAGCGTCTCTGTCAGGTTTAGGGATTACAACGATGGTGGCTTCTGTGAAATTAAATTGTTTATCTGGAGAGGAGTGGAGGAAATCATAGTATGTAAGGAGATGAGGAGCTAAGATGTTTCGAAATAGTTTATAAAATTCATTAGTAAAACCATCCGGACCTGGGGCTTTTCCAGTCGGTAGGGAAGATATAACAGTTTCTATTTCTGTTATGGTTATCGGAGAATCTAGTTCCAATTTAACAGGCTCCGATATGGTCGGGTGAGATAAGGAGGAAAGAAAAGAGTCTATATCTGATTCAGGAGCCGCAACTTCAGATTTATATAATGAAGTATAAAAATTTTCAAATTGAGAAGAAATTGAAGATCTGGTTTTGACTAATTGTCCTAATGAATTTTGGATAGATGTGATATGTAATCTTTTGGATTTAATTTTAAGGTATCTGGCCAGTGGACGACCCATAAGATTATCCCCCATATAGTGACCAGAATTGGAAATGAAGATATCTCGTCTGGCTGTGCATGAAACTAAAGTATTATATTCATATTTAAGTTTTTGGATATGTTGGAGAATAGTTGGGTCATGTAAGTGATTAGACATATGTTGTATTTCTAATGTTTTAATAGCGTTTTCTAATTCTTTTTCTTTTTTCATGGACTGTTTTTTTTTCCAAGAGGCAATTTTTATCAATTCACCTCTAAGGGTTGCTTTATAAGCTTCCCAGATTATGGAAGGACAAACTTCAGGATCTTTAGAGTTATTTTCGAAGAATTCTAATGTAAATGAGTTGATTTTTTCAACAGTTTCTTCATCCAAGAGTAAGGCGTTGTTTAGTCGCCAAGAAGGAGATTCATTACGTGGAGCCGAAATAGAAATATATAAAGAAATGGCAGCATGGTCCGTAAGGGAGATTGGATGTATATTAGTATTAGTAAGGTCATGAATGAGAGAGGAGGATATAAGAAAGAAATCAATTCTCGAGTATGTATTATGTGGTGGTGAAAAATGTGAATATTCTCTACCTTTCGGGTGAAGTAGTCGCCAAGGATCTACAAGGGAGAAAGCATCTTTTAGGGCCTGTAGAGCTGTGAAAGACTTGGTCTTGGATGGTTTACAGGAAGAAGATCTATCAATATACAAGTCTTGGATTTGGTTAAAATCTCCACCCAATATCAGAGAACAAGAACTGAATTCAATTAGCGCTAGTTGAATGTCTCTAAAAAAATCCGGGTGATCTTTAACCGGGCCATAAATATTGAGAAGAACAAAGTCCATTGAGTGCAACGCAGCATGTACCAGACACCATCTTCCCTCCGTGTCTGTTTTAATTGAATGAATAATGGGAGAGAGTTTATCTTTAAGAAAGATTGAAACACCATTTTTCTTTTGATAAGTCGCAGGGGAGTATATATGAGCAGAGTATCCCTTTAGTTGAAATTTCGTGGCGGCAGCAGATGGGAGGTGGGTTTCTTGTAATAAAATTACGTCTGGATGTTTATTGGACACATAATTGGATATCTTTTTTCATTTAATGGGATGATTCAGGCCATTCACATTAAAGGAAAAAACATGTAGGTCAGCCATAATATATGATTTGCGTTGGAGAGATATGCAGTATATCACATTTGTCGAGAGAAGATAACTGATATATTAGTGAGATAAGGTAGACACTCCTGTCTAATAAGAAAAGTAGAAAAGACATTAAAATAAGAAAGAAGAAAATAGTAATGACCTCATAATATGTGGTCAGAAAATAGATAAACCAAACTATCATGTACATATTAAAATATTTTAAGGATGCTTCTATGAGCATATAAGAATGACGCATGTGAAGCATCTAACATCTAACAAGATCCACACCTAATCAGTAATATAAATGTGAAGATTAGTGTGCTTAATTTAGCAGGTTATATAAAATTTATATTTCATTACATAACATAACATGTTAAGATAAGAGCTTATTGGCTCAGACTAAAATATTAAATTTGGAATTGATTTAATCAGACAGATACCTCAAAGTAAACTATATGGCTGATAAAATTAGCCCCGTTGGGGTAGTATTTGTCTCAGGCATAGAGTCTATAAATAGTTGTGCGGTTGCTTTGTCTGTGAATGAGTGTGATTTCCCTTCTCTCCATATGCGTAAAGTCGCTGGATACACAAGTGCAAACTTCACTCCTCGATGATGCAATGTAGAACATAGTGGCACCATCGTCTTGCGAAGGGTGGATACATGTAGGGAGTAGTCGTTGAACAAAAGTAATTTTTGACCTTCATATTCAAGTCGACCATATTTTCGAAAGGCTTGTATGATAAGATCTTTATCTTTCCAGTTGATATATCTAGCAATAACTGCTCTCGGGCGGTTGTTATTCTCTGTACGTTGGCTCAAGCGGTGTGCCCGCTCGCATGGAAAACCAGAGTCAGGGGTCACTAGGCCAAGTTGTTTTGGGAGCCAAAGTTGAAAAAAATAGTATAGATCCTGATCAGTACGGAGATGGTCACCGAGGCCCTGGAAGAAAAATTTCTTAAATTACAAATTACTTTCATTTGTTATTTATACACATTTTGGGTAAGTATAAAAATCTGATCATCATGATATTTTTTACATGTTCTTACAAGGGTCCTATCTCAGAGGATATTTAACTACATCTACATTGACTTAGGAACCTAAATGTGCCAGATTTGAGAAATACAGTATTTGTTAAACTGGCTCTCCTAGTTGTCAGCCTGTGTTTGCAGTTCCTGGAAATAATCTCCTGTGGGTTTAGCAGAAGGCTACTGACAGCAAGTTCTGCCAAGCCTCAATGTGCCTCATTGGTTCACATTCAAACAACCAAACTATAATTTTTGGTTTTGGTTTCATTCGAAACCAGGCAGCAAGTTTCAGCTGTAGTTATGGTTTCAGACAAAAGTGGTTAGATAGTTTCAGTTTTGACCAAAACTGAAAAAAATGGTTTTGGTCAGCTTCTAGATCTACCTCTTTTTTAAAAAAAACAAAGAGGATGGAGAAGTGGTTCCAAATGTTTTATTGGATTCATTACATCCTTGGATATACTGGAAACTTCTGGAACGCCTACTTTACAAATTGGAACTTTGATTGCAGATTGTGTTGAAGTCTGATATAGAGTGGAAGAAGAAGTAAAAAATTATGGATATATCTATCAATGTTTTCCCTGATGTGGCAAAAAATACATAGAAAAGAAGAAAACAATTCCTATCAGTGAAATCTGGAGTTCTTCAGTTGGGAGCTCAATTTTAGTTGAACTACCTATGTAAATGTGTTGCTAGATGGCAAGGGCCTAAATACATATTTTATGATCCTTAACAGTTACCGATAACTGGTTTTCTGGCTGAGAAATAAGCTACTTTCAAGTCTCCCTCTATTGCTGCTACATCTACTCCTGGAAACAGTGGGACCAGGAAATGGCATCAGAAGGAAGTCAAGGTTGGCACGAGCAGCAGGTGGAAGATCCTGCTCGCACCAGTGAACATTTCAAGAGGTATGTGCAGGGGCACGCTGAAGAAGCAGGGAAGAGTGGGGGATGTCAACCTCCCTTACTATGCCACTGATGGTATCTCCTCCCTTTTAGAGGACTGAGTATTTTTCAGAAACTTTATTTTCCTTACTGTATAGAATTTTCTCATTTTTATTTATTGTTATTCTGTGTCTACTTTCCTAACAGGTGTTTTTGTACTTGTTTAATTTTTTTTAGAAATCAATTTTTTAAAAAGTTTGATATCATATGGAAATTTACCCCTCTCCCCTTTTATAAAACCATGAAAGCGTTTTTTAGCGCAGGATGGCACGCTGAATGCTGTGTGTTGTTCCCAATGCTCATAGAACTCTATGAACGTTGGGAGCAGCGCAGAGCATTCAGCACGCCAGCCTGTGCCAAAAAATGCTTTCTTGCTTTCAGGAGACAGATATATTTTATTTTAAACAGAAACACTAGTTGAAGGTTCATTCATTGTGCATTTGATTATGGAGCTCACTTTCAAAGCACTTACTGCCTGTTTTACAAAGCCGCATGGCAACAGTTCCAAAACCCTTTAGATTGGAAACAATTTTTATTAACATGAAAACACCAGCAGAACAAAGAAAACAACAAGTAACAGAACATAATGAACAGAGGCAAAAATGTGCATAACAAAGTACAGCATGACAAAACATGTGTCAATTATATCCACCCATAAACCCCCGATCCCCCCCTTGTTCCCCCCATCCCACAAGTCACACTCACCATCCCCTCTTCTCCCCCCCTTCCCGAAATGGAGAGGAATACAAGGGCTTGAATAAGAAAAACCATAGACCAAATTCCCCCCAGGGTCTGGACTCTGATGATCCCAGGGCACCTAAATGAACAAGGCAACCCCTCCAAAAACAATACCCCCCAAACCTATCCCCCCCCCCGAGCAGAGAGATGCTGGGATCCAGAACCGGCCAGGAGAGCGCACCATTAAGCCAGAGTATTAAGAAGAATGCTGCGTCCCCTAGGGGACAAGGAACGTAAATAGGGGTCCCAAAGAAGCAAAAAGCTCTGACGACGTTTAAGGGAGCCCCCCACCTCCCGCGCCTCCCATAGAACTAATGCATGGAGATGAGCCCTCCAATGCCAAAAAGACAGAGGATTGGATGAGGTCCATTGCTGCATAATACACCTGCGAGCCAGGAGACACACCTTACGACACAGCCAACGAGCTTTCCTGGGCAAGGATCCAAAAGCCCCCGGTCTATCCAGCACCATCTGATCAACGGTGCCCGCCACAAATGTTTCCAAAAGGGAGCCCAAATATTTAACCACATCATCCCAAAAAGCCCGAATACACCAACAATCCCACAAGGCATGTGAAAACGTGTTCGGATCTTGACCACATTTGAGACACAGAGGCGAGGCAATGCCACCAAATTTGAAAAGCTGAGCTTGGGTAATATACCCTCTATATAATATACGAGCATAACATTCCCGCAACACGGCTCCCCGGATCAAAAGCGGCAAAGCCACGAGATTCCGGGAGACATTCCAGGAAGCCAAATCCATATGGAGTTCCGAGGCCCAGCCGTCCCGAACCCTCTGACAGACCCTAGGGGCCTCAAAGGGAAGCAGGGCCTTGTATAAGGCAGACACCGAAGTCTGAAATGACTCAACCTGGGCAAAAAAGTCCCGAAGATGAGCACCCAATGGGTGATGGAGGGCCAGCTGGGGGAGCACGAGAATATAGTGTTTAGCCTGACAATAAGCAAAAGTATTCCCCCAGCACCGCCCCAAACGATCCCGAAGATCATCTAAAGATCACAGTTCTCCCTCGACGGACAAAAGGTGTTCCACCAAAAAAATGCCCAATGTTTTCCAACGACTAAAACTCGAATTATCCGTCCCAGGCACAAAACAAGGATTGCCCGTCAGGGGCAACAAAGGAATCACCCTCGGATCACCCCCCAGACGCCGAACTAAACCCTCCCATGCCCATGCATAGAAGCCATAAGTACATTGCCACAAACCTCCCGAGGCAAAGCCCCACAGGGTAGATGAAGCAATGTAAGAAGAGAATACGGGGCATACAAGGCTGTCTCAAGAGAAGTGGGGGTATATTGAGAGTCCCCGAACAACCAATCCTTAAGGTGACGCAAAAGACAAGCTAAATTATACAAACCAAAATTCGAGACCCCCCTGCTGCCGCCCCCCCCACCAGAAAATCATAACGCAACCGCGGTTTCCTCCCATTCCAACAAAACCTGAACAAAACTCGATTTAAAGCCCTCAAGTCTTTCTTAAGGAGACGCAACGGAAGAATCCGGAGCACGTAGAGCCACTGGGGAAAGATGACCATACGAATCGCTATGCGACCCAACAAGGAAAGCGGTAGGTCTCTCCAGCGATCCAATTGCTGGGACGTGTGAGCTAAGAGTGTCTGGATATTAAGAGAATAAAGGCGACCGGGAGACGCCGGGAGCCAGATCCCAAGATAACAAAAGGAATCAGTCGCCCAACACAGTGGAAATGGAGCCCCCCATTGACCATGCAAGTCCGGCGAAGAGGCCAAAGCCTCCTACTTTCCCAAATTCAAGCGAAGAACCGCAAAATCCCCGTATTCCTGTATCATTTCCAATAAGGCCGCCAAAGAACTCTGGGGATCCGTAAGATGAACAAAGAGATCATCAGCGAAAGCTGCAACCTTAAAACAAAAGGCACCAAGAGTCACCCCCTTCACCTCAGGAGTCAGATGAATCGCACGCAACAGTGGGTCAAGCGTGAGGATAAACAAAAGCGGGGACAAGGGGAAGTCCTGTCTCGTGCCACGGGAAATCTCGAACAACGAAGACCTACAACCATTCACCATAAGAACTGCTGTCGAAGATGCATATAATGCCCGCAGCACTGAAACAAAATGTCCCGCAAACCCATACTTGGCCAAGGTGGCATATAAGAAATCCCAATGCACACGGTCAAAGGCTTTTTCTGCGTCAAAGCTGATAAGAAGCGAAGGCATTTGATTGCGTGTACAAAATTGCAGAGAAGCAAGAATGCGTCTAATATTCTTCTCAACCGAACGACCTCTCACAAACCCAACCTGGGCCTCATGAAGGATCTCAGGGAGAACACAAGACAACCGATTAGCCAAAACCTTAGCCAAGATCTTCACTTCACAATTGAGTAAGGAAATGGGGCGGTAAGATTCCACTCTAGCGGGGTCACGCCCGTTCCAAAGCCCTTTAAATCTCTATGGGCTTCAGGGCCGTTACCATGCAGCAGCCGCTAGCACGGCTTTGTAAAACAGGCCTTTATAGGGTTTTATCTAGTGGAGATTTGGAAAATACTAAAAGACACTGACAAAAAACTGAAGCAGCTGACAAGCAACACACAACACCATCGCCACCAGCATCACCATTAAGTTTGAGGCAGAGTGCCAACTCAAATTTTGTTACATCTACTCAGGAGTCTGTATGTTAAATATTCAATCAATTCCCACAAACCGGGTTTGCAAAATTGTTTCACTCACAATTTTCAGCACCTCCCATATTACTAATGGAGTGTAGTGCCCCTTCAGTTTTTCTTTCTGTAAAGAAATATGCAGTAGTGTTTCTGCTCTGCTTAATTCTTCTTATTTTCGGTTATAAGTTTGTTTTTTTCTGAGGCTTTGATGCCCTGAAACCCTATATTTGAGGATTCTCTGCCTGGTAAAGGATGCAGGTTCCATCATAGGTGTCGGAACGGGGAGTTGGGGGGGGCACAGGGGCTGTGGCCTCCCCAAAAATTCCTGATGCTTTGGTTCCCCAAGCTTACCTCCTCTTCCTTCCTCAGCCATTGCTCTTATTTTAAAGGCAGCTACGGTGCAGCGTTCACTAGATGAGACTTCTGCTGTCGGCCTGCCATGGAACTCTTGATTCAGCAGCAACTTCCTGCTCCTGCCTAGGTGGGGGCTGCTGAATCAAGAGTTCCAGGGCAGGCTGACGGCAGAAGTGTCATATAGTGAATGCTGCGCCACGGCTGCCTTTAAAATAATAGCGACCCCGTGTGACATCACGAAGCGGAAGTGTGAGGCGCTGGCTGGTGGTGGAGCTGCAGAGCTTGTGTGGGGATGGGGAAGTCCAGAACTGCAGGGCCAGCATTATGAGGTGGGGGGGGGGGGGGGGTGGGGTGCGTGTGAGCGAACAGGGCAGCTAAGCGTGCTGGTCCTAAGTTGCTGACATTTTTGTTACAGGGGAATGCCGGCTGCAGCAGTGCCTCTGCGGCCTCCCTCCCCACATTCCTTATGCCGTGTTCAGCCCCAATAACTTCCTTTTTCAGCCTGGACGGAATGCGGCACAAGGAATGCGGTGAGGAAGGCCACAGGATGCGTTTCAGTGTCGCTGCTGCAGCTGGGGGAGGACATGCCGGGCCAGGAAGCCCCCAGGACTGTTTTTTTTCTAAGTAGATGGGGGATGGGTTTCAAAGACGTGCCAAGTAGGGAGTGAAGGGGAAGGACTTATAGGGCCAGAAACATGGGGGAACTAGTGATGATCTGGGGAGATAGAAAAAGAGAGTAGTTGGATATGGGGTACTGTGAAAGAAAGGAGAATGAGATACCAGAAGGGAAGAAGGAAAGAGAAAGGTAGAGATGGTGGACCTGGGGGTGGTGTAGAGGGAGATATATAGGAGGGTAGGATAGTTGGAAAGGGAGAGATATGGCATGGGAGGGCAGTTGGGAAGGCAGGGAAGAACATATGTTGCTCAGGCTGGGAAGGGGTTGGGAAGGACAGATTCTGCACGGGCTGGGGGGAGACAGGGAAGGACAGATGTTGCATGGGCTGGGAGGAGGTTGGGAAGGACAGATGATGCATGCAAGGGGTGCTGGGAAGTGAGGGAAAGAGATGCTGCCAGTGAGGGAGGGAAGAGAAAAAGAAAATTGTTGTACATAGGTACATGGAGTGGGAGGGAAAGAGAGATGATAAACTTGGGGAAAGGAAGAAGAGAGAGAATTGTTAGACATGATAGTGGTAGAGAGGAGGGAAAGAAAAATATTACACTGGGAGGGAGGACAGATGACTCAAAGAAGTGAGAGATGTCAAATTCTGGAGAAGGGTGATGAAGGAAAGAGTTGACAGACCACTGGAAGGGGAAAGAGAGATGCCAGACCAGAGAAAGGAAGAAGAGAAGAAATAGACCATAAGAAAAGGGAGGGAAGGAGAGAGATGCCAGACCATGGGAGAGGAGAAAGATGCCAGACCATATGAGGGTGTAAGGAGGAAGACTGATGTCAAACAACTGGAGAGAGGGAAGAGATGGTGCAAAGGAATGGAGGTGAAGGGGGAAGAGAGAGGGAGGAGATGGTGCACAGCAATGAGTGTGGCATGGAAGAGAGATAGAAGAAATGCTTCTTATGGGTAGATGGGAATAGGGTAAAAGAAAGAGAAAATGGTACACATGGATAGATGGGAAGGGAAGACACGGAAAAGTAGATTTTGAGAAGAAAGCAGAAAAATGTAAGAAAGTTGAATGTTGAAGGTTAACGCCAAAGATGAATGTAGGGCAGAAAGTGAAGAAGGAGAGAAAAACAGCAAATGGATAAGAAGGCCATGGAAACACAAGAACACAGAAAGAAGTGCAATCAGAGATTTGGAAAAGATGATTAGATCACCAGACAACAAAGGTAAGGAATATGATTTTATTTTCAATTTACTGATTGAAATGTGTCAATTTTGAGAATTTATATCTTCTGCCTATATTTTGCACTGTTCAAGAAGAAATTAATTTCTTTCTATTTCTCAGGTGTTATAATGCATGTACAATAGAGTCTGACATCTTAGGATTTCGTTTGTGTATATTAGTACTTTTAGTTTATAGTCCTGTGTTTTCATAGGGGTTATTATCTGTGTTCTGCATGTGTGACCGAGGCCAGGTGTTCTGATAGGAATGAATGTTGAGAAGCATACAGTGTGCTTTGTGTAGTTTAATTTTATGTTTAACCATTATGTGTTGTTGATAAGATTATATTGTGCATATATATGAAAAATGAATGGAAAAAAAATGGTATTACAATTAATACTATCATTATTATGGGTTGGGGTCAGGGGCGGAGCTTGGGTTGGGTTAGGGGTGGGGTTTGGGTAGAGTCTAGGCAGAGCTTTTGGGCCCCTCCAAACAAAAAAGTGTTCAGCTGCCTAAGGGTTCCATGCAGTTGGACTGTAATTGGCAGGGTAAACCTTCGGTTGGACCTGTGGATCTAGCTAAGGTGTTCATTTACTAAGCTGAATAAAAAGTGGGCTTAGTGTCACTGCTGTCAGGGCTTAAGCACATAAGCACATAAGCATCGCCTCTGCCGAGTCAGACGATGGGTCCATCATGCCCAGCAGTCTGCTCCCGCGGTGGCCTCGCAGGTCAATGACCTGTAAGTGATTTATACTCTAAAGAGTTTTGTACTATATAGTAACCCTCTAATTGTACCCCTCAATCCCCTTTTCCTTCAGGAACTCGTCCAATCCCATTTTTAAACCCAAAATCGTACTCTGCTCTACCACCTCCTCTGGAAGCGCATTCCAGGTGAAGAAGGACTCCCTAGCATTAGTTCTGAACCTATCCCCCTTCAATTTGTTTGGGTGCCCTCTAGTTTTTCTTGCCCCCACCATTCTGAAGAGTCTGTCCCTCTCTTCCTTCTCTATACCCTTCATGATCTTGTAAGTTTCTATCATATCCCCTCTAAGTCTTCGCTTTTCTAGGGAAAAGAGCCCCAGCTTCTCCAGCCTCTCAGCATATGAAAGGTTTTCCATGCCCTTTATCATTTTTGTTGCTCTTCTCTGGACCCTCTCGAGTATCGCCATATCCTTCTTGAGGTACGGCGACCAGTACTGAACGCAGTACTCCAGATGTGGTCACACCATCGCCCTATACAGTGGGAGGATAATTTCCTTGATTCTGGTAGTGATACCTTTTTTGATAATGCCCAACATTCTGTTTGCCTTTTTTGAGGCCGCTGCGCATTGTGCTGCTGGTTTCATTGTTTTATCCACCAAATCCCCCAAGTCCTTTTCTAGGTTGCCTTCCCCCAATATCATCCCCCCCCCCCCATCATGTAGTCATGTAGTGCATGACTTTACATTTTTCTACATTGAAGCTCATCTTCCATTTATTTGCCCACTCACTCAGCTTGTTCAGGTCCCTTTGAAGTTCTTTACATTCCTTAACAGATCTAACCTTACCAGAGAGTTTTGTGTTGTCCGCAAATTTTATAACTTTGCACTTGGTCCCTGTTTCCAGGTCATTAATAATATATTGAACAGCAGTGGTCCCAGTACTGACCCTTGCGGAATGCCACTCGTGACTCCTTTCCAGTCAGAATAGTGTCCCTTTACTCCTACCCTCTGTTTCCTGTCCGCCAGCCAGTTTCTGATCCATCTGTGTATGTCCCCTTCCACCCCGTGGTTCCACAGTTTCCTTAGTAGGCGCTCGTGAGGTACCTTGTCGAAGGCTTTCTGGAAGTCCAGGTATACTATGTCAATGGTCCAGGTATATTATGTCAATGGTCACCTTTGTCCAGTTGTTCACTTATTCCCTCAAAGAAGTGCAGTAAGTTCGTTTGGCAAGATCTTCCAGTACAGAAACCATGCTGGCTTGTTCTCATCAGCCTATTTTTTTCTTTATGCTCATTGATACGGTCCTTGATTAATGATTCAGCCATCTTCCCCGGAACCGAGGTTAAACTGACCGGTCTATAATTCCCCGGGTCACCTCTGGATCCCTTCTTGAAGATAGGTGTAACATTCGCTATCCTCCAGTCTTCCGGGATTGCCCCTGTTTTCAAGGATAGGTTGCAAATCTGCTGCAGTAGCTCCGCTATTTCACCTCTAAATTCTTTTAGTATTCTCGGGTGGATTCCGTTTGGCCCTGGAGATTTATCAGTTTTTAGTCTATCTATCTGTTTGAGTACGTCTTTGAGGCTTACCTCCATGCACGATAATTTCTCCTCCTGATCCCCCTTGAAGAATTTTTCCGGTTCCGGCACATTGGAT
The DNA here is from genome assembly GCF_902459505.1 of Geotrypetes seraphini. NCBI lineage: Eukaryota > Metazoa > Chordata > Amphibia > Gymnophiona > Dermophiidae > Geotrypetes > Geotrypetes seraphini. The sequence continues at coordinate 123,073,959 of NC_047089.1, forward strand.
GTGTCCTCTTTCGTGAAAACTGACGAGAAGAACGTGTTTAATCTGTCCACCACCTCCTTTTCCTCCTTTACCACTCCCTTCCTGTCACCCTCATCCAGGGGTCCCACCTCTTTCCTCACCAGTTGTTTTCCTTTCACATATCGAAAGAATGGTTTGAAGTTCTGTGCCTCCTTGGCCAGTCTCTCTTCATACTCTTTCTTTGCTTTTCTGACCACGCGGTGACATTCTTTTTGATGCTTCCTGTGCTCTTTCCAATTTTCCTCGGTTTTATCCTTTTTCCACATCCTGAAAGATTTTTTCTTGTCTCTTATCACCTTCTTAACTTCATTGGTCAACCATGCTGGGTCTTTTGCTTGATTCTTTCTGCACCCTTTCCTAAATCTGGGTATATACCGGTTTTGCGCTTCGTTCACCATGTCCTTGAATAAGGTCCAGGCTTGGTCCACTGTTTGTGCCTTTCTGGAGCTGTTCCTGAGTTTTCTCTTTACCATTTGTCTCATGGCATCATAGTTACCTTTCCTGAAGTTGAACGTTGTTGCAATGGTTCTCCTCCCCTTTGGCATACCTATTTCCACTTTGAAGTTGACTATCTTGTGATTACTGTTCCCTAATGATCCCACTACTTCCACTTCTTGGGCAGGTCCTCTCAGCCCTTGGAGGATCAAGTCCAGAATAGCTATCCCTCTCGTTGGTTGCTTGACAAGCTGCTCCAAGTAGCAGTCCCATACAGCCTCTAGGAACTCAGATTCCTTTGAACATTTTGAAACTCCATGGCTCCAGTCTATCCCGGGATAGTTGAAATTTCCCATAACTATGGTGTTTGCATTTTTATATTCTTGCCTCAACTCGGCTCTCAGTTCTTCATCCATTGCTTCTGTTTGCCCAGGTGGGCGGTAGTACACACCCAACTTTATCTCGATTCCCTTTCTTCCTGGTATTTTAACCCAAATTGATTCCAGTTGGTGGTTTGTTTTTGCTGCGTATACTCCGTTCGATTGGTTGGTGTCTCTTACGTAAAGTGCTACTCCTCCTCCTTTCTGATGTGCCCTGTCTCTTCGGTAGAGCTGTGTCCCATTTGTTTTCCTCGTTCCACCATGTTTCAGGGATTGCTATGACGTCTAGATTCTCATCTTTGGCCATGATTTCTAGTTCCCTCATTTTGTTCTTCAGGCTTCTTGCATTAATGTACATACAATTTAAGTCTCGATATTTTTGTTTTCTTGTTATTTTCCTTTGAGATTCATTGTTCTTTCCGTCCCCTTCTCGTTCTGCAAACTTTTGTTTATTGTCTCTCTTGTCTTCCCCCTGTCTTACGTGGTATGTTCCCTCATTATGTTCATACCCTTCTTCTTGTTCCTTTTTGTCTTCCCCTTGTGGTAGAATCTTCCTATCACCCTCTTGATTCGTCTGGCTCCGTTGGTGTTTCATTGCCTGTGTGGCGTTTATGGTGTCTTCCCAGCACTTTCCCCACTCAGTGTCCTTTCGGGATACTGTCTTTCGAATCATCAACTCCTGGTCGACTGTCGGCTTTCCCCTTCCTCTCAGTTTAAAGCTTGCTCTATTCCTCTCTTAACATTGTTTGCTAGTAGTCTAGTTCCCGCCGTGCTCAGATGTAGTCCATCTCTCTTGTAGAGCTTGTTCTTGCCCCAGAATGTTGTCCAGTTCCTCACGAAGTGAAATCCCTCTTCTTCACACCATCTCCTCATCCACACATTTATTGATTGTAGTTCCGTCTGCCCTCGGTACTGGTAGGATCTCTGAGAATGCTATCTTCTGAGTCTTCATCTTAAGCTTCCTTCCCAAGATCTTGAGCTGTTCAGTGAGTGCCTTTCTGCTGTAGTCTCTCCTGGCGACATCATTTGTCCCGACGTGGACTATCACTGCCGTCTCTTCCATCTCTGCTCCTTCCAGGATCCTATCAATTCTGTCGATGATGTCCTTGGTTCTTGCTCCTGGGAGACAGGTCACCAGCTGATCCTCTCTCCCTCCTGCTATGTGACTGTCCACCTGTCTCAAGATCGAGTCTCCCACCAGGATTGCAGATTTCCCTTCTTTCAGTCTCCGCTGTGGTCGCAGATCAGTGTCCATGGTGGTTCTCATTTCTTCTCCCTCTAGGTGCTGACAGGGTCTTGCCTCTTCCTCCTGCGAGTACCCTCCATGGGATCCTTCTGCCTTGGTGTCAGATGGTTCGAGTCTTCCGTTCAGTGCATTCTCCTTGTTCCTGTGCTGTTTGTGTTCTTGCTCTTCCACTCTCCTGTAGGCGTCCTCGATGAACTTCTCAAGGTCCCTGACCTGTTCCTCGATGTGCCTCTCTCTCATAGGGTAATCAGCTGTCAGGAATGGGTCTTCTGGGATGTAGAGTCCCTCCAGTTCCTGGATCCTGCGCTTCAGGTGACTGACTTCACTCTTCAAGCTCTTCAGTTTCTGACATCGCCCGAGGGGAGGTAGTCGTACATGTGGCAGTCTGTGCAGTACACTGGGTAGCTCAACCCCTGGGCTCCTGCAGCTTCCATACTTGTCCGCCTTCTAGAAGTTCCTGTACTCTTTGCTTGCGCGCTCAATCCTGTTCCTGCCTCCTGGGCCTGCCCTTTTCCTGTCTTCTGTTCCTGCAGCTTTACTTCTGCGCCCTCAGTGCCTGCCGCTTCTCTTTGTTCTTGTGTGGGTGCAACCCCCCTGGACCTACCTGTTCCTTGTCTTCTGTGCCTGTTGCTTCTCTTTGTTCTTGTGTGGGTGCAACCCCCCTGGACCTACCTGTTCCTTGTCTTCAGTGCCTGTTGCTTCTCTTTGTTCTTGTGTGGGTGCAACCCCCCCTGGACCTACCTGTTCCTTATCTTCAGTGCCTTGTGTTCTTTTGCTTCACTTGCCTGTATGTGTTTTTCCTCCTTTGCACCTGCTACTCCCTCACCCTGTTGTCTCTCCTTGTGCTCTTGGGTGTAGTGGTACAGCTCTTCACAAGGGCTCTTCTCAAGGGCTCTTTACAAAGGCGCTCTCGCTAAGGCGAGCACGCCATTGGCTCCCCCCCCTTATAAGGGGGAGTCCGGGCGCTGACGCTGTCAGTGACGTGGTGCGGGTGGGTGGAGCTAACTCTCGCTGCTACTCACTACCCGCTCCTCGCTACCCCATGCTTCCTTCTTCGGTCTTGCCTCCTCCTGCTCCCTCCTCTCAGCTAACTCCTGCTGCTTCTTCAGCCGCTGCCTGCTCTTCTTACCTCCACACGGCTACTGTGTCCTTTGCGCCGTGGCTCCCTCCTATTAAGGGGGAATCTGGGTGCTGACGCTGTCAGTGATGCGGTGCAGGTGGGCAGAGCTAACTCTCGCCGCTACCCGCTCCTCGCTACCCCCTGCTTCCTCCTTCGGTCTCGCCTCCTCCTGCTCCCTCCTCTCAGCTAACTCCTGCTGCTTCTTCAGCCGCTGCCTGCTCTTCTTACCTCTACGCAGCTGCTGTGTCCTTCGCGCTGCAGCTCCCTCCTATTAAGGGGGAGTCCAGGCGCTGACGCTTCTCTCAGCTTTTTTCATCGTTTTTGTTTTTTTTAATAGGCCACACAAAATATCTGGCCAATTAAGGGGGAGTCTGGGCGCTGACGCTTCTCTCAGCTTTTTTCATCGTTTTTTTTTTTTTTTTAATGGGCCACGCAAAATATCTGGCCAATAATTAAAAAAAAGATTTTAAGAAAGCTTCCCCCCACCACAAAACACTCCCGTCCTTCCTGAACCGAAAAAAAAATGTCATGAGGGATGCTGACTCCCTCCTGCCATCGTGCCCGGCTCCCCCGAAACCCCCCTAAAACCAAAACTTACCCAGTGCTGCCCCCCCTCCCCACCCATGCGAATATGGCAGGAGGGATGCCAACTCCCTCCTGCCATCGCAACCCCACCACCACCATCGGCCTGGCCCCCTTCCCGTACCTCTCAAAGTTGGGAGCAGGAGGGGTGCTCAGTCCCTCCTACTCCATAGGCCTCCATCGATGTGAATGTGGGCTTTAGACCCCGCTCCGGTGAATCATGTGATGTACAGGGAGGGGCATAAGGCCCTGATTGGCTCAGGTGCCTCAGGCTCCTTCCTTAGGAGGGGCTTGAGGCGCCTGAGCCTATCATGGACTTTCTTGGAGAGTAGCCTAAGGAAGTCCCTGATTGGCCATTGCTTGCCAAATTTTCTAAGATCCACTATGTCACAAGCACGACTAGTAAATTTGGCAAGACTCAGTATTGAGTTTGATCTAGAAAACAGATTAATTTTGATTATGTATTTCAGTTTCGCTAGGAAAAAGGCCAGGAAAGCACCTTTCTTTGGCAGACAATAAATGCTATTATAAACGTCTTTTACTATTATAAATATATTACATTATTATTGTATTTATACCTATACATACTTATCTAAATGTATCAATGTAATCTACGATTGTTAGAAATAAATAATTATATACACACATACATGTGTGTAAAATTTTGTATAAGGTCCCACACATCTTTTTTGTACCGGGGCCTGGATTTTCTCTTGGCAGCCCTGGTGGGAGGAGCCTGGGGCAGTGGCGCCCCCCTGTGCTCTCCTCTCTGCACCCCTGCCATACTTGTGCCGTCTGTTCCCACTCCTGTACCTCTAAATTTTCACCAGCTTGAAAGGATTAGGTCCCAATTACTGCCCCACACTCTCTCTCTGTCATTCACAAGTCATATGCATCTGGGGACAATATCTTAGAGACAAGAAAATCTCCCAAACATGTCCAGTTTATTGTCAGCTTTACAACCCTTTTTATATCATTTTACATGAGTCAATGTCGTCAGCATGTGTCAGCATGTGACGTAAATACAAACCATATATGGACACAGGTCACATGAAACTTTAAAGAAATAACAAACATCTTACTATCTAAAGGCCAAAGTTTAAAGGTGCTTTGGTCAGCAGAGCCTTTTTCTTATCTAAAGCTTCTTGCAAATACGATTATGAAAACAATTGAATTTACTTCACAACAAGGTAAGAACACACATCTTCTCAAACATAAAATGGCCTTGCAGTATTTCAGAGAAGGAAAAACAAACAGGGTCTGTTTTTTTTGCAGTTTCAAACACAGCCTAAGGAAAACTACACGTGTCCCTTTAATCCCCTCTTACGTCATGAAAATGACATCATAAATGCACAGCATGAGCTGGGAGGGAGAGATACTCTAGATATGTCTCTCGAGGAGGGGTTTTAGGAGCTGTAATACGAATAACACAGTGCATGAGCAGTCGAAAAATTACATAAGAGACAAGAGTGCAGATAATAATAGAGATTATAACAATAAAAAGGTCTTTTACCCAACCCTGCATTCAACTAAAGTACTGATCCCAAGAATTAGATAAACCAGAGTTACATTTGAACTCAGCAAAGAGGTTTTCTAATTTCTGAATGGCCACAGTAACCTTTCCTGTAGGACCTGTATTGTCAGGAATAAAAGTGCAACACGATAAAGTACTGGGAAGAATTTTACAGACACCCCTCTTCTCAGCTAGAATCATATCCAGGGCCATACGATTTTGAAAACCATCTGAGAAGTGGGGCCTAATTGATCAGCAATACCTTGCAAGACGTCCCTAGAGTAGTTCACAAAGCGTTGCTGATTATAATAAATTTAATTAATCCAATCAACATTCTTATTAATAGTAACAAAGGGAATAAGGGACTCAAACCCAGCCTTAACCTGATCTTTGGCCTTAAATTCATCTGGGACCCCTCTTGGGACCCCTATAGCATCTATGTATACATGCGGATCAAAACTACCAAGGAGATCAGATTAATGTCGAGACAGAGAAGAGGAAAAACCATATGAATAGGAAGGGTGCCCTTCAGAAAGAATATGCAGGAGCATGGTAACCTTAACTAAAGTGCACTGGCCTATCCACTGCTGGGTAGCTTAACACGGAGCCAAAAGTCTCCATAGAGCCAGTAAATATCACCTAGGGTGAAAATCTGATGCTGCAACAATGAGGCATACCTATAATCCAAGACAGAACAATAACCTGGGGGTAAATTACTTACAAAACTACCCTGTGTCAGATTAGAAACATAGATGGTAACGGCAATATCAAGCTTTTTCTGTCCAGGCAGCAAAAGGTATTTAGAACACCACAGTGCACAAAGGGGATAGGTAAAATTAGAGGAGGTAGATAGATCCCGTAAGAAAACTGATGGGTCGGATAGCTAGACCCACCCTTAAACCACATGCCCATAATGTACATACCTTCATCAATAGGTCTAGGGTTACATTACATTACTGGCTTATATTCCGCCTGTACCTTGCAGTTCTAAGCGGATTACATCAGAAAGATATCTGGACATTTCCAGGAAGAGAAATACAATTAAAGAAGTTGGACCTAGTACAACAAAAAAGATAGCTGGACTTTTCCAGTAAAAGGAATACAATTGAAGGCGTAAGGTCTAAAGCAATTTTGATGAGATGATTCTAAGAGGGGGTAAGAGGGGAAAAGGGAGGGATTAGGACGTTTGGGTGAATTTCTTGAATAGTAGGGTCTTGATTTCTTTGCGGAAAGCCTTGAGGTCAGTTGAAGCTGTCAGTAGGTTGGTGATAGTGGGATCCAATTTAGCTGCATGTGTTGCTAGTAAGTTGTCATACATCTTTTTGCGTTTAGTTCCTTTAAAAGGGGGGTAGGAGAAAGGGGATCGGGTTCTCCTCTGTCTGGTTGAGAGGTTCCTGTTTAGACGGTTGTTTAGGTGGGTGGGTGCCATTCCGTTTAATGTTTTGAATAACATGCAGTATAGTTTGAATTGGATGCGGGCTTGTATTAGAAGCCAGTGTGAGTCTAGGAAGGCGTTGGTGATGTGGTCAAATTTTCCAAGGGAATAGATCATTCTGAGGGCAGTGTTCTGCACGGTCTGTAGTTGTTTTATTAGGTAGGTGGGACAGGAAAGGTAGAGGATATTGCAATAATCCAATAGATTTAGGACTAGGTATTGGACTATGAGTCTGAATTGTTCTTTTTCAAAGAATTTTCTGATTTTGTGAAGGTTGCGCATGGTGAAGAATGCTTTTTGTGTGATTTTGTTGATTTGCACCTGAAGAGTGCAACCTCTGTCTACTGTTACTCCAAGGAGTTTGAGAGTGGGTTGTAAGGGATAGTTGGTGGTTTTTATTTCTAGCTCAGTTATAGAAGGGGTTTTGTCCTTATCAAGCAGTAGAAATTTAGTTTTATCTGGGTTGAGCTTCAGTTTGTGTTCTGTCATCCATTTTTCCACTGCTTCTAGAGTTTTTTCCAGGATGCCTGATTTGGTGGGGTCTTGTGTGTCAAAAGGGAGGAGTATGGTGATATCGTCCGCATAGCTGAATGAAGTTACTTTGAGTTTGTCTAACAGGGTACCGAGGGAGGAAATGTAAAGATTGAAGAGCATGGGTGACAGTGGGGAACCTTGGGGTACTCCGCAGGGATTGGTCCAAGGCTCCGATATAAGATCCTTTGTTTTTACTCTGTATGTTCTTGATTTAAGGAATCCTTGAAACCAGTTGTATACTTCGCCTGAGATCCCTATTGCTTCTAATATCTGAAGAAGTATAGTGTGGTCGACCAGGTCAAATGCGGCAGAGAGGTCGAGTTGAATTATCAGCATCCTTCTTCCTTTGCTAAGGTGCTGTCTGGCTATATCTAGAAGGGAAACTAGCAGTGTCTCAGTGCTGTGGTTCGATCTGAACCCCGATTGAGTTGGGTGGAGTAGGTTTATAAGCCCAGTTTCTGGTTTATAAGCCCAGTCAGTATCAATATTCCACCCTACCGTTCCCCAGAATGCACACTTATCCCCCCAACGTGAGTCAGTAACACATATATATACATATGTCTTTAGTTTTAGGAATCTCTGAGGACCAATGGCACAGCCATAAAACATCAATTGATGAACAGTCCACAATGTCACAATACTCAAAAGTGAAGGTGACCACGTGCACACTGCTGGAAGTATACCAAAGGGTAGTATACTGTCTGTCTTTCTGGATTCCAATTGAAGGGCATCCCTTGGAAGGGAGTCCAGCTTGACGTCGTGTTCGCAAAGAGGTGCCGGGGGTGCTGTTTACAGCAGGAGTGTCATTTACAGATGGGTATGGGCAGAAAGTGTCGTGGACTCAGAACACATCATCCCTGTAGACCCAGTTAGAAATGATCCATACAGGAAGAAAATCTAGCAGCAGCATTGCCAGTAAGAGAATGATAAAGTTGGTAGAATGCTGAAATGAGATCATAATGTTGTTCCACTGGAGGAGGTGAAATATGCGCAGGGAAGACTTGCTTCTGGGGTTTTAGGTTAACCCTCTTCAAGCGACTTGCGTGGATCCAAACAGGAAACTCCTCAGTGAGTACAGCGGTCCTGGTCACAGCAATCACAGTAGTGGGAAGGCCAAAGGGGAAATCCGTCTGCTTCCTATCCTTGGAAAGCTTCTGGACGATAACTTTGTCACCAGGCTGGAAAAAATGGGTAGGAATCTATGGAGAGAAAGGAGAAGTGCAAGACACGTTTCTTTGAACAAGCCCTAATATTTCAATGAGCTTTTGGACGTATTCCTCCTGTATCAAGGGAAGATCACTACTCTCAACTATTGAGGGTTTGTCTACCCATGGGGCGGGGAAAGGTCATCCCGTGAGAATCTCAAAGGAAGAGCAGCCAGATGTCTGTACATACAGAAAGAGATACACCGGCCAGAAAAGAGTCCAAATATCATTCAGCAGCTGTACTCCAGTGTGATCCAAATAAGAGATAGAAAACAAGAGAGAAACCATGTTGCCTGTACTGAATGTATTCAGAAATGTATACTGAATGGATCATATGTAGGGAGCACCACGAAATAAACGCTGTATAAAGTAAAACTTTTTCTTAAACATATAACCCCTAACTAAACTACATTTAGAATATGAAAGCTATAAGAAAAAGAACATTGCGCAGTTAGACTAGTAAGAAGTGGAAAAAGAGCTCTAGAAATGGCCAATGTTATGTATCCTGGAGTACCCACTAAACTAAAGCAAGTAGACATGACACAGACAAAACATAAAGTTTTAAGCATGAAGCTATTATTCCATCTGTCAAGTGTGCAGGGCTGAATTTAACTCTGCAAATAAACACATTGATATAAAAAACCAAAACTACAAATAATGTATATCATAACCATCTCATATTCGGAAAAAGGCATAAAGCTAATGTCTCTTTGGAGCATCTCTATCTCTGCAGTGATAAAGAGGACCCTTGGAAAACATTAGAAATATCTGTGCCAAAACTGATCTGGGATGGCTATGTATATATCCGAACTACTGCTAAGAAAAAGAAAAAACATTTTAAATTAGCAACATCCTAATTTCAGCTAAAACAATAGAAAGGAATTGTGTTTTCCAATTTGTTTTCAATTCACAAACATGCCAGCTGTAGCTATCGAGCTATATATCTTCTGTCTCATGGGACCCTCGACCACCAGAGGGCATCCGCTAAAAATCAGGGGAGGGAAGTTTCATGGCGACTCTAGGAAGTACTTCTTCACCGAAAGAGTGGTGGATCATTGGAACAGACTCCCACTGCAGGTGATTGAGGCCAGCAGCGTGACAGATTTTAAGAGAAAATGGGATATTCACGTGGGATCACTAAGGGAGTGAATTCAGGGGGGCGGATACTTGAAATGGGCAGACTTGGTGGGCTATGGCCCTTTTCTGCCGTCATTTTCTATGTTTCTATATATCTGTATCAAGGAGCAAAAGGTCAAGAATGAAAATATCACTAGCAAGAAGTTGAAATGTCGAGTGAGCACTGCGATAACCAATACCATGATATTGGGCAATGAATAAGGGAAAGCTAGCAGCTGGTATCCAGGGTTTTCCCTCTTTGCACCAAAGTCCGTCCAAAAGGGCGGCTTTGGGCACCTGCCAAACGCCAGGCATCAAGTTCAGAGGGGGGGGGGGGGGGTAAAAAAGGACTGAAGCTGTAAAAAAAAGAGAGGAAGAGAATCCTGTTCACCCTTGAGACCCAGAAGCCCATTTAAAAGAAAGGCTTAAACATCGTGAGAAGTGTGAAGGGTAGTGGGGTGTTTGAATCAGTCTAAGATCTTTCCCTCGCAGCTTGTACACAAGAACTGTTTCTTGTCTCCCTTTCAAACATACAATAGTTTGATCCTGACTCATTTTGTGCGTTTCTTCTACGGCTGCTTCCTTTGAGTTCTGTGCTGGCAAAATTTTGTTTTGTTTTGTTTTTAGAAGATTAGCAAGTTGTAAATTTTCTCTGTGCTTATTTGGATACCTAGTTACTGACCTTAAGGAATGTGATTCTGGTTTTTCTCTTTCTGACTGAAAGCCATATTTTTCTATTTGACAGTCTGAATTATATAAAGTACAAATGCACTTTTGATTGCCACACTTGATGTTGTAGATACTTATCCCATGCTTGGTGACAGTCTGTTTGTGGGAAAGAGGCCAGTTATTCTGATAGCATTGAATATCTATGTAGAATGCCAGTTGAAGTTTGTCAGTGTGTTTGATCATTTGAAGCATTGTTTTGCTATTTGTTTTTAATGTACGTTTTTATTATATCTTGTTTTTATATATTATGTAAAACCGCTTTGAATTTTGATAAGGCGGTATATCAAATTTTAAATAAACCTGAAACCTGATGTATAGACCACTGAGAGCCCTGAGGTCTGAAAACCATTTGTTACTTGATACAGGGAAATAGAACAGTGTTCAATATGTGCAAACCAAAAAATTGTGCTTCTCTATGTCTGGGCCGGTCCTATGAAATGACTGGCATCCTAAGGATTTTTGATTTTAAAATATTTTTATTGGATTTTAACACAATATGGGGTTCATAATAAAAACTCAAAAACGTCTAAAAAAACGCATAAGTCAGAGTTTGGACGTTTTACCCGGCAAAACGTGCAAGCGACCATAATCAAAAGTCGTCCAGCTGCACGTCCTACGCCGCAAAACATCTAACGTAAGACGTACAACATGGGGGCGTTCCAAGGGCGGGGTTAGGCCCCAAACGTTCAAATACGATAACCAAAGCTAAATCAGTTTGCTCTGTGCGTTCAAAGTAGCGTTTCCACTTAGACCTGCTTTCACAATGTCTAAGCTGTTCCTGAGTGTGTGCCGTCCTGTGTACAGGTAATGGAAGGGTGTGTAATTTCATGTGTGTGTACCCCCTTACTCTGACCATCTCTATCTCAACCTCCCGACCTATTTTCCCACTGCTGTGTGTCTCCCCACGTTTCATTGACCTCTGCAAAAACCCCTCTCTCATCCCACTTACCTCCTATCAGCATCATCAGCTCTTTCTCTTACATATATTTCAGCTTACTCATTCACTGTGGTCTCTATCGTGTGGCATGAGCTGCACACGAGTGAGTGTTCTGTTTCACCACCTGGCTAAATCCCTGGGGGGAGGGGAGGTGTCGGGTGACTGCTTGGCTGGGGCCTGTTTAGACTGTAATGAGCTCTGCTTTCTTTGCCAGGTACTTTCTTTGTGGGCGATGGAAGGGGGTCAATGTGCTGGTTGCAGTAGAGATCCTTCTGCAGAAGGAGGAGCTAGAGAATGAGAGGCCCCATCACCGAGTCCACTGCAGGAGGCTGTTTAGATCTTGCTCCTGCTTCCTTGAGCTTAGTGACCAGCAGTGCCTGGAGTGATACCACTTTGACAAGGCCACCATCCAGGATCTCTGCCTCCAATTGCAGCCCCTGCTACAGGCCCGCACTCAGCGTAATTACCCAATTCCAGTGCATTTAAAAGTAACAGCAGCCCTCACTTTCCTGGCAACTGGGAGCTTCCAGTCTGTTATGGCATCCAACACTGGACTCACTCAGTCCGCCATTTCCAACTGCCTCACCCAATTTCTTAATGCCTTCCTAATCCACACCCATGACTACATCTCCCTCCCCACCACTCCCCAGGCCCTACAGGGCAGTATGAGGCAGTTCTACAATATGGCACAATTCCCCTCCATCAGAGAGGTAGACTGCACACATATTGCCCTCAGACCCCCTCAGGCAGATGAGGCCAGTTACCGGAATAGGAAAGCGTTCCACTCAATGAACATGCAGGTGGTGTGCAATGCACAGGGAGAGATCCTGGATGTGTGTGCCAGATACCCTGGCTCCACACATGACGCCTATATAGTGCAGCATTGTGGCCTCCACAGGAGAGCAACCTAGGGGCAATTCAATGGCGCTTGGCTTCTTGGTAAGCACCTCAGGGACACAGCTACCCTGTTCCCCCCCATCCCAACACTCTCTTCCTGCACCTGCAAATCACTGTCACTCATCATTGTTCTCTCTCTCTCTCTCTCTCTGTTTCTCTATGTCTCATAGGTGACAGGAGGTATCCTCAGCGAGTCTGGCTGATGATTCCAATTGTCCACCCTCACACTGCAGCAGAGGAGGAATACAATCGCTGTCACAGAGCCACCAGGAGCATCATCGAGCAAACATTTGGCCTGTTAAAAAACCGCTTTAGATGCCTGGATATATCGGGGGGCCAGCTGCTGTACAGGCCTGAGAAGATGGCTCAGATCTTCGTGGCATGCTGCATGTTGCATAACTTTGCAATATGCAAACACCAGCCACTGCCAGATCCCCCACAGCAACAACTTCAGCAGCCACCTGATGGCGATGATGAGGAGCCTCCCCCACCCCCACAGCACAGAGCCGAGCAGAGTGCCGTTCAGGAAGGGGTCATCGCCAGGCACCGTCTAATACAGACCCACTTCCTGTGAAATGGACGCTGTACTCTAGCCACCTGACAGTATATCAGTCCAGTGCCATTTAACTGGACTGCACAACCAGCCCAGGCTAATTTCAGCTTCAGTGTAGATAAGCTGAAGCTTGTAAACAGCACAGACAATAGTCAGCTTCAGTGTAGATAAGCTGAAGCTTTTAAACAGCACAGACAATAGTCAGCTTCAGTGTACATAAGCTGAAGCTTATAAACGGCACAGACAATAGTTAGCTTCAGTGTATATAAGCTGAAGCTTGTAAATAGCACGGACAATAGTCAGCTTCAGTGTACATAAGCTGAAGCTTGTAAACAGCACGGACAATAGGTTCTTTTAAAGAAACCCCCTTATTTTCCCACATTTTGTGCAAAACACCACCCTTACATACACACATCCTCACCAAACTGATCCCCACCCACATACACGAACAACACCAGCCCCTTACCTACCTCCCCTTCCCCTTCCCTCGCCCACGTGGTCTCCCACGGCCCCTGACAGCCCTCCCAGCTCCACCTCTAGGTAGCGATGAAGCTTCTGGACAAACTGGGGCCACATCAGTGTCTGAGCTGACACTATCACTACTGGAGTTAGTGTTTTGCTGTCCAAAAGCTGGCCATGTTACTTGAGTGGAGGAAGACAGGCGTGGAACAGGCCCCAACATCTGGGGGTGCTTTCTTTTCTCCGTGGCTTTGCGTCCTGTTGCCTCTGAGCCAGTGCTGGAGGGTGGTGCAGGCACCTGATCAGTGTGCTGGCTTGTGGAGGGAGTACAGTTTCTAGCTCTGAGCTCACTGTGGAGGCCTTCCAGCTTTGCAACGATGACAGTGTTGGCATGCAAAAGCTGCCTCAGAAGTTCATTGGTCTCCCGTTGGGCCTCCAGTGACTGCTGTTTTGCCTCCAGTGACTGCTGTCTTGCCTCCACACCCTCTCTCAGCAGCTGGAGCTTCTGCTGCTGATATCCCTCCAAAGTCAGATTGTGCCCCAGAAGCTTCTGGGCCAGTCTAAGTAGGTGGCGACGCTGGCGACTGTGTGCCCTCCAGCGGCCAGGCTGTGGTCCCTCACTGCCCTCCTCAGTATCCGCAGCCACATTGGCAAACCGCTCAGGAGGTGGGGGAATTGGCAGGTCCTCATCATTCCCATTGGCAGGCTCCTGTGTTTGGGTGTCCTGGGACTCATCAGGCTCCTGCTGGCTGAGTGTTGCAGCTGCCTGCACATCTGCCTCATCCTGCTGTCCCTGCACAGTCAGTGTTTCGATGCTACTACATCTGGCCTCATCCTCATCAGAGCTGGCATCTACATAGGGGAAAAACACATATAGATGTCACAGCATACCACAGGTGCGCTACCTGTGTCTACGTGAGATGAGTTGGCAGTAATGTGCATCCCAAAGGTGTGTGACTACATACCCAGCTACCATAGGGCGGTCTGTTGGTGACATTATGAAGGGGATGAAAGCAGTGTATGTACAGACACCTTATGTGAGCACACCTGCTGATCATAGCAAATGTTCCCAATTGTCAGTATAAGGGTATAAGAATCTAATTCCATGCTCTGCCATCAGCACATGGAGCAGTACCAAACAGGTATTATGTAAAGGTTTGAATAGCAGGTGTACTCACTGCCCCATTAGAGGAGTAGAAGAAGGAGGATGAAAGAGAGGTCTCTCAGAATATGGGACATAGCTGTGAGACTGGGGATTAAGACACGTACATACCAGAACGCTGTGCAGGTGGGGCAGCTGATGTGTCCTGTGTGCCCACACCATAGGTGGAGGTTGCTGACACAAAGGTGAGCACTAGCTGCTACATGGGGCTGAGGTCTGCCATGTCAGCATCTGGAGGCCGGTTGCCCACCTTAGCTTGGACTTCCCTTTTAATGGCTCTCCATTTTTTCTTTCAGTCCTCCACATCTCGCTTATGGCAATGGACTGCATTTAGGCGCTGAGCTATTGCTGTCCAGAGTTTGCTCTTTGAGTATGTCCCGAGTCTTTCTCCTTGGGGTGAGAAGAGCTGCTGGTGGTGTGTGTGCACCTCCTGCACCAGCATTTCTGTCTCAGCCTGGGAGAAGTTAGGCTTTCGGGACAGAGCTTTGACTGGTTTGGGAACCATGGTGTCAAAGTACCCACACTTTTGATAATATGAGGTTAGACGTATTTATTGACAATTAAGCACGTCCAACAAGCCGTCCGCTGGATGACTTTACATAATACGTCCATCTGGTCGATTATGGACAAAGCCGAAAGACGTCTAGGCCATGTTTATTGGTACGTTTAAATTCAGGGGGCCGGGATACTTCTACATCAGCACGAACGTCCGTCTTCTATCTGTTCTGAGACATCTTCCTGTCTACTGATGCAATCCTAACTCCTTTGCTGGATGTTACAGATTACATGATCTGCCTTATCAAGCCTGTAGCTGTATTCAGGTAAGCAAGTATTCCTGCTTCATCTATGTTTTACATGCTCACAGAAATGTCTGGGCCTCACGTTGCTAGTTACCCTCTGGAAAGCCTGTTTGAAACAGCGTTTAGAAGAACAGGGGGGGGGGGGAGCAATCTGTATAGGGACCATAACAGGGTAAGGGCAAAGACTGGGTGAGCTTCCTAGAACACACCTCTTCACTCTCCCCGTCCTCCATCCCTGCCTAGGAGGGGGAGCTCCTTATCCCACAATGCCACCTCCTTCCTCCAATGATTGCTTCACCTTACCCCCCTCCCCCTTCTCTGGGATTCGTTCCTTACACACCCTTGATCCTGGCCACAGGTGTATGTGTGGCCTTGTTGGTGGCTCAGCTGTTACAGCTTTTTGGTGTCATTGGGAGGGAGGGGGGGGAATACCCTCTCAGTTGACACTGTCTGCTTCCTAGTGCCTCAACTCGCACATATGTAACTCTTATGGGATCTAACTGATTGCATATGAATGGCAGCATTGCACAGCAGTCACCAGCTCTCTTTTACATGAGTCCTCAATCATAATATGTCACTTCAGTCGAGGGTTAGCAGAGGCCTCCAAAAAGAGGGGGAGCTATTCAGACAGTCAGGTGTTACATCCATTGCAAATCATGAAACTCACAAGTCTACATCTCTCCCCTTTTTTTTTGAACTGTTACTAACATAACCTGTGTCTCAGGTCCTGCATGTGACATGGTCCTGGTCTCATCCAGATCTTACTGACAAGATGGCCACGTTCCCACTTTCAGTTGGCTGCCTGCCTGCCCTTTTATTAGGTGCAGGTCAGTGACATGATATCAAGGGATCACACATGACACCCAGTTTAGAGGTAGATATCTGGTATTTATTTTGGTCTTTTTTTGTAGTCAAGATTCAAATATAAATGCATACACCTTTGCTGAGGTAAACATGAATGGTAGAACACCTAGTCACAAAAGACTGTCATAGAACAATTGCCATACAAATATGTACGCATTATGAGAACACACAATATCATACTTATGGTAACAACATGGCACACACCTGTCCAATTGCCCCAACATGCCTAACACTGCTCCAACCTGTGCAAAGTAAGCGAGCAGTTCTGAGCCTCACATACGTTTTCATTTGTAAGGTTCAGCAAATATCTGTGAGGGCTATCCTGCTGCAGCAGCCTCTGTCTCCAGAGGTTGTGGCTTCTAATCTCAATGGTGCTCCCTGTACCCCTGGCCTGGTAACATCATCATCCATTGGCCCATAGGTTATAGAAGCTATTTGTGACCTCAGAAATGCAGCCTAGCATTCCCACTTTTGCAGTGTCAATCTTTATGGCCTCCTCACCACATCCCATCTGATGGTAGGGTCTTTTCATTTCACTGCATACCTCTTTTCCACTAACATAGGGAAGGTACCCTTTATTGCGTATAACACGGTCCCACCATATGCATGTCTTCCTACCCTAGTCATGGGATTAGAACACACCTTTAGTGCAACTATTGCACACCTTAACCATCACTGTACAATTTGCATTTGTACATCACATCTCAACACTTGCAATCATTGGCAGAGAATATGGTGACAGCATTGTACACGACAGCCAGTAACATCAAGTAAGCTAACATCCAAGTATGTCCCAATGAGATACAGTAGGTAAATTCTCCTGAATATGTGAAGGAGAGGCCGTGTGATGTCCTTTCAGTCATTGGCTTTCTGGCAGCTACTTGTAAGCTGTCAGGGACACTGTTGGTAACATGATTGGGGCCTCAATGGCCCATTGGCAGCTTGGCCTTCAGTTTAGCCCCTTCACCCCCTATACTGGCTCCTTAAATATGGCAACCAGCTGCCGCAGAAGGCTGACGATCTCCTGCAGGATCTGCATTGTTTCGCGCTTCCCCTCTTGCAGTTCACTGCGTATTTGGCCCACAATGTTGAGCAGCTCTCCATATGCCTCAGGAGGGGGGGCAACTATTGGGGCCGCTGGCTGCACATCATGGTGTGGGGCCGGGGCTGCTGCCTCCATAACCACCTCCTAATCCCCTTCAAGAGGGGGCATGTCCGCATATAGATCAGGGATCTCCCATGCTCCCTGCTCCACAACCACATGCTGCTGGTCCACCTCCGCCACCACCTGTGCCTCCACCTCTGTCACTACCTGTGCCGCAACTTCCACCTCTACCACCTGGGCCTCGTCCTCCACAACATCCTCAGGTGGCAGACTTTCCTCCGATGCAGAGTACCCTTCCTCCTCCTGTTCAGCCTCTGCCTCTGCCACTGCCTCCCAGGCTGCCTGTAGGCACATTTCATGGACCACCTCCTGGGCTAGACTCTCAGCAGCATGCTGTGCGCAACCTGTGTACAGTAAGAATATGAAGTTAGGGTTACCATAGCATGCATTGGTTGCATACTACATACACAATTACGTATCAACCCCCCACCCAACCCATTGAGACTAAGTGGGTGTAGGGACACAGGTCAGGCCAGTGTGTGAACACATATGTAAACTACTTTCTGTGTACAGTTACACCGGTATACATCTAAACAAAAGGTGGCCGGCATGCAGGTGGCACTGAATGGCCTTGATGTATTTGTTGACACAGTGAACTGATCAGTATCTCATCACCCACATTTTGGGTGCCAATAGGTTGCATACCAGAACAGCTGCCAATGAAGAGCACATTCATAAGAAGGTGAGCTTTGAGAGATAGCAGACATGACATGACATAGGATAGAGGGTGACAGGTGCAACTATGAATCACACATTATGCTTAGAATCGGATAGTGTCTCTCTGAGCCCCTTCTCTGCAATCAACTGCATTGTCAAGGAGGCATACCTGAACAAGGGATAGATGTCTCCACAACAGCAGGCCCGACATTGGTCTGGAGCTATGAAGGCGACCTCCAGACCAACATGTGGCTGGCAGCTTCTGAGGCATATATCCCTTGTTCAGTTATGCCTCCTTGACAATACAGTTGATTGCAGAGAAGGGGTTCAGAGAATGAGCACTCAGTATACTGCCAGTGCCAATATCAACTGGAGAGATATTCATTGATGTGACAATTACCTCCCGTTCCTCCATTATAGCTTTTTAGCATCTGATAGTCACCTACACGTTTCAGGGTTTCTGGTATGTCTTACATGGCAGCTGCCATACCTGTGCTACTGACTGTGTTGGGGGGGTGGGGGGGGGCTACCACTTATGTCCAGCTCTGAGGCGGTGTCTGGTGCGCCGGATGAGGGCTGGATTGTCCCAGTGGACGCTGCACCACCTGCGCCTCAGGGGCTCGAGGTCCCGGTACACACCATAACGCCTGCAAGAAAGATATGGTGGAGAATAGGGTCAGGTGACAGTCCTTTGCATCACCCTTTTCAAACATATGCAGGGTTATGAGGGCACTGAGCACATCACATAGAACCGCATAGAACTTCACGGTATTGCGGTATATATGCTGTTATTATTATTATTATTATCACATCTGTCATGTATATTCTGATGAGGTAGGGACATATCCAGAAATGAAACATCTGCCTGCCAAGATATTGTTATCCTTCTTCTTTATTTATCTATCTATGTTTCCTTTATATATATATATATATATATATATATATTTTGTGACAGGGAAGCTCCTGTCCCAGCTAAAAGGACTACTAAACCCAGCAAGCACCTGGTCCTGGTCCCTGGAAACCTGGTCTGGAGCCCGGGCAGCCGGCACAGCTAGGAAGGGAAAGGAAAAGGCCGGTCATAGCCCAGCCCAAGAGCCAGAGGGGGAGGGCACTAGAACCTAATTCTTCCCCCTATTACTCCTTTCCTCCAGCTCTGAAACCTAGAACCCACCCAGGAGTGGGTGGAGTTAGCATTCAGGGTGTGCAGGTCAGACAGCCTCAAATACAAAACAGGGAGAGTCAGCAAGAGGAGCTCAGCTGGTGCTAATCACAATCAGCCAGCCACCAGCAGGGAGTGCAGCTTCCAAGGAGCTCCGGTGCCCCAGCCCCGTAGGCTACTGAGGAGGAAGGCCAGCCGGAGGGAAATTGGAATCCCTGGACGCTATCTTGCCCTGGTAGACAAACCCTGGGAGGGTGAAACAAATGACTGGCCTTGGAGAGGACATATTAGCAAGGAGCTAACCCACAGGCAAGGAGGGGGCTGGGGTTAACTTGAGGTTAACGGGTGGAGAGGTAGCCTGGGCCATGAGTCCAATGACTGGGAGATGCACAGCCTTCCTGGGGAGAGCGGGCCTGAGGAAGAATAGATAGGGGAGAATGAGATATGAGAGGTCTTGCCAATACTCCCAGAAATCCGGTCCAGGTTAATTGAAACCCTGGACACAAGCAGAGTTTGGAGCAGGGCTGGGGCGGTCCTATCCAAGTGAGAAAAATCATTATCCAAAAGTTTTGAGTTGCCTTACCTCTGGAGGACTTGTGCAAGAAGCCTCTGGAAGTCAGCACAGGTTGTGTCTGGCCACGTCCAGTAACTAAGGACGCATTCTGAGTACAGGGATTGAGAATCCAAACTTTCGATTTTTTTCTGTTTTGGGTTTGTGAATTAACTTGCTCTGTTTAGTGGACCTGGAAGCTCCAGGCAGGGCACAAGGACTGGAGCACATGGTATGTGAATGTGAAAGGCTTCCTATATGTTCCAACGTGTTTGGGGTTTTTTTGAAAACTTTAATAAACCTGAATCCAGTTCCTAGAGAATCCGTCTTCCAGGTTTTCATTCATCCAGCCATATAAAAGGCGCTACAATAAATCTGCCTGTGGTCCGAGCCTGGCTTCCCACCTACTCAGGAACCGGCCCGGTCACAATATATATATATATGTATGTATGTATTTATTTATAGAACACACAAGATGGGGTGGGGGGCAATAGGTGACAGGTTTAGAGACTAGGACACATTGGCTACATAGTGATAGGTACTGGGGGATTCTCACCTATGCAGGGTGTCACGTATTCTTGACCAGGCCCTCATCGCAACGTTGCTGGGTGGTTTTCTGCCATTGTGGCCAAAAACCCTGGCCTCATACTGGAGGCACAGCTCCACCAGGGATTCCGTCTCCCCTAGGGAGTAGTTTGGTTCCCTTCTTTCCACCATCACACCCCACCCACTCACATAAGCTCGCACACACACCCTCACACACACTCACCCTGGTGGCCACATACTCTTCCTAGCACGCCCTTCCTCACTACATGATCTCTCACTCCCACAATCACTAACACTGTCTCTCCTGTCTGTCACCTTTACATTCTCTCTCACTTGCTCTCACACATACACTCACAGAATCACTCTCCAATCACTCAATCCCACTGATATTGAAATAACTAACCTCTCCACCAACTAACTCCTATAATCCTCCTAACTCCTCACACAACACCTACTACACCCACAAGGGTCGCACTTCCACGTGGAGGTTTATATATGGGCATGCAGGACGTTATTAGGGACAGTGTGACATCAGTAGGACATGTGCTAGGACAACTAATAGATAAAGAGTGCCATACGACTAGCAAGTCGTCCAGCGGATCGCGGCGAAAATAGTTGTACGTCTTGTTTGGACGAGTGCCATTTTAGTAGGTAAACTTGGACGCTTCGGTATAGTGCATGTGGATGTGCTTATGTTGGATGTGTTTCGTGCCGATAATCGAATGACTTGGACATCTTTCCATTATCGACACATTTCCCTGGACGTCTTATGCCGCTGACGCATAGAGCTTTTATATGACCTATTGATTATGCCCCTCCACATGTATAAATAAATAAATCAAGGATATCTTATAGTTAACAATATCACTTATAATCAATCACAAATAAATCAAAAACAAGGATATTATACAATTAAAATGGTCCTTACAATGAAATCATAGACGCAACGGGGACTAAGGCATCTATATTATCAATTCAAAGTTTGTATAAAGTCATTTATTCACAGACAGTTATAAAAGCTCCATATAGACCGGCTATCAGATCAAATTTTGATTATAAAAACCTACTAAGTTTATTTGTTTATATAATATATTGTTCATAATAAAACCAGTTGGAAAATATTAGATTAAAAAGAAAAAATTTCTATTGGTGATCAAATTTTATTAGATTTGAAGCTTTTGTTAACAAGGGAGTTGGCTTTGCACTCATATTTATGAGTCATCATAACCGTTGTCCACCAGAAAGACACATTTAACTGCTGAGCTGACTTCCCTGAGGTTTTGAGGTAACAATGCAATTTAGAAAACTGTTTAAAACCTATCTCTTTGCACAGGCATTTATCAGCTAGGTCCATTCTTTCAGTTATGGTCATATACCCCTCTTTATAATGAATATGGTAAAGTGTTTGTAACCCTTGCCCCAGCCTTTTGTCTTGTATATTTGGTTTGTTACAACTGTATATGCTTAAAGCTGTGTATGTAAATTGTGAGCCGCTTTGGTTTAAAGTGGATTATAAATGTTTTAAATAAATAAATACAAATCCAGTATGTTTAGTAGCTTGGAAACATGAATATTTCTAAAATGTAATGCTAAACTTGAAAATTTATGGTTGATATTGATATTCTTTTGCCTAGTTTCTCACTGAAAAGGCAATAAGCCATGTGCTATAGGTTAATGTTAAGGATTCAACTTATTAATATAAAGGAGTAAATCACTAATTACTTGTGTTAAAAAATCTATTTCATAAATATATTCCACAAGTTAACACAATATATAAAGAGCATAAAATGCTATGGGGCTCATAATAAAAAGAGAAAAATGTCCAAAAACGGGCCTAAGTCAGCACTTGGACGAACATTTCCTAAATACGTCCAAGAGCCGATACTAAAAATGGGTTTTGGACGTATTTCTAAATGACCTAGGCCTTCATAGTGCCACTGAACAACCAAAGCTAAACAGGGCATTTCAGGAAGAGTGTCGAGGGCGGGAGTTGGGCGGGACGTGGACCGGCTTAGACTTAGTCGTACAGCATGTATAACTGAAAGTTATACAGCCCAAGATCGACGGAACTTGGACGTTGTGTGACTTAGACCATGTAAAACATGGTCTAAGTCACAAAAACTCACCTAAAGTCACCAGATAAGCACTGCAAACACATAAAACAGATGCCCACACACTACGCCAGTGATCACCAACACCCCCACCCCCATAAAAATATTAATCACACCTTTAAAATACAGCCTCCAGATCATCCTCACCTGGCTGCCTGGCATAGGAAAGCCTAGTCGTCCAGCACAGAGGCAGCTTAAGTCATCTTGGGGGTGGGTTAGGGACCCATAGAGAGGAGGACCCATACCCATAAGCCCCTGTAATCACTACATTGATACTTAAACCTGTGCACTCCCCTATACACCCCCAAAACCCTTTTTTACTGGCATATAAGTGGCTCCTGCAGCCATAAGGGCTATTTGGGTGGTAAATAAGTGGGTCTAGGGGATTCTGGAGGTGGTTGGGGGCCTCATCATCACCTATAAGGGAGCTGTAGTGAGGAGAAGCCATGGTACCATTTTTGTGAAGTTCATAGCAGTGCCCTGTAAGGTACCTCACTATTTAGGTGGCATGTCTGGGTGTGCAGTCCATCACTTTGCAGACCCCTCCCACGTTCAACAGGGTTTGTTCTAGGCATTTTGGACTTGGATGAAAAATTGGACGAAAATGTGATATAAAGATGAACGATTTAGTGGCTTGGACGATCAGATCAGCAGGACGTACAATTAGACAATTTTCAAAACGAAAAAATTTGGATGTATTTTTCGAAAATGTGTCTTAAGCTGTTTTTTACTTTGGACGACTTGCGAGTTGGACATAAACGGACTTAGACGTCCCTTTTGATTATGCCCCTCCACATGAATAATAAATATTAATTATTATTTTTTGTTTTTGTTTTTAATCTTTATTCATTTTTAAATTTTCAACAAGTACATCATATTCACTTTAATATAACTTATTAATCTTACATATATTGTAATCATAATACTATTTCTCCCTCCCTCCCTCCATTATATTCTTATAATTTCAGATCATTTAAAATTAATCCCACCCTCCCCCCCACCCTATGCTTCAATAAATAAAGGGGAAGAAATAAATTATTAATTATAAACAATCCTTATAATAATTTGTTAATGGCTCCCAAACATCAATGAATTTTTTATAATGTCCCTGCTGAATAGCTAATATCCTCTCCATTTTGAAAATATGACATAGTGAATTCCACCAAAAACTGTAACTTAATCTATCATAATTTTTCCAATTTCTTGTAATTTGTTGAATGGCAACTCCTGTCATAAGTAAAAGTTTATTATTTTTAGAGGAAATTCGACTCATTCCTCATTGATGTACCAAATAATATCGTATCATATGAAAGTTCTACTGGGTTTTCAAGTAATTTATTAATTTGACTCCAAATAGATTTCCAAAAATTATAAATTAGAGGACAAAAAAACAATAAATGATCCAATATACCAGCTTCATGATGACAGTGCCAACATCTATTAGACTTAGAGCTATCTAATTTTTGTAAATGTACCGGGGTCCAAAATGCTCTATGTAACAGAAAACCAAGTTTGCCTCATAGATGCAGACACTGTATATCTCATTCTCCAAGACCAAATTCGTGGCCATTGAGACGCATTAATTTGATGCTTAATCTCAATGTTCCAAATGTCTCATAGACCAGTTTTTGGTTTTTTATTCATAAATCCAGATATTAATTTGTACCACTGAGCAGCCTGGTGTCCCAGAAAGTCCACTTGAAAACACAGGAAAGGCAAACTGTACTTATCACTAAGATTTTTCCATTCAGGGAACCCTGACTGAATGGCTTGCTTCAATTGCAACCATTTATAGTTTTGTGAATTATTAAGATCAAATTTATGTTGCAATTGTGAAAAATCAAGCAACTTACTATTAGAAATAACATCATCTAAAATACGAATACCTGCCTTCATCCAATATTTCCAGATGACCTTATATCTGCCAATTTTAATCTTGGAGTTTAGCCATATGTTGATATGTTGATTTAAATATTGAAATAGGCGTTAAATCATTAACATGTCTTAATGTTTTCCATGTATCTACTAATATTTTGTGATCCTTATATAACCTAGGCATTTTAATACTAATGACATGACTTAATCTCAAAGGAAACATGAGTTGCCATTCTAATGTTAACCAGTCTGGAAATTCTTTCATGAGCTCAGGGAGGATCCAATACATACCCTGACGCATAATATAGGCTTGATGTTACCTATTAAAATTGGGAAAATTTACCCCACCCTCCGCAATTGGCTTTTGTAAAGATACCATAGCAATTCTTGCAGATTTCCCAAGCCAAATAAATTTTGTTAGAATACTATTAAATTTTTTATAAAAGGACCCCTGAAAATAAATTGGTAACATACTCATTTGATAGCAAACTACAGGCAAAATCATCATTTTTACAGTTTGAACTCTTCCCCACCAAGACAGATGTACTGGATTCCATTGTTCACACATTTCTGTAACTTTTGTCAATATAGATTTTTCATTTATTTATTTATTCAATTTTCTATACCGTTCTCCCAGAGGAGCTCAGAACGGTTTACATGCATTTATTCAGGTACGCAAGCATTTTTCCCTGTCTGTCCTGGTGGGCTCACAATCTATCTAATGTACCTGGGGCAATGGGGGGATTAAGTGACTTGCCCAGTGTCACAAGGAGCAGCGTGGGTTTGAACCCACAACCTCAGGGTGCTGAGGCTGTAGCTTTAACCACTGCACCACTCTTTCATCGTTTCTTCTATTGTATTATGAATCCGAATTCCTAAATATTTTATGCCTTCATCTTTCCATATAAATGAAAACAAATCAAATAAACCTCTTTGACAATGAATATTTAAAGCAAGAATCTCTGA
Source organism: Geotrypetes seraphini (assembly GCF_902459505.1). Classification (NCBI taxonomy): domain Eukaryota; kingdom Metazoa; phylum Chordata; class Amphibia; order Gymnophiona; family Dermophiidae; genus Geotrypetes; species Geotrypetes seraphini. The sequence goes on from NC_047089.1 coordinate 123,098,973, forward strand.
TTTATCCCAATTTATTTTATATCCTGATATTTTCCCAAATTTATTTATCAATTCTAATAAGTGTGGAATGGTAGATTCCAGATTCCTCAAATATAGCAAAATATCATCCGCATATGCTGAAACTTTATATTCCCGACCTGCATGAAGGCTGCCAGTCAGGTAGAGCAGGCATCATCCAAGGCAAGACAGATCCTAGGTTGCATATGCAGGGGTTTCGTCAGCCGTAAGCCGGAAGTCATTATGCCATTGTATAGATCCATGGTGAGGCCCCACCTGGAATAATGTGTGCAATTCTGGAGGCCACATTATCGCAAAGATGTGCTGAGACTGGAGTCGGTTCAGAGAATGGCCACCCGGATGGTCTCGGGACTCAAAGATCTCCCATACGAAGAACGGTTAGACAAACTGCAGCTATACTCACTCGAGGAGCGCAGAGAGAGGGGGTACATGATCGAGACGTTCAAGTATCTCACGGGCCGCATCGAAGCGGAGGAAGATATCTTCTTTTTCAAGGGACCCACGGCAACAAGAGGGCATCCGTGGAAAATCAGAGGTGGGAAACTATGAGGTGACACCAGGAAATTATTTTTCACTGAAAGGGTGGTTGATCGTTGGAATAGTCTTCCACTGCAGGTGATTGAGGCCAGCAGCGTGCCTGATTTTAAGGCCAAATGGGATCGACACGTGGGATCTATTCGCTAGGCAAAGGAAGGGGAGGGTCATTAGGGTGGGCAGACTAGATGGGCCATGGCCCTTATCTGCCGTCTATTTCTATGTATTCTATGTCTCTACTAGCTGATGGCCCGGCGTTGCACGGGTATTTAATTATAGCAATAACACTGTAAATGGATTCAAATAAAGATACTTTATAGTGGTGAATGAAAATATTTTTTTACTTTATAAAAAGTACAATATTCAAATTATAATGTGAAATATTTGACAAAATGAATACAATACAACTAACACAAAACTTGATTATAAACAACATTTTTAGTTTCACCTCCAGGAGCAAGAACATATACATTATTGGGTGAAACCACCCTTCCCACGTGTGCAGGTGGGCCGCGAGACCCCCAGAACATATCACCCCAGGTAGTGAGGGATCTGCATACCAAGTTTCGTTCAAATCGGTCCCACAGCTTTTTACATTTTTTCCATTGACTTGAATGGGTGAAATCTGATTTTCTGTTTGTAGCTCCGCCCACGTGTGCAGGTGGGCTGCGAGAGCCCAAGAACATATCACCCCCGGTAGTGAGGGATCTGCATACCAAGTTTCGTTCAAATCGGTCCCACAGCTTTTTACATTTTTTCCATTGACTTGAATGGGTGAAATCTGATTTTCTGTTTGTAGCTCCGCCCACGTGTGCAGGTGGGCCGCGAGACCCCAAGAACATATCACCCCAGGTAGTGAGGGATCTGCATACCAAGTTTCGTTCAAATCGGTCCCACAGCTTATTACATTTTTTCCATTGACATGAATGGGTGAAATCCGATTTTCTGCTTGTAGCTCGGCCAACGTGTGCAGGTGGGCCGGAAGACCCCCAGAACATATCACCCCAGGTAGTGAGGGATCTGCATACCAAGTTTTGTTCAAATCGGTCAAGCCGTTTTTGAATTAATGTGAGAATGGCATCTTTTTACATTTTTTCCATTGACATGAATGGGTGAAATCTGATTTTCTGTTTGTAGCTCCGCCCACGTGTGCAGGTGGGCCGTGAGACCCCCAGAACATATCACCCCAGGTAGTTGGAATTACTGTGAGAATGGCAGTTTTTTACATTTTTTCCATTGACATGAATGGGTGAAATCTGATTTTCTGTTTGTAGCTCCGCCCATGTGTGCAGGTGGGCCGCGAGACCCCCAGAACATATCACCCCAGGTAGTGAGGGATCAGCATACCAAGTTTAGTTCAAATCGGTCCCACAGCTTTTTACATTTTTTCCATTGACTTGAATGGGTGAAATCTGATTTTCTGTTTGTAGCTCCGCCCACGTGTGCAGGTGGGCTGCGAGAGCCCAAGAACATATCACCCCCGGTAGTGAGGGATCTGCATACCAAGTTTCGTTCAAATCGGTCCCACAGCTTTTTACATTTTTTCCATTGACTTGAATGGGTGAAATCTGATTTTCTGTTTGTAGCTCCGCCCACGTGTGCAGGTGGGCCGTGAGACCCCAAGAACATATCACCCCAGGTAGTGAGGGATCTGCATACCAAGTTTCGTTCAAATCGGTCCCACAGCTTATTACATTTTTTCCATTGACATGAATGGGTGAAATCCGATTTTCTGCTTGTAGCTCGGCCAACGTGTGCAGGTGGGCCGGAAGACCCCCAGAACATATCACCCCAGGTAGTGAGGGATCTGCATACCAAGTTTTGTTCAAATCGGTCAAGCCGTTTTTGAATTAATGTGAGAATGGCATCTTTTTACATTTTTTCCATTGACATGAATGGGTGAAATCTGATTTTCTGTTTGTAGCTCCGCCCACGTGTGCAGGTGGGCCGTGAGACCCCCAGAACATATCACCCCAGGTAGTTGGAATTACTGTGAGAATGGCAGTTTTTTACATTTTTTCCATTGACATGAATGGGTGAAATCTGATTTTCTGTTTGTAGCTCCGCCCATGTGTGCAGGTGGGCCGCGAGACCCCCAGAACATATCACCCCAGGTAGTGAGGGATCAGCATACCAAGTTTAGTTCAAATCGGTCCCACAGCTTTTTACATTTTTCCCATTGACTTGAATGGGTGAAATCTGAAGTTATGTTTGTAGCTCCGCCCACGTGTGCAGTTGGGCCGCGAGACCCCCAGAACATATCATCCCGGGTAGTGAGGGATCTGCATACCAAGTTTCGTTCAAATCGGGCAAGCCGGTTTTGCGGAGGCAGTTTTTACATTTTTTCCATTGACATGAATGGGTGAAATCTGATTTTCTGTTTGTAGCTCCGCCCAGGTGTGCAGTTTGGCCGCGATACCCCCAGAACATATCACCCCAGGTAGTGAGGGATCTGCATACCAAGTTTCGTTCAAATCGGGCAAGCCGTTTTTGCGTTGGCAGCTGTTTTACATTTTTTCCATTGACATGAATGGGTGAAATCTGATTTTCTGTTTGTAGCTCCGCCCAGGTGTGCAGGTTGGCCGCGATACCCCCAGAACATATCACCCCAGGTAGTGAGGGATCTGCATACCAAGTTTCGTTCAAATCGGGCAAGCCGTTTTTGCGTTGGCAGCTGTTTTACATTTTTTCCATTGACATGAATGGGTGAAATCTGATTTTATGTTTGTAGCTCCGCCCACATGTGCAGGTGGGCTGTGAGACCCCCAGAACATATCACCCCAGGTAGTGAGGGATCGGCATACCAAGTTTCGTTCAAATCGGGCAAGCCGTTTTTGCGTTGGCAGCTCTTTACATTTTTTCCATTGACATGAATGGGTGAAATCCGATTATCTGTTTGTAGCTCCGCCCACGTGTGCAGGTGGGCCGCGAGACCCCCAGAACATATCATCCCGGGTAGTGAGGGATCTGCATACCAAGTTTCGTTCAAATCGGTCAAGCCGTTTTTGCGTGATCGCGGCACATACATACATACATCCGATTTTATATATATAGATGTATGCAAAGGGAATACCCTGAGTCTCTCTTGATTGTTGTATCTATATATATAAAATCGGAGGTATGTATGTGTGTGTGTATGTGCCGTGATCACGCAAAAACGGCTTGACCGATTTGAACGAAACTTGGTATGCTGATCACTCACTACCTGGGATGATATGTTCTGGGGGTCTCGTGGCCCACCTGCACACGTGGGCGGAGCTACAAACAGAAAATCTTATTTCACCCATTCATGTCAATGGAAAAAATGTAAAAAGCTGCCATTCTCACTGTAATTCAAAAACGGCTTGACCGATTTGAACGAAACTTGGTATGCAGGTCCCTCATTACCTGGGGTGATATGTTCTGGGGGTCTCGCGGCCCACCTGCACACGTGGGCGGAGCTACAAACATAAAATCTGATTTCACCCATTCATGTCAATGGAATAAAATTTAAACAGCTGCCATTCTCACAGTAATTCCAACTATAAAACACTTTCTATGACACTATAACCACTTGGGACATCGTTTCTATTCTACCACGGACACCATACATATAGAGTTTGTATGTTCTAACTGTGTTTGTAACTGTTTCCTTCATGCACCCCAGTTCATAATGTTATTACATTATATGAGTACTCACATATCCTGAACTAGGAACACAGGTTCCATTCTGAACCGGGAACAAACTGCATGGAGTTTCTTTTCAACCTGAGTTTCCACATATTGAGTTGTTTAAATCAATACTGAAACTTTTGTTCGTATTAATTTTGTTGTATATTCTCCAAGTACAATATATTTGCTCACTGATGTATGTTTTGCTCATGTTTTCACACAAATCTATTTGGACTCTTTCACAGACTTTTTTTGCCCCAAAAAATGCCTACAAGAAAGCGTAAAGCAGTTGCCCAACTGCAATCCAAAGCTAAAAAGATGAAAGAACAGCATTCTCAAGAAACTCCTGAGGAAAGAAATAGAAGACTTTCTAAACTGCGCCAGAGCGCTGCTACCTCCAGAGCTTCAGAGACAGTACAGCAGCATGATGCCCGACTGCAGGATAAGAGAGAAAGAGTTACTACATCCAGAGCTTCTGAGACTATACAGCAGCGTGATGCCCGACTGCAGGATAAGAGAGATAGAGCTACTACATCTAGAGCTTCAGAGACTGCACAGCAGCATGATGCTCAACTGCAGGATAACAGAGATAGAGCTACTACATCTAGAGCTTCAGAGACAGCACAGCAGCCTGAAATCAGACTGCAGGATAAGAGAGCGAGAGCTACTACGTCTAGAGCTTCAGAGACAGCACAGCAGCGTGATGTCAGACTGCAGGATATGAGAGATAGAGCTACTACGTCTAGAGCTTCAGAGACATCACAGCTGCGTGATGTCAGACTGCTGGATATGAGAGAAGTAACCAGACTATCGAAGAATGCACAACATTTTACCCTAACATTGGAAGGATTTCACTATGATCCACATAAAGAATACTCACAGCATCTAAGTGTTACCATTGGAAAAATGGAAATTCTTTGTACATATTGCCATGCTAAAAAGTTTAAATCAGAGTCTGCTGGAATTTGCTGCAAAAACGGCAAAGTTAAACTCTGCCAACTACAAACCCCACAACAACTTTTAAACTACACATCATCAAAAACACCAGAGTCAAGGCATTTTCTTAATAACATTAGGAAATACAATTCATGTTTTCAAATGACATCATTTGGTGCCACATCAGTTGTGGAACTTCCTGGATTTCCATCCACATTTACAGTGCAAGGACAGATTTACCATAAAGCAGGATCTTTGCTTCCACTCCCAGATCAAACACCAAAATTTCTTCAACTATATTTTATTGAAAATGAAAAGATAGAAGCTGAACAGAGGTGTACCTACATCTTAGGAACAAGAAGTGAAATTGTGTTAAACTTACAAAGGATGTTGCATGAGAACAATGATCTTATTAAAATGTTTAAAACTGCATTGGACCGTATACCAACGGATGAATATAAAGTAGTAATAAGAGCAGACAGAATACCAGCAGGTGAACATGAGCGGCGCTTCAATGCACCTCTGGCAGATGAAGTTGCTGTAATTATATCTGGCGATGAGTTTAATCAACGAGATATTGTAATTCAACGACGGGGCGAATCATTGCAGCGCATCTCAGAAACACATCGATCTTATGATGGTCTACAGTACCCCCTGATATTCCCTCGAGGTGAAGATGGATTTCACTTTAATCTGAGGCAAGTCAACCCAAGAACAGGTGAAACAACCAGCAAAAAGGTTTCTGCAATGGATTTTTATGCATACAGGCTAATGATTAGAGATGACGAGCAGAACCACATATTAAACTGCCGGCAATTGTTCCATCAATTCATTGTTGATATGTATGCTAAAATTGAGAGTGAGCGTCTTTTGTATATTCGTTTAAATCAACGTAAACTCAGAGTTGAATAATATATTCATTTGAGAGATGCTGTGGCAAATGATGGAAACATTCAAGACCTTGGTGCCTTAGTCATACTACCATCTTCATTTACAGGCAGCCCCAGACACATGCACGAATACACACAAGATGCTATGACTTATGTGAGGGCATACGGTAGACCAGATTTATTTATCACATTCACTTGCAATCCAACTTGGACAGAGATTAAGGAGTTGCTTATCAATGGTCAGTTACCCAGTGAACGCCATGACTTGATTGCCAGAATATTTCATCAGAAGCAGTTGAAACTAATTGATGTTATAACAAAAGGACATGTCTTTGGAATGGCAAGATGCTGGATGTACACAATTGAATGGCAAAAGCGGGGACTGCCACACTCACACAATTTATTCTGGTTGAGGGACAAAATTCAGCCAAACCAAATTGATGATGTTATATCTGCTGAGTTGCCTGACCGAGACCAAGATCCTGACCTTTATGTGGTTGTAACAAAAAACATGATCCACGGACCATGTGGATATCTGATTCCCAGCTCTCCTTGTATGAAGGATAGGAAGTGTACTAAGCGATATCCAAGACAATTGATACAAGATACTCAAACTGGAAATGATGGTTATCCTCTTTATAGACGACGAGCTGTTGAAGATGGAGGATTCAAGGCACAACTAACATTGCGCAGCAAAACCGAGATAGAAATCGACAATAGATGGGTTGTGCCATATTCGCCGTTGTTATCAAAAATGTTTCAGGCACACATCAACGTGGAGTACTGTAACAGTGTAAAATCAATCAAATATGTGTGCAAGTATATTAACAAAGGTAGTGATATGGCAGTTTTCAGCCTAAGCACTCTGCGTCCAAACGATGAAGTGATGCGGTACCAATTGGGAAGATACATTAGCAGTAATGAGGCCGTTTGGCAAATTCTTACATTTCCCATTCATCAAAGACACCCTACTGTTCTTCACCTCAGCGTTCATTTAGAAAATGGTCAGAGAGTGTATTTTACAACAGAGAGCGCCTCTAGACTGGCTAATCAGCCACCAAATACAACCTTAACAGCATTCTTTCAACTTTGTCAGCAGGATGCTTTTGCAAGGACTTTGTTGTATCCTGAAATTCCTAGATATTACACATGGAATATATCCAGGAAAGTTTTCTGTAGAAGAAAAGTTGGTAAGCCTGTCCCTGAAGATGATGTCTTCACAAGTGATGCCTTGGGGCGTGTGTACACAGTTCACCCCAATAGCGCAGAATGCTTTTTCCTTAGGATGCTACTTCACTCAGTTCGAGGACCCAGATCTTTTGCTGAAATAAGAACAGTTAACGGGGAAATCTGCCAGACATTTAGAGAGGCATGTCAGAAGCTGGATTTACTGGAAGGAGACCAGCTCTGGGATGACACACTGTGAGAAGCTGAATTAATCTCCCTACCACAGCAAATCAGAAACCTTTTTGCTATAATACTGACTACATGCAGTCCATCCAATCCAAATAGTTTATGGGAAAAATATAAAGAGGCCCTAAGTGAGGATTTACTTGCCAAAGCCAGAAGGAAAACCCCACATTAGAAATTACCTTCTGTCCTGACCTTTTCAACAAGGCACTGATTATTCTTGAAGACAAGTGTGTGGCCATGATCAATAAAACATTGCTACAACTCGGCCTGCCTGCACTGTCCGAGAACCACAAGATGTGCTTTATACAGATTACATACATGAAAAAAACTATAATATCAAAGACCTGAGTGCATACGTTGCCAAGTACAAGCCACTTCTGAATAAAGATCAAAAAATAGCATACCAAATTATTATGGATCACGTAGCAAAACAAGAAGGTGCTATTCTTTTCCTGGATGCTTCTGGGGGTACAGGGAAAACATTTTTGACTAATTTAATTCTGGCCACTATCAGGGCTCAGGGAGAAGTTGCTCTTGCCATTGCCTCTTCAGGAATTGCTGCTACATTAATGGAAGCCCATTCAGCACTCAAATTGCCACTTGACATTATCAGGCAAGAAAATCCTACCTGCAACATAAGTAAGGCAAGTGGTTGTGCACAAGTGCTCAAAACATGTAAATTGATTGTATGGGATGAATGCACCATGGCTCACAAGAAAGCTCTTGAGGCCCTTCATGTCACTCTGAGAGATCTGAGAGGAAATGACAACCTGATGGGAGGGGCTCTGGTACTTCTATGTGGAGATTTTCGTCAAACTCTGCCTGTCATCCCAAAGTCAACACCAGCTGATGAGATACATGCATGTTTAAAATATTCATTTCTGTGGAGACATGTGCAACAAATAACTTTAAAACAAAACATGAGAGTTGATTTGGGGGATGAAAGTGCGCTAATTTTCTCAAACCAACTACTCGAAATTGGAGAGGGTAGATTACCAGTTGAGTCTTCTGGCAAAATTAAATTGGCTTATAATTTTTGTAATCTGGTGTCATCAGTTGCAGAGCTAATAGATGCAGTCTATCCAGCAGTTAAAGAAAACTATATCAATTTTAACTGGTTGCGAGAGAGGGCCTTTCTTGCTGCTAAAAATGAAGATGTCCATGGAATAAACAATCACATACTTGCCATGTTACCAGGCGCAGTCACAGAATACAAGTCTATTGATACAGTAGTAGATGCTGATGAGGTCATCAATTTCCCAACAGAATTCCTAAACTCACATGATCCTGCTGGATTACCACCACATCGTCTTTTACTTAAAGTGGGATCTCCAGTTATTTTACTTCGCAACCTTGACCCACCAAAACTTTGCAATGGCACAAGGCTTTGTGTAAAGAGGTTACTTCCCAATGTAATTGAAGCAACTATCTTAACCGGAAAGGGACAAGGTAAAACCGTATTTATCCCGCGGATACCACTTATTCCAACAGATCTTCCTTTTCAGTTTAAGAGATTGCAAATTCCAGTGAGCCTTGCATTCTCTATCACAATCAACAAATCACAAGGACAAACTATTACATACTGTGGAGTGGATTTAAGATCCCCCTGTTTTTCCCATGGACAACTCTATGTTGCTTGCTCAAGGGTGGGTTCACCCAAGAATTTATATGTTCTTGCTCCTGGAGGTGAAACTAAAAATGTTGTTTATAATCAAGTTTTGTGTTAGTTGTATTTTATTCATTTTGTCAAATATTTCACTTTATAATTTGAATATTGTACTTTTTATAAAGCTGTAAAAAATAATTTCATTCACCACTATAAAGTATCTTTTTTTGAATCCATTTACTGTGTTATTGCTATAATTAAATACCCGTGCAACGCCGGGGCTTCAGCTAGTAGCCAATAATAGGGGTTCCAATACAATATCAAACAACAAAGGAGACAACGGACATCCTTGTTTAACTCCCCTCCACAGTCCAAAACTTTCTGAAAAATTATTATTAATATACAATTTAGCAGAAGGGGAACTATACAAGGATTGAATCATTTGTATGAAACCTGAACCAATTCCAAACCACTGCATTGTTTGGTACATGAATGTCCACTCCACACAATCAAAAGCTTTCTCAGCATCAAGTGATACAGAGAAAGCTGGATCTTTTTACATTTTTTGATAAATTTAACATATGAAAAGCCAGTCTGGTGTTATTAGAAGAATACCTTTGAGCAACAAACCCTGTCTGATGCATTCCAATAACATATGGGAGAGCTTTGGCTAACCTCAAAGCTAACGTCTTTGCCAACAATTTTCCATCCACATTAATTAATGAAATAGGCCTGTAGTTTAAAACCAAAGTAGGATTTTTATTTGGCTTAGGTAATACTATAGTTAAAGATTCCATCATGGTACCTGTAATACAACTATTATTCAATTGAAATTGATATCATTTAATATTTGGGGTAATAACATTAGCATTCGCATTCCCGTCACCTGCAACTGAAAGCTAATCACCATCAATCAATAATCACACAACTCAGTTTTATTGGAATAAATATTTGGCTGCAGCTTTATTATCTATCTGAATATTATCTTCACTTACAATACAATCTGTGTCCAAAAACCAACAAACCCCCAATGCATATTTCACACACCCCTAGGGAGCTATTCGGTGTCGAAACTAGCTCCCGTTAAGTCTTTAAATTTATAACATTCCCCCAAATATGGCCCACGGTGACGCAAGACCATGCTTCCCCTCCCCTCCCCCCAAACATGTCCCACGGTGACGCAAGGTCATGCTTCCCCTCCCCCCAAACATGATCCACAGTGACGCAAGGCCATGCTTCCCCTCGCAGCGGTATCGCATACGAATGTTACATTTATTTATTTAACTGCTCATCTCCCAGATCCAACTGGGCCAAACCCCATTTTCCGCCACAAGCGGTGACAGCCTCGAGCTTGTCACCGCTCCCCCACCTCATAAGCTGCGGCCAACATCTTTAAAACAAGTCTCCAACAAATCCTAAAGAGTACCCCAATAAAATTGGCCAATCCTATGCCTGAAAAGTAGACAGCATCAGGACAATAATGTCTAGGGAAAACAGCTGCAACAAACTCATGAGAAACCACTCTAAACCCCCAAAAGCTATCCGTAACTCCAAAAGCTTAGTATTAAACCCATTTATGCAACCACTCAATAGCAACCATGTCCCAGTCCTCCTTACACACTCAATAGAGGACCAAACAAAACAAAAGGGGTGGGGGCATTAGGGAAAACACAGACAGCAGACAACAGATCCCGCCTCAGGGGCAGTATGAAATCCTCTCCTTTTGCTGAACAAATGTCACAACCCATCAAAAGAATCAGAAGTGAAACAGAATAGGAGATTAGGAAATTGTATTTGCTGGAAAAGGATTAGCAAGAGTCATTCCCAGAAATGCTCCATACACCTAACCATAAAATCTATAGTCCATGCCCAACTGAATGGTACACAAGGTACTGCACATTCCCGTTACTCCACACACACGTACAAAAGAATCCAAATTCCTGATCCTTCTAAGCAGGTGACCAGGGAATAGGCAATTGCATTTAACCTGCAGTCAACCCAACATCTTCAAACAGCTACCCCTTGAACACAATAGCAAGTTGAGAAGGTGCCAGCTCACCCACTCGATAAGCTGATAAGTGCCACAAAAAGGCTAATCGCCAGAGCACCACTACAAATCATGAAGTGCACACATCAGGCAATACTGCAAACAAATGTCACCAAACCCTCATACAAAAAACAAACAAACAAGTAAACCCTGCACATGGACACTGGATCACACACACCCACAACCAATTTCAGTACCAATTTCATAACTTCCATAAAATTCCTACACCAGCAAATGTCCAGTGAACCATCTTCCAAAATCATTCTACAAACAAACCATACAGAACTAATAGAACATTCGGCTGCTCCATATGAGAAAAGAGCAACGCACTTCTGGCACCCAAAAATTGCAGAAAATGAGTCAAACAAAGCAGTTTGGCTCCCAGCACCTAGCCAGCGCCTTGCAGTTCCTCGTAACCCAGTCTGAGGACATAAGCAAAGCCACCTAGAAAAAACATAAGGGCAGATAAAGACCAAAATGTCCAGCCAGTATACCCCTCCACAGCAACAATTAACTTCTCCTCTCTCCCAGAGAGTCCATGTGCCTATCCAATGCCTTCCCCAATTCAGAATACTGCAGAGCCCAGCACTGCTGCACTGCATTCCTTGCCCTCTTACTCTGGATTTGCTGTCTAATAAAAGAGGGAGTCATCTCATGTATAGTTAGGCCACATAGGTATTTAAACATCACTATTATCTCCCTTCTCATGCCCTTCCTCAAAGTATACAGATGGAGATCATGAACTCAATTCCCATATGCCTATAGGACATAGATCATCAACCCTTGTAGTAGCTTTCCTTTGAACTGAACTTAAATGTACACAAAATTCACAAGGAGGTCTTACCAAAATTTTTAGAGGGGTAGCAAACTTCCATTGTCCTGCTGGCCATACTGATCCCCATGCACCCAAACATCTGTCTAGCTTTTGCTAGCACTATTATAACCTGGTTGCCTCATGAAGCTCATCACATATAATCACACTAAACCCCACTTCTCATTCGTACACCAAGGTCTTCACCCCATAATCACACCATGCGAGCATAAAATCTGAGCTGCACAATAGGAATCCATTCTACAAACTTAAGCCCATCCTTGTTAGGCACACCATCAGGACTGTCTGGTCCATTACTGTTTTGGCCTCCTCCACAAAAAGGCAAATCTTACTTACAACCCTACAACAATCCCACTTACAAAATTGTGAAAAGAACAAGCCCAATAACAAATCTTCAAACATTACTGATAAGATCCCCCCTTGGCATAGCCATCTCCTGGGACCACAACCCACTGACACCTTACTGACCAACTAGTTCCTGCCCCAGACCATCAGTGGAGCCCCCATACCGAGAACACTGAGTACGATATGCCTATGAAAATGGTAAAATTACTAAAATCAAAATACACCATATTCACCACACTCCCCTTATCCAAACCCATCTCTAGTGAATCCCCAAGCTCTGTTGTAAAAGTGTTTCTATTGAGTTACTTACCAAAAAGTCAAACTTACCTGCCTGTATATCCCTAGTGCTGCCTTTTTTCCATTTGTTGTGGAGAGAAACCACATCCTCCCTGCTCTATTCCTTCATTACCCACTCCCGACTCTAAAGAAGCAGTGAGAAGGTAGTCAGCAGAGTCACCAGAACTACCCCCAAATTCCTGCATTACCCTTGGATGTACCTTGCAGTATCCACCCATAGTTCTAATGAACCCTCACAAACCCAAGCCACTGAAAATCAATCAGGGTTTATTACACCTCCTGCCCCAGTCACATGAGGTGTTTGTACACCCTCCTCCCCAAACACTTCAGCTGTGAACCCAGAACAGAAAATATTAGTGAAGAAGTCAGCTATCTTTTTATCAGGTGCTACTTATTGCCCCCTTGGGTTCCACAATATCACTTTTGCATGTCTTCCTATCCCTAATAAATCTAAAAATGTCTTGTACCCCATCATTACCGTGGCAGCTATTTATCCTTCCATCTCCATCTTCACTTTCCAGACTACTCGACTAACCCCCCCTTAACTCTATCCAATAGTGCCTCTGATGCCTTGCACCTCATAAGAACATAAGAATTGTGTTACTGGGACAGACCAAAAAGTCCAGCAAGAACAGTATCCTGTTTCCAACAGTAGCTAACCCAGGACCCAAGAACCTAGTGAGATCCTATAATCCAAATTCCATGCCCTAGTAATAAAACAGAAATTATGCTGCCTATCATAGGAATAAGTAGAGGATTTCCACAAGCCATCTCAATAATGGCCTATGGACTTCTCTTTTAGGAAAGTATCCAAACCTTTTTTAAACCCCGCTAAGCTAACTGATTTTACCTCATTCTCCAGCAATGAATTCCATAGATTAATCACATGTTGTGTGAAGACGTATTTCTCTGGTTTGTTGTAAATCTAGTACTTAATATCTTCATTGCACACCCCCTAGTCCTAATATTTTTGGAAAGAGTGAACAAGCAATTCACATCCACCCTTTTCTCTGCACTCCACTCAGTAATTCCTATACATGACATACACAATAACTTTGTTCAAGTTTGCTCACTACTTACCTAGATGATTCCCCACTAACACCATAAAAACTTTTCCTTTTAATTTCTCCAGCACAAATAAACCAAACCCTCATTTTTATTACAATGCCCCCCTTTCCACAGAGACAGACACCAAGAAATCTATTTCCCCCTAACACACACACACCACAAACCCAGAAAAAAACCCACAAGTACATAATATGAATGTATCTGAAACACCAAGAACAGGTCATCTCCAGCTAAGCTAACAAATCAGGATAGCTGACACCAAGCTGAATCGACACAGAAAGAATGCCAGTCACAGGAAGATACAAGAGATCCAGAAAGGCCACAGCACAAAAGGAAAATTAGGAAAATGGCCCCTATTGACACTCCAAACAAAATTTTAAATCACAATGCTGTGAAAATAGTGATGCCGTACAGTCATGCAGCCGCTGAGCACATAACTATTGCAATGGCAGCTGCCAGTGCTCCTCAGCTCCCAGACACAGGAACACCAAATCTGCGAAGGCCGCAAATCCACAACTCTGCCTAGCTGTAAAAAACAAACACCTGAATGCAGCATCAGCACCTCCCAACTCCCTCCTTACCTCTAACACCAGAATTTCACGTCAAATCATCAAACCTTTCCATAAGTGCCCAACCGTGTGGCACACAGAGCAGCTAGTCACGATCCTCGTGAACTAAAGACCTGCCAGCTCCCCTAAACTAGCCTACTAAGAAACAACCTGGCAAAATTACACCTCAACAGAAAGACCTCTCTGTGTCACACAAAAATAACCCCAACAGGTAAGTCCCTCTCTCACACACTGTACATTAACGAGCAAACACCTTTCACATCCCATCTCCCTCACAGCCAACCCACTCTGCCCACGGTCGTGCAGACAACTCACCAAATGGCAGCCCAACGCTAACTGCTGCTCCACACAGGGGACTGTTGTACTGCCAGGCTGTTAAACCTCCACAGAAGAGCCCAAACTACTCCTCTCCATTGCAGTATCTGCTTAATCAGGCAACAAATCCAGCACCTGGCAGACAAAATAGCCTGCTCTGACTAAAACACAGACACAGAGAAAGTTAACAAGGCAAAAAATTCCCTTACTCAAAATAAACCAAACTTCCTAACATTAAAATCACAATGAAGAACAATATTTTTAGTAAGAATTAATATACTCTGAAGAGAATAATCTTTTCCTGAAGAGACTACTCTACTGATTCTCTTTCCTCACAGAGTTCACTCCAGCCTGCCACAACATCCAACCAATCACGTGACTGCTCCACCCCATCACCTTAGAAACCTCCCTAATCATTTTTCTTTCTTACAAGCTGTCTATTAACCCTTTCTTACTTCCTCTTATAAAATTGTCAATCCTTATTCTACAGACCCTTGATAACACCTCATATATTCCCCTTACCCTCTGTCCCCCCTCCCCCCATCATTCAATAAATATTACCAGCCGGTGACATAAGCTCAGCTAATGTTATATCACACCAGATGAATCTGGTGTTCTTCTGTAACATGAGAATTAAGCTTTGAAGCAGTACGATTATACAGTTTAATACCCTCAATCAACTGTAGTACAAGCAGGATCTCACTTTAGAAGTATCTTACATGGTAATTGAATGTTTGGAATAATTATGTAAATATTATATTTCAAATGGAGAATTAGTGAATCATGCAGAATTTTTCAATCATAAGAAATAAAGAAATGTATATAAATGATCTTTAAAACCAATGCAATTGTACAACTTTTAACCTAAAGAAGCCATTGAGAAAAGGGGGTGTGTGGAGCGGGCCGGTTGTTACTCAGAAACACATGATGCAACATAACTTTTTTTAGCATGCATCGGGACACTGTTTGCACTGCAGCCTTTATGGCCATCTCTTTAAAGCTTTCATCCATTCGGCCTATTTAGTAAGCCTCTTGTATAATAATTTTTATGTTAATGGTTTACATCAATTAATAATGTTGAGTCATTTATGCAATTTTTATATGTTATATGCCATATTTAATATGCTATATGATATTTGTCCTCTACTATATTGTTTTTATATAACATTGTGCCTCCATTTTAGGTTTTATGATAGTTTATTCTACATTTTTGTGGCATATTTTTCAATCCTTTTTTACCATGGTATGTGTTTTAATTATCTTTCCTTTTCTTTGGTTCACGCTCTTCATGTTTTTCAGAAGTTATCTGTTGTTATGTTTTTCTGACGTTATTTATGTTTTTCCTAAGTTATCTGTGTTTTCCTATAGTGACACTAACGTTTGTCATTCACATCATGGTTATTCACTATGGTCCGCTTTGATATCTCATCCTCATGCATGCAGTTCTCTACATTGCATATGTTTCCTTACCTTTTTATACACACTTGTCTTCCTTTTATTTTATCACAATCTTTGACAGCATGGTAAAACAACATCATCTTGTCCGTAGACATAATATTTTGTATTATTTTTATCATTTTAATAATTTTTGTATTGTATTTGTACTCAATAGGACCCCTGACGAAGGTTTGTCCGAAACACGGACCGTGTTAGGTCCCTTGTTTGGAAAAAAGGTTTTTATATATATATATTTTTTTGATTTGTCACAATAAATTTTGCCTGCATCTTGTACACATCTGCAGTTTGTTTTGCTTGTTCCTGATTGGTGTTTTTTCTGCAGACAAAGTTGGACCCTTCCCTCCTTTTTTGCAACAATATCACAATAGTCATTTCATGCTGTAAAATGCTATCTAACAGTACTCAACTTATTGAGTCTAAACATGATGGAATCCTGGATGCAGGAATTGAAATTGAAATTAAACCAGGAAAAAACAAAATTCTTCCTTATTTCATCACAAAAGATAATTTTTGAACCAATAATTAAGATCAATTCTATATCATACATAGTAAGCCCTACAATTAAAATCTTGGGAGTTCTTGATCAGTGCTTGACCATTAAAATCGGATTGATGCAGTGGTTCAAAAGGGATACTGTACCTTATGGAAACTACTTACCATCAGATCCTTCTTAGATGCCACTGCTTTCACAATTTTAGTTCAGACATTACTTCTGAATATACTGGATATTGTAATATTGTATATTTGACAAGTACTAAGAAAAATTTGGCTAGATTGACCCTGGTTCAGAATACAGCAGTAAGAACGATTTATGGTCTGAGGAAGTATGACCATGTAACCCTCTATTACTGTGAGCTGCATTGGCTTCCAGTTAAAGCCTGGGTGATCTTTAAGTTAGGATGCTTATATTATAAAGTTGCTTTTAGTGTTGCCCCATTATATCTTGCCGACAGATTTGTTATTGTGGCGCATGTGAATAGTAGAAAATCTCATGCCCTGTTTATGTTCCCTTCAGCCAAGGACTGTAAAAGTAAGAAACATCATGGGCATTGTCTTTCCTACCAAGCAGCTTGCTATGACAAAGATTTCCATCCATTATTAATTAAATCTATGTCTTATGAAAGTTTTAGAAAACTGTTGAAAACTTTTCTTTTTTCTAAATTTCTGATCAACTAGATTTCTATATATCATATTATTCCTGTATTTTTTCATAGCATAAATCTTTTGTTAACCACATTGCACTTATGGCTATGCGGTCTAGAAATTTGCTATTATGTTATGTTCTTATGTTATTAAATGAAGTCTTGGCAACCATTTTGAAGAACTATTAGCAGCTTACAGTACAACTCAAAATTTCTACAGGAATTCAGACCCAAGTCTCAGCTTGTCTGTTTGACTTTGCTACCTGGATGTCTCGCCTCCATCTAAAATTAAACATGGCCAATTAGAGTCTAAAGCCCCTCCCAGTACATCCCAGGATGCACCAGAAATGGAAATGCCTGCCATTTTGAAGAAGCGGGTCTGCTAGCAGAAGGGAGTGTGATCTTGACAATCTTCTAAATAAGGTACGGGGGTGGGTTGGGAGGCATGGGAAGTCTGGGTGACAGAGGCAGGATGGAGTGGGCATCCCTCCTACTGATTTCACAGGGGGGGTTCGGGGTGGCCATGGAGGCAGGATGGAGTGGGCATACTTCCTGCTGATATTGACTGGGGAGGGGAGGGGGAAGGGGGCGGGTGGCCTGCTGATTTTTTGTTTGTTTGGGGTCATTGTTGAGGGGGGCAGCATGATTTTTTTTTAAATGGGGACCGATATTGTGCATGTGTAACTCGCACAACAACTATGCCCTTTAAAAAATTAAAGTCTTCCTGCCCCAAACAGCTGAGGCAGCAGGAGGCTGCTTCACGTCTTCTCCTGCCGGCTCTGCACTTTTCCAGTGACTGATCGGATGGAATTGTGGCAAATCTCTGTGAAACACATTTGCATTTGAAATTGTTTCAACATTGATCGCTGTTTTGAAATCGGACAATTTGCTGGCACTAAAGCAACCCGACCAAGTTTTAATTTATTTTCAGAGATAACCATAAAGTTTCACAGCCACATGGAAACATTTGAGTTGTGATTACCACCTGAGATTGATGAATTTTGGGAGAATGTTGAAAGTAGAAGTTTTCTTCCTTCACCTCAGGAAACATCCTTCTATAAAAAAACTGACTCCAAGTTAGTGCTACCATCGATAGGGTTCATGGTGACCATTTTGTGAGCTGCAACTGAAAGAACAGGAGCAGAGGGGGGACTTCTCTCCCTACCCACTTTACCACCTATGACCACTTCTGAGTAAGGTCCAAGGATGATGATAGGGCCGGGGAGGGGGTGGAGATGGCAATGAGGGTGGGGATGGAGTTCTGATCCTCACATATGGGCAAACCTTTGGGTCGAGGAGGTGTCTACTGATTGTTGCAGTTCAGTGGAGAGGAATTAGGGGGATTGGGGGACGTATTGGGGGAGTATAGAGGTGGTGATTCAGATGTCATGTGGGATTGCATAGTGTGGGGAAACTAAACTAAACTAAAACTTAAGTTTATAGACTGGGTCATCTCCATGGAAATGGAGCTTGACTCAGTTAACAATCATAAACTAATAATAGCGACAAATATTGATGATTAAATAAAAAGAAGGAAAAGATAAACCGAAGGATATAGGGAAGGCAATAAGACTATAGGAAAGGCAATAAGACTATAGGAAAAAAGCCATGGCTAAGCTACCCTTGTATATACCACCTACTCTTGAAGTGATGGCAAGGCATAGAAACATGATGGCAGATAAAGGCCAATTGGCCCATCTAGTCTGCCCATCTCCAGTAACCATTATAGTTTCATAGTTTATTAAAATTTGATTAAACGCTTTACATAAAATTCAAAGCGTTATACAGTAAAAGTTTAAAATATTAATTAGGGAACAAACTTCAAATAATAAACATAGTCATACGAGACAAACAAATTTGGAGGGGAGGAGGACAAGAAAACAAAAGGGAAAAAAGGGAAGAACTACAATTTATGAGAAAAGAGAGCATGGATAGAAACAGTAGGGCATGACAAGGTAAGGATTGCAAGAAAGAGAAAAAAAAGTAAAAATAAAGATTATTTAAAAAGGATAAATCAGTTGTAGGCATCTTTAAAAAGAAACTACTCTTGAATTTATCCATGTTTTGTTCAGTTCTGATGTATAGCAGGAGATATTTCCAAATTGAAGGAGCAGTGACCGAAAAGATAGAACCCTGATGGGTGCCAATTATTTTTAGTGACAGAACATTAAGAGTATGTTGTGAGGCGGATCTTAGGGTTTTGGGGGATCATATGGTATTATAAAATTACTCTTTTAACTTTCAAAACTCTACAGACTAGTGTTCCCACTTTCATAGACAGACTTCTAAGTGATCCGATGAGGGAAGGGTAACCAGTGTGTATTCTTCAGCAAAGGGGTAACATGGTCAAATTTTTTTGAGCTTGTGTTGATTTTTATTGCCGTGTTTGGAATAAGTTGAAGCCGCCTTATATCCTTTTGCCATATCCCTTTATATAATGAATTACAGTAGTCGATTTTTGATATGATGAGCGGGTGAATTAGGATATTAAGATAAGTGGAGGGGCATAATCGAAAGGAATGTCTAAGTTCGTTTTTGTCTAAGTCGCAAGCCATCCAAAGCAAAAAACAGCGTAGGACTCATTTTCAAAAAAAATATGTCCAACAAATATTTGTTTTTGAAAATTGTCTATGTATATGTCCAGCCGCCTGATCGCTCAGATCGCTAAATCGTCCATCTTTATACCACATTTCCATCCAAGTCCAAAATGCCTAGAAATAGACCTTTGGACGTGGGAGGGGTCTGCAAAGTGATGGACAAGACACCCACACAGGGCACCTAAACAGTGGGCTACCTTACAGGGCACTGCTGTGAACTTCACAAAAGGTGCCACATAATCATCTAACTACAGCTCCCTTATAGGTAATGGTGAGCCCCCCAAACCACCTCCAGAATCTCCACCTATCTACCACCCCATTAGCCCTTATGGCTGCAGGAGCCACTTATAGGGCAGTACAAAAGGGTTTGGGGGGTGTCATAGGGGAGTGCACATGTTTCACCATCAATGCAGTCATTACAGTGGGTCTTCCTCTCCAAGGGTCCCTAACCCACACCCAAGACCACTTAAGATGCCTCTGTGCAGTGTGACTAGGCTTTCCTATGCCAGGCTGCCAGGTGCTGATGTTCTGGAGGCAGAATTTAAAAGTTGTGATTACATTTTGTATGCTGTTGGGGAGGTCGGTGATCACTGTGTTAGTGTGTGGGGGTCTGTACTATGTGTTTGCAGTGCTTATCTGGTCACTTTAGGTTGGTTTTTGTTACTTAGACCATGTTGGTCACTCTTCTTCAAACCTTTTCTAGCACCACTATATCTTTCTTGAGATAAAGAGACCAGAATTGAATACAATACTCCAGATGAGATCACACCATGGAACGATTCAAGGGCATTATAATTCTTAGTCTTGTTAACCATCCCTTTTTAAATAATTCCTAGCATCTTGTTTGCTATTTTGGCTGCCACCACACATTGAAGGTTTTATCGTATTGTCCACGATGACACCCAGATCCTTTTCTTGGGTGCTAACTCCCAAGGTGGACCCTAGCATTCGGTAACTGTGATTCAGGTTATTCTTACCAATGTGCATCACTTTGCATTTGTCCACATTAAATTTCATCTGTCACTTGGATGCCCAGTCTTCCAATTTCCTAAGGTCTGCCTGCAATTTTTCACAATCCACATGCTTTTTAACAACTTTCAACAGTTAGTGTCATCTGCAAATTTAATCCAGCTTTCCTGTTCTCCTTCCTCTGAGTCCTGTCCAGCTTCTACCCTTTTCCCCTTTACCTCCTGACTCCTGTGCAGCTTCTGCTCAGTTCTCTGTCTTTACCTCCTTCCCACCCAGTCTTCAAATGCTATCTTTGGCGGGTTGACCCTGCATTTTGTGGTGCTGGTAATAGCAATTCCTTCTTACAGGGACCATTCTATGCCATGTGATTCAGTTCTACTTTCTATGAACTATGTTGCTCTGTATCTATGGTGTCCTGTTTCAAACGTATTATTGAAACAGATATAACAATTTGTTCTTCTATTCTGCAGATCACAATAAAACGCAGATCACAATAAGACATTGGGCATACCCAGGAAATTACAAATATAATTATAGCAAACTTCCATACAATGATACACCTTTCAAATTACAAATTGAGAAAATAAAATCATTTTCAAAGATCTTCTAAAAGCTTTATATTCTAACTGTTTCACAGAGTTGAGGAAGCAGCAGTTTCTACAATCTAGCAGTCTGAAATGCAAAAGAAGAATTAAAAAGCTTCTGAGATGAGAGACCTCAAAGAAGGAAATTGAAAAGGACAGACTGACATAAATGAGTATGCTCTTGTAGCTGATGAAAAAGCTACACAATATACATATATATTTTTTTAATTATAAATCTTTATTAAATTTCACATTTTATAAAAAGACAAGACAATTCATATATCATAAAAACAAATACATTCATTTTAGGGCTATCCAACTTATACCATTTAAAAATTTTTTCCATTAACTATTACATTAAGGGCTCCTTTTACAAAGCTACTCTAGTGATTTTAGCGCATGCACCGGATTAGCGTGTGCTATAGCTTGCGCTAGCTGAAAATCTACCGCCTACTCAAAAGGAGGTGGTAGCGGCTAGCGTGCGGGGCAATTTAGTACGTGCTATTCTGTGCGTTAAGGCCCTAGCTTGGCTTTGTAAAAGGAGCCCTAAGTGTTCTGATAAGTATAGCAATCTAAATTATATAAACCACCAAATATTAATAGAAATAACTAATACCATTATAATTATTAAACCAAGCCTCCACCAGTTCCCATCTTTTCTGAAAAACTATTACTTGATTTCTACATATTGCTGTTAAATAACTAAGGTAATACCCTGAATAATCTGAGACATCAAAGGAATATAAGCAGAGGACTATGTTCTTGCTATTTCACGTTTAACAACCCCAGCACTTACACAGACAACTTTAAATACATTTATCCATTCCTACTGGTCTAAATTGCAACAAAAATAATTTGGCATCACATACTATAGTAGTATTCAACATTTCAGATAATAGGGAGACACATTTATTCCATAGCTCTTGAATTGTGGGACAATTCCACCACATATGAATATAGGTACCACTCATACCACAACCTCTCCAACATATTCCCGTCCTATTAGGACAGTAACTAGATAATCTGGTTGGATATAGGTACCATCTATATAATACTTTAAGACTTTGTTCAACCAAATTAGCTGATATTGATATACTTTGTGATGTCCTATAAATTAATTTCCACTCCTCTACAGAAATAGTGATCCTAGGTCTCTTTCCCATTTTTTTCTATGATTATATAATTCCCTAGGCCCACTCACAATTATACATATAAACTGGAGTGAAGACTCCCCACACAAGATCTTAAACAAAATAAAGAGATGGAAAAATTATGTTCTTACCTGTTAATTTTCTTTCCCTTAGACGCAGCAGATGAATCTAGAGACCAATGAGATAGCTCACATCTACCAGCAGGCGGAGATAGAGAAACTGATTAACAGGTGGTCCTATTGGCTGGCACTCCTCCTGTTTATCTAGTATAGCTCCTTGCCCAAGCATTCGTAACCATCAATAGGCATAGCATGTAAAAAACTTCTTTCCCATAACAAATCTCAAAATGCAATAATACAGAAAACAACCTGCCATAATAACAAACTGCGAAAGTTGCAAAAGAAAAAACCGAGAGACAATATCCAGAAAGGGTGGGGCTTTGGATTCATCTGCTGCATCTAAGGGAAAGAAAATTAATAGGTAAGAACATAATTTTTCCTTCCCTAGCAACAGCAGCAGATGAATCCAGAGACCAATGGGATGTAGCAAAGCAATCCTCAATCTGGGTGGGAAGCAAACGCCGCCTCCGCAACAACCGAAGCACAAAACGCCCCTACCGCATGCGCCCCCACATCCAAGCAGAAATGCGGAGAGAAAGCACTCTCGGAAGACCAATTAGCTGCGAGACAAATCTCCTCCAAGGAAAAAAACCTCTGGGCCGAGCCCAAGAAGTAGCCATCGCTCCGGCGGAATGGTCATGAAGTTCTTTTGCCACCCGCTTCCCTGCCAGCAAGCAAGCATAAAGAATGTCCTCCTGGACCCATTGAGCGATGGAGGCTTCGGACGCCGCCATACGTTTGAGGCGTCCCTTGAAGAATACTAAAAGGAGATATAAACAACTAAAAGTCGTTAGAAACTGAGCTCGTGGAGAACGCTACGTACGTATCAAAAAAATGCAGTGAATAAAAGCACTGCTCCCAATTTCTCCTCCCAGGAAGAAGGAAGGAAAAGCGAGCATGACATAAAAGCATGATACCCCCCTAGAAAGAAATAGTGGTACCATCCGAACTGATATCCCATATTTCGGAAATCAGAAATAGGAATCCCCATTGCACAAGGCCTGCAACATAGAAAACTGCAGAGCTGAAGCCATGGCCACAAGAAACCCCATGTTCAACAGCACAGCCCTTTAGAGTCCCAAAAGACAAGGATGAAATGAAGCCTTCGGTAAACTTAGAAGAAGTACGTGAAGATTGTACTCCAAACCGGGCTTTCTAAGAGGCGCATGAATATACCGCACTCTGTTTAGGAACTGAACTACATGAAGCTGAGAAGTAAGCGAAGAGCAATATACCTAGCTCTTGTAACAAGCCAAGAATGGCACCAGAAGCTGAAGGGAATTGAACGCTAAGCCCTCGGCAATACACTTGTACCAAAAAGGAACTCTGGAGTGGTTCAAACGTTAAGAAGCACCCAAGAAAGGAAAAACCTCCAAAAGGAAGCAGAAGCCACAGGAGAAGACGCCCGTAGCACCTGGATAAGAGAAGAAACAACCTGCTTTGCATAACCCTTACACGTCAGCCAAGATTTTTCAAAAAACTAGGTCGTAATACTAAAGTAGTACAAATATCCATGTTGATCGGACCCTAGGCGAGCAAAGCCGGAGATAACAGGAAACTTCTTAGTCCGGCTGTCGAAAAACTCATCAAATCCGCATAGTAAGGATGGCGCCGCCAATCCAGAGATTCTACAAATACTGTGCCCGGAAAGCGAGCTCGAGATGGCAAATCCAAGCCATCATCAGCCAGCGGAAAATACTGAAAAAGAGAAGGCAGAGGCGAGAAAGGAGCCATGCAGCTACCCCCTCTAACTCCAACTCCCTGGGCCCGCCGAAGAAACTAGGAAGCTTAGAATTGAGAGACGAGACCATGAGGTCTAGGTCAAGGAGATCTCACATTCATAAAAGGAGCTAGAATGCATGAGCCACAAATCTCAATATCCAGGATGAAGAAGATTACACTATTACTAACATGCACACTTTCCAGAGCGTACACAGCGCTGTACACTGTAATATACAAGAAATGGGCCATGCTCAGATTCCGCCGAGAGAAAGTCTATCCAAACTCTTATCCTGATCCATAAAAGGATCTGCCAACAGAAGACGAAGATGAGAGTCCACCCATTGAAGCAGACCAACTTCACCTGCCAACTGAGTACAACACCTACTGCCCAAGCTGTAGAGAAATACTCCCATCCTAATACTGACCAAAAGGACCCTCAGCGGCAATCCGGAAGAATGATCTGAAGCTCCAGAAAGGTAGCCTGACCCTGCTCAAGAGTAGAAGAATGAACAAGCACTGAGTCGCCTCTGAAGACCAGAATCCTGGAGCTGAGGATGGAAGCCACCGAGCCCCCCAACCCTACAGCCCGGGATGGTTGGTGGTCATGAGCAAAGCAAAGACCGAGGCATGCCTTGAAAAGAGAAATCGCGCTGAGCCACCAAATCATACAGAGCGATGCAGGAGGAGCATACCAAATAATTGGAGCCCTGAGATACCAGGAACCACCGGAACAAAAGCGACTGCTGTAGGTAAGAAGGGGAAAGCAAGCCGAAGTTCCCAGTGGAGTCAGCAATATGGATCCCAGAAACTGTACAGAATCCCATACTCTTGGTCATGGTAAGCGAAGAAGAATACCAATCTGAGACCGAGACCCCACACCCCAGTCTCCGGAAAGAAACACATGTCTCTCCTATATGAATAAAAACATTACCCCAATATACCTATAAATAGTACAGGAGAAAAGAGCGCTGTGCAAATTCGAAGATGCACGTGTAAAGAACTGAGGAAAAGATACCACCCTTTTCATGTCAGTCAAATGGCCCGACTGGAAGTCATCCGAATCAAGCAGGCAGTCAAGAAGAAATTAGATGAATTGCCTGGTAGCGCCAAAACGGTACCACCGCCCACATCACCTAAAACGTTCATGAAACCTTGGGTAGATGAAATGGCATGTGCCAAAACCGAAAGCGCTGCTCCAAGAGAGGCAGGCAAACCAAGTGCCGATTCGGAGTCCATAGAGAAAATGTAAATATACTCCCAGGTTGTCTGCAGAAATGTGTAACCCCGAGAAACTAATTCAGCAGAATGGGATCCAGCCTGCCCAATGCCCCCGTCTCGGGCACCATGCAGTAAGTGGAACAACGTCCCTTAGTTCCCGAAGAACTACAAGAACTGTCTTGAGGACCAGTAACACTGAAAAGGGAAACACAAAACATAGAGACTCCAAGAACGAACTGGAAAACCTGAGGAGAATGCAAAGATGCAAGCATCCTGAAAAATCTCCACAGCCCTCTGACCTGACATTATAGTGTCTTCTCCCTCATGAGAAAGCCTGAAGAGTCATTGGAAGAAGTCAAGATCCCCTCAGAATGAAGTGCAGAAGGTCAGGGAATGGCAGGATGAGACTGTAGGATCTGCAAGAAGATTCTCCTAGGAAAAATCAAGTTTCACAATGTAAAGAGGAATATACTGGAACCATGAAAACAGTACTAACCCCATGCAACATGAGCGAAATACGTATGTCCTTTAAAGTGAATACGTACTAGACTCAATCAAGATGCTGCATCTACCGCCCCGTGGAAAACAACAGCATCCTTACAGGTATCAGACAAAGCTCACATCGTTAATGAGAGCTTCAGGGATGAGGCTAACACCACTTAGTGCGTGATCCTCCACGGATTTGATAGAATAGGTAACTGGCTCCTGGTTAAAAGGAGCTGTACAGCCCTTTCTGTCTGGTCGGGGGGCCCGTCTAGCATGTGCCATGAGAAAATGGTGACAGGAGAAACCAGCGTGATAAGCATGGAAATCTGAAGTCCAGGCCCCCTCAGAAATAGAGTAAGAGAGTCCTGGCCGCAGGAATATGCGCAGTGTCATTATGCCCATAGAGACAGCCTGAACTTGGAAACTGTACTACCTTTAGGCATAAATATCCTGTGCCACTACTAGACACATGCAGCTCAGCACAGAGGCCCAAATAAGGACAGTTACCAATAGACAAAGGCTCAATCTGCAGGGACCCCAAGAGAGACAATGAGATACCTGTGTGAAATACAGGGCACTATCTTACTGCTGATCTCACTGTGCCGTGAGTTGCCGTATGTCGCCCCAGTCTGGAGACAAACCGAGACTGGGTGACCTAGCACAGGTCAGAGTCTCTCTGGTAAACCCCTTGAGTGCTAACCCCAGAGTCCGATTAAACAAGCAGCTTCCTTCAAGGGAGTACAGCAGGAACACAGACATAGACATATAAAGCTGCCCAAGCTTGTCCCAAAGCTTGTGAAACACATACAACTTGTCTGAACCGGAAAGGAGAGAAGCCCCGGCATACCCTGACCAAAGTCAGCTGGAAACAAACTACCGGAACGCTGCAGCTCTCCCGCCATCGCCGGAGACCCATGCGCACGCCTGATTCTCGCTGACACGTGGCCGCTGCATCAATGCTCCTAGAAACATAGTCGGATTCGAGCCCCGCAAAATTTACCCTGCATAGAACTCTGCACTCATCCTGATACTTCAGCAGTCGACTATGCGTCCTGGAACCAATAGGCTGAAAGGCAAGCAAATGTATTTCCTGATTAACATGGAAAGCAGAAACTACCTTCAGCAGGAAAGAAGGATCCATTAGAAGGGAACCCCCCCTGTCTCAGGTTCTCTGAAAGACACAGCCTGTAAGTTCCGGAGGAAGGGATGGAAGGGGGAAGGGAAGGTCGGGGGTGTGGGTGGGGGGGGAAGGGGCGAGTGGATGGGACTGGGGGGAATGGGGAATTAAGGAGGCCTGGGAAAAAAACTGTAAGATCTGTATGAATAGGGAAGCTAAGAGATTAAAATGAAATGAAAAAGTCACTAAAGGAATGAATGGACATAAGATAAGATTGGGAAGTTTAAATGTGAATGGTCTTAATATACCTCGAAAACATCAATTGTTTTTAAAGGAGATGAAAAGGTTGAATTATGATATTAGTTATGTACAAGAAACACATTTACAAAAAAAATGGGAGAAAAGATGATTTATTATAAGGATTATCTGGTGCGAATTATCTGGTGCGAATTATCTGGTGGTGGAGAGTAAAACTGTGACTGAGTTCAAAGAAGCGTGGGATGAACACAGAAGATTTAGAATCAGAAAATAATATTAAATATTGAACTAGGCCAGTTACTGGGCAGACTTGCACGGTCTGTGACTGTGTATGGCCGTTTGGTGGAGGATGGGCAGGGGAGGGCTTCAATGGCTGGGAGGGTGTAGATGGGCTGGAGTAAGTCTTAACAGAGATTTTGGCAGTTGGAACCCAAGCACAGTACCGGGTAAAGCTTTGGATTCTTGCCCAGAAATAGCTAAGAAGAAAAATTTAAAAAAAAAATAATAAATTTTTTTTTTTTAAATTGAATCAGGTTGGGCAGACTGGATGGACCATTCGGGTCTTTATCTGCCGTCATCTACTATGTTACTATGTTACTATGTTACTATGAATTTGGGCTTCTAATAAGAAGAAGAAAAAGAAAGCAGGGGTGGGGATATTATTTGATAAAAAATTGAAAGTCCTCACAAAGTCTGAATGGAGGGATGATGAAGGGAGATGGATTATATGGGTGGGGGAGTTGAATGGGGAGAAGGTGACATTGGCAAATTTGTATGCTCCTAATATTAATCAAGGGAAATTCTTTGAAAAACTCTTGAGTATAATTTTGAAAAATCAAGAAGGATTATTATTGGTAGGAGGGGACTTAGATTTGGTTTTGGATCCTCGTTGGGATTCTACGAGTAATAAAGGTGATAGAACTAAAAAAGATAGGAAACAACTAAAAAAATTTTTAGACGCATTAAATTTACTAGATGGATGATGGATATTACATACTTTAGGAAAAGATTATAGTTATTACTCTTCCTCTCATAAAGTGTACTCCCGTATTGATATGATCTGTTTGGATAAAGTGTTGACAGGTAAATTAATAGATGCTAAAATAGAGGAAACAAGCTGGGCAGATCATGGCCCAATATGGGTGGATTTAACATGGGGATATTCTTGTAACCTTCTGGCAACTCTTGTGTAATCCGCCTTGAACCGCAAGGTAATGGTGGAATAGAAATCAGTAATGTAATGTAAAGATTGGGACACGGCATTGGAAACTAAATAATAATCTATTAAATGATTCTAAGGTAGTTCAGAAGATAGAACAGACTATCAGAATTTTTTTAGATAATAATAGTATTGATCACTATTCACCTATTATGATTTGGGAATCTCTAAAAACTGTTTTAAGGGGAAAATTAATGTTTATAGCCTCACATAAGAAAAAGACCCGAGAAAAGGAAGAAAAAAAAATTGAGAGAGAAGTTGATGCGATTAGTAACACAACATAAGAAAGGAGTGTGTGGGAACAACTTAGGATTCAAAGAGATTCATATGGCTTTGGGAAAAACGGAAGACGAAGCTATTCAATTTAATCTAAACCGCCTTAGACGTAAACATTATGAATCTGGGACCCGGGCAGGGAAATTACTAGCACATCGTATTAAGGTACAACACAAGCAAGGTAATATTATGAGTATATGATCTAAACATGGAGATATCTTGACAAAAGAGAAGGCTATATATGATAGATTTTGGAATTTTATAAGGAATTATATACATCAGAATATCAGGGAATGTGATACCCAGGTGGAGAGCGGCCTGCGAGGTTCGCTACATCCGGCCAGCTAACTTCAGCAGGCTGCTTTGAAGAGGAGCAGCAGCGGTTCGTGCTGGTGGGCCAGAAAATACCAGGAAGCCAGGATGGAGGGAGGGTAAGAACAGCCATGCACAACAGGGGACAGGGGGAGAGGGAAAGGGGGCTGCTTTGGGGGAGGAGTGTGCTGGGGGCAGACAGCAATCATGCTTTGTTCTGGGAGGGGAAACAGATGGGGGCCACGGAGCAGGCAGGCATGGCACAACAGGGGGCCAGGGAGAGAGAGAAAGGGGGCTGCTTTGGGGGAGGGGTGTGCTGGGGGCAGACAGCAATCATGCTTTGCTCTGGGAGGGGAAACAGAAGGGGGCCACAGAGCAGGCAGGTATGGCACAACAGAGGGCCAGGGGGAGAGAGAAAGGGGGCTGCTTTGGGGGAGGGGTGTGCTAAGAGCAGACAACAATCATGCTTTGCTCTGGGAGGGGAAACAGAAGGGGGCCACAGAGCAGGCAGGCATGGCACAACAGAGGGCCAGGGGGAGAGAGAAAGGGGGCTGCTTTGGGGGAGGGGTGTGCTGGGGGGCAGACAGAAATCATGCTTTGTTCTGGGAGGGGAAACAGAAGGGGGCCATGGAGCAGGCAGGCATGGCACAACAGGGGGCATGGGAAGAGGGAAAGGGGGCTGCTTTGGGGGGAGGGGTATGCTGGGGCAGACAGCAATCATGCTTTGCTCTGGGAGGGGGGGAACATATGGGGCCATGGAGCAGGCAGGCATGGCACAACAGGGGGCCAGGGGGACAGGGAAAGGGGGCTACATTGGGGGGAGGGGTATGCTGGGGCAGACAGCAAATCTGTATCCCATGCTGGTAAGAAGTGGAGGGGGAGAGGGAAAGGGGGCTGCTTTGTGGGGAGGGGCGTGCTGGGTGGCAGACAGCAATCATTCTTTACTCTGGGAGGGGGTAACAGAAGGGGGCCACGGAGAAACAGGCAGGCATGGCGCAACAGAGAAATACAGGCAGGCAGGGGGCCAGGGAGAGACACAGACAGAAAGAGTGACAGAGTCCAACGGGAGAGAGACAAAGAAAAAAAACCAGACATCTACTCTAGCACCCGTTAATGTAATAAAATAATAAAATGGGGAGTGCAGAAAGCATAGTTACTTACCGTAACAGTTGTTATCCAGGGACAGCAGCTATTCTCACATATGGGTGATGTCATCCACGGAGTCCCGATGCGGACAGCCTCACAAGCATACATGCTTGTAGAAAACTTTAGAAGTTTTGAGTCAGCCGCATCGTGCATGCGTGAATGTCTTCCTGCCCAGCACAGGGCGAGTCTCCTCAGTTCAGATAGCTAGCAGAGAAGCCAACCAGGGGAGGTGGGTGGGTTGCAAGAATAGCTGCCTGCTGGATCTAAGATGGTGGCAGACAAGTGACGGCATCTCCGATCGAACGAGGCAGTTTTGCAAACTAACTCCTACCTGTCCGCTATGCCGCACACCAAATGAAAAGGAAGCGTTCATTCCATGCCCTCGATAGTTAGAACGTCTTCCCCTGCCCAGCGCTCTATTCTGGAGTTTGCCATAACTTCGAAGTCCAAGGAAGGGTCTAGAGGTGTGTCTGCTGCCTTCTCAGCTGGAGGAGAAGCTGAAGAGCTAGACTTAGAAACATCTCTTTCACTTCCGGGAGTCGTCACTCCACCGTGCCCTGCTTTCAATGCAGCAGTGTTGAGGGAGTCTCATGAGGATTCTCACTTGAAGGGAGAGCAGGCAGAGCTGGGAGTTGGAGTTTGCTCCAAGCTAACAAAACTGCTGGTGATAACTCTGGAGAATATATGGGAAATTCTCCAGCACTTAAACAGTAACATCACCAAATCTTCTCAAGATATTTCTCAGCTTGTAAGTACTGTTGCCTCTTTAGAGAAAAAAGTGGAAAGTATAAAAGACTTTGCCTCTGATTGAAAGCAAGTTAAAGTAAAGGTTGATACTCTCCAAGACTTAACATCTGAAATGGTGAAAGACAAAGTTTCTTTGAATAGAAAGATAGAACAACTGGAAAATTTCAATTGCAGACTTAATATCTGTTTGTTAAATTTTCCTAAATCACCACTAATGTCTTCTCTGGATTTATTTAAAAAATACCTGAGTGAAGTTTTGAAATTTTCCTTGGAAGCTTTTCCCCCATTAAATAAAATTTCTTATGTGCCATTTAAAAAAGTAAATCCAGATATGGGACAAGTTAATTCAAACGGTCAGGAAAATTTAAATATTACAGACCTGCTTGAAACAAGTATATCAGAAACAACTGAAAGAGCTACTCTACTGGTTTCCCTAGTATTTGAGCAAGATGTTAATGCTATATTTAAATTGTATTATCAGAATTCACAAGTATTGTTCTATGGTAAAATAGTTTGGATGTTTCCTGATTTAACTCGCCAAACACAAGAAAGAAGTAAACTATTTCTTGCAATGAGATCTGAGGCACTGAGCATTGGTGCCTCATTTCTTTTGGCATATCTGTGCAAGTGTATGATTAAGTACTTGGAAATGAAATATGTCTTCTATGCACCGGAGCAACTGAGAACATTCTTAGATATGAAGAAGTTGGTGACGTGAATGTTTGGGAAAGATTAAGAAGCGCTCTTATGGATATTGGGACCTCCCGTTAAGCCTTTTCCTTATTTTTTGGGGGGAGGTCTTAAATATGATTCTCTTCTCTTTACCAAGATCTGCCCTCCCTGTTATTGGAGTCTAAGGAAGATAGCAATTCTTATGTTAATTGAAAATTTCTTTAATAATTTGAGTTTCTTTCTGTATTTCTTGTACAAGAGTTTATTTTATCTTGTTGAAATTGTTAAATCTCAATTAAAAAAAATAAAATTAAAAAAAATAGCTGCCTGCTGTCTCTGGTTAACAACTGTTTTATTTATATATTTATGTATTCATTCAATTTTCTATACCGTTCTCCCAGGGGAGCTCAGAACGGTTTACATGCATTTATTCATGTACTCAAGCAGTTTTCCTTTTTTGTCCTGGCGGGCTCACAATCTATCTAACATACCTGGGGCAATGGGGGGATTAAGTGACTTGCCCAGGGTCACAAGTAGCAGCTTGGGTTTGAACCCACAACCTCAGGGGGTGAGGCTGTAGCTTTAACCACTGCGTCACACTCTCCCCTATGGTAGGTAACTGCTTTATCCCAGGACAAGCAGTCAGCCTATTCTCACATAGGGGTAACCTCCAAGCTAACCAGAATGGGATGGTGGTAGCGTTGACAACTTAGGAGAATAAATTTTGTAATACTATCTGGCCAAAATGGCCATCCCGTCTGAAGAAAACATCCAGACAATAATGAGAGGTGAAATTATGAACCGAGGACCAGGTGGCAGCTTTACAAATTTCCTCAATAGGAGTGGATCTGAGGAAAACTACTGAAGCTGCCATGGCTCTGACTTTATGGGCTGTGACTCGACTCTGTAGATGTAGTCCAGCCTGGGCATAGCAGAAAGAAATACAAGCAGCTATCTAGTTGGAGATGGAACGCTTAGAGATTGGATGTCTCAACTTGTTTAGATCAAAGGAGACAAAAAGTTGCGGTTTGGTGCGTTCCAAGTAGAAGGGCAAAGCACGTTTCTAGTCCAGAGTATGAAGAGCTGATTTTCCAGGGTGAGAATGAGGCTTTGGAAAAACACTGGGAGAACAATGGATTGGTTGAGATGAAATTCTGAAACCACTTTAGGTAAGAATTTAGGATGAGTTCAAAGGATCACCTTGTCATGAGTGAACACCGTGTAAAGTGGATCAGCAACTAAAGCTTGCAGCTCACTGATTTTCTGAGCAGATTTGAGGGCAATGAGAAATACCACTTTCCAAGTGAGATACTTCAGATGAGCCGTAGACATTGGTTCAGTTGGAAGCTTCATCAATTGAGCAAGAACAACATTGAGATCCCAAACGACTGGAGGTTGTTTGAGAGGAGGTTTAACATCGAAAATTCCTTTCATAAATTTGGAAACCACCAGATGAACAGAGAGGGGTTTCCCTTCAATAGGATGGTGGAAAGCAGCAATTGCACTGAGATGGACTCGGATCGATGTAGACTTGAGGCCAGAGGTAGATAAGTGCAAAAGATAATCCAGAACAGAAGATAAGGAGGAATCTCAAGGCTTCTTATCATGAGAGATGCACCACGTAGAAAATCTAGCATTGTCTAGTGATAGGCTTTCTAGAAGCCTTTAAAATGTCTCTTAGAGGTTGAGAAAATTGAAGAGGAGTTATGTTGAGAGATACCAAGCTATCAGGTGCAGAGGCTACTGGTTGGGATGAAGTAGAGACGGAAAAACTGGTAGAAGGTATGGCTCCCTGCTGCTGAGTTGAAGTAGAAGTGAGTACCAAGGTTGTCTCGACCACCGAGGAACTATCAGAATCATGGTGGCATGATCGTTCTTCAACTTGACAAGAGTCTTGAGAATGAAAGGAAATGGAGGGAATGCCTACAGGAAACAATTCGTCCATTCCAGTAGAAAAGCATCTGCTTCGAGGCAATGAGGAGAATATATCCTGGAGCAGAACTGAGGCAGTTTGTAGTTGTGGGGAGATGCAAAGAGATCTATCTGAGGAGTTCCCCACTGTGAAAGAATGTGATGAAGAGGCAAGGAATTGAGTGTCCATTCATGAGGTTGCAGAAGAAGACTCAATTTGTCCGCCAAACAGTTTTTCTCCCCTTGGATGCAGACAGCTTTCAGGAAAGAGTTGTGGAGGATTGCCCAGTCCCAAACCTTCAGAGCTTCTTGACAAAGGGAGGGAGATCCCATTCTTCCCTGTTTGTTGACATAGTACATGGCAACTTGGTTGTCCGTCCGATTGAGGACTACCTGGTCGTGAAGAAGATGTTGAAAAGCTTTGAGAGCATTGAAGATCGCTCTGAGTTCCAACAGATTGATGTGACACTGATAATCCGTGCTGGTCCAGTAGCTGTGAGTACGGAGACCATCGAGATGAGCCCCCCAAGCGTAGGTCAAGGAATCTGTCGTGAGGACCTTCTGATGAGGGGGCACTTGAAACAGCAAGCCTCTGGAGAGATTGGAAGAGAGCATCCACCAGCAGAGACTGTCTCAATGAAAAAGTGACTGTAAAGTGTTGAGAGAGCGGTTCGCAAGCCTGCGTCCACTGAGATGCCAGGGCCCACTGAGGAATTCTGAGGCAAAAGGAGTCACGTGCATTGTGGAGGCCATGTGATCTAGGAGGACTAACATGTGTCTCGCTGAGATTGAAGAGTGGGAAGACACTGCCTGATAGAGTTGAAGAAGAGCATCCAGACGCTGTTGAGGAAGGAATGCTCTGAGTTGGATAGTGTCCAGAACAGCTCCGATGAACTGTAGATTCTGAAGGTGGTATTTGGGGAAGTTGATTTTGAATCCCAAGCTTTGTAGGAACCACATAGTCCTGAGAGGTTGACTCTGTGATGAGCCAGTCATCTAGGTAGGGAAACACTTGAAGACCATGGTTCCTTAGAGCTGCTGCTACCACCTCCAGGCACTTGGTGAACACTCTGGGAGATGAAGCCAGGCTAAAGGGTAGCACTCTGTATTGGTAATGCAGATTCCCCACCCGAAATCTGAGGTACTCACAGGACGTTGGATGAATGGGGATGTGAGTATAAGCCTCCTTGAGATCTAGAAAACATAACCAATCGTTCTGATCTAGAAGGGGGTAAAGGGATGCCAGGGACAACATGTAAATTTTTTCTTTGACTAAAATTTGTTGAGAGCCCTGAGATCCAGAATGGGTCACAGATCGCCCGTCTTCTTCAGAACTAACAGGAGTAAAAAACCCTGCTCTGCTGTTCCAGAGGAACTTCTTCGATGGCAGGAGATGAATCAGAGCTTGAGCTTCCTGAAGAAGAAGGGCGGTCTGGGATGGATTGGAAGGATACTCTCTTGGAGGCAGCTCTGGTGGAACCTGAGTGAAATGAAGAGAGTATCCTTTCTTGATTATTGACAACACCCAGAGGTTGGATGTAATGGAGACGACCTCCTTTGGGGGGAAGAGAGGACAGAGGCAGAACAATGGAGGTTATACTCTGTTTTAAACAGTCAAAAAGGCTGCGCAGCCTTAGGCACAGCAGAAGGCTGAGGTTTCTGTTGCTTCTGCTGCTGTGGTTTCTTGGGAGGTGCTCGAGTGTAAGGAGCCACCCTTGGAATATAATGCCTCTGGAAAACTGGAGGAGGGCTTGAAGATTTTACAGGAGCTGGTTTTGGCTATGGTCTGACAATGGAAGCAAAAGATTTTTCATATTCAGACAATTTCTTAGTGGCCGCCTCTATGGATTCATCAAAGAGGTCATTGCCCTCACAAGGAATGTTAGCCAGACAATCCTGAAGATTAGGGTCCATGTCAATGGTGCGATGCCAGGCCAAGCGGCACATTGCTACAGAGAAAGCAGTGGCCCTATCAGACAGTTCAAAGGCATCATAAGATGACTGGAGAAGATGTAATCTGAATTGTGACAAAGGTGCAGTGACTTCTTGGAGCTCGAAATGCCTATTTTGATCAAGGTTCTTGAGAAAGCCTGGAAGAATATCAATGAGGAACTTGAGATAAGTAATGAAGACAAAATTTTAGTTGAGGACTTTAGAAGACATCATAGCATTTTGATAAAGATGACGTCCAAACTTGTCCATGGTCTTACCCTCTCTTCCAGG
This sequence comes from Geotrypetes seraphini, assembly GCF_902459505.1. NCBI lineage: Eukaryota > Metazoa > Chordata > Amphibia > Gymnophiona > Dermophiidae > Geotrypetes > Geotrypetes seraphini. The sequence goes on from NC_047089.1 coordinate 123,134,821, forward strand.
AGGAACTGCAGCATAGACCCTGGAAGGATAGGTTCTTTTCAACGAGAACTCCACAAGGAGGGATTGGTGAGATAACTATGAATTCTCAAACTATTTTCAATGTAGAGTTCAATACCTCAAGTCCAACTTGCCTGGAACAGCAGGTATAGCATAAAGAGTCTCCAGACATCATTTGAAAGTTTGAGACAAAAGCCAGTTAAGAGGGAGCTTAAGTGACTCTTCAGAAGGTTGAGGCAGATGCATTACCTCTAGATACTCAGAGTATTTAGAATCAGCATCTAATTGAATTTCCAGGTCATCAGCCATCTGACGAAGGAAGGAAGAGAAAAACAGCTGATCCGCAAGGCCTTGCCTCGAGAGGGGCTCAATGACCTCGAGGCGCCTCAAGTGGAGAAAGAAGGTGAAGCCTTTCTGGAAAAGTGGCAATCCAAAAAATATGGAGACTTGGAGGAGGCAATGGAAGCAGCTGAGTCCTTGGGGTCTGGAAGCGGTGACCTCGATCGAGGAGTTGGAGGCCTCGAAGAGCTGGAAGGTCTGGAATGAGGCCTGGATGAGGAAGGCTGCTCTTTGGAAGAAGACCTGCGCCTCGATGGATGTTTCCCTACCACGACGAGAGTGATGTCTGGAAGCAGGTTTCGAGTAGGATCGAGGAGACATCGTCCTATGTATGGAAACAGGCAATGCTGCTGGTGAATGAATAGGGTTAGAAGCTGTAGATCGAAACTCAGTGGTTTGGATTGAGGAATCTCAAAGCACTCCCAAAGACTCTGCTCCTTGTATGGAGTGTGAGGATTCCTATTGAGACACTCGCAAAGAATCTACTCCTTGCATAGAGTGTGTTGTTGCCAGACCAGACACTCGCAAAGACTTGGCTCCTTGCATAGAGTGCGAAGCTTCAGCTTGAGGCACAGGCAGGGACTTGACCTCATGGGAGACTGCTGATTACCCAGGAGGCATAGTCGAAGCAGAACCATATTTGCTCAGTAATTGAACAAATTGCTGTTCCAACATGGTCTGGAGAGAAGCCTGCAAATGTGGATCTACGTCTGAAACTGGACTACTTGAGGCTAAAGGCTCCAAGGTGGCAGTGGAGATGTGCTTTGACTTGGAGGTCTTGTAGAGCTTGAGGACCACCACCGGAACCTTCTGCATAGGTATCTGACCCGAGAGAAGCTCAGGAGAAGACAAAGCAGGTGTACTTGAGGCCAAAGACGATCCGAACGAGGAAGGTCTGATGAGACTCGAGATCAGAATCGTGGAAGCAGGAGGACTCTTGATGGAAGGTGGAACCAAGGCAGCACTCGAGGTCGAGGGTGTCACTTAAGAGTCCATCCTGAAGAGTTTTTCCACTAAAACCTGATGACGTTTAAGGGCTCGAGGTTGAAGAGTAGCACAGCGTTTGCACAACTTCGGACTATGGTCAGGCCCAAGGCACTTAAGGCACCAGTGGTGTGGGTCTGTGAGGGAAATAGCACACTGACACTGGCTACACTTCTTGAAGCCCGTTACTGGCCGGGACATAAGAGGGAAGATAGCCGCTGCGAAGTCGAAGCCCGCAGGCTGCGGCTGAGCAGCCTGCCCCGCCAGTCAGTCGATGAAGAAAAATAAAATAAAGTCTTCTTTATAAAAATTTTTAAAAAATAAATAATATAATACAGCGATTCACGACTAAAAAGAACACAAACCGTGGTGAGAGAAGGCACGAAGCAAACGAAGTTCAACGCAGTGTCAAAGTACAGACTTCTCGGCTCCGCAGAAAACTGAGAACTGAGGAGACTCGCCCTGTGCTGGGCGGGAAGGCACTCACGCATGCACGTGTGGCTAACTTGAAACTTCTAAGTTTTCTACAAGCAAGTATGCTTGCGAGGCTGTCCGTATCGGGGTTCCGTGGATGACGTTACCCATATGTGAGAATAGGCTGCCTGCTTGTCCTGGGATAACAAACACTTCTGCAGGCATGCGTGCAGAAGGAAAGAACTATATGTGGAACTAGAGAACCCAGTGAAAAACAGCAGAGGCAGAGTGAAAAATCCAGAGTGGATTCCTTCTGCAACAGACCATTCTTCTAACTTTTGCAGATCCTTTTTCATGTTTTCTACTCCCTGCAGGGTGTCCACCCTGTTACAAATCTTAGTATCATCCTCAACAACCTTACCTTCTAACCCAGGGGTAGGGAACACCGGTCCTCGAGAGCCATATTCCAGTCGGGTTTTCAGGATTTCCCCAATGAATATGCATTGAAAGCAGTGCATGCACATAGATCTCATGCATATTCATTGAGGAAATCATAAAAACCTGACTGGAAAGCACAGTTACTTATCGTAACAGGTGTTATCCAGGGACAGCAGGCAGATATTCTCGACATGTGGGTGACGTCATCCACGGAGCCCCATTGTGGACAGCTTTTCAAGCAAACTTGATTGAAGATCTCAAAGTTTGCTAGTACTGCCCACACAAGCGTGTGCCTTCCCGCTCCACTAGATGGCGCATCCCCTCCTCGTGGTCCTCAGTTCAGATAGCTAGCAAAGAAGCCAACCTCGGGGAGGTGGGAGGATTGCGAGAATATCTGCCTGCTGTCCCTGGATAACTGTGCTTTATCCCAGGACAAGCAGGCAGCATATTCTCGACATGTGGGTGACCTCCAAGCTAACCAAAAAGGGACGGAGGGAAAGTTGGCAAGTTATGAAAACAGATTACGCAAAACCGACTGGCCAAACTGACTGTCGCGCCTGGATAAAGCATCCAAACAGTAGTGAGAGGTGAAGGTATGAACTGAAGACCAAGTGGCAGCCTTGCAGATCTCCTCAATGGGCGTGGACCTGAGGAAAGCGACCAACGACGCCATCGCTCGGACTCTGTGCCCCGTGACTCGACCCTGCAGCGAGAGATCAGCCTGAGCGTAGCAAAAGGAAATACAAGCAGCTAACCAGTTGGATAAGGTGCGCTTGGAAACAGGAAGGCCCAACCGATTAGGATCAAAAGAGATGAAAAGTTGAGGAGCCGTCCGATGAGACTCGGTAGTCGCAGGTAAAAGGCCAACGCCCTTTTACAATCCAGAGTGTGAAGCGCCACCTCCCCAGGATGAGAGTGGGGCTTCGGAAAAAACACTGGAAGCACAATGGACTGGTTGAGTTGGAAATCCGAAACCACCTTAGGCAAGAACTTAGGATGAGTGCGTAGGACCACCTTGTCATGATGAAATACAGTAAAAGGCGGGTCCGGAACCAGAGCCTGCAGCTCACTGACTCTGCAAGCAGACGTGAGAGCAACCAGGAACTCCACCTTCCAAGTGAGGCACTTCAAATGAGCCTTATCAAGGGGCTCAAACGGAGGTTTCATCAATTGAGCCAGAACCACTTTAAGATCCCAAACCACCAGGGGGGGGCTTAAGCGGAGGATGAACATTGAAGAGACCCTTCATAAAACGGGAAACCACCGGATGGAAAGAGAGCGGTTTCCCATCAAGCAGTTGATGAAAGGCAGCAATCACACTGAGGTGGATACGAATAGATGTCGATTTGAGGCCAGACGAAGACAAGTGGAACAAATAATCCAGCACGGACGACAAGGAGGCAGAGAGCGGCTGCATACGGCGTGCAGCACACCACGCAGTAAATCTGGTCCTTTCTGGGAATAGCATTGCCGAGTGGAGGACTTCCGAGAGGCCTCAAGAACATCCCTCACTGACTGAGAAAAACTTAAGGAGGGAGGCACGTTGAGAGGTACCAAGCTGTTAAATGTAGAGACTGCAGACTGGGATGCAACAGCGAACCCCGACTCTGAGACAGCAGAGAAGGAAACACAGGTAGAGGCAGAGGCTCCCGGACACTGAGCTGGAGGAGCAGGGTGAACCAAGGCTGCCGGGGCCACTGAGGCACTATCAAGATCATGGTTGCGTGGACCGATTTGAGGTGAACCAGCGTCCTGAGAATCAAAGGAAGGGGGGGGAACGCATAGAGAAACCTGCCCATCCAATCGAGAAGAAAAGCATCTGCCTTGAAACGATCTTGGGTGTACATCCTCGAGCAGAAACGAGGCAACGTGATTGAGGGGCGAAGCGAACAGATCTATCTGAGGAATTCCCCACCGCACAAACACCTGCCGCAGAATTTGAGAATGGAGCGACCATTCGTGTGGCTGGAGAAGGCGACTCAATTTGTCTGCCAGACAATTCTGCTCTCCTTGGATATACACCGCCCGAAGAAAGATGTTGTGGCGCAACGTCCACTGCCAAAGACGAAGGGCTTCCCGGCAGAGCGATAGGCAATCCGTACCCCTTGCTTGTTCACATAAAACATCGCCACCCAGTTGTCTGTGCGCACCAGGACCACCTGATCCTTCAGCAAATGCCGTAAAGCCACCACGGCATTGTAAATAGCCCGGAGCTCCAGGAGGTTGATATGGCAGTGACGGTCTGCACTCGACCAAAGACCCTGAGTCCGAAGGCCGTCGAGGTGCGCTCCCCAGGCGTATGCCGAGGAGTCCGTCATTAGGACCTTCCGAGGCGGAGGCACGAGAAAGAGCAAACCTCTGGAAAGATTGGAAGAGTTGGTCCACCAACGGAGCGAGCGTCTCAAGGAGGGAGTCACCACAATATGCTGAGAGATGGGATCCTGATCCTGCCACCACTGGGACACTAGAGTCCACTGAGGCACCCGAAGGTGCAGTCTGGCAAAGGGCGTCACATGAACGGTGGAGGCCATATGCCCCAAGAGGATCATCATCTGCTTCGCCGAGACCGAAGCCCTCAGGAAGACTTGGCGACTGAGCTGAACGAGGGTGTCTAGCCGAGATTGAGGCAGAAACGACCTGAGGCGAACCGTGTCCAGCACGGCCCCAATAAACTGTAGGGACTGAGAAGGACACAGCTTGGACTTGGGGAAGTTGATCTCGAACCCCAGACTCTGAAGGAAGGAGATAGTCTGACAGGTCGCTGCAAGAACCTCCTCCCTTGACACCTGAAGACCCCGGGACCTCAGGGCAGCTGCCACCACCACCAGGCACTTTGTGAAAACCCGAGGGGACGAAGCCAGCCTGAACGGGAGGACCCTGTATTGCAGATGAAGGTCCCTCACCCGAAAGCGAAGGAAGCGCCGAAAAGCCGGGTGAATCGGCACATGGGTGTAAGCCTCCTTTAGGTCCAGGGAACACAACCAGAGCATGCGGAACTTCTCCCTGGTTAGAAACTTGTTCAACCCCCGAAAATCCAAAATGGGGCGAAGGTCCCCGGTCTTTTTGGGAACCAGAAAGTACTGGGAGTAAAACCCCAAGCCCCTCTGACAATAGGGGACCTCCTCCACCACCTGCAGGTGAAGGAGAGCCCGAGCTTCCCGGAAAAGCAAAGGAAGCTGCGCGCCGCACAATGGAGACACTGTGGGAGGCCTGTCCAGAGGCGGGGATTGAAAGTGGAGCGAATACTCCTCCCTGACAACCGAGAGGACCCATTTTTCCATAGTGATCAGGGTCCAGCGATAAAGAAAGCGCTGAGACGGCCCCCGATAGGCAGAGGAGAGGGTTCAAGGGCGGAGGAGGCCAGCCCCCTCCCGCCCAGCCAGTTTAAAGGACGGCACCGGCTTAGCCGCAGCCGGGGTCTGTGGTTTCGGCTGCGCCCTCTCCTGCTGTTGGCGCTTCAGAGGAGGCCTGGAGAACGCCGGTGTCGATTTCTGTGGGTAGCTCCGGGGCAGCAACTGATACGATTTTGGAGGAGCAGGTTTTGCCTTGGCCCGGACCAGGGAGGCAAAGGAACGCTTGTGTTCCGAGAGGCGCTTGGTAGCCACCTCGATGGAATCATCAAAGAGTTCGTTGCCCAAGCATGGAAGGTTGGCCAGCCGGTCTTGCAGGTTCGGGTCCATATCAACTATGCGCAGCCACGCCAAGCGACGCATGGCCACGGCGAAGGCAGAGACCCACGAAGAAAGCTCAAAAGTGTCATACGAGGCTTGGAACATAAAGATGTAGCATTGACAAGGTGTCCAGAAGCCGGCGGAAATCCACACGGCGATAGGCTGGCAGATCATCCTGAAAAGAGGGCAGAGACTTAAAACAGTGCTTCAGATAAGACGTGAAGGTAAAGTTATAATTAAGCACCCTGTTGGCCATCATAGAATTTTGGTATAGGCGCCTACCAAACTAGTCCATAGTCCTGCCCTCTCGGCCCGGCGGAACATCCGCATAGACCTTAGAAGGGTGGGACTTCTTGAGGGAAGACTCCACCACTAATGACTGGTGGGAAAGCTGAGCCTTCTCGAAGCCCTTACAGGATACCGTCCGGTATTGGGACTCCATTTTAGATGGAAAGGCCTGGATAGCATACAGAGTCCCCAGGTTGCGAAAAAGGGTCTGCTGGAGCATTGGATTCAAGGGGAGCTGCAAGGACTCCTTAGGAGGATAGGGAAGTTCCATCTCCTCTAAATACTCCTTGGTATAGCGGGAATCTGACTGTAGGTCCAAATTCAACGCCTTCCCCATGTCCAGCACAAATCTGATGAAAGAGGAAGGCTTGCTGTCCGACCGTCCCTCCAGGGGGGAGGTCGAGCGAGACTGCAAGGCTGCAGAAAAGGAAGGGGAAGCCTCCTGAGAGTACTGCGCCGGCAAGTCAGTATCAACAGGCAGGGACGTCGAAGAAGCCCCGCTGAAAGAATGGGGGAGAGTCGAGGACAGTCGGCATTTGGAGGGCCCCGCAGGCGAGGACCCCAGGGTCTGAGGTACCGAGGACCGAGAAACCCCCCTCGAGGGTCCCGGGAAGATGACATGCGTCGGGAAAAAGAAGCCGAAGCTCCCGACGTCGGTGCCCCATGGGATGGAGTCCGAGACCGCATCGGCGACCGCCGGAGACTCGGATTAGAGACGACCAGGTCCGAGGCTTTAACGGACTCCGTAGTACGAGGACTAGGTGATCTACCACGCTTCGGGGAGACATCCCTGGGCTTTTTAGCAAGTCTCCAGGACGAGGGAGAAAAATGCCTCGAACGATGCCTCGAACGAGGCCGAGCGGCAGGCAACTCCCTCCGCGAGGGAAGCGGGGAAGAGTCGGACGAGGACAGCTGCCGAGACCGACACACCTTGCCCCGAGAGCCCTCGAGGCGACGCTCAGGCTGGTCCGTCACGAGCGAGGTCGAGGATGGGGTAAGCCAGCCAAAGCAGAGGAGAGCTGGCGAGATGATAGCCTTGAGCATATCCTCAAATATCGGCATGGAGACCATATTCGGCCCTACAGGTGCAGCAGTGAGCTCCACCAGGGGCGACCTCGAGGAAGAGTATTCCCTTAAGGTGGAGGCATGCTTGGAGGCCTTAGGAGGCAGTTTCACCGAGGTGGTCCCCGCCTGAGCGGTAAGAGGCTCCGAGGATGGTTTCTTGGATAGCTGACCGGACCCTGAAGGAGGAAGAGGGGACTTACCTACTGCAGAATACTTGGAGACCGGAGGCAACGAGGTCTTCGATGTCAAGGGTGATTTTCCCGGGGCCGAAGTCTTCGAGGCCGACATCGAGACCAAGGCCGAGGTCGAGGCCGAGACCGGGCCTGCTGGTAGATCGGTCTCCATGGCGAAGAGCTCCGCAATCCGCGCTCGATGTCGCTGGAGAGCCTGAGGCTGGAGGGTAGCACAACGAGGGCAAGAGCCCGTAGGATGGTCAACCCTGAGGCACAAGATGCACCAACGGTGTGGATCAGTGATCGAAATCACCCGACCGCACTGCGTGCACTTTTTAAACCCGGTCAAGAGCCGGGACATAAATCAAAAAGAGGGCCGTGGCCACGTGAGGCCAGGCAGCCACGGCAAATCAGGAGCCCCCGATTCGCTGAAAACACTAAGCAGTAGAAAAACAAGAAAAAAGCACAGCGACCCCGAAAAGATGACAAAAAAGCACGAAGTCGCGGTGCAAGAAAGGCACGATGAACGCTTTCTGGCTCCGTGGAAAACAAAGAACTGTGGAGCAGGAAGGCACACACATGCTTGGGCAGTACTAGCAAACTTTGAGATCTTCAATCAAGTTTGCTTGAAAAGCTGTCCGCGACGGGGCTCCGTGGATGACGACACCCACATGTCGAGAATATGCTGCCTGCTTGTCCTGGGATAATACGATTCTCGAGGACCGGAGTTCCCTACCCCTGTTCTAACCCTTCAGCAATGTTGCTCACAAACATATTGAACAGAATCAGTCCCAGCACCAATTCGTGAGGCACTCCACTATTTATTTATGTAATTTGTTTTCTATCCCATTGTCCCCAAAGAGCTGAATAGGGGCTGCTGAGCTGATCGTGGCTGCCACTCAAGCCCTCCTGCCGAGGCACAGGCCCCCACCCCGAACCCCCCCAAGCCCCCCCAACAATACCAGCAGGAGTGATCCCAGGCCCTCCTGCCCGCGGCGCACCCCAAATCCTCGATCACCCCTCAAACCCCTAAATGGCCCCCCTAACCCCCGACACCCTCGACACCCCCTAACCCCCATGTGTCTAAGGCCCCTCCCACAGAAGGGGTCTTTGGCAACTGGGCCAGTTCGATTGGCCCAGGCGCCTAAGGCCTTCCTATGGGCAGGGCCTTAGGCGCCTGGCCCAATCAGGCCCTAGGCCTGCCATTCCGAGAATGCACTGTAGGGGCTTATACTTGTTCCACCTGTCCATCCAGCCAACTTGGGACCTGTCTGTCCAGCCAATGTTCAGGGGTTTGGGGGCGACTGGGGGGTCATGGGGGTGTGCCGTGGGTAGGAGGGCCTGAGATCCCTTCTGCCCATATTTGAGGGGGGTGGGGGCCTGCGCCTCGGCAGAAGGGCTTGGGCTCCCTCCTGCTGGTATTGTCGTGGGAGGGTTGGGGTGCCAGCAGGAGGGCTTGAGCTCCCTCCTGCCGGTATTCGAGGGGGAGGTGTGCCTTCAGCAAGAGAGTTTGGACATCTCTGCTACTGGTATTGTTTTTTTGGGGGGGATGCCGGCAGGAGAGATTGAGCATCTCTCCTGCCACGATCGTTGGGGGGGGGGGGGGGGAGATTCTGTAACCGGTGTTGTTTTTGACAGATGCTGGTTACAGAATCCAGCTTTTAGACAAAGGACTGGCCCCCAACTTCACCTAAAAGGTCTTGTTTTGGGCATTTGGACTTGGGCGATTTTGGGGTTGGGGAATGTGTTTTAATTTTAGACGTAGTGGTGGTCTGGGCGATTAAACTGCTGAATGTAGAGATAGCAGACACCAAAATATAAGTTGGGCATGCCCTAGGGCAATGCAGGAAAGTTAACTCCCTAGACTCCACCACAAATATATATACCTCAAATCTAAATTTTTAAGATAAGGAGCACCCTCAGCGTGAGTTTGAAAGCTTTAAAGAGAGACTCAAAAAGCAGCTCTAGTGCTTAGAATAGCAAAGCCAGCAAACACTGAGCAGAGATTACCACTCATTGCCAGCCACACTCCATCATCTGGGTGCTCCTGTGTGCTTTAAAGTGCAAGTCAAGTGCAATGTGCAATAAATAAATATATATAAAAGTGGAAGACAAAATGTTCACTGTCCTACAATGCCCCGAATGCCTAATTTTTTTCATTCTCTGTTCAGGTCAGTGGGTTAGGCATTTGGGGCATTGCAGGACAGTGAACATTTTGTCTTCCACTTTTATATATATATATATTTATTGCACATTGCACTTGACTTGCACTTTAAAGCACACAGGAGCACCCAGATGATGGTGTGCGGCTTGCTGTGAGTGGTAATCTCTGCTCAGTGTTTGCTGGCTTTGCTATTCTAAGCACTAGAGTTGCTCTTTGAGTCACTCTTTAAAGCTTTCAAACTCATGCTGAGGGTGCTTCTTATCTTAAAAATTTAGATTTGAGGTATATATATTTGTGGTGGAGTCTAGGGAGTTAACTTTCCTGAAATGCCATAGGGCACGCCCAACTTATATTTTGGTGTCTTTTAAGGATATTTGGTCATGGGGTTTTTGCTATAGGAATGTAGAGGTAGGCCATTCTAAAAAAACAAAACAAAAACAACCCTCATTTTGGACTTTTTTTTTTTTAGAATGGACATTTTCCCTGCTGCTACTTTCAGCGTTTAGGGGCTTAGGCCAAAAGGGGACTTAGACATTTTTTTTTAATGCCCCTCCACGGGTCTAATATTAATATACACAGAGGGACGTAATCGAAAGGGACATCTAAGTCCATTTTCATCTATGTCGCAAGTCGTCCAAAGTAAAAAACAGCCTAGGACAAATTTTCGAAAAATACGTCCAAAATTTTTTTTGTTTCGAAAATCATCTAACTATACGTCCTGCTGATCTGATCGTCCAAGTCGCTAAATCATCCATCTTTATACCACATTTTTGGCCAACTTTTTGTCCAAGTCAAAAATGTCTAGAACAAGCCCTGTTGGACATGGGAGGGGTCTGCAAAGTGATGGACTTAACACCCAGACATGGCACCTAAATAGTGGGGTACCTTACAGGGCACTGCTGTGAACTTCACAAAAAGGGTGCCATGTCTTCTCCTCACTACAGCTCCCTTATAGATCATGGTGAACCCCCCAAACCACCTCCAGAATCCCCTAGACCCACTTATCTACCACCCTAATAGCCCTTATGGTAGCAGGAGCCACTTATATGCCAGTAAAAAAGGGTTTTGGGGTGTAGAGGGGAGTTCACACGTTTAAGTATCAATGCAGTGATTACAGGGGCTTATGGGCATGGGGCCTCCTCTCCATGGGTCCCTAACCCACCCCCAAGATGGCTTAAGACACCTCTGTGCAGGTCAACTAGGCTTTCCTATGCCGGGTGGCCAGGTGATGATGGTCTAGAAGCTGAATTTTAAAGGTGTGATTACGATTTTTATGGGGGTGGGGTGGGGGTTGGTGATCACTGGAGTAGTGTGTGTGTGTGTGGGGGGGGGGTCTGTTTTATGTGTTTGCAGTGCTTATCTGGTGACTTTAGGTGGACTTTTGTGACTTAGACCATGTTTTAAATGGTCTAAGTCACAACATCCAAGTTCCGTCAATCCTGGGCTGTATAATTTTTGGCCCATCTCCCGCCCAACTCTCCCCCTCGACACTCCTCCTGAAATGCTCCATTTAGCTTTGGTCGTTCAGCGGCACTATGAAGGCCTAGGTCGTTTAGAAATACGTCCAAAACCTGTTTTTATTATCGGCACTTAGACATATTTGGACAATGTTCATCCAAGTGCTGACTAAGGCCGGTTTTGGACGTTTTTCTCTTTTGATTATGAGCCCCATAATATACAGTTTAACAGTTACAATTTGCCATAGTTATCATTACATTGCAAGTTTTATCCTAATTTGAGAGACAGACCGTTTACATGTTAGATTTGCCATAGTTACATTGCAAGATTTTACAATACAAGTTTTCTTTACGTGACACATACTGGTTCTGGTACCAATATACATTTATTTGTAGTCCCTCAGTCAAGAGCAAGGGTTTAAGTGAAGAGGTATGTTTTTATTGATTTTCTAAAGCTGAGGAGTCCTTCAAGAGATCTGATCTGCGGGGGCAGTCAATTCCAGTGGCTCAGTATGAAGTGGGAGTAGGTTGGTGGTTTGCAGTCGAAGGGCATGACCAGGGGGCATTTTGAGGTGTATTTCGTCCTGAGAGTGGAGGGACTGTTTCAGCATGTATAGAGGAAGCTTAGCCATCACGTAGCCCGGCGCAAAAATACAAACTGCAAGAGCTCCCTCAGCACAAACCCCTCCAACGGCCTCACAAACACACTGAACTTGCGCCAGATGTATGAGGAGAGACTGGAAGCTCTGAATATGTATACCCTAGAGCAAAGGAGGGACAGGGGAGATATGATTCAGACGTTCAAATACTTGAAGGGTATTAATGTAGAACAAAATCTTTTCCAGAGAAAGGAAAATGGTAAAACCAGAGGACATAATTTGAGGTTGAGGGGTGGTAGATTCAAGAGCAATGTTATGAAATTCTACTTTACGGAGAGGGTGGTGGATGCCTGGAATGCGCTCCCGAGACAGGTGGTGGAGAGGAAAACGGTGTAGGAGTTCAAAGAACCGTGGGATGAACACAGAGGATCTAGAATCAGAAAATGATAGTAAATATTGAACCAAGGCCTTGCATGGTATGTGTCTGTATATGGCCTTTTGGTTGAGGATGGCTGGGTAGGGCTTCAATGGCTAGGAGGGTGTAAATCGGCTGGAGTGAGTTTTGACGGAGATTTCAGCAGTTGGAACCCAAGCAGAGTACCGGGTAGAGTTTTGGATTCTTGCCCAGAAATAGGTAAGAAGAAAAAATTTTAAAATTTTAAATTGAATCAGGTTGGCAGACTGGATGGATCATTCAGGTCTTTATCTGCCATCATCTACTATGTTACTATATATATGTTACCCCAAGCCAACATAGAAACATAGAAAGATGACGGCAGAAAAGGGCTACAGCCCACCAAGTCTGGAGATCCTTCACCAACCCAACCAGGTATTAATTTCACTGAGGGATCGAAGTCTACAAAATCCTGAATGGAGTAGAACGGGTACAAGTGGATCGATTTTTATACTATGTCAAAAATTACAAAGACTAGGGAACACTCTATGAAGTTGCAGAGAAATACTTTTAAAACCAATAGGCCATTTTTTTCACTCAGAGAATAGTTAAGCTCTGGAATGCGTTGCCAGAGGTTGTGGTAAGAGCAGATAGTGTACCTGGTTTTAAGAAAGGTTTGGACAATTTCCTGTAGGAAAAGTCCATAGTTTGTTATTGAGAAAGACATGGGGGAAACCACTGCTTGCCCTGGATTGGTAGCATGGAATATTGCTACTCCTTGGGTTTTGGCTAGGTACTAGTAACCTGGATTAGCCACCGTGAGAACGGGCTACTGGGTTTCATGGACCATTGGTCTGACCCAGTAAGGCTATTCTTATGTTCTTATGCTGGTGTCAAATGCCTATGTTTTCCAATATTGACCTCACTGGGGAAATAGGTATAGTAATTAAATTACATATATTTTGATGGCTTTATATTGTCAGCAAATGTTTTGCAGTTCCAGTTTGGTGCCCTATAAAGCATTGAATCTTTCTATATAATTGATTTTGCACTGAGTAAGGATTTATATATATTTTATATTGAAAGGAAGTTTTGCAATGGTGAATCAGAAAATCGGCAAAGAAATTGTGAGTAAACCACGTTGCTGTGCATCATTTAGTTTCAGTTTCTATGCATGGTGGAAAAGATAATTAAGTGAGGGCAAAACCTATGATTAGGCACTAATTAGTACTTGCTTTGTATTTTATAAATCCTAAATGGATACTTTCATTAATCTATATCTTTAAATGGTTGCTTCTTTTAAAACTTTCAATTAACTCATTACTATCTCAGACTACTGATCAAGCCTCGCTTTAATTCATTGTTCTATCCCACACATCTCTTGTTCACTCAATAAAAAATGCATGTATTATTAAATACTCCTGGTAGAATTTTATATAACTGAACACAGAATTTTCCTTTGTCGCTTAATTTTAAACTTTCATACAGAATTTTTCTGCATGGACCTAGGAAGGGCAACACATCCACAGGGCAGAATTAATTCTTCGAGAGCCCCTAGGCACACAAGTACACTGGGCCCCCCTAGTCCTGCCCCATCCAAACCACCTCGACACCCCACCCCATGCCCTGCCCACATTTATTTACCTGCTTTATTATTTACTTCTTTATTTCTACTTGTATTTCTTTTTTTCTTTTATTATAAAATTCAAAACAAACAACAAAGATTACCATACCAGTGCCAGTGTACAGTTTTAGTTCTATGCAAGCCCCAAGCATCTCTGAACAAAACCCCCCTTCCTTCCCTTCCCACTTACTTGCCCAGGACTTTAACTCTGAACCGTTTCCATACGTATACAAAAGTGTTCAAATGCATTGTAAAGCTATCCGAAACATAAGTCTGTATTAATAACCAAGTTTGGAACTCCTCTCAACTGCCTCACTCTATGTTGTCCAACTGTAACCCATATGAATGTATAAAAATACATACATATGGGTAACTCCCCTAGTATGTTCCACTCCATGTATGTTAATTTGTAGCAAAACAAGGCAAGCAGTCCACCAAAGAATCCAATGTGGAACAAAAGAAGATTGGCAGACAATAAGGAGATTCAAATCAGGTTTATTTAAGGTGCTCCCAGGAACCATGCCTGATGCATTTCACCAAACAAGGCTGGTCAATGCTAACAGAAAACCATGTTTTTCATACACACAGGACACAGAACCACCCTCACCCAGTATGGAATAAATAATCACAAACTAAACTCTCTCCCCTCTTTTTACAAAAGCACGGAAGAGGATTTTAGTGCTGGCTGGCGGGCTGAATATTCAGTACTGTTCTGACGATCATAGGAATTCTGTGACCATCGGAGCAGTGCAGAGCATTCAACATGCTGCCTTGTGTTACAAACCAAAGGAACAGTATAGTTTAGGGGGTGAAGAAACAGTGGTGCATATCCCCCAATACTGAACAAAATATAAAGATAGCAGATGTAAATTTGAAAAAAAGAGAAATAACAAATCACTTTACAAATTAACAAATACAAATAAAACAAAAAATTAGTCCATTTTATTGGACTAATATATTTTTAATTAGCTTTCAGAGGTCAAACCCTCTTTCCTTAGGTCAGTAAAGTATACTGCTATTACAGTATCCTGTCCTGACCTGAGGAAGGAGAATTTGGTCTTTGAAAGTTAGCCAAAGATGTATTAAAATTAGTCCAATAAAAGGATCACCATTTCTTTTTTTTAATTCTTTATTGATTTTCCACATATTAACAGTGCAATACACAAGTATATAAACATATAATAAATCAAGAAAAGCACATTCATCTTACAAACATACATGAGCAACCATTTTATCCCATACACCCACCAAATGACTAATCAATAAAACTCAACTACATAGATTCTTTTAATAACCTTCCCTATTTAAAATAGTAATGTAATCCCACCCTCCTCCCACCCACCCTGGATGTATATGCTCAAAGGGCCAAAATTAAGATAGAAATATCCCCCCTCCCTGGATGTGTGTGGAGACAAACAAAACCCAAAGGCAAAAGACAACTACAATGAAGTAACAAAAGATGTCAATGGGCCCCAAACCAGTTTAAACAAATTACTATGCCCCAACATGTCAACATTTATTTTTTCATACCTATAGCTGGAGCATAGATGAGCCCACCATAAAGAAAAATCTAGGCAATCATAATTTTTCCAATTACGAATTACCATCTGCACAGCTATCCCAGTCATAATTAGGAAAAGCCGGCATTTATAGTGGTCCATGGGGGGCTTAATATGTAATAATGTTCCACATATGACCACCTCATATGTCAATGGAATTGATGATTCCAGTATGATATTAATCTGCATCCATATTGACTTCTAAAAGTTGAGTATCAAAGGACAATAGAACAACAGATGATCCAGTGTTCCTATATCCAGATGACAGTGCCAGCATCTATTAGATTTAGAACTGTCTAACATTTGTAACATAACAGGGGTCCAGAAACTTCTATGTAACAAAAAAAAAAAAATAATGTTTGTCTCATAGATGCTGACGCTGTACATCTCTTCCTCCAAGTCCAAATTCGTGGCCATTGAGATGCAGAAATATGCTGCTTTATCTCAATGCTCCAAATGTCTCTAAGACTAGTTTTTGGCTTTTTATTCAAGAATTCAGATATTAATTTATATCACCCTGCGGCCTGATGTTCTAGGAAATTTGTCTGGAAGCATAGAACCTGCAAGCTATAATGATTTTTTAGATTTTGCCAATCAGAGAACCCCTTCTGAATGGCTTGCTTCAACTGCAACCACTTGTAATTTTGAGACTTTAAAATACCGAAAGATTGTTGCAGTCATGAAAAATCAAGCATTTTCCCATTTGATATAAAAACATCTAATGTACATATGCCTGCCTGCATCCAGTGCTTCCAGGCGATCTTAGACTCGCCAAATCGAATCTAGGAGTGTAATCATAAAGATTGATAAGTAGATTTCTCTATTGGAATATCTGTTAACCTGTTAATAAATTTCAAGGTTTTCCATGTGTCAAATAAACTACTATTGTCCTTAACATACCTAGGTAACTTGATATTTAACACATGAAACAGCCGTAATGGGGACAAACATAATTTGCCACTCTAAATGCAGCCAATCTGGAAGATGTTCCATGAGCTCAGGAAGGACCCAATACATACCCTGATGCAGTATATAGGCCTGATGTACCTATAAAAATTAGGAAAATTTACCCCACCCACTGCAATTGGTATTTGTAAAGATACTAAAGCAATTCTTTCAGTTTTACCCAGCCAAATACATTTAGTAAGAATACTATTTAGCTTCCTATAAAAGGCCTCCTGGAAATAAACTGGCAACATACCCATTTGGTAACAAACCACAGGCAAAATCATCATCTTAACTGTTTGAACTCTCTCCCACCAAGTATGACAAACCGGCTGGATCCCCAAGGTTAGTCACAGAGAAATATAGATATACAAACCCCAGTGCAGAAGGGCTGACCAGGTCAGTGCCCAAGAGAGTAATTCAGCTGACTACCCTGTAAGCAGTGAGGAGGACATGGAGACAGAACAAGAAAGCTTTGCCTTACCTAAGTTAGTGTCTAGGCAAAAGCAGAAATCTCTGCTCTCTCATTATCCAGTGCCTGGGAAACAGAAGGCAAGCAAGCAGTTTTCCCTGAGAGAAACATTACAAGCAGAGGGAAGGAAAGCCCTTCCCCCACCCAGTCAGAGGGGGAGTGGTTTCTTCCCTCAGCTTAAAGTGAGGCTCTGTAGAGAGCTAGGGGAGACAGAGGAGGAGGGAACCAGGAGAGCCCTCGAGGCAGGAGCAGTGCAGAGGCAGGGAGCCCAGCATGAGGCTGTGTTTGCCTGGAAGCAGCCAGGGCATCTTGCTGAGTCTGATTGGGACATGAAGGAGGAACAGGTTTGGAATTCTCCTTTAGAATCCTGTATGCCTGAGCCCATGGTGATTGAAGAAAGTAATGTTCCGTTTGAAACACAACCTGAACAAATGGAGATTGCATAAGAACTGTGAGTCCAAGGGAAAGGTTCTTTTACCTTGCTGTTATGGCAGGAGTTATACTATTGGAAGCTGCCACGTTTGTTTCCTGATTACATGGCTGGGTAAAGCACAGGAGCCTCTATGTTTTCTGTACAAACCTTAGTTTAGCTAAGACAAACGCTGTGCAGAAAGACAGCCTGGAATTGCTCTGGTTTCATGTTACCAAACCTCCATGCATGCTTACAGCTGTTAGCTAATTACTATAGCAATCTGTGAAAGACAATTAGCCCTGCCTGCCTTAGAAGTTAGAAAAATCTCTGACTAGAAGACTGCTCTGTTTGTCTGCTTGGTAACTACAGCTCAAGCTTAAGGAATAGTTTCTATCTAGCCATTTTCAGCAGGACTTTATTAAGGCTGAAAGAACCTTGGACTTTGATGGCAGATAGCCTACCTAATTATAAGACTGGTGAAGAGAAATGCTAGGACTGTGTTGTATTTGATAAAACCCAGAGCAGACTGAATTATGTTTTGGTTTGAAGAAGTCATTGATAGTTGGTAAAGTTCATGCCTCCGGTGGAACCGGGATTACTTTGTGTTGCTGAGGCCAGTGGCCTAATAAAGCTTATAATTTCCACTGAAGCTATTCTGACTCATGGATTCTCTATAAAGGAACACACATCGGCTGGGCTACATGGTAACCTAGGGGTGTCCTACTTGAAGGGTTTTCCTACTTCAAAGGGGCTCACGCCAGTAGTTGAGCGTATGTTGCTGCCTGGCTACCTAGAACCGCTCGGCCAAAACATAGGTGGTGACACAAGACAGATGTAAAGGGTTCCATTACTCACACTTTCTGTGACCTTCAGCACTAAAGGTTTTTCATTTACTTTCATTGTTTCTTCCAGTGTTTTGAATCCAAATACCTAAATATTTTATACCCTCTTCCTTCCAAAGGAAGGGGAATGAATCAAATAATACTTTTGTACAGTGAACATTTAGTGGAAGAACTTCCGATTTACTCCAATTTATTTTATAACCAGAAGATTTTCCAAATCTGTCAATAAACTCCAGTAAATGTGGAATGGTAGTTTCAGGATTCTTCAAATGAAGCAAAATATCATCTGCTTAAGCAGAGATCTTATATTCCCGACCTGCATAAGGAATACCTTGGATCTCCTTTGCCTGTAGAATAGCCAATAGCAAGGGTTCCAGAACAATACCAAACAGCAAAGGAGATAATGGACATCCTTGCCTAACTCCCCTCCAGACAAAAACCCCTAACTCCAGACAAAAACATTCAGAAAAAGTATTACAGTGCTCCCCTGAGATTCACGGGAGTTCCGTTCCAGGAACACCCGCGAATCTTGAAAAAACGCGAATACGGTTTTTCATGCAGGAGCCTGAAGAGGGCAGCGGGAGAGGGCAGCAGGAGAGCAGCCGGAGCGCCGTGAGTGCAGGAAATCACTTGCGGTTCACTCCGACCGCCTTTTCCTGCACGAAGTCGGGCCTTATCCAATCAGGAGCTGCGTGTTAAAGCAGCTCCTGATTAGATAAGGCACGACTTCATGTAGGAAGAGGTGGTCGGAGCGAACCGCGAGTGATTTCCTGCACTTGCGGCGCTCCGGCTGCTCTCTCCTGCCTCTCCTGCTGCCCTCTCCTTGTCGGCAGTTCATGGTCTGAAAATACCACGAATGACCAGGACCGCAAACCGCCGACCGCAAACAACCGGGGGAACACTGTATTAATATTTAATCTGGCAGAAGGTTTGAAGGTTTGAATCATTTGTATAAATCTAGAACCAATACCAAACCAATCCATTGCTTGATACTTAATGGTCCATTCCACATGATCAACGGCCTTCTCTGCATCCAAAGATACAGAGAAGGCTGGATCTTCCATAGTTTTTGATAAATTTAACATATGAAGAGTCAATCTAGTGTTATTTAAAGAATGTCTTTGAACAACGAACCCCGTTTGGTGCATACCAATCATATAAGGGAGAGCCTTGGCTAAGCGCAAGACCAATAACTTAGATAGAAGTTTACCATCTACATTAATCAAAGAAATAGGCCTATAATTTGAGACCAACATGGGATCTTTATTTGGCTTTGGTAAAATGATAGTTAGGGATTCCGCCATAGTACCTGAAATACAACCTTTAGTTAGTTGAGTCTGATATAAATTTAAAAGATGAGGTAATAATGTAGTTTGGAATGATTTGTAAAACTCTATAGTGAAACCATCACCACCTGGAGCGGATCCAACTCTAAGGGACTTCAACGCTGTTTGAAGTTCTTTCAGTGATATAGACACCTCAAGATTTCCTTTTATATGTTCAGGAGTTTTTGGTCCCTTAATTAACTTTAAGAACACGCACGGAATAGTGTGTGCTAAATTGCTGAGTGTGCTAGCTGCTACCGCCTCCTTTTGAGCAGGCAGTATATTTTCGGCTAGCGCGTGCTATAGCGTGTGCTAAAACGCTTAGCGCACCTTCGTAAAAGGAGCCCCAAATCTCCAAACAGGCCTACTACAATCTTGTTCAGCAAATTTAAATTCAATCCAAACTCCAGCATGATCTGATAAAATAATTGGGTCTATGCTGGCTTTTTTAATCTGTTGAGTTAATTGATCTGAAGCAAAAATTTAATCTATCTTGAAAATGAGTTATGAACATGGGAACAGAAAGAAAATTCCTGAGCATTAAAATGTAGGATCTGCCATATATCTTTCAAGCCACAGGACTGAATTAAATTATCTAAGCCCTTTGATTTTATCAGCTTCTGGGTTGTTTGTCTAATAAGGGATCCATAACAGCATTAAAGTCCCCAACTACTATTAAATTAGAAGAAGCCAGTGGCAGGAACAACTGTTGAAGAGTTTTGAAAAATTCGGCCTGGTTTGAATTAGGGACATAAATATCAAAAAGCGTCAGATTATCTTTCCCAAAGCTCATGTGTACTTGAATCCATCTTCCCATGGGATCTGCTGATATCACTCTAAATGCAGCTGGGCAGCTCTTTTACCCACAGCTGGAGCAAAAAAACTATGTTTAATCCATCCCCCTTCCAACTTTTCAGCTTCAATAGCTGTTAAGTAAGTTTCTTGAATGAAACATATGTCCGCTTCCTGCTGCTTTAAAAGGTTCATTTCCTTTTTATAGGATGGTTAAGGCCATTTACAGTCAAAGAAAATAATTTCAAAGCCATTTTAATGAGTTAAACTCTACTACTCACCCTTCATTTGATTCCTTTCTACATACATAAATTAAATTCCTCCTTACATCTATGTTACCAATCATAAATTTAAGGATATTTACCCACACATCCAAGACACCCTCATACCCACCCTGTTCCCTACCACACCCCATAAAATGAATCATGAAAAACTTGACCACGTATTAAGAGAGCACACAGCCCTTACTATCCCCCCTTACATTCATCTTGTTACTTAACACCCCACTTTTAATTAATGAATCATTAATACCAACTAGACTAATCCACATAAAAGGTATCACTTTTGAATTTATTCCACAATTATGTAATCACATGTGAAAAGTATTAACCCCTTCTAAAATCTACTATTACTTAAATTGAATGATTTTGTAAAAAAATTATCATTAGCCCCTATTATAAATGTAATCAAAATAATAATAATAATTCCAATTAAATTTCATTTATTATCTTCCTAATTAAGTCAATATTAAGCTAAAGAAAAAGTTAATATATTTAATTTAAGAACTCTCCTCTCTGTCCAACTTCAGATTAAATAAGGAACTTAAAGTCAGAACAGGATAATAATACAACAGCAAAGTCATTCCACACATTAAATTCAGCATAAAACTTAAAAAGTACAAAACATATTCAGACATAAATTTAAATCTACTTATACCCCATCGATCCATTGTTTATGACCAAGTAGTTAAATTAAATTAAATTTATTTTCTATATATTACTGTAATAATGTAATAATGATCTTAAAATCAATCACCTCCCTCTACATTCCCCTCAAACTTTAACATCTCTGAATTATTTAACACCTGAATTTATTGATATGAAGAAGAATAATAAGGAAAACAACCCTAAAGAACTTGTAACCTTTTGTTCTACATTAAAGAGAAAATTAATTTAACTCTCAGCCATCTCTCCCTTTGAAGGTTCTTTTTTTTTCTTTATAATTCTTTATTCATTTTCAAACTTACAATAAATGTGATAATATGTCCAAACAAATTAACAATAAATATATCACTTAATAATCATCAATGGTACAAATGATATGCTCTTATCTCCCACCCTTTCCTATCATATAATCAATACCTTATACAATATGTAACAATAAAATTACCCCCCTCCCTCCCCTCACAATTGAAGTTGTAGATTTAAGGGAAAAAAAGTCATCTAATCAGTACAATACTTTGTTAATGGCTCCCAAACATCTTGAAATTTCCTGAAACATCCCCGCTGCATTGCAATAAATCTCTCCATTTTATAAACATGACATAAGGAATTCTACCAGAAATTATAATTTAATCTACTCCAATTTTTCCACTCCTTTTCTGTCTCCATCATCCAAAGGTCCTACTTCCTCCCTCGCTGGCTGCTTCCCTTTAATGTATCTGAAGAACGGTTTGAAGTTTCTTGCTTCCCCAGCCAGCCTCTCTTCGTATTCCCTTTTAGCTTTCCTAACCACTTGGTGACATTCCTTTTGGTGTTTTTTGTGCTCTTTCCAGTTTTCCCCGGTTTGGTGCTTCTTCCACTTCCGGAACAATTTTTTTCTTGTCACTTATTGCTTTCTTCACTTCATTTGTTATCCATACCGGGTCTTTTGTTCAGTTTTTTTTGCACCCTTTCCTAAACCTGGGGACATACAGATTTTGTGCTTCTTGCACCGTGTCCTTGAATAGAGACCAGGCTTTTTCAACGGTTTCTATCCTTTGTGAGCTTTTTCTGAGTTTCTTTCTCACCATTACTCAAATAGCATCATAGTTCCCTTTCTTGAAGTTGAGTGTTGTCATTGTGGTTCTCTTCACCTTTGATGTTCCTACTTCTAATTTGTACTGGATCATGTTATGATCGCTGTTTCCTAGTGGTCCTATTACTTCCACTTCCTTCGCAGGACCCCCTAGTCCATTAAGGATTAGGTCGAGGGTGGCATCCCCTCTCGTTGGTTCCTTGACAAGCTGTTCCATGAAGCAGTTGGAAAAATAATGGAAGTGTTGCTGAAAGAAAGGATAGTGTACGACTATATGTACAACTACCTCCCCTCAGAAAGGCAGGCGTACATATGCGGTTCCATGACAAGCTGTTCCATGAAGCAGTCCCTCACAGCCTCTAGGAATTCTGCTTCCCTCGCACAGTTGGAGTTTCCAATATTCCAGTCTATCCCAGGGTAGTTAAAATCCCCCATTACCATCACTCTTCCGTTTTTGCATTCCCGCCTCAATTCTGCTCCCAGCTCTTTGTCATTTGCTTCTGTTTGCCCAGGTGGGCGATAGTACAGTCCTAATTTTGTGTCAGCTCCATTTTTTCCTGGTAATTTAACCCATAATGATTCCAATCCTTCCGTCTTTGCTGCTGTATCCACTTTGGTCGAGTGAACAGTGTCCCTTATATACAGTGCTATTCCTCCACCCTTCTTGTGCGACCTGTTGAGAATTTACTTCAATTTTTTGAGAAGGTGAACAAACAAATCGATAGCGGAGACCCGGTGGATTTAATATACTTGGACTTCCAGAAAGCGTTCGACAAGGTTCCGCACGCAAGGCTTCTGAGGAAACTACAAAGCCATGGATTAGAAGGGGACATACTAAGATGATAGGCAAGTGGCTGGAGAACAGATTGCAGAGGGTCAGTGTAAATGGGAAGTTCTCAGACTGGGAAAAAGTGACAAGCGGTGTGCCCCAGGGCTCGGTTCTCGGGCCCATCTTATTCAATATCTTCATAAATGACCTGGAAGAGGGAACAACAAGCAATATTATCAAGTTTGCAGATGACACAAAACTAGGTTGGGCTGTTGGGACACAAAAGGACAGCGAAGAACTGCAGAAGGATTTGAACTAGCTGGAGAAATGGGCGGAAATGTGGCAGATGAAGTTTAATATAGAAAAATGCAAAGTAATGTACCTGGGCAGGAATAACAAGGAGCATGAATATAAAATGTTAGGTGTAACTTTGGGCACGAGCGAACAAGAAAGAGACCTAGGGGTACTGATAGACAGGACCCTGAAACCGTCGGCTCAATTCGCAGCGGCGGCAAAGAAAGCAAATAGGATGTTGGGCATGATAAAGAAGGGGATCACGAGCAGATCAGCGGATGTCATAATGCCGCTTTACAGAGTGATGGTCAGACCACACTTGGAATACTGTATCCAACACTGGTCTCCCTATCTAAAGAAGGATATAAGAGGAGGGCTACAAAACTCGTAAAAGGTATGGAGAATCTGAGCTACAAGGAACGACTCGAAAAACTGGGTTTGTTCATCCTCGAAAAGAGAAGACTGTGAGGGGATATGATAGACTTTTAAAATACTAAAAGGATTCGACAAAATAGAGCAAGAAACATCGTTATTCATATTGTCAAATGTGACACGGACAAGAGGTCATGGACTGAAACTGAGGGGCATCAGGCCCAAGACAAATGTCAGGAAGTTCTGTTTCACACAGCGAGTGGTGGATGCTTGGAATGCTCTCCCGGAGGTGGTTGTGATGGAGACCACCATTCTGGGATTCAAAGGTAAATTGGATGCACACCTTCTTGCAAATCACATTGAGGGATACGGGTTAACAAGGTCTTCATCAGGCAACACCTAGCTTGGCCTCTGCGTGTGCGGGTCACCGGTCTAGATGGACCTAAGGTCTGATCCGGTGAAGGCATTTCTTATGTTCTTATCCTGGGATGGATCCCGTCTGGTCCCATTGCTTTGTCCACCTTCAGTTTTTCAAGTTGCTCATAAACACTCTTCTCCGTGAATGGCGTAGAATCCACTCCATTTTTTCGTGTAACTTTGCCAGACAATCTTGGTCCTTCTCCAGGATTTTCTTCTGTGAACACAGAACAGAAGTATTTGTTTAGCACATTTGCTTTTTCCTCATCACTCTCCACATATCGGTTCCCAGCATCTTTTAGTTTAGCAATTCCATTTTTCATCTTCCTCCTTTCACTAATATATCAGAAAAAATTTTTGTCTCCCTTTTTTACATTTTTAGCCATTTGTTCTTCTGCCTGTGCTTTCGCCAGACGTATCTCTCTCTTGGCTTCTTTCAGTTTCACCCTGTAGTCCTTTTTGCACTTCTCTTCTTGTTTTTTTTTATATTTCACGAACGCCAACTCTTTCGCCTTTATTTTCTCCGCCACTAGTTTGGAGAACCATATCGGCTTCCTTTTTCTCTTGTTTATATTGATTTTCTTCACATAAAGATCCGTAGCCATTTTTATCGCTCCTTTCAGCTTAGACCACTGTCTTTCCACTTCTCTTATGTCCTCCCATCCTAACAGCTTTTTCTTCAGGTACTCTCCCATTGCATTAAAGTCCGTACGTTTGAAATCTAGGACTTTAAGTATCTTGCGGCCACGCTCCACTTTAGCCGTTATATCAAACCAAACCGTTTGATGATCGCTACTTCCCAGGTGAGCACCCACTCGAACATTAGAGATACTCTCTCCATTTGTGAGGACCAGATCCAATATCGCTTTTTCCCTCGTGGGTTCCGTCACCATTTGTCTGAGCAGAGCCTCTTGATGGGCATCCACAATCTCCCTACTTCTTTCCGATTCCGCACACGGAACATTCCAGTCCACATCTGGCAGGTTGAAATCTCCCAACAGCAGAACCTCCTCTTTCCTTCCAAACTTCTGGATATCCACAATCAGATCCTTATAAATTTGCTGTGATTGAGTCGGAGGTCTGTAGACTACACCCAAGTAGATAGAAGTTCCATCTTCTCTTTTCAGAGCAATCCATATCGCTTCTTCCTCTCCCCACGTCCCTTGCATTTCGGTCGCTTGGATATTGATCTTTACATAGAGAGCTACTCCTCCACCATTTTTACCATCTCTGTCCTTCCTAAAAAGATTATATCCGGGTATGTTTGCATCCCATCCATGTGATTCACTGAACCATGTCTCTGTGATTGCGACAATATCTAGATCTGCCTCTAATATCAGGGCTTGCAGATCATGAACTTTGTTACTTAGACTGCGAGCATTTGTGGTCATCGCTTTCTAGCTATTTTTCAGCGGTAATCTCCTTTTTCGTATAGATTTTTGTTTTGTTTCACTTTCCATTGCAATGCTAAGAAATGAGTTGCTGCTATTGTTTATGTTGCAATCTTTACTACTATCACATCTTTTCTTTTGCTGGGGGTAGTCTCTATAATTGTCCTTCATACATACACCACCCCCAGCTTCTAGTTTAAATGTCTTGAAACATATTGTCTAAATTTCTCTGCAAGGTTTCTTTTTCCTGCTGTAGTAATATGTAGCCCATCAGTGCAATATAGCTTCTTGTCCTTCCATGTATTTCCCCATCCTCCTATGTACCTGAAGCCTTCTTGATGACACCAGGCTTTGAGCCATCTATTAAAGTCCTCTGTGTTTTTCACTCTTTGTTCTCCCTTTCCATATGCAGGCAGTATTTCAGAAAAAGCTAAAGTCTTTACAAAAGGTTTCAAGCCCTCAACAAGCTCCCGAAAAGCTTTCTGTGCTGCAAGTGTGGAGTTGTTGGCCAGGTCATTTGTTCCCAGATAGATAACAACATCAGTGTTAAAATCCTTAGTTTCTTCCTTAATTATAGTCAGTATTTGCCTGGAACTCCTGGTAGCTGAGGATCCTGGAAGACATTTCAATATTTTGGTCTCCTCGCCTTGTGTTCCAAGGTTAATGCCTCTGATGATGGAATCCCCCAACAGTAATAGTTTTCTGTTTTTGGCTTTTTTATTTGTGCTTAGAGTGCGCTTGTTCTCTTGAGTTACCTTCATTGGTTCCAGTCCCACCTCCCTTCTGTTTTCTTGAGTATCGCAGTGCACTAGTGGAGCGAAGGAATTCTGTAGAGGTAATATTAGTGAAGGTGGATGTTTCTGTGTTATATGTCGCAGTCTTCCTGAGCCTACTGTGACCCATTTATTTCTGGGCTGTTTTATTCTTTGAGGTAGAGGTGGTAAGTTGGTATGATTTTGTGGAGCGATGGAAGCTGCTTTAATTGTATTCAATTCCTGTTTAAGTTTGCAGAGCTCCTCCTTAATACTAGCAAGTTGAAGACAGATGGAGCAAGCCTTAAGCCTCCAAATAGGGTGTCTTGGAATTAAAGCACCACAATGATTGCATAGAATAAAGGTCATCTTGATTGGTTGTGAAGTGACTTGATTTTAGTAGTCCTGATTATTTGGGTCTCTATATATGAAAAGTGGTCCCTGGGGTGAGTGAGACTATAAGTCTTACCCTTGTTCCTATGAAGGGAAAGAGGAAATAAGATTTAACAAAAGAAAGAGAAGGGTTTATTTTTTGTTGTTTTTTAAAGTAAGAAACAGGGAGAAGGAGAAGAGAAATTAAGCAGATATAATGCTGGAAAACAGTGAAAAGAGCAGAATATGAAATGCTGAGCAACTTAGCTTTTAGAAGTTCACAGGGCAGCCTTGTTCACAGCACTGTCCCAAAGATAATGCAGTTAACCTTAGTAATAAATCAAAACCCCTCCCTTTTCCACCTAATCAGCAGAAAACAATGGCTGAAAACTAGTAAGTCAGAAATACAGGCTCTATACCAGATCAGTAGCTACCCTAAAACACAGGATTTTAAAAAGAAATGCAGGCTCTATACCAAATCCCTCCCCAGAATTTCCTATATCTCAAATCACACAGAAAACCCCCCAATTCTCAATAAACTTTACAGGAGATATTCTCAGGAAAAGGTTTCCAGAACAGTTTACCAACTTTCCTTCACCAATAGTTTATCACAACATTTCACAGGAATCAGTCACAGAACCTTTTACAAAATCATCTCCAAAAATCAGCACTACAGATTTGTTACTCAGAGAAGATTCTCACAGGATATCAGACTGAAACTTTCTCCAGAAATTTCAAGTTTCAAGTTTCAAGTTTTATTAAACATTTGATGGATCGCCTATTAGTATTACTAAGCGATGTACATTTTCAAATAAGAAAACAAAGATATCAATGTTCTAACAATAATAAAATAAAAATAATATATACTTGAAATGGAAGGAAAAATTAAAAAAGTTACATTCTTGGGTTAAGAAAAAAGGGTAAGTACAAAAGGTAAGGGGTTGTGAGGCCAAAGCACAATTAAAGAAAGTGTCCTTGAAATAGTTGTTAGTTAAATGCATCATGAAATAAATAGGTTTTAAAAAATTTTTTAAATGTTACAAGGTCTTTTTCTATTCTAATGAACTGAGGAAGGGCATTCCACCATAGTGGTCCCATTACTGTGAACATGTCCGATCTCCTAGTCCCTATTATTTTCAAAGACGGGACGGATAGTAAATTTAAATCCGATGAACGAAGTGTACGTTGAGCGTTGTGTGGAATGAGTGATCTGGAGATAAATTGTGGTTCGTTGGATGATAAAGTTTTAAAAATGAGAAGCATTATTTTATACGTTATCCTGTGGCTAATTGGTAGCCAATGAGCGTCTTTAAATAGTGGAGAGACGTGATCGTATTTTTTCGCATTGTAAATTAGTTTTATGGCTGTGTTCTGAATTAACTGCAATCTTCTTTTTTCTTTCTGTGTAATATTTAAAAATAATGCATTGCAGTAGTCAATTTTTGATATTACTAAGGAGTGGATAAGAATTTTTATTGAAGTTAAACTAAGAAATTTGGCAATTGAACGGAACTGACGTAATTTGAAGAAGCAGTTTTTAACGATAAGAGAAATGTGTTCATGATAAATTAATTTGTCGTCAAGTATTACGCCGAGAATTTTGACTGAGGATACCAGATTAAGTGAAATATTATTAAGAGTAAATAGTTTTGAGAGTATTATGTTTTTTTTTCCAGTTAAATATCATCAATTTGGTCTTACTGATATTTAACGATAATTTATTTGAAGTGAGCCAGTTTTGAATTTGTTCTAATTTTTGGTTGATCACTGTGATTTCAGTGTTATTTTCTGGATCCATGGGATGAATGAGTTGAATGTCGTCGGCGTATGAATATGGAATGAAGCCTATGGACTGACATAGTTCTAATAGTGGTGAAAGAAATATATTAAACAGTAGAGGAGACAGTATGGAACCTTGGGGTATTCCAAATGATGATGAATATGGCGTAGATTCTTCATTATTAAATCTGACTACAGAAGTGCGTTTGGAAAAATACGAAGTAAACCAAGCTAGAACTCTCTCGTTTATGCCTATTTCTTCTAGCCTGTTTAAAAGCAAGTCGTGATCGATAGTGTCAAAGGCTGCAGATATATCCAGAGAAAAGAGAATTACAGATTTGTGGTGATCTAGAAAATATTGAATATTTGAAGTTAAGCCTATTAACGAATATTCTGTATTATGGAATTTTCTAAATCCTGTTTGATTAGGATGAAGTACATTTGTGTGTTCGATAAAATCGGAAAGTTGGTTGAAGATCAATTTTTCTGTAAGTTTCGCTATGAACGGTATGTTGGCTATTGGACGGTAGTTGGTAAGTTCGTTTATGCCAATTTTTTGATTTTTAATGATAGGAGTAATGAGTGCCGTCTTCCATTGGGATGGAACTGTAGCAGTAAGTAAACTTTTTTGTATAAGCGATTGTATGAAGGGTCCGAAATGTGTGAAATGTTTTTTCAAATAAAAAGGAGGAATGATTTCTGATCGAGAGTTTTTTAATTTGACTTGTTGAAAGAGAGATTCAATATCCTGAAGAGAAGGAATTTTGAAATTGGAACAATGTGCTGTTGGTATATGTTTTATTTGATCCGTATTTGTGGAATTGTTTATTGTGTTTTGAACAAAGGAGTTACGAATGTTATCGATCTTTTGTATAAATGCGTCGGCTAATTCTTGGGCTTTTAATGAAGATGTTCGAATAGAGTTATTTATTTTGTTTTTTGGATCTATTGATTTTAAGATATTATAGAGTGTGGAAGTATTTTTAGCTTTCTCAATTTTGCTTGAATAGTATGTTTTTTTTGCCAAATTAATTTTTGTTTTGTATATTGTAACGGTTTCCCTATATATTTGTAAATTTTCTAGTGTTTTATAATGTCGCCATTTTCTTTCCAAAGAGCAAATTTGTTGCTTAAACAAACGAAGTTCTGAAGTGTACCAGGGACTAATAATTTTACGAAAGGAAATGGTTTTTGTAGTCAATGGAGAAATGTTATCAAGAAGAGATATCAGGGTAGAATTCCAGGCTGAAAGTTGGCTTTCAATTGAATCCGTAGAAGATGCTAGAATTTTTAGGTCTAGAAATGTGGATATATCTATTTTATTTAAGGTAGTGTAATCTCTAAATGTGATGGTTTTAGTATTGGGTAATCGTTGTAAAGAACTAGAATTGGGTAGATTAAAAGAAAATGATATGAAATGGTGGTCTGACCAAGGAACAGGTTTAATTGACTGATCTAAAAAATTAGAACGTTGAGAGAGTGGAATAAAGATCATGTCTAATGTATGGTTAGCAATGTGAGTTGGGACTGTTAATTGTGGATGTATATCGAGTGGTGTTAAAATATTAAGTAAGTCTCTAGTGTTGGGATCAGAAGGATCGTCGAAGTGAATGTTAAAGTCGCCTAAAATGAATGGAAAGGTTGTCGTTGAACAGAAGTCAAATAAATAGTCTTGAAGGAGTGAAAGTTTGTTTTGACTAATAGGTGGAGGAATATAAAGCAATAGAAAATCGAATAGATTATTTATATTACTTTTAAGGTGTAGAAATTCGATTGTAGCTGCTTTAGGAGAATGATCATGTGTATTTAGAAGATTATGTTTAAAGATAGCAGCTAGTCCACCACCTTTACGATTATATCGGTGGTTAAATAAATAGTTGTAATTAGGGGGACAGCAATATGACAAATATGCTTCCTCTCCATCGGCAAACCAGGTTTCCGTAATGAATAATATATGTAAATTGTTATTGGCGATTTCGTCTTTGATTAGGTGGTATTTATTTTTTATGGATCTAGCGTTGATAAGCCCTATTCTCAAGTGTTTAGTGACGTGAGTTTATTAGCACCAAAGACTTGTTACACAGAGACTGAGAATTTTTACAAAAATCAGGTTTCAATAGTAGTTTCACAACTTTGCTTCACCAATATTTCTCTTACATTTCACAGTAATCTCACAGACAAATTTCCAGCATCAAACAGTTTCACAGATAAAACAATTCTTCACATCAGCCAGAAAGAAATATTTTCACCCTTGGATAAATACCAGAATCTATAAATTAAACCTCAACTTCAACCAAAACCTCCAATTCCTATTCAAAATTCAATAAAACCAGCTATAATTACCTTCTCACAAGGCACAGAAACCAAAACACTTCCACACAGATCCAAGTCACTCTCTCAACTGTCAAATCTGACAGTTAGAATGTTCAAGTAGCAGATGCTGAATTGAATTGAATGCAAACCTGTGCAGGAAATAAGCAGCATAATACCAAAACTGCACCAATACAAAAGATACACAAACCAAACCTCTCAAAATAGGAAAAAAAACACAGTTCATACATTCCAGATCCTCTCTGCTTCAAAAACCCTTCAAAATCTTCTTGAAACCCTCTTTTTCACACTCAAGTAACTTTTAACCCTGGTTATATTAAGGAAGTACGGTGTCAGTTTGAGGAGCTTCTTAACTAAACACACTGAACATTCTTTGTAATATCAGTGGTATCAGCTTTATCGTTGGGGGGGGGGGGCAAACTGGGAAATTGTTGGCCAACCTGATCTGCCCACATAAAAAACAGATACCAGGGGCTCACGTCATGTGGGGGAATATAATATTGCTGCACAGTTTGTCCAATATTATCAGTCTTTGTATGGGCGCCGGCCCCTGGATAGGGAAGCCCTGACTACTTTGTTTGCAGATTTAGGGCTCCCCCAGCTGACAGAGGATCAGTTAGCGGCCTTGAATGCGCCTATAATGATGGACGAGATGTCCACCACGATTAGGTCCCTAATGTTAGCCAAGGCGCCGGGCCCAGATGGGTTTGGTCCAGAATATTATCGGATGCTACGGGACCTGGTAGCTAGCCCACTTAGTCACATGTGTAATGCAGTGGTGGGAGCTGCTGACCATTTCTGAGAACCTGGCGCACATTGTGCTACTGCCAAAGCCGGGGAAGGACCCTGAATTGGTAGGTTCCTTCAGACCCATTTCCCTACTGGACCAGAATATTAAGTTACTAGTCTTTAAGCCCATCATATTAACGGGTGCTAGAATAGATGTATCTGTCTGTCTGTGTTTCTTTATCTCTCTCTCCTTGGCCGCTGTCTGTGTCCTTCTGTCTTCCTTCCCCCCCGAGCATAGCTGTCTGCCCCCAGCACACACCTTCCCCAAAGCAGCCCCCTTGCCCTCTCCCTAACTGTCTCTCCATGGCCCTCTTCTGTCTTCCCTCTCAGAGCAAAGCTGTTTGCCCCAAGCACACCCCTCCCCCCAAAGCAGCCCCCTTTCCCTCTCCCTGTCTCTCCATGGCCCCTTCTGTCTTCCCCTCAGAGCAAACCTGTTTGCCCCAAGCATACCCCTCCCCCCAAAGCAGCCCCCTTTCCCTCTCCCTGTCTCTCCATGGCCCCTTCTTTCTCCCCCCAGTACACCCCTCCCCCCAAAGCAGCCCCCTTTCCCTCTCCCTGTCTCTCCATGGCCCCTTCTGTCTTCCCCCAGAGCAAAGCTGTTTGCCCCAAGCATACCCCTCCCCCTAAAGCAGCCCCCCTTTCCCTCTCCCCCTGGCCCTCTGTATTGATCCCTTTCCTACCCTCCCTCCATCCCGGTGTCTTCTGGCCTGCTTCTCTTCAAAGTATCCTGCGATCATGGTGGCCGGCTTTAGCGAACCTCGCAGGCCGCTCTCCAACTCGGTAGCACGTTCCCTCTGACGCGATCCCGTGCGTCAGAGGGAACGTGCAACTGAGGTTGGAGAGCGGCCTGCGAGGTTCTTTAAAGCCGTCCACAATCGCAGGCTGCTCTGAAGAGGAGGATCAGTGGCAGTGGCGGCAGCAGTGAACGAGGGCGGGAGTGTGTTCCCTGCTGAGGACGCGTGCAGGGAGAGAGCTTGCCTGCGCTTTCAGTTGGTGAGTGAGGGCAGGAGGAGGGGAGTGGCTAGAATGTTCCCTGCCGCCGGGTTCTAAAATGGAACACGGCCACGGATCACAAACCAAAGCGGCAGGGATCATGCTGTTTTAACAGCACATGCGCCGGTAAGGTTTTATTATATAGGACTAGCTATGACATTGGCACGATGCCTAAACTGTTTCTTGTCAGTCTTGATCCATCCAGATCAGGTGGGCTTTGTGCCTGGTCACTACGTCTCGATGAACCTGATGAAGGTATTGGGGGCTATTCATGAACATAGGGGTAAGGGGGGGCAGTCTGCAGTGGTGGGATTAGATATGGAGAAAGCATTTGACAGCATTTCCTAGGAGTATTTATTTTGGGTTTTGGAGGGTTATGGTTTCATGGGATTTTTTTCTGGATTGGATCAAGGCCCTGTACACTCACCTCCGGGCTCGATTGCTCATTAATGGGAGCTTGACAGATGCATTTGGGCTACAGCGGGGGACCCAGCAGGGTTGCTCACTCTCCCCACTGTTGTTTCTTTTGGCCATTGAGCCTTTGGCTCACAAGATACAGCAGGCCCCTAGTGTTCGGGGAATCTGGGTGGGGGGCAGGGAATGCAAAATTAGCTTGTTCGCGGACAACATCTTGCTGTATTTGGACCAGGCTCCCACCCACTTAACCGAGGCACTAGCGATCGTGTGGGACTTTGGGAAATTGTCAGATCTGCAGGTTAATTGCAGTAAGTCTGAGCTATTGTTATTGGCTGGGGCCCCGTGGAACCGTGGCATGCTTTGCTCCCTATTCCACCTTCGGCAGCCCTTGTTCGTTATCTGGATATATATTTGAGTACCAATCCTGTCACTTTTTATTCTATGAATGTCCTTCACCATCTCGATATCATTGGGAAATTGTGTCAGGCATGGCAGGATCTTCTACTGGGTCTGCTGGGACTTGTGGCATTGATAAAAATGGTCCTGCTCCCTAAATTACTTTATCTCCTTCAGATGGTGCCGATTTGACTCTGTCG
Source organism: Geotrypetes seraphini (assembly GCF_902459505.1). NCBI lineage: Eukaryota > Metazoa > Chordata > Amphibia > Gymnophiona > Dermophiidae > Geotrypetes > Geotrypetes seraphini. The sequence goes on from NC_047089.1 coordinate 123,168,063, forward strand.
CCAGGACGAACTTCGCTTTAAATCTTTAATCTCTCGGCTCCTCGAGTGGCTCTTGCCAAGCTGACATTGGCTAAAGGGACTGGTGGGCTGAATGTTCCAGATATATGGTTGTAAAATGTTGCTGCCCTTATGTTCTGGATCCACGAAGGGTTCCCAGCCGTAAAATGAAGGCAACGCACAGAGAAGAGGTCCAGGATACTCCGACGTTCCCAAGCAAGCAGGTTAATCATCTGGACCCTCCACAGGGACAGCGTGTGAGCTGTTGGCTCCAACCAGTGCAATAGAATTTGAGAGCAGACAGAATAGAACACCGCAATAAAGCCCTAGTGCCAGGCTGTCGAGGGTGATGAGGAGGTGGAATTCTAAAAAGAAGTTCAGGTGTGAATCGAACAGTCATCTTCCAAATGCGTCTGATAAATGCAAACAGGCCAGTCCAGAAGACCTAAACATCCGGGCAAGACCAGAACATATTGCCAAGCATAGCTTCCAAATGTCCACATGTGTCACAACCTGCAGAAGGGTGGAGCTTAGCTCGATATGCCCACTTGGGCAAAACAAAAAGTCAAAATATCAATTTATATTGCATTTCAAAAAAAATATAAATATATCCTTAATGAAGGCAATCTAGTTACAGCAGTTACAATGATACCATCAGGTAGTGCCACACTGAGATCCTGAGCCCATGCAGTCTGATATCTGGCATAGTTAGGCAATGGGGTCTCATCCTTCAGATAATGATGATGAAATCTGAGGGGAACTAGCAATTGAGCGCCAAGGGTATAGGCCACAGACAGGAGTTCCCGTCTATCAGCACCCAAATTGGTTCACTGAAGGGAAGCCACATAATGGTGAATCTGCAAGTAAGCAAACTGATCTCTGCCAGTCAGGCCATAGTCTCGACATAGCTGGGCAAAGAGTTTCATTGTACCATCCCGATGAACCAAGTGAAACAAGTATATCAGCCCCAGTGCCTCCCAATGAGCGAACCGCGAGACCCTCTTCCAGGCAAAAAATGTCTGTTAAAGTGAATACACAGAAAGGGGGACTCGCGGGTGCTTATGCCATGAAAACAGCATAGCCATGCCCAGACATGCCTCAGAGGTAAACCAAACACCTGAAGCCCCCGATGAGAGGGGGAGGGTGAAGAAATGGAATGCAAATAAGCACTGAAGTGATCCCCCAGAAAACAAATAAGTTCTAAAGCAGTATTAGAAAAATCAGACGTTCCCCTAAAATAGCCATTGATATGGTGCATTCCACAACCAATAGTAAGATAACGAAGGTTAAGCAATCCCAGACCCCCTTTACAGAGCACTGCCTGCAGATAAGATAGCCGTGCTCGACGACCCCTCCAAATGAAAAACTGAAGAGAACGAATATACTTGGTCTCGTCTTGATGTAACAGATACAAAGGGAGGATTTGAAAGATATATAACCAAGAAGGGATCACAATCATGTTGAGTAATGCAACTCTACCCATAAAAGAAAGGAAAAGTATGCCACATACGCAGCTTCGCAGACAAGGAACGGAACAAGGGCCCCACATTAATAGCATATAAAGTAGAGAGATCATATGGAATTAAAACACCAAGGTACTTAAAAGAAGCCTCGGCCCATTGCAATGGAAATACAACTTCCCATTGATGATGAATGAAAGATGAGATGGCAAAGCAACTGATTTATCAAGATTAATAACCAAGCCCGAATAAAAACCATATTCCTCTATCAAATCCAAAGCCACCAGATTCAAAACCAATGCTAGGAAGCTTTTCTTCACCCAATGGGTGGTGGACACCTGGAATGCGCTTCCAGAGGGCGTGATAGGACAGAGTAGGGTATTAGGGTTTAAGAAGGGATTGGACAATTTTCTGAAGGAAAAGGGGATAGAGGGGACTACTAGAAGACTACTACACAGGTCCTGGACCTGTTGGGCCACCGCGCAAGCGGACTGCTGAGCACGATGGACCTCTGGTCTGACACTATAGAATAGAATTTGAGAGCAGACAGAATAGAACACCGCAATAAAGCCCTAGTGCCAGGCTGTCGAGGGTGATGAGGAGGTGGAATTCTAAAAAGAAGTTCAGGTGTGAATCGAACAGTCATCTTCCAAATGCGTCTGATAAATGCAAACAGGCCAGTCCAGAAGACCTAAACATCCGGGCAAGACCAGAACATATTGCCAAGCGTAGCTTCCAAATGTCCACATGTGTCACAACCTGCAGAAGGGTGGAGCTTAGCTCGATATGCCCACTTGGGCAAAACAAAAAGTCAAAATATCAATTTATATTGCATTTCAAAAAAAATATAAATATATCCTTAATGAAGGCAATCTAGTTACAGCAGTTACAATGATACCATCAGGTAGTGCCACACTGAGATCCTGAGCCCATGCAGTCTGATATCTGGCATAGTTAGGCAATGGGGTCTCATCCTTCAGATAATGATGATGAAATCTGAGGGGAACTAGCAATTGAGCGCCAAGGGTATAGGCCACAGACAGGAGTTCCCGTCTATCAGCACCCAAATTGGTTCACTGAAGGGAAGCCACATAATGGTGAATCTGCAAGTAAGCAAACTGATCTCTGCCAGTCAGGCCATAGTCTCGACATAGCTGGGCAAAGAGTTTCATTGTACCATCCCGATGAACCAAGTGAAACAAGTATATCAGCCCCAGTGCCTCCCAATGAGCGAACCGCGAGACCCTCTTCCAGGCAAAAAATGTCTGTTAAAGTGAATACACAGAAAGGGGGACTCGCGGGTGCTTATGCCATGAAAACAGCATAGCCATGCCCAGACATGCCTCAGAGGTAAACCAAACACCTGAAGCCCCCGATGAGAAGGGGAGGGTGAAGAAATGGAATGCAAATAAGCACTGAAGTGATCCCCCAGAAAACAAATAAGTTCTAAAGCAGTATTAGAAAAATCAGACGTTCCCCTAAAATAGCCATTGATATGGTGCATTCCACAACCAATAGTAAGATAACGAAGGTTAAGCAATCCCAGACCCCCTTTACAGAGCACTGCCTGCAGATAAGATAGCCGTGCTCGACGACCCCTCCAAATGAAAAACTGAAGAGAACGAATATACTTGGTCTCGTCTTGATGTAACAGATACAAAGGGAGGATTTGAAAGATATATAACCAAGAAGGGATCACAATCATGTTGAGTAATGCAACTCTACCCATAAAAGAAAGGAAAAGTATGCCACATACGCAGCTTCGCAGACAAGGAACGGAACAAGGGCCCCACATTAATAGCATATAAAGTAGAGAGATCATATGGAATTAAAACACCAAGGTACTTAAAAGAAGCCTCGGCCCATTGCAATGGAAATACAACTTCCCATTGATGATGAATGAAAGATGAGATGGCAAAGCAACTGATTTATCAAGATTAATAACCAAGCCCGAATAAAAACCATATTCCTCTATCAAATCCAAAGCCACCAGATTCAAAACCAATGCTAGGAAGCTTTTCTTCACCCAATGGGTGGTGGACACCTGGAATGCGCTTCCAGAGGGCGTGATAGGACAGAGTAGGGTATTAGGGTTTAAGAAGGGATTGGACAATTTTCTGAAGGAAAAGGGGATAGAGGGGACTACTAGAAGACTACTACACAGGTCCTGGACCTGTTGGGCCACCGCGCAAGCGGACTGCTGAGCACGATGGACCTCTGGTCTGACACAACAGAGGCACTTCTTATGTTCTTATGAGAGCGGGATGGGTTCGTGAGTATAAGCAGTAAGTCATCTGCAAACGCCAGTATTTTTATTTCCTGCCCCGCAATATGCAACCCTTTCACCTCCACAAAATTCTGCAGAGTACATAATAAAGGTTCCAGGGTAAGAATAAAAAGCAAAGGGGACAGGGCGCAACCCTGACGAGTTCCCCTGAGAATAAGAAATTTCTCAGAGGACATCCCATTGACCAAAAGGGAAGCCATGGGGTTTGCATAAAGGGAACCGATAGCTGCCCGGTAAAACCCAGAAACACCAATATAATCCAGCTTAGAATTTAAATAGGATCAAGACACATTATCAAATGCTTTGGCCGCATCTAAGCTCACAAACAAAGTTGGAATCTCTACATGTTGAGCATGAGCCAGGGCAAGCAAGATCTTATGCACGTTCAACACCGATTGCCGCCCCGGAACGAAACCCACTTGATCCCCATGAATCAACAGGGGGATATATTGAAGGAAGTCTATTCACCAAAATACGGGAGAAAAGCTTAAGATCGACATTGATTAGAGAAATAGGCCTATACGAACCGAGGAGATCAACAGCCTTGCCAGGTTTAAGCAAAAGAGCTATAGATGCCTCATTTGAAAAACGTAGAAAGGCACCACTGCGTACCGCCTCATTATAATAGGCAATCAAGGGACCAAAAAGCTGAGTCTCTAGGATGTGATAGAAATCTCCCGAAAAACCATCTGGGCCTGGCGTAGTGCCAGACTTAGTAGCCTTAATAGCCTTCTGTAGCTCAGAGGCCTGCAAAGGCTGATTTAGCTGCTGAACCGCCTCCACCAGCAATCGTGGCATCCCTGAAGAGATTAAGTAATCGTTCACCAAGTCCACTGATGGCGAAGGTCCAGCCTCATTTTGGGAAGCAAAGTAATCCCACAAAACACTAGCTATGTCTGCAGTACGAGAAACGACCGTACCCCGGGGTGGATGGATAGCCAGAATTGGCTGCTTGCCCATATGGGCATCCACAAATTTAGCCAACAATTTACCCGGTTTGTTACCATATCTCTGAAAATGATATTTACGATGGGAAGCCCAACGCTGCATCCGGGACTAAAGCAAAGTATTAAGAGTGGCCTGCGCGGTTACATACTGGTCCTTATTAGCCATCGACGGCTTGGCCACATACACCCGTTTAGCTGTCTGCAGTGCCCGCTCCAACGTTATAATAGCTTTATTTAGTCTCCGATTCTGAGAACACGTATAAGCTAAAATATGGAGCACAGATTTAGCAGTGTCCCAAAACAAAAGGGGATCCTTCACATGCTGCGCATTATGACAGACAAAGTCCTCCCATTGTACCAACAGGAATTTTCGAAACTCAGAATCCTGCGTGAGGTAAGCGGGGAACCGCCAATGCCCCGCACGGACAAAAGAGGCCCCCAGGAGAATATCTATCCAAACTGGCGCATGATCAGAAATATGAATGTGGCCGATGCAAGCTGAGGTGACCTATGGAAACAAAGAGGAAGACAAAAGAATATAATCGAGACGAGACCAAGAGCCATGGGCTCTAGACAAATGGGTATAATCCCATACCTCTGGATGGAGGAGCCGCCAAGGGTCAGCTAAATCAAGGGTGGAACAAAAATGTTTAAGCAGCAAACCACGGGAACCCCAGGGAGTGGAAGAGCAAGAAGACCTATCTAGCATAGGATCCATTGCTAAATTGACATCCCCCACCAAAAGCAAAGCATCGCCAGAATAGCGAGAGCGCAGCGCAATCAAACGTTGAAAAAAGGCAAGGCCGATGAATTAGGCCCATAAACCACTAACAAAAGATAGAAGGAGTCATCCACCTGGACACGTAATAATAAATATGTGCCCATAGGATCCATATCTAAAAGCTGAACACCAACAGGGGAAGATCTTCGAAAGAGAACAACCGCCCCACCGTGACGACCTGTGGGAGAAGAGAAAAATACTTCCCCCACCCAGGATCTTTTCAGCTTAAGATATTCCTCATCTGTCAGTCTGGTCTCCTGGAGACATGCAACATCTGCTTTGGTACGTTGCAGGGAGGCAAGAATTTTCTGTTGCTTTATTGGCGAAGTAATACCCCCCACATTCCAGGGGACCAGCCTAAGAGGTGTACCCATCACCAAACCAGGAAAGTATACTCCAACCAATACATATGATCAGAAGCCCTGGGAGCCCAGCCTCCCCCAGAGCTGTACCGTCACAGATTGCTTCCCCCCATGCTCCTTCCCCAGCAAAACATCCCAGGCACAGAAAAAACATAAATACAAACAGCATTCAGAAATTAAGGGACTCCGGAACCCCCCACTCCCCAAGCCCATCCCCACCCCAACTCTCCATTCCCCACTCCCCCCTCTCAACTCCCCCCAACAGCCAATCCCACCACATGGGCCCACAGCAAAGTGATTCCCAGGAAGTACACTAAGATGCAAAGGCCCCCCCAATACCCAATAATACGATGAATTAAACAAACCAAAAATACCCCAAAACAAATAGCTCCAGCAGCGCTACACACAAAGAAAGCTCATTATGGCGCCAAAACAAAAAACTAAGGCAAGCCAGAAAGAACCCATGCAGGGCTACCCAGTCAAGACATATGATCCACATATTCCTGGGCTGTTTTAACAGTGTCAAAGATTTCCAAACCCCATTGGAGTAGATCTTAAGTATGGCCAGGTAGAGGAACAGAAACCTGGACTTCTTCTCAGCCAATGCCCCACACAGTGGTTGAAACTTGTGCCACCGGTCCTGTAAGGCTGCAGAATAATCTTGGAAAATCTGAATTGGGGCCTCATCATACTTGAAAGAGTCTCTACGCAGGCAATATTGCTTCAAAATTTCCATTTTATGCAGGTAGTTATGAACTTTCGCCACCACCACCCGAGGTTTCAGACGATCCTGCGTAGCACAGCCCACTCGGTGGATTCGTTCAAAACATGGTGAACCAAGTCCCGGTGGGAAGGGGAACTCTGCAGTCAGCCATTCTTTAATTGTAGTGCCCAGCTGTCGATCCAAAAGAGTCTCCGGCACACCAATAAATCTAAGATTGTCTCTCCTTGACCTATTTTCCAGGTCTTCTATCTTATCCTCACTCTCCGCCAAGTGTTTTCCAATCTGGCGAGATGCGCTGTAAGCGCCTGAGCCGAATCTTCCGTGCCCGAAACTCTGTAGTCCGTGCTACTGTCTCCCCCAACAATGCTTCCATATGGGTCAACTGCGTGGATAATTTCTCCAGCTGCAATGATAGTGCAGTGGTAACTACGGCCGTAAGCTGCCACATCTGGCCCTCCTTGAACTCCGCCGCCGGCGCTACGCATGGCTCTCCTGTTTTCTCTTCAGCAGGCTGCGTTTTGTCCCTGGTTTTAGCCACCGACCTGCTCGTCATGCCGCCGGCGGATTTGGACACAAAGGGGTCCATTCACTTCTGATCCGCTTAGGAACCGCACCGTGTGCTGGAGCCGCTTCAAAATAAGTTATTTGAGCAGGGTATCAGCGGGGGCCAGGGAGCAAAAAAACGTGCGACCTCTCAAAATGTTGATTTATGTGGCAGAATATAAACCCTCCCAGTTTATACTCGAGTTAACAGTCCTCCCCCCCCATTTTTTATGGGGGGAAACTATTATCTCAGTTTATACTCGGATAGGTTTATGTTCGATTAAATACGGTAACAACATCTTCTCTCTCTGGTCCAAAACCCTGACTATATTGGCTGCAAATTTGGCTTGTGAGTCCATCTGTATGACATGTGTGACAAACCCAAGTCCGTTTCAGGTTTTGTCCCAGAGATAGGGAGAAAATAAACTGAACCCTGATGTAAGAGAGCTGATCAAGTAGAATCCCAGACTACAGAATTAACTGACTACTGCTTAGACAGAGAGATTGCATCAGATGAGGAATGGCAGGAAAAGGACAGGCATGAAAGCTTTACCCAGTTTAAACCTATCCCTGACTCTGTGAGAGGATTACTACCTTTCCAGCAGCCTGTCCCCATAAGAGCCAGGGCTAGAAAAAAAACTGTATGTAATCAAACCGAGCAAGCTAGTGTGTGGAAAGCCCTTCCCCCACCCAGGCTCTGGGGGAGTGGCTCTCCACAGCTTAAAATGAGTCCTTTCAGAGAAGGAAGGGGAGAGAGGCAAACGGGAGAAAGACAAACAGGACAGAGGCAAGCTGAAGCTGACAAGAGCCAGGAAGAGAGTAAGACTCTCTCTCCCCAGCCAGAGGAGGCTGGTGAAACAGACTGGCAGATGCAGAGATGTTTTCTTCCTCTGAAAGTTGTGAGCAGGATCAAGGAGAAGCCATGGACATCCAGGAAAGTTTGGGAGGAACTGAAACTTTTCTAATAGCCATGGAAATGCAGTGAAACGTAGATGTTTTGTTTTCTGCCTACAGTCTCTGAGCTTCAAGATAAACTGTGTTTTTCCTTTGAAGAGAGTTTAGTTCCTTTCCTAAAAAACTGAACTTTGAATTTTTGCCTTAAAGCATTGATTTTGATTCAAACAAATGTTTGTATGTTTTCCCTGCTAGCAGCCAGGCTAGGCAATTATGTTCCTGTCTCACAGCTGTGTATAGTTGCTACAGCAACGTTTCAGAAGGAAACGTACTTAGAATCCCTGCATTTAACCAGGACATTGGCTCTAAATTAAAACTTCTCTATATGCAAAACTGGGATACGTTTTACAGTCCCTGTGTTTCTGTGCACTAGTTCTGTTTATAGAGAAACAGCTTATTCAAGGAAAAGGTATGCTGAAGTGAAGCCCTGTGATATTCTTGCCTGCTCTGCTATTCAGTCTGCTGGGAGGGGTTATTTTCCCCTTCTTTCCTGTTCATTATCTGGCTAAGTACTGGCAGTGCTCTTTTTGGAATGAACTGCTGTGTGAGTGTGGCAAGCCTAAAATATATCTGTTCTGGTGAGGAGGACTGTGCTATATCACATTGTTAAAGCCCAGAAGCAGGGGCATTTGTTTTATGTGACACCTGTGGGTATTGGATAGAAGGAGGCAGGGAAGGGTATGTAATGCTGATAGAGCACTATATTCAATTAGTTGCCTAAAGGGCCTGAGGTGCAGCCAGGACTTAGATGTGTGAGGAATGTAACAATGTGAAACATCCTTACATCAGTCCATGTGTCAGTTTGATTGGCAGGGTGCATGTGATCATTGCATAAACCTTGCTGTTCTATGTGGCAGATGCAGCTTCTACCAAGGGACTAACCATTCTATACACCTGTCACATATATATTCAGGCCCAGACAGCTATTATAGCTCAACTAGTCATTAAGCCCGTTACATTAACGGGTGCTAGAATACTGTTCACCCTCTATGTTGCCCCTTCCATTAACTGCCCTCTCTCTCTCTCTGTTCCATATGGCCTCTCTCCATTTCCTCTTTCCTTTTCCCTTGGTCTGGCATACCTTCCTCCTTCCCTCCATGCCCTGCCATCTGTTCTTCCCTCCAAGCCATTCTCTCCCCCTCTGCTCACTTTCCTCCTTCAACTACTTCATCGGGCAACAGCAGCATTCATTATTCATTTCTGTTGCTGGCTTCAGGTATTCCTCTCTGGCAGGTCCTGTGTTCATGAAAACAGGAAGTAGGCAGGACCGGCCTGAGAGGAAGGCCTGAAGCTGCAACAGCAGCCCGTTACATTAACGGGTGCAAGAATATATGTCTGTCTGTCTTTCTTTATTTCTGTCTCTCTCTCCCTCCCGCTATCTTTCTTTCTGTCTGTCTCTTTCCCTGGCCCCCTTTGTCTGTCTGTCTTTCTGTCTCTCCCTGCCCCTTTGTCTTTCTTCTTTTCTTTCTGTCTCCCTTCCTCCCGCTGTCTGTCTTTCTTTCTATCTATCTGTCTGTCTCTCTCCCAGCCTCCTATGCAGCAGCATTTCTATCCCCCCCTCCCACTTCCCTGAGCAGCCACAGCAGCATTCCCTCCCTCTCCATTTCCCTCCCTCCACACCTCTTTCCTGTGCAGCAGCAGCGTTTTCCCTTCCCCCTTTCCCTTCTCATGGTCTAGGCAGCTTCTTTAGTCTGTTGCCGCCCCCCCCCTTCTCTTTCCTTCCCGCGGTCCCGACAAACCTGCCGACTCCAGCCTGCAGCACTCTGCACACGCTGCTTCGGGGCCTTCTACTGCCCTGATTTACTCTGCCGCATCTCTGATGATGTCATCAGAGACATGCCAGAGTAAATCAGGGCAGTAGAAGGGCCCGAAGCAGCGTGTGCAGAGTACTGCAGGCTGCTGGAGTCGGCAGGTTTGGAGTCGGGACCACGGGAAGGGGGAGAGGCGGCAAGACATCGGGAGAACTGAGTTACCGAAGAGCAGGGAGTCCAGCAATGGCGGCCAGTGCTGCGAGTGTAGCAGGTTTGGAGTCGGGACCACGGGAATAAATAACAAACCTCCCTCCAGCGTTGGCAGCCGCAGCACGCTAAACAGGCTGGTTTGCGGCTTTCTTCTGCCGTTGAGTCTCTGTGTCGCGTCATTGATGACATCATTAGTGATGCGGCAGAGGGACTCAACTGCAGGAGAAAGTCGCCAAGCAGCCTGTTTAACGTGCTGCGGTTGCCAACGCTGGAGGGAGGTTTGTTATTTAAGTTATCTCGCCGGGAGGGTATGTGCAGAAGCTCTCCCCCTCCAGTACCTGTGCAGCACTTTATCTGTGTCAATGGCGTCTCTGAGTGGAGTCTGTTTCTCCCGCTTTGTCTAGCCGCCGCATACACACTCTGGCCACGGACCTACGGATCAGGGATTACAGATCACGCAGGTCTGAGTGCTCATGCGCGGCTAGCGTTTTATTATATAGGATTACACATCACATGGTTTATTAGACCCATTATGTAAGGATTGGTATGTGTCTAGAGGATGGTATTTGTCCAGAAAGATGCCATACTGTGCACTAGAGGCTGCACCATGAGGGAATAAAAATTGGTGGTGTTGGGGTACTTAATCAAAAATGAAAATACGTCTAAAAATCTGCCTAAATGGCACTTGGATGATCAAAAAGACAGGTTGTCCAAGTGCAGATAATTGAAACAGTTTTTAGACATTTCTAAAAGCTGCTTAGGCCCTTTCACTGCAGCTGTGTGCCCAGAGAGAAAAAGGGTGTTTTTCGAGGAGTGGTTAGGGTGGAAGGTGGGCAGGATGTGGGCTGACCTAGATTTAGTTGTCCTGCAGCGATAATTGAAAGTTTAACGAGACTGCCTAGATGGAACTTATACATTGTGACTTAGGTGATCTAAAAACAGGTATAAGTGCCCAGAAGGTATCCAAAGTGACCAGATAACCACTGCAGGGACAAAGTACAGACCTCCACATAAACCCCCAGTGATTACTGACCCTCCCCCACTGCCATAAAAATTGGAATAAAAACGTACATACCTGCCTTCAGAACATCAACCCCTGGCATAGGAAAGCTTAGTAGAGCTGCACAAAGGTGGCTTAAGTAGTCTAGTGGGTGGGTTAGTGAACCTTAGAGAGGAGGACCCAGGCCCATAAGCTACTCTAACCACTGCATTCATGGTGAAAAATGTGCGTCCACCAAACCCCCCTCCCAAATCCTACTGTACTGCCATATAGGTGACACCTATAGCCAAAAGACCCTCCTCTTCAACTGAAATTCTAACTGCAAACTACCCCTTGACCCCTTTATATTCCCCTTCCTTTCTGCACTCTCCTATACTTAAGTTGCTGTATAGTCTTGTACTGTCCAAAATGTTTTCCATTGTGAATGTTGGCTTGTAATCCATTCTGAGCTACTGGGAGGAAAGAATAGAAATTGAAGTAAATAAATAAAAGAGCTATTGGGGTGTTAGACAGGTGGATATAGTAGGTTTTGGGGGTGTTTGGGGGGCTCACCATAAGGGAGTTGTGGAGAGATGTTTATGTGGCATCCTTTTTGTGAAGTTCACAGCAGTGCCCCACTACTCTGTTGTCATTTTTCTCAATGGAGGAGAGTAAGGGGGCGGAGCTTGGCCACGAGTGAAGATAGCAGCATAATCTCACTGCTCTTCCCTGCCTCACTGAACTGAACATTCTGGGATTGAAATATATCCTTTATCCTCTTTTTTTGGAAAACTGATTTATTAAAGCTTAGTATGGCTTCAGGAAAGAAAGACAAGGTGGATGCTGCCTTTACTTCAGGGGGAAATGCTAAAAGGCTGAAAGCTGTTCCCCCCTACACTTTCAAGAATTCCTTTGCTAAAGGAATCCACTGAACTTATGGAGCAAGTAATAGCGACCTCCAGATAATAAAATAAATGCTCAAGGAGACAACTTCACAGTTAAAGGGTCTTCAAAGTGAGGTTGCTAGCCTGTCTCTGCAAATGGCAGTAAGTAATACCCGGGTTGAGTAATTGGAGCAGAGGATTGTGGCAATGGAAGAGGTAACTTCTCAGAGCCATTTGGATCATAAACTGATTGCACAGATGTCTGCTGAGCTGGAGGCGATGGAGAACCAATCTAGAAGGAATAATGTTCAGATTTTAGGAATATCAGAGGGTTTGGAAGGGAAAACTCCTGTGTCATTCCTTACCTCTCTCATCCCACAGGTTTTGTCCCTTCACTTTGTGGAGCAGTTTGAAATTGAGAGAACACACAGGGTGCCTTTCAGGATCCGGAGCAATCAGAAGGGGCCGAGACCAATTTTAATTAAATTACTGCAGTTTAAACATGCAATGCAAATATTTGAGGCTGCCAAACAGAAAAAAACAGTGATGTGGAAGGATAATAAACTTCACTTCCTTCCGGATTTTGCTAAGATAGCAGCTGTCAGAAAACAATTCCTGGATCTTCATGGGAGGCTTGTGTGGCGCAGTGGTTGGATCTACAGCCTTAGCACCCTGGGGTTGTGGGTTCAAACCCCGCACTGCTCCTTGTGACTCTGGCCAAGTCACTCAGTCCTCCATAGCCCCAGGTACGTTAGATAGATTGTGAGCCCACCGGGACAGATAGGGAAAATGCTTGAGTACCTGATTGTAAAACCTGCTTAGATAACCTCGATAGGCGGTATATAAAATCCTAATAAACTTGAAACTTGATTTAGGAGCAAGATTTGGGTTATTTTATCCAGCAGTCATGAGGGTTACATTCAATAATAACACAATTCAGTATTGGGATCCAAAGAAACTTGAGGAATTTATTGATCAGAAAAACATCGTATGGATATTTAACTGTGTGTGATCTGACAGTTGGTGAAGCAGTTAACCTGTCGATTTATTTATACTTTCAAATTTAAGTGATCCCACATATTTTCTAGATTATGTTTATGGTGGGATATTGAATTGGTTTTGACAGCTTTTATTGCTCGAATTGATTTGATTTGATTTGGAATTATTTATTTGGTTTGAAGTCATTTGAAAGGGAGTCGGGGAAACTGGTGTATTTCTACCAAAAGGAACAAAGCTTTCCTAGGGGAGAACCTCCCTCTTTTATGTTCTGGTGCTCTAATTGGATAATGATCACTTCTAGGCTGGGACTCGCTCTAGGACAGGACCATGATGCAGGAAGTGGATTGTTCACATCCTTGTTGACATCCTTTGTTAATTCAACATAGTTGTCTTTGTTGTTTAACTTTTCTGTTTCTTTTTATATACGTCCAGGACAGGGTGGGGGGATATCTTGTTGGTTTATTTTTTGATTAAATGTATTGGATGGGAGGGGAGGGATATTTTTCTTCTGCATTATTATTGATTGAATTTAAATGTTTATTTTGTTGATTAATGTCTGTATAATTCTTGGCACGTTGTATTAGTTTTGAAAATTAATAAAGATTTTTTTTAAAAAATGGAGGAGAGTAAACAGTGGAGTGCTGCAGGGATCTGTACTGGGACTGGTGCTATTCAACTTATTTATAAATGATCTGGAAATGGGAACAACGGGTGAGGTGATTAAATTTGCAGATGACACTAAACTGTTCAAAGTTGTTAAAACGCATGCAGATTGTGAAAAATTGCAGGCAGATCTTAGGAATTTGGAAAACTGGGCATATGAAATTTAATGTGGACAAATGCAAAGTGATGCACTTTGGGAAGAATAACCCGAATCACCTTGTGGGTTAGTGCCCAAGAAAAGGATTTGGGTGTCATTGTAGATGATACGATGAAACCTTCTGTCCAATGTGTGGTGGCGGCCAAAAAAGCAAACAGGATGCTAGGAATTATTTTAAAAAGGGATGGTTAACAACACTAAGAATATTATAATGCCCCTGTATCGCTCCATGTTGCAACCTCAGCTGGAGTATTGTGTTCAATTCTGGTCACCTTATCTCAAGAAAGATATAGTGGCACTAGAAAAGGTTCAAAGAAGAACGACTAAGATGATAAAGAGGATGAAATTCCTCTCTTATGAGGAAAGACTAAAATGGTTAGAGCTCTTCAGCTTAGAAAAGAGACAGCTGAGGGGAGATATGATTGAAGTCTACAAAATCCTGAGTGGAATAGAATGGGTACAAGTGGATCGATTTTTCACTCTGTCAAAAATTACAAAGACTAGGGGACATTCAATACAGGGAAATACTTTTAAAACCAATAGGAGGAAATTTTTTTTCACTCAGAGAATAGTTAAGCTCTGGAATGCATTGCCAGATGTTGCGGTAAGAGCGGATAGTGTAGCTGGTTTTAAGAAAGGTTTGGACAAGTTCCTTGAGGAAAAGTCCATAGTCTGTTATTGAGAAAGACACTGCTTGCCCTGGATAGATAGCATGGAATATTGCTACTTCTTAGGTTTTGGCCAGGTACTAGTGATCTGGATTGCCCACTGTGAGAATGGGCTACTGGGCTTGATGGACCATTGGTCTGACCCAGTAAGGCTTTTCTTATGTCTGGATAGCTAGTTCATTACTTTGCTGGTTCCTCCCACATCAAAAAAGTCTTTTTCTAAGCGTTTGGGACTTGGATGATTTTTTGGATGAGAATGTGGTATAAAGATAGATGACTCAGCAGTCTAGATGATCAAACGGCTGGACGTAAAAGTAGATGATTCTCAAAAATATATATATTTTGGATGTATTTTTTGAAAATGGACTTTGGACGCTGCTGATTTTGGATGACTAGCGCCTTATGCCCAAAACGGGCTTTTTTTAATGCTGCTCCATCTGTGCAATAACATGTATACCAAGATAGCATAAGTAGTAAAATTTGGGCAGAAATCATCATGCTTCACTATTGCTATTTTATCAACTAGTAGACATGCAATGAGAGCATATTCTGAGGTAGATTATAGAAAGGAAATCCACCTCAGAATATAGATGCTCATGTTTGCACATCATATATGGACATCCATCTCTTGTGTATTTTAGAACAGAATCTACTAACATACAGCCTGTTCTAAAATATATGAGAAATCAACATCTGTTTGCTGGAGATGTATATCTTGAACATCAATTTTACAAAATGAAATGTCTAAATTTGAAACAGCAAAAAACAAGCAGCATGGATGTTTTTGTGGTATTATAGAAATGTCCATGTTTTAATGATAGAGACTTGAAGTTAGGACCCAAAGTGGTGAACTGGGTCAGAAACTGGCTGTCGGACAGACGCCAGAGGGTGGTGGTTAATGGAAGTCGCTCGAAGGAAGGAAAGGTGACTAGTGGAGTCCCTCAGGGTTCGGTGCTGGGGCCAATCCTGTTCAATATGTATGTAAGTGACATTGCTGAAGGGTTAGAAGGAAAAGTGTGCCTTTTTGCAGATGATACCAAAATTTGTAACAGAGTAGACACCGTAGAGGGAATGGAAAATAAGAAAAAGGATCTGCAAAAGTTAGAGGAATGGTCTAATGCCTGGCAACTAAAATTCAATGCAAAGAAATGCAGAGTAATGCATTTGGGGATTAATAATAGGAAGGAACCGTATATGCTGGGAGGAGAGAAGCTGATATGCACGGACGGGGAGAGGGACCTTGGGGTGATAGTGTCCGAAGATCTAAAGGCGAAAAAACAGTGTGACAAGGCAGTGGCTGCTGCCAGAAGGATTCTGGGCTGTATAAAGAGAGGCGTAGTCAGTAGAAGGAAGAAGATGTTGATGCCCCTGTACAGGTCATTGGTGAGGCCCCACTTGGAGTATTGTGTTCAGTTTTGGAGTCCGTATCTGGCGAAAGACGTAAGAAGACTTGAGGCGATCCAGAGGAGGGCGACGAAAATGATAGGAGGCTTGCGCCAGAAGACGTATGAGGAGAGACTGGAAGCCCTGAATATGTATACCCTAGAGGAAAGGAGAGACAGGGGAGATATGATTCAGACGTTCAAATACTTAAAGGGTATTAACGTAGAACAAAATCTTTTCCAGAGAAAGGAAAATGGTAAAACCAGAGGACATAATTTGAGGTTGAGGGGTGGTAGATTCAGGGGCAATGTTAGGAAGTTCTACTTTACGGAGAGGGTGGTGGATGCCTGGAATGCGCTCCCGAGAGAGGTGGTGGAGAGTAAAACTGTGACTGAGTTCAAAGAAGCGTGGGATGAATACAGAAGATTTAGAATCAGAAAATAATATTAAAGATTGAACTAGGCCAGTTACTGGGCAGACTTGTACGGTCTGTGTCTGTGCATGGCCGTTTGGAGGAGGATGGGCTGGGGAGGGCTTCAATGGCTGGGAGGGTGTAGATGGGCTGGAGTAAGTCTTAACAGAGATTTCGGCAGTTGGAACCCAAGCACAGTACCGGGAAAAGCTTTGGATTCTCGCCCAGAAATAGCTAAGAAGAAAAAAAAAAAATGTAAATTGAATCAGGTTGGGCAGACTGGATGGACCATTCGGGTCTTTATCTGCCGTCATCTACTATGTTACTATGTTACTTACAAGATCATAAAGGGCATAGAGAAGGTGGAGAGGGACAGATTCTTCAACCTATCGGGAACCACAAGAACAAGGGGCCACTCGGAGAAACTGAAGGGGGACCGGTTTAGAACCAATGCCAGGAAGTTCTTTTTCACTCAATGGGTGGTGGACACCTGGAATGCGCTGCCGGAGGTTGTGATAGGACAGAGCACACTACAGGGTTTTAAAGAAGGATTGGATAAATTCCTGACAGATAAAGGAATTGAGGGATACAGATAAGGGTAAAGATAGGATATAGAAAGGGTATCAAGGCGAATTTTAAGGGATCACATACAGGTCATGGACCAGAAGGGCCGCTGCGGATGCGGACTGCTGGGCATGATGGACCACCAGTCTGACCCAGCAGAGGCGACTTCTTATGTTCTTATGTTTAAAATGGCCACACCAATGTCCAAACAGAGCAGAGGGTTAGCCTAATAGTTGGAGCATATAGTATATGTAAATCGCTTTGATTGTTCCCACAGAAAGAAGGTTTATGAAATCTATAACCCTTTAGCAGTAGGCTAAGACCTAGGGGACCAAGGTTCAAATCCCACTTCAGGTGTGTGTTTTAACGTGAGCTTTCCAGGGACAGAAAAATATCCAAATGTATCTGAAAGTATTACCACTTCAATAGCTTCCAGGCTTGTAGGTTTTTATATATTGAGGTTGAGTAAGTATATTTATGTCCCTGGAAGGCTCACAAAGAAAAAGAAAAGTTGAAGTGGGATTTGAAGCTGAGTCCTTTGGATCTCAGGCCACCCTTAGGCTATCTCTCTGATCTGTGTGGAGGACAATTATGAATGTCCTCAGTTCCTGAAGCTGCCATAGAGTCTGGTATAGAGATCAGGGTCACGGGAACCCCATGCTACAAAATTATTACCTCTGCCATTTTGCCTTCATCTATTACAGTGGATCCTGGCCATTGTTCATACAGACAGTATACCCAGTAGTTCCTACAAAATAGAATATGTGCCTCAAAATGCACACAGCAGGGGGTCACGTGATGCAGCCTGTCTGAGCAGACGTGAGGAAGGAGAGCTCCTGCCCCATGGAGAAATAATTGGCGATTAAATCAGCTTTTTCTGCATCCTACGGGGAGTCGCACGACCTCCCGGTTGGGGGAACTCCTCTGCTCTCTGGCAGCCTCCCTGAGCTTTAGATCCGGAGCTGGGTATGCCCGTAAAATCTGCGAGAGGTGCCCGGGATAAGCCCACTCTTACCTCCTCCAAGATGGCGGCGGAATCAGCTACTTTCACCATACCCACAGGAGACTTCCAGGTCCATGGGACTCCCATGAGGATCCTTCCCAGATCCATGGGATGCCTGTAGTGATCCCCCCAGGTCCAAGGGACTCCCACGGGGGATCGACACTGGTTCTCCATGGTTCCTATGGAAATGTTGACCTACCTTTATTCCAATGTTCCCTTTAATCTTTTTTGATCACTCAGCACACCAGTTGCTGATTGCACATGGGAGAGCTCTGTACATCCACCAATCAGGGAGACAGAGCTGGAGCTTGATGGCCAATCATGAGCATTTCATAAGAAGAAAAGAACATAAGAATAGCCTTACTGAGTCAGACCAATGGTCCATCAAGTCCAGCAGCCCATTCTTATGGTGGCTAAACCAGGTCAGTAGTACCTGACCAAATCCCAAGGAATAGCAATAGTCCATGCTACCAATCCAGGGCAAGCAGTGGCTTTCCTCATGTCTTTCTCAATAATAGACTATGGACTTTTCCTCCAGGAAACTGTCCAAACCTCTCTTAAAATTAGCTACGCTATCCGCTCTTACCACAACCTCTGGCAATGCATTCCAGAGCTTAACTATTCTCTGAGTAAAAAATTTTTCCTCCTACTGATTTTAAAAGTATTTCCTTGTCATTTCTTCGAGTGTCCCCTAGTCTTTGTAATTTTTGATGGAGTGAAAAATTGATCCACTTGTACCCATTCTACTCCACTCAGGATTTTATAGACTTCAATCATTTCTCCTGGACCCGACATGGTCTGTGTTTCAGCTTCAAAATGAAAGCCTGCCTCAGGGGTGAAGGTGTCAATCCATTAGGTGGCACTGAGAAACTTTATACATCTAAAAGAAATTTTCCAGGCTCATTGTGAAATCCAAAAAAGCTTAGACAGTGCTTGGAAACATAAAGATCTCGCTCAAAAACTACGTGGCTGCATGAGTGCGAACAGCATGAAAACAAAGGAGTAAAGGAAACAGACTCTGTATTTATACATGCGATATATTTTAATGTATAATTGTATTTAATAAATTTCATTGGTTCTAAGGCTGATGTGCATAGTCCCTTCCCCACTTGGTTTCTTGTTTTGTGTATTGTTTGTAATGCATTACCAAATATTGGTTATACTATAGTTGTATGCATTGTCAGGAACAGTTATACAGTAGGTATATATGCCATTCCATATAAATCACCACTCAAAAGTCATATGAAAAAATACCCAAAAAACAAACAAAAAAAGCTAAAGCTGTGAGTTTCAATACCACAAATAATACTGAAATGACCAGGACGGAACCTAACCACACCAAATTCCAGAAGAAACTGAAAACTCATCTATTTGATACCTAATCACTTGTATCCTCTTCTCCTCCTGTATCTTCCTGCCCTCCATTGTCCTCCCTACCCTCTTCTAACCCCTTCCTCTGTAATGTCGCCAAGAGCTTGTATAGGTATGTGCGACGCACAAATGGAGGAAATAAAAATAAATAAATAAATGGAACACAAAGGAAGTAACAAATATCTTGGGTGGAGGACAAGACCTCAAGAGCTCAGTGAAACAGAACTGTGAAGCCAAATAGTCACATACTTTGAGCAATTATTGTTCAGAAAAACCACCCCCTTTTTTATATTGAAAACCCCCTATTATCCTATTATTCTCTCTATATTTTTTTCTCTTTTTATCAATGTTCATGCAAGGTATCATTATGTGAGTTCCAACAAGAATGGCTGTGATAGAGATATTTACTGCTGTAGTAGTCTAAAGTGTCAGGGAACATGTTCAGCTGCTGTTGTGGCTGCCGAGTATTTGGTCCTTTGAGTCTGTAACTTGTCATTTGCTGCATGCCTCATTAATTGGAATGTCAAGACTCTGACATCTGTGACAATACAGATTCTTTGTATAACATATACTTTCTGAAACAGCATGTTACAATTGTTTTGTGCTAAATATTGCTACTCAAAATATATATCCATGTCAGCTTCAAAACTGACCAACACACACTCACAAGATTTGGGTATCCTCATTGCTACACCAAATTGACAGCTGCACCCTCTCCGCCATGACCATTCTTTTCCAGGTAGGCAGAGATTTGGCAGACTCATAGGGCCTGATTCTCCAAAGTGCGTCCCGATTTTAGGCAGCTGTAGGCGTCCTACAGCTGTCTAATCAGCCAATCGGGATGCACATTTTTTTAAAAAATGCTCCCCAGGCAGGCCTGAAGGTGCCTTCGGGAGCCTAGGGAGACCCGCAAGATGCCTAAGCTCGCCTAAGGGTCTTAGGCGGGCCTTAGGCGAACCTAGGCGGCCCTACGCGTCTCCCTAGTAGAGGAGAAACGCTAAAATGTAGGCCAGCAAAATGCTGGTCTACATTGAAAGTAGACGCGGCCGCTATACTTATTGCAGCAAGGGATCTCTCTGCCGCTATAAGTATAACGGGCCGCGGCCTGTCCGATCGCTGGCAGGAGGGTGCCCAAACCCTCCTGCCAGAAGAGGCCCTCCCCCGACAATATCGATCGCTGGCAGGAGGGTGCCCAATCCCTCCTGCCCAAAGACGCACCCCCCCCAGCGCTAACAACCCCCAAACCTCCACCCCACCAAACTAACCTTTTCTTAAGGCCAGACGGTTCTTGCCCGTCCAGCCAGCAGGCCTGCCTCATCGAAATGAGGCGGGCCCGCCCCTTCCCGGCCCATCCCGCTGAAGCCTAAGGCCTGATTGGCACAGGCTCTAGAAGCCTGGACCAATCAGGCCTTAGGCATAGCGGATCCGCCCATCTCCAATAAGTCTAAGGTCTGATTGGCCAATCAGGCCTTAGATTAAGTGGGGATGGGTGGACCCGCTATGCCTAAGGCCTGATTGGTCCAGGCTTCTAGAGCCTGGCCAATCAGGCCTTAGGCTTCGGCGGGATGGGCCGGGAAGGGGCGGGCCCGCCTAATTTCGACGAGGCAGGCCTGCCGGCTGGACGGGCAAGAACCGTCTGGCCTTAAAAAAAGGTTAGTTTGGTGGGGTGGAGGTTTGGGGGTTGTTAGCGCCAGGGGGGGAGGGGGCGTCTTCGGGCAGGAGGGATTGGGCACCCTCCTGCCAGCGATCGATAGTGTTGGGGTGGGAGGGAGATCGGTAATGTCGGGGGGGGCGGCGGTTGGTAGTGTCGGGGGGGGGGGCGGTCGGTAGTGTCGGGGGGGGGCATCTTCTGGCAGGAGGGTTTGGGCATCCTCCTGCCAGCGATCGGTCAGGGGGCCGCGGCTCGCTATACTTATAGCGGCAGAGAGATCCTTTGCCGCGATAAGTGTAGCGGGCCGTGTCTAATCTAACCTGATTCTCTAACCAGCGTCTGTAACATGGACGCCGGTTACAGAATCGGGGTTTAGTGTAGGCCGATTCTGGATAGGACGCCTCTCCCGGGCATCCTATACAGAATCAGGGCCTAGGTATCTTGCGGGCCTCGCCTTCAATATAGGCGGCCTGCCTGGGGAGCATTTTTTTTAAAAAAACATGCATCCCGATTGGCTGATTAGACAGCTGTAGGACGCCTACAGCTGCATAAAATCAGGACGCACTTTGGAGAATCAGGCCCATAGTCAATTTTATCCTATGATCAAAGCAACTTTAAAAGCTGGCTCTAATTATCCTTCCTCAATGGAAGCCTCACCTATATGTGTGTCCTCACATATGCAATTCGGTATGAATGGAGAATCTATTGCATCTTTTATAGCTGAAGGCTGCCTATAGCTATCAAGGCATGTACCTAGCTACCTACATGACTGGTGCAAGTAAGTATGTTAGAGAACGAGAGGCAGCTCACTCCATTCACACACCTGAGACCTTTCTAGACAGCTCACATCAAACTGCCACTACATAGATGTTTCATTGGAGCACATGAGCAATCATGTAACTGTTTTGAGTAAAGCCTAGGTGGCAAGGCTTTAATGTAGGGTCATATGTGAAGAGCAAATGGAGATAGCACTATAATTATTCTTCCCAATCATGCCCTTGAATTGCAGGGTGGGACTACCATGTCTTGTTTTCTGGTGGTGCTCCATTTTCCCTGTATATAAAACTCATGCTACAAAATTATTACCTCTGCCATTTTGCCTTCATCTATTACAGTGGATCCTGGCCATTGTTCATACAGACAGTATACCCAGTAGTTCCTACAAAATAGAATATGTGCCTCAAAATGCACACAGCAGGGGGTCACGTGATGCAGCCTGTCTGAGCAGACGTGAGGAAGGAGAGCTCCTGCCCCATGGAGAAATAATCAGCGATTAAATCGGCTTTTTCTGCATCCTACGGGGAGTCGCACGACCTCCCGGTTGGGGGAACTCCTCTGCTCTCTGGCAGCCTCCCTGAGCTTTAGATCCGGAGCTGGGTATGCCCGTAAAATCTGCGAGAGGTGCCCGGGATAAGCCCACTCTTACCCCCTCCAAGATGGCGGCGGAATCAGCTACTTTCACTATACCCGCAGGAGACTGGATCACTGACATCACGCGCTCGGTCTCGGCGGCGCTTGCTGATAGACTTAATAAAATTCAGTCGGCTGTGGATGAGATGAATGAGAAATTTGATTCCCACATCCGACGACTGACGGACGTTGAACAGCGGGTGTCCGACCAAGAAGACACGTGCGCGGGCCTGACCGCTCAGGTGGCGGACTTACAGAAAACATCTCGGGAGCTGCTAGCCACCATGGAGGAGCAGGAGAATCGGAGCCACCGTAACAATCTACGGCTGGTCGGGCTTCCGGAGACTGTAAGTGATCAAGATTTGTATGCTATATTTAGCAAGTGGCTGCCCGAGCACCTAGACCTGGCTGGCGGCACTGAGGGGTTTGCGTGTGAGCGTGTACATCGCATCGGAACCAGGCCTGCGGAGGGGGTGAGAGCGAGGACTGCCATAGCCCGCTATATCAACTGGCGGGAAAAGGAGATGCTTCTCCGGGCTTACCGCAGGGCAGGGGCCTTGGATTACGATGGCTCTCGGGTTCTCCTCTTCAATGACTACTCCGTGCGGGTGGCGGCCCAGCGCAAGATCATGGCGCCATTTTGCACGGATCTCCATAATCGGGGAATTAAGTTCGCGCTGGTATTCTCGGCGAAACTCCAGGTCTGGCACAACGGTAAGACCCTCAACTTAACCACAGTGGAGGAAGCCAAGGCATTCCTGTCAAAACTGCCAGCCTAAGCGCTCGTCGTGAGCTTCTGCACCATCTATTTTCTACCTTTCATACCGGGCTGAGTTGGGGTCTTTGTGGGTCCGAGACGCCTGACTGACACCTGCCTGAATTCCTAACTCTGCACCATTTCGGGTTGCGGGGCCCCTGCTACAGCGGTAGGATTACTTCTCCCTGTTTAGAGCCCTCTCTGGTGGACTGCGCGGGGCCTTAGCTTTCTGCGCCTGCAGGGACCCTTCTCGACCATGAAACATCTTGTGGATCCCCTGCGAAAGTCCGGAGGTGGAATTCCTGGCCGGGACTTTTGCCTATTGGTTATGATTTGGCCCCTATGAAGACCTTGCCCTGGACTTGATGATGACCTCTTGTGACTTTTTGGGTTGTGCGGTCCTTAGGGATGTGGAAGGGGAGTTTACTGGGGGTGGGGGGGAGGGTCCCCGGGCAGGTTGGGGGAGATTATGGGATTGTATGCTGGCAGGGAGGGCGCAGCATGGGGGTTTGGGGAGGGGGGTGGTGGGCTGTTGGGGGGTTTGGGTTGGGGTGTGTGTGGGGGTTCGTGTATGATTCGGTGGTGTGCGTGGGGGAGGGATGTGTGGGGGTTCTGCATGATGGGCTTAGGGACACTTTTTCTTTTGCGGGCGGCGGAGCTTAGCTGGGAGGCTTCGTATGCGCCTATCTGCTCTAACTGTACTGTTCAGTTCCTGTAAGGCTTGAGGAGCATGGCTGACTCTTTGTATTTTGGGGGGGAAGCTTCCCTCCGTGTTTCTGCGGGGTATGCTGTTTCCCTCACCTTGCTATGGCTGATTTAAGGGTTGTCACCTTCAATGTTGATGGCATCAGGTCCCCAGTTAAAAGATCTCGCATACTCACTAGCTTGCGCAGGTTGGGTGCGGATGTGGCTTTTCTACAGGAGACCCACCTAACTCAGATCGAGCATTCCAAATTACGGAGACAATGGGTCGGGGATGTCTACTCCTCCACTTCTGGGGGCCAACAGCAGGGAGTGGCAATTTTGCTCCACAAGCGGCTGCCCTTCACCCTGCACAAACAGCTGATGGATCGGGAGGGGAGATATATCATTGTCCTGGGGGAAGTGTGGGGCCTGAAGCTGCTTCTTTGTAACTTGTATGCCCTGAATTCCTACTGTCACAAATTTTTCTCCACAGTCCTCTCTTTGGTATCAGCTTACCCGGAGGACTACCAAGTGATCCTGGGGGGGATATGAACATCACTGCGGACCCAGGGGTGGATTGTAAACCTCCTAGGGGTAGCTTGAGGGACCATGACAACAAAGGCGTGGGTTTCCTGACACAACATTTAGGCCTGGTGGATGTTTGGCAGGCACTTCACCCGTACGATTCGGATTATACTTTTTACTCCCATGCTCACAAATTGTATGCACGTCTGGATTACATCTTACTCGATCAGAGGCTCTCTCGGGCTACTAAGTCGGAGATTGTTGAATCCACGGTTTCTGATCATGCCACAGTGGATCTAACCTTGACCCTTGAATCTGGCAGCAAAGCTTCTTCTTGGAAAATGGCACTGTACTTGTACCATGACTTTGAGTTTCGGACCTTCTTACGGGCGCGTTGGGTTGAGTATCAGGCCACTAATGCTACTCCAGAGATAGGACCGGTATCTTTCTAGTATGCCTCTAAGGCAGACCTGAGAGGGCATGTGATAGCCTATACGGCTGCCAAGCGCCGGGCTCGGGGAGAGGAGCTTTTATCGCTTACTCGTCAGTTGCACAAATTCCGCAGGCCTCATATTTCCTCTTTGTCGGACTCAGATAGATTGGAATATAAGAAAATCCGGGAGTGCATTGAGACTTTGCTTCATCAGCGGGCGGAGCAGTCCCTCTCGTTTCAACGGTATAATCTGCATAGGTGGGGAGGTAAGACGGGGAAACTTTTGGCGAATCTGGTACGACACTACAAAAAGCGTCAACTTATTACTGCTATTCGTGACGCTATGGGAGTTCGGCATGATGGGGGAGAGTCAAATTGCTGAACAGTTTGTCCGGTACTACGAGAGCCTGCATGGGAAACGCCAGTTGGATAAGACTGCTCTCGCGGATTTTTTCCAGGGCCTGTCTTTGCCGCACCTGGAGGAGGATCAGGCTGCCTCGCTGAGTCAACCTATCTCCGAGGCAGAGTTGCGTGTCTCCATTCGGTCTCTTAAATTGACGAAAGCACCTGGCCCGGATGGGTTTGGACCCGAATATTACCGGATTCTTGAGGATTTGGTGGCGCAGCCTTTGAGTGCGATGTATAATGCGGTAGCGGAGATGGGAGGCTCTTTCCCGGATAATATGGCTCATGTAGTCTTACTTCCTAAGCCTGGTAAGGACCCGGATCTGGTGGGGTCGTTGCGTCCCATTTCCCTCTTAGATCAGGACATTAAACTCTTGGCCGTGACCTTGGCGAGGCGCTTGAATCGCTTTCTCCTTGCCCTCATTCATCCCGACCGGGATGGTTTCGTACTGGGCCGGTACACATCCATGAATTTGCTGAAGGTCTTGGGCGCGATTTATGACAGGGTGGGCCGAGGTGGCTTGGAGGCGGAGGCGGGTTTGGATATGGAGAAGGCGTTCGACAGTATTTCATGGGATTATCTTTTTTGGGTTCTGCGCAGGGGTGGTTTTCAGGGTGGGTTTCTGGCCTGGGTGACAGCTTTGTATGATAACCCTAGGGCGCGCTTACTGATTAATGGGGGGTCTAACTGTCGACTTTGGCCTGCAGAGGGGTACGCGACAGGGTTGCCCTCTTTCCCCCCTTCTTTTTCTTTTGGCTATCGAGCCCCTGGCAGCTAAACTTCGGCAGGATGAGACTATTCAGGGCATTGCGGTGAGGGGTCAGGAGTGCAAAATCAGCCTCTTCGCTGACGATATCTTACTTTACATGGATCAGGTTACGATGCACCTGCCCAGAGCTTTGGAAGTGATACGAGCTTTTGGCGCCCTGTCCGGTTTACAAGTTAACTGTAGTAAGTCGGAACTCTTACTGTTGTCCGGGGGACCGGTGTAGCCTTGGCATGCTGTGTTGCCTATTGCCCCAACGAAAAAACCGATGCGCTATTTGGGAATATACCTCAGTACTGACTTACCTACTCTTTATAATGCCAATGTTAGGCGTCCTCTCGAGACCATTGGAAAGTTGTGCCAGGCTTGGCAGGAGCTGCCGTTGGGCGTTTTGGGAAGGGTAGCTTTGGTAAAGATGGTTCTGGTTCCGAAACTTCTGTACCCTTTGCAGACTATGCCACTTTGGCTTAGCCGGCGTGATGAACTTGCTTTTAAGTCGGCTGTTTCCCATTTTATTTGGAGATCCCGAGCTCCTTGGATAGCGATGCTCAAGCTCATTTTGGACAAATGTTTGGGTGGTCTTAATGTCCCGGATATCCGGCTCTATAATGTTGCATCTCTCCTCCGTTGGATTCATGAGGGTTACACTGGGTGTTCTTGTTACTCTCCCCAGGGCTGGTTGGCAGGCTGGAGTTCCCCTTTTCACTTTTTGAACATGCTTCATCACCAGGAGGACCCCGGGAGGTGGTACCGGGTCTGCTTTCGTTTTCTGCGCCCGTTTCAGTTGGCGTGGCGCTGGTGGCGGTGCAGACAACAGCTGCCGCCGGAGGTGTCCCCCTTTCTACGCCTGGAGGGCAATTCTCGGTTCCTCCCGGGCTGGGGCAGGTCAGTATTCCGGAATTGGGTGGCTCGGGGTTCTGTGGCCATGGAGCACTTGCTTGACTTGTCCTCCGAGGGTTTCCCCTTCTTCCAGCAAACGCGAGACACGTGGGGCCTTCCTTCTTGTTATTTATTCTCCTACTTTTAACTTCGTCATTACTGGGACGTTGAGCGTAGAGGCAGAGAAGGGGTTTGGGTTAAGGGACGTTTGGATACTCTTTTTTCGGCCACCCCACCGATGGCTAACTCTCTCGCTCACTGGTACCGAGTTCTTAAATCATCTCTTTCCCTATCGATGCTTACCCCTGTGCACTCTTCATGTGAACGGGATTTGGGACAGATCATTTCTGAGTCCCAATTTTTGGCCTGTTTTAGCACTCTATACTCGTACACTAAATCCGCTGATTTCCAGGAGCTTCAGTTCAAGATCTTCCACCGAGCCTACTTCACTGCGCAGAGAGGGGTGCGCCTAGGGCTCTGGGGCAGCGATTCCTGTGTTAAATGCAAGGGCCGGGTTGCTACGTATCTACACTCCTTTTTGGAATGCCCCCAATTGAGCATCTGGCAGGAGGTTCTCCCCCTACTGGAGCGAGCTGTGCAATGCACTGTTGAGTGGGACTACGGGTTCCTCCTCCTGGGTCTGCAGGCTTCCCTCCAGGATCAGGGTTTTACTATCCCCTATTGTCGATTCTTCTATAATGCTATTCTCCTAGTGAAGAAATTGATTTTGACTTATAGGTTGTCGGTGAACTCGCCTCCGATACCCCAATGGCGGAGTAGACTCCGGGAAGTGGTTCAGTTTGAAATTCGGTCTTATGCAAGGTCTCCGAGTGTGCTTAAGCAGCACTACATCGGTCTGTGGGAGAGACTGAGGGACTTGGTGCCATCTTGAGAGCAGGACAGGACTGGTACTTGGGTAGTGCTCTTATGCGTTATCTATATTGTGCCTTTGCTATGTTTCTTTCTTTCTTCTTTTTTTTTTTGGTGCCCTGGGGATGGGGGGAGGGTGGGGAGGGGGATTTGGGATGACTGGAGGGATGTGTGTTCTGCTGAGCAGTGTGGATGGAGTTGTGTGTGTGAGGTGGTACGAGTCATGCGTGGTTCTTTTGGGTCATTTGTATACTACAAAAAGGTGAAACGTCACTGTCCATGATATACGGTTTTTATTCTTCTTATGTCATTTTCTGCCCCTACCTCAGATGCCCCCAATTTCTTCTCTTCACTAGCTCTTTTTGTATTATTGATGGGGATGCTCTGGGGGGCTAGATATATGTTTTTTCTGTTCTTATCACTTGTACTGGACCACTTTTGTGTCATTGTTGTTTGCCATTGCGCCCTGTTGGGTGGTATATTTTTCACTGTTAATAAACATACGTTAAAAAAAAAAAATGCACACAGCAATGTCTAAGCTCACTGTCTAGGAAGGAAGTGCTAATATCCTCCAGAGCCTGGTGGTAAGTCTTGTTTCTTCTCACAATCTCAACCCTTGATGGATTCATAAGCATACAGCTCCTGAATGCCCAAGAATATTGCCTCCACTTCTCCATTCTGAAATGACTGTAAGATGGGAAAATGTGAAATTTCAGCATAGTAGGTGAGGCTTGTTGCACATGACCCACATCTGACCCAGATACTTTGGAATAGCAGCTCTGCCTCAGACTTATTAGAGTGGCCTGATAATATTATCACATCTGAGAAAGGCAGGTGAGAATCCTTATAGACAAATGTCTTATTCTGAACATACAATATCATTTGCTTATGCCTTCCTATAGAATGAGGATGGCATACTAGACCCAGTGCAATAAAGCATTGTGTAGACCAGTTAGAGCAATATTCAGTGATAGCCATTTATGACTTAAGTGGTTCCATATCACAGTTAAACAGTTACCAATGTAGCAGATTTTCACAGATTAACTGATTAACTAATGTCTGCAATGTCAATTTATGTGAGCATGGGCTCTTTTGAAAATGGTATAGTTTAAAAAGCCAAACAGAGCTTCTTTTAGCATTGAGGGCTTTTCATAATGCTGGAATCTAATAAGGCAAATTTCAGCACTGCTGAGACAGAGAATGCCGTAGACCTAATCTTAAAGCACTTTGGTGTACTGTTTGAAACAGCAGATGTGCATGTTAAACAGTGCTTGTGGCAAGAAATTGTCACACAGATTCATTTCATCTTACACAACTGAGATGTGGGGGACATTAAAAAAACAGCACATCATGCACAAAGATGTAAAAAAGAAACAAGCTGCCAATATGCAGCTCTTGTCCTCACAACAGCAAATACTATGCGTACTAGAACAGAGTGCTGGAAATTGTGGAGAAGGTGGCCATATCTGGAGTGGTTGGACAAGATAGCTCACAGCCAACTAAGCCCCACAAGTATAGACTTATTATGGTTATAATGTTCTCCTTCTTACAATGTGTGGATATTGTGCATAGCTTATCTATTGGCCAGTAATTCATTTCCACATGCTCACATAAGTGTTGATGCAGATGTTGTGAGTCATCTATGGGATAGATGTTAAATGTGCCATTTGCTGTATATCCTAGTGCTGGGTGACATAGGGGTGATAAACATTTCTAGCTATGTGGGTGATGTGCCATTACAACTCAGATGGCAATCCATAATAATATGCTCTGCATGTATCTTGATCTACATAGTATACATCTCAAAATGCATGTACTTGAGAATATATGCCTGAGTATTTGCCAGTGTAGGGCATATAACCCACTTAGAGGGCATATAAGGATAGATGAACTAGAGAGGAATTATCTAATATCCTGGTGTGCAAAACATCTGTAAATATTTTTCCCCCGAAGTAGCCTTTCGAAGCAAAACAGAAGTGCTTTCTGTCGGGAAGCGGCCATTTGGATGAAATATGTTTTGCTGCTGCAAATTGAGATAAGTTTTTCCAAGTTCTATATTGATTGCCTTCATGTTACTATTAAGAAGTGCTTACATCTATATTTATAACAGGCTGTTGCCATTACAATCAGTTTTAAACAGATTGGACTGGATTTCTTTCTTTATATATATTTGATACCTATGACAAAATAAATTTTGAAATATAAACTTTGAAATGAATGAGAAGATATTTATATATGGAGTTTTTTTCAAACCAGTGATAATACAGGTGGTTTAGGGTACTTGTGTAGTCCCGGCTGCCTGTATATGAGGTTTGTTTTTCTCCGTTTTGTTATATTATACTTTTTGTCTGTTGTATCTTTTGATGTGAATGAATGGAGTCCTTCTGTTAAACTTAATCTACAGTACGTTTTTGGACAAATACATTTTTCAGATATTTACGACTGTATCTCTCTATATATATTAGAGAGAACATAAAAACATAAGAAATGCCGCTGCTGGGTCAGACCAGTGGTCCATTATGCCCAGCAGTCCACTCATGCGGCAGCCCTTTTGGTCAAAGACCAGTGCCCTAACTGAGACTAGCCCTATCAGCGTACGTCCTTGTTCAGTAGGAACTTGCCTAACTATGTCTTGAATCCCTGGAAGGTGTTTTCCCCTATGACAGCCTCCGGGAGAGCATTCCAGTTTCCACCACTCTCTGGGTGAAGAAGAACTTCCTTACGTTTGTACGGAATCTATCCCCTTTCAACTTTAAAGAGTGCCCTCTCGTTCTCCCTACCTTGGAGAGGGTGAACAACCTGTCCTTATCTACTAAGTCTATCCCCTTCAGTACCTTGAATGTTACGCTCATGACCCCTCTCAATCTCCTCTGTATGAGGGAGAAGAGGCCCAGTTTCTCTAATCTTTTGCTGTACGGCAGCTCCTCCAATCCCTTAACCATCTTAGTCGCTCTTCTCTGGACCCTCTCGAGTAGTACCGTGTCTTTCTTCATGTACGCAGTATGCAGTGCTGTACGCAGTACTCCAGGTGAGAGCACACCATGGCCCGGTACAGCGGCATGATAACCTTCTCCAATCTGTTCTTTATCATTCCTAGCATTCTATTTGCCCTTTTCGCTGCCGCCGCACATTGTGTAGACTTGTCGATCAGAACTCCCAAGTCTCTTTCCTGGGAGGTCTCTCCAAGTACCGCCCCGGACATCCTGTACTCGTGCTTGAGATTTTTGTTACCGACATGCATCACTTTACACTTATCCACGTTGAACCTCATCTGCCATGTCGATGCCCATTCCTCGAGCCTGATTATGTCACGTTGTAGAGCAGAATAGATACTCATTTCCACGGCCATTGTTAACATATGATAGGAGTATGCATGTGTTGTGGGGGAGGGGGGAGGGAGAAATACGATTGAAGAGAGAAATATGATCGGTGAAAGTGCAGGTGGAAGAAAAATGGCTAGAGATGTAAAAAGAGGAGACAAGACTGAGAGAAGAGAAAGATTAGAAATGGAATTGTGAGATTAAAAGATACTGAGAGCTGCTATGTGAAAAGTGATGAGAAAAATCAGATGTACTAAACAAATACTTATGTGTGCATGGTAAAAAAGTCTGGAGAAGGACCACTATTGGCTGGCAAAGTTATAAATGAGAATGGCATAGATACCACACCATTCATGGAAGAAATTGGTTATGAAAAACTGAAGGTGGGCAAAGGCATGGGACTGAAAGGGTCCCAGGATATTGAGGGACCTCAGTCAGGTTCTGGTGGGATCTCTTAAAGATTTGTTCAATAAATCCTTGGAAATGGGAGAGGTTCCATGGGACTGGAGAAAAGCAGATGTGGTCCCTCGTCACAAAAGTGGTCACAGAGATGAAACGGGAAACTTCAGGCTGGTAAGCCTCACTTTGGTTATTGGAGAAATAATGGAAATGTTGGTGAAGGAAAGGATAGTGAACTTCCTAGAATCTAATGGGTTACAAGATCCAAGGCAGCATAGTTTTTCTAAAAGTAAATTGTGCCAAATGAATCTGATTACATTCTTTAACTGGGTGACCAGAGAATTAGATCAAGGGCACGTGCTAGATGGAATTTACTTAGATTTCAGCAAAGCCTTTGACACAGTTCCTCATAGGAGGCCCTTGATTAAACTTGACGGGCTGAAGTTAGGACCCAAAGTGGTGAACTGGATTAGAAACTGGTTGACGGACAGATGCCAGAATTTGCTCGGAGGAGGGAAGTGCCTCAAGGATAGGTGCTGGGGCAGATTCTGTTTGTTTGCGAGTGACATTGCTGAAGGGTTAGAAGGAAAGGTTTGCCTTGTTGCAGATAATACTAAGATTTGTAACAGAGTGGACACCCTGGATGGAGTGAAAAAAGATCTGCAATAGTGGAAGAATGCTCTAATGTTTGGCAACTAAAATTCAATGCAGAGAGTGTGGTGCAGTGGTTAAAGCTATAGCCTCAGCACCCTGGGGTTGTGGGTTCAAACCCATACTGCTCCTTGTGACCCTGGGCAAGTCACTTAATCCCCTCCATTTCCCCAGGTACATTAGATAGATTGTGAGCCCGTAGGGACAGACAGGGAAAAATGCTTGAGTACCTGAATAAACTCATGTAAACCGTTCTGAGCTCTTCTGGGAGAACGGTATAGAAAACTGAATAAATAAAATAAAATAAATGAATGCAAAGAAGTGCAGAATGACACATTTAGGAAGTACAAATTCAAGGGAACCATATTTGCTGGGAGGTAAGAGGCTGATATGAACAGATAGGGAGAGGGACCTTGGGGTGATAGTGTCTGAGGATCTGAAGGTGGCAAAACAGTGTGACAAGGCAGTGGCTGCAGCCAGAAGAATGTTAGCTATATAGGGATAGGCATAACCAGCAGAAGAAAGGATGTGCTGATGCTCCTGTACAAGTCATTGGTGAGGTCCCAGGTGTATTGTGTTTAGTTTTGGAGGCTGTATCTGGCTAAGGATATAAGACTTGAAGTGGTCCAGAGGAAGACAATGAAAATAATAGGGGGTTTAAGCCAAAAGGCATGCAAGAAGAGAGTGGAAGACCTGCATATGTATATTCTAGAGGAGAGGAGGGATAGAGGTGATATGATACAGACATTTAAATACTTGAAAGGTATTAATATAGAACCAAATCTTTTTTAGAGAAGGGAAAATGGTAAAACTAGAGGGCATAAATTGAGATTGTGAGGTAGTAGACTTAGAAGTAATGTTAGGAAATTCTTTTCCATGGAAAGGGTGGTTGATGCCTGCAATGCCCTCCTGAGGGAGGTGGTAGAGAGGAAAACAATGACAGAATTAAAAGAAAACATGGGATGAGCACAGTGGATCTCTAATTAGAAAATTAATAGCATTAATTGAAGAACAAGGGCCAGTACTAGGCAGGCTTGCATTGTCTGTGCCCCATATATGACAATTTAGTTTAGGATGATCTGGGGAGGGCTTCATTGGGAACTCAAGTAATTTAGAACACGAGGAAGGTGCTGGGCAGACTTTTATGGTCTCTATCCCGCAAATGATGTGATGGTTTGAATAGAGTGGAGTGAGTTTCAACAGCAGCTCCAGTAGCTGGAACACAAGGTATCAAGCTATGACAGTAACTTCAGTAGTTCCAGGCAAATTTCTATGGTCTAGCATCCAGTAATATCAAAGAAAAAGGTGATTCAATTTAAGTATGAATTTATAATGAGTGTAACTATTGGGCAGACTGGATGGACCATTCAGGTCTTTATCTGCTATCATTTAGTATGTTACTGTATGTGCTATATCATGTGACTTGTTATATCTTGTCACCCCATATGGGTTCCAATGGCTCCCAAAACAACACATGTGCATTGTCAGGTTTTTGACAATGCATGCTGAGGCCTAGATTCTCAGGTGATACAGCCCAGAATGCATATGTACTTTGCTAGTGGTGCTGGTAGAGGATTGGTGATGACTAGCTAAATGTGAGATAGCTGTTTTGGAACTGTAGAAGACTGAGCAAGAGATAGTATTTTAATTTGAATATTTATACTGCTTTAATTGTCTCCTGCTTATGTTTGAGTTATTCCTGCTGTGCACCGCCTTGAGTGAATTCCTTCAAAAAGGTGGTAAATAAATCCTAATAAATATATAAACAAACAAACAAACCATGAGAACTCATTTTTTTCCAGTGTTGTAGAACATGTGATAGGTTCCATGTCTATGTCTGAAATCTGTCTCATTTGATATGCACACAGGAGAGCCACAGGCAAGCACCTTACAGATGGATCTGTTGCCACCCCCTCAGAGACAGCAAACAGACCAGCTACCAGAAGAGCAGGAGACACAGGCCACACCAGAGGCAACTAGACAGATGTAAGATCACAGTGCAGCATCACTTTGGAGACCAAGGCCTCAGAAACTACTGAGCAACAGCAGCAGATGACACTACAGTTGCAAGCTTGCACCTTTAGCTAATGTGGAACCCCATCTTCCAAAGGCATCCTTACTACCATTCTCAAACCCTGAACAATAAGAAGTGGAAGAGAAACAGGATGTTGCAAGGATGCAGGACAAATCCGGAGGGAACAGACTGGAATACCGAGCCTAACCTGTGAATTGTTAATCCATTTTTTTTAACTCAAGGTATCTTTAAAGACTTACTATTTTGAGATTGTTTTTGGTCACTGGCCTTGATGGCTCATATATATTGCTGTTTTTCTAGACTGTCTTTTAGTAAGGAGAAATTAGGTTCTTACCTGCTAATTTTCTTTCTTTTAGTCTCTCCAGACAAGCACAGCACACTGATGGGTAATAGCTCACCATGACCAGCAGGTAGAGACTTGAGACATAAGCTTATACCTGTAGTACAAGTGGGCTGTGCAGTCCCAAGTACAATCAGTCTGCCGAATAGCCAAGCAGAACTAAGAAACTAATAAGTGCGAATTATAACAACAACACTTCCCACAAGAGGAACAACTAACATATAGAAACACTGTTGGAAATTGAATAGGAGATGGACCTTCAGAACATCCCCACAGCCCGCCAGCCATGCTAGCCGAGCCAAAAGCCGCTGTTCTTTTAATCTCTCTTAACCTATCAAAAACACGAGATCCCACAGAAAAAAACACACTCTTCACGCAAATCCTGAAAGAAAACGGTCCGGGTGGGGGCTGTGCAGGTCTGGAGAGGCAAAAAGAAAGAAAATTAGCAGGTAAGAACCTAATTTCTCCTTCTTAAGCATCTTTCCAGACCGGCACAGCTCACTTATAGGACGTACCAAAGCAGTACCCATCATGAGTGGGACCCCCAAAGGGCTGCCAAAAGCATGCACTCCCCGAACACCATGTCCTGATGCGCCTGAATATCCACACGGTAGTGCCGCACAAAGGAATGGAGAAAAGACTAGACCGTCACTTTACAGATATCTACCGAAGGCACAAGGGAAGACTCAGCCCAAGAAGCAGCCTGACCCCGAGTAGAATGAGCCTTGAGAAATTCCAGAACAGACTTGTTTTGATGAAGATACGCTGAAGCGATAGGCTTCTTGATCCAGCGCGCAATGGTGGCCTTGGAAGCATCGTCCCCCTTTACGAGAACCCGTAAAGAGGACAAAAAGACAATCTGATTTCTGGAACTCCTGAATCCACTGAACATAAGAGAGAAAGACCCAGCAGACATCCAACTTGCACATCTGCCTCTGCTCCAAAGAGCCCTCCCGACTACCCAAGACTGGGAGGACCATGGACTGGTTGACATGAAAAGGCGAAACCACCTTTGGCAGAAAAGAAGAAACAGGCCACAGCACCATGCGCTCCATAGACCATGGGGGAAACACATGCATGAGGCCCTCCGATGGCCAAGGCTGCACCAGAGCATCCAGCCTCTCGGCTTGAACATCCCTGCGCCAACTGAAGAACCATGGCACCTTGGCATTGATACTCATGGCCATCAGGTCCATGACTGGCTGACTCCAAGCCTGCACAATCAACTCAAAGGCTGTGGGATTGAGACACCACTCTCTGGGATCTTGCATGTGATGAATAAGTCCACCTGGACATTCTGCACTCCCGCTATGTGGGAAGCCGAGAGGTCTAGAAGATGAGTCTCTGCCCAGGCCATGAGCAGAGCCACCTCCTGCACCACCAGATCACTCCTGGTTCCTCCCTGATGATTGACATAACCCACCTCCGCTGTGTTGTCCGAGAGAACCCGAACCAACTTCCCGTCAGCAAAGTCTGGAATTCTATTAATGCCAACTGGATGGTTCTGGTCTCCAGAACATTGATCGACCAAAACGCCTCCTCTGGAGACCAACTGCCCTGAACTAAGCGACCAAGACACTGAGCTCCACAGCCCAGGAAACTGGCATCCGTGAGAAGCACTGTCTACTGGGGCTGATCCAGACTCATTCCCTGAACCAGATTGGAAGACTGCAGCCACCACTGGAGGCTGCAATAAACCAACCTCCGAAGAGGAACAGGAGAGTCCAGAGCATGCAACTGAGGTGATCACCGCTGAAGCAGAGCATACTGAAGCAGCCGCATGTGAGGCCGGACCCACCGAAACATGTCTAGGGATGCCGCCATCAACCCCAAGACCTGGAGAAAATCCTGTGCCTGAGGACACCGGGAAGCCATCAGAAGGCAAATCTGCAACTGAAACTTGTTCACTTGGGCCTCTGGAAAGAAGACTTTCCAGAAGCCGGTGTCGAAGAGCACCTCAAGGTACACCAGTCGCTGAGACAGAGCCAACCAACTCTTGGACAGGTTAACTACCCATCCCAGCGACTGCAGGAACTCTACAACCTAAGCTGTAATCCGGGAGCTCTCCTGAAAAGTCATCCAGATAGGGATGAACCAGAATGTCCTCCTTGCGCAAGGCCGCCACCATGACCACAATGTCCGCGGAGCTGTGGCCAGACTAAAAGAAGTGTACAAAACTGATAATGCTGTCTGAAGATCGCAAAGCAAAGGAACAGCTAATGGGAGGCCTGAATTAAAACATGTAGGTAGGCAACTGTCAGATCAAGAAAAGTCAGGAATTCCCCTGGCTGAACTGCCAGAATGACAGATCTCAGCATTTCCATACAAAAAGATGGAACCTGGAGTGCTCTGACTCCCTTCAGATCCAAGATGGGCCGAAAAGACTCTGCTTTTTTGGGCACCATGAAGTAAATGGAATACCTGCCGGTGCGATGCTCCTGAGGAGGCACCGGAGTCACCGCTTTGAGGTCGAGCAACTTTTGCAGTGTCTGATGAAATGTCCACTTCTTCCAA
Organism: Geotrypetes seraphini; assembly: GCF_902459505.1. Taxonomy (NCBI): domain Eukaryota; kingdom Metazoa; phylum Chordata; class Amphibia; order Gymnophiona; family Dermophiidae; genus Geotrypetes; species Geotrypetes seraphini. Next base: position 123,204,802 of record NC_047089.1, read on the forward strand.
GCCACCTGACGAGAAGAGAGGAAACGATCTGGCAAGGGTTGAGAAAACTACAGAGCATACCAGTCTCAAATCACCTCCAGGACCCACTGATCCGTTGTGATCTTGGCCAACCCTTGGTAAAACTCCCATAACCGGGTGCCTACCAGCACCAGGGGAAGAGCCCACAAGGAGTCATTGGGCTGGTCAGGTGGCGCAGGGACTGCTGGAGGAATCATGCTTCCCTGGCGGGCCCCCTGAAATGACTGCATGTGCTGAAAGAAACATCCACGAGGAGACCCGGTGGAAAGAAAAGAAGCCACCTCGCAACCAGGGCAGTAATGACAAAAATCACTCAAACACCCCCGAGCAATGCCCCTTAACGCAAGTGAGCGAGCCCAGTCCTCAGGAAGATGGGGGCACCATAGAGTCAGTCAACGTTTGACCCAACTTATCCAGATCCTCACCAAACAAAAAAGACCACTGAAAGGGAAATTTCATAAGTTTAGCCTTAGACGCCACGTCCGCTGACCAACCTTGGAGCCATAGGGTATGACGAGTGGCCACACCGAGCCATGAATTTGGCTGAAGCCCACAACAGATCATACATGGCATCTGAGAAATAAGAAGCACCCATCTCAATCTTAGTTACCTCCTGATCCACCAAGGACCAGTCATTAGAATCCCAATCAAGAACATGCTTGGACCACTAAAAACAAGCCCGAGCTACCAGACCGCCACACATCACCGCCTGGACCGCCAGGACAGCCACATCAAAGCTCTGCTTAAGAAGAGACTCTTTCCTATGCTCCTCAGAGTCCTGCAAAGCTGAGCCATCTTCAACCTGCACCATATGCCAATGCATGATGGCTGAGACCACTGCATCCACCACAGGCGACTTCAAGGTATTCCTATCCCCCTCCAGGATGGGTGGACCATAGACTGCTCAAAATGAAAAGGCATCTCCAGTGACTTCCATTGCATGAGCATAATATCCCGAATATCCTGATGCATAGGAAAAGAGCAGGAGGCCAAGCAGATTCCCTGAAGCAGGGGTCCACCACACGCGGGGGCTCCTTTGTTTCCTCAAAATGCAAAACTGATGAAACCTGAAGAATAAGCTCCTGGAGCTCTTACTGCTGAAAAATGAGCACCACCGACATCCTTATCAGCTGGTGGCTCCATAAAACACCTGCCAGCGGCATCCATCCCCCCGAGAGGATCCTGGGTGTCACCCAAGGGGTCCAAGTCCTCATCCAGCGAAAACGTTTCCCCAAACAAAAATCATCATCCCATGAGACCCTTAGCCGCTTGGCCAAAGCTGGGGGGACTGCGTCTGAACCAGCACTGAGGGGGGCGAAATGGGGGTAGACCCAGAAAGCAAAGACCCCCCTTGAATACCCTGACACCCACAGGGAGGAAACAGGACCCCAGGCTACCTGAAGATAAGCCTTGCACAAGGCTAACACAAATCATGGGGAAAAAACCCTGGTGGCACATTAGGACTCACTGCCAAAGCAGGAGACCCAGCAGAAACCTGCCCCTGTCTCTCCAATACAGGGGGAAGATTACTTGAGGCTGTAGACAAAATGGAGAAGCTTCCTGCCAAAACCGGCACAAAACCCACTAAAAATCTCCCCCGAGGCCTGCAGCAACAAAAAGGCCTGAACTGCCCCAGTCAGTAAAGCAGGCAAGCCAGCAGCAGCGGTAAGGGAATCCCCAACACTATCGGCAGTAAGGGAAATTTTATTTCCTGACTGTTGACAGTTGGGGAAATCCCTTTGTGGGGAACCCTGCTCACCAGCATGCCTTGGTGCCCTGCCAGCAATGAGGATTCCCCTTCATAGTGGCCGGCGCACCGCGAGCATAGGCCGGCCGCATCAACCTCATGTCTGGAGCACAATGAGCACTTTTTCCCTTTAAAAGTGCTCATTGCGCAATCCGCTACTAGCTGAAAGATAAAAGTGCTGGTTAGCAATTAAAGTCAATTGAAGGCTTCCCTTCAGGCACTGACTCAGGATTTATTTTTTTTTTTTTTGTAATAGAACTTTACTTGAATATACCCCACTAGCTCTCTAAGCCATATGCTTTGCCGGTATTGGTGGCAGGGCTTACAGCTGAGGCACCTCTAAGGAAAACATTTTGGGGAGGTGGGGGAAATGGGAGGACCTGTCGTTTGTGACATCCCCAAGGTCAGATGGACCCCTGAAAGGGTCCCTTCATTCTGAATCTGGCATCACAGACAGGAACCAGAAGGCCACTAAACAAATTTCAACAGCCCTACACTAAACCAGGGAAGACTGCACAGACTTACCACCTCCACCTGCTGGAGACTGAGAGCACACTGATTGTACTTGGGACTGCACAGGCCACTTGTACTACAGCCAAAAGTTTATGTCTCAGTCTCTACCTGCTGGTCATGGTGAGCTATTAACCCATCAGTGAGCTGTGCCGGTCTGGAGAGACGCTTAAGATGTGTTTATTTTTCTTCACTTTTGGATGTGTGTGTGGTTGTCTTTTGTCTATTTATGGCATTCTTTCTGTTCTATTTTAATTCATTTGTAGTTCTGTATACCACTTTGACATGTTAATTCAGCTAAGATGGTGCTTGAAATTCCTTAATAAACATAAATGTAAACATAAACAACTAGTAACAGATTTGGGGACTATGAAGGACAATATGTGTTTGCAAACAGTACCTGCAGAGGCAGAGCTATTCACTGAACAAAATAGCCTACTACACAGAGTACCTGGCTCATTTTGAGAGTCAACAATGTAGGCAGTTTCTTCTATTACCACTGTCTTAAAGCAGATAAGTGACAGTCTGACATAATCTGCTGTATGTTTTACTGGCCAGAAACAAGAAAGCCCTGCCACTGCACCTGAGCTATGGGAACTCGAGTACATAGGTCACAGCATGGAGAGTCTGGGGGGGGGGGGAGGGGGTTGGAGTAGGAGACTGAGAGAAATAAAACCTCAGAGGCAGTACCACTGTACAGGAGCACTTGGGCACATAAGAACAGTGGCATACCAAGCGGGGCGGGAATGAGGAGCAGTCTGCCCCAGAAGCAGCCCTTAAGGGGGTGTTCCAACTCTTTTGAGGGCCGGTGCCAGTGTAAAGAACTTCTTCCCAGCAGCAGCATTCACAATATGCTGCTCTTGTTAGGCCTTCCTTTCTGCTGGGTCCTGCCTTCGTGGAAACAGGAAGTAGGCGGGACCTGGCGGAGTGGAAGGCCTGAAGCTGGTAAGAGCAGCGAATTATGAATGTTGCACTGCCGACTGTAGGGTGACAAAGAGAGGTAGAGAGGGGGAAAGAAATGTTGCACCCGATTGGGGAAAGGGAGGGAGGAGGAAGAGAGAGAGGACAAAAGAGAGATGCCAGACCATGGGGAAGGAAAGGAGGGAGGGAAAGGAAGGAAGGAAAGAAGATGTCAGATCATTGAGGGGAGGAAAAGATGCCAGGGCATGGGGGGAAGGGAGGGAAGGAGACAGAGATGCCAGACCAGAGAGAAAAGAGGAAGGGAGGGAAAGAAGAAGAGATACCAGAGCATGGAGGGGGTGACAGATAGAAGGGAAGGAGAGGAGAGGAAAGAGATGCTAGGGCATGGTGACAGGGAAGGGAAGGAGACATAGATGCCAGACCATTGGAAAGGGAGGGAGGGAAAGGAAGGGAAGGGAAGGAGATGCCAGAATATGGAGGGAGAGAGATGGAAGAAGAGAGGAGATCCTAGGGCATGGGAAAAGGGAAGCAGATGCCAGGCCATTGGGTGAGTTGGGGTGGGAAGGAGGGAAGGAAAGAAGAAGGGCCTACCTGGTCATGGTCATGGGAGGGGGTCATTGGGGGCAGGAGCACAGCCCCCTTGCTCCTGACCCTTGTTGGCGCCTTGGTAAAATGGCTGCTGTGACCTCTTGCTTCAGCTTACAAAACTTTTGTGAGCTACTGTGAGAGGTCATGGCAGCTATTCTAATGAGGTGCTAGCAAGGTCAGGAGCGAGGGGGCTGTGCTTCTGCCCCTGACCCCTTTCCCTGTTGTATCTTGTTGGTCCCTGTACAGTTTGTTATGTGTTCTTATTTTATAATAATGTTCCCTGTTTTAAAATGTACATCACTTAGAAGTATTATAAGCGATACAATCAAATTTTAAATAAACCTGAAACCTGGATCATCAGGTATTCAGGAAGGTCCAGGAGGGTCTACGTAGACATGGGGGTGGGGTGTGGGAGGTGAGTGATCTAGTGAGGAGGACGGCATTGTTGGGGGGTGGGAGGGGACTCAGGAGTTTTTTTTTAATTTTTAAAGATTATGCAGCTATTCCAAGATTTATTTGGGACCACATATTTGTTATGTAGCCCCTGCATAAAACATAGTAATATAGTAGATGACAGCAGACAAAGATCCGAATGGTCCATCCAGTCTGCCCAACCTGATTCAATCTAAAAATTTGTTGGGTTGTTTTGTTGTTTTTTTTTTCTTCTTCTTAGCTATTTCTGGGCAAGAATCCAAAGCTCTGCCCAATACTGTTCTTAGGTTCCAACTACTGAAGTCTTCGTCAAAGCTCACTCCAGTCCATCTACACCAGGGATCTCCAAAGTCCCTCCTTGAGGGCTGAATCCAGTCAGGTTTTCAGGATTTCCCCAATGAATATGCATGAGATCTCGAGGAGGGACTTTGGAGACCCCTGATCTACACTATCCCAGTCATTGAAGCCCTCCCCAGCCCATCCTCCACCAAACGGTCATATACAGACACAGACCGTGCAAGTCTTCTCAGTACTCGTCTTAATCCTTCAATATTTACTATTATTTTCTGATTCTAGATCCTCTGTGTTCATCCCACGCTTTTTTAACTCTGTCACCGTTTTCCTCTCCACCACCTCTCTCGGGAGCGCATTCCAGGCATCCTCTCTGTAAAGAAGAATTTCCTTACATGCAGCTGTTCCAATATTTATTTGGGACCACTTATTTGTTATGCAGCCCTGACTGAATATCAGCTGGGATAGCTATGGGTGAAAAGGCTACTCAGAATTATGCCCTGATATTTAAAGCTGTTGCCCAGACATGGCGTGGCATTGAATATCAAGGCATAATTTAGCTGGCAACGATCAGTATTTAAAATAAATGCAGACCACCACTAGCTGAATATCAAGGGGGAAGGTCTTCAGGTAGTATCCCCTATCGCCTAAGATGGAGATTCAATGCAGGGTTAGGTTCTTAAGTGCACAGAATAAATGTATTTTGTCCAGTGTGCCTCTGGTGCAGGCACAAACATCAGTGTCTGATCAGTGCTAAGAGGTATATGTGGCAGTGCTCACAATTATGAGTGTGTGACTCAGAGCCCACATATCTCCCATCACACCTTTTGGGGGATGGAAGGATACTTAGAACAGTAAGGGACTCATAATCAAAAGTGAGAAACACGTCCAAAAAATGGCCTAAATCGGCACTTGGACAAACATTGTCAAAATACGTCCAAGTGCCGGTAATAAAACATGGTCTAAGTCACTAAAACCAACCTAAAGTGACCAGATAAGCACTGCAAACACATAGTACAGACCCTCATACACTACTCCAGTGATCACCGACCCCCCCCCCCCAAAAAAAAAAAAATCATAATCACAACTTTTAAATTCTGCCTCCAGAACATCAGTACCTGGCAGCCAGGCATAGGAAAACCTAGTCGCGCTGCACAGAGGTGTCTTAAGTGGTCTTGGGGGTGGGGTAGGGACCCATGGAGAGGAGGACCCATGCCCATAAGCCACTGTAATGACTGCATTGATGGCGAAACATGTGCACTCTCCTAAAAAAAAAAAAACCCAAACCCTTTTGTACTGCCCTATAAGTGGCTCCTGCAGCCATAAGGGCTATTGGGGTGGTAGATAGGTGGGACTAGGAGATTCTGGAGATGGTTTGTGGGGTTCACCATTACCTATAAAGGAGCTATAGTTAGATGATTATGTGGCATCCTTTTTGTGAAGTTCACAGCAGTGCCCTGTAAGATAACCCACTGTTTAGGTACCCTGTGTGGGTGTCCTGTCCATCACTTTGCAGACCCCTCCCATGTCCAAAAGGTCTGTTTCTAGGCGGCTGGACATATAGACAGACGATTTTTGAAAAATATTTTTTGGACGTATTTTTCAAAAATGTGTCCCACATTGTTTTTTACTTTGAACGACTTGCAACTTATATGAAAACGGACTTAGACGTTCCTTTCGATTATTACATTACATTACATTAGAGATTTCTATTCCAACATTGCCTTGAGGTTCATAAGTGCATAAGTGTGGTGCATACATACCGCTACCCTGACATATTGGTGTGTTACTTCATGCATTCTTATTAATAGGGCAGTATAGTGAATACTCTATCTATGTATATACTTACCTAACAGCTAGGAATCCCTCCAGTATTCCTCTGGCACAGTCTTAATCCAGCCTGGATTGGCCAAGTATGAAGGCATCATAGCAGGAACTGGGGAATCTGGTACACACATCCATTATGAAGAGCCTAGCATGGCAGACCACCTGCATACTCATCAAGTGGTATTACCTTCAGTTCCTGTAGGCCCTCTCATTATGCCCATGTGGACTTAGGGCAATATATGTGCAATATGAGGAGAAACACAACAATGCTGTAAAATCTCCTCCCTTTGTTCTCAGGTGCATAGAAAGATTACAGAGTCATGCATCTCCTGAGCAGAGCTCCCAGGAAGGAGTCTATATAGTGGCAGGTGACAGATTGTATGGTGCTTGTGCCAACGATGTGCTGGAAATTGCCAGTAGCCAGGAAGGACAGACATGATTCCTTTAGGTTGGAGCCTCCAGATCATTTCTTAATAGTTCACAGAGGTCAGTAATGGTGGCTTTATGGAATTTATACCTCTGAAATACTTCATCCTCTGTGACGTACAGGAAATTCATTATGGGCCTATACACTTTATGCATTTCCCAAATTGAGGCTGCATTGGGGCTATCCCTGGGCCAGATGATGTCTCTGTTGCTGCACCCTTACCCTCTGCTTTACCTGATTGTATTGCCACTAGGGAAAAGACATGGCTTGGTATAAAAACCTGTATTTTCTCAAAGAATCAATAAATCTGTGGCTGGATATTTTGGACCTAATTCTGTATAGGACTCCCGGGAGGGGCATCTTATACAGAATTGGGCCTACACTAACCCTGATTCTGTAACCAGCATCCATGTTACAGACGCTGGTTAGAGAATCGGGTTAGAGTAGACATGGCCATTACGCTTATCGCAGCAAGGTATCTCCCTGCCACGATAAGTATAGTGGCCGCCTGTCCGATCGCCAGCAGGAGGGTATCGAACCCCTCCTGCTGGAAGGCCGCCCCAGACACTCCCAATCGCTGGCAGGAGGATGCCCAACCCCTCCTGCTGGAATGCCGTCCCCCCCCCTGAAACTCCCGATCACCGGCAGGAGGGTGCCCAACCCCTCCTGCCAGAAGGTCGCACCCCCTTGAAACTCCCGATCACTGGCAGGAGGGTACCCAACCCATCCTGCCGGAATGCTGCCCCCCCGAAACTCCCGATCGCCAGCAGGAGGGTGCCTAACCCCTCCTGCCGGAAGGCTGCACCTCCTCAGGCTCCCCTTCGCTAATGCCCCCTGCACTACCACCCCCAATGACCCCCCCTAACCTCCCCCAAACTAAACCTCCCCAACTAACCTCTAATTGTTGGCCGGCCGGCCGGGTCTTGCTGCCGTCCAGCCGTCAGGCCTGCCTCGTCGAAATGAGGCAGGCCCGCCCCTTCCCGGCCCATCCCCACTAAGTTTAAGGCCTGATTGGCCCACGCTCTAGGAGCCTGGATCAATCAGGCTTTAGATTTATCGGGTCTGCCCATTCCCGCCCATCCCCACTAAGCCTAAGGCTTGAATGGCCCAGGCTCCCTAGGCTCCCGGAGGCGCCTTCAATATAGGCGGCCTGCCTGAGGAGCATTTTTTAAAAAAAACATGCATCCTGATTGGCTAATTCTGCAGGATGCCTACAGCTGCCTAAAATCGGGACGCACTTTGTAGAACCAGGGCTTTTAGGTCTGGATATTGTAAAACACATTGTATGTCACCACTGAAGCTATGACCAGATTTTCAAAACTGTAAAAGAGTAACTGTAGAAAACATTGTCCTAAATGTAACTGGACATATCATTAGTTGTCCACAGATGCCACACTGAGTATTGACATTATTTGCTAAACTCATAAAAATGCCCTTGGCATGCCCTGACACACCTCCATGTTTATTTAGCTAACCTTCTGATGGCAGTCTCCACTAATATCTGGTTATCTGCCATCAACTGAATATTATATTTGTCTGGCCATATTGTTTTTGGCCACTTATCTGCTGGGTAAATTTTTGAATATTGTGTGATCTGTGCCCAAAATCAAAAACCAATTGAAAAGTGCAAAGAATTAGACAATTGCTTGCTTGAAATTGGAACACACAATCAGTAGTTCTCTTATTGTACAAGCATTTTTTTTAACAGACAGCAAATTATTGGGTTACACAAGGCCTTATGCAAACAATATTTCGTAGTGATTGATGCTTTTCATTAATTATGTGACATTTAGACAAATTCTGCAAATGATGCAAAAAAATACATGGTTTCAAGGCCATGGACTTGCTATTAATAATACTGAGACAGTAAGGTAAATTGGGGAGCTTATTGAGAATGCAAGAGATGTATACTTGCAGAAACCTGCAAAGCTTTTACTCTTCTGACAGCATTAGCGACCCTACTCCAACCTTATGCAGATGTTTTCTCTCTCCCTCCTCTTGTACAGTCTCTGTTCTTCACCCCTCCTCTTGTACAGACTCTATTCTTCACCCCTTCCCCATATTCTTTATCACTCCCTTTTCTGGGTGCCAAATGGCAGATGAAATTGAATGTGGACAAATGCAAAGTGATGCACATTGGGAAAAAGAACCTGAATCACAGGTGCTAGATGCTAGGGTCCACCTTGGGGGTTAGCGGCCAAGAAAAGGATCTGGGTGTCATCGTAGAGAACACGATTAAACCTTCCACCTAATGTGTGGCGGTAACCAAAAAAGCAAAGAGGATGCTAGGAATTATTAAAAAAGGGATGGTTAACAAGATTAAGAATGTATTGCGCCATGGTGCGACCTCATCTGGAGTATTGTGTTCAATTCTGGTCTCCTTATCTCATGAAAGATATACAGCCTATTTTACAAAGCCGCGCAGCAACAGCCCTGAAGCCCTTTAAATCTCTATGGACTTCGGGGCCGTTACCGCGCGGCTTTGTAAAACAGCCCCATAGTGGTGCTAGAAAAGGTTCAAAGAAGAGCGACCAAGGTGATAAAGGAGATGGAACTCCTGTCATACATAACATAGTAACATAGTAGATGACGGCAGATAAAGACCCGAATGGTCCATCCAGTCTGCCCAACCTGATTCAATTTAAAAATTTTTTTTTTTTTTTTTTTTCTTCTTAGCTATTTCTGGGCGAGAATCCAAAGCTTTACCCGGTACTGTGCTTGGGTTCCAACTGCCGAAATCTCTGTCGTATGAGGAAAGACTAAAATGATTAGAGCTCTTCAGCTTGGAAAAGAGATGGCTGAAGGGAGATATGATTGAAGTCTACAAAATCCTGAGTGGAGTAGAATGGATACAAGTGGATCGATTTTTCATTCTGTCAAAAATTACAAAGACTAGGGGACACTCAATGAAGTTACAGGGAAATACTTTTTAAAACCAATAGGAGGAAATTTTTTTTCACTCAGAGAATAGTTAAGCTCTGGAATGCGTTGCCAGAGGTTGTGGTAAGAGCAGATAGCATAGCTGGTTTTAAGAAAGATTTGGACAAGTTCCTGGTGGAAAAGTCCATAATCTGTTATTGAAAAAGACATGGGGGAAGCCACTGCTTCCCCTGAATCGATAGCATGGAATATTGCTGCTCCTTGGGTTTTGGCCAGGTATTAGTGACCTGGATTGGCCACCATGAGAACGGCTACTGGGCTTGTTGGACCATTGGTCTGGCCCAGTAAGGCTATTCTTATGTTCTTATGTACCCTAGGCACTCTCTTGCTTTTTTATCTCAGCATTCCCTCTCTCCTCAAGACACACACACTTTCTCCCAACTTCCCCAGCACTTTCTCTCTCTCTTCCACTCCCTTCCTCCTTTTCTTTCATTCCCTCTCATAGACACGTTTTCCTTTTCTCTACCCTCCACTGGTACTTACCTCTTCTCTCTCTTCCCCTGTTACCTTCCAACTTTCTCCCCCAAAGCAATTTCTATATTTTTTAAATTCCCTTCCCTCGCCCCTACTTGCATGCTATATTCAAGTTACAAATAGACTCCACTTCTAACTACCCCTCTCCCAGTATTATATATATGTAAATAGGGAATTCAGCAGTTTAGAATTTTAGCTTCATTGCATATCTTTAATTTTTATAATTAATAACCTGTTGATTTTAATCTCCATTTAATGTTTGCAAAATATATTTTTTATAATATTGTTCATTATAATTGGTTATGGTATCTTGTTTAGAAGTTTGGAGATGAGGTTTACTTTATTTGGTTTGTTTTTATTGTGCATTCCATTGTTTGTCTTTATAGATTTTACTAGTGTTTTAGCCCGTTACATTTGTTACAGTAACGGGTGCTAGAATAGCCCCACCTATACCCTGACTCTGACCCCACCCATGCCCCGCCTCTATTATGCCTGGACCCTGCCTCCCACTGATCCCAGTCCCACCACCTCACCTTTCACCATTTCCTTTGTACCCTTTTGGCCCTCATAGATCCTCCATTGCATTTATCACCCGACAGGGTCTTTACTTACCCGAGGCGGCAACAGCAGTCCTGACGTACCAACCTTTCCTCCCTCAGTGCCCCAAAGCAGCAGTGGTCCTACCATTTCCATCTCTCCCTTTCCCCCTTTCACACCCTCTAGCATCTCTCTCTGACCCTGTTTCACCCCTTTTGCCATCTTTCCCTTTCCTGTCCCCCTCTGTCCTTCCCCAAGACCATCTCTCTCTCCTGCCCCCTCCACACTCCCTGAAGTCTATCTCTCCCTATCCCCTACCATCTCTCCTGGTCCCCCTAGTAGCCCCTCTGTCCTTCTCATCCATCTGTCTCTGTCTCTCTCTCCTTTCCTCACTTGAGTCCAACATCTCTCCCTTCTCCCACTCCCTCCCCCGAATCTGGGGGAAATCCACTGCTTTATTTTAAGCAGCATAAATTTATTCTACTCTTTGGGACCTGTGGTCTATCTTAGTATGGTAACTCTTATGCTTCTCTGGCTTACTTCCTTTTGTTCTCTAGTCACCTCCTGCCTCATCCCATCCCTGTACACCATGTCCTCCCTATCTCTCCTCTTTCCCTCCATCCCTGTGTACCATATCCTCCCTCTCTTTACCCATCCTATGGTCTGGTATCTTTAGCCTCTTTCTCAGTCTGGCATCTCTCTCCCCTCTTTCTCTTCCCCCCCTTTTTGTTCTGGCATCTCTGTCTTTCCCTTCCCCTCCCCCTGCCTTAGTCTTGAACCTCTTCCCCCTCCTTCCTTTCCCTGGTATGACATCTCTCTCTTCTCTCTATCTCCCTCACCCCCACCCCCTTTCCCATCCAGTAGTCTTAACATCCCCTTCCCTTCCTCTTCCTCCCATGGTCTGGCATCTCTATCTGCCCCTTCCCTTTCTTCCCTAGCAGGACTGGTCCTTTACTTTACTTTTCTCCCCATCCCTGAGGTCCAGCATCTCTTACCCTCACCATGCTAGTAACATAGTAACATAGTAACATAGTAGATGACGGCAGATAAAGACCCGAATGGTCCATCCAGTCTGCCCAACCTGATTCACATTAAATTTTTTTTTTTTTTTAATAATTTTTTTCTTCTTAGCTTTTTCTGGGCAAGAATCCAAAGCTTTAACCGGTACTGTGCTTGGGTTCCAACTGCCGAAATCTCTGTTAAGACTTACTCCAGCCCATCTACACCCTCCCAGCCATTGAAGCCCTCCACCAAATGGCCATACACAGACACAGACCGTGCAAGTCTGCCCAGTACTGGCCTAGTTCAATATTTAATATTATTTTCTGATTCTAAATCTTCTGTGTTCATCCCACGCTTCTTTGAACTCAGTCACAGTTTTACTCTCCACCACCTCTCTCGGGAGCGCATTCCAGGCATCCACTACCCTCTCCGTAAAGTAGAATTTCCTAACATTGCCCCTGAATCTACCACCCCTCAACCTCAAATTATGTCCTCTGGTTTTACCATTTTCCTTTCTCTGGAAAAGATTTTGTTCTACATTAATACCCTTCAAGTATTTGAACGTCTGAATCATATCTCCCCTGTCTCTCCTTTCCTCTAGGGTATACATATTCAGGGCTTCCAGTCTCTCCTCATACATCTTCCGGCGCAAGCCTCCTATCATTTTCGTCGCCCTCCTCTGGACCGCCTCAAGTCTTCTTACATCTTTCCTCCTCATCCCTCACTGCGTGATCCATTCCCATCCCTATCCCTCACTGCTTGCTCACCGATCTCCTTGCGGTGCTGCTCTAACTCTTTGGTCGTAGGCAGCATGAGTGAAGTAAACACGCTGCCTCAGGTGACCTGGAAGCTTTCTCTCTACTATTGTTTTCCGCCTATGTGGGGGCAGGAAGCAGTAGCATAGGAAAAGCTTCTGGGTCACCGAAAGCAGTTTGGTTACTTCACTCATGCTGACTATAGCCGAAGAGTTAAAGCAGCAGCACTGTGAGAACGGTGAGCAAGCACCAGATTTTGTGAGGGGGGGGGTCGGCAGCAGGTGACTCCAGATAGGTCGTTGGCCTTGCAGTGGGGTGGGTGGGCCGGGGACCTATAGCCGCCGACAGCCGCGGTGGCGAACACCTTCATCTCGTCAGTCCCGCGCAGGAGCAGCACCCGACCCTCCGCCAGGGCCTTCAGGAGAGTCCTCAGCAGCTCGGAACAGCAAACAGGGCCGCGAGTGTGGGGCAGTTGTAGGCGCACATGCGCACTTCTTCCGGCCAAGGACATACGGAACACGGAAGTAGAAGTGCGCATGCGCCGCTTAGGGTTTTATTATAGAGATTAGTACTGATTACTCTTTGGAACATGTATCTATTGTGAATAGCAGACCACATGAATTAGAATCACTTTTTGAGCGACTAGATTTGTCTTCACTCTTTCTTTTAATTCTTTTCTTTTCTATCCTTGAATTGAGTTCTTTTTTTAATTGATGTGAACAGCTTGGATCGTTTTTTGGCTGTTATGCGGTATATAAAGTTTTTAATAAACATAAACAATATGGGGCTTTGACTGAATGATTAACACTAGATGAGTTAGGAATAAGAAAGACTATATCTGAACGCAGGAAAGCATAGGACAAGCATGTAGGATCTCTAAGAAAGAGGAAGAGATAGTAGATTGTATGGCTAGGCAGACTTGATTGGCCATATATTTTTATATATAAAGTTCCAGTTATTACTGATTTGATACTTATGAAGAAGTGTGGAGGAGAAGTCTAGTGATTAGAGCAGCAGGATTACACTCACGAAAGCCTGGATCAAATCCTGCTGCTGCTTATTGTGATCATAGGCAAGTCGTTTGACCTCCATGTTTTAGATACAAACTCAGAGTTCCTTTTACTATGGTGTGTTAATAGATTTTGTGTGTGTGCTAACGATTAGCATTCACTAAATGCTAAGAAGCTCTAGCCTCTTAGGAATAAATGGGCTTCTTAGCATTTAATGTTCTTCCTTCTTTGAGTCATCTGTCCTCCCTCCCAGTGTAATATTTCTCATTCCCTCCTCTCCACCACTATCATGTCCAACAATTCTCTCTCTTTTTTCCTTTCCACATGTATATCATCTCTCTTTCCCTCCCACTCCATGCACCTATGCACAACAATTTTCTTTTTATTGTCCCTCCCCCACTGACAGCATCTCTCTTTCCCTCCCTTTCCAGCACCCCATCCATACAGCATCTGTCTTTCCCAACCCCTTCCCAGCCTGAGCAACATCTGTTCTTCCCTGCCTTTCCACCCACCCCCAGCCCATGCCGCATCTGTTCTTCCCTGCCTTCCCACCTACCTTCAGCTCATGCAGCATCTGTCCTCCCTGTCTTCCCAACCCCCTACCTCCAGTCTGTGGCATGTAGCATATGTTCTTCTTTCCTTCCTTCCATCTCCCCCCCCCCCCCACCAGCAGGACCCTGTGACATGACCTCTTCAGCTCCTGACTCCCCTACACCCTCCTCCCCGGGTCGCTGTTATTTTAAATGTTCTGGCAGCCGCAGCACAGCATCAATGAGATGAGTCTTCTGCCATTGGTCTACCCAGGAACTCTTCATTCAGCAGCAGCAGCTAGGTGGGAACAGGAAGTCACTGCTGAATGAAGACTTCCGGGGCAGGACAACGGCAGAAGGCTTATCTCATGGATGCTGCGCCGCAGCTGCTAGAACATTTAAAATAACAGTGACCCAGGAAGGAAGGAAAGAAGGAAGAACTTACCTTAGACATCAAAGATTTAAAATTACAGCCACCAGAAAAGGAGGTAAGGTGGGGAAGCCAAACCATCACCAATTTTTGAGGAGGCCATGGCCCCTCCTCCATTCCGATGCTTATGGTTAAGCTAGTTTCTCACTAACACAATCCTCTGAAAATCGATTATGGTCTACCACAGCTCCATCCATACTTGCGTTTATCTTCTGCAGTCCTGCTCCTGGTGCTTCAGCTGTGAATACAGAACAGAAATATTTGTTAAGCAATTCAGTCTTATCTTTATCAGCTTCTACATATTTGTGAGACTCAAAGATGAAGGGGGAGAAATGTCATTTTTGCACTTCTTCCTATCACTAATATACCTTAAAAAATGTGTTTCCCCCTGTTTTACTGTGTCAGCTATTTTTATTTCTATTTGCATTTTTGCTTTCCTGTTTACTTGACCAGCCTCTGGACTGCTTCAAGTCTGCTTATATCCTTATCCAGATAAAGCCTCCAAAACTGAACACAATATTCCAAGTAGGGCCTCACGAATAATTTCTATAGGGGCATCAACAACTCCTTTCTTCTGCTGATTATGCCTCTCTCTATACAGCCAAGCATCCTTCTGACTACAGTCACTGCCTTGTCACACTGTTTCGTCACCTTCAAATTCTCAGACACTATCACCCCAAGGTCCCTTTCCCCATCTATGCATATCAGCCTGTCAACTCCCAGCACATGTGGCTTCCTCAGATTTCTACTTCGCAAATGCATCACTTTGCACTTCTTTGCATTGAATTTTAGTTGCCAAACAGTAGACCATTCTTCCAACTTTTGCAGATCTTTTTTTGTTTTCCATTCCCTTTTGGGTGTCTACTCTGTTACAAATCTTGGTATCATCTGCAAAAAAGTAAACCTTACCTTAGAACCCTTCGGCAATGTCGCTCACAAACATATTGAACAGAATCGCGCTCTAATACCAATCTTTGTAACACTTCACCACTCACCTCTCTGAGCAAATATCAATAATCACCATCCTCTGGTGTCTTTCCATCAGCCAATTTCTAATTCAGTTCTCCACTTTGGGTTCTAAATTCAGCCAGTCAAGTTTATTCAAGAGCCTCCGACGAGGAACTGTGTCAAAGGCTTTGCTGAAATCTAAATAAATTACATCTAGCACATGCCCTTGATCCAATTCTCTGGTCACCCAGTCAAATAATTCAATCAGATTCGTCTGGCATGATTTACCTTTAGTAAAACCATGTTGCCTTGATCTTGTAACCAGCATCAACAATGGAGACAGTGACCTCTGTGCAAGTAACAGAAGAATCCAATGGAAGAGAGCAGAGCGAGACTGGTCTTCAAAATCCACTTTAATAGCACCAATGGTGCAGTACATACATTAAACAGTCTGCCAATCATAAAAACATCTGGTAAATCATGAGCTCAACACGGACCGTGTTTTGGCTAATATGCCTGCATCAAGAGTCCTAAAACATATAATATTAAAAAATGCTATTTAACATAAAAAATGTCATATAACATAAAATCAAATGATTATAATAAGTTATCACAGCTTTCAACAAATGTGTGCTTTGAGACATAGAAGCCTTAGAAAAGAAACAATGTAAACCATACTATAATCTTACAAAGTCAGAAAGTGCCGCCATAAAAACATTAACACAAAAGACTGAAATAGTAATTAAACCAGCAGACAAGGGAAGTGGCATTATTATTCTTGACCACACAGCATATGTGACAGATATTTTGCAACAACTGGAAGACATTAATTATTATACTCCTTTACAAAATGATCCCATACTTATATTACAGGAAGAAATCAAAGAGGTTGTCTTTGCACACCAAGCAGGCTTCATCACTCTAAATGAAGAATAATTTTTAATTGTTGAAACACCAATAATTCCACTGATTTACGTTCTACTTAAAATCCATAAGTTGACATAGAATTCTCCTGGCCGTCCAATTATTTCTTGGATAGGATCCGTTCTAGAACCATTGTCAAAGTTCGTAGATACTTTTCTGAAACCACATGTCCCTTTAATTAAATCTTATGTAAGGGACTCCACACATATAATACAATTGTTAGATCAGTTTCACAGAGATCTTAAAGATATGATTCTTGTCACATTAGACATTGAATCTTTATATACAAATGTGCTGCAACCTGAAGCTTTGGCATTCCTACTTATCCCATTACCACTTTAGCTACAATTGCTATGACAGAGAATTACTTCTGTTTTGAAGGAAAATTTTACAAACAAATCACGGGTATGTCCATGGGTGTAACAATGGTTCCCAGTATCGCCAATCTCTATATAGCAAACTTTGAAGAAAATTTCCTTGAAGATTCTCCATTCAATGAAAAAGTCAGAAATGTATTGCAGGTACATTGATAACATATTCATTTTATGGCAGAGCAGTTTAGAACGCCTCCACATTTCCTTGGACTAGCTTAATAGCAGAAACATTAATCTAAAATTCAAAATGAATCATAGTTTTTTTGAGATTTCTAATCTGGACATTCTGATCTAGAAAGCAAGATACAATTTCAAAACAACATTATACAAAAAACCAACAGACCATAATGCATACTTGCATTTTTCAAGTTTCTACAAAAGTTAAAGAAAAATTTGCCATTCAGTCAATTTTTGAGGGCACGTAAATTATGTTCTGACTTTGATGATTTCAAAGTACAGGCAGCCACTTTAGCCCAAAGGTTTACAAAGAGGGGCTATGTTAGAGCAGTGATTCCCAACCCTGTCCTGGAGGAACACCAGGCCAATCGGGTTTTCAGGCTAGCCCTAATGAATATGCATGAGAGAGATTTGCATATGATGGAAGTGATAGGCATGCAAATTTGCTTCATGCATATTCATTAGGGCTAGCCTGAAAACCCAATTGGCCTGGTGTTCCTCCAGGACAGGGTTGGGAACCACTGTATTACAGAGTGCATAGAAAGTGGCCTTGAAAAAGCCATTGGAATTGACTGTGATTTTTTTACTTAACAACCAAGGAAGTAAACCACAACCAGAGCTAATAAGCAAGTTAAGATTTTCACATTTCTCATATAAAATCCAAAGAATTATTAGAAAAAATTGGTACATCTCGGAAGCACATGACTGTTTTAAGGAGAAAAAACTTACCATAGTTTATTCAAGAAATTGCAACTTAAGAAAGAAATTAGTTCCTTCAATGCTCCCCTCTCTTTAAGAAAATTTAGCACATAATATGAGTAGTCACACTTCTTGTGGTTCCTGTTCAGTATGCAGGCATTCATTAACTCTGTCTAGTTTTCACACCCAAAATAAATATCACATTTCAATTGTATCAAAGCACAATGTGTACTTCAAAATAGGTTATATTTATGATAATTTGCCCATGTGATCTATTATACATAGGTAAAACAAAAAGGATGTTGAAGACTAGGATAATTTAACATACCCATGTTTTCCTGAAAATAAGAGCTACCCACAAAATAAGCCCTAGCATGATTTTCAGGGTAAGTCCTAATATAAGCCCTATCTCAAAAATAAGCCATAGTTAAGATCCCTCCCTCCCATCCCTTTATGCACCAGAACACCACCGACTGCCATACATACCTCCTAAGCCTCAAAATTGGTGGCAGCACTCTGAACTGGCTGCTTTGTGACCTTCCCTACCGGGGTCTTCCCTCTGCTGCATCACTGATGATGTCATTAGTGATGCAGCAGAAGGAAGGCCCTGGTGGGGAAATCTGCAAAGCAGCCCATTCAGAGCACTGCCACTGGTTTTGAGGCTTCGGAGGTATGTAAGGGGGTTGGTGGTGTTCCGGTGCACAAAGCGATGGGAAGGAGGGATAGGTATAACATGGTGGGAGGGTTGATGGGGTTCTGGTGCACAAAGGGATGGGAGGGAGGGATAGGTATAACATGGCAAGTGTCAAGGGTAGATACCGTGTTCCCCAAAATAAGATATTCCCCAAAAATAAGCTCTAGTGCATTTTTTGAGCACAAATTAATATAAGACTCTGTCTTATTTTCGGGGAAACACGGTAGAAGTTGCAGTTTAGTAAAAGGCAAAGGAGGGGGGGGGGGGGGGAAATTAACTGTTTTGTTTTATGCCAGTACGGTTTTGTAGTTATTATTTTCTTAAAAGGTGATTTCAAACAACAATATATATTTTTTTAATTCTTTATTTTCAGGGTTTTTTTTTTCCAAGCATTTTTTATCTACACTAATATTCCTTTATATGAAACCTTTTTATTAGCCCCATTTTTCCTTAACAAACACAATCATTATTCATGTGTAAATGCTGGTTCCCTTTTGGGTTTTGGATTCAGTTTTTGATTTTAGTTTTTGATTTAGTTTAGTTTTTTTATAACCATATATAATACATACAGTATTCTAAAGCAAATATGAGTCCACATCAATGGAGAGGAGACATCATCAATCCTATTAGCCAACAGGAAAATCCAAAAAGAAAATAATATGCTTGTATTACATTATTTTAAGTTTGAACAACTTGCTGTTTATCTAACAGGAATCTTTCTACCTGATCAGGTTAAAAAAAAGCATAAGATATATTAAGATAGGTAACCAAACATTTGACTGGAAATTTTAAGAAAAAGGTTGCACTAATGATAATACTTGAGATTTATATTGAAGAAACTATCTTCGTCTATATTGGGTAGTTCTGTAGACATCTGGAAACATTTGTAATTTCTGGCCGCAAAACAAGCAATCTTTTCAGGAAATATTTTTTTAAAACAATACTTTTACTATTCTCCAAGAAGAAAGTAACCAGGAGAGTGGCACGTTCAGAAAGGAGAAAGTGGAGACTTTACTGCCTGAGGAGAGGAGGTAATCAATGACTTTGTTTTGTGCGTATCATCTGTTCTTGCGGCCCCTCACTGACACAAGTGGGCGGGGCAAGCACCAGAGATAAGACCTCAACGGTTCCTGCGGCTGCCTGAGATAGTGGGTACATTACTGCCTGAGGAGAGGAGGTACTAGTGGCTTTGTTTTGTGCATATCATCTGTTCCTGCAGTCCCTCGCTGATGCCAGTGGATGGGGCAAGCACCAGAGATAAGACCTCACCACTTCCTGTGGTGCGGCCAAAGGGGCATGCCCTAAGGGTCATGCCAGACCCCATGTGAGCCCCTTTGGAGTCCCTGTGGAGCCCCAGTGAAGCAAAGGAATTGGTTTGATAAATGATCATATTTTACCTAAATATGTGGAAATGCAAGGTAAAGCCTAAAGTATTGTCATCTAGTACTCTGACACACCCAAGACCAATAGAAAGACACATAGTATTGGCTTCAAAGCCTATTTCTCCCTCTCCCATCGCAGGGAATTTATCTGGTGCCTCATTAAGTTCGGGGGAAAGGATCTCACTGGGTCCACCTGCTTTAAGCTTCTCTCCTGGGGAGACTTGTCCAACTGGTAGTCTCCATATAGGAGAGAAGTTAGCCTCAGATCTAACATTACAACAACTACATTTAGAAACCCCATTAGTAGATAATTTACACCTGTTGAGTTTCCTATTGAAAAATTTTCTAATGAGGAATTTCCTGAGAATGTAACTCTTATGGATGTTTGGACTGTGGTTAAAAGGTCTGAGGCCTTACTACAGGGTCCAGTACAAAAGCTTTATGCTTTTTCAGATCATGTAGTGTCTAAAATGAAAAATATGGATGAAAAAATTAATGTATTAGAAGAAGCATTAAAGAAATCAGATTCTCAGATTGGATTGCTTCAACAAACCAGTACCTCAGCAATTAAAGATAGTCTTTGGTGGCATAGGCAATGTGAGATAATGGAAAATCATATGAGAGCTTCTAACTTGAGAATACTGAATTTCCCATATATGTCCATTACTTTTTGCAGATATACTACTTAGGAACTACTTTAAAGAGGTTCTTGAATTGAGTAATGCTGAAACCATTGTTTTAAATAGATGCTTCTATCTTCCAGTTAGAGGATTAACCAACCAGGGGAGAGGTGTTTCTATTGTATCTGAATTTAAAAAAAACGAGCCATTAGAATATTTAACATTATTTCTTGAAACAATTTAGTTTAGTTTTTGATTTTTTATGATGGGTCTCCATTTAATATCTCGGCAGTATGAGATGTTGCTTTTACGTCTCGTGAATTTTTTAGATGTCTTCTCATCATTCCATCACTAGATTTTGCCATTTTAAATGAGTTTAGCCCTCTGCTGGTGTTTTTCTGAGTCTCCATTTTTCCAGAAGGATCACTGTGCTACTTGGTTCTTCTATTTTCTGTGTTTTTATTTAAATTTTCTTTAGTTTGTAATTCAGTGTGGTTCTTTTATATGTTCTTTTACTTAGAAGCAGTGGCGTACCTAGCATATGTGACACCCGGGGCCCATTATTTTTGACACCCCCCTCATCTATATTAAAAATATGATTTTTAGTAACAATACACATATCGCACAAGATTGTACCTAGGAAAAGGCAGCATCTTAAACACTGCAGTGAGCACTAGAACACCAACACATACATTGTAAAAATAAACAAGCCAGATCCTGCACATTCAATTGATCCTGTACAGTCGATGCTATCAGAAAGCCATGTCCGTTTCATACACACAGATACAGCCTCGCCCAATATGGAATAATAACAAACTAAAAATAGAAATATGTAGACAAAAGTTAAACTTAACCGCCAAGAAATCAGACTCTGCATACAATGCAACACCACAACACCACAAAAACAGTAATACATGTCCTCTAACACTGTGCAAAATATAAAGACAGTAGATGTAAATTTGAAAAAACTGATACATAACAATCACCACTTTACAAATTAACAAATAAAAATAAAACAAATAATGAGAAATAAGAAAATACCATTTTATTGGACTAATCCCTGTAAGCTCGGTGCCCATCCCCGCAAACCACCTGATTCCATCCACACAAGCCTTGAATTGTTTTATATTGAACTTATTATATTAAAGTATAAAAAGAAACAATATTCTGTACAATTGTCAATTTATAAATCAGCATCTTCTGCCCACTCTCTCTTCCCCATTTCCCTTCAGCGTCCTCAGCCCACTCTCTCTCCACTTTCCTTCAGCGCAGGCACATAAAAACAAGCAAGTAATTTTATATCATTTTCATTCTATTCATTCATAGAAATTAAAGTCTAAATAATGCCAGTCACATAACAAAACATGATTTTACAATAATAATTCCCTGCACAGTCAAGCCTCCAAGGATTACTAGATGTCTTTCAACAGCTCCCCTCCCTCCTTCCCCCTTACCTTCGTGGCCAAGTTAAAATGATCTACCAACAATAAAATTTTAAAAACACAAAGCACACTGTACGCAGAGAAAATGTTAATTATCATCTATATTCCGCGGGTTTTCAAAGAGGTCAAGGCAGATGACTTTATGCAATGTCACCTCAGTAACAACTATACAAAAATAGACAAATATACCCCCTCCTTTTTACTAAACTGCGATAGCATTTTTTTAGCGCAGGGAGCTGTGCTGAATGCCCCATGCTGCTCTCGACACTCATAGGCTCCCTGCGCTAAAAATCGCTATTGCGGTTTAGTAAAAGGGGCCAATAGTGCAAAATATAGACAGCACCTATAAATTCTCAAAATGGACACATTTTGATCACTAAATTGAAAATAAAATCATTTCTCCTACCTTTATTTGGTAATTTCATCAGTCTCTGGTTGCACTTTATTCTTCTGACTGCATCCAATATTTCTTCCCTTCTTTCAGCCTCCTGTATGCTTCCTCTCCTCCAGACCTCATTCCCTCCCCCAACTTTTTCTTTGTTTCACTCTGCCTCCTTCTTTCTTTCTCTCTTTCTCTCCATGCCCCCTTTCTTTCTCTATGTCTGTCTCTGTCTCTCTGTGCCCCATTTCTTTCTTTCTTTCACTCTGCCCCCTTCTTTCTCTCTCCCCATGCCCCCTTTCTTTCTCTGTTTGTCTTTCTCTCTCTCTCTCTCCCCATGCTCCATTTTTTTCTTTCTTTCTTTGTTTCACCCTGCCCCCTTTCTTTCTTTCTGGCTCCCTGTCCCCCCCTTTCTTTCTTTCTGGCTCCCTGTCCCCCCCCCTTTCTTTCTTTCTGGGTCCCTGTCTCCACCCCCTTTCTTTCTTTCTCCCTGCCCTCCCCCATGCCACCACCATTGGGAAACATACTGCTGCCACCGCCGCCAGGGAAAGGCTGCCACTGGCCATCAGGAACAGACCGGCACCGAGTTCGCCCTGCTTCTCTTCCCCACAGGGCCCTCCAACTCTTGCCGCCTGACATCAATCTAATGTCAGAGAAGGCGTTCCGGGCCAGCCAGGCAGCGATTGGCTGGCCCAGAACATCCTCTTCAACGTCAGAATTGACGTCGGGCGGCGAGAGTTGGTTGGCCCGTGGGGAAGAGAAGCAGGGCGAACTCGGCACCGGCCTGTTCCCGATGGCCAGTGGCAGCCTTTCTCCGGCAGCAGCCAGTTGTGCACCCCCTTGGGGCGTGCACCCTGGGTGGATTTCCCCCCCCCCCGCACCCCTCTTGGTATGCCACTGCTTAGAAATATTGTGACTTTAGCTTTTCTCCCAAAGAGCACATGCTTTACTTTAGCACCAGGCAATAAATTTAAGAGGTGATAGACAAATTCTTTTTCAGAAAGAGTGGTAGATGTGTGGAATAGTCTCAGTGGTAGAGACAAAGATTGTGGGCTCCTTTTACTAAGCTGTGCTAGCAGTTTTAACGCACGTACCAGATTAGCGCGTGCTATAGTGCGCGCTAGCCGAAAATCTACCGCCTGCTCAAAAGGAGGCAGTACCAGCTAGCGCACACGGCAAATTAGTGTGCACTATTCTGTGCGTTAAGGCCCTAGCGCAGCTTTGTAAAAGAAGCCCTGTGTCTGAATTCAAGAAAGTGTGGGATAGGCGTGTGGAATCTCTTAGGGAGAGGAGGAGATAGTGAATGCTGCAGACTGGATGGGCCATTTGTCCTTTTTCTGCTGTCATGTTTCTATGTAACATTAGTAGATGTTCAGGAGAATATAACTGGAAAAGCCTTTACAACAATACAACTCACGGATTTTACTGACACATCCAAGATTTTACTGACACATCCAAGATTTTTCTAAGGGAAAAAGTGTTTGAATTGTTTGTGATATGAATGATATCCTCTGTTTGATGACTGAATAAATGCTTTGCTCATATTCTTAGAATCTTGTTATCATTTCTCTTTTAGGGATTAATTTTATAAATGGAATGCGCAGGTGAAAAGAAGGTAAATGGGGGATAGAAATAATGGGTTAGGTTTTTATTCACTTAGCCAGGTAAACAATGGAGCCAATTAGACAAAATATGTGTCTGCCTTAAGCTTTGTGTGTGGATTGATGGATATGATTAGACACTTTCAGGTGTGAGAGCCTGGGAGGTTATTGCTGGAAGGTGAGATGTATGAAAGCCTTTGCCAAGTAGGAGTAGGATGTCACAAGTGATGTCAGCTTTTTATTTTTTAGACAAAACATATCAGGAAAGGAAAGAGAGGGTTCTGATGTCAGTGGTCTCGCACTACATCTGTATAGCCTTTATTGCTATGCTTCTCTTTAAGTAATATTGTGACACTGATATATTGGGGTTTGAAAGGGCTGGAGATTTCTTCTTCATTCTTACGGAAGAGGCCAAGCAATAGTTCATGCAGATAGAAGTGCAATATATGGTTGGTTGTGTGTTGACTTTGTCTTTTATGCATTTCTCTTCAGACCAGGAGCATGAATGAAGCAGCTTCTGGACTGGTAAGTATTTGATAGATTTCTGAGTAATATTCAAAGTAGTACATATGCTATTTTCAGTGTTTGCTAATAGGGTCACTCTGTTTCTGTAGCCCTCTAGACTAGGATGCTTTCCTTTCACACATCACTCTTTCCTTGATATTTAGCCCACAGCAATCAACATTTTTTAAATGTCGCCCATTGAAGGATTTTGTGCCTGGATATTCAGCGCCAGGCTGCATTAAGATACTGATCCTAAACATCCAGGTATAAAGTAACCACCAGCACCAGATACCAGTGATATTCAGACAGATAACTACCAAACAGCCTTTTTGCTATCCTAACTTTATATCAGTGCTATCTGGGTAACTCACAACTCTGCCTTAGTTTTGCCTCTGGACCACCCTGACATTATCCAGATAGCAATGGGACAATCAGTAGTCATTTGTAGTAGCATTATATGGATGATTCTGCTAAAAATCTATGAATGAACCTGGTGAGTAGGACTCATCCAGGCAGGTGTCATTCCAGTCCTGATAAATGCCACTGATTATATGTGTCCTGCCTCCTGCTGAGTCTTTGGTGTGAGGGATAGCTGCAGACCATATGTCCTTGTGCCTGTTTTTCCAACTGTTGTTTCCTTCTGTATTTGCGTTTGTAAACCTGCATTTTCTAAGCATGCTTCCTAAGCAAGTGTGCTAGAGCAATCTAACTAGACCCTGTAACCTAATCTAGACTAAGGGGCTTGCTCACAATGAATTTGAGCCTTTTGTTATACTTGTATTGTTGCCTCCTGGATATTTGCCAGAGGATCTTGATGGGAGCTATAGGGACTTTGACTGATCTGTCAAACACTTAAACTTCCATTACACAAACAGACGATCTTGCATTAGAATCCATACGATGAACCCACATTTCCTAAGGCCTAAACCCAACTGATATGCAAAGTGGCCACATTGCAAAGTTTGCTTAATACTAAGAATGAAGTCATAGCTTTTTAGGACCAGTGGTTGTTCTAATGTCATCCTTAAGATCTGTGTATGTTCACAATTGTCATGGTAGACTATAGATCCTATGAGACATATAGGACTGAATTCAGTAAAAGGCACTCAAAATTTGGCATTGAAAAAAATTGACGCTGAACAGTATTCTATAATGGGCATTCTAGAATGGGAATCCTCTATGGAATAATGCATAGCATTGAGATCCAAGCTCATGTTTGGCTGTGAGGAGTTACACCAACTAAAACCAGGTATACATCATAGTGTGCAAGTTGGTCATGGATTCACACTATTCTGTAACACTGTGCACATTTCAAGGGAACATCCCTGACCCATCCATGTCCCTTCCATAGCCACATCCCCTTTGCAGATCCACAGAGAAACACTTAGGGGTCCTTTTATCAAGTTGCGGTAGGGGTTTAACGCGCATAATACTGCACGTTAAACTGCCTGCCGCGCTAGCTGCTAATGTCTGCATTAAGCAGGCATTAATTTTTTAGCTGGCCACAGGGGTTAGCGCGTGATGAAATGTCCAACGTGCTAACCCCCTAGCGTGGCTTGATTAAAGGACCCCTTAGGTACTATTTTATAAAAATGGATATGCAATTGCATTTTTGTGTAATTGCATTTCTGCCCCATTTTGGCTCCTTCCATTCCACACTGAAAATTTGGTGCAGAAATAGCAGCTAATATTCAGCACCATATATATAATTCCCCTGATCATGCTGTATTTTTATTGTTTGGTCTTTTATATATTTCAGTCCAATTTTCTAGGAACTTCTGATAACTTTGGGCAACAAATAAGCAGAGAAAACTGAGAGGCCATAAAAAGCTGCTTCTAGCTTAGATTCCAAATACTATAATGTTGTTGAAAGTTCCAACTTTTTACATTAAGGCTTCTAACTATGTTAACTGGCCAGTGACAGGATGACAAGAGGGAAAACTCCTAGGTTAGTTCAGTCACCACAGTCAGCATTTCTTTTAAACCAGTTGTGGTAATCAATGAAATTTAGATATTCAGTGTTGCTATCCAGATGGAGGGTAGCATTGAATCCATGTATAACTCTTAGCCTCCTATGGTACCCTATTACTGGTTATATGCACATGAGGCAGGTCAGAAGAACACTATTAGGTGAAAAGAGGGTAAATAAGACAAATAGAAATTCCCCCTTTACCAGTATATTCAGGGTTCTGGGACACTGATCTCCTGAGCTATATGTATAGAGGTAGCCAGCTGCTTAGATAAATTCTTTAGAAAAGTCAGGGAACATGGATTCAATACAGGAAGTCAGAAAAGCATTTAGGATGAATGTGAAAAAGACTGACTTCAATGAAGTTACTGTCTCCAGAGAGTGATCAAATTTTATATAATACACTCAGTTTCAAGTTTCAAGTTTATTGGTTTTTGATATCCCGATCATAAAACAAATATCTGACCGGTTAACAATAAAAAAAAAATTTTAAAATAGGAGTGTAAGAACTAGTTATTGGTGTGTTGGAAAAATTAGCGAAAACATATTAGACATATACAGACAAACATGACTGTGAGGAAAAAATGGGAAGGAAGGGAAAAGTTACATAATATAAGAGGAAATGAGATAGAGGGAAGGGATAGGACATAAAGGACAAGGGTGCTTGGTATAAGAGATATGTGCAGGAATAAAAGAGAACTTTTGGGACAAGGATGAGTATATAAGTGGTTAGAAAAGATTAAGATTTATTAAAGGCATCTTGGAATAGGAAAGTTTTAAGATTAGTTTTGAATTTAGTTAAATGGATTTCATCCCGAAGAAATTGAGGGAGAGAGTTCCATAGCGTAGGTGCTGTTATGGCAAAATTAGTCTTTCTTGTATAGTAGGATTCTTTTAGGGAGGGGATGAAAAGGAGTTTTTGGTCCGTAGATCGTAAGATACGGGGAGAACTTTGAGGAATTAGCAGTTTGTCTAGAAATAGGGGCAGATGAGAAAGTTTGATTTTGAAGGAGAGTAGTAGGATTTTATAAATTATACGGTGTGTGACTGGGAGCCAATGAGCCTCCTTAAGAAGCGGAGTAACGTGTTCGAATTTACCTGTTTTGTAAATGAGTTTGATAGCGGTATTTTGTATAATCTGCAAACGGCGTAGTTCTTTTTGGGGTAGTCCATTTAATAATGAATTGCAGTAATCTAAATGGGAGATAACTAAAGAATGAATAAGGATCTTGATCGAGTCGGTATTTAGGATGGAAATGAGTGAACAAATGATACGAAGTTTAAAGAAACAAGTTCTTACTACTGTACTTATGTGATCATGGAAGGTGAGATCTCTGTCTAGAGTGACGCCCAGTAATTTTATTTTAGTATCCATATGTAAGGGTGTGGATTTGATGTAGATAGTTCCAGGTAATGTTTCGGATTTTTTAATAGGAAGGAGTAAGCCACAAGATTTAGTAACATTAAGTGAAAGTTTATTGGAAAATAGCCAATCACTTAAGGTGTCTAATTTAGAGTTAAGATCATTAATATCCGAAGAGTTAGAAGTATTAATGGGGTAGAGTAGCTGGATATCATCAGCATAGGCGAAAATTGAGAATCCTAGTGATTGTGCCAAAGAAAGAAGAGGGGATAGAAAAATGTTGAATAGAAGTGGGGATAAAATAGAACCCTGAGGAACTCCAAAAGTTTGTGTTACTGAAGGAGAAGTTTGGTTTTTTATATGAACTTTGAAGTTGCGTTGATGAAAGTAAGAAACAAACCAGTTGAGAGCAGGACCTGTGATGTTACAGTCTGCTAGTCTAGATAGGAGTAAAGAATGGTCAATGGTATCAAAAGCTGCAGATAAGTCAAGTGAGATTAATATAACCGATTTTAAATGATCATGAGAATATTGTATAGTAGAAATGAGACCTAATAATGATAATTCTGTAGAATGAGAAGTTCGAAAGCCAGTCTGATAAGGATGTAGTGCATGTGTTTGATCAAAGAAGTCTGATAATTGAGAATGAATCACTTTTTCGGTAAGTTTGGAAATGAAAGGCAAATTAGCGATAGGACGATAATTGTTAGGTAAAGAAGGATCAGTGTTGTATTGTTTCAATTTTGGAAAAACTAGAGCTGATTTCCAAACTGTAGGAACGCAACAGTCAGAAAAGGATTTGGAAATCATTTCCAAATCATTTCACTCAGAGATATGAAACTCCAAAAGAGGGGGTATACCACCCCCCTCGTGGTAAGAGTTCACCGTCCAGTCATTGCGAACTTCATATATATATGATTACTATCTGAGACTTGAATGAATTTTATATATGTTTCTCTGAGCGTATTATATAAAATCTGATCATTCTCTGGAGACAGTAACTTCATTGAAGCCAGTCTTTTTCACATTCATAGATAAATTCTTTGCCAGCTCCCACAAAGTTACTAACCAGAGAGAGATGGGTTATTTATAAGGTGACCATTTATTTTTTTTCCTCAAAAGGGGACATCTACTAATTTCAGCCCTGCCCCCAATCCCACCCTAGCTCCACCCCAACCCTGCCCTAGCCCCACCCACAATCCCACCCACAATTTATTCCATTCATTTTTCATTTACACACAATATATTTTTAATTCATAATGGTAACCATAAAATTTTAAAAAACACAAAGCACACTGTAAGCAGAGAAAATGTTAATTATTATTTATATTTGTTTTATTTTTCAAAGAGGGGGATGACTTTAAAATATGCAATGTCACCTCAGTAACAACTATAGAAAAATAGACAAATATAGTGCAAAATATAGACAGCAGATATAGATTCTCAAAATTGCTCCCTCCCACTCACTGCCTTCCAGCATTTGTCCCCCTTGTTGAACTGCTCATTTGTCCCCAGCAACACTTCCCGCATCACTATGTCCAATATCCTCCACCCTGCATCCCCTCTGTTCCCTCTCCACCATCATATGAAACTCATTGCAGCCTTCTCCCCCTTCCTGCCTTCCAGCATTTGTCCCCAGCAGCACTCCTCGCATCACTATGTCTAATCCCTCACCTTGTATCCCCTCTCTTCTTACTTGTGGAACTGCTCCTCTTAGTCTTTCCAGCTCTTTGAACTGTTCCTTGCTCCAGCACTCCTGGATGGCAGATGATAACCTAGCACTCCTGAACATCCCGGACTGGCCCAAATGCTTCGAAACGCTGCATGTGGCTGACCCATAAGCCTCTCTCCGACATGAACTCTGACGTTGGAGAGAAACAGTGGCGTACCTAGGGTATGTGACACCCGGGGCCCATCATTTTTTGACACACCCCCTGGCCCCGCATTTGGTACACCACTGCCACAGGGTAACAGCAAACAAGCACATACAAAGGTCAGAGCAGAA
This sequence comes from Geotrypetes seraphini, assembly GCF_902459505.1. Lineage (NCBI taxonomy): Eukaryota > Metazoa > Chordata > Amphibia > Gymnophiona > Dermophiidae > Geotrypetes > Geotrypetes seraphini. The sequence continues at coordinate 123,234,322 of NC_047089.1, forward strand.
ATGCTTAAAGAATTTGCTTTGGAGAGTTTTTTTTATTTTTTTTTTATTCAGCATCCAGTATATAAAATCTCCCAGAAAGCAGATGTGAAAATACAGGTCAGTAACAACGCCCTCTGGCAAACCCCTGAGTAAAATACCTAATACAGTATTAAAGCACAAGGCACAAAACCCCCAAGTCGACCACCAACAAATACAAACTACCTCTTAAGTTTTAAGACTGATGCAAATGATAAATTTGCTCTGTTTGTCACAGGGTAAGGAGAATTATTCACTTCTATTGGTTGGAGCTGCGAACCTACAACTTTTGCACGGGTGTTTGATTTGTCCAGTTTCCCCCTCCCCCCCCCCCCCCCCTCCGGCAAGCAGCAGTCATTTTGGTGGTTTTCTGGAGGCTTGTGATCTATTGTGCTATACAGGAACGTTTTACATTACCTGTAAAGTTTTCTGAAATCCCCCTTTGCTTCAGTCTCTGCACTCCATTTTGGGGCTTGCAAACACTTTTTACCATCCTTACAATGTCAGACAGGTTCCCGGCCACAGCCCCCTGCTGATAAGTCACCATCACCCCCCCCCCCCCTCCCGTAGAGTACCTAGTGTGCTACCGCTGCCAAGTCATTTTAGACAATGACACTATGAAACTGACCTGTCCCCTGATCAAGATGCTGTGTGGCGACGAGTCCTGTGCCTCTTATACACTGCCAGCTAGTAAGTGTCTCCCTCCTACACACACACACAACTGACAGAGAAGGGGGCAGCACCTGCCCACTATTCCTAACCACTTTCCAAACGTTTATAGCAGTGTAGTCAAATGTCAGTCGGACGATAAGTCACCATCACCCCCCCTCCACCCCCCGAAGAGAAGAGCTGCTCTCCTTCACTCGCATTCCAACCCATGAACAGAGCTGCCGAGTTCAAAAACGTGTCCTGCACTGGCATCCTGCCTGCTTATACTGCAGCCCACAACCATTTGGCGAGCAGCTGCTGTTGGAGGGCAAAATTTATATCTGCGACTCAGCACCTCTCCCTGGGGAAAAAAACCCTCTAATACAAATCCACTCAGGAAAAGGGTCAGTTAAACTCCAGTTATTACTCTAAAGCATAACCCCATATGGAAACAAACACCCCTCTGCAACACTAACAGGCCTTAATCACATACACATGAGCCAATCACACACATATAATAGCAGGAAACAGAAAAAAGAAAAAGAAAGAAAGGTGGAGAAAAAGCCTCAGTTCAGCTTTATCTAGCAAAAAACTCCACCTTTCAAACAAATTCTGCACTCCAAAATATAGAAAAAATAGAAAAAGCACTATGGTAGCCTGCAGAGTGGTGTTACATAGCACACCGGGATACACAGCCCACAGTCGTGATGATATGGGTAGATGAGCACTGTAGCGATACAATCCAGGATATTACGTAGAACATAGCAAGAAAAAAACAACTTAGCTGCCTCGGCATCCAGGATACTCTCAGTCCTTCATCTCCTGGGCCCTGCAGCCACTGAACCCGACGGGGAACCCTCCGTTTCGCTCTGGTCGCTGCATCAGGGGTTTCAATTTCACTGCTGCTCATATGCCCTTTCCAGATCACCACACTCTTCAGGCTCGCATACCACTTCAGCGGCATTTGATCTGGAAATTGGAATGATTAGTGAGGTGATTAAATTTGCAGATGATGCTAAACTGTTTAAAGTTGTTAAAACGCATGTGGATTGTGGAAAAATTTCAGGCAGACCTTAGGAAATTGGAAGACTGGGGTCCAAGTGGCAGATGAAATTTAATGTGGACAAATGCAAAGTGATGCACATTGGGAAGAATAACCCGAATCATAGTTACCGGATACTAGGGTCCACCTTGGGGGTTAGTACCCAAGAAAAGGATCTGGGTGTTATCGTAGACCAGGGGTGCCCAAATGGTCAATCGCGATCGACCAGTAGATCGCAAAGGCAACGCGAATCGATCGCGTTGCCTTTGCAATCTTTTTCTCCCTGCTGCTTCCCCAAGCCAGGCCTGGTGCGTACAAGCGCCGGACTTACAAAACTTCATCTCCGACATAAATTCTGATGACGGAGAGGAAGTTCTGGGCCAGCCAATCGCTACCTGGCTGGCCTGAAACTTCTTCCCGATGTTAGAATTGACGTCGGAAGTGAAGTCTTGTGGGCCTGGCACTTGTACGCACCCGGCCTGGCTCGGGGAAGCAGCAGGGAGAAATCGTGTTGGTGGCTTAGTGGTAGGGAAAGAATCGGGGAAGTGGAGAAATCGGCACGATGGCTTGGGGGGCAGGGGGAGAGAGAAAGAAAGCCAGAAATAAAGGGGGGCAGGGGGAGAGAGAAAAAAAGGCATAAAGAAAGAGGGGGCAGGGGGAGAGAGAAATAAAAGCAGAAAGAAAGAAATATTGGCTTTACAGAAAAAGGAAGTGCAACCAGAGACTCATGAAATCACCAGACAAAAAGGTAGGAAAAATGATTTTTTCAATTTAGTGATCAAAATGTGTCCGTTTTGAGAATTTATATCTGCTGTTTATATTTTGCACTATGATCCCCTTTTACTAAACTGCAATAGCAGTTTTTAGCGCAGGGAGCCTATGAGCATCGAGAGCAGCTTCCTGCACTAAAAAACACTATTGCGGTTTAGTAAAAGGGGAGGGGGTATATTTGTCTATTTTTGTATAGTTGTTACTGAGATGACATTGCATATTTTAAAGTCATCTGATAAAACCCCCGAATACAAATGATAATTAACATTTTCTCTGCGTACAATGTTCTTTGTGTTTTTTAATATTTTATTGTTGGTAGATCATTTTGACTTGGTCATTTTAAAAGTAGCTCACAAGCCAAAAAAGTGTGGGCACCCCTGTCATAGACAATATGATGAAACCTTACACCCAATGTGTGGCAGCGGCCACAAAAGCAAACAGGATGCTAGGAATGATTAAAAATAGGAATGATTGACTAAGAATGTTATTATGCCCCTGTATCACTCCATGGTGCAACCTCATCTAGAATATTGCGTTCAATTCTGGTCTTATCTCAAGAAAGATATAGTGGCACTAGAAAAGGTTCAAAGAAGAGTGACCAAGATGATAAAGGGGATGGAACTCCTCTTGTATGAGAAAAGACTAAATAGGTTAGAGCTCTTCAGCTTGGAAAAGAGACAGCTGGGGCGAGATATGATTGAAGTCTACAAAATCCTGAGTGGAGTAGAATGGGTACAAGTGGATTGATTTTTCACTCTGTCAAATAGTACAAAGACTAGGGGACACTCAATGAAGTTACAGAGAAATACTTTTAAAACCAATAGGAGGAAATTTTTTTTCACTCAGAGAATAGTTAAGCTCTGGAATGCATTGCCAGAGGTTGTGGTAAGAGTGGATAGCGTAGCTGGTTTTAAGAAATGTTTGGACAATTTCCTGGAGGAAAAGTCCATGGTCTGTTTTTGAGAAAGACATGGGGGAAGCCACTGTTTGCCCTGGATTGGTAGCATGGAATATTACTACTCCTTGGGTTTTGGCCAGGTTATAGTGACATGGATTGGCCACTGTGAGAATGGGCTGCTGGGCTTGATGGACCATTGGTCTGACCCAGTAAGGCTATTCTTAAGTTCTTATGCTGCCTGCTTGTCCTGGGATAAAGCACAATTACTTACCTGTAACAGGTGTTATCCAGTGACAGCAGGCAGATATTCTCACAACCCACCCATCTATCCTTCTTGGCTTCTTAGCTTTGTTACTGAACTGATAAGCTGCCAGCGGGTAGGAAGGCACCTGCGCATGCACGGTATGGACAGTCTTTTGATTTTTAAAGTGCTGGTCCATGTCGGGTTCTGTAGATGACATCACCCACACTTGAGAATATCTGCCTGCTGTCACTGGATAACACCTGTTACAGGTAAGTAAATGTTCTGTTCCCTTTTGTTATGACATCAGATGCCTGTCTGCTGAATTTCTGCACTTTGAAAGATTTAGTGAACACAGAAATTCCCCTTCTCGCACATGTAAAGTAGTCAGTCCTGGAGCTATCCAGATAATAACTATATTGAGTCCTCTAGCCCACAGGTGTCAAAGTCAAGGCCCACAGGGCAAATCCGGCTCACCTGGTCGTTTAATCTGGCCCGCGGTCCGATGCCCCCAGTTTTACCTTGTGGTCGGCTCCCTCCTTCTCACAGCCGTAATGTCCACGGAGCTGCGTGCAACGGCTCCTCGCGTGTCCCACACCTCATCCAGAAGCATTCCCTCTGACGTTGCTATGTCAGAGAGAAGGCTTTCAGTTCAGGTGCAGGACGCACAAGGAGCCGCTGAATGCAGCTCCGTGCACACTACAGCTGTGAGGAGGGAGCCAGCCACAAGATGACACCGGGGGGCATCGAACTGCGGGCCTCATAAAATGGCCAGGTTGGAGCCGGCCAAAAGGTTGGACACCCACCGGAGGGAGGCACAGCATGGAGGAAGGGAGACAACAAAGGTAGGGGGAATAGTTTTCTTTTCAAGTTAGTGTTTGAATTGAGTTTTGAGCATTTTAATCTGCTATCTTTTGCACTGCTTAGGAAGAAATACATTTGTTTCTTTTTCTCTGAGGGTTGTACTGCAATAAAAATCTTGAACCTTAGGGTGTTTTTTAAAATATATTAGTACTTTTAGTTTTTGGTCCTGTATTTGCATTGGGGTTATCTGTGTTTTGGTAGGAATGAATGTTGAGAAACACAGTGTGTTTTGTGTAGTTTAATTTTGTGGTTAACCATTACCATTATGTGTTAATAAGATTATATTGTGTGTGTATATATGAAAAATGAATGGAAAAAATGGTAGTATTATTATGGGGGGCGGGGTCTGGGGCGGAGATTGGACGGGGTCTGGCCCGCGACTTAGCCTGTGTTTTGGATTTCGGCCCCTTAATGTGATTGAGTTTGATACCCCTGCTCTAGCCAGATAACTTTCCAGATAAACTTAGGACTGCTGTTTTTATAAGCATACCATACTATTCCGAACAGGAGTAGCTAAATCAGGCATACAATCTCCCACACATGAAAGAAGCATTTCTGCCAAATAAGTGCCAGTTAAGATGAGATGATGGAACCAAGGCCTGGATGTGAAAACGTTAAGAGATGTTAAGTACTGTCTCCATTTTATAGGTGTCCTAATAATGTGTTTTCCCTCATTTTTAGGAACATTGATCACTTCTTCATCAGGTCTTCATAACTTCCTGATGCAATGTAGTTCAGGATCACCTTCTCCAATTTTATGTGGTTGCTTCATGGTGACAATGCAGAGAGACTTTTGGGCATCACTCTCTTGCAGAGTGGTGTAATTAGTATCTAAAAATTGACATAATACTCTTGTCATGTATATAAAATAAAAAAATAATTGAACAGTGAATTTGTAATATAAATATGTCCTTAGAAGTTCAGACATACCATTAAAATCAGTACAAGCAATTACAAAATACAAAAAAATTACCAAAACAAAAACTATGGCACATAATGAGTACACTCTTAGGGCCTGATTCTCTAACCATACGTCCTGATTTTAGGCGGTAGTACGCCAACCGGGATACATGTTTTTAGAAAAAACTCAGGCGAGAAAGGTCACCTACATTGTAAGCATCTGTCGTGCGTCTACAGAGATGTGTAGGGACATTTAAGCATGCCCAAAACTGGGTATGGGTGTGGCCTTGGGCAAGTTTAAGCATCCCTAGATCCACAACAGATGCCTGAAATGTAGGCCTGCAAAATACTGACCTCCATTTCAGTCGTAAAAGTAGAAGCTGCAGCCGGCTGAGTTGATCGCGGCACAGGAATCACGGCACAGGAATCCCCAATCAGCTGAGCCAGCAGGACTCCCCAAAACCACAGCTTTGTGGAGTCCTGCTGACTGAGCTGATCAGAGGAGAAAATACCCCTGCCTTGATCAGCGGAGCCAGCTACTGCAGAAGACCCACCCCTGAGATTTGTAGAAGGGATGCCCTTTCCCTCCTACCTAATACCTGCCACCCCTGAAATCAACAGGAGGGATGCCTACTCCCTCCTGCCTAACACCCCCTGACATCCCCCTCCTCACATCCAAGATTGGCAGGTGGGATGCCCACTCCATCCTGCCTAATACCTGCCATCACGAACCCCTGAAATGAGCAGGAGGGATGCCCACTCCCTTCTGCCTAACACCCCCCAACAACCCCGCAAACACATCCAAAATTGGTAGAAGGGATGCCCATTCCCTCCTGCCGCCGGGCCCCCTTGATCCCCCAACACAAGTTTCAAGTTTATTAAAATATTTTTTGACCGCTTAATCTAATTTCTAAGCGGTTAACATAATAAAATTACATAAAAACAAGTTAAACATTTACATTGAGACGTATATTAAAACAGGGAAAACAAGTGACTTGCACAGACATACGGCAACAAAGGGACAGATGGGGAAGAACTACAAATGATATAGGATAGGCAAAACATAAATGGCTAAAACACCCCACCATGCCCTGAACCCATAAACAACCTACCCTGATATCCCCGACATCACATCCCAACATGCGTCCTTTTAATGATTATCTTGCACTGAAAGTGAAGAAGTCTATGGGAATTGAATGGGTTTCTTTGCATTCAGCACACCGCTAATCAGTAGTGCTGCTTTGTAAAAGGAGTCCTAATTATGTTCTTAGATATCCCCATTGTATTCTGTTAATAAGTAAACGGATCATATTTTACACTGGCTTTTACTGAGCTGCAGTAGAGTTTTCTACCACGGGTCAGTGAGGTAAATGCTCCGATGCTCATAGGAATATTATGAGCGTCAGAGCATTTACCTCACTGGCCGCTGTAGAAACCTCTACTGCATCATTGTAAAATGGGCCCTTAATTAGGTTTGAACTATTTAAGGCTCCTTTAACAAAGGTGCGCTTGCGGTTTTAGCGTGTGCTTAGCTTGCGCTAAAATGCTACATGCGCTAGCCACTACCGCCTCCTTTTAAGCAGCCGGAAATTTTTCAGCTAGCGCATGCTATAGTGTGTGCTAAACTGGTGTGTGTGCAAAAACGCTAGCGCACCTTTATAAAAGGAGCCCTTAATTATATAATGGTATTAAAACTGTGCGCAAGTCAAATTATTATCATTTTTGGCACTATTTCACTAAGATATATGTATGTTTTATTACCATATTATTAGTTTAGATTTGGGTCATGATATTCTTATTATGAGACCTATAGTTGAACTTTTTATTGTTTAAATATTTTATATGTTGTAATTTTGAATATGTATACAGATTTTATTGTATTATATATTTAGCTTGTCACAGGATTTGAAATTATAACTGATCATTGAGGGAAGCTGCTTTGTGAAACCACTTTGTAAAAATCTTTTTAAATTTATCTTATTTAATTCACTTTTTCAATTTTACTGTTTTATATAATATTGTTTTGTGCTATAAATAATTTAATTTTGAAAAGTTTGAACATTGTGACATGAGAGATGTAGGATAAGTGGGAGGTCCCCCCTCCTTGGAGGGCTGACGTGAAATACCACTATTCTTATCAGACTATTGTAACTTTGGGGTCCTTTTATCAAGCCGCGCTAGCGGGGTTAGCGCGTCAGACATTTCATCACGTACTAGCCCCTGCAGCTGCCTAAAAAACTAACGCCTGCTCAATGCAGGCATTAGCGCCTAGCGCGGCAGGCAGTTTAACATGCGGTATTATGCGCGTTAAACCCCTACCGCAGCTTGATAAAAGGACCCCTTTGTTTATCTCATAAAGCAACAATTTTTCTTTTGAAAGTTATGTATTGTTCAGAACACAGCAGTTAGATTGATTTTCAGTTGGAAGAAATTTGATCATGTTTCTTCTTTTTAGACAACTGCACTGACTTCCAATAGAAGTTAAGAGTCTTTTTTATTTCATTAAATAATTTATTGAATTTTTAAAAATTTATAAAGATACAACATATCAAATCAAATGAAATATACAAAAAATACAAACAAAAAAGCATAAAACAAAAAAAGTCTTTCTAAAATTTGGATGTATTATATTTAGAGCACAACAAAGGAGAAGACCCAATGATCCACAGTAAAATCAATCCAATGATGAAAACAAAAAGCTGTGGATACCGATATTCTGAAAATGATTTATTATGCACTCAAACACATAAAAACATAAAAATACAATTGTAATACTCCAACCGGACCCTACACTGTCCGTGTTTCGGCAAACACACCTTAATAGTCCAACCGGACCCTAAACGCCGAAACACGGACAGTTGTTCCTAATTAAGATTTATAAATCAACAACTTTCTTATCAAGCAGCTCATTGGGATTCTGAGGTTGGTCCACGTGTTATAAAAAAATAAACTGTTAATACAGATTATTGAATCTTTTTTTTTAAAGTCTCCTACTTATATGTTATGTTATGTTATGTTACTATTGTTTAGACCCCTGATGCAGGTTGTGTTGGGTCATCGAATAAAGCTTGGTTTAAACCTTTTCTACCTCTGACTGTTGTTTCATCTGAAGGGCCACATCACTGTTTTGTTTGATTGCATTGTGTGTTGCTGATTCCCTCTAATCTGCTGACACCATATTCAGATGCGTCAGAACTATGTGGTCCTCTGCTGCATTAAGGGCCAGTAGTTCTACCCATATTCTCTTATATGCACCAGCAATGAGTTAGTGGCAGTTGACTAGGCTTCCACAGCCTTAACACTGGCTGTTTTGCTGTCAAAGATGCTTTGCTGGATGCTGAGGACAGTGGAACATTTCTGCTAGACAGCCTAGCCTAGCCTGCTATGTGGAACACTATTTATCTGCTGAGGCCAGTGAGAATGGTGGTGGTACCTGTATTCCCATTCCGTCATGCTCCTCCACCTCTTTTCTCTGTTGATGTTTAGGGGGATAGGTGCATCTATGATGGGCCAGCTACATTGAAGTACAAAGTAATACTTGGAAAATTTTACCTTGTAATCTAATACACATTCTCATGTGAAATAAACTCTGAAAGGCAATATTCTCCTTAGGATAACATACATACCTCATGGTTCATAGATGACAATGAGGTGATGGGAATATCTGGATAGTAATGTGTACACTAAATACTTTGGATGTATATGATATATTTTCTCTGCCCAGTTACAGAAGAGATGAAGAAGACAGCAAACCAATGGATGCTATGATAAAAGTTCAAATGACTTGTACTCCGCTTAGAATTTCGATAAGCAGAATATCAGATTTTTAATAAACTTGTAAACATGAATTGTGTTTCGGCCAACAGCCCTGCATTAAGAGTCAAAGTTGGTTTTATTTTTTGAATAAGTATATTTCTCATGAATAAAATCACCAGCTAAGCCACCAGCTCCAGAGTTCAGATAATTATAAGAACACCAGCTGGCAAAATCCACTCCCCTGTCATGTAAGTAAAGTTCTACATTATCAACAGCATGAGAGAGATCAAAACCAACAAAGCAGTCCTTACAATTGAACTCTGGAGCAGGTGATGCTTTTATTCATGAGAAACATATTCATAAAATAAAGCCAACTTTGACTCCTGATGCAGGCCTTTTGGTTGAAACACGACTCATGTCAAGTCATTTGAACTTTTATGATACCAATAAAGCCTGACTGATGATTGTTTCCATTGGTTTGCTGTCTGTTTCATCTCTTCTGTTGCTGGTTTCTTGTTTACGGAGAGATTTTGTTCTTCTGTTTCCTTCTCTATCCAGTTAGCAGAACTGTAATGTAGCCCTGACAGTTGTATAAAACTTCCAATGAGCAGCATCTTATTATTGCTATTTAGAGGTGGCAATGAATCCAGTAAACCTCTTGCCATCAAATAAGAATTTATTTTAAAAAATGTATATTCCACATAATCCTTCATTCTAAGCAGATGTATGTATAAGTCGTAACACCAAAGACAAAAATAGTGTATACTGTTAACAGGACTTCTGGTCAGGTGGCTACAGTGATTGGACATGCTTAGAGGAGCTCCGCTGTTCACTGACTCAGTTGTAGTTCACAGTACCACCACCCCCCCAATCCCACTCCCCACCCCCAAAGATACAGTCTGTGAGAAGGCTGGGCAAAACAGCTTGATACTGAGCAACTTACAAGTCAAAATGCCAAAGCTTGTTAAGGGTAAGTTGTTCACTACCATTTAATTGTTGTGTGTGGCAAAGGCTGCAAAGCTGATGCAGGAAGGAGGTCATGTAGTGCAACTCACTCAGCTAAGTCAAGATCTGTAATGGAGATGAGGGAGTGAGGCAAAGCAAACAAATAGGTTGTGAGGACCCTGGTGCTGAAGAAGATCCTGAAAGCTAAAACAGAGATTATAGATATGATAGTAGCTCAGTTGGGGGAAAAACTGGAGAGTTTTACTGAGCATATCGAAGTCACTTAGAATGAGATTGTTGACCTGGAGGAGTGGGAATGCAAAAAGCCTGGAAAATGCTATAAAAATGACTGGAGGATCTTGCAGATAAAGTTGAATATCAAGAAAATAGAAATTACAGATCCAATATCAGAATTTTTGAAGTACCAGAAGGGGTACAAGAAGGTGTTCTGATTACTTACAGTATATATATAGATTGATTTGCTTCTGTTTCTTACATGTGGACATGGGTCTGCCATTTGAAATTTAGAGGGTCCATAGGTAATCAAAACCAATGGCTAATCTAAGGTATGCATCTGTGGGCTCAGATAGTTAAAATTACTGTGCTTCCTGGAGACTGTATTAGAAGATACATTCATTAAGGGAGACCATATTTTTTTTAGATTTGTATCCCTTTGTTAGTAAGAGAATTAGCTTTACATTCATAGTTATGTATCATCATTGCAGTGGCCTACCAGAAAGTAGTGTTTAATAATTGGGCAGATTTCCAATGTGAGAGGATTATTTGTAATAATATGGCTATTAAAGCATCAAGTAGTTTGGAATACCAAATATTTAGGGCACCAGCCAGAGCAAATGATCTAAACAGAACAATATCAAAAGTTAATGGAGAAGAAAGGGAAGGATATTATAAATGATTTTCCAGATCGACCTCCAGAATGTTTGAATAATTGAACAGTCATAAATCATGTGCTTAAGGTCGCCCAATTGACTATTACAATGCCAACATTTATTTGATTCTATTAAATGAGCCCTATGGAGTTTACTTGGGGTTCAATAAGCTTTATTAAAGAGGAAATATAGTGATTGCATAAGGCTAGTAGACAAGGTAGGATATTGAGAATGTTGGAAGAAATATAGCAATTGTTCATCTGTATCCGACCAAGTAGTTTCAGAAGACCATAGTCATCTAGTGCGGTTGGGTATGGTCGTGGGTGAGTCTATAAAGAATTTATAGAATAAAGAGGTGGTGTGACCTAATGTGAATCCAATATAGCAAAATTCTGAGAATTTGGATGAGAGGGGAGTATTAAGTTGTAAATGCCATTTCAAACTAGTTAAGCAATGTTTCAATTGTAACCATCTATAAAATTCCACAGATGGAAGATTATATCGTGACTGTAATTGCGTGAAGGATAATAGAGTTATTGTAAACAATGTGGTTGATGTTCCAAATGTTTCGCCTGATCCAAGAAGAGCAGCATATTTGTTGCCGATAGTAATGCTGGAATTGTACCATAGAGGGGGGAAAGAGATGTTTTACTCTGATTGGGAGAAGCCTTTTCAAAAGCTTGTATAACATAATTAGTGAAAATAATTGCATCATGTGACAGCATTGGTTTAAGATTAACTTGAAAGGGAATGCATTTAAGTAGAGATGGAGATACAAAGTAAGATTCAATGGAGTGCCAAGTTGGAGGGGATGAGGTCTAAGAGATGTCTGACATCCAAAGAGTACCATATCTCAGAAGCATAAGAAAATGATATTTATGAAAATCTGGAAAGCCCACACCCCTATGCTTTTTAGGTAACTTTAATGTGGAAATAGCGATACGAGGAGGTTTATTTCGCTAAATGAATTTAGAGAGAAGAACATCAATATCCTTATAAAAAGAATGTTTGGCAAGTCTGGGAAGCATACCTAATACAAAGTTAATAATGGGAGAAATAATCATTTTGACCACTTCTATTCTTCCCCACCATGATAAGTTAAATGGTGACCACTTGGAAGTCAAGGTTGCACTGGAGACTTTATTAAAAAGTGTTTTTAAGTTTAAGGTCATTAAGGTGCCCACTATCCCCGCTTTTGTTTAATCTCATGCTGGAACCACTATTAATAACTATTAGGGCTAACCCACACATCTTTGGTTTCAGACATAAAGATCTTTAAATCAAACTATCGGCTTATGTGGATGACGTGCTTTTATATATCCAACGGGTTTCCATCCCATCTTTACTAGATCTCATTGGGTCGTATTCTACCTTTTCTGGTTATAAGTTAAGCACAACTAAAATGGAATTCACACCCTGATCTCATTCATTCTTCCAATAATTATGGCTTTCTTTGGTCCCAACATAAAATAAAATATCTGGGAATCTTCTTCGGTCCCACTTTAGAAGAAACTAGCAAATACAACGCTGATTACATCATTAGTCTTGCCAAATATCTGACACAAAAATGGTCACCATTGCTGTCAACCTGGTGGGGCAGATTAGACACCATTAAAATGATGTTACAACCCAAAATAAACTATGTGTTAAATATGCTTCCATTTCTACTATCTAATAAGGTCTATAATCAAATAGAAACAATTCTATCAATTTTTTTAATGGAAAAACAAACAACTACACATTGCTCTCAAAACCCTTCAAAAATCTAAACAACATGTGGTGTGTGTTTTCCTTCTTTTTATGATTACCACATACTGATGAGGCAAGGGATGGAATGGTTTAAACCATCTAATGCGCCTCACTTTTCAGCTTGGTTATCATTAGAGCATTCCTTATATGGTCAGTATCAGCTCTATTATTGTCTATTCACCTTCCACAAATACAAGATGTCAGAACACCCTATTGTAGTTTCCATGAATCTTGCTATCTCTACTATTGATGCTCTTTCTAACATTAAATGGTCTGATACGTCTGTGATTCCTTTATGGCACAATCGATATATCTCCTGGAAAATCTGACAGAATGCTAATATTTTGTCTGTCAATAAATTATTAATCAACAATGAATGGTTGACCTTCTCTGATTTATATAGAATTTTGGCCTTACCTCAAAACCAGCTTTTTCAATGGATACAATTAAAACATTGCCTTACTAAGATGCTACCATTGGTCAACAATCCTGACATCTTACCTGACATATTAACTGCTACAAATAGTTATTCGACCTCAAAAGGTGTTGCATCTAAGTGGTATAAATTGCTTCAATCTTCTGTAACCGCTTGGATCAGAGAACTCAATTTAACATCCAACGAAATTGACTGGTCTAAAATTTGGTTGTTAATGTTCAGCTCTCTCAGATCATCGAATACGTTACAATCAATATATTTCTTTTTACATAGATCTCATTGGACACCATTGAAATTAGCAAAAATATCTAAAAAAAATGAACCCCTTGTAACATAAGGAGCTCCTTTTACTAAGCTGCGCTAGCAGTTTTAGTGCGCGTGCTAGACGCTAACACCTCCATTGAGCGCACACTAAAAACACTAGCGCAGTTACTGGAACGTTCAGATAAGGAACTGACAGTACCGGCAACACTTCTTCTTACAGTAGCATTAGCACCAGATAAAAACTGGTTGCTTAGACCAGTGATTCCCAACCCTGTCCTGGAGGAACACCAGGCCAATCGGGTTTTCAGGCTAGCCCTAATGAATATGCATGAGAGAGATTTGCATATGATGGAAGTGATAGGCATGCAAATTTGCTTCATGCATATTCATTAGGGCTAGCCTGAAAACCCAATTGGCCTGGTGTTCCTCCAGGACAGGGTTGGGAACTACTGGCTTAGACTTTTCTTTAAAAATAAATTAAAAGAATTTCTTGGACATAAAATACAAATGTTTCCAGACCTGGCACGAGACATACAAAAACGTCGACGTGAATTTCTGACTTTAAAACTGGGTGTTACTTCTTTAGGGGCAACTTTTTTTCTTCATCACCCATGTAAATGTGTGATACAGTATCAAATGCAAAAATATGCCTTCTATGATCCTACCCAATTGACAACTTTCTTGACAGCTGGTCGCCTGAGAGCAGAGACAGTATGAATGCTCACTGTTTAAATTGAAATGTAAGCACCAGCACTAGGTTAATAGAATATATATAAGAATGAAGATACTGTCAAATAACAAACTCAGCTGAAAGAAGTTATCTTACAGCTTTGCTAGACTTCATTCAATTAAACTTCAGAATTAATGTTCACTGGTCCTCAGCGGGCCACCACACACTCGAAAGCTCTCATTGTGTATGGCTTTACGCTCCCACTCGTCATAGGAACCAGCTCGTACATAAATGGGCTTTATCAAGATTCCCACTCCCTTTTAGTAACTTTCAGCCACCATTGCATGAATGTGAAATTCATGCAATGGTGGCTGAAAGTTACTAAAAGGGAGTGGGAATCTTGATAAAGCCCATCGATTCAAACGGGCGAAACATGTTGGTGTTAAGAATAAATCCTCCCTACACAGCATCTTACTAGAAGCTAAGTACTTTTAGTATTCATATTTAATTACTTATATAGTTGAATGCAAATTGAAATGCAAATTGAAAGTACGAGCTGGTTCCTAAGACGAGTGGGAGTGTAAAGCCATACACAATGAGAGCTTTCGAGTGTGTGGTGGCCCGCTGAGGACCAGTGAACATTAATTCTGAAGTTTAATTGAATGAAGTCTAGCAAAGCTGTAAGATAACTTCTTTCAGCTGAGTTTGTTATTTCACTGTTTAAATTGGACATTTCCTTCAGTTGACCTTGTTTTATTTCACTGTTTAAATTGGACATTTTCTTCAGTTGACCTTGTTTCACATTTCCTTTTTTTTTTCCATTAATGTTTTTTCATAATAACTCATTGAATCTATTTCTTGGATCTCTATATTGAGGACTTGAGTTGAAGTTAAGTTTTAATTTCTTTATTATGCTTGTCTCATATTATCATAATGTATATTTGTTTATTTACTTAACTCAACTTTTCTGTACAAGTGGATACTTGATAATGTTATACAAAATCTAAAAAATAAATAAAAAATAAAAAAAAACACTAGCGCAGCTTAGTAAAAGGAGCCCAAGGTGTTCAATTGTACCCATTTACTTTCTTACTGACTAAAGTCTGGAGAGTCACATCTGCCTTACTTGATATTAATGAACCTCTACAAATTTAAAATTCTGATCATTGGTCATTTGGATTTAAGCTCAGAGAGGTTCTGGCGAGTCCTATTAAAGACTTGTTCAACTAATCTCTGGAGACGGGAGTGATTCCTGGGGATTGGAGGAGAGCGGATGTGGTCCCTATTCATAAAAGTGGTCACAGGGATGAAGCAGGAAACTACAGGCCGGTGAGCCTCACTTCAGTTGTTGGTAAAATAATGGAAGTTTTGCTGAAAGAAAGGATAGTGTACTTCCTTGAATCTAATGGGTTACAGGATCTGAGGCAACATGGCTTTACAAAAGGTAAATCGTGCCAAACGAACCTGATTGAATTTTTTGATTGGGTGACCAGAGAGCTGGATCGAGGACATATGCTAGATGTAATTTACTTGGATTTCAGCAAAGCCTTTGATACAGTTCCTCATAGGAGGCTGTTGAACAAACTTGAAGGGCTGAAGTTAGGACCCAAAGTGGTGAACTGGGTCAGAAACTGGCTGTCAGACAGACGCCAGAGGGTGGTGGTTAATGGAAGTCGCTCGAAGGAAGGAAAGATGAGTAGTGGAATCCCTCAGGGATCGGTGCTGGGGCCAATCCTGTTCAATATGACATTGCTGAAGGGTTAGAAGGAAAAGTGTGCCTTTTTTTGCAGATGATACCAAGATTTGTAACAGAGTAGACACCGAAGAGGGAGTGGAAAATATGAAAAAGGATCTGCAAAAGTTAGAGGAATGGTCTAATGCCTGGCAACTAAAATTCAATGCAAAGAAATGCAGAGTAATACATTTGGGAATTAATAATAGGAAGGAACCGTATATGCTGGGAGGAGAGAAGCTGATATGCACGGACAGGGAGAGGGACCTTGGGGTGATAGTGTCCGAAGATCTAAAGGCAAAAAAACAGTGTGACAAGGCAGTGGCTGCTGCCAGAAGGATGCTGGGCTGTATAAAGAGAGGCGTAGTCAGTAGAAGGAAGAAGGTGTTGATGCCCCTATATAGGTCATTGATAAGGCCCCACTTGGAATATTGTGTTCAGTTTTGGAGACCGTATCTGGCGAGGGACGTAAGAAGACTTGAGGCGGTCCAGAGGAGGGCGATGAAAATGATAGGAGGCTTGCGCCAGAAGACATATGAGGAGAGACTGGAAGCCCTGAATATGTATACCCTAGAGGAAGGGAGAGACAGGGGAGATATGATTCAGACGTTCAAATACTTGAAAGGTATTAACATAGAACAAAATCTTTTCCAGAGAAAGGAAAATGGTAAAAAACCAGAGGATATAATTTGAGGTTGAGGGGTGGTAGATTCAGGGGCAATGTTAGGAAATTCTACTTTATGGAGAGGGTAGTGGATGCCTGAATTGCGCTCTCGAGAGAGGTGGTGGAGAGTAAAACTGTGACTGAGTTCAAAGAAGCATGGGATGAACACAGAGGATTTAGAATCAGAAAATAATATTAAATATTGAACTAAGGCCAATACTGGGCAGACTTGCACGGTCTGTGTCTGTATATGGCCGTTTGGTGCAGGATGGGCTGGGGAGGGCTACAATGGCTGGGAGGGTGTAGATGGGCTGGAGTAAGTCTTAACAGAGATTTCGGCAGTTGGAACCCAAGCACAGTACAGGGTAAAGCTTTGGATTCTTGCCCAGAAATAGCTAAGAAGAAAAAATTAAAAAATTTAAATTGAATCAGGTTGGGCAGACTGGATGGACCATTCGGGTCTTTATCTGCCATCATCTACTATGTTACTATGTTAAGCACACCATTACAGCCCCCACAGGCTAAATTATTCACCATCCTTCTAGCTCTAGCAATTAAGAATATTTTACATTGCTGGAAAGACTTGTCTCAAGTAGAATATAATAATTGGTGGAATACTGTGTGTTTAACAGCCAAATATGAATATGTCTATGCTGAAAAACATAATGCCTTTACCTCATATAGAGTCATATGGAAATCCAGTAATGACTATTATGCCATCATCTTCTTGATTATCGCCCTTTATTTTCAATGTATAACTCCTTTTGTTTACATTTGTTATTCAGAGTTCTCTTGTGACTATCCATTGACAATTGGTGCAGGCCATCATGGTCTACTTATAGCATTTTTCATTCATATCATTGTACCTATATAATTGCTTATTTTACCAGTACTTTGCAACTACATATATAGTACATTTATATAACTATATCTCTCATGTTCCTTCCAATAGGTAGATTATTGCTTCGAACACCCTCTAACATTGTTTAATGTTTTCTCCTTTGTTATCTTTGTGAAGTTGACAATAAAAAAGGTTGAACTAAAAAAAAAAGGTGTCTGTATTCCTGTGAAAAAGGATGCTAAGATATTTTAATTGTTCGGAAGAACATTTTAGGGTGACAGGGTCTAAATCAGATTGGAAGGTATTATCATTTAATGGCATGGCTTCAGATTTATTCCAATTTATACGGTGACCGGAGAATGTAGAGAACTCAGAGACAGTCTGGAGTAAGTCCAGAATGGAGGCACTAGGCTCGGTAAGAAAAATAAGCAGGTCGTCTGCATAAGCGAGAGTCTTGAATTGGAGTTCTTTACATGAGATCCCTTTGATATTCGGTGAGTTTCTTATAGCAATTAATAAGGGCTCTAGAGCAATATTGAAAAGAAGAGGGGATAGGGGACATCCCTGCCTGGTGCCTCTAGATCAGTATTCTCAAACTCAAACCATTTGCAGGGTCACATTTTGGATTTGTAGGTACTCGGAGGGCCTCAGAAAAAAATAGTTTATGTCTTATTAAAGAAATGACAATTTTGCATGAGATAAAACTCTTTATAGTTTATAAATCTTTCCTTTTGGCTAAGTCTTAATAACAATATTGTAATTTATAGCTAACGAGACATATGATCAAGAAACTGTTTTATTTTACTTTTGTGATTATGATAAACATACCGAGGGCCTCAAAATAGTACCTGGTGGGCTGCATATGGCCTCTAGGCCGTATGTTTGAGACCAGTGCTCTAGATAGTCCCACTTCTCCATAGAAAGTGTCATTGATTTTTAATCTAGATATGGGAGAAGAATATAGGAACTTGACCCATTGTATAAAATTTTTACCACAGCCAAAATATAGTAAAGTTTTATAAAAATGAGACCATTCAACCATATCAAAAGCCTTCTCATCATCAAGTGAGACAGCAATGGTAGCTGTATTTTCTGATTGGGCTAAATCAATAAGATGATGGAAAGTGCAGGCATTGTCTCCATTGTATCTGCCTTTCAGAAAACCAACCTGGTACAGGTGAATAACTTGGGGCAGAAATAATTCAAGTCTAGTGGCCAGAACTTTAGAGAAGATTTTACAATTTAAGTTGAGAAGGGAGATGGGCCTATAGTTCTCCACTTTAGTTACATCTTATTTAATATTTTCATCAATGATCTAGAAGAAGGAACATCCAGTGAGATCATCAAGTTTGCAGAAGACACAAAGCTATGCCGGGCAATCAGATCGCAGAAGGATAGCGAGGAATTCCAGAGTGACTTGTGTCAGTTAGAGAAATGGGCAGAGAAATGGCAGATGAAGTTTAATGTGGAAAAGTGCAAAGTAATGCATTTAGGCAGAAAGAACAAGGAACACTTGTATAGAATATCAGCTGCAACTCTGGGTAAGAGCGAACAAGAAAAGGACCTGGGTGTACTGATAGATAGGACCCTGAAACCGTCGGCACAATGCGCGGTGGTGGCAAAGAAAGCAAATAGAATGTTAGGCATGATAAAGAAAGGAATCACGAGTAGATCGGAGAAAGTTATAATGCTGCTTTATAGAGCAATGGTCAGACCACACTTGGAATACTGTGTCCAACATTGGTCTCCCAACCTAAAGGATATAAAACTGCTGGAGAGGGAAAGCTAATAAAAGGTATGGAGAACTTGGAATACGAGGAACGACTTAAGAGACTGGGATTGTTCTCCCTTGAGAAAAGGAGACTGCGAGGGGATATGATCGAGACTTTCAAAATCCTGAAAGAAATCGACAAAATAGAGCAGGAAAAAAAATTATTTACAATGTCCAATGTGACACAGACCAGAGGACATAGACTGAAGCTAAGGGGGAACAAGTCCAGGACAAATATAGGAAGTTCTGCTTCACGCAACGAGTGGTGGACACCTGGAATGCTCTCCCAGAGGAGGTTATTGCGGAATCCACTGTTCTAGGATTTAAAAGCAAACTAGATGCACATCTCCTTACGAGAGGCATAGAGGGATATGGGTGACTAACTACTACCTACAATACGTGTTTGACATATATTTATTGACTAAAATTACGCCAGGTGTACACCTGGCTGGGCCTCCGTGTGTGCGGATCGTCAGACTTGATGGACCGAAGGTCTGATCCGGAGATGGCAGTTCTTATGTTCATATGTTCTTATGTTCTCTTCCTGGCTTTGGTAAGAGAGTTAGCAAATCTACCTGGTCAATAGGATTATGCCATAGATAACTTAACAGAGACATGAGTTGTGGAGCTAGTAACAAATCAAAAGCTTTAAAGAATTCTGCAGAAAGACCATCTGCTCCAGGAGACTTTTGAGAAGAGAGAGCTTTGATGGCTGATAGAATTTCAGATGTTAAAATAGGGACACCTAAAGATTCTTCTTGTAGTTTCAATTAGGATGGGTGAGATAATTCCTGTAGAAAAGAATCCTGTCTCTCTGATGATTCAATTAATGAGGATGGAAACAATTTATTGTAGAATGTTACAAATTCATTGGCAATTTGTTGTAGAATGTTACAAATTCATTGTCAGAGGTGACCGCCTGCCCATCATCAGAAGTAATAGATGCAATTCTGGATATTTGTTTTCAATTGGCAATAAAGCAAGCCATGTATCTGCCAGCTTTATTAGCATTGGAATAGAGTCCAGATTTGTGAATCATCATATACCTGCAGGTTCTTCTACTGGCCAGAGAATTATATTCATACTTTAGTTTAACTAGCTGATGAATTATTATGGCTTTGGCAATATATAAGAATAAAATTATTATTATTAGTTATGCGATGTTAGATTCCAGTTGAAAGCAGGGCGGCAGAGAGCAGGAGAGTCGGCAGGGACAGGGAGGCAGAGAGCAAGAGAGTCAGCAGGGACAGATCAGCAGTGGGCGGCAGGGAGGCAGATAGCGGCAGGGAGGCAGAGGGCATCAGGGAGGCATATGCCCAAACCTTTTTAAACCCAGATACACTAACCACTGCTAACACAAACTCGAGCAATGAGAGCAGGAGAGTCAGGGCGGCAGAGAGCAGGAGAGTTGGCAGGGACAGGGTGGCAGAGATCAGGAGAGTCAGCAGTGACTGGTCCTCAGCAGTCGCTTCTTTTTGGATCGGCCAGCCCAATTAGTGTTCCTTCTTCTGTTTAGTGAATCGCTGCCTTCCTACTTTGTATGCCATTTCCCCTCATTTGCATGGGCAGATCTGATTGGGTGGGAGGTTGATTGGCCAGGAGGTTAGTGAATCGGGTCGGGGTCGGAGAAGGCTCGCAAAGCTTAGTGAATCTAGCCCTGTGTCAAAGGTTTTTCTGAAATCTATCTAGCACATGTCCTTGATCCAATTATCTGGTTGCCCAGCCAAAAAATTCAATTAGATTCATTTGACATGATTTATCTTTGGTAAAACCCTGTTGTCTTGGATCTTGTAACCCATTGAGTTCTAGGAAATTCACTATCCTTTCCTTCAGCAGCACTTATACAATAACCAAATTGAGGCCTACCGGCCTGTAGTTTCCCACTTCTTCTCTGTCACCACTTTTGTAAAGAGGGAACACATCCTCTCTTCTCCAATCCTACAGAACCTCTCACGTCTCCTAGGATCTATTAAACAAATTTTTAAGAGGATCTGCCAGAACCTCTATAAGCTCCCTAAGTATCCTTGGTTGTATCTTGTCCAATCCCATAGCTGATATCGAGATTGTCTCCAGCTTACCTTTTTCCTCATTTTGTGTTGCATAGACCATCAAGAGAAACTAGAAACTTCTACTTATTTGCTTATTCAAAAATTAATGGGTCCTTCTTAGATAGGACCCTAGCATTTCAAGCTAGTAGGCAACAATCTTGGTTAGGTAAATGTATTCAGCAAGCTATGTTATCCTATTGCAGATTTTGGAAATTAATTAAGACCACTTTGTTCAATAAGTTTATTACTTAGTGAGTTTTATTATTGAAATTCTATTTTACAAATATTTGTATTTTTTACTGTATGATCAGCACTTATCTACAGACAAATATTAAACAAAAACAAATTTATCTCCCCCTCCCCATCTTCCCACCCTCTCTGGATGTGCGTAAGGATCATCAAGGAATCAAAAGTTCATTAATTAGTCAGACTTTTGTTTTACAAATTTCTCTAATGGGCCTCATATTTTTTTAAAATTTATGTTATTTCCCATTTGCTCTACATACATTTTTTCATATCTGTAATATAAACAGAGCATTTCCCACCAAAAGGAAAAATTTAGCCTGTCCAACCTTCCAATTCCTGTCATGATCATAAGAAGTCTGCTTTTATAACTATCTATTAGATTTTTAACTTTCAACAATGTCCCACATATGACCACAGTATAAGACAATAGAATTGATGTTTCCAGTATCATAGCAATTTGGCCCCATATTGATTTCCAAAAATTGAGTATCAAAGGACAATAAAACATCAAGTGCCAGCATCTATTAGATTTTGAACTGTCTAACTTCTGCAAATGAACTAGGGTCCAAAAAATTATATATAACATAAAAAAAAAACAAGTTTGTCTCATAGATGCTGACAGTGTACATCTCATCCTCCAAGTCCAAATCCGTATCCATTGAGTAGCAGAAATCTGCTGCTTTATCTCAATGCTCCATATGTCTTTTAGGCTTCTTTTAGGTTTTTTTATTCAAATAGTCAGATATCAATTTATACCACTTGGCAGACTGGTGCCCTTCCAAATCTATCTGGAAACATAGGCCCGGCAAGCTATACTGATTTTTTAAGGTGCGCCACTCAGGGAATCCTTTCTGAATAGCCTGTTTCAATTGCAACCATTTAAATCCTTGAGACTTTGATATACCAAATGATTGTTGCAATTGTAGTAAATTTACCATTTTCTCGTTTGAAATTAAATCATCTAAAGTATGTATGCCTGCCTGAAGCCAGTGCTTGCAGAGGATTTTAGACTCACTGATTTGTATCTTGGAGTTTAACCATAGGGATTGACATGTGGATTGTTGTATTGGAGTAGGAGTTAAAGTATTAATAAATTTTAATGTATTCCATGTGGAAAGAAGAATACTATTGGCCTTGTAAATTCTAGGCAGCTTGATAATCAAAATATAGTTAAGACGCAATGGGGCCAAGAGATGACTTTCCAGTATCAGCCAATCTGGTAGATTCTCCATGAGTTCAGGAAGGATCCAATACACACCCTGACGCAAAATAAAGGCTTGATGATACCTATAAAAATTTGGAAAATTTACCCCTCCCGCCGATTGAGACTTTTGCAACAATACTAAGGCAATTCTAGCAGTTTTACCCAGCCAAAGAAATGTTATAAGAATCCCATTCAGTTTTTTTATAAAAGGAACTTTGAAAATAAACTGGCAACATACTCATTTGGTAACAAACCATAGGCAAGATAATAATTTTAATGGTTTGGACTCTCTCCCACCAAGAAAGATGTAGTGGGTTCCAATGCTCACATATTTCTTTTACTTTCAACAATAAAGATTTTTCATTTACTATCATTGTGTCTTCCAATGTTTTTTGAATCATTATGCCCAAATATTTTATACCCTCTTCCTTCCAAAGGAATGGGAATGGATCAAATAAGCCTTTTACACAATGCACATTTAATGGAAGAATCTCTGATTTGCTCCAATTTATTTTATAACCAGAAAATTTGCCAAATTGATCAAATTTCTGTAAATGAGGTATGGTTGATTCGGGATTTTTCAAATGAAGCAAAATATCATCTGTATAAGCCGAGACTTTATAATCTCGACCTGCATACGGAATTCCCTGTATTTCCTTTGCCTGCTGAATAGCCAACAACAAGGGTTCCAAAACAATATCAAAAAGCAAAGGAGACAGGAAACATCCTTGTCTAACTCCCCTCTTCAGACAAAAACGCTCTGAGAATGTATTATTAATATACAGTATAATCTGGCAGAAGGGGAACTATACAGGGTTTGAATCATTTGAATAAATCCAGACTCAATTCCAAACCAATCCACTGTTTGATACATAAATAATAATAATAACTTTATTTTTGTATACTGCAAGTACCACAAACAGTTCAGAGCAGTTTACAGAGGAAGAGACTGTGCATAGACAGTGATGTTACAGAGAATAGTTTCGAATTACATTGGTGTCAGGGATGCAATAAGTATTTCAGAGGCGATGTTACAGAGAATGTTAAAGAGAAAGTTACAAAGAAAAGTTTCAAATTACTTTGGTGTCAGGGATACAATAATTATTTCTGAGGTACAACAAGGTTGGAAGGAGTCAGAGAAATTTATCAAAGAGATGTCCACTCTACACGATCAAAGGCCTTTTCAGCATCCAAAGAAACAGAGAAGGCCGGATCGTCCATTGTTTTTTTGCTAAATTTAGCATATGAAATGCCAGTCTGGTGTTATTTGCAGAATGTCTTTGAGCAAACAAAACCCGTTTAGTGCATTCCAATCATATAAGTGAGAGCCTTAGCTAACCTCAGAGCAAATAGTTTATCCAGAATTTTCCCATCCACATTAATTAAAGAAATAGGCCTGTAGTTTGAAACCAACATAGGATCTCTGTTTGGCTTCGGCAAAACTATGGTTAAAGCTTCTTCAATAGTACCTAATATCTGACCCTTCGTCAGTTGTGATTGATACACTTTAAAAAGATGAGGTAACAAAATAGTTTGAAACAATTAAAAAAACTCCACTGTGAATCCATCACTACCCGGAATGGATCCAGCTCTGAGAGACTTCAACATTGCCTGGAGTTCTGCCAATGATATAGGCGCTTCAAGTTTATTCTTTATATGCTCGGGAATTTTTTGGCCCATTAAATTTAAAAACTCTCTTCCTTCATTTTCTTTATTTGAATACAGCTCAGAAGAATATAAAGCTTTATAATAATCCCAAAATTGTTTTAACACGTCACCAATGTAGGAATGAATTTTACCTTTACCATCTTTAATAGCCACAATCTTTGTTTTTTTTGTTTGTTTTTTTTGCTTTAAGATAATTAGTCAATACTCTTCCCGCTTTATTCGAGTTTCTATAATACACCGCTTGCTGACAAAACAAATCTTTCCTAGCCAATTGCGAGCAAATCTCATTATATTTATATTTAGTCTTCAACAACACATTCAGCGTATCCTACTTCCAATTCAGAGCCAATTGTGATTCTAATGCAGAAATAATTTGTTCCAGATTTGAAAACTCTGATCTAAGCAATTTCCTCTGATCTAAGCTAAATAAGAAATAATCTGTCCTCTGATAGTTGCTTTAAACACATCACATAGCTTTCCAAAGAGATTTCCTCTGAGGTGTTGAGCTAAAAATACGCATTCATTTTTAGTTGAATTTCCTCAAGAAAGTTTGAGTCTGTAAGCAGTGTATTACTAAACCTCCATATAGGCCTACTGAGATCTTTATCAGTAAATCGATATTCTATCCAAATTCCAGAATGATCTGTTAAAATGATTGGATCTATGCTGGCTTTTGTAATCTGTTGAATTAAATGATCAGAAACCAAAAAATAATCAATTCTTGAAAATGATTGATGAACAAAATGTAAATTCCCGAGCATTAAAATGCAAAAACTCACCAGATATCTTTTAGTCCACATGTATTTATAAGATTATTTAGACCTAATGATTTTAATTATCTAGTCGGTTGTTTATCCATTATTGGATCCATGACAGCATTGAAGTCTCCAGCTACAATTAAATTAGTCATAGCCAGTGACAGAATTGTTTGTTGGAGTTTCTTGAAAAAATCAGCTTGTGCTTCTCCATAGCACTGCCTGTGCACTCCCCAGGGCCTCCAACACCATTTTCTCAGGAGTTGGGATAGAAGGTGCTAGAAAACCCTCTTTAGAGGCATCAAATCCAGGCAAGCTTCATACCCCTCGCGGACCGCAGTCACATGGAACATGGTTATGCATCCGACAGCCATCCACTGCAAGTAAGGCATGAATCCATCATATCCTGCCCTAGGGAAGCCATATATGTAGGTTTCTTTCAAAAACTAGGCTGGCAAGTATTAAAAGTAACTTTAAAATCAAATCGGGAAAATACAAGATGGCCACTGCGGGTGCTGATTTAGACTAAAAATAGCCCAGGAAAACCACAGAGAACCCTCAAAAACAGCAATTTTATTGGTGGTGGGGGTGGGGGGGGGGATAGGGCATACAGGGAAACCACCCATAAACCCCTTTTTACCCACCCAAAACAAAATTGCTGATTCAGGCTGTTAGCCTGTACTCACAGTGATATGTGCTGAATGGGAAACACTGCAGACAGAGCTGAAACAGTTCACAGTTTCTGTGGAGTTCCTGCAATCCCTGTTCCCATGCAGTTCTCTAGTTCAAATCACATGGCAGCAACTTGTGGCCTTAGGCAAGTCACTTAATCCTCCATGACTTGGGATAAGGCAATGGTTAACCACTCCTGTATCATGCCAAGAATCCTCATTGTGTGGTCACCAGGATTCAATTTTGACTTGAGGACACCTCTGCATCTGGATGCTTATAGAGAAACTTGAAAATTAAGCTAATCCTTGATAATTACAAAACATTTAATTATTTTCAGACTGCATCTTTTAATCCAGCTGTAAAATTCTTGGGTGTCTTGTTTAATCACTCTCTAAATTTTCAACCTTACATCTCTCATACTATCAAATGTTGTTTTTAAACTTAAAGACTATTTTTATTCAATTTGTGATTACTCACAAAATCAGTTCTTATTCTTGTTCATTTTTTAATTATCTTAAGTCTAGATTACAACTATAGTCTTTATGGAACCTGAGTCACACAAATTCAACCATATGCATGAGAAGCATTGACTTCTAATACCTCACATTCTAATACATAAAATAATGATAATTGTACATAAAGAAGATAATTCAATAAATGACACTGAAAATTTGACACTGTAAAACTTGAGCACAAAGCACTATTCTATAAAGGAAGCTGTTCTTTAAAGCAGTGTTCTTCAACCTTTTTACACCTATGGACCGGCGGAAATAAAATAATTATTTTGTGGACCGGCAAACTAATAAGACTGAAATTTTTAAAAAACCCATTGCCGCCCTGTCCTCGCGAGCTCGGTCCCGTTAACCATCTGATCCCATCCGCACAAGCCTCAAATAGTTATGATTTTATACTGAACATATTTTATTAAAGTATAAAAAGAAACAATATTCTGTACAATTGTCATTTTATAAATATAAATAATACAGGGCAAGGATCAACAAAACCCCCGTCTCCCCTCCCCTTCACATATATCCCCTCTACTATCAAGAAAACTGAATAAGCTAAATTATTACAGAATGCTACACAAATATCATGCTAACAGAATACCGCAGTCACACATGGCAGGAATGGTGTTAGGGGGAGTGCAACTAGGGCAACTGCCTCCTGGTCAGAGAAAGCCCTAAGCCAGCTGGAAGCTAAAGACGCACTGCCTGCGCTTTGCACTCCCCAGTTAGGTCTAACATCAGCTCTAGCAGGATACATATTTTAAATCTGATATATTCTAATCACAAGATAGAAATACAATTATTTTTTTCTACCTTTTGTCGTCTCTGGTTTCTGCTTTCATCGTCTTTTCACTCTCTTCCATCCAGCGTCTGCCCTCTGTCTCTTCAAACAAACATCTGCCTCTTCCATCCACTGTCTGCCCTCTACCCCTACCCCTCCCCCTCCCATATGGTATCTGCGTTCTTTCTATGCCCCTCTCTCCTACACCAGATCTAGCATCGTTGTCCCTCTTTTCTTATTTTTCATCTGACCCCCCTTCCCAGCATCAATCTCTCTCTACCTTGTCATTCCTCTGTCTCTCCCCTTTCCCTCATCTGATCTCTCCATTCCATCCTTACTCCTTGCCCCTCCTCTAATCTCCCTGCCAGCTGTTTCCTTCCAATGTTCCAGCAGTACCTTCTCCCTTTCTTCCTCCTCTTATCCAACAGTAACTCTCTTCCCTTTCCCTTCCCCTTCTCCCCTGTCAGCAGTAGCCCCTTCCCCTCCCTTGTCCAGGAGTACCCCTTCTCCCTTTCCTCCTCCCCTTATCCAACAGTAATTCTCATCCCTTCCCTTTCCCTTCTCCCCTGCCAGCAGTAGCCCCTTCCCCTCCCTTGTCTAGGAGCACCTCTACTTCCTTCCCTCCTTCCCTCTTCAGCAAATGTTTCCTCGATGTAGGCTAGCGGCAGCTCTGTGTGCTTTTAACTTCGGCACACAGCTGCCCCTAGGCAGTATTTTAGCGCGGTTTCATGAGGCAGCCTCGGGGCCTTTGGTAGGCTGGCCCGCTTCGATGATGCGATGTGGGCCGGCCTACCAAAGGCCCCGAGGCTGCCTCATGAAACCGCGCTAAAATACTGCCTAGGGGCAGCTGTGTGCCAAAGTTAAAAGCACACAGACCTGCTGCTGCTTTTCTGGGGGTGCGGAGACATACGCGGCAGGAGTCGGTGGTGGCAGTCAGGAGTTCCGGCATAGCGACGGCAACAGGAAGTTGCATGTCAGCTGATGCCGGCACCTTTTGCAGCGGCGGGGTCCTGAATCCTTCGCAGACCGGCAAGATTTTTTTGCGGACCGGCACCAGTCCGCGGACCGGCAGTTGAAGAACTGTGCTTTAAAGAACAGTGTTCAGCACAGATCCCACACCTAACTTTTGGGTGCTTTACTTAGGGCTAGATTTACTAAGGGTACAGATCGGTTCCGATCCGTGAGGGATCTGATACGATCTGTGTCCGAGGGGCTGATTCATGAATCACCCTCATGCAAATGAGGGCGATTGGAATCATGCCCCCAACATACTCAATCGGATCGCTGAACAGCGATCCTTGAGCATGCACAGACCATCAGTAGATGGTCTGTGCATGTGCTGGTCCTCTGTGCTCGGTAGAGCAGGGAAATTTGGGGTTTTTTTGGGGGGGGTTTCTTCCCAAGCCCGTGGTTTTAACCCGCTTTAAGCCCTTAATCCTGTTAACAGCCAGTATCAATGCTGGTGCCCAACTTAGGTGGACTTCAGGTGAATTCTATATATTCATGTGCAACATTTTCAAATACAGTACTCTCAACATGCCCTGACCATGCCTCCTTTTCAGATACACGTGATTGAAATTGGGCACCCTGATTAATAGAATAGCACACAGCAAGACACACGTGCAAATTTTTATGACTGCTAATTAACATCAATAAATGGTTAGCACCCAACTATTGATGTTTTCAAGCTCATTAGTCAATTTATTTGCACATACATCACTGATGCACACATAGAGTTGGGAGCGGAAATGTGGATGTGATACATAGAATCTGAGGGAAAGTTCATTATTCAGAATTTCCTTCTTATCTTTCTTGATTACCTATTCCATATTGTCCAACTAGAACCCATCAAATTTACTGGTTATTCCCCCTTTAGACTACTTTGTTGTGAATTTGCTTAAAGATTTTTAATGTTACTGGTACTACTTTATGGAATATACTTCCTGTTGACATAAGGATGGAGCAATCCTTTGAAAAATTAAGACCAATCTAAAGACCTTCCTATACATTAATGCTTATCCTACCATGTCCCTCTAGAGAGGGTCTTTGACATAGCTACTGGTTTTGAACTGCCTTTATATTCTATATCAGTGATGGCTAACCTTTTTGACCCTGAGTGCCCAAACTGCCGCACAAAACCAAAGAATTTCCTCAAAGTGCCAGCACGTCAATTAAAAATTAATAACAAGATTTTAGTATCTAAAAACTCTTTATAAAGTTGCCTGAACTATGTAACATAATTTTTAAAGGTTGGAATCTTTGTATTGTCAGAGAATCAATTTGATTCACAATCCTTTGGTTTTCATTTCAATTTATTGGCAATTTATAATGTTTTAATGATTTCATTCATGGGCAAAATACACACATACTTTTCTCTGTCGCCGCACTCTTTGACCAAAAGATTTGTAAGCCTGCAACCACGTCAAGGTAGACTCTTTCAGCAGCTCCCCACCCTCCCCCTTACCTTTGTGGCCAAGTCAAAATGATCTACCAACAATAAAATTTTAAAAACATAAAGCACGCTGTACGCAGAGAAAATGTTAATTATCATTTATATTCCGCGGGTTTTCAAAGAGGTCAAGGCAGATGACTTTATGCAATGTCACCTCAGTAACAACTATACAAAAATAGACAAATATTCCCCCTCCCTTTTTACTAAACCGCGATAGCGGTTTTTAGCGCAGGGACCTGCGCTGAATGCCCCACGCTGCTCTTGAAGCTCATAGGCTCCCTGCGCTAAAAAACGCTATTGCAGTTTAGTAAAAGGGGGCCATAGTGCAAAATATAGACAGCATATATAAATTCTCAAAACGGACACATTTTGATCACTAAATTGAAAATAAAATCATTTTCCTACCTTTGGTAATTTCATCAGTCTCTGGTTGCACTTTATTCTTCTGACTGTGCATCCAATATTTCTTCCCTTTTTTTCAGCCTCCTGTATGCTTTCTCTCCTCCAGACCTCATTCCCTCCACAAACTTTTTCTTTGTTTCACCCTGCCCCCTTCTTTCTTTCTCTCTCTCTCCATGCCCCATTTTTCTTTGTTTCACCCAGCCCTCTTTCTTTTTTTTTTTTGGCTCCCTGTCCCCCCCTTTCTTTCTTTCTCCTTGCCCTCCCCTATGCCACCACCATTGGGAAAATGCTGCCACCGCCACTGGGGAATAGGCTTCCACTGCCACTATCGGGAACAGGCCGGCGCCGAGTTCGCCCTGCTTCTCTTCCCCACGGGGCCGACCAACTCTCGCCACTCAACGTCAATTCTAACATCGGAGAGGACGTTCTGGGCCAGCCAGGCAGCGATTGGCTGGCCCAGAACGTCCTCTCCGACATCAGAATTGACGCGGGTGGCGAGAGTTGGTCGGCCCCACAGGGAAAAGCAGGGAGAACTTGGCACCGGCCTGTTCCCAATGGCGGCGGTGGCTCTCAAGTGGCTAAAGAGACGCAGTTTGCCAGCCTAGGGAGAACACTGGAGGGTAGCCAGCTGTGCACCCCCTTGGGGCATAAAACCGGGGCAGACCGCCCCCACCCCCACCTTGGTATGCCACTGTCTGTACCTCAATCCCTCCCTATGACCAAAAATTCTCCTTTCTTCTATTCCCCGTGTACACAACCATCTCTTTCCCTCCCTTCCTCTCTCCCAAGTCCTTGCCTTCTGTGTCCAAAAACACATTCCCTCCCCCACCTCAGCATCTCTTTGCCTCCCTTCCTCTCTCCCAAGTTCATGCCTTCTTTGTCCAAAAACCCATTCCCTCCCCCACCTCAGCATCTCTTTCCCTTCCTTCCTCTCTCCCAAGTTCATGCCTTGTGTCCAAAAACCCATTCCCTCCCCCACCTCAGCATTTATTTCCTTCCCTTCCTCTCTCCCAAGTTCATGCTTTCTGTGTCCAAAAACCCATTCCCTCCCCCACCTCAGCATCTCTTTCCCTCCCTTCCTCTCTCCCAAGTTCATGCCTTCTGTGTCCAAAAACCCATTCCCTCCCCCACCTCAGCATCTCTTTCCCTCCCTTCCATTCTCCCACGTTCATGCCTTGTGTCCAAAATGCACTCCCTCCCCCTTTTGTGTTCCCCGTTTGTCTCCCAGCCCATCTTAGCAACTTTCTCAGCAAAATGTAGCTCGAGCCGCGTAGGCTTGTCTTCTATTTCCTGCCTGTCCCGCCGCGCACACATAGCCGATCGGAAATCTTCCCCGACTTCAGCGCTGATGTCGGAGGGCGGGCTTTGCTTAAGCCCTCCCTCCAACGTCAGCGCTGACGTCGGGGAAGATTTCCGATCGGCTGTGTGAGCGGCAGGGCAGTCGGAGTAGAAGACGAGCCTTGCGGCTCGAGTTATATTTAACCCCGCGGGTCCCTCATCGTCCCCGTTCAGCTCTCTCCCCTGGTAGTACTGCCCTGATGGCAGCCCTGCGCGTGCCAGCTGCAAGGCCTTCACGTGCCACAGTTGGCACGCGTGCCATAGGTTCCCCATCGCTGTTCTATATCATGTTTCTTACTATATCATTCCTATTTTATGATGATCTTTTCCTGTTTCTAGATTTTAATTATTGTAAAGCTTTTATTGCCCTCTGGAAACTGTGTATTATTAGGAAATATTTTTATTTTATATCATTTAATATCATTTAAAATCCTGTACTTTGACACAACATCATTCCACTTACTGGTGCAATCCTCCATTTTAAACCTACTCGACTATTGCAATATCATTTATCTGGGGTCTCTCAAGAAAACCATTCAAAGACTCCGAATCATACAAAACTCAGCTGTGCGATTGATTTTCGGCATAAAGAGATGGGATCACGGGGGGGGGGGGGGGGGGGGGTGTCACGTGATGGTTGTGAGCTGACCAGATGTCTTTGGCTCGAGCTCCGCTCTCCCTCTTTCTAATTTCCCCTTAAACTGCCTGTAGTCCGCGAGTTCCCCACGGCGATTTTGCTCCTACCTTGTCGGGATCGCTCCAGCATCACGTCGGGAGCCCCGGTGGAGTGCAGCTTGGCTCCATTCGGCAGGGATGCCGACCAAGACCACGAGGCCCGGCAAGGATAAATCTGTAAAGCCTCATAACATGGTGGCCTCCAGCCCAATCTCTCCCGTGCCGCCCCCGTACGATGCAGACATGCAGGTCTCAGTCTGTCACCTTTCCAAACTTCTGGACGAGAAGCTGTCCAGGTTACACACGGTTATGGAAGAGGTAAAGGACAGTATAGCGGGTTATGCTGCGCGGCTTCAGCAGGCGGAGGAGCGCATCTCGGATCAGGCGGTGGCAGCGGATACCCGTATTAGTGCCCTGGAGGGACAAATTAAACAGCTGGAAGAACGGGCAGAAGAGGCGGAAAATCGCAGTCATCGCAACAATTTACGGCTAATCGGGGTGCCGGAGTCTGTCAGTGACTCCGAGCTAGGAGATTTGGTGGCCACGTGGTTGCCCCAAACCCTGGGACTTCCATCTTTCTTGGGCTCAGTGCACGTGGAGCGGGTTCATTGCATTGGGGCCCCGCGTGCAGAAGGAGCATGACCGCGCCCGGTCATAGCCCGTTTTCTTAATTATGCAATTAAAGCTCGCATACTAGAGGCTTACGGGCGCGCCCACTCCTTGGACTATCATGGCACCAAGCTCCTGCTCTTCCAGGATTTCTCCATCAAGCTCTCGGAACGGCGGCGGGCTCTGGCGCCTTATTGTACCCAGCTTCATGCCAGGGGAGTTAAATTCTCCCTCCAGTATCCAGCTAAAGTCCGCATTATCCATAACAACAGTGTGGTCACCATAGATACCCCGGCGGAGCTTCGTTCCTATCTAGAGGGGTTGCCGGCCACATGAGGGGCTGAGATTTCTGTGCTCTTGGTTGGGTTTCTGCCCTGCGACCCTGGACGGCAGCCGGATTTCTCTTTGTTTCCCGTGTTGGGGGAACTTTTGGCACCTGGTTCCCATCATTGAGACTCTGCCTTGGGGGTGGTAGCCATTGGAGGATATTGCCTCCTGCTCTTGGGTGTTTGCATGCCTATGGCTGCCTTCCTGTTACCTGCATCTGCTGAGACCTTACTGCAAGACACAGGTCTGTTTCTGCCCTGTAGCCTGATGCGGAGTCCTTCCTGGGTATTATTCCTCTGCCCACTGCTGCTGGAGAAAGTCTGTTTGTCTTGTTGCACCTGTGCTGACTACACGGACATCTCGCTGAACTTTGTTTCCTGGGGGGGGGGGGGTTCAGGGTATATGTTACATCTTGGTTTTTAGGGTAGGCTGTGTAATGGGTGGATAGATTGTCTCAGGAGGGGATGGTTGGGATGGGAGGGGGTGGGGGGAGTGTGTCGGGTGGGGTATGAATGGGGAAGTTTGTATGGAGTCTCGAGAGCACGGGCTTCTTCTCTTTTGTTGGTGGGTATGTGGGAAGAGGGCCTAGCTGGGGTGCCTTCTTCCCTCTATTATCTGACTGCCCTTTCTGCTTTTGCTGTTCCAAGAAGGGTAGATAATGGTTAATTTGAAATTTTCCACTCTCAATGTGTATGGGATCCATTCCACGATCAAACGGAAGAAAATACTTTCTTGGTTTCGTAGGGAACGTATTGGCATTGCTTTCCTACAAGAGACTCACCTCACAACGGTAGAACATGAGAAATTCTGGAGGGACTGGGTGGGTGAGGTATACTATTCCTCTTATAGCACTGGTCAACGGGGGGGTAGCTATTTTGGTCCACAAACAACTCCCGTTTCAATTGCATAAGGTTATTCAGGACAAAGAGGGCCGATATGTCCTAGTGTTGGGCGAGCTTTGGGGACGGCCTTACTTACTTTGTAATGTATATGCCCCTAATATCTATAATCACTGTTTTTTTTCAGGGATATTGTCTTGGCTGGCACAATACCCGGGATACCACGTCATTCTGGGGGGTGACTTTAACATCACGGCAGACCCCACTCAGGACTGCGCTCTCGCCAAGCGAATCCCTAGAGACCACATGGGTAAGGGAGTTAATTTTCTGGCCACGCAGCTTGGGCTTCTGGATATCTGGCGCTTATTCCATCCTAAGGAACGCACTTACACGTTTTATTCCAATCCCCATAATCTTTATACCCGTCTTGACTATTTCTTGCTGCTGCCCCTAGTCAATGCTGTAGACATCGTGGAAGTTCCTCTATCTGACCACTTCCTTTGGTCCTCTCCCTTCAAATCACCGCTGATTCTTCTGACCGGACTTGGCGTTTCCCAGGATCTTGCTTTTCGTAGATACCTGCGGGAAAAGTGGCTGGATTATTATAGTAACAACTATGCTTCTGACCTTGATCCGGGTCTCTTCTGGGAGGCTTCCAAGGCAGTACTGTGTAGTTTCGTTATCGCATATGAAGCCGGAAAGAAAAAGAAATTGGAAGCGGAATTGTTGCTGTTATCGGGCGAGCTGCAACAGTTACAGAGGTGCCACCAGGGGATCTTACAGGGTGCTCTTAGACAACAGATAGATGCGATTCTCAGCCAGCGAGCGGAGAGAGACTTGTATTTTCATCGCTATAACTTACATCATTTGGGGGGGAGAGCTGGCAGGTTACTGGCCCGCTTGGTCCGTCCCTATCGCAAGCGTCAAGTCATCACGGCTATTACTGATCCCCAGGGTCACACTTATATGACTGAAGCGCACATCCATCATCAATTTGTGATGTATTATAAGGATCTATATGCTTGTCGGCCTTTTTTAGGGATGTCCTAAAAAAGATGTGGATCGGGAACACTTTTTTAGGGATGTCCTTCTCCCGAAGCTTCAAACATCCCAGATTCAAGCCCTGAATGCTCCCATTGATCGCCTTGAGGTGGAGATGGGTATTAAGGTGCTTAAATTAACTAAATCTCCAGGACCCGATGGTTACAGGCCAGAATATTATAAGATCTTGTCCGACGTCATCTCCACCTCTTTGGCGGATGCTTTTAATTCCTTGCATTCCCAGAAGGGTGTGGACCGCTATAATCTGGTGCATGTTGTTTTGTTGCCCAAGCCTGGCAAGGACCCGTCTCAGGTGGGTTCTTACAGACCCATATCGCTTCTTAATCAAGATGCAAAACTGCTCGCAGCGTTGCTCGCTAGGCATCTGAACGCCTATCTCCACCTTCTTATTCATGAAGATCAGGTGGGATTTGTACCTGGAAGATATGCCTCCATGAATCTTACGAGGGCTTTGATGGCTATCTATTCTCGCGGGGGGGGGGGGGGGGGGGACGGACAATCAGGCGGCTATTGTGGGCCTCGATATGGAGAAGGCGTTCGATAGCATCTCTTGGTCTTACCTTTTTTGGGTTATGGGTCAATATGGGTTGGAGGGCACATTTCTGGAATGGGTGCGCAGTCTTTATTTTTTGTCCCAGGCTAGGCTTCTTGTTAATGGACACCTCACTTCGCCATTTCCGCTTGAACGAGGTACTAGGCAGGGGTGCCCCTTGTCCCTGCTTCTTTTCCTTCTGGCTATCGAACCTTTGGCGATTTAGATCCGCTCCGACTCTCTCATTCTTGGTATTAAAGTTGGAGCCAAAGAGAGTCGCATTAATCTATTTGCAGACGATATTCTGTTATATTTTGAAAAGGCGCCTCTACACTTACCGGCGGCTCTCTCTCTTGTCAGAGACTTTGGGAACGTATTGGGCCTTCGGGTTAATTGTGCTAGATCAGAACTCTTGCTCCTGGCTTCTCATAGGTATGAGCTGTGGCATGTTGCTCTCCCCATCCACCCGGTTCGGAAACCCATGCGCTATCTCGGAGTCTATTTGAGCACCCAATCTCATCTCCTCTATAAGTATAATGTTCTCCATCATATTGAGGCTATCTGTCAACTTTGTGAGAAGTGGAAAGATTTGCCGCTTTCCCTATGGGGTAGAGTGGCGTTATTCAAAATGGTTCTCTTGCTGAAACTTTTATATCCGCTTCAAGCGATCCCACTCTGGATCCTGAATAAAGATGCCCAAGCCTTTCGGTCTCTTCTTCTTTCTTTTCTGTGGCGTAACAAAAGGGCTCGAATCAGTTTCGTTACCTTATCCTTGGACAACAGGCAGGGCGGACTGAACCTTCCTGATATTCGCCTGTACAATGTTGCTTCCTTGATGCGCTTTGTCCATGAGGGCATCTCGGGACATTATAGGTACTCTCCCCTGGGCTGGATCACTGCATGGTGTGCTCCTCATTCCTTCGTCTCTTTGTTGCATTTGCATCCACGGTCTTCCCCTGGGGTGGATTTTCGTTTTCATCTTCTGAAACCTTTTCGTCAGGCCTAGTGGTGGTGGCGGAAAATGCAGCAGCGGGCTCCACAAGCATCTCCCTTCTTGCCCCTGGTGGGTAATATTGATTTCCTTCCGGGGATGGGTACATCGGGGTTTCAACTATGGGAGTCCCGGGGCTGTGTCAGCATGCAACATCTCTCTGATGAGGGCGCGGGGACTTTCCCCACTTTTCAACAACTACAGTCCCGTTGGGACCTCCCGGCCACGCACTTCTGGGCCTACTTGCAAGCCAGGCACTACTATTTTTCCCTAACACGAAAGTGAGGTGAGCAGTGGGCTTTTGGAAAATTGGACACTTGTTTGGCCCTCTTCCCTTCTCAGATCAATACCTTAGCCACCTGGTATAGGCTCCTCAAAACTGCTCTTCCCACCTCTTATCTGCATAGGGTTTTGGCCCAGTGGTCTCATGATTTGGCCCTTGACTATAATGAGACCCAATTTTTGGACCTTTTTTACTAACCTTATTCAATTCACGGGATCTATGGACCTCCAGGAGATGCAATATAAGCTCCTGCATCGGGCCTATATCTCTAGGGCTAGAGGACAGGCTACTTGATGCTACTTGCTCTCATTGTCGGAGAGCAACGGGCACACTGGTACATATGTTTTTGGAATGCCCCCATTTGGCTCTGTGGCTCCAGGTTCTCCCTTTTCTTGATTGCCTACTTGGCTGGACAGTACCCCGTTCTTATGGCCTCTTGCTTCTGGGAGACCTGGGGGAGGTGTTTGATGTGGGGTTTGCCCCACCTTACCAGAAGTTTTTATATACTGCAATCCTGGTGGTGAAAAAGATTTTGCTTTTACACTGGGTGGAGGTGGTGCCAGCCTCCTTTAGCCAGTGGCTCCATAAAATGCGGGAGCTTGCTACATTTGAACTCCAGACCTATGTGGCTCCTACTAGTAGTGATACAAAACTGTAGGTTTCCTTATGGAGGGCGTTTCAGGTTGTGGCTGAATCCGCTGTACCTGCTATTTTGCCTTAATCTGGTTCATTTTGGATCTGGGAGGCTTACATTTTGGGATCTCACCCTACTGGCCTGGCCGGTGACTCTCGAGCTCGGCTGCTTGTTGTTTGCTTGAGGTGTGCTTGGTGTATGGATGTTGTGGTTTGTGTGGATTACTTGCGCTGGATAGTTTTGTAAGCGGGATGAGTGGGAGATTGTTGCATGCGGGGTTTCTACTTTTGACAAAATGTTTTTGCAGTCTTTGTTATCTTTAGGAGGTTGTTTTTTGGGGCGCCTACCAGGACCCAATTTGGCAGGGTTCTCCTCTTCTATTAAGCTGATTTTGTATTTATCTCTAGTGGCCGTTTCGGTTGCACCTCTCCTGTTGAACAGCATTTGTATCTACCAATGTTTTACTCTTTTCCTGTACCAGTTCTTTGGACCTCTGCTTGGACCTTGTTGTTTGTATTTGACTGTTTTCTCAATAAAAACCATTAAAAAAAAAAAAAAGAAATGGGATCACATAACCCCCTACTATCAAAAACTCCACTGGTTGCCCCTGGAGGCAAGAGTATTGTTCAAATTTGCCTGCCTCTGTTTCAAATCCATTCTTGGTCTGGCCCCTCTATACCTGGTCTCCCACTTTAAAATAGACTGCTCCACCAGGCCTACACGTAGAATACGTTTGTTCAGCCACCCTACAATAAAAACCTGCCAATACAAAAGACTTCTTGATAGAACGCTTGCCTTCCAAGCAAGTCAACAGAACGACTGGCTAAGCAGCAGCATCAAGCACTCCTCAACTTCAGAAAACTAGTTAAAATCAACCTGTTCAACCGATTTGTGACCAAGAATTCCTAAAGCCTTTCCCTGCATCCCACTTATTTGTACTATATGCCCCTACAATGTGACTGCCTCCCTTCCCACTACCAATATTCATGTACTCAAAGACTTCACTGCTTATCTCATGCTGTATGACCAGCCCTTCTTATTGTAAACCGCCTCAACCTACTTCTTATTGTAAACCCGCCCTTACTCTGTACAAATATTCATGTACTCAAAGACTTCATTGTTTTTTCGATGAATGTCCAGCTCTTCTTTATTGTAAACCGCCTCGAA
This sequence comes from Geotrypetes seraphini, assembly GCF_902459505.1. Taxonomy (NCBI): domain Eukaryota; kingdom Metazoa; phylum Chordata; class Amphibia; order Gymnophiona; family Dermophiidae; genus Geotrypetes; species Geotrypetes seraphini. The sequence continues at coordinate 123,272,610 of NC_047089.1, forward strand.
CTACTTTGGCTTTGGCGGTATATAAACAATAAATTATTATTATTATTATGGTTCAATCTTCAATCCTTTCAATATTGGATTATTGTAATGTTATTTATCTGGGATTGTATAAAATAACTACTAGCCGACTAAAAATCATATAAAATACAGCTATTCATTTGATTTTTAATCTAAAAAAACACGATCATATCAGTGTATGTTATCAAAAGCTTCACTGGCTACCGTTTAAGGCTAGAGTATTATTTAATTTGGATGCATTTGTTTTAAAGTTTTATTTGGCTTAGCGCCGGCTTACCTTGTTTCTCGTTTTAGGGTTTTTTGTTTTTTATTTCTAAGAAAAATATTTGTAGATCTGGTTGGTTTTATTTTCCTTCAGCAAATGCATGTTGTTACAAAAAAAATTTGGATAGGACCTTAGCATACCAAGCAGGATTAATGAATTCATGTTTGAATCTTCTTGTTTCTCCATTTCTTACTTACTATCAATTTCAAAAAGATCTTAAAACCCACTTATTTAAACAATATAATATACATTATTGATTTTCATATTATCGTGTAGTTATATGTACTTCTAATTTTTTTTATCTATGCTTATTTTAGTTTATATTGTGTTTTTTTATTCATTATTTTAATGCTTGTATTAGTTTCTTAGAATTTTATTATGTATGATGTTATTATTATATTGTATGCTGAGTACCTATTGTGTAAACCGCTATGAACCGCTGGTTAGGCAGTATATAAAAATAAATTATTATTATTATTATTATAAACTTGAAAATTGAAAGTAAGACTGCCATCTTTAAAGCCAGTATAGCTACTTTATATAACTGCAAACTTCAATTATAGGACTAATTTCTTAATAAGAGCCAGTTAGAATCTGGCAACATATCCCTCCCTCCTCTTCAACTGTCAGCGCCTAAATGCGCGAGGCTGTGATCCATCTTTAAACCTGAATGATCAACGGAAATGCAAGACTTCACTGAAGATTTGTTTTAACACATTATAATACACTGGTTTTTTAGCCTGCTACATTAACGAGTGCTAGAATAGATGTGTAGACTTAGGCTTTTCTTTCTTTCTTTTTCTTTCTCTTTTTCTGTCTCTCCAATCTGTCCAAAAAAAAGAGAAAAACTCCAAAAAAAACCTGCCAAAAACCTCAAATAGAAACCCACAGCGAGGCAGAATAGTCAGAGGTTCAGAGAGTGGTCGTAAAAGAACAGATACCTGGGAGACACAACGCAAATAAGTGCGTAAAATAATGATAAAGTGTTAAGGTGCCCTCAGTGTGAGAGAACAGCGAAAGGAGACAATGCTCCAGCGCTACTCAATGTCAATCTCAAGAAGAGGTAATATACCTCCACCCGCACACCATCATCGGGCATCAGGAGTGTGCAATAAATCACTCCTGGTGCCCGATGATGGTGTGCGGGTGGAGGTATATTACCTCTTCTTAAGATTGACATTGAGTAGCGCTGGAGCATTGTCTCCTTTCGCTGTTCTCTCACACTGAGGGCACCTTAACACTTTATCATTATTTTACACACTTATTTGCGTTGGGTCTTCCAAGTATCTGGTCTTTTGCGACCACTTTCTGAACCTCTGACTATTCTGCCTCGCTATGGGTCTCCACCCTGTCCAGCAGCACCCCTTCCCTGCTCCCCCTGTCCAGCAGTAGCCCTTCTCCCTTCCCTACCCATATTCAGGCTCCCATTTCCCCTTTTACCTTCCCTATTTCCATCTGGTGCTGGTGGGCTTTGGGCTTTGGGGGAGCTGACTTGTGCATTGAGTGGCGACGCACTCTGGCACGGGGCCTCTGCTGGGCCGCGAGGAGCTGGTTTGCCCACACTGCGTCTGTGGAGCTCGGTGTCCGGGGTTGTCGGATAGGTGTGCTGGACCGTGGGAGGAGTAGGTTGTGTCTGGGAGCCGACAGGATAGCGCCGTGGCTCCCTTAATCCCTTCCCTTCCCGCTGTCCCCTCGATACATACCACAGCTTGTTTAACTTTCCTAGGGTTCCTCTCACAATTGCCACCTGTGTCAGAAGCCTTCTCCGACGCAGGAGCGGCTCATGAGAGGAGCCACCGCAGCGTCTTTTAACTTAAAAATAAACTTCGGCCGGTAGGGCCATATTTCCGGGATGGAGGACTGCGCGAGGTGGAGAGCAGGGAGGCCATCGCTTTTCAATTTGTCTGGCACAGCTATGTGCGCATGTGCACTCCTGGTAGCCAGGGACCTACTGAGCATGGATCACGCAAGAAAGAGTGCACATGCGCGCTTAGCGTTTTATTATAATAGATTGTTCAACGACACTAAGCTATCTTAACTGAAAGTTATCTGCTCAATTTGATTGAAATGCTTTGCGACCCCATTGTACTGTATTTGTCTCCCTTCGCGGCTGGCTAACTCTTATTGGTGAACAGCTGCGCAGTCTCATATGGCTGGGGTGATTGTGCACATGTAAACACTGACAGTTTTGAATGGCTGTTTCTCTGCTGCGCTTGCCGGGTGGAACGGCTGAGAGGGCATACTTTGCAGATAACTAACTCTGATTAATGTCTTTTGCCCTGCAAGTCTAAAGTGGGCAGTGGACAGCTGTGCAGGCTCGAATAACAGGGATGATCGCACCTCTGTATACATCAATGGCTCTAAATATACTGTTTCTCTGCTACAGCTCTCAAGTGGATCTAGTTTTGACATAGCTTACAAGCTAGATCTGTTGTCCTTGTTCACATGATAAATGATTAGCATGCTGATATATTCACTCATTTTTATGGTAGAGTATTCCTAATTAACGGTCCTAGCTCTGCTGCACAATCTTGCACATGCACTCCTATTTTTCACCAACTACTACTTTGAACTATGGTTTGCCTGCTGCACTTCAACAAATATAATGCCGGATGAACTAGTATCACTAATTTACTCTAGAGTACATGAGACGCTTTCAGGCGTGCTCCTATCCTGAATGGGCTATTCAACAGGCGTACCTGAGAGCACTGTACATCAATCCATCTTTGCTTTTACAGCCCCAAGTGAAACCTCCAATGGACAAACATGTATGTGTGTTGACCTATTCGGATAAAGCTACTCAGGTAGCTAACATCATACGTAAACATTGGCATGTTCTAGCCATGCATGAGGTCTTCAGGGAGGGCATTTAAAAGACCAAAAAATCTAGCTAATTATCTCACTACTGTGAGATCTACGATAGGGAAAAATAACCTGATGTTCAGCTACAAAATGGGGGGATTAGTACTAGGGGTAAGTAACCTTGAAAAAGACTTGGGTGTGTGGTGGATACAACAATGAAATCAACGGCACAATGCACAGTAGCCTCAAAGAAAGCAAACAGAATGTTGGGTATTATTAAGAAGGGTTTCATAACCAGAACGAAGGAAGTCATCATGCCGCTGTATCGTGGGATGGTGCGCCCGCATCTGGAGCACTGTGTCCAATATTGGTCGCAGTACCTTAAGAAGGACATGGCGATACTAGAGAGGGTTCAGAGAAGAGCGATGAAAATGATAAAAGGTATGGAAAATCTTTCATACGCAGACAGGTTAGAAAGGCTGGGGCTCTTCTTCCTGGAGAAGCGGAGACTCAGAGGAGACATGATAGAGACTTAAAAGATCATGAAGGGCATAGAGAAGGTGGAGAGGGACAGATTCTTCAGTCTATTGGGAACCACAGGAACAAGGGGGCACTCGGAGAAATTAAAAGGGGACAGGTTTAGAACCAATGCTAGGAAATTCTTTTTCACTCAGAGGATGGTGGGCACCTGGAATGTGCTTCCGGAGGTTGTGATAGGACAAAGTACATTACGGGGTTTCAAAGAAGGATTGGATAAATTCCTGAAGGATACGGGGATTAAGGGATACAGATAGAGGTAGAGATAGGATTATGAAAGGGTATAGATAGAAGGATAAAGGGGATTTGAAAGGTTTTAGACAAAGGATCACCTTACAGATCATGGACCTCATGGGCCGCCACGGGAGCGCACTGCTGGGCGCGATGGACCTCTGGTCTGACCCAGCGGAGGCAACTTCTTATGTTCTTATGACTGTAATCAATCATGGCCATAGAGCATGCAATGATTGTAGCATGTGTACTACTTCCCTAATGGGGATACTTTTACGAACCCCAATAATGGGAATACCTACAGATTAAAAAGCTCCACTACATGCAAAACTACTGAAGTAATTTATGGCGTTCGATAAAGTTCTGCATGAACGACTACTTCGAAAAATTGCGAACCATGGAATCAAGGATGAAGTACTCAAGTGGATTAAAAAGACTGGAAAAGCGTCACCAGTGGAATGCTGCAGGGTTCGGTGCTTGGACCCGTGCTCTTCAACATATTTATAAATGATCTGGAAATTGGTACGATGAGTGAGGTGATTAAATTTGCAGGCGATACAAAGTTATCCATAGTAGTGAAGACGCAGGAGGACTGCAAAGATCTGCAATGTGACATAAACACGCTCGAGAAATGGGCCGCAACATGGCAAATGAGGTTCAACGTGGATAAGTGTAAGGTGATGCATGTCAGTAACAAAAATCTTATACATGAATACATGATGTCTGGGGTGGTATTTGGAGAGACTCCCCAGGAGAGAGACTTGGGAGTACTGGTTGACATGTCTATGAAGCTGTCCACGCAATGTGCAGCGGCAGCAAAAAGGGCAAACAGAATGCTAGGAATGATTAAGAAGGGGATCACAAACAGATCGGAGAAGGTTATCATGCTGCTGTACCAGGCCATGGTACACCCTCACCTGGAATACTGCATCCAGCACTGGTTGCCATACATGAAGAAGGACACGGTACTACTCGAAAGAGTCCAGAGAAGAGCGACTAAAATGGTAAAGGGACTAGAGGAGTTGCCGTACAGCGAGAGATTAGAGAAATTGGGCCTCTTCTCCCTTGAAAAGAGGAGACTGAGAGGGGACATGATAGAAACATTTAAGATACTGAAGGGAATAGACTTAGTAGATAAAGACAGGTTGTTCACCCTCTCCAAGGTAGGGAAAACGAGAGGGTACTTTCTAAAGTTAAAAGGGGATAAATTCTGTACAAACGTAAGGAAGTTCTTCTTCACCCAGAGTGATGGAAAACTGGAATGCTTTCAGGAGGTTGTTATAGGAGAAAACACCCTCCAGGGATTCAAGACAAGGTTGGACAAGTTCCTGCTGTTTCAAAACGTATGAAGATAGGGTTGATCTGAGTTAGGGCTCTGGTCTTTGACCTGGGGGCCGCTGTGGGTGCGGACTGCTGGGCGCGATGGACCACTGGTCTGACCCAGCAGCGGCAATTCTTATGTTCTTATGTTCACCCAGAGAGTGGTGGAAAACTGGAACACTCTTTTGGAGGCTGTTATAGGGGAAAACATCCTCCAGGGATTCAAGACAAAGTTAGATAACTTCCTGATGAGCCAGACCGTACGCAGGAAGGGCTGATCTCAGTTAGGGCATTGGTCTTTGACCTGGGGGCCTCCGCGGGAGCGGACTGCTGGGCTCGACGGACCACTGGTCTGACCCAGCAGCAGCAATTCTTATGTTCTTATTGTAACCCCTTCCTTCTCAGACTGAGGTAAAAGGTATCCCTCTTGAAATAAGATTTGTTTTGTAGTCGTGCACACCGAGAGTTAAATTTATACCTTCCCCAGGAGAAGGAGTGGATTACATAAAAAATAATAATGAATATAATAATAAAATGCAATTTAACCTGTAAATAAAAATGTTAATTCAACCATAAACAAAATAGATAAAAAGAAGCACTAAGGATTCAAAATTTAAAATAGAAATAAAATTTAATAAACAAATGCTGTATAACAAATCTAGACAAAGAAATTCTACTTCCCCTCTATATAGCTCTTCTTGGAGGTTTTTCAGGTTAAGGTATTTGAGGCTTTATGTTATTTCTATGTAGGGGTACCACGTAGGTGCGCTGTTGCTAGCAGAATCTCTTGCCAGTAAACTCTCTCTTCCTGGAACCAACCTACTACTCTGACTAAAACAAACCAATAAGGGAAAACCCTATCCTAATCTAATAACCCAAAAGTTGCCTAAAATACTTCCTAAGCTAGAAAAAAAAACCAGATAATTGATATTCCCTATACTTTTTCCCTCCCCAGAATTTACTATATCTCAAAACACAAATAAAACCCAATTCTCAATAAACTTTACAGGAGATATTACCAATTTAAAATTTCCACCACAGTTTATCAACTTTTCTTCATCAATATTCCCTCACAACATTATACAGAAATCTCACAGACTATTTCTAACACCTAATAGTCTCACAGATAAAACAATTCCTCACATCCGCCAGAAAGAAATGTTTCAACCTTGGATAAATACCAGAATCTATGAATCAAACCTCAATTTCAACCAAAACCTACAATTCCTATTCAAAATTCAATAAAATCAACTATAATTACCTTCACAAGAGCCATAGAAGCCAAAACACCTCCTCACAGAACCAAGTCACTCTCTCAACTGTCAAATATGACAGAATGTTCATAAGTATTTCCAATCAATCACAGCTCTTGTTATAGCTAATTACTGTGCTTATATAATCCTATAACTTAATAGTAAAGTGCTCAGACCATATAACCTATAGTTTGGTGATAACACCTAACTGTGGTTATTATAGGGACCATCATTGCATTTACTGTCCCTAACCTAACCCTTAAATAACTGGAAGATGATAAAACCACTTATCTGAAATCTCTGACAAGTTGGGAGTTCAATAACCACAGCTGATGCTGATCTCTGCATGAGGACAGCAGACCTGTGCAGGAAATCAGCAACATAATACCAAAACTGCACCAATAGAAAAGACACACAAACCAAACCTCTCAAAATAGGGAAAAAAAACCCACATTTCTTACATTCCAGATCCTCTCTGCTTCAAAAACCCTTCAAAATCTTCTTTAAACCCTGTTTTTCACACTCAAGTAACTTTTAAACTTTTAACCCTGGTTACATTATGTTCATTATATGCCCATGCTCTTTAATATATGTAGGCTGTACCATCAGACAAATACTCTCCTGTCTTATTGAATATAAAAGTAGGCTGCACATATCTGTTGCTGAAGAAGTTTGATCACATGACACCTTCCTACCGACTTCTGCACTGGCTGCCAACGGAGGCACATGTGAAATTCAAATTTGGTTGTTTTTGCTTCAAGGTACTTTATAGCTAAGCCCCTAAATATATAACAGACCTTTTCTCCTTCACAACCAACAGATTCAGGAGAACCTCACATCCGAAATTTGTTTCTCCACCGGTTAGAGGTTGTAAATTTAAAAGTCATCACCACCATCTTTTCTCACATCAAGCAGCATTATGGGGTAAAGACCTGGAACAACTGCTCGTGCCTACTACTTATAGGGAATTCAGGAAACGCCTAAAAACACATCTGTTCCTGAAGTACTTAGGTAACTAATCTATACAATCTTAGTCCTCAACAAATAATCTTTAGAACTGTTATTCACTAACTCTGAACTTTGTTTATTCCACTCAATCTGTAATACCTTTTAATCATTGTAAACTGCATAGAACTTGACGGTCCTGCGGTATATAAACTGTTATTATTATTATTTTTATTATTATTACCAGTTGTGACAAACCTACTGCAGACCCGAGGTTTATCACAGGAAAATATAGGAAAACATACAAACCCTAGTGCAGAAGGGCAGACCAGGTCAGAGCCCGGGACAGTAATTTAGCTGTGCAATGAAAATGAGACTGAGACAGAACAGGAAAGGTTTGCCTTACCTGAGGCAGTGCCAAAGCAGAGCAGGAAATCTCTGCCCTACTATTATCCAGTTCCTGTAAGGCATAAAACAGAAAGGCAGTTTTCCCTCAGAGAAATGTCCCAGGCAGAGGAAGGAAAGCCCTTCCCCCCACTGAAGCCAAGGGGGTGTGTTTTTTTCTTCAGCTTAGAGCGAGGTTCAGCAGAGAGCAGAGGGGGGCAGGAGAGGAGGAGAGACAGGAAGCTCAGAGACAGGAAGCTCAGAATGGGACTGTGCTTACTCCAGACCAGGCAGGCAGCCCTGACTGGGAAATGAGAGATGAGCAAGGTGAAGGAAACCTTCCTTCAGGTTTCTTTTCCTCAGAGCCAGATGAAGCTATGATCGTAGAAGACCACAGTGCTGCTGCTGAGGTTTGGCCAGAGCAATTGGAAGTGGCTTGAAACAAACGTGAGTCTTTTGGGATGTTTTCCATGGCTGGGTTTTTTTTATTTCTCTGGTAAGCAGACTATGTGGGCTATCAGAGAGGATAACTTTGGACTGTAAAGTTTTCTACATTTTTCTTCTGTGCTTTAAGCAAAGGGACAGTATCCTTCACTGTACAAAACAGTGACTAAATTGAGCCAAACACTGAGCAGGAAACTCAGCCTGTTTGTTTCTCGGATTCACTATGCACAGATCTCTGTGGAAGAAGACCTGCTAATAGTGGTTACTATAGCAACCTGTTAATTGCATTCAGCCTGCATGCTTCTCAGAAACGTATTGAAAATCTCTGAGTGTATAACTGCTGTTTCCTCTGTTAAACACCAGCTTAGTTTTGAATTGAGTTCATCTCTGAGAACCAGTATTTATTGTCTCCTACCTAATGCTGCAAAACTCTCTGTGTATCTTGCTAAGGAAACTGCTTCCCAGAAGTGTAAATGATTCTGTCTTTCTCATGTACCAGCAGCCCAGTAGTGCTGGCTCATTAATTACTGCCATAAACTCCCCTCCTGCAGCTCAGGTGCTTATTTCAGCTGTTGTACAACAGTGAAGCATTTAAGCTAAAGGATTGTATTCTTTTTCATGCATAATGTATGCCTAACCTTAAGACTTTGGTGAAGAGGACTGTATATAATTTGCCTACTAATGTCCAGAACTGGCAACAGAGTTAAAGTTCATTTTGAGAAACCTTTTCTTTTGAGTTATATTTTCATGCTCAGATTGAAACCTGTGATGGACTATGATTCTGAGGCCAGTGGCCGAATAAAGTTTATATTTTTCATTAAGGCCAGTCTAACTGAATTGTATTCTTTGAAAGAGCAATTCTAGGCTGTTGCCTAGGGTAAAAATCCTGAAAGGCTTCCTTAGTTCTAGGGGGACCACACCAGATTGGAGCAATATGTCACTACCTGACTGCCCAGTATGCTCTTTGGGGGCACAGGTGTGACACAGTGCTCCAATGGTATTTCACTGTTTGGAGAAATCTACATTTGAAGATCTCAGGTGGCTAGTGATTGAACATATAGCAGAAACTTTTGTGGGTAACAGGAAAGCTTACTTACATCAGCGTGAACAGTACTGGGTTTTGGAATTAGATACCGTCATACCAGGGGGCTTAAATGAAAACCTGGAATGGAGTGCTTTTTTATGAACTTTAAGGATGGACATTTTTCCCGTTTTCCTGCCATGTTTCCCTGGCTTGAAATCACCTAAGGGGCTGTTTTTCAGCCCTTGCATTTTTCCTGTCTTAAGAATTCATTTGAGCATAAAAATAAGAATCAAACTCAATATAATAATTTTCAGTATATTTTATTTTTAGCCATCTTTACTGTTCTGTCTCTTCATGATCATTTATGACGCTAAGTTCAGCTTAAAGCACAGTTGTGTCTCTTCCCCTCTGACTCGCTAGCAGCACCACAGATTTTTCTTGGGCCTGCTCTCCTCTTTTGCTATGTGCAGATATAGTTTGTAAAAAATTTCTTTGAAATTGGCTCCTGAGGAAGGGAACTAACTTGAAACTGGGCTCAGTTGAGCCGTTATCCAGCCTGCGTTGAATATGCGCCAGAAACATTCACTGAAGATACTTTATGATCCGGAAAATGGAGGAGCCCCTGAGATAAGTTCTTAGAAATGCTAGTTTGAGCACTTTTTTAATATGATGGATTGTAAGTTTGAATAATGTATTTATTTAGCACTTGCACTTTTGGCTGATTTATATTAATGCACATGATGCATATCTATGATGGTGCTAAGGAGGCATGAGAAGTAGCCCCTTTACACATTGTTTAAGCCTGAGCACTCGGGTTTCCGAGGCCTATAGCTTTGACTATTGCACTGAGGTTACATCAAAAATATTCATTTATTTAATATTTAATATTTTTATGGGCATTTGCTCATTTTATTAATCATTCTTACAACCCACCATTTCAGAAAATGAAGAGAGGGAGTATCATTGGTCTTATAATCATTTGGGGCAGCCTGACACTTGTTTAGCTCATTGTTAAATTCTATTAATATTTAAATATAAAAGTAACTAGATAGCATAAATATTTAATGACATTCACAAGTTATACTATTAACTGTATCGACACATAGGTCAAATAGTTGCATAATTCTTTTTTAGTCTTCCTACCCTAATGACATGTATCAATATAACTTCCTTATAAAATCAAATTATTATAAATAATATCATATATAATTAACTTTACTTGGGTTTCATATGAGCAACTTGATAGTATAATATATTTAATGATTTTTTAAAATAGTATTATAATATTGTATATAATATAATACAATATATAATATAATATAACTACAGTAATCATAATATAAAATGCCCAATTCACAAATACTTTATAACATAGGTCCAATACATAAAATATGACAAGATTGCATAAATACTTAGGGCTCCTTTTATCAAGGTGCGCTAGCGGGATTGGTGCGTCGGACTTTTAATCACGCGCTAACCCCTGCAGCAAGCCAAAAAACTAACGCCTCGTCAATGGAGGCATTAGCGACTAGTGCAGCAGGCGGTTTAACGTGTGGTATTCTGCGCGTTAAACCCCTACCATGCCTTGATAAAAGGACCCCTTAATTAAAAAAAGAAAGTCCTAATGGTAAAAATTTGTTACCACAATGTTTTATCTTTATTATAACAAAATTAACTTACAAAATTCATACAGCATAAAGTTTTTTCCCCTTAATATACTATTTCCATAAATACCTTATAATTTGTAAACACTAATAAATATTAATAAACATAAAATAATTTAAATACATCAATTGTCACTACTGATATCATAATTATCTGTGCTCTATTTTAATATGATTAATATAAAATTGGGGATAAAAGAAAGAAAAAGAAAAGAGGGAGAAAAAAAGAAAAAACATATTTATAGATATAAAACATTATAAATACAATACTTGTCATTATAATGTTATTATAAAATGTTTATAACTTGTGATTTCATATATCAATGCTAACCTGGTAGTGTTATTTTAAGTAGAATGTTTTATGGTATGTGCATTCCATGTTTAAAATACATTAATCCAAGTTAGTTCCAGGTTTATCTTACTAACATATAAACTAATATGCATAGAAATGAATTTTAAACCCACCCAATCTCTAAATTAATATCTAATCTAATCTAATCTAATCCTTAGGTTTGTATACCGCATCATCTCCACGTTCGTAGAGCTCGACGCAGTTTACAGTAGGAGAAATAGGAAGGAACTACAACAGAGGGTTAGAGGTAGAAGTGTGAAGAAAATTTAGAGGACTTGGGATGCCAAGATATAAGAGTTTCCTTGATTCCTAAGTTGGAGGGAGACTTACATTTTTTGAGAAAAGCCAGGTTTTCAGATGCTTGCGGAAAACTTGGAGAGAGCTCAAGTTCCGAAGAGGGGAGGTAAGGTTGTTCCAGAGCTCAGTGATTTTGAAGTGGAGGGAGGTCCCTAGCTTTCCTGTGTGGGAAATGCCTTTTAGCGAGGGGAAGGATAGTTTTAATTTGTGGGAGGATCTGGTGGTATTAGGGTTTGAGGAATTCCAAGAAAGAGGGATAAAGGGAGGGAGGATACCATATAGGATTTTGAAAGTTAAACAGGCGCATTTATAGTGGACCCTGGCGATTATCGGAAGCCAGTGGAGCTTGGCCAGGAGTGGGGAGACATGGTCAAATTTACTTTTAGTGAAGATGAGCTTGGCCGCGGCATTCTGAATCCGTTGGAGTCTGTGGAGGTTTTTCTTAGTTAGGCTTAAGTAGATAGAGTTGCAATAGTCCAATCTGGAGAGGATGATGGATTGGACAAGGAGGGTAAAATGTTTTTGATGGAAGCAGGATCTAACTTTCCTCAGCATGTGAAGGCTGAAAAAGCATTTTTTTTTTTTTTTTTACCAAGGATTGGAGGTGGTCATTGAAGGACAATGTGGAATCAATGATGATGCCCAAGACCTTGCTCGAAAACTCAAGCTGCAGAGAGGAGCCAGAGGGTAGTGGGATGGAGGTGGGTAGGTGATCTAGTTTTGGACCGAGCCAAAGAAGTCTTGTTTTGGACTCATTCAATTTCATTTGCACAGTGTGGGCCCAGGATTTTAGGTTCATTATACAAGAGGATATGTTCTTAGACAGGTCGGTGAGGTTCGAATTGGTCTCGAGGAGGACGAGGATGTCGTCTGCATAAGTGTAAATTGTTTCAAGGGGGGATAAGTGGAGGAGTTTTAGGGAGGACATATAGATGTTGAAAAGGATAGGGCAGGGGTGTCCAATGTCGGTCCTCGAGGGCCGCAGTCCAGTCGGATTTTCAGGATTTCCCCAATGAATATACATGAGGTCTATTTGCATGCACTGCTTTCATTGTATGCTAATAGATCTCATGCATATTCATTGGGGAAATCCTGAAAACCCGACTGGATTGCGGCCCTCGAGGACCGACATTGGACACCCCTGGGATAGGGGATAGTGGAGAGCCTTGCGGGACTCTAAATTACTCTCTAAATTTCTCTATTTCTCTCTATTTCTCTGTCATATATTACTATCAACTACTTTGACATACGCTGTGAGAGAGACTGAGTTAACTCCTCCACTCTCTTCTTTTCTCCCCATATTGAGTGGGCTCATCAATCCTTTTTTTCTCCTGCAGTGGGAATCAAGAATGGTGTTCATATCTTAATCAAAAAATGTTCTGATATCACAATTTTATCTGCATCCAATGATGTCCGGGGCAGATGGGTTCATATTGTCTTAGAAACATAGAAACATAGAAAAAAGCAGCAGAAAAGGGCTATAGCCCACCAAGTCTGCCCATTCCAAGTATCCCCTCCCCAGAATTTACTCCCTTAAAGATCCCACGTGAGTATCCCATTTTCTCTTAAAATCCGTCACGCTGCTGGCCTTTATCACCTGGAGTGGGAGTCTGTTCCAATGATCCACTACTCTTTCGGTGAAGAAGTACTTCCTGGAGTCGCCATGAAACTTCCCTCCCCTGATCTTCAGCGGATGCCCTCTGGTGGTCGAGGGTCCCATAAGCCAGAAGATATAATCTTCTGACTCAATGCGTCCCGTGATGTACTTATATGTTTCAATCATATCTCCCCGTTCTCTTCTTTCCTCAAGTGAGTACAGCCACAATTTTTTTAATCTTTCTTCATACGTGAGATCCGTAAGCTCCAAGACCATCCTGGTGGCCGTTCGCTGAACTAACTCGATCCTCAGCATGTCCTTTTGGTAGTGTGGTCTCCAAAACTGAAAACAGTACTCCAAGTGAGGCCTCACCATGGCTCTGTAAAACGGCATCATAACTTCAGGTCTCCTGCTGACGAAACCTCTGCGGATACACCCCATCATTTGTCTTGCCCTGGAGGAAGCCTTCTCCACTTGATTGGCAACCTTCATGTCCTCACTAATGATCACCCCTAGGTCGCGTTCCGCCGTGGTCCTAACCAAGGTCTCACCATTTAGTACATAAGTTCTACGCGGGTTTCTCTTACCCAGGTGCATTATCTTGCATTTTTTAGCATTGAAGCCTAGCTGCCAAGTTCCAGCAACAGTAGGTCGTGTGTCATATTATCAGGTAATAAGCTTTTGCCTACTATGTTGCAAAGTTTGGCGTCGTCGGCGAACAGTGATACCCTTCCTCTAAGTCCTTGCGTCATATCTCTTATGAATAAGTTAAATAGAATCGGGCCCAGGACCGAGCCCTGCGGCACTCCACTGATCACATCTTGAGCATAAATAATTCCATCATATCCTTAACTAACATCTACGCTCCTACAATTGACTCCCCAGAATTTTTTTAGGAAATTGCTTATAAGCCAGTTGTTTCTAATGCTCTACATCAGACATGTCAAACTCTGGCCCGTGGGCCAAATTTGGCCCGCGGGGTAATTAAATTTGGCCCACGAGTGAATTCCCTAATTTGGTCTGCGTTGGCCCGCGAGAGAATACCCTCCTGCTTGCTCTCTTTGCTCAACGGCGATGGAGGGAAGCAACCACCAGCTACCGGGTCAGACACAAGAAACCATCAGCCATGAGACAGTGAGGAGAAGCGCGCAAGAGGGCAAGGATGAAGGGGAGGGGGATATGGAGGCTCCTGGCTCAAGAAGAGCACCCCCTGCAGCTGTACTTCCAGAGACACAGTTAGTGTGTGACTTGCTCTCACTGTATCCTTAGATTCCAGTACCGGCAGGGGTTGTTCGTCTGGCAGCAACAGAAACAATGGCGATGCTTGGCAGGCAGAGTCAGCAGTCTGAACAGGCTTCTCCTGGCCTGCTCCGCTGGAGCTTTTCCTCTGCCGCATTACTGATGACACAGGAAGAGGGAGCACTGGCGGTTAGGCTTTTCATGCTGCTGCTGCTGTTGTAGGAGGTCCGAAAGTTGATGTCTCATGGGGGGGTTGTCAATCAGGAAGTTCTGCACAGTGGGATAAGAGGGCTGGAAGGCTGCTGCACAGGGGGATGGGAGGTAGGGAGGGAGGGCTGGAAGGCTGCTGTACAGGGGGATAGGAGGGCTGGAAGGCAGTTGCACAGGGGGATAGGAGGGCTAGAAGGCTGCTGCACAGGGGGATGGGAGGGCTGGAAGGCAGTTACACAGGGGGATAGGAGGGCTGGAAGGCTGCTGCATAGGGGGATAGGAGGGAGGGAGGGATGGAAGGCTGTTGCACAAGGGGATGGGAGGGAGGGATGGAAAACTGCTGTATAGAGGGATAGGAGGGATGGAAAGCTACTGAACTTTGGGGGAGAGAAGAGAAAGGAAGAATTATTGAACATGGGGTGGAGGAGATGGAGAGATGCAACAAAGAAGTAGAAAGGGTTGAGGGAGAAATCAGCATTTGGTGGAGGGGAGAGAGACATGCATGGAGAAGAGAGAGAAATGTTTGACATAGGGTGGAAGGCAGGGAGAGATGCATGGGGAGAAATAAATGCTGCATATGATAATGGAGGGGAGGAAGGAAGAGATGCTGCATGGAAGAGAATAGAGAGGTTTGGCCAAGGTTACAAAGCAGGGAGAGAAAGAGAGACAATGGGGAAAGAAATGTTGGATATGGCAGTAGAAGGGAAGGTACAGAGATGGAACATGGATGGTGAGCATGGAGAAAGAAGAAAATATCAATTGGGCAGGAGACCCTGGTGAGCAAGTTAACAGACAGACAACAAAAGGTAGAAAAAAATAATTGTATTTGCTGTTTTGTGATTACAATATGTCAGATTTGAAATGTGTATCCTGCCAGAGCTGGTGTTAGATAACAAGCATGAGCAAGGACATAACAGAGAGGAAAATTCTTTTTTATTTATTTTGTTTACATCACAGAGTCGGGGTGGGGTTGGAGAGGTTGTAACCCTATACTTCTACTAAGACTAAGGGGTCCTTTTATTAAGGTGCACTTTTAGTGTGTGCTAAATAGGTTAGCGTACCTTAATAAAAGGACTCCTAAGTATCTTAATAAAAAATTTGGCCCATGACTTAGCCTATGTTTTAGATTTTGGCCACTTATGTGATTGAGTTTGACACCCCTGCTCTACATCATATTATAGCTGGTGATTATAACATGATAATGAACCCCTATTTAGACAGACTATCGAATGTGACCTATAGAATACCCAAAGCCAGGTCTACTCTTGAGGATATTATGTCGCACCTTGATCTAAAAGATATATGGCATTCTCTTCATCCATTGAATAAAGAATTCTCTTTTTTACTTGCTACCACTCTGTTCATATTCACATATTGACATGTTTCTTACCAGTCATTCTCTTTTCCAATTTATAGAAGATGCTTCCATTGAGGAAATCTTGATATCAGACCATGCTGCCATTACCCTAACCTTGGACAATATCACACGAGTACCCGTTTCAAAGCAATGGAGGTTTAATTCTAACCTTCTTCAGGAAACTGACTTCAAAGAACATATCTCCACTGCCATCACAAATTTTTTTCATTTCAATAAACCTGAAGAAACTATTTGGACAATGATGTGGGATGCATTTGAGGCCTACATATGTGGTGTTATCATCTCATTTAATTCCAAAATCAAGAAAACTAAAGAAGCAGAAATAAAAGCGTTGAAACGTGATATTAAATCCAAGGAGCTTGAACACCAACTAGACACTAGGAATGTTAATACTCTTTTGGAACTTCAAAAACTTTGCTTTAATTATAACTCTATCCTACAGAAAAACGCGGTGCAATCCGTCTTCATTGCAGAAGCTAATTACTATGCTGAGAATAACAAATTAGGTCATCTTCTTGCAACTTACCTGCAAAAGAAAAGTGAAAAAAAATCAATTAATAAACTTATTACTTCCTCCAGGCATACTATATCTATAACCACTGAGATTTTAAACAAAATACTATGGAAATTTATACTCCTCAGAGTTGGATGACAATACAATCTCGCATTCCTTTCTAGATGAAATTGAACTTCCAGTACTATCCATTGAGGATCAAGACCAACTTTCCTCGTCTATTGTGCAAGGTGAAATCTTAGATTCAATCTCTGAAATGGCAAAAAACAAATCACCTGGCTCAGATGGATTCACAGTTGAGTTTTATCAGGTTTTTCAAAATACATTAGTACCATACATTCAGCAGTTTTTTGATCAGTTGATAGTGCAAGTATTCACTTCCGGAACGTTCACAGAAGCAACCATCATTGTAGTCCCTAAACCAGGGAAGGATCCTTTGCATGTTACTAACTACAGGACGCTATCTATAATTAACGTAGATGCCAAAATATTTGCCAAGATACTTGCAACCAGACTGCAATGAGTCATTTCACACTTGATCACTACAGATCAAGCTGGATTTATTAATGGAAGGCACTCCTTGAACAATTCCCGTACACTACTGAATATAATTGCAGCATTCCAATCCTCTGGCTTGCACTTGTGGGTTTAGATGCTGAAAAAGCTTTTGATAGGGTGGAATGGCCTTTTATCTTTGCTGCTCTACACAAATTTAATATTCCTACTCAATTTATTAATATGATTGCTGTATTTTATTCTGACCCAAAATCACGAATATCTATTAATGGCTTCCTTTCTGACATCTTTAAACCTACAAGAGGCACACGGCAAGGATGCCCTCTGTCTCCTTTACTTTTTAATTTAGCACTAGAACCATTACTTGTGGCCATCAGGACTCAACCAGACATTATTGGTTTCAAATATAATGGTGGTGAAATTAAACTCTCTGCTTATGCAGATGACATCATGTTTTATATAACACCAGAATCTATTCCCCAAGTCATCAAAATAATTGAGCAATATGCACACGTGTCTGGATACAAATTGAACACCAACAAATTGGAGTTAACAGTGGCGTACCTAGGGGGGGGGCGGGCCGCCCCGGGTACCAGCCCTAAGGGGGTGTTCCCGGCCTTGCCATTCAGTCCCCCGCCACCCCCGAAGGACCGCTCGCCCCACTGACCTTCCTGCACCACCTGTGAAGCAGCCCGCAGCAGGATCGCGAAGTCAGCGTCAGCATCCCTGCGCTGCTTCCTGCGCAGCGATCCCGCCCCTCCTCTGACGTCAGAGGAGGGGCGGGACCGTGGCGCAGGAAGCATAGCAGGGATCGCTGACGCTGACTTCGCGATCCTGCTGCGGCTGTTCATAGGTGGTGCGGGGAGGCCAGGGGGGCGAGCGGTCCTTCGGGGTGGGTCGGGGCATCAGGCCTCAGGGTGGGGCGGGCGGGCAGGCAAGCAGGCTTTCAAGGGGGAGGGGGGTGACAGGCAGGCAGGCAGGCCTTCAAGGGGGGACAGGCCTTCAGGGGGGGTGCAGACCTTCAAGGGGTGCAGGCCTTCAAGGGGGGCAGGCAGGCCTTCAGGGGGGTGCAGGCCTTCGGGGGGGGGGTAGGCCTTTGGGGGGGTGCAGACCTTCAAGGGGGTGCAGGCCTTCAAGGGGGGAAAGGCAGGCAGGCCTTCAAGGGGGGGACAGGCCTACAAGGGGGGGGGGGACAGGCCTACAAGGGGGGGGGACAGGCCTTCAAGGGGGGGTGCAGACCTTCAAGGGGGGTGCAGGCCTTCAAGGGGGAGACAGGCCTTCAAGGGGGGGAAAGGCAGGCAGGCAGGCCTTAAAGGGGGGACAGGCCTACAAGGGGGGGACAGGCCTACAAGGGGGTGGGACAGGCCTTCAAGGGGGGGACAGGCCTTCGGGGGGGGGCAGACCTTCAAGGGAGTGCAGGCCTTCGGGGGGGGTGCAGTCCTTCAAGGGGGTGCAGGCCTGCAAGGGGGGGAAAGGCAGGCAGGCAGGCCTTCAAGGGGGGGGGGAAGCTACAAGGGGGTGGTACAAGCCTTCAAGTGGGGGACAGGCCTTCGGGGGGGGGGGGGTGCAGACCTTCAAGGGAGTGCAGGCCTTCGAGGGGGGTGGTGCAGGCCTTCAAGGGGGTGCAGGCCTTCAAGGGGGGACAGGCCTTCAAGGGGGGAAAGGCAGGCAGGCAGGCCTTCAAGGGGGGACAGGCCTACAAGGGGGGGGAGAAGCTACAAGGGGGTGGGACAGGCCTTCAAGTGGGGGACAGGCCTTCGGGGGGGTGCAGGCCTTCGGGGGGTGCAGACCTTCAAGGGGGGGACAGGCAGGCAGGCCTTCAAGGGGGGGACAGGCCTACAAGGGGAAGGGACAGGCCTTCAAGGGGGGTGCAGGCCTTCAAGGTGGGACAGGCAGACCTTTAAGGGGGGACAGGCCTTTGGGGGGGGACCATGATTTAGAAGTACACGGAGGGAAGGGGGTGTTCAAAGAGACATGCATATGCCAAACTTTGGGGGGGGAAGAAATAATGGGTCTGAAAATAGAGGAGAGGGAGAGAGATGATGGACCATGGGATTTAGGGAGGGAAGGAACAGAAAGGGAGAGAAATTGGACACAAGGGATGGTGTGGAGGAGCGATAGAGATACTGGATAGGAGGGTAATTAGGAAAAGAAACGGAGAGATGGTGGACTCTGGGATGGTGGGGAAGGAGGGAGAGATGCCGGATGAAAGGGTATTTAAGAAAAGGTGGATCTGTGGAGGGAGATGAAAAAAAGGAAAGATACCAGACTTCCTGGGAAGGGAAGGGAAATGGAAAGGGAGGACAGAGTTGGCAGATGGATGGTTAGCATGCAGAAAGAAGGAGACCCTGGCAAGCAAGTTATCAGAAGAAAACCAGAGCCTTGGACCAACAAGATTTGAAATATAACCAGACAACAAAAGGTAGAAAAATTAATTTTATTTTCTGTTTTGTGATTATAACATGTCAGATTTGAAATGTGTATCCTGCCAGAGCTGGTGTTGGACTGCAAACGTGAGCTAGGATTTAACAGAAAGAGGAAAAGTTCTTTTTGTTTCTTTATTTTATTTACACCACAGCGCCAGTGTGGTTAGGAGAAGCCAAAGGGGGTGAAAAAGCTATAAAACCCACCAGGAGTTTTGAAAAAAATCACCCAACTGGGCAGGAAAATCGAATTGAAAAACCAATTCAATAGGGCTGAATCGAATCAAAATTTTTTTTTTCCTGTATCTGGCAGCATTAGTTTGCGCTACTGTCTTAGACTTTAGGACCTGGGATTGGGGAGAGATGGCATCCTCAGTACTTTATAATGCAAGTGAAACGAGGATTTGGTCAGACTTTTGAAGGGTCTGCAGAAAAAAAATATTGTATAGGCCGGGGACATGAGACAGCAGGAAATGGGAACTTTTCTTCCTTCTATTTTTGTGAATGGAAAGGCTGAGGATGTCAGAGAGGTCAGTTAAAATATGTGCTTTATAAGAAAATATAATAATGTGTTTTATAAAGTTTATAGCATAGCTGGCCTACCCAGTGAGGTGTTCCTAGTGGTGATGGTGGCAGCGTGTCAATGTGTTGAGAGGAAGAGGTGGTCTGGGAAATTCTGCTGAGCAAACTCCGGGCCCATTTCCACCCCCCAGTTAGTCCACTCCACTCAACTGATTCACACACTGAGTGGGTCTTTGGGTGTTGTTTTGGGATCTCTTCCAGTGGTTTATCTCCTTCTGGTCCAAGGAAGGAAACTTTGTTATCCTTAGCATTGACCTACAGAATATGTTTGTAACAGCGCTGCTTGTGTGGCATTAGGCTATGTAGTGATCGAAAGAAAAAAACAGACCTTTGCACATTTTTGCACTATATGGTGGGTGTATGAGGAGATTCACATTTCCTGCACAGCTAAGTCCATGTGAAGTTACCTTGTGCTGTATTTGACATCTAGCAAGGTCTCTGTTTGAAAGGAAAGATCTAAACTTAAAAATGAAGTGGCCAGAAGTTATGGTAAAAGCAGATAGTGTAGCTGGTTTTAAGAAAGATTTGGACAAATTCCTGGAGGAAAAGTCCATAATCTGTTATTAAGACATGGGGGAAGTGTCTGCTTGCCCTGGATCGGTAGCATGGAATGTTGCTACTCTTTGGGGTTTGACCAGGTATTAGTGTCCTGGATTGGCTACCATGAGAATGGGCTACTGGGCATGATGGACCATTGGTCTGACCCAGTTAGGCTATTCTTATGTTATGTTCTCATCTGTAGGGGCCTTTGTTTTCACTTCTTATTTTAATGTATTTTTTTCCTGGGAACTTATCAGTGTTTTTTTATAATGGGAACAAAAATGGAAGAGAATTAATGTGTGTGGAATGGGGGGTAACTAATTTCTTCAGCTAAATAATTCAATCCACTTCAAACAGACATAGGAGAACTTGTGCACCATTCACACACCCTCCAACCAAAAACGTCAAAAGAAAAAAACTGTTCGACAACCTCCTAGCCATTCGAGCTGCAACACTCGACCCCCAACTCTACAACCAATTGATATCAACCACAGACTGCAAAACCTTCAAAAAGAAATAAAAACCCTTCTATTCAAAAAACACATAAAACCGAACTAACACAATCAGAACTGTCCCAAGCATCACCTGCAACTACTCCATATGTACTTCTAATGTCATGACAATTTAGACATAATTTATGTTATGTTATGTTTGGAATAATGGTTACATATATGAGGTTCAATAAAAGAAAATTTTCACTGCCTGTTTCTATTTTGACCATTTATTCCATTTCATGGTTATTGCAAAAAAAAAAAAAAAAAAAAATTTTTTACATGGGGGGGGGGGGGGGGGGTGTCAAAAAATGATGGGCCCCGGGTGCCACATACCCTAGGTACGCCACTGGGAGTTAATGCCTGTAAAATGCACTGAAGACAAACAGACTATTGTATCTTTTGGATTCATCTGGAACATATGCAAATTGAAATATTTAGGTCTTGTTATAGGTCCAACATTAAAGGATACTGAACGACTAAACACAGAGTATTTATTAACTCTGATAAAAGACCTAACACATAGATGGTCACTTCTTAAAATTACCTGGTGGGGTCAACTTGCCACCATTAAAATGATGATCCAACCAAAGGTTAATTATGTGCTAAGCATGCCACCCTATCTTTTAAACAAAAGAATATAGAACAATATAGAACAAGTCTTAAGTAAATTTCTATGGAAAAACAAGCAACCATGAATCACTTTACATAAACTTAAAAATGTAAAGTCAAATGGTGGTGTCAACTTCTGGATTTTTAAATCCCCCATCATGGCTCCTTCTGGAGAAAACTATACTTGGCGCCAACATGCTCGTACTTACTCCATCAATATCCTTTCCACTAAACCAATAAAAATAGTTAAATTACATCACTCGATCAACAAAAAGGGTATTACAACATTTTGACAGTGTGATGGAAACTAAATGGATGGACACTTCATTGATCTCATTATGGAACAATGACATCTTTAAAATTCAAAATACCACCTTGAACTGGTCTGTATGGCAGAAGTATGAGATCTGCACTCTTCAAGATCTTACCCATAATAACTGGATGTCCTTTGAGGAAATTTGTAATAAATATAGTCTACCAATTAACCAGTATAATAAATGGATACAACTAAAGCACACAGTGCCGCTGAACGACCATAGCTAAACAGGGCATTTCAGGAGGAGTGTCGAGGGCGGGATTTGGGCGGGACATGGGCAGGCTTAGACTTAGTCGAACTGCATGTATAACCGAAAGTTATACAGCACAGCATAGACGGAACTTGGACGTTGTAACTTAGACCATTTAAAACATGGTCTAAGTCACAAAAACCCACCAAACCCACCTAAAGTCACCAGATAAGTACTGCAGACACAAACTACAGACCCCCACACAGTACCCCAGTGATCACCAACAACCCCATAAAAATCATAATCACACCTTTAAAATTCAGTCTCCAGACCATCATCACCTGGCAGAGGAAAGCCTAGTTGACCTGCACAGAGGTGGCTTAAGTCATCTTGGGGGTGGGTTAGGGACCCATGGAGAGGAGGACCCATGCCCATAAGCCACTGTAATCACTGCGTTGCTGGTTAAACATGTGCACTCCCCTAAAAAAAAACCCAAACCCTTTTGTACTGCCCTGTAAGTGGCTTCTGCAGCCATAAGGGTTATTTGGGTGGTAGATAGGTGTGTCTAGGGAATTTTGGACCGGGAGCAGCGGGAACAGAGCAGGAGCAGAGGGAAGAACACTTATGGCGTGGGAAAGAACTCCGCCCGTCCCCCCGACATTGCACCGCTGAGCCAGTTGGAAGGCTCAGCGGGAACGCTTCTACTTTTAAAATTTAATTTAAAGTTTTCTTATTTTCTTTTACCTTTCCTCGGACCACATCACCTCCTTCTTTGGACCGGGAGCAGCTGGAGCAGAGTGGGAGCAGAGGGAAGAACACCTAGGGCATCGGAGCGAACTCTGCCCCCTCCCCCTGACGTTGCACTGCTGAGCCAGTTGGAAGGCTCAGCGGGAACACTTCTACTTTTTAAATTTAATTTAAAGTTTTCTTATTTTCTTTTACCTTTCCTCGGACCACATCACCTCCTTCTTTGGACCGGGAGCAGCTAGAGCAGAGTGGGAGCAGAGGGAAGAACACCTAGGGCATGGGAGCGAACTCCGCCCCCTCCCCTACGACGTTGCACCCCTGAGCCAGTTGGAAGGCTCAACAGGAACACTTCTACTTTTTAAATTTAATTTAAAGTTTTCTTATTTTCTTTTACCTTTCCTCGGACCACATCACCTCCTTCTTTGGACCGGGAGCAGCTGGAGCAGAGCGGGAGCAGAGGGAAGAACACCTAGGGCGTGGGAGCGAACTCTGCACCTCCCCCTGACATTGCACCGCTGAGCCAATAAAAGGCTCAGTGCCTAACAGTGCGCAGCCGTTTGGCATGCCGTCTAAGGTGTGCATCAAAGGCATCTGCCTTAGCGAAAGCGCCTATGTGAAGTGACCAAGAAGCAACCTACCAACTCCTTCAAAACCTACTCCTAACCACAACATCCACTCTAACCAATCTTTCCACAACACCAAGTCTCCCTACAGCACCTCCCCTAAAAACTCATACTCCTACCCATCTGGATATATCACAGGAGCAACAACCTAATCACTGAGAACTACTCTTCTTCTAATACCTCCCCGCAGCCTCCAAAATGAAGCTTATCCCTCATACACACACCCAGATCATCCTACTGATAATCCTTCTTATAACCAGTTGGAAGGCAGCAGCACACAACATACCCACTACACCCACTAGTTCAATTATGAACAAAACCCACCACCCTAACAGGATAATTTCAATAGATAGAAGCTTGAACCACTAAACCAGCATTCAACATCCCATTACCCCAGCATGGGGAAGAAGATCAAAACACCCCAAGACCAAACCTTACCATCATCCTAAATTACTCATCTATCCTAAAATTACTCTCAACTATCAAACAGAAATCACCACACTTACATGTGCAAAAACAGAACATATTAAAAAACTGGATAAAAAAGAAAACCTAGACTGCCTTTTCCTCACAGAAACCTGGCTAACATCAGACACAGATCCCAGAATAACTGAAGTCTGCCCTCAGGGATACAAAATAGCAGTGACCTGCAGATAAAAAAAAAGAGGAGGAGGACTAGCAATCTTAATCAAAGACTCCCTAACCCTAAATATACTTGAGAAAACATCCACCCCACACATGGACCTTCTAGCCTGCCAATTCTCAGGCACCACACTAAAAAAGTCACTAAATTGCATGCTCTACTATATAACACCGGGAAACTGGACCACAGTAAGACCTGAATTTGAAAACTTCATATACCAAAACTCACTAACAGCAGCATACAACCTAATCCTAGGAGATCTAAACCTACATCTTGAAGACCAATCATCCAAACCAGTAGATAACGTTCTTTCTTCCAAATTTTAAACCCACAAATTACTCATGAGAAAGGACACCAATTTGACATCACAGACTTCATGTCCCATCAACCATCTATTTCAGAAATTCAAACATCTAATGGAACTTGATCTCCAATCCTTTGGCCA
Source organism: Geotrypetes seraphini (assembly GCF_902459505.1). Taxonomy (NCBI): domain Eukaryota; kingdom Metazoa; phylum Chordata; class Amphibia; order Gymnophiona; family Dermophiidae; genus Geotrypetes; species Geotrypetes seraphini. The sequence goes on from NC_047089.1 coordinate 123,297,212, forward strand.
GCCCTCTACACATACACCTTCAACATCAACTGGACCAAAAACAAAACCACACCAAAATCCAAAAAAGTAACTTACACCTCACGCAAACACATCGAGCCCACCAAATTCTGGACAAAAATAAATGAAACAATCCAGGAATGCAACCCGAAGGACTTCATTTCACATTGGGGCAAATTGAGCACTAACACCCTTGATGAACTAGCCCCACTACAAACCAAAACTAGATCAGACCAATGGTTTGACAACGAATTACTCCTACTCAAAAGACAATGCAGACGACTAGAAAGAAAATGGAGAAAATTAACCTAGATCACACGAAAACTGCCTGGAAAAAAATTAACAAACAATAAAACTACAACTAAAGGATAAGAGAAAAGTACACTACACCAACGTAATAGGCACAGAAACCCAAGACACCAAAAAACTATTCCAAATATTAAAAGATCTAACTGACACCAAACCCTACCTCACCACTAACAATACCCCCCCTCAGCCACCCTCTTAGCAGAACACTTCAAGAATAAAATTACAAATGCCAGAGCTACCCTCAATTGTACCCCAATCCACCTAATTGAACCGATATGTGGAGAGTGATGAGGAAAAAGCAAATGTGCTAAACAAATACTTCTGTTCTGTGTTCACAGAAGAAAATCCTGGAGGATAGAGATTGTCTGGCAAAGATGTACAAGAAAATGAAGTAGATTCTGCGCCATTCACGGAGGAGAGTGTTTATGAGCAACTTGAAAAACTGAAGGTGGACAAAGCGATGAGACCCGACGGGATCCATCCCAAGATACTAAGGGAGCTCAGAGAGGTTCTGGCGAGTCCTATTAAAAACTTGTTCAACAAATCTCTGGAGACGGGAGTGGTTCCTGGGGATTGGAAGAGATCGGATGTGGTCCCTATTCACAAAAGTGGTCACAGGGATGAAGCAGGATACTACAGGCTGGTGAGCCTCACTTCAGTTGTTGGAAAAATAATGGAAGTGTTGCTGAAAGAAAGGATAGTGTACTTCCTTGAATCTAATGGGTTACAGGATCCGATGCAACATGGCTTTACAAAAGGTAAATCGTGCCAAATGAACCTGATTGAATTTTTGGATTGGGTGACCAGAGAGCTGGATCGAGGACATATGCTAGATGTAATTTATTTAGATTTCAGCAAAGCCTTTGATACAGTTCCTCATTGGAGTATTGTGTTCAGTTTTGGAGACCGTATCTGGCGAAGGACGTAAGAATGTTTGAAGCGGTCCATAGGAGGGTGACGAAAATGATAGGAGGCTTGTGCCAGAAGACATATGAGGAGAGACTGGAAGCCCTGAATATGTATACCCTAGAGGAAAGGAGGGACAGGGGAGATATGATTCAGACGTTCAAATACTTGAAGGGTATTAACGTAGAACAAAATCTTTTCCAGAGAAAGGAAAATGGTAAAACCAGAGGACATAATTTGAGGTTGAGAGGTGGTAGATTCAAGAGCAATGTTAGGAAATTCTACTTTACGGAGAAGGTGGTGGATGCCTGGAATGCGCTCCCGAGAGATGTGGTGGAGAGGAAAATGGTGACTGAGTTCAAAGAAGCGTGGGATGAACACAGAGGATCTAAGAACATAAGAAGTTGCCTCCACTGGGTCAGACCAAGGTCCATCTCGCCCAGCGGTCTGCTCTCGCGGCGGCCCATCAGGTCTGCGACCTGTGAAGTGGTTTCTGACCACTTCTATAACCTACCTCAAGTTCTATCTGTACCCCTCTATCCCTTTATCCTCCAGGAACCTATCCAAACCCTTCTTGAATCCCTGTACAGAGTTCTGGCCTATCACTTCCTCCGGAAGCGCATTCCATGTGTCTACCACCCTCTGGGTAAAAAAGAATTTTCTAGCATTTGTTCTAAACCTGTCCCCTTTCAATTTCTCCGAGTGACCCTGGGCTAGAATCAGAAAATAATATTAAATATTGAACTAAGGCCAGTACTGGGCAGATTTGCACGGTCTGTGTCTGTATATGGCCATTTGGGGGAGGATGGGCTGGAGAGGGTTTTAGTGGCTGAGAGGGTTTAGATGGGATGGAGTAGGTTTTAACGGAGATTTCGGCAGTTGGAACCCAAGCACAGTACTGGGTAGAGCTTTGGATTCTTGCCCAGAAATAGCTAAGAAGAAAAAATTTAAAATATTTAAATTGAATCAGGTTTGTCAGAATGGATGGACTATTCGGGTCTTTATCTGCCGTCATCTACTATGTTACTATATAACTCACAATACATCCTATAGAAAAAAGAATCAACTTCTACAGACAGAACTTGGTCCCAATTCCCCAATATACAATGGTCCAAACTCAACAAACTCTACAAAAAGTATAGCTAGGCATCCTTTGACCTCAACCACTGCCTACCATATCTCCTAACAACCTCCAACACATAATTCCGTACTCTACTCCTACAGTGGATACAACCATGCCAACAGATGGCCTTTTCCAAACTGGCCTCAGCGAAATCATCATCACCCTAATCCAAAAAGACCCAAAAGGACCAACAGACCTACCATCCAATTACAGACCCATTGCCTCAATACCTCTATATGTCAAACTAACAGAAGGACTAGTAGCCAAACTCCTCACCAACTATCTAGAAGCCCATAACATACTCCACCCCACGCAATCTGGCTTCAGAACCAACTTCAGCACAGAGACATTACTAGGCTTCCTTATTGACACAGCTAGACAACACCTCAGCACAGGAAAAAAATTGCTGCTCATACAACTGGTCCTGACTGCAGCATTCGACCTGATAGACCATAGCATCCTACTGCAAATTTTGGACACAATAGATATCTCAGATAAAGAATACTCATGGTTTGAAGGTTTCCTAAAATCACAGAACATAGAGTAAAATGGGATAAAGAAATATCAGAACCTTGGTCCAACCCCTGTGGCGTACCACAAGGATCCCTGCTATCCACTACTCTCTTCAACCTCTATACTGCCTCCCTGGACAAACTAGGCTTAACCTCCTATAGCTATGCAGACAACATTACCAATCTCATACCTTTTGATCAAACAAAACCCTCCATGATAGACACACTACACCGAACACTAGAAACAGTAGTGACTTGGATGGAAGATCACAAACTGAAACTTAACCCAGACAAAACAAAATTCATCCTCCTCGAAAATAGCAAAGTCCCTACCATAACCAATATAAAAATCAACTCAATCAGTTACCCCATTCAAACCACTCTAAAACTACTAAGAATGACAATAGACATGCTGAACCATGCAACCACAAATAAATAAAACAATACAGAAATTTTTTGCAGTTATGAGAAATCTAAGTCAAGTCCAAAAATTATTCAAAAGAACACGATTCCAGCTCATAGTACAATCCCTAATCCTAGGTCTACTAGATTATTGCAACATCCTCTACCTCCCTTGCCCTGCAACAATGACTAAACAATTACAAACGATTCAAAATATAGCTCTGAGACTCGTCTACTCATTGAGGAAACATGACCACATTACAGAGGCATACCTCAATTCACACTGGCTACCAATTCAGGAAAGAATATTATTTAAATTCTACTGTATACTATTTAAAACTATAAATGGAAATAGCCCAACCTACTGAGCAAGGGACATCGACGCCTCTTGAAAGCTCAAGATTTGAAAAATAATAAAACATGCAAAATGACACCAGCGCAAGGTTTTAAGAATTATAATTAAGATTTATTGAATTATTGTTTTTATTTTTCCATTATGAGATCAAAAGAATAAAGCATAATTGCTTGCAACAGTTGCACTAATGGGAGATCGTTATAGTTGCCAAGTGCTGGCCTTCTAATAACGAGCTCACCTCAGGATCTCCAGATCCTCTATTATATACTTTTGGCTTATTGTGACATCATCAATCTCTTAACCAATAACAATTAACAAAGGAGGTGTTTCAAAGTTAGACAAAGAAATTCCTCTATGGTTAAAAGTTAGACAAAGCAAAAAGTTTTAGAAAAGTACATTTGTTTGTTTATAGTCGTTTCTGAATATAAATCATAATTTTCACAAAAGTATATTAAGAGAAATTATTTAAAAAGATGCTGAAAAGTTCTCAGCCCTTCCATGCTGAAAAGTTGTCAGCCTTAGAGGAAAAAACTCTCCCTAAATTGACAGGTTCAAATTACATAGCCTTACACAGAAGCCTTAGTCTGGAGGAGGAGTGGCTGGTTCCTCCTCTCTATGCTAGAGACTGTTAATTATGTCCAGATGTTGTGCCCTTTGAATTTCTTTAGGTTGCAAATATATATATATATTATGGTGTTCTACCAATTCTTTTGTTCAATACACAGCCATACACACACTCCAGTCATATTTGCTTGGCTAAGCATTCCATACATTATTTTCATTCATAACTATATTTAATTCCTGTTATATCTTAGTTTGGGACACGTTATCTTCCTAACCAAAGCACATGTGGTATTAACTTACACCAAGATGCTGAGAGCCTGAACAAAAACTTGGAAAACAAAATGGATTCCAAAGACTGAGAAGATATAGCAAAACAAAGAACACAAAATGGATTCCTCTGGTTTCCTTTATGATTTCCTCCATGATCTAGCCTAACAGCAAAGTACATAAACAGATATTATTATGCTTTCCCTTATATTAATCTGTAGTGTGTTTTTCTGGCTTTAGCTACATTTATATTTAGATTTTTATTCACCTTTTTTTGTACGCTTCCATTGGGTGTGGCCTTAGCTAACACATATGCTTGTATCTAACTAGGATTACCCAGAATCATTCGAAAAACAGGCACTTTTGTAGAAAAACTCCACAAAAATATTGCACTATCATGCTCCGACATCCATTCCATTACCGTCCCATAAACATCACTCCCTACTGGCCACGAGCCACTACTCCTCACTACCTGAACAACCGCCTCATTCAAACTACCTCAACTAGACATAGGTAAACACACACCCCATTCACACACCCTCCAATCAAAGAAGTTAAACGGAAAAAACTATACGATGGCCTCCTTGCCACTCAAGCAGCAAAACTAGATAACCAAATCTCCAATCTACTGATAACCCCAGACTACAAGATGTTCAGAAAAGAAATAATGACTACACTCTTCAAGAAATCCCTGAAAAAGTCTTAACACCATGAGTACCTTCCTTCTTCTCATCTTCTTCCTGAATCACTGATACTACATGATCTACTCTTTACCTTCACTAGAAATGATCAGTGATCATCCTTTGTAACGCACCTTCTATAACTTTTGTAATCCGCCTTGAACCACAAGGTAATGAAGGAATAGAAATCTCTAATGTAATATAATGTAATGTTTGGAGGGGCTCATCATTATCTATAAGGGAGGTGTAATGAGATGAAGACATGGCACATTTTTTGTGAAGTTCAAAGCAGTGCCCTGTAAGGTACCCCACTATTTAGGTGCCATGTCTGGTTGTCCAGTCTATCACTTTGTAGACCCCTCCCACTCCAAAAGGTTTGTTTCTAGGCATTTTTGCCTTGGACGAAAAGTTGGATGAAAATGTGGTATAAAGATGGACAATTTAGCAGCTTGGACAATCAGATTAGCAGGACATATAGTTAGACGATTTTCGAAATGGAAAATAATTTGGACTATTTTTAAAAAATATGTCCTAAGCTGTTTTTTACTTTGGATGACTTGTGACTTGTATGAAAACGGACTTAGACGTTCCTTTCGATTATGCCCCTCCACACCTATTGGCCAGGAATTAAAAAGCAAAATTAATAATCATACTTATAAATGCTTTAAAAACGATGGAGGTGGATGCATGACAAATAAGGTGCTTATGAATTTTATAAATAGAGTAAAATCTTTATATAGGGACAGTATAAGCGACTCGTAATCACCTTGGCACATATGCTAATATAAACATAATAAAATGTGAAAGAGATATGATGTGAACAAGGAAAAACGCTAGATCATAAAAATAAAAATAGTAATGAATGATACATAGAGACTAGTGGCCTTCAAAAGACAAAAATGGCTAATGTCTATGATTAGATGGACAGCAATGGTTTGAAAATGAAAAAGCACATCGGAAGGGAAGCTGTGCTGGAGTGAAAAACCAAAAAGCAAAGGCAATTAGAAGCTAAAGCAGAAAGATTAAAAGCCTAGTGTAGCTTTACGATGTAAATAAGGAAAAACTGTGGGTGTATATATTCACAAATAGAGTTTCAGAATATATTGCTATCCTTAACTTATTTAGCTGGTGATGTCTCTTGAAAGTTTCATTACATTTTAATATGATTGCTGCTTGCCATGTGCCGACGATATATGTGCTGGTCCCCCCATATTCATTTCTGTTTTACATTTTATGTAATTCTATAGACATATATGCACACAATGATTTCTACAAATGATTTGTTTTTTGTTTTACTTAATATTTGTATATTTTGTTCACTAATCTTATAAAATTAATTAAACATAAATAAAAAAAAAGAAACAACATGGATTAAAAATGTTGAGTGATGCTGGGAAGACATACAGAAGTTGACAGTCTGCATTAAAACATTTGAGTTTCAGGGCGCTAGCGAGCGCTATACGGTATGGCTGCCTAGTCCTATGCTCCAGCGTGACTCAAACGAAAGTCCCGATTTTTACTGACTTCCCGTGGGTAAGAGCGCTCAGCTTTTCGTACATTTCTCCCTCGGCACCATGGCAACCGCCAAAACTGGCAAATGGCGCAACACTGACCCTGTCTCCCCGAGTAAATCGGCCGCGAAGGTCGATGACGATACGGCCTGCACCATTCTGTCTGAAATCCGCACCATGCGCTCACTAATGGCCGACATTAAGACGGAGTTGTCAACATTCAGGGCTGAGCTCACGGACCTAAATCAACGTGTGGAGACACTGGAAATTAAAACTAAGGTTAATTCCGAAAATATCTCCACCACGATGAAAAGCATAAAAAGAATCGATCGTTTAGAATTGGAATTGGAGAACGCGAACAATCGCGCCCGGCGGAGTAATTTCCAGATCCTCGGATTGCCAGAGTCGAGGGAGGGCCGCGACATGGTACAATTCTTATCTGATCTGCTACCTAAATTACTTGAAGTGGAATTTGCCCAACCATTTGAGATAGAGAGGGCCCACAGGGTGCCAGCACAACAAAATTTGAATGACAAATACCCAAGGGCTGTGGTGGTCAAACTTCTCCGGTATACTCAAGTTCTTATCATCATGCAACAGGCCCGACTACGCTCACCTATAAAATATGAGGGCCGCACTTTGATGTTTGTACCCGACCTGAGCAAGCAAACGGCCAAAAACCGTAAGCTACTTCTGGAATACCGCCCGAAACTAAAGGCAATGGGTGCAAAATTTGGAATGATTTACCCTGCTAAGATGAGGGTCACGTACAATAATTGTACAAAAGATTTTGTCAGACCTATGGACCTTGCTGATTATTTGGAGAAGCTGTCACCTTCGTCCATTGATACCACCTGATGGGCTACTCGTAAAATTCACAATATACATTGAGGCGAATACTAAAAATTACCTGCTGTTCTATTTGCTGGTACTGTGACTACATATTGATGAACCCACGGATTGTTGGTTAATTACTTTTCACGCTGGGCTATGCAGGACTGCACTACCGGTGGTCTTGCTGACCCGTGTTCAACATTTACTATTGTTCTTGTTACAGTTATGGAAATATGTTTACTTGCAATGTCAGTCTAGATGTACTTGCAGTTTTTTCTGTGTCATGCTCTCTTTTTATATGTTCATCATGTATTCCATGCTTATGCTGATGTATTTTGTAGCTATTTGACATGCCTTTGAATTGTGTTACCATGAATGTTAAAGGTCTTAACAATAATGTTAAACAACAGAAAATCTTATCATACTTAAATGAATTAAAGGCTGATATTGTGCTGTTGCAGGAGACACACCTCAATGCTCATGACTCAAGTAAAATTAGGGTCCCATGGGCTTTTCCTAATATATCATCTCCTGCTCTTGATAAAAAAAATGGGGTGCTTATACTCATAAGGAAAAAATCAGAGATCAAAATTATATCACAGTCTAATGATGATTGCGGCAGATGGGCTGAGGTGGTTCTGGATATGTGATGATACTGAATATCTATGATCCCAATATTGATGACCTAAAATTTTATGCCACTATAGCTGAGCGTCTATATGAACATATAGAAATTCCATGCATATTAGGAGGAGACTTCAACTTAATTTGTAATCCTGATATTGATAGACAATCCTCCTGTGTCTTTAAAAAATCTAAAATGTGGTCTCAATTACAGGAAATGATTAATCAATTTCAACTTACACATCCATGGAGACTGCTGCACATGTCTGATTGTGAATACACATTTTTTTCCAATCCCCACAATTCGTACTCACGAATTGACTATTTTTTGGTAACTCCTTCCCTTGTACGACAAATATGCTCTTCTTCTATCAAAGCTATAGCCTTGTCTGATCACGCTCCAGTGATGTTAAGTCTCTATGATATAGGTACACCTGTAAATAGGTCTCAATGGAGATTTAACAATAGCCTTTTGCAAGATCCTGAATTCAAACCTCACATCGAACATGCCATCAAGGACTACTTTGACTTAAATACACCAGAAGATACCAATTGGAGAATTCTTTGGGATGCTTTCAAGGCATATATACGTGGAATCATTATCTCCTACGCTGCTTATAAGAAGAAGACAACAGCGGCCGCTCTGGAATCTATGGATAGCAAAATCAAGTCTCTAGAACGAGCACACAGCTCTGATACCTCTGATATGCATACACTTCGACTTTTACAAGCCACAAAATTCAACTATAATCTTACACGAAGTTGTTCGGCAGCAGAGCATATATTTCTCCAATCAGCTAACTACTATATGGAAGCTAATGTTTGTGGCCGTAGCTTAGCTAACTACCTAAAGGGAAGACATGAAAAGACCAATATCACTGCCATGAGAATGGAGAATGACACCATTTCAACTGACCCACCCACCATTTTAAATCAGTTTCAACACTTTTATGAACAACTCTATACAACCACATCTGATCCCAATGTAGATCCTGCGGCATTTCTGAAAGACCTGTCACGGCCGATATTGTCGGAGAAAGATAACAATATATTGAACAAGCCACTTTCCCATTCAGACTTAGCTATGGCTTTATCTTCAATGGCGAGAGCAAAAGCTCCGGGGCCAGATGGACTGTCATCAGAATTTTATCAGGCTTTTCAAGACCTATTACTTCCTAGATTACTGTCTTTCTACAATTATCTAATTGAATCTGGGGATATTGATGGCATGTTCACAGAAGCTACAATAATAGTGTTGCCCAAGCCTGGCAAGGATAAATTGTTGATACAGAACTATAGGCCTTTGTCATTAATAAATATTGACGCAAAGCTATATGCAAAAACATTAGCTACACGCCTCCAAGCTGTTCTGCCTCATATCATCTCAACTGATCAAAATGGATTCATGTCTGGGCGCCTTGCTGCTGATAACACCGGCTTATTTGCGCATATCATAGACTATGCCAACCATAATGATACTGCATTAGTGGCCATGGCCCTAGATGCAGAAAAGGCATTCGATCATGTTGAATGGCCTTTTTTGTTTTCTGTAATGAAATGGTTTGGATTTACACCTGAGTTTCTGGCACTGGTTAAAGTATTGTACTCCAAACCATCTACGAAGGTACTGATCAATGGTCTATATTCCAACACGTTCAGACCAAGTAGAGGAACCAGACAGGGCTGCCCCTTTATCGCCCCTATTATTTAACATCGCTCTAGAACCACTACTGATAGCGATACGGTCACATCCTCATATCAGGGGTATCAAATGCGAGGACACTGAAATAAAATTATCCGCATATGCGGACGATGTCCTGCTATATGTATCTCCGACCTCGCTTGGAAAAGTATTGGAGGTACTTGCCTCATATTCGCATGTATCGGGCTACAAATTGAACTTAACTAAAACTGAAGTTCTTGCTCTTAATTGCCCTGAAATAAAGAATGAGATCGAGGAACTTGGGCTTCAATGGACCACCAGTAAAATGAAATATCTAGGTATTTTTTTTGGCAAATCACTAGAAGAGACTGTAGAATATAACGCCACCTACATTTTAGACTCCATTCAATCTCTTACTTCCAAATGGACCCCTCGGCGCCTTACATGGTGGGGACGCCTGTGTACCATAAAGATGATGATGACACCAGTTGTGAACTACGTTTTAAGTATGCTTCCAATGTATTTGCCTAGACATATATATGCCAAAATTGAGACTCTATTATCTAAATTTCTATGGAATAATTCCACTCCAAGGATAGGTTTGAAAAAGCTGAAAGGTGAAATCTCAGAGGGTGGGGTTAAATTCCCCAGTTTTTTCGATTATCACACAGCATTCATAATGAGACGCTGCTCCTTCTGGATATCTGATCCACAAAATACTCACCAAAAAAGTTGGTCCAACTTGGAAAAGTCAGCGTTGGGTATTCCAGACTTACGCTCGGCTATGTTTACAAACATACACAAAAAAGGTGAGCACAGGGAACCTACTCACTCAACTAAATTAGCTCTTCGTACTGCTGATGATCTGGCGGATATTAGATGGGAAACCACTTCCTTTGTTTATCTATGGAACAATGCAAAGATTTTAATTCAAGGGAAACCCATACACTGGTCGCTATGGCACACTGCAGGTATTTGCTATCTTCACCAACTATATTGTTCAGGAGACTGGATTCCCTTCTCTGCACTATGTGAGAAGTACCACCTTCCGATGTCTCAGCACTTCAGATGGATACAACTCTGTCATTCTATTAAAGCCTCTATTGATCTGTCGTCGATGCACGAGTCTTAACCTACTTTGATGAGGCTGAATCGATTGGTAGAATCTAAGAAGAAAGGCAAAGCTGCCTTTTGGTATCACTACCTAATTGATACCAAATACCAAGGATCATCGGCCTTATGTGACATATGGACTAAAGACACTGGAAAAGAGATCGACTCCCAGGGGTGGCATGGAATTTGGTCAGAGTGCATACATTCTCTACACTCTGCAAGCATATCTCAATCAGCATATTTTCTCCTTAACCGTGCCTTCTGGACGCCTTATAAACTCAGCAAACTCCCGAATTCGACATCAAACTGTTGTTGGTCATGTAAGTCAGCAGTGGGAACACTAGCTCACATGATTTTTGAATGCCCCCCTATCAAAATATACTGGGATAAAATATGGGACACGATATGCATAATCACTGATATTAGGGAAGACCTTACTCTTGCAATTGTCATATATGGCAAATACGGGTTGAAGGAACCTATTGATGAATGGACTGGGAAACTACTGAGATGCCTACTTCTCATTACTGTCAAAACTATACTGTGTAATTGGTGGGCTCAGGTATGTCAGGTAGCAAAATTTGAAAAAGCATACGCAGAGAAACATAGCAGCTTTGCTAAATATATTAAGGTATGGGGTACTATGGTCGAATATTGTGAATCTCTTTAGTATTGTATATTAATAATTGTTTCATTTTAGAAGTTTTAGGAGATGATGCAGACCAAGTCTCAATTTATGACTGACTTATTTTCCTTCTTTTCTATTTTAGTTGTATAGTTCTGTATTACTCTACATTGTTATATTACTTGCACATACAGATTACTTAGATGTGTATTGATATTGGACACTGATCATCAATAATGTGCAGGGTTATAAAGTATATGTATTTTATGTATTATTGTTATAAAACCAATAAAAATATTGAACTTAAAAAAAAAAACAAAAAACATTTGAGTTTCTGTGAAGTGGCCCAGAGATGGTTAAAATGGGGTGAAGACCAAGGGAAGCTACAGCACATATTTGTTTGATTTACCTCTAATTTATTTCAGCCATGTTTTGGGCTTTCAAATCCTTCAGATAGGACATTTAGTGGCAACTGCTGGTGATAATTGAATGCACATTCATTATTAATCTAGGGTCCTGCAGGGTGTCTAGGAATCTAAATGTCACAAGTGGTAGATACAATAGCTACCTGTAAATAGATTCCATTCTGAAGCAGTGATTGCAGCTCATAATGGTTGTTGCTATCCAATGAATTAGAAAATTGAACTTTTCTTTCTGAATAACTGATCTAATCTCAGATGCCATTTGTATTCTAGAAACAATTGAAATTACACCCCAAAATATGCCAGATTGCAAATCCCACTAATAAGATTTTATTCCCTTGTGAAAGCCTCACATTTATAAACTTTCTTTAAGCACAGCACAGCTTCTGAATTCTTTACTGTGTCAATATTTAAACCCATCCGCAAGCACTTTGTTTTAAAACATTGACATGGTAGCATAAAAACAACTGCATGCACAGCAGCAATATTCCATATCTAGCCTCTGTCCATATAGTTCAGTAGTTTAATTTTTAACTACATTTTTCTAGCCTAAATTATACTGGTAAATTACGTTACCACTATCGGCATAGTTAGGTTCTTACTCTACTTTTGCTTCATATCAGCCTGATTTATATAGTGCTGAGGCATTTATATGGAATTTCATTGTCCCTATTATACCCTGAATTATAAAAAAAACCACTAAAAATTGCATGTACAAATTTGGGCGCACTTCCAATTTACATGCGCAATTTAATTGATTAGCAAGCCAATTGGCACCAATAATTTAGATCTTAACGAGCAACTATTGGTACTAATTGGTTTTAATTAAAATTTACACAAATAAATTTAGGTATGAGTCTATAAAGGGGGAGGTAATGGGTGAATCAGGGGCATTCCTCCATGTTATATGCAAAGTTATAGAATAAGGGGATGGGGGGGTATCCATGCTTAAATATGTTAAATATCACCAGTCCCAGTCCCATGGCCCTAACCATGGATTCTGCATGTATTAAGGTGTGCGTGTATAATTATAAGGCCTTGATATTTAAGGATGGGTTCTGCACCAGCCAGAGTTTGGGATCTTTGTTGTTTTCCTCCATAGACTCAGTAGTATTAGCCAAGAACTGGTCAAGCTCAGGCCTGGAAATCTCTGATTGTCCCAATTCTCTCTTATCAAATCCAGTGACTATATTGCTTAAGGCCAAACAAGTAAACTCAATTTGATTTGCCAGCCTGGTGTTGTGGTTCTGTTTGATATGCTGTATAAAATCATTGCCTATGGAGGTAGCACTTACTGATATCTTACTGGGCACCTCCCAGAGGTCAATCCTGGATGTCTGCCTCAGTGCTATAGGTAGCAGTTTGCACCCTTTGCAGGTCTCTCATTTTATATGGCCATTGCACTGATAGTCTGATGTAGTCTAACATGGCCTAAGCCACCGGCCTTGGGGGTTAGTAATCACAGAGTACTCTTCAATGATAGAAGTTACTGACTTTGGCAAGCAGCTTTCTGATTCTATATATAGAATTTAGGGGTAAGTGCGTCCATGTTCATTTTTTGCAGGTACCTCATGCTAATGGAAACATTAACGCAGAACCTGCAAAAAAAAAAAAATAATAAAGCTCTAAAAAAGTACCACATTATATATGGATTTAGCATATAGGAAAGTCCTGTGTTTAAACATGTTTCACTCAGATTTTACAACACTTTAGTAAAAGGATCCTTTAATCGTAACTGTTGTTAAAATACCTTGTTAGTACAATGATATATTGTGACTTTAGAGTGGGCATATTCAAGGGAGGAGTTTGGCCAGCTCTTGGGTGGAAGGGAGAACCTACTTGTATTTATTTATAAGCTCCAACAGTTTCCATATGACAAATAAACTACAGATATTCAATGTTTGTGCCCAGACATGGACTATTGTTGAATATTGAGGGCTAATTCTGCCCAGGGGGCGGGAAATGTCAGCATTTAAAAAAAAAAAAATGATGACTACTATGAGTTGAATAATTGACCAAATAGTGTGAAATTTTAATATATACCAATATTTTCAATAAGATATAAGTTATTTGCCATTTTAGAAAATTGCAGTCAACAAATATGTTTGCCCATAAAATTCTTAGGGTTTCTTTTCTTTGCCTGTTAGCAAAAAAGGCACAAAATACGTTATACTTATTGAAGCAGATGAATAGTACTGATCTTTGAGCCAAATTGCTAATGTGTACCTTGAATTTGTTCATTGAGGAGTAGGTTTCATCAGGGCCGCCATCAGAAATTTCTGGGCCCCTTACTGAGCAATCCCATTGGGCCCCCCACGCACCCCTTCCCCCCGACCCCCCCTTCTTCCATGGGCCGAATACACACATACTTTTCTGTCACCGCACTCTTTGACCAAAAGATTTGTAAGCCTGCAACCACGTCAAGGTAGACTCTTTCAGCAGGGCCCTAACCTAACCTAAACTAAACTAATCTATAGCTATCTATTCTAAACTAACATATGTCTAGCGCACACAAACCCCTGCTCTACGTGGGAAAAATAACACCAGCTCAATGCTGGCGTTAGCATCTAGCGCACGTGGCGTACGCTAAAGCCACTATTGTAACTTATTAAAAGGAGCCCTATTTTTATTAGTTAATTATTATTATTATTTTCCAATGCTCAATATGACTTCCTTTTTTAAGGTTTGACACTTGTGCCAGAATATTTTTACTACATTTAAGAAGTATTTTCCCTCTTTCAAATGGTCTAGAAGTTAAAAAAAGGGACAGGCGTTAATGAAATCATTAGGTTCAATCTAGCCATTTATTTCTGCATGAATTTAAACAACTAAAAAAAAAGATAAATATAGCTCAACCAGTCATACAAGAAATGGCTCTACAGCAGGGGTGCCTACACTTTTTGGGCTTGCGAGCTACTTTTAAAATGACCAAGTCAAAATGATCTACCAACAATAAAATAAAAAAAAAACCTACAAAGCACACTGTATGCAGAGAAAATGTTAATTATCATTTATATTTCGTGGGTTTTCAAAGAGGTCAAGTCAGACGATTCTATGCAATGTCACCTCAGGAACAACTATACAAAAATAGACAAATATACCCCCTCCCTTTTTACTAAATCGCAATAGCGGTTTTTAGAGCAGGGAGATGCACTGAATGCCCTGTGCTGCTCTCGATGCTCATAGGCTCCCTGCGCTAAAAACCGCTATTGCAGATATAAATTCTCTAAACAGACACATTTTGATCACTAAACTGAAAATAAAATCATTTTTCCTACCTTTTTGTCTGGTGATTTCATGAGTCTCTGTTTGCACTTCCTTCTGACTATAAATCCAATATTTTTTCTTTCTGCCCCTCCCCTTTTCTTTCTGTCTCTTTTTCTTTCTCTCTCCCCCTGCTCCCCCCAAGCCATCGTGCCAATTTCTCCACTTCCCCGATTCTTTCCCTACCCCCTAAGCCACCATGCCGATTTCTCCCTGCTTCCACGAGCCAGGCCAGGAATGTACAAGCGCCAGACTCACAAGACTTCACCTCTGATGTAATTCTAACGACGGAGAGGAAGTTCCAGGCCAGCCAGGCAGCGATTGGCTGACCCAGAACTTCCTCTCTGATGTCAGAATTGACGTCGGAAGTGAAGTCTTGTGAGTCCGGCGCTTCTACGTGCCTGGCCTGGCTCAGGGAGGCAGGAAGAAAAAGATTGCCAAGGCAACGCGATCGACTCACATTGCCTTTGCGATCTACTGGTCGATCGTGCTCGACCATTTGGGCACCCCTGCTGTTATGGTATCCTGTCCTGACCTGAGGAAAGGGGTTTAGTCCCCAAAAAACTGCCTTATTTCCATTTCCTATTTATAAACTTTAATCAATAGATACAATACTACTTGATTCTATGTAAAGCAACAAAATAATTTTTTCTACCTTTTGTCATTTTTGCTTTAATCATCTTGTCTTCACTCTTCTTTCTAGCCAGCATCTGTCCGCTCTGTCTTCCATACAGCATCAGCCCCTTCCATCCACTGTCCGCCCTCTCCCTGTTCCATATGGCATCTTCCCTCTTTTTATGCTCCTTCAATAAACTGTCTATCCTGTGCCCCTTCTCTTCTCCTTTGTACATGATTGATTTCAGCTCTGCCACCTCTCCATTTTTCTCTCTCTGTCACCACCCCGTCCCCTATGCTCTGGCATCTCTCTCTTCTCCTTTCTTTCCTTCGCACCCCACAGTCTGGTATCTTCCCTTCCCTGATTCTCTAGCATCTCACTCCTTTCCTTTTCTTCCATCTCTCCCTCCCCCTCCATGCTCTGACATCTCCTCCTTCCTTTCCCCCTTCCTTTTCCCTTGGTCTGGCATACTTTCCTCCTTCCCTCCATGCCCTGGCATCTCTTCCTCCCTCCCTTCCCTCCAATCCTTGGCATCTCGTTTCATTCCCTCCCTCATCTTCTTTCTCCCTCCAGTTGGGTGCAGCAAGTGTCTCCCCCTCTGCTCCCTTTCCTCCTTCTGTCACCCGTGATCTGGCGTCATGAACTTCTTCAGGCAGCAGCATTCACAATTCGCTGCTGTTGCCAGCTTCGGGCCTTCTTCTCTGTCGGGTCCTGCTTTCATGGAAACAGAAGTAAGCAGGACCCGGCAGAGAGGAAGGCCTGAAGCTGGCAACAGCAGTGAATTGTAAATGCTGATGCTAGCCGAAGAAGTTCATGATGCCAAGTCGAACACCCGAGGCAGACTGCTACTCTCCCCCCCCACGACCCTCCTATCTCTCCCTCCCATCACGAGACTCTAAACAGCACTGCTCTACTCTAAGCAGGCTGCTTCAGGGCTTTCTCCTGCCGTGATTCCCTCTGGCACGTCACTGATGAGGGAAGGAGGGTCGGATTGGGTTGGGGGTCGCCCGGGATGATGATGAGGCTGCTGCTGCTGTCAACGAATCCAGCAAGGGTGAGGCCCCAAAGAACAGCACTGGCAGGCCCTCCTGACTATTTTGGGCCCTAGGCCTGTGCCTACTGGGCCTATCCTTTAATCTGGCCCTGCTTCCCCCCCCCATATGCCCTGACATCTCTCTCTTCCACTCCCTGGTATGGTATTTCCTTTCCCTCCCTCCCATGGTCTTTGCATCTCTTTCCTCCTTTTCCTGATCTTCCTTCTCCCTCCTTCCCTCTCTCTCCCCAAATGGGTGCAGCAGTATTTCTCTTCCCCCTCCCCGCACTGGGTACAGCAGGAGGACTTAGGGGAGAGCAGGAGGGCTTCTGGCTGGAGAGTCAGCGAGGAGGAGGCAGATTTCTGGCTACGGAAGCCACGTGCACGAGGCATGCCAGAGAATAGCGGAAGGAGAGCGGAGAGGCAGCAAGAAAGAGGCAGGCAGCTCGTGGTAGCTTGGGCTCACGGCGAGAGGGAGCTCCATCCACCCCCACCGCGTCAGAGGCACAGTCAGCGCCCGGGCTCCTCCTTAAAAGGAGGCGAGTCGGGCGCAGCAGCGGGAGAGCAGGAAGGCTTTTGGCTGGAGAGTCAGCGAGGAGGAGGCAGACTTCTGGCTATGGGAGCCGGAGAATAGCAGGAGGAGAGCGGAGAGGCAGCGAGAAAGAGGCAGGCAGCTCGTGGTAGCTTGGGGTCGCGGTGAGAAGGAGCTCCGCCCACCCCCACCGTGTCATAGTCACAGTCAGCGCCCGGGCTCCTCCTTAAAAGGAGGCGAGCCAACGGCACGCAGCCGTTCGGCGCACGGCAAAGGCGCTCGCCTTAGCGAGAGCGTCTTTGCGAAGGAGCCTTGAGAAGGAGCCCAGGCAGCCCATCAGCAATATCTAATATCTAACTTCTGTAAAATAAGCCACAGGTACTTTCTCTGTACTCATTTCTCTCTTCTCTCTCTACTTTTTCAGCTAGCTGCGCGCCGGGCACCACTCATACACACCGTGGGACATAGGAACGAGAAAAGAGCAATGGAGGCTGTAGGAACCCAGCAGAGCTACCCAGTATACTGCACCGGGTGTCATATGTATGACTACCTCCCCTCCGGGAGGCAGGCGTACATATGCGGTCGATGCCAGGAACTGGATAGCCTGAAGAAGGAGGTCGGGAGACTGCAGGTTAGAGTCCAGGAGCTGGAGGGACTGCATCATAGAGGAGCAGTGCTGGGCAACTGAAGACACCACCAGAGAGAGCCACATCACGGAACAAGTTAGGGAGCTCGAGAAGTTCATCGAGGAGGCCTGCAGGATGGTGGAGGCACAGGACCACCAACACACCAGGAGAGAACCAACAGTTAGACGACAGAATCCACCAGACGCCATGGGAATAGGACCTTGCGGAGGACCTGGCCCGGCAGATGAGGTGGAGACCCAACAGAGCCCGGAGGAAGGACTAGTGGACTGCGCATATGACACAGATCTGAGACCAGAGAGGCAGTTGAAGAAGGGGAGATCAGCTATCGTAGTTGGAGACTCAATCCTGAGAGGAGTGGACAGTCACATAGCCGGAGGGAGAGAGGACCGACTAGTGACATGTCTCCCGCGGCAAGAACGAAGGACGTCATCGACAGAATTGAGAGGATCCTGGAGGGAGCTGAGACGGAGGAGACAACAGTAGTAATCCACATTGGAACCAACGACGTCAGCAGAAGGAACTTCAACAGGACTACACTAACTGTCCAGTTTAGGATCCTGGGGAGGAAACTGAAACTGAGGACAAGGAAGATAGCCTTCTCAGAGATCCTGCCAGTACCGAGAGCGGACACAAGGAGGAAGAGCGAACTACAAGCAATGAACGGTTGGCTGAGGAGATGGTGTGAAGAGGAGGGTTTCCACTTTGTTAGGAACTGGACAACTTTCTTGTGGAAGAACAAGCTCTACAGGAGAGACGGACTGCACCTGAGCACAGCTGGGACGAGGATGCTGGCACGCAACGTCCAGAGCGTCATAGACTTGGCTTTAAACTGAGGAGAAGGGGAAAGCCGATAGTCGATTTGACCTCGACACGTCGGACAGCAGTATCAAATAAGGATACTGAGCAGGGACATTGTAAAGGAGGGCTCGGGACTGAGTGGGAATGTTTGGAAAAAGGACCTAAGAACGCTTTGCAGGGGCCCAGGGCACAAATGGAACTGGCAAGCGGGATCAACAAAGAACAACAGGAGCCAGAGGGGCAAAGACATTGTAAAAGAGGGCTCGGGACTGAGTGGGAATTTTGGGAGAAAGGACCTAAGGACGCAATGCAGGGCCCTGGGCACAAATGAAATTAGCAAGCAGGAACAACAGAGAACAACGGGAGCCAGAGGGGCAACCAAAAACGGGGAAACAGGCTGAGGACGACACAGACACACTGTAGGAGGAGGATGACCAAGATGAGGCTCGGGGACTGGCAACCCATGAGGGAGTCTGCAGGAGTGCCAAACCACGAGGAAAACCAAAAGGGAGGGAAAACAACCGGGACTTACATTGCCTATACACTAATGCTAGGAGCCTAAGGGCCAAAATGGGAGAACTGGAAGTCATAGCCAGCAAAAAGGACCTAGACATAATTGGAGTCACAGAAACGTGGTAGACTGATGACAATAAATGGGATGTGGCCATACCAGGGTACAAACTATAAAGGAGAGACAGGACACATAAAAAGGGTGGAGGAATAGCGCTATACATAAAAGACTCCATACCCTCAACCAGGATGGAAACAACAGTACGGGCGGATGGCTTGGAATCACTATGGATTAAGCTACCGGGAGGAACTGGAGCAGACATAAAATTGGGTCTGTACTACCGCCTACCTGGACAACCGAAAGAAATCGACCAGGACCTGGAGGCTGAACTGAGGCAGGTATGCAAAAGCGGAAGTGTGGTGGTGATGGGGGACTTCAACTACCCTGGGATAGACTGGAATATTGGACACTCAAACTGCACGAGGGAGACCAAATTCCTGGAGGTCACGAGGGACTGTTTCATGGAACAGCTAGTCACGGAACCAACATGGGGCAATGCCACTCTTGACCTAATCTTCAACGGACTAGGGGGACCCGCAAAGGAGGTGGCGGTAGTAGCCCCACTAGGAAACAGCGATCACAACATGATCCAGTGCAGGCTAGAAATTAGATCATCAAAGGTGAAAAGAACCACAACGACGGCACTCAACTTCAAAAAAGGGAATTATAATGCCATGAGGAAAATGGTGGGAAAGAAACTCAACGGCAATACAAGGAAGATGGAATCCGTAGAAAAAGCCTGGATCCTACTCAAGGGTACTGTGCACGAAGCACAGAACCTGTGCGTCCCCAAGTTCAGGAAAGGGTGCAAAAAAAATAGAACAAAAAACCCAGTGTGGATAACAAATGCAGTAAAGAAGGCGATAAGTGACAAGAAAGCATCGTTCAAAAAATGGAAAAAAAGACCAAACAAAGGAAAACCAAAAGGAGCACAAAGAACACCAAAGGGAGTGTCACCAAGTGGTTAGAAAAGCAAAAAGAGAATACGAAGAGAGACTGGCAGGGGAAGCAACAAACTTCAAATTGTTCTTCAGGTACTTTAAGGGGAAGCAACCGGCAAGGGAGGAAGTGGGACCCTTGGATGATGGAGACAGAAAAAGAGATAGATGACAAGTTAAATGAGTTCTTCACGTCAGTCTTCACGAGGGAAGATACAACCAACATTCCAGAACCCGAGGAGATCGTAAATGGAGACCAAGATGATAAGCTGGTCAAATTAGAGGTAAGCCAAGAGGATGTCCTCAGGCAGATAGACAGACTAAAGAGCGACAAATCACCAGGTCTGGACGGCATTCACCCAAGGGTACTCAAGGAACTAAGGAACGAAATAGCAGAGCCACGTCGACAAATATGCAACCTATCCTTAAAAACCGGAGAGATCCCGGAGGACTGGAAAATAGCAAATGTCACGCCCATCTTCAAGAAAGGTTCAAGGGGTGACCCAGGAAACTACAGGCCGGTGAGCTTGACCTCAGTCCCGGGAAAGATGATGGAAGCACTGATTAAGGACAGGATCTGTGAACACATCGAAAACAATGGACAGCTAAAGTCGAGTCAGCATGGCTTCTGCAAGGGTAGGTCATGCCTCACAAACTTATTGTACTTCTTTGAGGGGGCAAACAGCCAGGTGGATAAAGGGGAATCTATAGACATCATTTACCTTGACTTCCAAAAAGCCTTCGACAAGGTACCACACGAGAGACTGCTTAAGAAGATATGGAACCACGGGGTGCAAGGGGAGGTCCACCGATGGATCAAAAACTGGCTGGCGAACAGGAAGCAGAGGGTTGGTGTAAAGGGCCATTACTCAGACTGGAAATGGGTCACGAGCGGAAATCCGCAGAGGTCGGTGCTGGGACCACTCCTGTTCAATATCTACATAAACGACCTAGAGGCGGGAACAAAATGTGAGGTCATTAAATTTGCAGATGACACCAAACTATACAGCATGGTTAAAACCACGGAAGACTGCGAAGATCTCCAAAAGGATCTAACGACACTGGAAGAGTGGGCCAAAAAATGGCAAATGAGCTTCAACATAGGGAAATGCAAGGTCATGCATGTGGGGAAAAAGAACCCGATGTTCACTTACAAAATGGGGGATCACTACTAGGGGACAGTAACCTTGAAAGAGACCTGGGAGTGATGGTAGACAGAACACTGAAGGCATCAGCGCAGTGCGCCACAGCCTCAAGGAAAGTAAACAAAATGTTGGGTATCATTAAGAAGGGTATCACGACCAGGACGAAGGAAGTCATCCTGCCACTGTATCGTGCAATGGTGCGGCCGCATCTGGAGTACTGTGTCCAGTACTGGTCGCCGTACCTCAAGAAGGATATGGCAGTACTTGAGGGAGTCCAGAGAAGAGCAACTAAACTGATAAAGGGTATGGAAAATCTCCCGTATACTGACAGATTGAAACAGTTAGGGCTTTTCTCCCTGGAGAAGCGGAGACTTAGAGGAGACATGATAGAAACCTTCAAGATCCTGAAGGGCATAGAAAAAGTAGACAGGGACAGATTTTTCAAATTATGGGGAACCACAAGTACAAGGGGGCACTTGGAGAAATTGAAAATGGACAGGTTTAGAACAAACGCTAGGAAGTTCTTTTTCACTCAGAGGGTGGTGGATACATGGAACGCGCTTCCAGAGGCTGTGGTAGACAGGAGCACGTTACAGGGCTTCAAAGAAGGTTTGGATAGGTTCCTAGAACACAAAGGGATTGAGGGGTATAGATAGGTATAGAGGTAGGTTATAGGGATAGGAGTAGAGGTAAGTATAGGGATAGGAGTAGAGATAGGTTATAGAGTTAGTCAGGGACCACTACTCAGACAATGGGCCTGATGGGCCGCTGCGGGAGTGGACCGCTGGGCGAGATGGACCTCTGGTCTGCCTCAACGGAGGCAACTTCTTATGTTTTTATCAGCATTTCTCTTCCCCCCCCCAATTGAGTACAGCAGAAGCAGCATTTCTCTTCCCCCTCCCCCCTAATTGGGTGCAGCAGCATTACTCCTCCCATTCCCCTCCCCCCCCGTCTCACACACCCGGCAGATTTGCTACAGACAAAGGCAAGTTGCAAGTTTCCCTTGGTCGCTGTCCTATCTCCCAAAGAGCAGCGACAGAGGGAAGTTTACAACTTGCTGCTCTTGCTTACTTCGGGCCTTTCTCATTGCCGGGTCCTGCCTTCACTGAAACAGAAAGTAGGCAGGACCCGGCAGCGAGAAAGGCCCGAAGTAAACAAGAGCAAGTAAGCTTCCCTCCGTGGCTGGCCTATCTCCCGCATGCTCCGGGGCTCTAATGGTCCGTGCCTGCTTCTCTTCTCTACCCCCCTCCCCCCCCCCAATGTAGCTTCCGGTTTCAGAGGGAAGCCGGGCTTGAGTTGCTTGCTAGGGGTTTTTTTTTTGTTTAAAGTCCGGCGGGTTTTTCGGCGGCTCTTCAGGCTGCGCATTAAGCAGTGGCGGCAGCAGGATTCGGCAGATGACAGCCGGGCGGGCATCTAAATTTGCTGGGCATTGCGCCCGGTTGAAAAGCGCTGAGGAGAACACTGGGGAGCCCGGGCCCCCTGTCAGCTCTGGGTCCCTGAATGCAGGACTGGTAGTATTACCCTGATGGCGTCCCTGGGTTTCAGTTAGTGTAAATCTTTATCACCAAAGTTGGGCATGGATTCCGATGCTAATTGTTATTCTATCAAGTGCACTCATTGGGCAACGTCCTGTATAGAAAACTGTTCAATGCTGATTTTTCGGTGCCACATACTGAATCTAGCCCATAGTGTTTATATTTATTAATTTCTTGGTATATCACCCTTCAAAAACATAAGAACATAAGAACATAAGAAGTTGCCTCCGCTGAGGCAGACCATAGGTCCATCCTGCTCAGCGGTCCGCTCCCGCGGCGGCCCATCAGGCCCATTGTCTGAGCAATGGTCTATACCTATCTATACCCCCCAATCCCTTTTTCTTCTAGGAATCTATCCAAACCTTCTTTGAAACCATTTAATGTTTTCTTGTCTACAACAGCCTCTGGAAGCGCGTTCCATGTGTCCACTACCCTCTGAGTGAAAAAGAACTTCCTAGCGTTTGTTCTAAACCTGTCCCCTTTCAATTTCTCCAAGTGCCCCCTTGTACTTGTGGTGCCCCTTAATTTAAAAAATCTGTCCCTGTCTACTTTTTCTATGCCCTTCAGGATCTTGAAGGTTTCTATCATGTCTCCTCTAAGTCTTCGCTTTTCCAGGGAGAAAAGTCCCAACTGCTTCAATCTGTCAGAATATGGGAGATTTTCCATTCCCTTTATCAGTTTGGTTGCTCTTCTTTGTACTCCCTCAAGTACCGCCATGTCTTTCTTGAGGTACGGCGACCAGTACTGGACACAGTACTCCAGATGCGGCCGTACCATTGCACGATACAGTGGCATGATGACTTCCTTCGTCCTGGTCGTAATACCCTTCTTAATGATACCCAGCATTCTGTTTGCTTTCCTAGAGGCTGTGGCGCATTGCGCCGATGCCTTCAGTGTTGCGTCTACCATCACTCCCAGGTCTCTCTCCAGGTTACTAACCCCTAGTGGTATTCCCCCCATTTTATATGTGAACATCGGGTTCTTTTTCCCCACGTGCATGACCTTGCATTTCCCCATGTTGAAGCTCATCTGCCACTTTTCGGCCCACTTTTCCAGCTGCGTTAGATCCTTTTGGAGATCCTCGCAGTCTTCCTTGGTTTGAGCCCTGCTGTATAGTTTGGTGTCATCTGCAAATTTAATGACTTCACACTTAGTTCCCGCCTCTAGGTCATTTATGTAGATATTGAACAAGAGTGGTCCCAGCACCGACCCCTTCGGAACTCCGCTCGTGACCCCTTTCCAGTCTGAGTAGTGGCCCTTTACGCCAACCCTCTGCTTCCTGTTTGCCAGCCAGTTTTTGATCCATCGGTGGACCTCCCCTTGTACCCCGTGGTTCCATATCTTTTTAAGCAGTCTCTCGTGTGGCACCTTGTCGAAGGCTTTTTGGAAGTCAAGGTAAATGATGTCTATAGATTCCCCTTTATCCACCTGGCTGTTCACTCCCTCAAAGAAGTACAATAAGTTTGTGAGGCATGACCTACCCTTACAGAAGCCATGTTGACTCGGTTTTAGCTGCCCATTTTTTTCGATGTGCTCATAGATGCTGTCTTTAATCAGTGCCTCCATCATCTTTCCCGGGACTGAGGTCAGGCTCACCGGCCTGTAGTTTCCCGGGTCCCCCCTTGCGCCCTTCTTGAAGATGGGCGTGACATTTGCTATTTTCCAATCCTCCGGGATCTCTCCGGTTTTTTTTTGTGTTCAATAAGTTTTTATTGATTTTAATACAAATAACAAAGGAAAAGGAAAATCACAAAAAACAGAGAAAGATAACCTTAAAGATATACAAATGTTCACCTGTGGCTAGCCATATGTAAAGATGGACAAAAATCAACAGTTTCTGCTCAAAGACATAATATACACACAATAATGAATAGGCATTATGTAAGTAAAATCAGGCAAGAGGAATAATACATCACAAATATAGTGCTATGCAAAATGATAATAAAATATCCCAATGTAAAAGAGAAATATCATAAGTCCAAGATAGGATCCCAAATATCATGAAATCTATTAATGGATCCAAACTTTTCAGCATAAATGCGTTCATATTTCACAATAATAGACACACGTGACCACCATGACATGTATGAAGCAGAGGATAAATTTTTCCAATTAGACAATATCTCTTTCAAGGCAATTAAAAATAGCGCTCTCAAGAGGATTCTATTGTAATCAGAGATAGGCAGTAAAGAATTTTTATCTCCTATAATGACAATGGCATATGTGAGAGGATGGGTGATGCCTAACGCATGAGAAATCGTCTTCCACACTGAAGACCAAAATATTGATAAATGGGGACAGTCAAACAACATGTGTTGTAAGGATCCTTCATTCACAAGGCAAGACCAGCAGCATTTGGATGTTTGAGTGTTAAGTTTGGCTAGTCGTTGGGGGGACCAGTAAGCCCTATGAAGAAGAAAAAAGGCAGTTTGTCTCATTGAAGCCGAGTGAAGTGACCTTCCATTCATTAAACATATTTCATTCCATTCCTGGTCGTCCATATGCAAGTCAAGTATGTTGTGCCAAGCTTGCGTCACCATATGATCAAGAGGAAATTTAAATGATTGGAGTAACTTGTACCATCTCGATGCCTCTTTGCCTTGAGATCCAATCGAGGCGCAAAGTGAAAGAAACGATGGGCAGTCTGAAGAAGGTAGTTTCGGTAGAAAGTCCTTTTTGATGGCATGTGTCAACTGCAGCCATCTGAAAAACTGTGATGGAGGAAGATCATAGGTTCTACATAAAGAGGCGAAAGTGAGCCAGCGTTCTCCATCATAAAGTTGATTCACGGTCCAAATCCCAATCTGTTGCCAAGATTTCCAGGAAACTGGATTATTCTGAATCTTGATATTAGGATTCGACCATAAAGAAGTCTGAAGCGAGTTATTCCATTTAGTATCTGAAAAGAATTCCACCTCCTTGAAGGAATGTATCGCTGATCTCAGTATAGGATTATTCAAAGACTCAGTTGGGATGGTCATAACTGGCGCATATTGTAGTGGAATATTGGTAACATGCAATTCCAGTTGATGGCAAGGAGTGATGTCAGCAACATCAGAAGTACAGTACCAACGGGCACTCTGTCTGAGGATAAACGAAACATGATAATCAAAAAAACTGGGAAAGGAAACCCCCCCATTTTGTCTTGAACTCTTGAGTTTTTGAAGACTAATTCTCGGGACCTTGTGAATCCAGAGGAAGTCCATCAGTAAAGATTCTATTTTCTTATAGAATACACGAGGAAATAATACTGACACCATGGAAAACACATAGTTCACCACTGGCACTATCATCATTTTGATGGTGTCCAGTCTTCCCCACCAAGACAATTTAAGGGGAGTCCAAAGTGACAGAGATCTTTTAATTT
The DNA here is from genome assembly GCF_902459505.1 of Geotrypetes seraphini. Taxonomy (NCBI): domain Eukaryota; kingdom Metazoa; phylum Chordata; class Amphibia; order Gymnophiona; family Dermophiidae; genus Geotrypetes; species Geotrypetes seraphini. The sequence goes on from NC_047089.1 coordinate 123,323,565, forward strand.
TTTTGAGAATATATTCCATATTAAATTCCAGAGTGTCATCCAGTGACGTTCCAAAGTAGATCCCTAAGTATTTAATTTTATCTGGAGACCAATGAAAGCCTAGATTTTTAACTTTATCACATATTTCCGGACAGTTAATAGGCATTATTTCAGATTTGGATAAGTTTAATTTATAGCCAGAGAAAGTGGAATAACTTTGGATTAGCTCAATAATGTGGGGAAGAGATGAAGGAGATGCATATATAAGAATGTCGTCTGCATATGCGGTCAGCTTGATCTCAAAGTCTCCTAGCCGTACTCCAGAGATATTCCGATTCATACGTATAGCGATCAGTAATGGTTCCAAAGCCAGATTAAACAAGAGGGGAGACAACGGACATCCTTGTCTAGTACCCCTACTCAGTTGAAATGGAGTGGAGAAAATATCATTAATGTAGAGTCTCGCAGTTGGGTAAGTATAGAGAATACGTATAAGAGATATAAAGTATGGAGGAAATCCATACCAACAGAGTACTTGAAAAATATAAGTCCATTCTATACGATCGAACGCTTTCTCAGCGTCAAGCGCGATTGCTAGTAAAGGAGTATGAGATTGGGAAGTGGACTGGATGATATTTGTAAATATTCTAGAGTTGTCAGAGGAGAATCGTCCAGGAAGAAAACCAGTTTGTTCCGGATGAATAAGTGTGGCCAATACCGGTTGCAATCTTTCAGCAATTATTTTAGCAAATATCTTCGCATCAGTATTAATGAGCGAAAGAGGACGATAATTGGTGACATCAGTGAGATCTTTCCCCTCCTTGGGGAGGACAATGATAGTCGCCTCTGTGAAAGTACCCTGACCATATCCATCTGCAATGAGGGCCCGAAAGAATTCAAGCATATAAGGTAGTATATGAGGAAGAAAGACTTGATAAAACTCTGATGGAAGGCCATCTGGTCCAGGAGCTTTTTTTTTTGCAAGAGTTCGCACAGCCTTCACTATCTCGTCTGAATATAACTCCAAATTCAAATGTTCAATCTGTGCAGACGTCAAAGAAGTACAAGGTAAACCATGTAAAAATTCCATAGCCGATGTTGAGCTTGCAACTTCAGAGGAGTAAAGAGTCTTGTAGAAAGCTTGAAATGAATCAACAATATCTGGAGCACTCGTAAGCAGTGTATTCGTGTCATTTTTGATGGCAGGGATATATTTCCTAGGAGAGCGTCCCTTTAAATATTGAGCTAGCCGGTGACCACATGTATTGTTTTCCATGTAATAAGAAGCATTTTTTAACAACACCTGATCATTAGCTACTTGACTTGTAAGTAGGCTATGTTTTAGTCGTAGAGAGCGGAGTTCTGTCAATATAGAAAAGTCATTAGCAGATCTTATATGATCCTGTTCCAGTTGTTTGATGGAGTTCTCCAAAGATTGCAGTTCTGAGCGTTTCTGGGCCTTCATATGAGAGGAGAATGAGATAATAGATCCCCTAAGGTATGCTTTAAAGGTATCCCAAAGAGTAATCCAGGTGGTGTCATCTGGGCTATTAAATAAAAAGAAATCAGCAATCTCCTTTTCAATGTATGAAACAAAGTCTGGTTCAGTAAGTAAAGAGGTGTTAAGTCTCCAGTGTTTCTGAGGTCGTGTAGTAGAAATTCCTCGTAATTGAAGAAGAATTGCAGCATGATCAGAAACTACAATTTCTTTAATTGTTGTAGAGTAAAGGAAATTAGCTAACGAGGCACTCATCAGGAAAAAATCGATGCGGGTATAAGTGGAGTGTGGAGCAGAATAGAAAGTATATTCATTCTCAGTCATATGTTGTACTCTCCACGGATCCATAAGGTCAAATTGGGACAATAAGTCTTGTAGTTTATACCAACTTCTGGACGGTTTATATACGGCTCTAGATTTCCTGTCTTTGACCGGATCCAGTATGAGATTGAAATCCCCACCAATTATTAATTGACAGTCCAGTGCAGCCGTTAATTGTTCTGATATAGAATCAAAAAAAACAGAGTCATCGATATTGGGGCCATATAGGTTGAGACAGACAATAGATTTCCCGTTGAAATCAATTGTAGCACAGATCCATCTGCCATCCAAATCCGTCTGATGAGAGATAAGCTTGATGTCAGGTCTGTTCCTGATGAAGGTAAGAACACCATTACGTTTATCAAGGGCAGGTGAAAATAAACCAGAAGTGGCCCACGGGAAAGAAAATTTGGAAGAGTCCAAAGCCGATAGATGAGTTTCTTGCAAGAATAGGATGTCCGGTTGCAAATTTTGTATATAGTTCCAGATCTTTTGTTTTTTAATAGGATTGTTAAGGCCTTTTACATTGAGAGAACAAATAGTCAAGGACATAAAAATTCCTGTAATAAAACTAAGTCATGATCACAATGTCTAATGCCTGAAATGTATGGTAAAGCATAGGATATACAAGTATTCAGTAATAGTACACTAAAAAAATTGCAAAGTAAGTACAAAAGCAGAAATATTTGCGTAGCAGTAGTGTAGCCATCACATAGTATCATAAAATAGAGTAATGGAGACACAGGTGAAATCAAGAAAAACAGTTGGGTCAGGGAGAACATAAGGGCTGCATCAGTGGAAGACCGGCCAGCTATTCCGGTACAGTAGTACGTACATTTATTATAAAGCATTGAGACCTGAGTGTAATAAAGAAACAGTGTCTTAGCAAGGTCATTATTACATGCAGTGCAAGATAAAATAGGTATATAAAGAAAACATCCAGTACAGCAACATTGCATTCATAAGAAAAATGCTCAACAAGTAAACATGACAGTAAAACATCAACAAACCGAAACTGATATGTGGAATGATTTCAAAGTGTATGGAGCAAATTAGGATTCAGATACAGATCAAACCACACAAACTGTGAATACAACATTCAAACAATCAGCTATGTGAGCTGGGAAGTGGGAAGTAAATTCAAATCACAGGGGTTCAGCTCAGCAGAATCAGGTGTTGTCTATAGTACTAGGTGCCAGACCCTCAAGGAAGTCAGCGAGATCATTAGGATTTTCAAAGTTCTTAGTGATATTATTATGAGTGACACGCATGGTGGCCGGGTAAAACATACCGAATTTAGCTCCGATGGATTTGAGGCGAGGTCGATAGTCCATGAGCTGTTTCCGGCGCTTTGCGGTCTGTTTAGCTAGGTCTGGCACGATTAGTACAGAGTGGCCCTCATACTTCAGAGGTCTTTTCAGCTTAGCTTGTTGCATAACCTCCATAACTTGGCTGAACCGAAGAAGACGAATCACAATAGGGCGTGGATATTTCGCGCCAGGTTCAGGTGCATGAGAAGGCACTCGGTGAGCCCTATCCACTTCTAAGTCGTATTGAAAAGTCATATCCAAAAGTTTAGGGAGCAACGATTGTATGAATGGAATCATGGCTCTTCCTTCTCTCGCTTCAGGAATCCCCAATATCCGGAAATTATTTCGCCGCGAGCGATTCTGCGAGTCTTCAAGTTCCCGCTCCAGGATCGCCATTTTTTTCATTTGACGCTGTAAGTTAGTAATGTTTAAGGCGTTCGTCTCAGCACGTTGTTCATTAATATCCATTCTGGATCTAAAAACAGCCATCTCAGTGGTGAGCGATTGTAAGTCCGATTTAAGGTCTTCAGTGTTCTGCACGGTAGTTTGCAGCAGGTCTCGCATGGCACGAAGTTCGGCCATGACAGTTTGCAAGGCCTCATGCTCGCCATCAGCCTTGGAAGTGGGGGTTTTTTGTGGCGAAATAGGGTCGGAATTCTTTCGCTTCCCCGATTTACTAGAGGCCATTGCTTTAATGCGTTGATCGATCGTAGTATCAGGTACTAACAATCAGCAGAGACGATCTTAGCTAATTCTCAATAAAGTCGGCCGGCGGAGCTCCACTAAAACGCAGCCATACCTTATGGAGCTCACTGGCGCCCCCCTCTCCGGTTTTTAAGGATAGGTTGCATATCTGTCGAAGTGGCTCCGCTATTACGTCTTTTAGTTCCTTGAGTACCCTTGGGTGAATGCCATCTGGACCCGGCGATTTGTCGCTCTTTAGTCTGTCGATCTGCTTGAGTACATCCTCTTGGCTTACCTCTAAATCGACCAGCTTATCGTCTTGGTCTCCTATTACGATCTCCTCGGGTTCCAGAATGGTGGTTATATTCTCCATCGTGAAGACTGACGTGAAGAACTCATTTAACCTGTCAGCTATCTCTTTCTCTTCTTTTACAACTCCCTTTCTGTCTCCATCGTCCAATGGTCCCACTTCTCTCGCCGGTTGCTTCTCCTTGACGTATCTGAAGAACGACTTGAAGTTTGTTGCTTCCTTTGCCAGTCTCTCTTCGTATTCTCTTTTTGCTTTTCTAACCACTCGGTGACACTCTTTCTGGTGTTCTTTGTGCCCTTTTTGGTTCTCCTCTGTTTGGTCTTTTTTCCATTTTCTGAACGATGCTTTCTTGTCGCTTATCGCCTTCTTTACTGCACTTGTTATCCACACTGGGTTTTTTGTTCTATTTTTTTTGCACCCTTTTCTGAACTTGGGGATGCATATGCTTTGTGCTTCGTGCACAGTCTCCTTGAATAAGGTCCAGGCCTTTTCTACGGATTCTGTCTTCCCTATGTTGCTTTTGAGCTTCTTTCCCACCATTTTTCTCATGGCATCATAATTTCCTTTTTTGAAGTTGGGTGCCGTCGTTGTGGTTCTTTTCCCCTCTTTTCCCCTTTGATGATCCAATTTCAAGCCTGCACTGGATCAAAAACATAAGAACATAAGAACATAAGAACATAAGAAGTTGCCTCCGCTGAGGCAGACCATAGGTCCATCCTGCTCAGCGGTCCGCTCCCGCGGCGGCCCATCAGGCCCATTGTCTGAGCAATGGTCTATACCTATCTATACCCCCCAATCCCTTTTTCTTCTAGGAATCTATCCAAACCTTCTTTGAAACCATTTAATGTTTTCTTGTCTACAACAGCCTCTGGAAGCGCGTTCCATGTGTCCACTACCCTCTGAGTGAAAAAGAACTTCCTAGCGTTTGTTCTAAACCTGTCTCCTTTCAATTTCAACACTAAACACCATGCTGTAGGTGCGATTCAGGCACTAATCCCAGGAGGCGCCTAGCGGTGCCTATTTTTAAAAATAGGTTTTTAATTGGTTTTAAATGATGCAGTCAATTACCATGCTGATTAAAGCCAATTAAAGCAATTAAGTTACTGTAGGTGCATGTAGGCGTGATCAAGACACCTACCAGTGCCTAACATATGACACCATTTATAGAATATGGCCCTTAGCACCTTCTAAATAGGAGGAGCTAAGTCCTTCTGCATTAATTTTTTCACAGGTCTTACATTCTAATGACAAAATTAGCACATGACCTGCCAAAAGAAAAATAAGCCCTTTTTTACTGCAGCATTAAAAATATGCATGGATGGGCATAATCAAAGGCTTAAGTCCCTAGGCGCACAAAGTAGGCAGCAGAGAAATGTCCATTCTGAAAAAAGGTCCAAAATGAGTTTTTTTCCCCAAGAATGGCATACCTGTACGTTACATTCAGCAGTTTGATCGCACAGACCGCCACTACATGTATGTTTAGAACACATTCCCAAACAAAAAATTACTCAAGTCCCAATTGCCCAAAACAAGACCTCTATGGCAATGGAGGAGCCAGTCCTTCGCCTAAAAAAAAAGATTCTCTAACCAACATCTGTCATAAACAACGCCAGTTAGAGAATCTTGGAACTGTTTCTCCCCCCCCCCCCCCACCGGTAACAATCACAGCAGGAGGGATGCTCGGACTGAGCTCCTGCCCAAAGCCACCTCAACCCCCCAAAATGTTCCCCAGCAGAAGAGATGCCCAGTCTAGGTCGGCCCACCTCCTGTCCTATCCACTCCTCTAAAAATGCCCCTTTTCACTCTGGGCGTACAGAGGCAGTGAAAAGGACTAAGCTGGTTTTAGATACGTCTAAAACCAGGTTTGATTATCGGTACTTGGATGACCTGTCGTTATCCCAGGACAAGCAGGCAGCATATTCTCATACATGGGTAATGTCACCAACGGAGTCCCGGTACGGACAATTGAAAAGTGAATCGTAACTTTAAGATTTAGAAAGTTCGTGATCAGCCCATACCGCGCATGCATGAGTGCCTTCCCGCCCGACATAGGCATGTGGTCCCCAGTTTCTTAGTTTCCATGGAGCTAAGAAGTCACGTTTCAACAGCTGTTGAAATTTTTTTCTTTTTTGCTGCCTTCCCAGTCTCGCGGTTTGTGATTTTTTTGTCACTATTCTTTTTTTCTTACTTTCTGTTTTCAATAGTAAAATAAAAATAAAAATCTCTTTTCTTATTTTTTCCTGTTCACAGGCTCGCAGCCCGGCAGGGCCTGTTTTCTCCTTCATCATTGATTTTGATTTCGCTGCGGCGGTCTTCCCATCAATGTCACGCCCATCAATGGGTTCAAAAAGTGCGGTTGCTGTGCTTAATCTATTTTAGTTACCGACCCTCACCGTTGGTGTTTGCAGTGCCTAGGTCCTGAGCACCATCCTGAAATTTGTGCTTGCTGTTCTTCGTTGCAGAAGAGAACTTTAAAAAATCGTCTTTTGCAACACAAACAACTCTTTGGTGACGCCATGGAACTAGACCCTACTTCATCACTGGCACTGAAACCACCGGCCAAGATCACCGCACTGATCAAGACGATACTGTGATTGACTCCGGCGGATCCGCTGATGCTGTCTCCGGTGTTGCAGTCCTCTACATTTTGTAAGCCAGCTAAGAAGCCTTCACTTCCCCCTTCGGGACGCAGGTCATAGCTGCATTGAGTCAAGTCATGCTGACCTCGCGTAAGTCCCATAAATACACGGTGCCAATCCAGGTAAATGTCTCATCATCAGCCTCCTCATCTCCGCACCTTGTCACGGCACCTGTGGTACCGGCTAAAAAGCAAACGGTACCGGTGCTTTCCCTTAAGCAAAAAATTGACAACTTGCTTAGGGAAGAGTTGGGAGAACATTTCCAGCTGTTGCTACTGACTCAGCTTGTGCTGCTATTGACACCGACTCTATCGGTGCAGGTCCAGTCTGAGTTGATCACAACTCCGACCACACCAGTAACCCATTAGATTCTAGGAAGTTCACTGAAAGGATGGTGAACTTCATAGAATCTAATGGGTTACAGGATCCGAGGCAACATGACTTTACTAAAGGTAAATTGTGCCAAACGAAACTGGTTGAACTTTTTGATTCGGTGACTGAAGAACTGGATCGAGGACATGTGCTAGATGTCATTTACTTATATATCAGCAAAGCCTTTGACACGGTTCCTCATAGGAGGCTCTTGAACAAACTTGAAGGGCTGAAGTTAGGACCCAAAGTGGTGAACTGGATTAGAAACTGGATATCGGACAGATGCCAGAGGGTGGTGGTTAATGGAAGTCACTCAGAGGAAGGAAAGGAGAGTTCCTCAGGGTTCAGTGCTGGGGCCGATCCTGTTCAATATATTTGTGAGTGACATTGCTGAAGGGATAGAAGGTAAGGTTTGCCTTTTTGTGGATGATACCAAGATTTGTAATAGAGTAGACACCGTGGAGGGAGTGGAAAACATGAAAAAGGATCTGCAAAAGTTAGAGGAATGGTCTATCTGGAAACTAAAATTCAATGCAAAGAAGTGCAGAGTAATACATTTGGGGATTAATAATCAGAAAGAACTGTATATTCTGAGAGGTGAGAGGCTGATATGCACGGAGGGGGAGAGGGACTTTGTGATGATAGTGTCCGAAGATCTAAAGGTGAAAAACCAGTGTGACAAGGCGGTGACTGCTGCCAGAAGGATGCTGGGCTGTATAAAGAGAGGTGCAACCAGTAGAAGAATGAAGGTGTTGATACCCCTGTACTGGTCATTGGTGAGGCCCCACTTGGAGTAATGTGTTCAGTTTTGGAGACCGTAAAGGATGTAAGAAGATTTGAAGCGGTCCAGAGGAGGGCGACAAAAATGATAGGAGGTTTGCACCAAAAGATGCATGAGGAAATACTGGAAGCCCTGAATATGTATACTCTAGAGGAAAGGAGGGATAGAGGAGATATGATTCAGACGTTTAAGTACTTGAAAGGTATTAATGTAGAACAAATTATTTTCAAAAGAAAGGAAAATGATAAAACCAGAGGGCATAATTTGAGGCTGAGGGGTGGGAGACTCGAGCAATGTAAGGAAATTCTTCTTTACAGAGAGTGTGGTGGATGCCTGAATTGCGCTCTCGAGAGAGAGGTGGTGGAGAGGAAAATGGCGACGGAGTTCAAAAATAGCGTGAGATGAACACAGAGGATCTAGAATCAGAAAATAATAGTAAATATTGAAGAACTAAGGCCAGTACTGGGCAGACTTGCACAGTGTGTGTCTGTATATGGCTGTTTGATTGAGGATGGGCTAAGGAGGGCTTCAATGGCTGGGAGGGTGTAGATGGGCTGGAGTGAGCTTTGACAGAGACTTCAGTAGTTGGAACCTAAGCACAGTACCGGGCAGAGCTTTGGGTCCTTGCCCAGAAATAGCTAAGAAGAAGAAAAAAAATTAAATCAGGTTGGGCAGACTGGATGGACCATTTGGGTCATCTACTATGTTACTATGTTACTGCTGCTCAACCGGTGTGGATCTCTTCGACACAGGAGTCGAGCAATCCACCTTCATGGCACCAGTCTACCTCTACCCAGACCTCTCGAGAGGCTACTCCAGCAAGGTCTGGGAAAGTCTCGCATAAGTCAAAGCATATTGACTCTTTGACACCAGTTCCTTGACACCGTTCCCATCCATGCTCAGAGATTCTGATTTGCTGAGAGATTCTGATCCAGAGCCACTATCTACCACTAAAGATGAATCTTCTGATTCTGGATCACCTTCTCGTTCTCCACAAGAGCCGTCTTCTGAGAAAATCTCTTTTTCCAGATTTCTCCGACAGATGGGAAAAGATTTGGACATTTCTATAGAAGCAGATTCTAAATATAGTAAAGCTTATTTAGAGACCCTGGATTCCGACCAACCCCCTACAGAGATGATGAACTTACCTCTTCATGCCATTCTGAGGGAGACTTTTTTCAAAAATTTGGAGACTCCTCTTTCCATTCCAGTGGCTCCCAAGAAACTGGAGTCTCTATATAAAGTGGTGCCTGTCCCAGGCTTTGACAAACCACAACTTCCTCATGAGTCTCTGGTGGTGGAGTCTACATTAAAGAAGTCTTCTGGGGCCAGGGTTTATGCGTCCGTCTCCCTGGGCAAAGAGGGCCGCACTATGGATAAATTTGGCAGACGCCTTTACCAAAATTCAATGCTAGCGAACCGAGTAGGAAATAACTTCTATTTTTCCTGCTATCTCAAACAACTAGTCAAACAGTTTTCAGCCTTCCAAAAATATGTTCCTTCCTGCGAAGCTAAAACTTTCAATCTCTGGTCTCCAATATTCTTCAACTGCACAAATATATGGTCAGATCTACCTATGACACGTTTGAGCTCACCTCTCGGGCAGCAGCAATGTTGGTGGCTATGAGATATCTTGCATGGTTATGAGTTTCAGATCTAGATGTCATCCACCAGGATCGTCTAGTCAATGCTCTGTGTCTAGGTGACAAACTTTTTGGTGACTCTACTGACACTGCCACACAAAAACTATCTGCCCATGAGACCAGGTGGGACACATTGGTAAAGCCTAAAAAGAAACCTCAGGCCCTTCGACCTTTCAAGCTTGCCTCTTCTTACCAATGTAGATTTGCTGCCAATGCTCCTGTTCCTCCACCACCTAGAAGGCAGAAGCAACAGCAGCATCAACCACCTAAATAGCCAGCTGCATAACAGAAAACTCAGCATAGCTACAGTTCCCATTCTACAAACATTTCCTCAGCCAATAAGGGGGCGGCTTCAGTTTTACATCCATCATTGGGAGCTCATCACCTCAGATCTCTCGGTGTTAAGCATCATTCATCAGGGTTACAATCTTCATTTCAACATCCTTCCTCCGGATCATCCTCCAAGAGAGTCTGCTTCAAACCATGTACAGTCCTCTTTTCTTCTCCAGGAGGTTCAATCCCTTCTTCTCGTCAATGCCATTGAGGAGGTTCTTCTCTCTCAACAGAACCAGGGATTCTACTCCTGATATTTCTTGGTACCAAAGAAGATCGGAGGGCTCCAAGCCATCCTGGATCTCTGAACTCTCACCAAATACCTTGTCAAGGAGATAATTTGAATGCTCTCCCTAACCCTTCTTTATCCACTATTGGCTCAGAACAAATGGCTTTGCTCTCTGAATCTCAAGGAAGCCTATACTCACATTCCAATCTATCCGGCTTTCAGGAAATACCTCTGCTTTCAAGTGAACCAGCATCATTACTAATACCAGGTACTTCCGTTTGGACTGGCATCTTCTCCCAGGGTCTTCACCAAGTGCTTGATTGTGGTAGCTGAAGCCCTCCGGTCTCACGGTCTCCAGGTTTTTCCTAACCTGGACAACTGGTTAATCAAGGTTTCAGCACCTCAAGGAGTGGAGCTGGTGACAACTCATACCATCTCTTTCCTTCAGGTCTTGAGATTCAAGATCAATTTCCCCAATTTCCTGCAACTGATTCAACGACTCCAGTTCATCAGAGCCATTCACGACACTACTCTCATGAGGGTGTTTCTTCCTCCAGATCGCCTAACCACTCTAATTCATCTCTGCCAGTAGATGTTTCATCTCCAAACAAGTTCTGTGAGGTGCATGATGGTGCTCCACAGTTCATGTGACGCCACTTGCCAGACTGCATCTTCGTACTCCCAGTGGGTCCTCGCTTCGCAGTGGTCTCAGGTGACAGATCGGCTCTCACAGCACATCTCTGTAACCTCATCTCTTCTACAGTTGCTCCACTGGTGGATGACCTCCTCCAGTCTATACAGAGTTCTTATTTTTCATCTGCCTCCCCATCAACAAGTACCCACAACAGATGCTTCCCTGTATGCCTGGGGGGCACATATGAATGGCCTTCAAGTGAAGGGACATTGGACTGCTACAGAACACAAATTTCACATCAATTTGCTCAAACTCAGAGAGATGTATTATACACTGAAAGCTTTCCAACATCTTCTGAGCGATCAAGTCCTCCTCCTTCGCACGGACAATCAAGTAGCAATGTACTACTTAAACAAGCAAGGAGGCACAGGCTCTCTTCCACTCTGTCAGGAAGCTCAATGGATCTGGCTTTGGACAATGGCCCGCAATCTTTTTCTGAGGGTAGTTTATATTCAAGGCAAGCAGAATTCCTTGGCAGACAACCTCAGCAGAATTCTTCAATCTCACGAATGGACTCTCAGCTCGATAACTCTCCAGTTCATCTTCACACAATGGGACACTCCACAAGTGGACCTGTTTGCAGCTCCCCACAATCACAAGTTGCCCCAATACTGCTCCAGACTTTATTCACCTCACGACCGGAAGCAGATGCGTTCTTTCTGGATTGGACACAAATGTTTCTCTATGTGTTTCCTCCCATTCCTCTCATCTTGAAAACTCTTTTAAAACTCAAGCAGGAGTCAGTCGCCATGATACTCATAGCTCCTCAGTGGCCCAGACAGCATTGGTTCTCCCTTCTACTTCAACTCAGCACTAGGGAGCCCATACCTGTTCCAATTTTTCCTTCTCTGCTTACACAGAATCAAGGAGCTCTTCTTCATCCCAAACTTCAATCATTACACCTGACAGCTTGGTTTCTCTTGGGCTGAACTCAGCTGAATTACATAATTCTCAGCCTGTCCGCACTATTGTCGACGCCTCCAGGAAACCAGCCACTTGAGAATGTTATCAACAAAAGTGGTGTCTTCTTCATCATCATGATCCAACTTCATTATCAATGAACTTCGTGTTGGATTATCTTCTTCATCTCTCTGACTCTGGACTCAAATCTACATCTATCAGAGTCCATCTCAGTGCTATTACAGCTTTTCACATGCCAGTTGAGGGAAAGCCTCTTACTGCTCATTCTTTGGTCTCCAGATTAATGAAAGGACTTTTCAAAGTTAAACCACCTCTCAAAGCTCCTTCTGCAGTCTGGGACCTTAATGTAGTCCTTTCCAGGTTGATGAATCCACCTTTTGAACCACAGGCCACAGCTCATCTCAAGTTTCTTACCTGGAAAGTCGTTTTTCTTATCTCACTTACTTCGTCCAGAAGGGTCAGTGGGTTGCAAGCGTTTGTGGCAAATCCACCCTTAACAGTTTTTCACCATAAGATGGTTCTCCACATACATCCAAAGTTTCTACCAAAAGTGGTCACGGAGCTTCGTCTTAATCAGTCGATTGTCCTTACAGTTTTTTTTCCTAAGCCTCATTCTCATGCTGGAGAAATGGCGCTTTGGCCTATTACTTCAACAGAAACATCTCCTCAACTCTTCATCTCATTTGATCCTAACAAGTTGAGACATCCTTTTTCCATGAGAACAATTTCCAACTGGGTAGCTACCTGTATATCGTTCTGCTATGCTCAGACTGGACTGCACCTCGAGAGTCGTGTCACAGCTCACAAAGTCCAAGCTTTGGCAGCTTCTGTAGCTTTCCTCAGATCCACTCCTATTGAAATCTGTAAAGTTGCCACCTGGTCCTCAGTTCATACATTCACCTCGCATTATTGCCTAGATTCTTTCTCTAGACAGGATGGGCACTTTGGTCAGTCAGTATTAGAAAATTGATTTTCTTAAAGGCCAGCTCTCTCACCATTCCTTCCTAGTTAGCTTGGAGGTCACCCATGTGTGAGAATATGCTGCCTGCTTGTCCTGGGATAAAACACAGTTACTTACTGTAACAGATGTTATCCAGGGACAGTAGGCAGATATTCTCACAACCCACCCACCTCCCCTGGTTGGCTTCTTAGCACGCCTATGTCAGGTGGGAAGGCACTCGCGAATGTGCGGTGTGGGCTGATCTTGACCTCTCTAAAACTTAAAGTTGCAATTCACTTTTCAAGTGTCCGTACCGGGGCTCCATCGGTGATGTCACCCATGTGTGAGAATATCTGCCTGCTGTCCCTGGATAAAACCTGTTACGGTAAGTAACTGTGCTTGTAAGATTGTCCAAGTACCGACTTAGGCTGGTTTTCAGACTTTTAAAAAATTATTATGAGCCCCTTAGCACACAGGAAAATCCCAAGATCAAATGCACTAAGCCCATATTAACGCAGTTTAGTAGAAGCCCCTCCCCCCGTGTTTCTTGTGAAAGTCCCAATCTGTACATTTTCTGTTTAAATCCACATTTTGTAGTTTGGACCAGAGGCTATTATGTAAATATTAAAGTTTGGGGAAAGCATTAAGGCTAAGATGTACAAGTAGCTCCATAAGTGGATCTATATTAAGGTATGCAAAGTTGATAGTAAGATATCTCTGGCGAAACTTACCATTTAAACTTGTAAATAAACTTGCAAATAATACAATCATTTGGAATACTTTGAGGTATCACTTATATTCTATTGTCATCTGTTTCTCATTTGTAAATTGAAGAAGAAGGTTTTGGTCTTTGAAAGCTAGTCAAAAAATATATTGTTAGTCCATTAAAAAAACAGATATCATCATGCTTTCTTCTAATGTTTGGCAATTAAAATGAAATACAAACAAATGTACAGTGATGGACATGGGGGCAGAAACCCAAAGAGCTGTTTTGCTAGTGGATAAGAGGCTGATCACAGACTGGGACCTTGGAAAATATGTAGTACTGGAGGATTTTAAGGCAACAAAACAATGTGGGAGTGATCATTAATTATAATTTTTCTGGTAATTGGGAGCTACCGTGTTTCCCCCGAAAATAAGCCCTAGCATCATCTTAATATAAGCCCTACCCCAAAAATAAGCCAAAGTCCTGGGATTCGCCAGCAACTCTTCAATCCAGCCCCCCCTGCCGCTTCCGCCTCCCTCCTCCATGCAGCCAATCCCCTGCTGACCCTCCTTCCTTCCCTCCCTGCCATTTGCGAGTGAGCCCTACCTTCAACTGAAGCAGCGTCGGGCCGGCAGCACTCTAAACAGGCTCCTTGGCCTTGTCCGTCCGTAATTTCACTCTGCCACGTTACTGATGACATCATCAGTAACATGGCAGAGTGAAATCCCCAATGGACAAGGCCAATCAGCTTGTTTAGAGTGCTGCTGGCTCATCGCTGCTTCAGTTGAAGGTAGGGCTTGCTCACGGTCAGCGGGAAGGGAAGGATGGAGGGTGTGACAAACCTACTGCAGTCCTGAGGTGTTTCACAGAAAAATATAAGAAAGCATGCAAACCCTGGTGCAGAAGGACTGATCAGATCAGTGCCCAGGACAATAATATAGCTGACTACACTGTGATCTATGAAGAAGAAATGGAGATAGAACAGGAAAGCTTTGACTTACCTAGAGCAGTCCCAAAGCAAAGCAAGAAAGATCTGTCTTTCTATTATTCAGTGCCTGTAAGGCAGAAAGCAGATAAACAGTTTCCCCTCAGAGAAACGGCACAAACATAAGAACATAAGAACTGCCATCTCCGGATCAGACCCATGGTCCATCGAGTCCGGCGATCCGCACACGCGGAGGCCCAGTCAGGTATACACTTGATGTAGTTTTAGTCACCCATATCCCTCTATGCCTCTCGTAAGGAGATGTGCATCTAATTTGCCTTTGAATCCTAGCACAGTGGATTCCTTAATAACCTCCTTTGGGAGAGCATTCCAGGTGTCTACCACTCGCTGCGTGAAGCAGAACTTCCTGACATTTGTCCTGGACTTGTCCCCCCTTAGCTTCAAACCATGTCCTCTTGTCCGTGTCGCGTTGGACAATGTAAATAATTTATTTTCCTGCTCTGTTTTATCGATGCCTTTCAGCATTTTGAACGTCTCGATCATGTCCCCTCGCAGCCTCCTCTTCACAAGCTGAGGAAGGAAAGCCCTTCCCCCCTCAGAAGCCAAGGGGGTGTGGTTCTTTCCCTCAGCTTAAAGCAAGGCTCTTCAGAGAGCAAAGGGGGTAGGAAGCAGTTGCAGGACAGGGAGTTCAGAATGGGACTGAGCTTGCCTCATACCCTGCAGGACAGCTGCACAGCACTGACTGGGAAATGAAGGAAGAACAGCCTGGTAACTTGTCTTCAGAATTGTTCCCCACAAAGCTGATGGTAGTGGAAGATAGCAGGGCTGTAATTGAAAGCTTACCAGAACAAATGGAAGTGTCTTGATCAAATGCAAGTCTGTGAGAGAGTTTTGCTTCTTGATGTTTTTTTCTTCTATGGCAAATGGACTGTGTATGTTACCAGAGAAGGTAATGCTGTACTGCAAAGTTTCCCCATGACTTGCCTTAAGAAAGGGACAGTATTTTTCTCTGTGGGAAAACAGTGATTAATTGGGCCAAACGCTGGGCAGGAGCTTCAGCCTGCTGGATAATAGAGCTCACTGGTCACAGAGCTCAGGGAGAGCACACCAGCTGTGAACTGGCTAACATAGAAACAGTTAATTGCAATTATCCTGCAGGCCTCATAGCAACTGAGGTAAGGTCTCTAAACTGTTCCTTTTCTTTTGTTAAAGACCAGCCTAGCTGGAGAATGATTTCTCCTCTGAGAATCAGCAGGGAATGGCTCCTAACTAATGCTAGCAAATGGACTGTGTAGCTGATTAAATCACTTGCTCCCTACCAGTATTGCTGCCTACCTCTCAGGGCTGCTTGTATCTGTAGCTCAGCATTACTGCCTTATTAAGTACTGTTATAAACGTCTCTCCAGCAGCCTGACTTAGACAGCTGTTTATCTCAACTATCATACAGCAGAGGATGATGAAAGCTAAAAGACTGTGTGTTATTCTGGCATAAAGTATGCCCACTGTAAGACTCTGGTGAAAAGGAATGTGTATAGTTTATTTAGCAAAGCCCAGAGCTGGTGATTGAATCAAAGTTTGGTTTAAATAATCTTTTCTTATCCCAGGACAAGCAAGCAGCATATTCTCAACATGTGGGTGACGTCATCCACGGAGCCCTGCAGCGGACAGCCTCGCAAGCAGACTTGCTTGAAGATTTTCAAGTTTGCAAGTGCTGCACCGCGTGTGCCTTCCTGCCCGAGTCAGGGCGCGCGTCTCTTCAGTTCTTAGTTTTCCGCGGAGCTGAGAAGCCCAGTTTCTTAGCTCTGCTGTGTTACTAAGTGCCTTTCTCACACCGCAGCTTTCCTTTTGTTTTATTTCTATTGTGTGGTCGGTCGCTGTGTGGGCGCGTCTAAAAAAAACAATAAAAAAACTTTAAAATTTTATTCCTTCTCTGTCGGTTCCATCCGGCAGGCTAAGGGCTTAGGCCCTACCGTCAGTCCTCATTTGACTGCGGCTCTCCTTTGTCTATGTCCCAGCCTCTTACCGGGTTTAAGAAGTGTAGCCAGTGTGGCCGGGCCATTTCCTTGACCGACCCCCATCGTTGGTGCATCAAGTGCTGAGGACCAGAACACCGTCCTGAGTTCTGCCCATGCTGTGCTACCCTTCAACCTTGGGCCCTTCTCAGACATCGTGTCCAGATTCTTGAGCTCTTTGGCAAAATGGAGCAGACTCCAGGGACGACCTAGACCTCGACCTTGGTGAAGTCGCCCTCACCCTCGACTTTGAAGGCCTCATCTGCTGTGCTTTTAAGGTTTCGTCCTCGGGTAAGTCTCCTCTTCCTTCTCCAGGTACGCTACCTAAGAAGCCTCCAGCTGAGTCTCAAGCAGTCCAGACAACGAGTGCAGTCGTGCCAGCATCTACGAGACCTCCTTCAAGCGTGCCTCCAAACACAGGGAATACTCATCCTCAAGGTCACCCTCATTGGAGCGCACTGCTGCACCTGTACAACCAGATCCATTGGTCTCGGTGCCTATGTTCAAGGACATGCTGAAAGCCATCCTGACCACTCAAATTACCTCGGTCTTGGCTCAGCTTGCTCCTGCCTCGACCCTGCTTCCTGCAAGCCAGCCTGAGCATTCCATTGAGGCGCCTCGAGAAAAGCCTGGAAGGTCTCGACGACTGTCATCCAGTGACTCTTCTCCTCGTCCTTCCAGGCCCGAGTCTCCAAGCTCCCAGCCTGTTCATGAAGAGGGAGCCA
This sequence comes from Geotrypetes seraphini, assembly GCF_902459505.1. Classification (NCBI taxonomy): domain Eukaryota; kingdom Metazoa; phylum Chordata; class Amphibia; order Gymnophiona; family Dermophiidae; genus Geotrypetes; species Geotrypetes seraphini. Next base: position 123,340,608 of record NC_047089.1, read on the forward strand.
AACCTCGATCGAGGCACCATTCAAAACATGCCTCGTCCTCGAGACACCTGCCATCTAAGAAGAGCAAAGAGTCTCCTCTACGGGGTAGGATGTTTCCCATACCTCAAGTATCGAGGCCCATCGAGACTCCTTCAAAGCCCAGGCATAGGTCTCGACCTCTACAGCCTCCTACACCTCCTGGTTCTCTACATCGAGGTAAGTCAAGGTCGAGGACTCTTTCCTCGAGGCCACTCATGAGAGATCCTCCTTCACCTATCTCTCCAAAGCATGACTCGAGGTTATCCCTTACTCGGACTCCTGGGTCTTCTCCATCGAGGCTTCAGAAGCGTAAGCGAAGAATGGATCCAAGATGGCCGACGGGTCATCTAGCTGAGCATCCCGGTTAGATCCTAGATTTGAAAATCTGTTCATTTTTCCTCTTTGTGCAGTGTTTGCCTTTACCTGCAATGCCGAAGAGAAGGGGCTGAAGTGCCGCTGTAGCCTCGCGGCGCCCTGACCCCGCAAGGCTCGGCAACATCGAAGATTGAATCCGCCGGATGCAGGAAGTGTCGGCGTTGTCGTCAGTTTCCCCAATGGGGGCTCTAGGTGGTAAGCAGGATGCAGTCTCCCCGGGCTTAGAGATCTCGTTAAGCCCCGATGCCAGAACTCCACCCCCTCCTCCTCAGAACACCAGTTCCTCTCGGGCAGTAGAGCCATCGAAGGTCGGTGAGCTCCTGCCCTGTGAGGCTTCAGTCATCAGACAGGGGAGACTGGATTTGGACTCCTAGGCTGTGAGTCCAGTGGGGGCTGAGGCTCAGAACAGCAAGAGGGAAAACAGCTTCCAGGAGAACAGCATTCAGGAAGAAAGATCAGTTATAGTTAACTTTCCTACTCAGAATGAACAATTTGTTGAAATAGAGAAACCTAGAGAAATAACTCTTGAGGCGATATGGGATCTGGTGGCAGATTTAGCAAAATCAAACAAACCTCAAATTTCCCAAATTGTACTGAAGTTAAATCCCCATGAAACAAATATTAAAGGTTTACAAACTGATATGCAGGACCTTAAAGATTCAAATGCTGCCACCAAACAATTTAATGAAACATTAATGAGAGACAATATGAATATGAGAAGAAAATTGGAAGCTTTGGATAATCTTTCTCGCAATAACAATCTCAGGCTGATCAATTTTCCTAGAGTGGCAACAATATCTCCGAAAGAGATGATAAAAAGATATATGATAGAAATATTGGATATATCAGAAGAATTGCTTCCACCTTTAACTCAGGTTTATTACCTGCCTATACAAAAAACTGAAGGACAACATCAACAACATCAAGAACTACAATTATCTAAAGAGGTCCAACAGAATTTAAATGTTTCATTGTTATTGGAACAGTCGGATAAGGAAATTACGACACCTGCAACTTTACTTCTCACTGTTGCCTTAGCACCGGATAAAAACTGGTTGCTGAGACTTTACTTCAAAAATAAGCTAAAAGAATTTTTGGGATTTAAAATACAAATATTTCCAGATATGGCTCGAGATATCCAGAGACGTCGTCGCAAATTTTTGATTCGAAGCCGGGAGTTATCGCTCTTGGAGCCTCTTCTTTTTAAGACACCCATGTAAATGTGTGATAATATATCAAAAGCAAAAATATGTTTTCTTTGACCCTACACAACTGACAACCTTTCTGTCAGCTGCACACCTGAAAGCTGGGACAAAATAACATGAGTGTTCATTGTTTGATTTGGTCACTTCCCTCAGTTAACAGTGTCCCTGTTTTCTTTTTTCGATATATTACTAAGATTTTCTTGTTAGGCTCACTGCTTTACATCTTGGATCCATTAATTGAGGACTAGAGGAGGAGATTATGATTATTTTTGCTTTGATTATAATTATTGTTTTACTTGGAATGTGTGTTTTTCTTTAATGCCTCTCCTTTCTGTACAAGTGTATACTTGATTGTTTATTTGAAAATTGATAAATAAAAAAAAAAAAAAGAAGCGTAAGCATTCTCTGACTCCACCAATATCACAAAGTAGAGCCTCTTCAGTAACGCTTACGTTGGATATAGATATGCTTTCTCAATATTCCAGAAAAGCCTCTCCATCCTACTCGGTAGCACCTAGATCACGCCCCTCTTCACCTCCTGTGGAGGTTTCAGCTTCTAGGACATCATCTTTTACAAAGTTCATCTTTGATATGGGTAAGGCTCTTCAGCTTGATCTTCAGTCTGAATCCAAGTATACCCCTGAATATTTGGCCGAGATGGAGCTTCTTCATCCGCCCAAAGAAACTTTGAGGCTTTCAATGAATCCTGTATTAAACCAAACTTTCATCAGGAATCTGGAGACTCCAGCTATTCCCTCTAAAATGGAATCTTGATATCGTACAGTTCCTTCCAAGGGATTTAAAAAAGCTCAATTATCTCATCAATCCTTGGTTGTGGAATCCTCTCTAAAGAAATCTAATCTCTCCAAGGTCTATGCTGCTGTTCCTCCGGGCAGAGAAGGACGTACCATGAATAAGTTTGGCCATCGTCTTTACCAAAATTCCATGATGGCTAATAGAGTCCTCAATTTCATCTTTATGTCCTACTTTAAGTAATGCATTAAAACCATGCCTTATTTCTTTCCTGACTTGGCTGTCCATCGCCTGCCTGCAAGACTTTTTCTCAAATTCTCCTTTTCATGCTCCAGGTCACTTATGATGCCTTTGAGTTATCATCTAGGATGACTGCCTTTGCAGTAGCAATGCGACGCTTGGCATGACTACACATTGTGGATATGGATCCTAACTTGCAAGACTGTCTAGCTAATCTACCTTGTCAAGGTAATGAGCTTTTTGACGATACCATTGAGGCAGCTACCAAGCATCTTTCTGAGCATGAGCAATCTTTTGCCTCTCTGGTGCGACCTAAGCCTAAGGCTCCATCTGCTAAACTGTATAAACCGCCTCCACGGCATTACCCTCAAAAGTCTACTCCGGCTTTTTCCAGGCCTCCTCCTAGAAGACAGCAGCATCAACAACGTCAACAAAAACCTCAGACTCCTGCTAAGCCACAGCAGTCTTTTTTACAATCTAAGTCTGAGCATAACGTCCACCTACATCCATCAGACTTCTCTTCTTCCCATAGGAGGTCAACTCCATCACTTTTACCAACAGTGGGAGCAGATTACATCAGACCTCTGTGTTCTCATCATCATTTGGGAGGGTTATTCACTTCATTCAAGTGCCACCAGATCTCCCTCCACGAGAGTTTCCTTCCAGTGTGTTGCAACTTCCCCTTCTTCGTCAGGAAGCTCGGGCTCTTCTTTGCCTTCGAGCTGTCGAGGAAGTTCCCCTCAACCAGCGGGACACAGGCTTTTATTCCCATTATTTTCTAGTCCCAAAGAAGATGGGGGATTTGCAACATATTCTGGACCTCAGAGACCTCAACAAATTTCTGGTCAAAAAGAAGTTTCGGATACTCTCTCTTCCAACACTGTACCCCCTGATGGATCAAGGGGATTGGTTATGCTCTCTAGATCTCAAGGAGGCTTACACTCGTATACCAATTCATCCAGCTTCTCGCAGATTCCTGAGATTTCGGGTAAGGAATCTCCATCTTCAATACCGAGTTCTTCCTTTTGGACTCACCTCATCCCCCAGGGTCTTCACGAAGTGCCTCATAGTGGTAGCTGCAGCCCTGCGGACGCAGGGCCTTCAGGTGTTTTCATACCTAGACAACTGGCTCATTAAAGCGTTGTCTCAAAAGGAGGTTACTGTAGTGACCCAACAGACTATTACGTTCCTCCAAAGCCTAGGATTCAAAGTCAATTTTCCCAAGTCCCAATTGCTACCCTCCCAAACTTTATTGGAGCCATACCGGACACACTTCAGCTCAGAGCATTCATGTCTCAACCATGTCAAGATGTTCTCATTCACTTTTGCCAACAGGTGTCTTCTCTGTCGACAATCTCAGCATGACAAATGATGGTCCTGCTCGGTCACATGGCCTCTACAGTTCACGTGACTCCTTTTGCCAGACTTCACCTTTGAGTTCCTCAGTGGACCCTGGCATCTCAGTGGCAACAGGATTGTGATCCAGTCTCTCAGCACATTATAGTAACTCCTTTGTTGAGACAGTCTCTCCTCTAGAAACATAGAAACATAGAAAGATGACGGCAGAAAAGGGCTACAGCCCATCAAGTCTGCCCACTCTTCTGACCCACCCCATCAAGTCTGAGTGCTAATGACCCAGATCCTTAGCTCGACCCCCACAGGGATCCCACGTGGATGTCCCATTTATTCTTAAAGTCTAGCACGCTGGTGGCCTTGACCACCTGCACTGGAAGTTTGCTCCAGTGATCTACAACCCTTTCTGTGAAGAAATACTTCCTGGTGTCACCATTAAATTTCCCTCCTCTGAGTTTGAGCAGGTGCCCCCTTGTGACCGAGGGTCCCCTGGGGAAGAATATATCGCTTTCCGCCTCGACACGACCTGTGATGTACTTAAATGTCTCAATCATGTCTCCCCTTTCTCTACGTTCCTCAAGAGTGTATAGCTGTAGTTTGCCCAGTCTTTCTTCGTATGAGAGACTCTTGAGTCCGGAGACCATTCTAGTGGCCATTCGCTGGACAGATTCAGCTCGAAGCACATCTTTTTGGTAGTGTGGTCTCCAAAATTGCACACAGTATTCCAGGTGAGGTCTCACCATGGTTCTGTAAAGCGGCATTATGACTTCAGGTTTGCGGCTGATGAAGCCTCTATTGATACATCCCAACATTTGCCTTGCCTTGGATGAGGCCTGCTCCACTTGTTTGGCAGCCTTCATATCTGCACTGACGATTACTCCCAAGTCCCGTTCTTCTGAAGTCCTAGCTAGTGTTTCCCCATTTAAGGTGTAAGTTTTGCATGGATTTCCGCAGCCGAGATGCATGACCTTACATTTCTTAGCGTTGAAGCCTAGCTGCCATGTCGAGGACCAGTTTTCCAACGTGATCAAATCCTGCGTCATATTATCCTTGAGTTTGCTTTCACTTACTATATTACACAGTTTGGCGTCGTCGGCGAACAGTGTTACTTTACCCTGAAGCCCTCGGGTCAAGTCCCTTATGAATATGTTGAAAAGGGATGGTCCCAGGACCGAGCCCTGCGGCACTCCGCTAGTCACTTCCGATGTCTCAGAGAGGGTGCCGTTGACCACCACCCTCTGAAGTCTTCCACTCAGCCAATCGTTGACCCATGCAGTTAGTTTCTCACCTAACCCCATCGACTTCATCTTGTGCAATAGTCTGCGGTGTGGGACACTGTCAAAAGCTTTACTGAAATCCAAGTACACTATGTCCAGAGACTCTCCCGAGTCTAACTTTCCCATCACCCAATCAAAGAAGCTGATTAGATTGGATTGGCATGACCTACACCTAGTGAATCCATGTTGACAGGGATCCCTTAGGTTCCCCTCGTCCAAAATCGTGTCTAGTTTACCTTTAAGTAAAGTTTCCATGAGTTTACATACTACTGATGTGAGACTTACTGGTCTGTAATTTGCAGCCTCTGCTCTGCAACCTTTTTTGTGCAGAGGAATGACGTTGGCTGTTTTCCAGTCCAGGGGGACTCTCCCCGTACTTAGGGAGAGATTGAAGAGTACTGCTAACGGTTTCGCCAGAACATCGCTTAGCTCTCTGAGCACTCTTGGGTGCAAATTGTCCGGTCCCATGGCTTTGTTCACCTTAAGTCTTGACAGTTCACTGTAAACATCAGCAGGTGTGAACTCAAAATTCTGAAATGGATCTTCCATGCTTTGCTTCATTTCCAGCCTTGGCCCGTGCCCTGGTGCCTCGCAGGTAAAGACCGAGCAGAAGTAATCATTCAGCAGTTTGGCTTTATCGGAATCTGTTTCCACATAATTCCCGTCTGGCGTTCTAAGGCGTACTATCCCATTTGTGTTCTTCCTGTCACTAATGTACCTGAAGAAGGATTTGTCCTCTTTCTTAATGTTCTTCGCTAGAGTTTCTTCCATTTGAAGTTTGGCCTCCCTGACTGCTGTTTTGACCGCTGCAGACTTTGTCTTGTATTCAATGTTTGCTTCCTTCTCCCCGGTGCGTTTGTATAAGAGAAATGCTCTTTTCTTCTCCTTGACGCGGTACGAGACCTCATCAGTGAACCATTTGGGTCTCTTGTTTCTTTGTTGTTTATTTACCGATTTAATGTAGCGGATAGTTGCCTCATGAAGGGTCGACTTCAAGGTTGACCACATAGCTTCCACATTATCAGTTACTTCTTGAACCTGTAGTGTCTGATGAACGAAATCTCCCATGCGTGCGAAGTCAGTGCCCCGGAAATTGAGTACCCTTGTTCTTGTTTGAGATCTAGGGAAGCCTTTCCTAAGGTTAAACCATACCATGTTATGGTCACTGGTGGCTAGCGTTTCTCCCACCGAGACCTCCGAGACGCTTTCCCCGTTCGTAAGTACCAGGTCCAGGATGGCCTGGGCCCTAGTAGGCTCTAGCACCATTTGTTTGAGCTGTACTCCCTTCATGGACGCTAATATCCTCCTGCTATCACAAGTAGTCGCTGAGAGTGTGTTCCAGTCTACATCAGGCATATTGAAGTCTCCTAATAGAACAACATCCCCCCGCAAGGTGATATTCTCAATATCTTCGATTAATTCTGCGTCTTAGTCCTCCGATTGTCTAGGAGGTCTGTATACCACACCAAGGTATAGGCATTTTTCTCCGCCTCTGGCCAGGTTTACCCAGATAGATTCCCCAGTATACTTGACATCCGTGATCCTGGTTGTCTTAATGTTCTCTTTGATGTAAAGTGCTACCCCTCCTCCTAACTTACCCTCTCTGTCTTGGCGAAGCAAGTTGTATCCTGGTATAGTCATATCCCACCCATGAGAGTCCGTGAACCATGTTTCGGACACAGCCACCACGTCTAAGTCTGCATTAACCATTTCTGTTTCCAGTTCTAGAAGTTTATTCCCCAGGCTGTGTGCGTTAACATACATAGCTCTCCACTCTTGGTGTTTACTAAGCTCCTTATGAGTTAAGGTGTCTCCTAGCGAATCTTTTGCAGTAAGGGTATTTACCTCGGATTTAGAAGCGGAGTTTTTGTTCGCCACCTCAGGATTGTTACTTACCGCTCCGGTGTATAAGTGGGTACCCACCCCCGACTTACCTAGTTTAAAGCCCTTCGAAGTAGGCGGGCTAGTCGGTGTCCGAAGACGTTCTTACCTCTGTTGGTCAGGTGGAGTCCGTCTGGTCCCTGTAGTCCCTGTAGTGCCTCACCGTGATTCAGGAATCCGAAGTTCATTTCCCGGCACCATCGTTGTAGCCACTCATTTGTCTTCAGGATACGTTCGTCCCTGTCCCTTCCTCTGCCCCTAACAGGAAGAATTGAAGAGAATACTACCTGTGCCTCTGTCTGCTTCAGCCTCCTTCCCAGAGTTCCGAAGTCTCTAGCTATATCCTCCAGGGTGTTCTTGGCAGTGTCATTTGTTCCGATGTGGATGAGTAGCATTGGGAAGTGATCCTGGGGCCTGAGAAGTCGATCAAGACAGGCGGTCACATCTCGTATTCTGGCTCCGGGTAGACAGCAGACCTCCCTCGTCTGTATATCCGGTCTGCATATTGGTCCCTCGGTGCCCCTCAACATGGAGTCCCCGATGGCTATCACTCTACGCTTCTTTTGGGGGTGTCGATCCGTTGTCCCCGGAGATGGGGATGTGTGTTGATCCTGGTCCTGCTCTACGTCGGTAGTCTCTTCCTGCTCTACGTCGGTAGTCTCTTCCTGCAAAACCAGGAATCTGTTCTTCAGATTCAGATGTGGAGTCGATGTGAAGCTGCCCTGGTGAGAGAAGGAGTAAGAAGGTGAAGAGATTGTAAATGGGGGGGGGGGGAGAGGGGGGGTTTCCTACGTTTACCTGTGGAGGAGGTCACTAACTGCCAGGAGTCAGTGTCTCCATCCATCTCCTGAACTCCAGCAGTTGGTTTCTGTGTCGTCGGCCCTGATGTCACCATGGGAGATCTGTCACGGGCCCGTTCCATGATTTGGGATAGTTCCTGCACTATCCCATCGATATAGGCCTCATCCTCTCTGATGCCTCTCAGACGTTTCACCTCCTCCCTGAGGCTCCTTAGTTCCTGGATGATGTCATCATCCTGCTGGCCGACCTCCTCTGTCTGTGTAGAGGCCGTAATGTACTGCTGTGTAATGTACTCTAGTGGATGTTCTCTTCCAATCTTTACAGAGGTTTGCTATTTCACATGCTCCTGCATCAGAAGGTCCTCATGACAGATTCTTCATCTTATGCTTGGGGGGCTCATTTCGACAGTCTCCGTACTCAAGGTCATTAGTCCAGCATGGATCGTCTTTGTCAAATCAATCTGTTGGAACTCAGAGTGATTTTCAATGCTCTCAAAGCCTTTCAACATCTGTTACACGACCACGTGGTCCTTGTTCGGACGGACAACCAAGTGGCCATGTATTATGTCAACAAACAGGGAGGTACTGGATCCCTCTCCCTTTGTCAGGAAGCTTTCTAGCTTTGGAATTGGGCAATTCTTCATAACATCTTCCTCAGAGCTGTCTACATTCAAGGGCAACACAATTGTCTGGCGGACAAATTGAGTCGTCTTCTACATCGACACGAATAGACACTCAATTCCTACCCTCTCCATCAGATGTTTGCTCAATGGGGGACTCCGCAGATAGATCTCTTTGCATCTCCTCACAACAACAAGCTGCCTCAGTTCTGCTCCAGGATATGCTCTCCTCACCGCCTCGAAGCATATGCTTTCCTTCTGAAATGGACGAAACAGTTTCTCTATGCGTTTCCTCCTTGCCCTCTGATTCTCAAGACTCTTGTCAAACTCGAGGAGGATCACGCCACCATGATTCTGATAGCTCCTCGGTGGCCCAGACAACCATGGTACTCCCTTCTACTTCAACTCAGCACCAGGAAGCCTCTACTTCTACCAGTTTTTCCCTCTCTGCTTACACAGAGTCAAGGATCTCTGCTTCATCCCAACCTACAGTCTCTACACTTAACAGCTTGGTTCCTCTCAACTTAATTGCCTCTCTCCAGTTCTCCCAATCTGTACAGGACATTCTAGAGGCTTCTAGAAAACCGTCCACTAGACAGTGTTACACCCAAAAATGGACTAGATTTTCTACTTAGTGTGATACTCATCACAAGGAGCCCCAATCTACCTCCTTGTCTTCAGTACTAGATTACCTACTACACTTATCTCATTCTGGCCTCAAATCCACATCTATTAGAGTCCACCTCAGTGCTATTGCTGCTTTCCATCAGCCTATTGAAGGGAAACCCCTTTCTGACCATCCTGTGGTTTCCAGATTTATGAAAGGACTTTTCAATATTAAACTTCCTCCTATGGTTTGGGATTTTAATGTAGTCCTAGCTCAATTAATGAAGCCTCCTTTTGAACCAATAGATACGGCTCATCTCAAATATCTCACTTGGAAAGTGGTGTTTCTCATTGTCCTCACATCTGCTCGAAGAGTCAGTGAGTTACAAGCTTTGGTTGCTGATCCACCTTTCACTGTTTTTCATCATGACAAGGTAGTTCTTCATACTCATCCTAAATTCCTTCCTAAAGTAGTTTCAGAATTTCATCTCAAACAATCCATTGTTTTCCAGTGTTTTTTCCCAAGCTTCATTCTCACACTGGAGAAGTTGCGCTTCATACTCTGGACTGCAAACGTGTTTTATCTTTCTACTTGCATCACACTCAACCTTACAGAACTGCTCCTCAACTTTTCATCTCCTTCGATCCAAATAAGTTGGGGCATCCTGTTTCCAAGAGAACGATCTCCAACTGGATGCCTGCTTGCATCTCATTCTGTTATGCTCAGGCTGGTCTCCCTCTGCAGGGTCGAGCCATGGGTCATAAAGTTAGAGCAATGGTGACGTCTGTAGCTTTCCTCAAATCAACTCCTATTGAGGAAATCTGGAAGGCTGCCACTTGGTCCTCGGTTCATACATTCACCTCTCATTATTTTGGCCAGGCAGTTTTACAACATTTATTCTCCTAATTGCCAACATTCCCACCATCCCTTTCTGGTTAGCTTGGAGGCCACCCACATGCTGAGGATATACTGCCTGCTTATCCTGGGATAAAGCACAGTTACTTACCGTAACAGTAGTTATCCAAGGACAACAGGCAGATATTCTCACAACCCACCCACCTCCCCTGGTTGGCTTCTTAGCTAGCTATCTTAACTGAGGAGACGCTGAGGAGACGTGCGCCCTGGCTCGGGCGGGAAGGCACACGCGCATGTGTGGTGCAGCACTCGCAAACTTGAAAATCTTCAATCAAGTCTGCTTGTGAGGCTGTCCGCTGCGGGACTCCATGGATGAAGCCACCCACATGTTGAGAATATCTGCCTGCTGTCCCTGGATAACAACTGTTACGGTAAGTAACTGTGCTTTTTTTGTATTGTTTCATGCTGCTAGGGAATCCTGGGTTTCACTGTGATTTTGGAGGCCAGTGGCCGAATAAAGCTTATGTTTTCACCAAGGCCATTCTGACTAACTGTTGTATTCTTATAAGACCTTGGAAATAAGCTAGGTTAGATGGTTTCCTAGTGATGGCCAACTTGAAAGGATACCCTAATTCTAAAGGGACCACTCCATAAGCAGTGTGTCACTACCTGGGTGTTCATTCAGAGCACAGGTGTGACAAGGGTCAGCAGAGGTTCGGCTGTGCAGTTGGGGTAGGGGGGTGCTCAAGGGTTCTGCTGCACAAGGGATGGGAGGGAGGGAAGGATAGAAGTTAGGCAAGGGTTATGCTGCATGAGGGATGGGAGGGAGGGAAGGATAAAAGCTGGGCAAACTTCTGCTGCACAGGGGGTAGGGGGAGGTGAGGAAAGATGCTACACATGTGGGGGAGAGAAAATTAAGGAAGAATTGGGGTGAAGGAGAGGGAGGGAGAGATGATCATGTGCATACCCCAAAATTAAGACCTAGTGCCTTTTTTGGGCCCTAAATGAATATAAGACACTTATATTTGGGAAACAGTAATAGATGTGTAAAAACATAATTCTAGATTTTTCAAAACTAATAAATAGTATGCAGATATAATGCCACCAGTTCTGAAGTATTAGCCACTGAGGTACTAATGGAAAGAAGGCACACTAAAACAGGGGAAACAAATCCACAAAAATCAAACAAGCAAGAGCAAAAGTGGAACTGTCCAATCAGAATGGTGCACAAAAAGTGTCTTTCAACTCATCTGATAAATCCAAATGTCTTTATTCATCCAAAATAACTCATTCATCCAAAGTAACTCAATGACTCGACATGATCATGTTTCGGACACTGCAAGGCAGTGTTGGTTTGTAGCGTCACAAGATTCGGTGAGTGTTATCTCTCTTCTTTTCAATCTAAATTCATTTATTTTCAATTTGTTTTCATTTCTCCGCATGCACTCTCTGGGTTTTTGATTCAGGTTCCAGTCACTGTATGGCCTGTTTCGTTTTGTGTTACATGGCTCAGCTTTGCTTATGTGCATTCTCCCCTCCCCCCTTTTTCTGGTGTTCCTTCCTCTTCGGTTTCACTGTGGCAATCACACTTTGGTTTTTGGATTTTTTATGACGGTTTCACCTTAAGTCTGTTTTTTGGTATTTATTCTTTGTGATTTTCCAATCTTTTTTCCTTATTTTGATTACTGCAGGAGCAACAGTTTGATCGTTGTGTTTTAGAGCATATTGATACCCAAAGACTCCTAAGGTATATCTTTTTTTTTGGTATTTTTTCATTTTGCTTTTTTAACAAATGTATGTCCCTTCCTTGTTTTATTGAACAAGTTTATATGTGTTTTATACAATACAGCTTCTTTATACACCCTTTTAAAGTTTTTTCATACATATGTTATTCTTTCCATCCTTTATGTGTACTAACATTGATCATTTGAGTTACAAATTGGTTGTCATTTATCTCATAACATTGAAACTAGTTTTATTTTATTTTATATGTTTGTGTATTCATTGTTGTTTTATATTTTGTCTCATATTTTTAACATATTCACAGTTGTTTTGTGACACATACTCTTTATCTTATTGAGTCCATAGGTTATTTATTATATTTTTTTGCATATATTTTTTATTGGTTTCAATGTAATTTTTATGTATGCATGATTCAGCTATACCTTTTTAGCGTATTATTTATGCAGAGTTATTATATATTTGGTCAATTTATGTTTTGCATAAAGCCTTCTATGGTTTTTATAATCTGTGCGGATATAGATAGGTCCTTATTTTTAACCATGTTGGTCTTCATACGTGTTCGCTGCTTGGATTCTTTGCTGTTTTTTTACAATATATTTTATACATAACATTTTTTTATACAATATTATTAACATTTTTAACATTTGTTGTTTTTATATATGATTATGTTTATTTATTCACCGCTCCTATTCAACGTGTTTATCAACGACCTGGAGACGGGGACGAAATGTGAGGTCATCAAATTTGCTGATGACACCAAACTCTGTAACAGGGTCAAAACCATGGAGGATTGTGAAGACCTGCAAAGGGACCTGACGAGAATGGAGGAATGGGCAAAAAAGTGGCAAATGAGTTTCAACATAGAGAAATGCAAGGTCATGCACGTAGGGAAAAAGAACCGGATGTTCAGCTACAAAATGGGGGGAATATTGCTAGGGGTGAGCAACCTTGAAAGAGACCTGGGGGTGATGGTGGACACAACTTTGAAACCATCAGCGCAGTGTGCGACAGCCTCAAAGAGAGCAAACAGAATGCTGGGCATCATCAAAAAGGGTATCACAACTAGGACAAAGGAAGTTATCATGCCGCTGTATAGTGCAATGGTGCGCCCGCACCTGGAGTACTGTGTCCAGTACTGGTCGCCGTACCTCAAGAAAGACATGGCAGTACTCGAAGGAGTCCAGAGAAGAGCGACTAAGCTGATAAGAGGTATGGAAAACCTTACATACGCCGACAGGTTAAAAATGCTGGGGCTGTTCTACCTGGAGAAGAGGAGACTTAGAGGAGACACGATAGAAACCTTCAAGATCCTGAAGGGCATAGAGAAAGTGGATAAGGACAGATTCTTTGAACTGCGAGGAACCACGAGCACCAGGGGTCATTCGGAGAAATTGAAAGGGGACAGGTTTAGAACCAATGCTAGGAAGTTCTTTTTTTACCCAGAGGGTGGTGGATGCATGGAATGCTCTTCCGAAGGTTGTAGTAGGCTAGAGCACAGTAAAGGGGTTTAAGGAAGGTTTGGATAGGTACCTAAAGGATAAAGGGATTGAGGGGTACAGATAGCAGCAGAGGTAGGTTATAGAAGTAGAGGTAGATTATAAAGGTCAAGAATTCACTTCACAGGTTAAGGACCTGGTGGGCCGCCGCGGGAGCGGGCCGCTGGGCGAGATGGACCTCCGGTCTGACCCAGTGGAGGCAACTTCTTATGTTCTTATGTTCTCTATTATTTATGTATATAATTCATAGATTCCTGATGCAGGCCGGGTGGCCGAAACATGATCATGTCGAGTCATTGAGTTACTTTGGATGAATGAGTTATTTTGGATGAATAAAGACATTTGGATTTATCAGATGAGTTGAAAGACACTTTTTGTGCACCATTCTGATTGGACATTTCCACTTTTGCTCTTACTAATGGAAAGAAAACACTGTAAACTTCAATCTCCACAACCAGATTGAAAAATCAGTGAGTAATAATCCTTTAAATATAGGGCCTTTAATAATAATACCTTCATAAATTTTGTATTAATAGAGGAAGAGAATCAAGCTACTGCAAGCCACAAGCTTAGCTGCAATTTATGCTTTCCATTTCCATCACAGGTCAAAAACGTCCTTAAATAAAACATTTGTGAAGATATTATATAAAAGGCTTTGTATCTACAGGCTTATTACTCGGTGATTATTCACTCTGCTTGTAGTGATTGGCGCTTGTCATATTTTAAGCAAGACTATTTCTCTACCACTCTTGATCGATACAATAAACAATTCTAAATAATCTGTGTGTATGCATCTTATACTCTACCCCCTCTCCCAATCCTGACAAAAATTAAATGGGTTAAATGTAGAAACTGAATAACACCACTAATAAAGAAGATCTATGAGATCTTCTTTGCATAAGAGTAAAGTGTTTGAAGTGTCAAGCTGATAAATCTAATAAGAATATAGGAAGTACTACATACAAACCCATAAAATGTCTCATCACAATTTGATAAGAGTAGAGTCTCAATACTATGTTGTGCATGAAAACCACATTGATGATTATTTAACTAATTTTTTGTAGTCAGAAAATCCTGAAATTTGATAAATACTATTTTCTAGGTATAGTAGAAACAGGTCTCAAAGGAGCAGTGGTATTCAATAAATCTAAAGATGTTAACCAACAATCCACCACTTTCTTAATATCCAGTTCAATGATATTCTCTAAGGGGTTTTTGTACTATAGCTTAGTGTGTGCTAATTAATATTAATGAGTGCAAAGTGCTACTTGGCTCATGGGTATACAATAGGAAGTACAGCATCTATTACACAGTTAAATGTTCATTAATTCACACTAAGCTTTAGTTTCCTGGGGTAGCTCTGCCTGGGTGAAGACACAGACCCTCACTGTTAGAGATCTGCAGCTGGGAGGAGAACCCTTTTTCAGGGACCTACTTAGCCAGCCTGCACTGACAATTCCCCTGGTAGCGAGGTTCGCTCCTAGTCATTTCCAGAGCCTGGGTGCAGGCTGTGTGGCATCCGCATTGGTCCTGAGGACTTTATATGTTGCTGGCTGCATTCCACACCCCACACCCTCCCAAATGATGAATGAGGAGCCGTCTGGGATCTTCGGCTTCCACATGGTCTGATTGACAGCCCAAAGAAACATGCATCTGGAACTTCTTTTTTTTTTACATGATTGTCTAAGGCAGTAATCTTCTCTATCTTCCAGCTGCTGTTTCAGCTGAAGCTCCTAGATATTCAAGCCATAGAACCCATCCCCACCAAGGAATCAGGCTTGGGCAGATACTCCATATATTTTATCATGCCCAAGACTCAGACAACTGGAGACCAATCCTGGATCTGAAGTCGGTCAATGCAGCATTGAAAGTGCCCTGATTCCAAAAGGAGAACGTTCATTTGGTCAATGCTTCAGGGGGCTGGGAGAATTTCTAGCCTCGCTCGATTTGACGGAGGCTTACTTGTGCATCCCCATATTTCTAGCTCACTCAAAGTTCCTGAGATTTCATGTGCTGGAGATACATTTCCAATTCTTGGCACTCCCATTCGGTCTGGCAATGGCACCTTGCACCTTTACCATGGTGATGGTCATTAAGGCAAAGAACTTACGCAAGACAGGGATATAGGTGCATTCATACTTGAATGACTGGTTGATCCAAGCTCTTTCCAGGGTTGATGATGACAAAGCAGTGGCGCAAGTTGTCCAACTGCTGCAGGACATGGTTGGATCATCGATTTTCAGAAGAGCCACCCGGAGCCAATGCAGTCTATAAAATACTAGGGATCCACTTCGACATAGCAGAAGGCCATGTTTTTATTCCAGAGCAATGTAAACTGAAGCTACGACACCAGAATTTGGAAATCCTAGTAATGCCAGCTCCCACTGCTTGGAACTATCTCCAGATGCAGGTGGCGACAGTAGAGGTTGTTCCTTGGGCAAAAGCTCACCTACAACCTCAACAGGACACACTGTTATCCTATTACCCTCCACAGATGGATTCCCTCTAGATGCCACTGGCTTAGATGGGAGCACATCAAAGTTTGCGTTGGTGGCTCCAGTCAGAGTTATTGTTGAAAGGCTTGTCTCTCCACATCTTCTCTTGGGTGATCCTGATGACAGCTGCCAGTCTTTATGGTTAGGGGGAGGGGGCGGTATCATTGTGATGGTCATCCAGTTCAGAGCTGATGGCTGCACTGTCAGAGGAAGTGGTCCATCAACATATTGGAGCTGTGTGCTATTCATTTAGTGCTGCAGACATTGGAGACTATCCTGGAAGGTAAGGCAGTCAGGGTATTGTCAGCATATGTCAACAGACATGAGGGCACCAAGAGTTCTCCGCTGAGAATGGAGGCCCAGTTGTTATTTTGATGAGCAGAAGTCTACCTTAAAACACTATCAGCAGCACATATAGTGGGAGAGGACAATGTGCAGGTTGACTATCTCAGCTGGCAGACCCTAGATCCGGGTGAGTAGTCTCTTGCCCAGAAGGCCTTCAACAGAATTGTGTTGTGATAGGGACATCTGACATTTGATCTGAAGGTGTCAGCAGCCAACAAAAAAGTCTCTTGCTTCTTCAGTCAAAGATTCGAGCCTGGAAGCACCAGCATGGGCACTCTGGTACAACCTTGCCCAGAGAAGGGGCTGTTGTACATGTTCCCATGTGGCCCATGATAAGCCAGGACATTTGAAGAATAGTAATCCATCCAGGGTTGGCAATTCTGGTTGCCCCAGGTTGGCTGCATCAGCTGTGGTATGTGAATCTGATCTTTCTTCAGAGGGACCAATGTCTCAAACTACCACTTTATTTGGGGAGGGGTTCAGGGGTGGCGGCAGGAGGGATTGGGCATCCCTCCTATCTGGCTTGCCTTGAGGGGTAGGGGTTCTGTGGTTCCAGCGGGAGGGAGTGGGCTATGAGCCAGGAAAGAGTGGGCATCCCTCCTGCCCGTCTTGCTTCATGGGTGGGGGTTCTGTGGTTTTGGCAGGAAGGAATGGGTATCTTTCCTGCTGGCTGAGTTTGCATGGGGGTTCAGGAGTTCCAGTGGGAGGGTGTGGGCATCCCTCCTGCTTTCCAACTTCATGGGGGAGGGTGTTCCTGCCAGAGCTTCTCTGTTGATCATGGCAGGGATATTTCCTTGCAAGAGGTGATATCACCTTGCAAGAGGTGTCGCTGATGATCTTCCCATTAAGAGTTTTTTTGGTAGCTATCACCTCAGTGAGAAGGGTCTCAGAGCTGCAGGCCCTGTTGTGCAGAGAGCCTTTCCTCAAGTATATGGAGGCAAGGGTCTTACTATGCACAGTACCTTCCTTTTTACTAAAAGTGGCCTTAGCCTTCCACATAAATCTTGATGTCTGGCTACCCACATTCCTGGCCATGGGTTTGAAAAAAAAGGATAAAGTCTTGGCATTGCTGGATGTTAGGAGAGTTGTTTTTCATTACCCCGAGGTAACAAATGATTTTCATCTCTCTGAACATCCACCAGGGGTATCCACTGCCACTGTTGGGGTCCTGTTCAACCTAAAGAGAGAGGACCATGGGAGCTGAGCCGGTAAGCATAGGAACTTAGGGAGGGCTTCCCCATTAATGTGGGAATGCTGTGATAATCGTCAGGGCAGGATTAATTTTTTGAGGGCCCCTAGGCATACAAGTACACTGGGCCCCATGCCCCACCCATGCCCCCTGCCCTGCCCCATTTAGTTACTTGTTTTCTGGACAAAGTTAAAACAGTAGATCAGGCATGGTCCCTACTGAAAAATACTATCACGGAAGCACAAAATCTCTACATTCCGCGAATTTCCAAAGAAAGAAAAACTAAAGGCAAAGGAGAACCGGCATGGCTTACTAGAGAGGTGAAGGAAGCCATAAAAGAAAAGAAGGACTCCTTTAAAAAATGGAAATGCATGAAAACAACCGAAGCTTGGAACAAACACAAAGATGATCAGAAGAAATGTCACAAGGCGGTGAGGGATGCCAAAAAGGACTATGAGGAGAAAATAGCGCAAGAGGCCAAAAATTTCAAGCCCTTCTTTAGATACGTTAAAGGAAAAAACCTGCAAAAGAGGCGGTGGGACCGCTGGATGACCAGGGAAGAAAAGGGTACATCAAGGAAGACAAACAAATTGCAGACAGACTAAATTCCTTCTTTGCGTCTGTCTTTACAAAGAAGGACGCCGCAACAATACCAAAAGCAGTGAAAGTGTTCAAAGGAGTAATAGAGGACAGCCTCACCACCATAGAAGTGGACTTGGACCAGATATACTACCACATCGACAATCTTAAAAGCGACAAATCCCCTGGACCTGATGGAATTCACCCGAGAGTCTTAAAAGAACTGAAGGTTGAAATTGGAGAGCTTTTGCAAAAACTTGCCAATCTGTCAATTAGAACTGGACAGATACCGGTTGCATGGTGCAACATCTGTCTATCGTCATTCCCAGAAGTTTTAGAGTGGGTTGAATGGGGTGTGTGATTGAGTTTATTACTAGGTTTGTTATGGTTGGGGTTTTATTTTTCTTGAGAAGTATGAATTTTGTTTTGGCTGGGTTCAATTTTAGTCTTTCATCCATGTTGCTACTGTTCTGTGTAGTGTGTCTGTCATGGTGGGCATTGGCTGATCAAAAGGGAGAAGAATGGTGATGTCATCTGCATAGCTATAAGACAGGGGTGTCCAATGTCGGTCCTTGAGGGCCGCAATCCAGTCGGGTTTTCAGGATTTCCCCAATGAATATGCATTGAAAGCAGTGCATGCAAATAGATCTCATGCATATTCATTGGGGAAATCCTGAAAACCCGACTGGATTGCGGCCTTCGAGGGCCGACATTGGACACCCCTGCTATAAGAGGTTAAGGCTATTTTGTCTAGGCAGGTGCCGAGGGATGCAATGTAGAGTTTGAAGAGTGTTGGGCAGGGGTCCCCAAAATCTCTCCTTGAGGGCCAAATCCAGTCGGGTTTTCAGGATTTCCCCAATGAATATGCATTGAAAGCAGTGCATGCACATAGATCTCATGCATATTCATTTGGGGAAATCCTGAAAACCTGACTGGATTCCGCCCTCAAGGAGGGACTTTGGGGACCCTTGGTGTTGGGGATAATGGCAATCCTTGGGGTACATCACAGGGGTTGGACTATGGTTCTGATTTTTCTTTGTTTGTCTTTACTCTGTAGGTCCTAGATTGTAGGAATCCTTGAAACCATGTGTGCACTTTGCCTGTGATTTCTAATGTATCTAGTATTTGCAGCAGGATGTCGTGGTCTACCAGGTCAAATGCTGCGGTGAGATCTAGTTGAATAATCAGCATTTTTTTGCCTGTGCTGAAATGTTATCTAGCTGTGTCCAGAACGGAGCCTAGTAGTGTCTCAGTGCTGAAGTAGGTTCTGAATCCAGACTGTGTAGGTTGGAGCAAATTGTGGTTTTCTAGGTAGTTGGTGAGGAGTTTAGCTACGAGGCCTTCCATTAGCTTGACATATAATGGAATTGAGGCTATGGGTCTGTAGTTGAATAGTTGATCTGTTGCTCCTTTTGGGTCTTTTAAGATCGGGGTGACGATGATTTCGGAGAGGTCTTGTGGGAAAAAACCATCTGTGAGCATGGTTTGTATCCATTGCATGAGGAGAGTGCGGAATTATAGGCTGGAGGTTTTTAATAGGTATGGAGGGCATTGGTTGAGGTCGCAAGCTGTGTGGCTGTATTTTTTATAAAGTTTGTTAAGATCGGACCATTGTATTGTGGAGAAGTGGGACCAGGTTCTATCTCCTGCAGCTGATTCTTTTTCTATGGGGGGCATTGTGATCTCTTCTAGGTAGGTTGGGGTTCCTGCAAATTTTGTCCTGGCAGTTGTAATTTTGTTTTTAAAGTATTCAGCTAAAAGGGTTGCTCAAGTGGTAGGGTTGTCGTTTTTGGCTAGGTAGGGCTTGGCGTCTGTGAGTTCTTTTAGTAGTTGGAATAGTTTTTTTGTGTCTTGGGCTTTTATGCCTATTTGGTGGGTTTTTTTTTTTTCTTTTAGTTTTAGTTTGTATTGTTGGTTTAGTTTTTCCAATGCTGCTCTTGTGTATTCTTGGTTACTTTTTCTCCATTTTCTTTCTAGTCGTCTGTATTTGTCGTTTGAGTAGGAGTTATTTGTTGTCGAACCATTTGTCTGATCATCTGCTGATTCTGGTTTTTGTATTGGGGCTAGCTCATCTAGGGTAGTTGTACTTATATTGCACCATTGTGAGATGAAGTCTTTGGGGTCACATTCTTGGATTGTAGCGTCTGTTTTATTCCAGAATTTGGAGGGGTCGATATATGTACGTGATTTGTAGGTTAAGCTTTGGGATTTTGGTTTGGTTTTGCCTTTGGCCCAGTTGATATTGAAGGTGTATTTGTAATGGTCTGAACAGATGAATCTGGACCATTTTCCATTTGAGGTTTGAATCTCTTGTAGAATGGACTGTTGGGTAATGAAGGCTGCAAAGTCTAGTTGGTGACCTTTCTCGTGTGTGGTTTGTGGGTCTAAGATCTTGTAGGTTAAGGCTTCGAGATAAGATAGTAGGTTTTCTATTTGCTTGGAGGTATGGTCTTTGAGATGGAGGTTTAGATCTCCTACGATTAGGTTGTAAGTTGCCGTTAGTGAGTTTCGGTATATAAAATCTGGAGATTGCACCTTCAAAAAAAGATGGAGTTGGTCCAGAGGAAGGCTACTAAAATAGTGCGTGGTCTTTGTCTTAAGGCATATGGGGACAGACTTATAGATCTCAATATGTATACTTTGGAGAAAATGCAGGAAAAGGGAGATACAATAGAGACGTTTAAATACCTACATGGCGTAAATGCGCATGGATCGAACCTCTTTCATTTGAAAGGAAGCTTTGGAATGAGAGAGCATAGAATGAAGTTGAGAGGTGATGGGCTCAGGAGTAATCTAAGGAAATACATTTTTACAGAAAAGGTGGTGCATGTGTAGAATGGTCTCCCGGAGGAGGTGGTGGAGACAAGAGACTATCTGAATTCAAGAAAGCATGGGATAAAGACGTAAGATCGCTTAGAGAGAGGAAGAGATAATGATTACTGTGGATAGGCAGACTGGATGGGCCATTTGGCCTTTATCTGTCATCATGTTTCTATGTTTCTTCCACTCTTTTGTAAAAAGGGGGGAGGACAGAAACATGTATACAAAAACTGAACCATAAAGAAGCCAGGCTCTGCATACAACGCAACACCACAGAAACAGTGGTGCATATCCCCCAATACTGTACAAAATATAAAAAGAGAAATAACAAATCACTTTACAAATTAACAAATAAAAATAAAACAAAAAATAGAAAATAAGATAATACCATTTTATTGGACTAATACATTTTTTAATTAGCTTTCAGAGGTCAAAACCTCTTTCCTTAGGTCAGTAAAGTATACTGCTGTTATAGTATCCTGTCCTGACCTGAGGAAGGAGAATTTGGTCTCTGAAAGATAGTCAAAAATGTATTAAAATTAGTCCAATAAAATGATCACCGGATTTCCATTTTCTATTTATAAACATTTATCAACACAGCTACAATACTACTTTATCCTAAAGCAAAAAAAATTTAAAAATATAAAATTTTTTCCTACCTTTGTCATCTTGATTTTCATATAGGTTCTCTATCAGCTGAATTATGTGTTTTGGTATTCCCATTTCCACTAGAGTTCTCCATAATTTATTATAGTCCACACAGTCAAAAGCTTTGCTGTAGTCCATGAAGCAAAGGAATAGGGGTTTTTGGTAATCTTTGCTCTTCTCCAATATTTAGCTAACATTGGACTTGGACTCGAGAAAGAGTTGACGGCACCTAGCAACCTTTGTCACCTTTTTTCTGCTTTCCTCTTCTTGTCATTTTCTTCCTTCCATCCACTGTCTGCCCCTTCCAGAAACTGTCTGCTAACCCCTTTCTGCCTTTCCATTTCTTCTCCTGCCTCCTCCCTCCATCATCTTCCCTCTGTTCCCCTCATGGTCTGGCATCTCTCTCCTTCCATCTCTCCTTCCCTCCCCCTGTGGTTTTTAGCATCGTTCTCTTCTCATTTCCTCCACTCAGACCTGATATCTCTGTCTCCTCCGTTTTTTGGCATCTCTCCTCTCTCTTCCCTTTCCTTTTCTTCTATGGTCTGCCTTCTCTATTTTCTGCTTCTGTCTAAATTAAATTTGTTCTCACTATTTAGTCCTCAGTTTCTCTCTTTTTACTGTGTATACCCACAGCTTGCCACCCCTTTCCTTCACCCCTCCACTATCTCACTATCTTCTTCCCCCCATCCAGCATATGCTATTTTTCTTTATCCCCTCCTTTCATCCAGTATGTGTTCTCTTTTGCCACTTCCATTCAGTATCTGCTCTCCTCTCTCAACTGACATCCATCTGCCCTCTTCTCTCTCTCCCTTCTCCCACTTCCATCATCTGCCCCTTCCTTCTCCCCACTTCCAGCATCTGCCCCTTCTCTCTCTCCCTTCTCCCCACTTCCAGCATCTGCCCCTTCTCTCTCTCTCCCTTTTCCATTTATCATCTGCCCCTTCTCTCTATCTCTCTTCCTTCTCCCCATTTCCAGCATCTGCCCCTTCTCTCTTTCTCTCCCTTCCTCCCACTTCCATCATCTACCCCTTCTCTCTCTCCCTTCTTCCCACTTCCATCATCTGCCCTTTCTCTCTCTCTCCCTTCTCCCCCCTTCCATCATCTGCCCCTTCTCTCTCTCTCCCTTCTCCTTACTTCTATCATCTGCCCCCTTCTCTCTCTCTCTCTCTCTCCCTTCTCCCTACTTCCATCATCTGTTCCGTTCTCTCTTTTTCTCTCTCCCTCAATCCCAGGCCTATCTCCCTTCCTTCCTCTCACCTTTGCGGGTCACCTTGCTTTGCAATGTTTTTTTTCCAACTGGTGACGGTCCCTGGCATCGACAGCAAGTAAGTTCGGTAATTTATCTTGCAAGCAGTGCTGCTCATCCAAAGCTTACCCTCTGATGCGAGCCCCTCCTACCAGCAGATAAAGGTGGAGAAAAAGTTAGGCTTTTCCAGTGAACTCACTGGTATAACCTGCTAGTGCTCTGGGAAAGTTCCAGTGTCCATCTGCCAAAGCACCAGAAGGCACCCATGTTCCATCAACCACTGCAGCTGCATAAAACACATGTGAGAATAACACCCACTACAAAGAGGCATCTGCACCACAGTGCCAAGTGAGCATAACACTAGAGTGGTAATCACTACTCTGCATCTCCAAGGACTGCCTCATTGTCTCTTACATTATTTTTTATTTTTTACCGAAAAGGAAAGAGTAGAGCACCTCGAAAGCCCTGAGCGTTAGTCTTCTAAGGGCAGGTTTCAGAGCAGTACAGACATAGGAAAAGAAATTATCAGGCAAAACATGATTTCACCCTCCTTGTTGTCTAAGGCTGCATCGTTCTGAGCACATGAGATATACCCAAACAGAAGTACTGGGGAAGAAAATCCTCCCTGATGACAACTCTGGCAAAGTCTGAGTGAATCTTTGAAAGTGTGTTGTAGAAAGATTTACGGTCCACTAATCAGTTACATAAACAATACGTGCCTGTTAGTTTCTAGGGAAGACCATAATATCTCATCTGGGTTCAGCTTTCTTTGCCTATTTACACGACTCAAGACCAATGAGAAATACTTTTATTATGAAAATAGAAAAATATAATTCACAAGCCAGCAGCAATAACTAAATATTGTTCACAAAATATCCGATTACATATATGAAACTCAGTACATAATTATCACTCTTGCTAGATAAATACGTAACTAATTCTTACACACACTAAACAATTCCTTATAATAACAATTCCTGATTAGCAGCAATCTATTACAGTTATCACCAAGAGTAGCTTTACAAGCCTTATCCTATATCAAAATAGGACACTTTATCTAACCCCAGCTGATAAGATAATAAGTTCCTTATCTCACCATCCAATTAGGCCTTGGCACAAAATCAGGTGAAATGGAAGAAGTCTCTCCTCAGCTTAGCAGATATAGAAATCCTTCTGTTACAGGAACAAGAGTTCATCAGCCACTGGTGCAGCTATAATTTAGGTTGGCAGCAAAGGTTTCCTTGATGTGATGGAATTCAGATCTGTTTAAGGTCCGATTCACTTTCTCTCAGGCAGAGAGACACACGAGGTAACTGTTCAGGTCTTAATTATTATAAAAGAGGTGCGTGGAAACCACCTGTGATGAGATGCGAGTTCACCCACATCCGAACACAGACTAAATTATAATTAGCACCTTTTCACTTGGATCTCATCAGATGACTTCTCTGGACCAATCCAGAAACAGAACTTAGATGACTAGCCTTTCTGTATAAAGTCTCATACAGGCTGGGAGATACAGGCGCCTTCGATAGATAAGCACAGCATAGGAGTATGCCTCCTCCAAGATTCACATGGGAAGATCACATAAGCATTGGATGTCCTTGACTAGAATACAGTTCTGGTACATACCCAGAATGCATCATACAAAAACAGCAAAGATGTGTTCTTTCTCTTCTTGCTAGGTTCAGGCTTGATGATGTCAGAGAGGCTTAACCTTCAGGTGCAAATAAGGAAACACCCCTACAGTGTAAAACTGAATGTTTCACAAAGGAATGCAGCAACAACAAAGTCGCTGTCTCACAGATCTCTCTTCTAGAGCAATCTTCCAGAGTTTGCAGTTTGTACAGCCTGCATTTCTGAACCTGCAGCTTCACAGTATGATCCACTGGAAGGAAAATCATCCACAGAAGATCAGGTTGTGAAGCTGCAGGTTCAGAAACACAGGCTCTGCAAGCTGCAGCTCATGAGGTCTATGGTGGCAACCTTTTGAAGTGGTACCTTGTGATAGGGCACATATGTGGCCACTTCTGTTGGCTCTGTTGTCCAGAGAGACTTCAGTTTCCCAGGACTTCAAACACTCATTGCCTCTGTCTCCCAGGGTGCAAGCCAGTCTGGACTAGTGGACAGTCTGGGGTACCTCCTTTGAGGGGGTCTCCTTGGAAGCCTGTCAGTGGGTTGTGGTTACTACCAATGCAAGTCTCCATGGCTGAGGAGTGCATTGCCTGACCAGGTCATCCAGGGGACTTGGTTATCCCTGGAGTTACCAAGATCCATCAACTACCTGGAGACATAGGTGGTACCAGGAGTTCCTTCCCCTGCTTCAGGGAAAGACAGTTCAGGTGTTGAGGGACAATGCCATAGTGGTGGCATACATAAACAAGCAAAGCGGCATCTTGAACAAAGTGGTAACTTTGGAAGCTGTGAATCTCTGCTGCTGGGCAGAGTTGCACCTACAGGTCTGTCAAAAGATACATATAAGGGGCAGTAGTACTAGACCTACAGGTCTGTCAGCAATATACATATTTAGCAAGGACAATGTCAAAATTAACTCCCAAGTATTAAAGGACTTGGGTCAGGAGCAGATGATTTTTCAAATGTGCAGCCTAGCTTCTTCAGGAAAGCGATGACCTGAGCAGTGGTCTCTTTGAATGTTGCATTTGAGTCAGTTCAGATCAACCAATCATTCAAAGTAGGAATGTTTTTATACTCTGGCCCTTCAAAAGGGTTGCCGCCACCACCAAAATTACCTTGGAGAAGGTGATGGAGCCATGGCTAGCCCAAAAGGCAGAGCCTTAAACTGGAAATGGCACATAAACACACATATGTGGATATACAGCTTGTGATGCTTCACAATGAGAATGTGGAAATAGGCCTCCATGAGATCTAGGGATGTCAAAAACTTGCCTGGATGAGCCTAGATGATCACCAACTGGATAGTTATCATGTATAATGCTGCATGTGAAGGCAAGCATTTATTCCCTTAAGTCCAGAGAGGGCTGGAAGAAGCCATCCTTCTTTGGAATCATGAAATAAATGGAGTAATGGTACTAAGGGAATGGATTCCACCATTACCAAGTCAAACAAGTGCTGTAAGGTAAGGGTGAATGCCCTCTGCTTTAACTTCAAGCCACATGTGGATTCTATGAAGGTGTCCGGCATGATGTAAGCAAACTCTAAGGAATATCCCTTTCTGATCACTTCCAGAACACACTGATCTGAGATGATGCGGGTCAACTCATGCTGAAAGAGAGACATTTTGTCCTCTATCTGCACCACTAAGGGGCCCAGTGCACCCTTATTGGGCAAGCCGGGCATATTCTGCCCCACTAGTGAGGCCAGTCACCAGCTTTTTGGGGTCCATGAAAGGAGCCTGACTTGTAGGATCTGGATGAACCAGGGGGCAAGGGCTCCTAGTGATGAGGAGCCCCTAGAGTAGTCCTTAGAGGTCGAGGACCTCTGGGAGTCCCTCTGTCACAGCTTCAGGAGATGAAAAGTTGTGACTCACTCATATCCTTCATCAACTTCTTCAATTACCCCTTAATGGGTAGCTGACTATGGAGCTTCTTGGAGGTCACATTGGCAACCCAATGCCAGAGCCACAGACTGCAGTGCTCCAACACAGAGGCCTTCACCAACCACGAAGAGAGATGGATGAAGTAATAGAGGACATCCACCAAAAATGCCATGCTAGACTCCAGATGGGAACCTTCCACAAACTCCATCAGCTGCTGCAAGCAACATAACATGCCCCTGGTCACATAGCCACTGTAAATGACAGCCTGCACACCTGACACCCTGAAAGAGAAGGTGAGCCTAAACTGTTAATCCACCTGCTTCTCATGAAACTCATGGAAAACTCAGCCTCCCTGCACAGGATCAGTCATTTTCTTGGTGTCAACATATCCACCTTGGAGCATAGCCAGTACCTCTCCATGTTCTCAGGGGCACAGGGATACAAACACTCCAGAGTCCCTTTAAGAGCCCCATCAGGAGACTCCTGTTCCACCAACATATGAGTGAGGGCTTTATGAAGAGGAAAATGCTTTGGAGAACCTGCAAGTCGTTCCAGCAGGGGCTTCACTTCCTTTATATGGAATCCCCAGGGCCACAGTGACCTTGTTGATTAAACAAGTAATTTCCACCCAACGTAAGAGCCGGATGACATGGGAACATTCCTCTTCTTCCTCCTTTGGAGGAACATCCTTCTCAAAATCCAAATCAACAAGATTGGACCTTCATGAGCCTCTGTGGAAATACTTTAGGCCTCAGGAACCCCCCAGTCCACCCTGTGATTCATGGCTCCTGAAATGGGGCCCTGATTGACAAAACCCAGTTCCCTTGGGATCCCTTTCTGGCCAAAGGGCTAGCCTCGGCCTGCAGGATTTGCTTAATTATTAGGGTTAAGCTCTGGAGCCAAAATAGAGCCCGGATCACCCTCCTTCCACACCCCACAGGCAGATCCTGGATAGGTAAGAGAGAAAGATCAACCAACCCCCAAGCCCAATGGTTGCGGAGAGCTCTCCTGCTGGGCTGAATCTACAGCAGAAGAGAAAGGGAAAACATCAACCATGGCCACTATTCCTGAAGTCAGTGGGACTATAGGTCTCAATGCTTCAGTGCATAGGCAGGGGAATGCTTTTTTGTTTGGGGAAGCCCGTAAGCTCCGCCCCAAGACCCCATTCAATCTCTACCCTAGACCCTGCCCACATAGTAGTACTGTAATACCATTTTTTCCATTCATTTTCCTATATACACACAATATAATCTTATTAACAATACATAATGGTTAACCACAAAATTAAACTACACAAAGCACACTGTATGCTTCTCAACATTCATTCCTACCAGAACACAGATAACCCAGTGGCGTACCTAGCATATGGGACACCCAGGACCCATCATTTTTTGGCACCCCCCATCTGTACGAAAAACATGATTTGTAGTAACAAGCCACACGTCACACATGAGTACCTAGGAAAAGGCAGCATCTTGCATACTGCAGTGAGCAGTACATCAATACACCCATTGTAAAACTAAACAAGCCAGACTAGTACAGATCAATCCTACACCGTCAATCCTAACAGAAAACCATGTCTTTCGAATACACAGAACACAGAAAACACCTTCGCCTAGTATGGAATATGTCATCACAAACTAACCCCTTCCCCTTTTGAAAAACTGTAGTGTGGATTTTAGCCACGGTGGTAACAGCTCTGACGCTTATAGAATTCTGAGCATCAGAGCTGCTACCACCACGGCTGGTGCTAAAAAACGCTCCACAGTTTTGTAAAAGGGGGGATAAAATAGAAATACATAGACAAAGGTTAAATTGAACCAGCAAGAAGCTGGACTCTGCATAAAATGCAACACCACAGAAACAGTGACACATGTCTCCTAAAGCAATAAATAGAAAATTTTTGTTCTACCTTTGTCTTCTCTGGTTTCTGCTTTCCTCATCTTCTCATTCAATTCCTTCCATCCACTGTCTCTCTTCTCTCTGCGTCTTCCATTTGCTCTGTTACTGTGCCTCTCCCTTTCTCCCCCCTTCCAAATTGGTCTGGTACCCTTCTTCCCTCCGCTCCCCCCATAGTCTGGCATCTCTGTCTTCTTCCCTGCCAGCGTCTTCTCCCCACTCTCTCTTCCCCATGTCCTTTCAGCGTCCTCCCCACTCTGTCTTCCCCATGTGCTTTCAGCGTCCTTCTCCCCTCTCTGTCTTTCCTATGTGCTTTCAGCGTCCTTCTCCCCCCTCTGTTTTACCTATTTCTCTTCAGCATCTTTTCCTCTCCACCCCACCTTTACTCCCTTTCTCCCTCCCTGCCCCTTACCTTCATGGTGCTTTTACCCCCCCCAAACAGGCCCGGTCAAACAAACCTCTCTGCCCTGTGGCCGGCGACGTCTAAACTGCCTTCTTACAGCAGCCATAGAGTTGTAGTTGCATATGGCTGCCATAAAGGTCGTCTCTGATGTAACTTCCGGTTGCATCAGAAATGACCTTTACGGCAGCCACATGCAATTCCAGCTGCTGTAAAAAGGTAATTTAGATTTGTGGCCACGAAGGTAAGGGGCATGGAGGGAGAAAGGGGGCTGTTTCAAGACCATTCACAGCTGAATTTTCCGGACCTTGCGGCTGTGCACCCCCCCCTTAAGCCCTCCCTGCCCTCCCCCTTGGTACGCCACTGAGATAACCCCTATGCAAATATGGGACCATAAACTAAAAGTACGGATATATATATATAAACGAGACTCTAAGATTCAAGGCTCTGCATGCAGTACAACCCCAGAGAAATAGAAACAAATGCATTTCCTCCTTAACAGTGCATAATATACACAGCAGATGTAATTTCTCAAAACTGACACAATTCAATCGCTAAATTGAAAATAAAATCATTTACCCTACCTTTTGTTGTCTGGTGATTTTGGTTTTCAAACCATTTCTCCCAATCTCTGTCTGCACTTTCTTCTGTCTGTATCCAGGGCCACCTTATCCATTTGCTGGGTTTCTCTCCTTCACTTTCTGCCATACATCCATCTTTAGCATTAACTTTTAACATTCAGTTTTCTTCCATTTATCTGCTTTCTTCTCAAAATCTACTTTTCCATGCCTTCCCTTCCCTTCTATCCATGTGTACCATCTCCTCCCTCTTTCTTCTCCCCTACTCCCATATATCCATAAAAAGCATTTCTTCTTTTATCTTCCCTGTCGCACCCATTGCTATGCACCATCTCCTCCCTCTGTCTCCCTTTTCCCTCCATCCCTCTCCCATGGTCAGACATTTCTTTCTTCCTCCTTCTCCTTCATATGTTCTGGCATCTTTCTCCTCTCCTTCCCATAGCCTGGAATCTCTTTACTTTCCCATGGCATTTCTCTCTCCTTCCCTCCCTCTTCCTGTGATCTACCATCTCTCTCCTCTCCTTTCTGCTGTCTGGCATCTCTCTCTCCCCTCCTTCCTTTCCATTCTGTGATCTGACACCTCTCTCTCTCTCTCTCTCTCCTTCCCATTCCAGTGGTCTGACATCTCTCCCTTCTTTGGGTCATCTCTTCTCCCTCCCAGTGTAACATTTCTCCCTCCCTCCTCTCCACCACTATCATGTCCAACAATTCTTCCTTTCTCCATATACATCATCTCTCTTTCCCTCTCATTCCACACACCTATGTCCAACAATTCTCTGTTCCTTTTCCCTTCCCCATCAGCAGCATTTCTTTCTCTCCCTTCCCACTACTCTACCTGTGCAATATCTCTCTTTTCCTCCTTTCCTAACCCTTCCCCCCACCCGCCTGTGCATTTGTCCTTCCCAACCCTCTCCCAGTAAGTGCAGTATCTGTCTTTCCAAACCCCTAAGCATCTATCCTCCCTGCCTTCCCAACTCCCTATGTCCTGCATTCAATCTCTCCATGCCAGGCTCTGTACCCATCCCCCTTCCCTGCTTCCCAGTCAGGCTATGCACCCAGCCCTCTTCCCTCCCCCCTCCATGTTAGGCTCTGCACCCAGTCCCCTTCCCTCCCAACCCCTGTCAGGCTCTTCATCCAGCCCCCTTCCTTCCTTCCCTCCCTCCCCTGTCACACTCTGCACCCAGCCCCATCTCTCCCATCCATCCAGGTCTATGAAAATCATTTCCTGTGGCAGCAGCTCTGATTGGCTGTCTCCTACATCCTTATGCGTCCCCTCTATGTATCTTTCCCTTTTCTTCCTCCAGGTTCAGCATCTGCCCTCAAAGTGTCCTGATCCAGCTGTTATATTCATCAGTTTCCCCTCTGTTTCTTTGTCTTGACCTGTCCTGCATTTTCCTCTTTGTCCCTATCCTCTCCTGTGATCAGCATTGCTTCCCTGTGTCTCTATTCCCCCTTCCCCATACAGTGTTGACCCACTATGTCCCTAATCCTTCTCCTGCTATGCCTAGCATCTTTTCACTGTCTTCCTGTACTTCCCCTTTCTCTTCCCTTCTTCCCACCCCCATCCTGGGGCCATGATATCTCATTCTCTCATCCCAATCATCCCACAATTCGCAAGAATTCACGGGAGCTATTCAAAGAAGCTGCTGAGTGCCAAACAGGAATGTCAAAGTGTGATTCTGCTGGTTGCAGCTCAGTGGCAGAAGAAACCAGCTGCCGCTAACCAGGTTAGCAGTGGGCAGGCATGCGGAAAGCTCTCTCCTGCCCGCTGCTCCCCTGGACCACCAGAGATCAAATTTTGAGGGAGGCCACAACCCCTATGCCACCCCGTTCTGGCACATATGACTTCAATGCAAGAAGGAGAGAAATTCACTCTGACAGCCCCTAACCCCCTCTCCATGGGTACTCTATAAGTGAGCAGGAGCTGGGACTCGGAGTTAAAAGTAGCCTCAATAAAAGTAGGCAGTAACCTGGGAATTACCGAGTAACCTGAGAGCAGTCATTGGTGATGATCCCTAAACCTTGCCAGCTGAAGACTCCCTGCATCTCTCATTCTCTTCTACTCCTCCCTGCCCAACTGATTATGTAGTGAACAGGGTAACTTACCAAATCCTGCCCTTAGTTGCCCAGGAATAATGACAATTGCACATATATTACCAGTCCAATATTGTTTATTAATATTAACGCCAAATTCTCGTATCAAAAGGCATATGCGCAATGGAGACCCATCAGGTGTGAAAATTGCACCTCTCCTGAAGCAATACATGGTTTCAGGGAAACCCCTGCCACCAGGTTCACTTATATACTTTTGCAATGCATAGTATGTTATCACACCTGTCAACCAATCAGCCAACAGAGAGGCCGTCCTTAGGTATGAACAAAGAAAATTCCTTTTAGCATAGTTTCCAGGCTTAAGAAAAGTTTTACAAATCATATTTTTGTGAACAGTTTTTTTCTCAGTAATTCTTTAACAGTTTAGCTCAAACCAGCTTTCTGACCAAGACTCAGTAACACTGACAGCTTCAAATTTCACTGACACACACAAGAAAAGAAAGACCCAGAACCCCCTTACTGAGAATTTCCTAATATGGGCTTAAAGGAGCCCTGAAACAGCCAACAGGCCTCCTAGAATGTCACAGAGTAGAGAGAATTGCCTAGCTTAAAGGTCAGAGAGGTCAAACTGTAGATGTTGCCTTCTCAGGATTTCTTCAGGTTTAAAATATATAAAATACAATTTTCAAAGCCAATTCTCATGTTTAAACATACATTCACACACATTATCAAACACATTCTCTCATACACATTCGGGACCCCAAAACATTCATAAACTATACGACATATTTCATTCATATTTAATACAAGAAAGATTTTCTTCTATGCCCAGCATTGGAATGCCAGGACCATCTGTTAATACTTAAGCCATGAAGTTTCATGACAATCCAAAGAACACTAGAAACCCAGGCTTTTTAAAGTGGGAAACATTCAGTATTTTAGGCAAAGAAAGAAAGATGAAAAAAATGGAGTCAGATTAATACCTCTATAAGTGTGTTATGTATTACCTGATTTTCCCTATGATCTGGCTTAATCCAGCCCTCCTGGTAACTCCTAGTGTTTTTCTGTTATACTCTGATGTCATTTTTCTGGCCTTTGCCGCAATCCATATTCAATTTGTTTATATTTGTGTACCAACTTTTCATAAGTTTATATTGGGCGTGGCTTGAACTATCACATATGCATCTAACTAGATTTACCCAGAATCATATGTAGAAAAATCTACAACATATTTCACAAACATGTCTTGCACACTATCCATTCCATTACCGCATTATAGCGCCCCCTACCAGTCAGCCAGCACCACTACTCAGTAGCTTCTCTTCACAGTCTCTCACCCCTTCCCCTTTTCTCCATGATGTATTTTTTAAAAAAGTTTTCTTCACCTCTGGAGGCCACGGGAAATGAGCTTCAAATCAGACATGCTGCTCATGCTGGCTACAGAGCCTTCCTTCTGACATGAACCTATCTATGTGCAAACAGGAAATTGCATCAGAGGGAAGACTCTGGGGCTGGTACAAGTGACGTATGAATCGCTCCTCACTTCCAATGAGCCCCAGAAGTGGTTTTATAAGGTACATGGTGGATGGGGATTTAGGAGACAGAAGGGTACTTTTACTAAAGTGGGCTAACCAATTTAGCAAGTGCTAAATGCTAAGATGCCCATAGGAATATAATGGGTGTCTTAGCATTTAGTGCATGCTAATTATTAGCTTGCATTAAAGCAGTTACTGTACCTTAGTAAAATGACTCCAGAGAGAGATGCTGGATTGCTAAAAGGGGGAGTGAGTGTGTCATGCCAGTTCTTATGTGAGGTGAGAAAAAGGAGATATGCGGGGTCACATGCAGGTGAAGAAAATTATGTGCCTACTCACCTTGGCCCACCCAAAACTGGCCATCTAGCTGCACCACTGTGTTGCGTGTACATTGTTGTTAAGTAGCTTAGACCATTATTGTGCACATATATCATATATACTCGAATATAAGGCCATCCAAACATAAACAGAGATAGCATACTCCTCCCCCCCTTTTTATGGGAAAATGTTAACTTGAATATAAATTGAGGCTTTACGTATATTCCAGCATTCTTCTCATTCCATCCTTCCTTCTTTCCCTTCTCTCACCTCTGATGTCCAGACTTTCTCTCTCTCTCTCACCCCGTGATGTCCAGCATTCATAACATTCCCTCACTCACATAGAAACATGATGGCAGATAAAGGCCAAATGGCCCATTTAGTCTGTCCATCCACAGTAACCATTATCTCTTTCTCTCTCCGAGAGATCCCACGTGCCTATTCCAGGCCCTTTTGAATTCAGATACAGTTTCTGTCTCCATCATCTCTTTTGGGAGACTGTTACATGCATCTACCACCCTTTCTGTAAAAAAGTATTTCCTTAGATTACTCCGGAGCCTATCACCTCTTAACTTCATCCTATGCCCTCTCATTGCAGAGTTTCCTTTCAAATTAAAGAGACTCAACTCATGCACATTTACATTACGTAGATATTTAAACGTCTCTATCATATCTCCCTTCTCCCGCCTTTCCTCCAAAGTATACAGATTGAGATCTTTAAATAATAATAATAACTTTATTTTTCTAAACTGCCAACACCCAGAAAAGTTCTAGGCGGTTTACAGATAAGAACAACTGGACAATCAGTGATACAAATACAGTGAGCATAAGACAAATATAATTGCATAGTTCTTAAACAGATAAAAATTTCTTACACAAGTACTAGTTTCCTGAAACAACAGTATGATTTTGTTCGATGAATCAATTTACCTAACCAAGATTGAGCTTTACCCATTTAAAGGCCAAGTTCCTATCAAAAAATTTTTTATAGCGGCAATTTTTTTGATTTGGAAATATAAATAGGCTAGTACAATGAGAAAACTTAACCGGTTTATACAATTCAAAATGACAGATAAGGTAACGTTGAGATAATCCAGACAACAGTTTATAACAAATGCAAGCAAATTTAAAAAGTATTCTAGCTTCTACATGTAGCCAATGCAGTTGCTGGTAATAAGGGCTGACATGTTCTTGTTTTTTCAACCCAAAAATTAAGCGAACTGCTGAATTTTGGATTAGTCTCATTCATCCAAGTATTGTTTTAAAGGATCCCAGATAGATTAGATTACAATAATTGAGAATGGAAAAAATTAATCTAAATGGAATTGGGTCAAAATATTTTTTGATGGTTCGCAATTTCCATAATGCAAGAACAACATTTCTTTACAAGTATATCAGTATGTTCCACTAAGGTTAGATGACAATCTAATGTAATTCCAAGAACATTTAGAGAGGGGACTATAGGTCAGTGTTTTTTAACCTTTTTACACCCGTGGACAGACAGTAAAAGAATTATGTTGTGGACCGGCAAACTACTAGGACTAAAATTTTAAAACCCTGTTTCTGCCCCATGTCCGCGAGCTCGGTCACCTCAGTAACTATAGAAAAATAGACAAATATAGTGCAAAATATAGACAGCAGATATAAATTCTCAAAACTGACACGTTTTGATCACTAAATTGAAAATAAAATCATTTTTCCTACCTTTGCTGTCTGGTGATTTCATGAGTCTCTGGTTGCGTTTCCTTCTGTCTGTGTATCCTTTCTTTCATTTCTTTCTTTATGCACTCAGGCCCAAGGATTGTCCCTTTCTATTCCCTCCCTCATTCCTTCCTATGTCCTTAGTGCCCAGGTGTATCCTTCCCATGTCCTTAATGCCCCCAGTGCCTCATTCCCATGTCCTTAGTGTCCCCAGTGCTTCCTTCCCATGTCTTTAGTAAGAACATAAGAATCGCCTCTGCTGAGCCAGACCGTAGGTCCATCATGCCCAGCAGTCCACTCCCGCGGTGGCCCCCCAGGTCAATGACCTGTAAGTGATCTATTACTCTAAAGCATTTGTACTGTATAGTACCCCTCTAATTATACCCTTCAATCCCCTTTTCCGGAGGTCACGTGATGACAGCGAGCTGACCAGACGTCTCTAGCTCGGGCTCCGCTTTCCCTCTCACTCAATACCCCAAATTCTGCTAGTAGTCAGCCGGTTCCTCGCGGTATCAGGGCTCTTACCTCTTCAGGTTCCCTCCTGCTTCTCTCCGGGAGCTCCGGTGGAGTGCAGCATAGCTCCGTTCGGTAGGGATGCCGATTAAGACCACGAGGCCCGGCAAAGACAAGTCAGCAAAGTCTCAGAACATGGCGGCCTCCAGCCCGATCTCTGCCGCTCCGCCCCAGCACGATGCAGACATGCAAGTCTCCGTCTGCCACCTCTCTAAATTGCTGGATGAGAAGTTGTCCAAGTTGCACGCTGTTTTGGAGGAGGTGAAAGACAGCATTGTGGATCATGCTGCACGAATTCAACAGGCTGAGGAGCACATTTCAGCACACAAGGATCGGGCAGTGGTGGCTGATAATCGCATCACGGCTTTGGAGGCGCAAATCAAACAACTGGAGGACCGGGCTGAGGAGGCTGAAAACCGCAGCCGCCGAAACAACTT
Organism: Geotrypetes seraphini; assembly: GCF_902459505.1. Classification (NCBI taxonomy): domain Eukaryota; kingdom Metazoa; phylum Chordata; class Amphibia; order Gymnophiona; family Dermophiidae; genus Geotrypetes; species Geotrypetes seraphini. The sequence goes on from NC_047089.1 coordinate 123,376,100, forward strand.
ACGCCTTATCGGGGTGCCGGAATCTGTCCACGATTCTGAGCTGGGAGAGTTGGTGGCCACATGGTTGCCCCAAACCCTCGGACTTCCATCCTCCTTGGGCCCAGTGCACGTGGAGCGGGTTCATTGCATTGGAGCCCCGCGTGCAGAAGGAGCTCGACCGCGTCCGGTCATACCCGCTTCCTCAACTATGCGGTTAAAGCCCGCATCCTAGAGGCATACCAGCATGTCCGCTCCCTGGAATATCAAGGCACCAAGCTCCTGCTCTTCCAAGATTTTTCCATCAAGCTCTCGGAGCAGCAGCGGGCTCTGACGCCCTACTGTACCCAGCTTCATGCCAGGGGGGTTAAACTCACCCTCCAATATCCTGCTAAAGTGCGCATTAATCATAACAACGGAGTAGTTACGATGGATACCCCGGCGGAGCTTCGTTCCTACCTAGAGGGGCTGCCTGCACCTTAAGTGGCCTAGGATGATGCAGGCCTGGTTGGGCTCATGCTTCAGGACCCTGGTGGGTTGCCGGTTTTCTCTCTGCTACCAGCACTGAGGGAGTTTTTGGGCCCGCTTACCATCATTTGGAGAGTGCCTTGCGGATGGTAGCCTCTGGGGGTTCCTGACTCTTGCTCTTGAGCCTTTACGGGCCTCTGGCTCCTCTACTGTTTCCTGAATCAGCTGAGACTTTTCTTCTAGTCCCAGCTCAGTCCCTGCCTTGCAGTGGTTGACTCTTTCTTCCATTGATCTGGAGCATGATGGAGAGTCCATGTTGGGTGCTATTCCCGCATCCTGTCTTCTTGGGTCTGTGCTGACTACATGGACATCCTGCTGCACTTTGTTTCGTGTGGGGGGGGGGCTCAGGGTTTTGTTATGTTTTGGTTTTCAGGGTGGATTGCGTGATGGGTGGATGGTTCATTTCAGGAGGGTGGTGGTTGGGATGGGAGGGGGAGGGGGAGGGGGGAGTGTGTCGGGTGGGGTATGAGTGGATTGGTGTGTGTGGAGTCTCGAGAGCCAGGCCTGCTATTTTGCTGTTGGGTGAATTCTTTTGGCGCATTTGGAGGCCTAGCTGGGGGGCCTTCTTCCCTCCATTATTTGGTACTTTTTCCTACACATGCTGTTCTAGGATGGGTAAATAATGGTTAATTTAAAATTCTCCACTCTTAATGTGGATGGGATCCACTCTCCTATCAAACGGAAGAAAATACTTTCCTGGTTTCGTAAGGAGCGTATTGACATTGCTTTCCTTCAAGAGACTCACCTCACGCCTGTAGAACATGAGAAACTCAGGAGGGATTGGGTGGGTGAGGTGTACTATTCCTCTTATAGCTCTCGCCATCGGGGGGTTGATATTTTGGTCCACAAACAGCTCCCGTTTAAATTGCATAAGGTTATCCAGGACAAAGAGGGCCGATATGTCCTAGTGTTGGGCGAGCTTTGGGGACGGCCTTACTTATTTTGTAATGTCTATGCCCCTAATATCTATAATCACTGTTTTTTCTCAGGGATGTTGTTGCAGCTGGCACAGTACCCGGGTTACCACATCATCATGGGGGGTGACTTTAATATCACGGCGGATCCCTCTCAGGATTGTGCCCCCGCTAAGAGTTTCCCTAGAGATCATATGAGCAAAGGGGTTAACTTTCTGAACACGCAGCTAGGGCTTTTGGATATATGGCGATTATTCCATCCCACCGAATGCACTTACACGTTCTACTCCAACCCACATAATCTTTATACCCGTCTTGACTATTTCCTGACCTCCCCCTCACTGCTGTTTGTTGCCCAAGCCGGGCAAGGACCCATCTCAGGTGGGATCTTACCGACCCATTTCGCTTCTCAACCAAGATGCAAAACTGCTCGCAGCGCTGCTCACTAAACGTCTGAATGCCTACCTCCACCTTCTTATTCATGAAGATCAGGTGGGATTTGTACCTGGCAGATATGCCTCTATGAATCTCATGAGGGCTCTGATGGCCATTTATTCCTGCAGGGGGGGAAATAATCAGGCAGCTATCGTGGGCCTCGATATGGAGAAAGCTTTCGATAGCATCTCTTGGTCTTATCTTTTTTGGGTTATGGGGCGCTACGGGGTGGAGGGCCCCTTTCTAGAATGGGTGCGTAGTCTTTACTTTGAGCCCCAGGCTAGGCTTCTTGTTAACGGTCACCTTACTTCGCCATTTCCGCTTGAACGAGGTACCCGGCAAGGGTGCCCACTGTCCCCGCTCCTCTTCCTACTGGCCATAGAACCCTTGGCGGTTAAGATTCGCTTCGACTCTACCATTCTTGGCATCAAAGTTGGAGCCAAAGAGAGTCACATTAATCTTTTTGCGGATGATATTTTGTTATATTTGGAACATGCACCCCTGCACTTACCTGTGGCGCTTTCTCTTGTCCGGGACTTTGGGACCGTATCGGGCCTTCGGGATAATTGCGCTAAGTCGGAACTCCTGCCCTTGGCTTCTCATAGGCACGAAAGCTGTCACAATGTTCTCCCGATCCCACCGGTTCGGAAACCCATGTGCTATCTCGGCGTCTATTTGAGTACCCAATCTTTTCTCCTTTATCAGTGTAATATTCTCCATCATATTGAGGCTATTCGTAAACTTTGTGAGAAATGGAAAGATTTGCTGCTTTCCCTTTGGGGTAGAGCAGCGCTATTTAAAATGGTTCTCCTGCCGAAACTTTTATATCCGCTTCAAACGATCCCGCTCTGGATCTTGCATGGAGATGTACAAGCCTTTAAGTCTCTTCTTCTTTCTTTCCTGTGGCGTAACAAAAGGGCTCGCATCAGCTTCGCTACCTTATCTTTGGATACAAGGCAGGGCGGATTGAATCTTCCTGATATTCGCTTGTACAATGTTGCTTCCCTGATGCGTTTTGTTAATGAGGGCATATCAGGCCATTATAGGTATTCCCCCAGGGGATGGATCACTGCCTGGTGCACTCCCCACTCCTTTGTATCTTGTTACATATGCATCCAAGGTCTTCCCCCGGAGTGGATTTTCGCTTTCATCTTTTGACACCTCTTCGTCGGGCCTGGTGGTGGTGGTGGAACGCGCAGTGGCGGGCACCATAGGCCTCTCCATTTTTGCCCTTGGTGGGTAATATTGATTTCCTCCCGGGGATGGGCACATTGGGGTTTCAGCTATGAGAGTCCCGGGGCTGTGTCAGCATACATCTCTCTGAAGTGGGCACGGGGCTTTTCCCCACGTTTACACAACTATGTTCCCGTTGGGACCTACCGGCCATGCATTTTTGGGCCTACTTGCAAGCCAGGCATTACTATTTCTCCTTAATGCGCAGGTGGGGTGAGCAATGGACTCTCGGAAAGCTGGACACTCATTTGGCTCTCTTACCTTTTCAGATGAATACCCTAGCCACATGGTATAGGCTCCTCAAAACTGCTCTCCCCGCCTCCTACCTACCTAGGATTACGGCCCAGTGGTCTCAAGATTTGGCCTTTGACTATAACGAAGCCCAGATTTTGGACCTTTTTACTAACCTTGTGTGATTCACGGGATCTCCGGATCTCCGGGAGATGCAATTTAAGATTCTCCATCAGGCCTATATCTCTAGGGCTAGAGGACACGCCATGGGGTTATGGGAAGATGCTATCTGCTCTCATTGCCGGAGGGCCAAGGGCACATTGGTACATATGTTTTTGGAATGTCCACATTCGGCTCTGTGGCTCCAGGTTCTCCTTTTCTTGATGGCCTACTTGGCCAGACTGTACCTAGGTCTTATGGCCTCTTGCTTTTGGGAGACTTGAGGGAAGTGTCCGCTGAGGGGTTCGTCATTCCATGTCAGAAGTTCTTATACACAGCAATCCTAGTGGTAAAAAAGATTTTGCTCTCCCACTGGGTGGAGGCGGCGCCGGCCTCCTTTAGCCAGTGGCTTAATAAAATGCGGGAGCTAGCTACATTTGAACCCCAGACCTATGTGGCTCCTCATAGTAGCAATAAAAAGTTGTATGTTTCACTGTGGAGGGCGTTTTCCGTTGCGGATGACTCCGCTGTTTCCACTGCACTGCCTTAATCGGGCTCTTTTTGGATCTGGGAAGCCCACTTTTTGGGATCACACCATGCTGGCGGGGCCGGTGGCTCTTGGGCTCGGATGCTTGTTGTTTGTTTGAAGAGTGTTTGGGGTATGGATGTTGAGGTTTGTGTGGAATGCTTGCGATGGATAGTTCTGTGAGGAGGATGGATGGGTGACTGTTGTGCGTGGGGTTTCTACTTGTGAGAAAATGTGTTAGCAGTCCTCCTTATCTTTCGTGGATTGTTTTTGGTGCGCCTACTAGGACCCATTTTGGCGGGGTTCTCTTCTTCTACTAGAATGCCTTTGTCTTTGTTTCAAGTGGCCGTTCCGATTGCACCTCTCCTGTTGTATGGCATTTGTATATACCAATGTTTTCTTCTTTTCATGTACCAGTTTCTTTGGTCCTCTGCCTGGATCTTGTTGTTTGTATTGACTGCTTTCTCAATAAAAATTATTCACAAAAAAAAAAAAAAATCAATCCCCTTTTCCTTCAGGAATTTGTCCAGTCCATTTTGAAACCCCAAATCGTACTCTGCTTTACTACCTCCTCCGGAAGTGCATTCCAGGTGTCCACCACCCTTTGAGTGAAGAAGAACTTCCTGGCATTTGTTCTGAATCTATCTCCCTTCAATTTTTCTGAATGCCCTCTAGTTCTTGTTGCCCCCGCTAGTCTGAAGAATCTGTCCCTCTCTACCTTTTCTATACCTTTCATGATCTTGTAAGTTTCTATCATATCCCCTATAAGTCTCCGCTTTTCCAGGGAGAAGAGCTCCAGCTTCTCCAGTCTTTCAGCATACGAAAGGTTCTCCATGCCCTTTATCATTTTTTGTTGCTCTTCTCTGGACCCTCTCCAGTATCGCCATATCCTTCTTAAGGTACGGCGACCAGTATTGAACGCAGTACTCCAGATGCGGTCGCACCATCGCCCCTATAAAGTGGGAGGATAACCTCCTTGCTTCTGGTAGCGATACCTTTCTTGATGACGCCCAACATTCTGTTCGCCTTTTTCGAGGCCGCAGCGCATTGTGCCGCCAGTTTCATTGTTTTATCCACCATAACCCCCAAGTTCCTTTCTAGGTTGCCCTCCCCCAATGATATTCCCCCATCGTATAATTGTATATCGGGTTTCCTTTCCCCATGTGCATGACTTTACATTTCTCCACATTGAAGCTCATCTGCCATTTATTAGCCCACTCACTCAGTTTGTCCATGTTCCTTTGGAGTTCTCTACATTCCTCAACTGTGCTAACCTTACCGGAGAGTTTTGTGTCGTCCGCAAATTTTATAATCTCGCACTTCGTCCCTGCTTCCAGGTCATTAATAAATATATTGAACAAGAGCGGTCCCAGCACTGACCCCTGCGGGACGCCACTCGTGACCCCTTTCCAGTCAGAATAGTGACCTTTCACTCCTACTGTCCTACTGAGGGTTTATACTCACCCGGAAGCTTTGATCACCCTGCCCCATCACCCGGCAGCTTTGATCACCCTCCCCCATCATTCCCAGTAGTATCCCTTTCCTCCACCACTGTCACTGCTGCAAGATTATTATTGGAAGTTGTGGCAGCCATTTGTACCATAGTGATGGCATGGGCAGAGTAAATGGGGACTGCATACCACAAGACCACCAGAGAAATACAGTGAACCTGAGGAAGCCTACTGAAGGGGTCTGGATTGGAAGGGGATGGAACTACCCCCCCCCCCCTTATACAAAGCCATGTTAGGCTTTTTTTTTAATCGTCAGCCATGGTGGTATTATATCTGATGCTCCCTATCTGCCATTGCATACAGTTCAAGATTTTATTGCTAACCTACAAGTGTGTTGATTCTGCTGCCCCCTCAATATCTCTCCTCGCTTCTCTCTCCTTATACACCTCCCAGAGAACTCCGTTCTTCAGATAAGTCACTCTTAACGTTACCCTTCTCCTCTGCCAATTCCAGACTTCGTTCCTTTCATCTAGCTGCCCCCTATGCCTGGAATAAATTACCCGAGTTTGTCTGTAAGGCCCCTTCCTTTCCCTTGTTTAAAAGCAGACTGAAAACCCACCTTTTTGATATAGCTTTCAATCCTTAATCCTACTCCTCTGCCTTCAAACCCAGCCATCTGATTAACCATTCCCCTTAACATCTTGTTTGTCTGTCTTGCCTGTTTAGATTGTAAGCTCTTTCAAGCAGGGACTGTTTTCTTACTCTTTTTGAGTCTGTACAGCACTGTGTGCATCTGGTAGCGCTATAGAAATAATAGTATTCATAGTAGTAGTAATACCATCACAGATGGTGATAATAAAGCTTAAAGCAGCCTTGTAAAAGGATCCCTCAGTGTGAGCTGTGCTTGTTTGAAGGTAGGGAGGGGTTCAGGGGTGTTGGCAGTGGTGTCAGCAGAGATGTAGCAGGAGAGACACTACCAGGAGGGAATGATAGGAATGCCGGACATCATGAGGGTGGGAGGGAAGTACAAGGTGCTACCCAAAAGTTCGAGGAATTCAATTGTAAAAAAAAATTGCTTACTGAAACTCCTAGTTTTCACCGACTCCTTCGAAGTAGTCCCCTTGAGAATGTATACAGCGATCCCAGCATTTTTCCCATGAGTCCATGCATCTATAGAAGTCATCTTGGGTGAGTGCCATGTGGACTTCCTGTGATTCTACCTGGATCTCTTCAGTTGTGTTAAAATGGCACCCTTTCAGTCGTAATTTGATTTTGGGGAATTGGAAAAAAATCACAGGAGGCAAGGTCAGGTGAATAGGGAGGGTGTGTAATCGCTCTAATGTTTCTGGAAGTTCCGAACAAACAGAAATGAGAAGGGCCTTCTGTTCACCAGTTAGCAATCTTGGCACAAATTTTGCAGAAATGCATCTCATGTTCAATTCATCCAACAATATTCGTTGAACTATCCTGTATGATTGTCCTATTATCTCACAAACATTGTGGATAGTTTGCCTATGATCTGCAAGGATAGTCTCATGAACTTTTGCTATGGTTTCTGGTATTGTGCTTGTTGACGGTCGTGGTGGTAAAGCGTTTGTACCAAAGAAAGGTTTTGCTTTGGCTTCCTGGAGCATATGATGGGTTTCTGCAGCAGTTTTTTAAAAATTCGATGAAGATTCTTTGCTCAGTAAAATCCATCATATTGAAATCCACCAAGTCACTAAAACACAACCTTACAAAATTGCACAGAACAAAACAACGCAACCAGTCAGCTGTACGGCTGTTAAGAACATAAGAACATAAGAATTGCCGCTGCTGGGTCATACCGGTGGTCCATTGTGCCCAGCAGTCCACTCACACAGCTGCCCTCTGGTCGAAGACCAGCACCCTAACTGAGACTAGCCCTACCTGCGTACGTTCTGATTCAGCATATACTTGTCTAACTTTCTCTTGAATCCCTGGAGGGTGTTTTCCCCTATGACAGACTCCGGAAGAGCGTTCCAGTTTTCTACCACTCTGGGTGAAAAATAACTTCCTTACGTTTGTATGGATCTATCCCCTTTCAATTTTAGAGAGGGCCCTCTCGTTCTCCCTACCTGGAGAGGGTGAACAACCTGTCCTTATCTACCAAGTCTATTCCCTTCAGTGCCTTGAATGTTTCGATCATGTCCCCTCTCAATCTCCTCTGTTCGAGGGAGAAGAGGCACAGTGTCTCTAATCTTTCGCTGTACGGCAACTCCTCCAGTCCCTTAACCATCTTAGTCGCTCTTCTCTGGACCCTTTCAAGTAGTACTGTGTCCTTCATCATGTACGGCGACCAGTGCTGGACGCAGTACTCCAGGTGAGGGGGCACCATAGCCCGGTACAACGGCATGATAACCTTCTCCAGTCTGTTCATGATCCCCTTCTTTATCATTCCTAGCATTCTGTTCGCCCTTTTCGCCGCTGCCACACATTGTGCGGATGGCTTCATCGACTTGTCGATCAGAACTCCCAAGTCTCATTCCTGGGAGGTCTCTCCAAGTACCGCCCCGGACATCCTGTATTTGTGCATGAGATTTTTGTTACCTACATGCATCACTTTACACTTATCCACGTTTAACCTCATTTGCCATGTCGATGCCCATTCCTCGAGCCTGATTATGTCATGTTGCAGATCTTCGCAATCCCCTGCGTCTTCACTACTCTGAATAACTTCGTATCGTCTGCAAATTTAATTACCTCACTCGTAGTACCAATGTCTAGATTGTTTATAAAGATGTTGAAGAGCACGGGTCTGACGCTCCTCCAGTCCGAGTATTGTCCATTTACCACCACTCTCTGTTTCCTATGATCCAGCCAGTTTTTATTCCACGTGAGTATTTCACCCTCTATTCCATGGCTCGCAATTTTCCGAAGTAGTTGTTCATGCAGAATCTTGTCAAACGCCTTCTGAAAATCCAGATATACAATGTCGACCGGGTCGCCTTTGTCTATCTGCCTGTTTATTCCTTCAAAGAAGTGCAGCAAGTTCATCAAACACGATCTGCCTTTGCTAAAACTGTGCTGACGTCCTCATAAGCCCATGTCCATCAAGGTGATCAATGATGCGGCCCTTTATCAGCGCCTCTACCGTCTTGCCCGGTACCTAGGTCAGACTCACCGGTCTGTAGTTTCCCGGATCTCCCCTTGAACCTTTCTTGAAGATCAGCGTAACATTCGCCGCCTTCCAGTCTTCCGGAATCTTTCTCGATTTGATCGACAGATTGGCTATTAGTTGAAGCAGTTCAGCTATGGTCCCTTTCAGTTCCTTGATGACCCTTGTGTGGATGCCATCCAGCCCTGGAGATTTATTGCTCTTAAGCCTATCAATCTGCCTCTAGACTGACCTTCAATCCTGTCAGCTTTCCATCTTCGTTTCCAGCATATAGCCTGATGGGTTCCGGTATGCTGTGTAAATCTTCTTCGGTAAATACAGTTTGTTGGCGATTGCTTTGTCATCTTTTAGCGCTCCCTTTATTCCATGGTCATCCAACGTTCCCACCGCTTCCTTCGCAGGTCGTTTCTCCTTGATATATTGAAAGAATGTCTTGAAGTTTTTCGCCTCCTTGGCTATTTTTTCCTCGTAGTCCCTTTTACCGCCTAGTGGCACCTGCGTTGATGTTGTTTGTGTTTGTTCCAGCTTTCATCCTTTTTTGATCTTTGCCATTCCTTAAACATAGATTTATTGTCTCTGATTGCTTCTTTTACCTCTACAGTGAGCCACGCTGGTTCTCTGTTATTTTTCCTCTTGGATCCCTTGTTGATACGCAGTATATATAGATTTTGCGCCTTGGTGACTGTGTCCTTGAAAAGGGACCAAGCTTGCTCTAGTGTTTTTACAGTGCCTATCCTCTTCTTAATCTTCTTCCCTACCATGAGTCTCATTCCTTTAATTCCCCTTTCGGAAGTTCAGTGCTGTTGCTGTTGTTTTGGAGCGATGTTTCAACCCTGCATCCAGATTGAAGCATATCATATTGTGATCGCTATTTCCCAGTGTCCCTTCTACTTCTACATCTTATGCCGGTCCTCGCAGGCCATTTAAAATTAAGTCCAGGATTGCATTTCCTCTAATGTTTTCCTTGACAAGTTGTTCCAGGAAGCTATCACCTACAGCATCCAAGTACTTGATCTCTCTAATGCAACCGGAGGTGTCTAGGTTCCAGTCTATCCCCGGATAGTTGAAGTCACCCATGATAACTGCGTTGCCTCCTCCCTTGCAGTTACGTTTAATCTCCTCCGTCAGTTTCTTCGGACTCCCCTGGGGGTCGGTAGTAGATGCCGATCTTCGTTTCCAGGCCATTTGTTCCTGGAATTTTGACCCATTGAGACTCTAACTTATCCGTCAGTTGTGGTGTGTTCTCTCCAGTAGATTCAATTCCCTCTTTTATATGGCAATGCGCCCACCTTTTTGACCACTCTGTCTCTGCGGTATAGTTTGTATCCCGGTAGCACAGTGTCCCAGATGTTTTCCTCATTCCACCATGTTTCCATGATGCCTATGATGTCAACGTTGTCATTTTGCACCATGGTTTCTAATTCACCCATCTTATTCCTAAGGCTCCTTGCATTCGTGTACATACACTTGAGTTTGCAGCCTGTTCCTTTCTTGCATTTCCTTTCCTCTTGTGTCCCTTTCAATCTGTCTTGCTTGTGATCCGGAGTGCCTTCCCCTTTATCTTCCTGCATGGTATCCTCTGGGTATACCGGTTCCCGAACCATCAACTCTCTCTCTCAGTCAACTGTCGGCTTTCCCCTTCTTCCTAGTTTAAAAACTTCTCCACTTCTCTCTTAATGTTGCTTGCAAGTAGCCTCGTTCCATCTGGTGGAGTCTATTCTTCCTGTATAGCTTGCTCTTCCCTCAGAACGTTGTCCAGTTGCACGAAGTGGAATCCTTCTTCCTCAAACCAGCGCCGCATCAACGTGTTGACTGCTCGCAGCTCCATCTGCCTCTTCTCATCAGCCCTGGGTACCGGCAGGATCTCTGAAAATGCTATCCTCTGTGTTCTGGTCTTCAACTTCCTTCCTAGCATCCAGAACTGGTCCTTCAGTCCTTCCCTGTTGTAGTTCCTGTTGCTCACATTGTTCATTCCCACATGGATCACCACCGCCGTATCTTCTTCTTCCACACTGTCAATGATCCTGTCGATGCGGCTCACTGTGTCTTCACCAGCCGATCCAGTCTTCCTTCTGCTATGTGGCTGTCGACTTGTCTGATGATGGAATCCCCCACAACGATTGCTGTCCTCTCTATCTCCTCTTGATTTTCCAGCTGCAGGTCTGTGTCCCTGGTGTATGTCCATCTCTCCAGCTGCAGGTCCGTGCCCTTCATTCTTGCTGCTGTGTCACCCATTTCTTTCTGGTGGTTGTCCGTCGGGTGGTCCACACTCTCTGTAGGTATCTTTCGGCAGTTCCACTGTTGCTGGTAATTTTCCATGGCCTCCCTGTATGCCTCCTCTATGAACTTCTCCAGCTCTAGGACTTCTTCCTCGATGGTGTCCTCTGTCTTGTTCTCTGCTTCCTCTGTCTTGACGTTCTCTGCATCTCTGTCTCCCTCCTCCGCTGCTTGAAGTGCCTCCAGTTCCAGTATTCTACCCTCCAGTAGTCTGACTTGTGTCTTCAGGCTCTCCAGTTCTCCGCATCGAGCGTGTACGTAAGACTGTCTCCCGAAGGGGAGGTAATCATACATATGGCAGACAGTACAGAAAACTGGGTAGCTCAACATCTTGCTTCTGTCTACTGCTTCCATTGCTGCCTGCTTGCCAGTCTGCTGTGGATGTCCTCTGCACCTGCTGTGTCCTCCTTCAGCTCTCCTTTAGCAGTGTGTGGTTGTGTGTTCTCTGTACCTGCTGTGTCCTCTGTGTATGACTGGTTATATGTCCTCTATACCTGTTGTACTTGCTTTGTCCTCTGCGCCTGCTGTGGTCTCCTTCTGCGCCTGCTATGGTCTCCTTCTTGCTCTCCTTCTGCGCCTGCTGTGGTCCCTTTCTTGCTCTCCTTAGCGGTGGCTCGTCCCTTCGCAAAGGCCCTTCGCAAAGGCGCTCTCACTAAGGCGAGCGCCTCTAACGCTCGCCTTCAATGCACGTCAAACGGCTGAGCACCGTTGGCCCCTCCCCTTTTAAGGGGGAGCTTCGGTGGTTGACGTCTGGAGGTGGGTGGAGCTAACTCTCACCGATTCCCCTCCTGCTTCTACTGCTTCTACTTCTCTCTCCGCTTGTCTCTCCTTTTCTCTCCTTTGGCTTCTCTCTCTGCAAGCGCCTCTCACTCTCCTGCTTGCCTGCTTTGAAACAAACTTCACTCCGTTGGCCCATCCCCTTTTAAGGGGGAGCTTCGGTGGTCAACGTTGGGAGGTGAGCGGAGCCAACTCTCGCCAATTCCCCTCCTGCTTCTACTTCTCTTTCCGCTTGTCTCCCCTTTTCTCTCCTTTGGCTTCTCTCCTTCTACCTCTCTCTGCAAGCACCTCTCACTCTCCTGCTTACATACTGCTAGACACCTCTAGCGGTGGAAGGGCATACTATATCAAGTTCGCACATACTGTTCACATTCCCAAACGTTTGGGTAGCACCTCATAGATCTCAAATATAAATCAAGATTAAATTTTTAATGCCTTTTTATGGCCAAAATATCTTGATTTATATTTGAGTATGTGCAGGGCATGTCTACAAGTTTAAGTATGTAGAACTTATTATGGTGCCCCAAAAAGTTCTTGAATGTATACAATGTACACAAAACCTACAAATATGTGCAAACATTTAAAAAGACTTTAAAGCCACATGAAAACTATATATATATATATATATATATATATATATATATAAATATAAGATATATATATATATATATATATATATATATATAGTTTAAAAAGACTTTAAAGCCACAAGAAAACTATATATATATATATATATATATATATATAGTTTTCTTGTGGCTTTAAAGTCTTTTTAAATGTTTGCACATATTTGTAGGTTTTGTGTACATTGTATGCATTCAAGAACTTTTGGGGGCACCACAATAAGTTCTACATACTTAAACTTGTAGACATGCCCTGCACATACTCAAATATAAATCAAGATATTTTGGCCATAAAAAGGCATTAAAAATTTAATCTTGATTTATATTTGAGATCTATGAGGTGCTACCCAAACGTTTGGGGAATGTATATATGATTATAATTTCCTGACTATCTAGCATTTGTTTTGTTTATTAATAAATCAGAAGCACGAACAGTGAAAGCTACCAGATTAGATGTCAAGTTTGATTGTCTAAGTAATTGTGAACTATACTGCTGCTTCAAGAATTGTAATAGGGAAAAATGGCTCTGTTCTTCTTAAGGAAGAAAGACAAATTGTTTATTATCAGACAACAATTTAAACATTAACATATTTTATTAACAAAAAATAGCAATTTTAATATCTTATAATAATATATGAAACAGTCTTTTAAATAAAAATATGCTATACTAGTGAAACTGACATGATTCATTCATCACATCTTTTACTATATATTCCTGAGGTCATGCAGAGTATTTCTGCTACTAAGAAATAAAACGGATTTACTTTCCTAGTAAACGAACGACTGTTTGGGGAGTAAAGACATCAGTAACCCTCTAAGTTTCCCTGTAAATATATAAACACAACTGTAAATCTGTACAAATAAATCTAACTGTTACATGCAATTTATATATTATCAAAATCTTCCCTAGGACACAAGTTAAAACAGTAGATGGCTCTCTTGAGTTTTCTATGGAGTATCTAAATCTGTGCAAGGCAAAATAGCATTTCTGACATGGGAGAAGCTGTTGATATTAATCTTCAGAGAAAATATAAATATTTTTTGCTTAAAGACTACTCTGAGTTATGGATATGAAATAGTACTAAATATTTTTATGTTAATTTAGCAAAATATTTGAAACATAACATTAAGCATTTTTCTCCCTTTTGCAAAGCCGTGATAAAGGTTTCTAGCGCAGCCTGGAGCGCTAAATGCTCTGATGCTACTCTGACACTCATAGAATTCCTAAGAGTGTCGAAGCAGTATCGGAGCATATAGTGCTCTAGGCCATGGTAGAAACCTCTATTGTAGCTTATTTTTATTTATTTTTTTTAAAGTGGGGGAGGGTATTTTTACAATTATGACTATATAGGTCACCATCAGAATTATCAATTAATGAGAAAGGTGTTGTTAACAGTTTGTTTGGTTTTTACTATAACTTCTACTTAAAAAAATGTTTTTAATCAACATATATTTCTAGTCTGGGCACAAATGAGATTCACCTCTTTATGCCTCATGGGGATACCTGTGCCTAGATTAAAATTATTTTGGACTATATTTTAGTCAAATGACTTCAGCAACAGTTTCTTTCATCTTGTCATATTCAGGTATTCATGTTCACCCTCACCAGGTATAGGCTTAGGTTTGCACTCTAGCCAGGTTGAAACTGGCTCAACAAGCAATAAACACTGTTCCCAAAAATGCGGAATTTTTATACCTTGGGAGTAAATTTATAACCATGCCCACACATATAGAAAATATAGATGTGGCTGGATTTTCAAAATAAAACTAAACACTTATTTCTGCTCTGAAGATTATTCCAGGGGAATTATACACATGCATTCAACCTGTTCATTGGCATGCAGTAATCTTCAGGGTCAATTTATGCCTATACTGTACAGTCAAATTTTCACAAGTATGCAAGCAAATTTACAAGTTCTGAGTGTAGTCGCTGAGGTCTAACGTTATTTTGACTTTTTGCTGCATTGCTAGTAAGGTTTTAATTTAGGACATTGTTGTGTTTATCGTACCATTTTGTACAGTGCCTGAAGTACCTGTAATATTCAGCTGAAAGGCTGAAGGATGCCACATTCCAATGGAGATTTATTCTAGCTACCCATTTCTCTTGTATGGTTGATGCTTGTGGGAAGCTTGGGAATAATATATGCACATTTTTTCAAATAGCAAGTCATGAGGCCTGTTACTGTTATCTGGGGGGGGGGGGGGGGAGGTTGTCTGTATTCAGGATTCAGATAACCATAGAGCCTGATTCACAGCATATCAGCCTGGTTGCCTGGGGAACAATAATGTTTCCAGTCTATCTCAGTCTTATTTTTACTCCTTTTTTTTTTGAGTAGCACTGCTTGAGATCCAAGAGCTTTTCAGGCCACCTGCTACCCAGATCTCAAATCCATCCAGTGCACCACATTCAAGGGATTGTCATCTGGGTATATAAATTCTCTTTGCCCCTTCATCCAGTACTTATCAATTACAAATGCTGGCCCCCCCAACTACTCCTGGGAGGGGGGAGCAAGAGGGGGAGCCAACATATAATATCCTGAGGACTGGGTGATCTAACTACTAACCCTATTCCAAATACATAAACCCATTAGATCAGCCTTCAATGAAATTGGAAACTTAGGATCCAGCTCCTGCTTTCGCATCACAGAACCACTCCCGCACAATCAGTGGGAAAGATGGTTGTGTAATCCACATAAGAACATAAGAATAGCCTTACTGGTTCAGACCAATGGTCCATCAAAAAAGGTATCACTACCAGAACGAAGGAAGTTATCCTGCCGCTGTATCGAGTGATAGTGCACCTGCATCTGGAGTACTGCGTCCAATACTGGTTGCTGTACCTTAAGAAGGATATGGCGATACTCGAGAGGGTCCAGAGAAGAGCAACAAAGATGATAAAGGGCATGGAAGACCTTTCATATGCTGAAAGGCTAGAGAAGCTGGGGCTCTTTACCCTGGAAAAGCGGACACTTAGAGGGGACATGATAGAGACTTATAAAATCATGAAAGGCATTGAGAAGGTGGAGAGGGACAGATTCTTCAAACTAGCGGGGACATCAAAAACAAGAAGGCATTCAGAAAAACTGAAAGGAGACAGATTCAAAACAAATGCTAGGAAGTTCTTCACTCAGAGGGTGGTGGACACCTGGAATGTGCTTCCAGGAGAGTTGATAGGACAGAGTACAATATTGGGTTTCAAAAAAGATTGGATGACTTCCTGAAGGAGAAAGGGATTGCAGGGTATAGATAGAGGGTTACTATACAGGATATTAAATGATTAGGGTATAATCAATTTAGGGGTGGAGAACTTACAGGTCATGGACCTGGGGGGGCCGCTGCGGGAGCGGACTGCTGGGCACGATGGACCCCTGGTCTGACTCGGCAGAGGCAATGCTTATATTCTTATGTTCTAAGATGTCAGTAACAGATTAGTAACAGGGGCCCAGATCTTATTTAACATAGACAATGAATTTGTCTTTTCGGCAGCCACTTTCTCAAATTTAATATATAGGCATACTATATTCCACAAAACAGTAGAGTTCAATGAGGCGGAATCTTTCCAGTTGGATAAGATGGATTTGAGGGCCAATTGCAACAGACAAGATAGTAATCTGGTTTGATAGGTATCAAGATTATCAGACATAGCAAAAGCCCCAAATATCACCACAGATAGAGAAATCTGAGACTTTATAGGTAATAATATGTCCACACCTGAAGCCAGTATATAGTAACATTGGGACAATGAAACAACATGTGGTCAAAGGTGCCTATGTCCGTAGCACAAGACCAACATACATTCGAATTTTTGCTGTCAATTTTTGATAATTTGTAGGGCATCCAGTAGGCCCTGTGCAGTATAAAAAAACATCAATTGGGCCATGGCAGAGGATCTGAGTGACCTCCGTGTGCTAATCCAAATTTGTTTCCAAATTGTAGGAGCAAATTCGATGTGAACATCATTTCTTCATACATCATGTAAGGCAACACAAGAGGTGTATTTACCATCGCGTAATATTTTATACCATGCAGAAGCTTCTTTTCTCTTGCAGCTGAACTCCATGCTTCACTGACTCATTGAGGGTAGAGTGGGTTTCAGTTGATTTGCATTGAGATAGGTAGATATACATTGATGAAGCTGTATCCAGCAAAAAAATTGGTTAGCGAGCGGTTGGAAATGTGATGTGTGTGTTTGGAATGATACCAGTTTAGAGTTTTCCATCAAGTGAGCTATAGTCCAGATGTCCAATTTGATCCAGGATTTCCACTCTATATAATGGCCCTGAATCTTGAAATGCGGATTATCCAAATAGAAGATTGTAGTGTTGAATTCCATTTATCTTTGGATAGTTCATCAACTGCTAGTATGGCAGTTTTAGTAGAAGAGAATATAGCATTATTGACAACAGGGTAGTGAGGTGCCGTGAATGGTGTATATGTGAAACCACTATCTGTGGCTTTTAGAGTGTACATCGCCTAGATATTTCGATAGGCGATTCATAAAATGCTAATAAACTTGAAACTTGAAACTATATTGTAGTAGGTCAGCAACTACTAATTCCTGCTCAAGAGTAAGCCATAAGGGAGTTAAGCCCTGTTGTGGATCCATCAACCATTTCGACCCTTGTCTTGTCAAAAAAGCCAAGTGATAATCATAATAACTTGGGAAATTTACACCCCTGGATTCTTTTGCTGCTTTCAGTTTCCTCAAAGCTATCCGGGGAGTTTTTTGCTTCTAAAGGAACTTAACCAGTATTGATTCAAGCTTAGCATACACTTTGGTAGATAGCAAAAAAGGGATCATGGAGAGTATGCAGTTAATCTTAGGCATTAGTATCATCTTGATAGTATCCAGGCATCCCCACCAGGATAACTTAAGTGGAGACCAACATTCTGTCTGGGTCGTAGCAATTTGGAGCAAAAGATCTTCATTATACCCACTAGTTTCTTCAATGGTTGGGCCGAAGAAAATGCCCAGATACTTCAGCTTTCTCAGTGTAAGTTTCAGATTTAGGTCCCGAATGGTCTCACAACACACCAAGTTGTTAAGTGGCATTATCTCAGTCTTGGAGAGGTTTAACTTGTAGCCAGAAACCTTAGCATATTCATCAATTAAAAGAAATATAGTTGGTAAACAGTCAGATACAGAATAAAGTAGCACATCATCCGCGTATGCGGAAAGTTTTGCATGAAAATTACCCATTTGGAATCCATTGATATTTGAATTTGATCTAATAGCAATCAGTAGTAGCTCCAAAGCAATGTTGAACAACAATGGAGAAAGCGGACATCCTTGTCTAGTCCCACGAGTGGGACGAAACGCTTTCGACAGTGAGTCATTAATTCTTATGTTGGTAGTAGGATTCCTATAGAGAACTCTCACAAGGTTAATAAAAGATCACTAAATCCAAACCATTTCATCACATAAAAAATAAACGACCATTCTACACGGTCAAAGGCTTTCTCAGCATCTAAAGCCACTGCAACTAGTGGCGTGGTGGATTGTTGAGCCTGGTGATAATGTGAGAAAAAAGCTGTGTGTTGTCAGATGATAAGCGACCATGCATGAAAAACCATTTTGATCACTATTTATTATTGTAGGAAGCACCAATTGGAGCCTGACAGCTAAAATCTTTGCAAAAAGCTTTGCATCCGTATTAATTAGCGAGAAAGGTCTATAACTTTGATCATTTAGGGGTCCTATTATCAAGCTGTGGTAGGGGTTTAACGCACGGAATACCGCGCATTAAACGGCCTGCCGCGCTAGCCGCTAACGCTTGCATTGAGCAGGCATTTTAGCAGGGTATAGATAGAGCAGTTTTTTAGCTGGCCGCGAGGGTTAGCGCATGATGAAATGTCCGATGTGCTAACCCCGCTAACGTGGCTTGATAAAAGGAGCCCTTAGTGGGTCTTTATCAGGTTTCAAAAGGACTATGATCGATGCCTCAGTGAATGTGCCCTTGACTGCTCCAGAGTCAATTAAATATGTAAAGAGCTATAGTAACACTAGGATTAACAAGTCCTGGAAGGCTAGATAGAATTCCATGGTGAGCCCATCAGGGCCTGGTGCTTTCTTCTTCGCCATTGAAAGAACAGCCTCCTGTATTTGAGAACGGTCCAGAAGCGCCGATAGGATCTCATCTGATAGCATATCATGTGGCAAGTCTTTCAAAAAAGGATCAAAAAGTGAGGAATCTGGTGAATCAGAGGTATATAGTTTAGAATACAATTGATGAAATTGTGAGCAGATATCAGCACTGTTTAGCCATGTGGAGCCTATCTCATCACTGATAGCTGGAATCATAGTTTTTTCCGTTCGTAATTTCACATATTCTGCCAGTTGATGGCCACATTTGTTGACATTAGCATAATAGTATGCAGATTTCATAAAGACATCCTTGGCTGCAGCCAAACTAAGGAGCAGGTTATACTCAAATCTTTATTTTCTGAAGAAAGTCCAGGGATACAATATCATTAATATGAGATTTATGATGCTCTTCTGCTGCTTTAAGCTTCAGATGGAGGTCGGTCTCAATTTTAGCAAGCTCCTTCTTTTTTTTGGCTGCATAGGATATTATCATACCTCTTATGAAGGCTTTAAAACAGTCCCAGGTTGTAGTCCAAGATGTGTCTCCAGGCTGGTTTAACTCAAAAAATTCGACAATATGTCGATATATTTCAGTCATGAATTGCTCATCTAATGTTAAACTTGCATTGAACCTCCATACACCTTTATTGACTTTAGCACCAAGGTTATGAAAGGATAATATTATTGGCGCGTAATCTGACACTGCTATCTCGCCAATGGTCGCCGTGTCTACTTTTGACATTAAGGCATAGCTGATCAAGAAATAGTCTATTCTTGAATATGAAGAGTGTGGAGCAGAGAAGAACGTGAATCCTGATTTATCTTGATGGAGCGTTCTCCATGGGTCTCCCAGCTTCATTTGTATTAGAAATTTATGCAGTTTAAACCATGATCTGGATTTTCTATATTGTACAATAGATTTTCTGTCTACCAAAGGGTTCAATATTAAATTAAAGTCACCTCCTATAATATACTGAGATTCACAAGTTGATACCATCAAGTCTGCCAAGTCTTCAAAAAATGATGGACAGTCTACATTTGGAGCGTAGATGTTGATAACACTGATAGGGGAATTATTTATCTTAAGATCAACCTTTAGCCATCTCCCCCTGATATCCGCAGTGTGAAATAAAATGACAAAATCTTGTATTTTCCTAATGAGGGTAATCACACCCCCTTTTTTGTTTACTGCTGCTGAGTATAACACTGGATTGCACCATTTCAGGGACAGATTGGTGGATTCCATCATGGACAGGTGTGTCTCTTGAAGCAATATAATGTCAGGTGTAAATTTGGACACATATGTCAATATTTTAGCTCTCTTCACCGGGTTATTGAGCCCTTTAACATTTAAAGAAAAACATGTTACTGACATGTACAGGTAATATAAAATTCAAAGCATTTGAATTGCATAATTATAGCAAAGCAGTAAATGAGATGACTGTGATATAAAAGCATTGCAATATAAACATCCTGCAATCTGAATAAAACAAACATGACACATACTGTAACAGCTAAACCAGTTAGTGAACAGGCTAATATAAAACCTATGGGAGTAGTGATCTGCACTGATAGCCCAACAAACTAAGAAATGGAGAAAAACAGATGAGAAATGAAAATCATCAATATAGTGGTAAGGTAATCAATATGCATTCTTGCATGAAAGCTAAATATACATTGAGTAGAAAAGACTGAGATACCATATACATTCTAAGAATGACAAGGCACAGAATAGCAATGTGATAGATAGGCAAAAAGGCCGATTGAAAAAAGAATTCAAGTCTTATCAATAGTGGACGGTTGTACAGATTCAATGAATTCAGCCAAATCCGCAGGATTAAAAAAATCAGTGGTTTTGTTCTTATAAGTAACATGCATGCAAGCTGGAAATAGAATACCAAACTTAGCTCCCATGTCCTTCAGTTTAGGCCGATAAGCCAAAAACTGTTTTCTTCTCTTAGCTGTTTCTTTTGCCAGGTCTAGTACATCTTAGCTGTTTCGTTTGCCAGGTCCAGTACAAAGAGCAGTTTATTTCCTTCGAACATGATTGGGCTGTGAAGCTTTGCATGCTGCATAATCGCCAGGGTCTGACTGTGGTGCAGCATGGTCACCACGATCGGCCGCGGGTAGCGATTCGGCTGCTGCCATTGACGAGGCACATGAAAAGCATCATCAAAATCCAATTTCAGGGTGTCCTGTAGTTTCAGGATCTGTGGTAACAGCACTCCCAAAAATTCCACGAGGTTGCAGGCCTCACGGCCTTCAGGTAAACCTAGTAGTCGGAATCCATTGCGTCACGCCCTATTATTGGCATCTTCCAGTGCACATTCTAATTGAGTGATGCGCGATGTCTGCTGACGCAGAAGTTTAATCGATTCATCCGCTGCTGTTGATTTCATTTCTAACACCTCAATGCGGGACAGAGCTTTGGCAAATTCACCTTTCAGGTTGGATAAGTCATCTTTCATTTCTGTAATGTCTTGTTTTGTCTCTGAGCAATTCTCGGATGTCACGTAGTTCTTCCAAGATGGCTGAAGACTCGTCCTCCGACTTTCCTGGACTAATTTTGTGTGGTGAGGCAGGTTCCACGCTTTTACACTTACCCGGTTTTGATGCAGCCATACTCAGATGTAGATTGAGCAAAACAAGCTTCAATAATAATTACGGGAAAAAGATGATTTTGAGGCACTAACTAAATTTTTCTCCGGAGCTCGTCCACTAGGATGCCATCTGTGCTAGAGCTCACTAGCGCCCCAACCCCTCCCCCCCTGGTTTACAGTCTTAACCTTTGCAACTGATCCTTTTAGCTTCTTTTTAACCATTTTCCTCATTTTATCATAGTTGCCCTTTCGAAAATTAAACGCCCATACAGTAGATTTCTTTTGCAATGTTACTCCCGGTATCAGCTCAAATTTGATCACGTTATGATCACTGTTTCCCAACAGACCAAACACAGTTAACTCCTGTACTATGTCTTGCATTCCACTAAGGACCAAGTGTAAAATAGCACCCCTTCTTGTCGGTTCCCGGACCAGTTGTTCCAAGAAGCAGTCATTTTTGACATCTAGGAATTTTACCTCCCTAGCATTCCCCAATGTAACATTTAACCAGTCAATGTTGGGGTAATTGAAATCACTACCAGTACACAACTATGTCCTATGTGGAAAACCTGGGGGTTCCAGATACACTGCAAGGCTGCTCATACCACTGACACACACACAGGCTCACATTCACAACTCAAGCATACAAGAAAAGAAAGAAAAGTGGAGAAAAAGCCCCAGTTCAGCTTCATCTGGGAAAAAACTCCACTTTAAAGAAACAAGGGTTGAAAAGCACTTGCACACATATGGTGGAAAAGAAAAGGTGGAAAAGCAGGCACTATAGCAGCCCTCAGAAAAACCACCCATATAACAAGGCACGCCAAAATAAAAAAAACAATTTGTGTGAAAAATTCTGCACCTAAGCACAAAGTCACCAACAACTTCCAAAGCAGAAAAAAACGATAAACTTAGCTGCAGACAAGGTCCAAGCTGTTCCCAGTCACCACTTGGACATTGCAACCAGTTGAACCCAATGGGAAAATCTCAGTTTTACTCTGCTGCGACAGAGGTTAAAGTCTTCCTGCATCATAGAAAGGAAGTCAGGACCCTTCATACAGAGCACACACAAAGTCCACTCACACAGATCTTTTTTTTTTTTTTTTTTTGTATGCTTGGGTTGTGAATGTGAGCCCTTGCGTGTGTGTGTGGCCTTGCAGTGTCTCTGGAACCCCCAGGTTTTCCCCAAAGGATATAGGTGTATACTGGTAGTGATTATATATGTCCTCTTCCTGAGTAAGTGTGTAATTGAAATCACCCATTATTATACTGTTGCCCATTTCTCCAGCTTTCCTAATCTCTGAAAACATTTCTTCATCTGTCTGCTCATTTTGTCCCGGGAAACAGTAGTATAACCCTACCTTTATATTCCTTCCCTTCACACATGGAATTTCTATCTATAAGGATTCCACACTGCTATCTATGTCATGCAGAATGTTGATTTTATTTGATTTAATTCCCTCTTTAACATGTTCCTGTACCTATGCAGCTGGCATCAGGTCCAAGTCACTCTTGAATAGGGATATATATTTTTCTCATTTTCTTTTATTAGAAAAAAATATTAAAAATAGCTCTGAACTTTGTTATTTCCTTTTGTTTCAAAGGTAATATATAGAAATAAAAACAAATCAAAAAAATAAGGCAATACCTTTTTTATTGGACCCTTCTTCAGATCAGAAATAGGCAAATGTTGACAAATATTTCTGATCTAAAGAAGGGTTATCTCTGAATGCTAATCAAAAAATATATTTTGTCCAATAAAAAAGGTATCACCTTATTTTCTTTGGGCTCCTTTTACAAAGCTGTGGTTGAGGTTTCTAACTTGGGCTGGTGAGGTAAATGTTCCGACGCTCATAGGAAGTCTATGAGTATCGGAGCATTTAGCTCGCCGACCCACGATAGAAACCTCTACCACAGCTTTGTGAAAGCCAACATTTATGTTTTGCTTTATTTCTATATTTTACCTTTAAAAGTGGACTAACTCGGCTACCACACCGTTTTCCTTTTATTTAAAAAATAAAAGAAACCATATGTTAAAATAATGGACCCTCTACTTTGAACTCTGCACATTCCACATCTCTGCTCAGTTGGGTCACATTTTCAAAATAGCACGGACCACTCCCTGTAGTTGGTACTATTTTGTTGTACAGGTGTTTTACAGCATAAGGGTATACAAGATGGTGCTATTTTGAAAGTAGTATTAGGTGGGGCAGAAGCAAAAGGGAATTGATTCTGTCTCATTTCCACAACAGTCACTCTCAGGATGAGGGACTATAGGATAGATCTCCATGAAGGAGGGGGATTAGGGCCTTCATTTTCTTTTGTTTTCTTCTTTGTTGCTTATTTTTCTATTTGGTATTATGTCTCTTAAGATGAAATGAACAGCAAGGAGGTCATTTTTAGAAGCCTTGCACAGCATCTCCCTGTGGATATAGCAGCATTTACATATGTAGTCTGAGTATTTTTTTTATTTTTACTTGGATTTTACAGTAGTAGCTCAAGGTGAGTTATATTCAGATGCCCTAGCTATTTCCCTGCCCCAGAAAGTTTAAAATCTAAGGCCCTCATAAAGTAGTGTAGCAAGGGTACGAGGCACCTGGGGCGGTAGTGCCCCCACTGCACCCTCCTCTCTGCCCCCACTCCTTCTGCGCCACCCCACACCAAACTCACGCCCTCCCTTCTCACCCTGTACCTCTTTAAATCTTCATCATCGCAAGCAGATTCTCCCCCTGTTGACAAATTGTTCAGCAGTATAGTTTTTCAGACCACCTGTCCACTGGTGAAACAGGAAATTGATTCAGTTTACCTGCTTGAAAACCGGCTTGCCCCAACAAAACTGTATGGGCACTGCTGTGTTCAACAGTTTTGAAGCAATGTCCTGTTTTACACTGTCAGTGATTAAAGCATGTTTGCTGAAAAGTGCAAATGGTACAACTTCTTCTGTCAGGTACCATTGGTGGTTAGATAACTTTTTCAACACGATGTCAGCGCTTTCATGATTGACTGATTTATAGTCACACTTGTCACAGAAAAATTACAGGTCAATAATGAGAGTTTCTTGTGCTCTACCACAGTGGCAAATAAAAGAGTGTCAGAAAACAGTTGAATTGCTCCAATTTCACAATCTCCTTGTCGTACAGCAGTTGATTGGAAAACATGAATATTTTTTGTTCCGAATATGTTGCTTATTGTATTGCTCATGGCTTCATAAAATGTATACCACAAGGAGATTCTGCTCCAAGAATCATAAGTGTGTTTTCAATTCACTCACAATAGTCATCATGTGGTAAAAATTTTGTCTTCAAATTTTGTCTTCCAGTATTTTTGCAGCACCTTTCTTAATGCCACTGTTGCTAGCAGTAGTATTGAAGATCAATGCCACTATATAGTAAACCAGTTACCACAGTTCAAGTATCTCATAAGATGCGTTTGCTTGTGACACGGCTGGAGCATCAGATAAGAACATAAGAAGAACATAAGAATAGCCTTACTGAGTTAGACCAATTGACCATCAAGCCCAGTAGCCCATTCTCATGGTGGTCAATCCAGATCACTAGTACCTGGCCAAAACCCAAAGAGTAGCAATATTCCATGCTACCGATCCATGTCTTTCTCAATAACAGACTATGGATTTTTCCTCCAGGAAATTGTCCAGCTACGCTACCCAGGAATTTATCTTCTGCGTATTTTGAAGCACCAGCAAGTCATTTGTAAGATTCTCTGAGATGATCTTTAATCACTACGGGGCTCATAATAATAATAATAATAATAATATTAAAAAGTCTACAAAGTGGCCTAAATGGGTACTTGGATGATCAAAAAGCCTGATTGTCCAAGTACCCATAACCAAAGCTGGTTTTAGACATATCTAAAACCAGCTTAGGCCTTTCCCCTGCATCTAAACGCATAGAGCGAAAAGAGGCATTTTTAGAGGAGGGGAAAGGGCGGGAAGTGGGCCAACCTACACTTAGTCGTACAACAGGTATAACCAAAACTTTTGACAGGTTGCCTAATCGGCACTTATATGTTTTGACTTGGAGCAAGTCAAAACAGGTATAAATGGCGATAAAGGGGCCGCTGAGCTGATCACGGCTGCCGCGATCAGCTCAGCGGCCCCGGAAATCTGCCTACCCCCTACCACAACGCTTGCGGCAGGAGAGATGGCTCATCTCCCCTGCCGTGATCCACTCCCCCAATCGGATTTGGCAGGAGGGAGCCCAACCCCTCTTGCCCCGAAGCAGCCCCGCACCCACCCAATCCAATATGGGCAGAAGGGAGCCCAACCCCTCCTGCCCGGTGACCCCTAACCCCCCCCCCTTGACAAGACCCAGGCAGGAGAGAGCCAAACCCCTCCTGGCCAGCGACCCCCATCGCTCCCCCGCGACAAGATCCAGGCAGGAGGGAGCCCAACCCCCCCTGCCCTGATGTCCCCCCTATCCCCCACCTTCATTAAGATATGGGCAGGAGGGATCCCAGGCCCTCCTGCCCTGATGCAACTCCCCCATGACCACCCCCCTGAACCCCCAATCGGCCTCCCCGAACTCCCCCATCCGCCAACCCACGATACCCCCCACCGACCCTGTGACAGCTCACCCCCACCCAGCCCATGTGCCTAAGGTCCCGCCCATAGGAGGGGCCTAAGGCAACTGGGCCAATTCCAGTTGTCCCAGGCGCCTAAGACCTCACCTGTGGGCGGGGCTTGAGCTGCCTAGGCCAATCAGGCCCTAAGGCCTGCCATTCTGTGGATGGCGGGCCTGCCAGATGGATGGTCTTGGTACCCGTCCATCTGGCTAACTTTTGTAGGGTAAAGGGGGTGTCGGGGTGGGGGTGGGTTGTTGCGGGATCAGCAGGGGGTGTCACGGGTTGGCATGTGGGGGAGTTCGGGAGGCCGATCGAGGATTCAGAGGCAGTTATGGGGAGGTCTGCGTCGGGGCAGGAGGGCCTGGGATCCCTCATGCCCGTATCTTAGTGGGGGTGGGGTGGGGGTAAGGTGTCATCAGGGCAGGAGGGGTTGGGCTTCCTCCTGCCTGGATATTGTCATGGAGGAGGGATGGGAGGTTGCAGAGCAAGAGGGGTTGGACTCCCTCCTGCCCGTATCTTGAGGGGGTCACTGGACAGAAGAGGTTGGGCTCCCTCCTGCCCGATTCGATCGGGGGGGATCGCAGCAGGAAAGATTGGCTATCTTTCCTGCTGCAATAGCGATCTGAAGTGCCTCAGTTGGCGGCACTTTGGGATCATTATCGCGGCAGGGGAGATGAGCCATCTCTCCTGCCACGATCATTGCTGGGGGGGGGAGGTGGTGGTGGACTCTGTAACCGGTTTTATTTTTGACAGACACCGGTTACAGAATCCAGCTTTTAAGCGAAGGACTGGCTCCTCCTTCGCCTAAAAGGTCTGGTTTTGGGCGTTTGGGACTTAGGCTTTTTTTTGACTTATTATATGTTGTAAGTTTAGACGTAGTGGTGGTTTGGGCATTTAAACAACTGAACGTAGAGGCAGGCCATTATAAAAAAAAAACCTCCTTTTGGATGTTTTTTTTGAGAATTGACATTTCTCCTGCTTCTACTTTTAACGTTTAGGGCCTAGGCCAAAAGGGGACTTAGAAGTTTTTTTTTAATTATGTCCCTCTGTACCTTTCCAGTGAAGAGCAGTAGAGCATGGAGGATTCTCTTCTACAGTGGCAATAAAACCTTCAGCATTTTTTTTTGTCTGTTAGCCATTTTGCGCCATGCATAGTTTGTTGTGAAATGTCAAAGTCACTGAGGTAGCCATTGCCAGACTTAATGACTGCTGAGACAATGAGAGGAGTCTCATTGATAGTTTCACTCAGCTGCAGCAGTTATTTCATCACATTGCATTATTTTCTGTGGAAGTTGAACTGTTATAAAGTCAGCTGCCTTGGTCTTTTCTAAAGGTATGAAGTTGTCAACCTCCATGTCACTTTCTTCAATACTGCCTGCTTCAATATCCATCTTACCACTGTCACATACTTTAACATTAAGAAACCTTGCCTTTTCTTTTTCAGCCTTTTGCTTTTTATTTTCCTGTCTAAACGTTTGAATCAGTGCTTTTGTTGCAAATATCTTGTCATGTCCAGACATGGTTGCCAGTTTTTTACCTCTTTGGCCAAGGTAGAACTCCAAGTCAGTTTTTTTGTCTTCACTCAATAGTAGTCGAGAACTCATTATAGATTCAATGGCATCTGGAGCACCAATATCAAAAAGGGTGTCCAGCTTCGTAATAAAGTTTCCACTTTTTTCTCCTGGATCACTTTCACATCCTTTATGTTTTGAAAGACTATACCATTCATGCCAGAGAGTCATAACATCCAGCATACAGTTTTGCCTGGTCTTTGTCTTGATGCAGGCCATTTGCCAAAATATAGTGACAGTGTCTGCAACACTGTAGGCGATTACTTCATTTGAAATGCTCTTTTTGATATTTTCCTGATCATGGCAGAGATGCAAAAATACTTCACAACTTGTCTGCAGGTAGGCAACTTAGACTCTGTAATCAAAAATGATGATTGTCCAATGAATCAAAAAATACTCTGGTAACTGGCCTTGAGGATTTCTCAGATGATGAACTTTGTAAACTAGGATCATCATCTTTAGCATCATAGGTTTTTCCACTTCTAGTTGACATGATCAGTTACTAACGAAACTTGCTACTATATTTAGAAATTTAAAAAATATACCAGAGTACAAAAGCAAAACCTCAAACTGCTTTGAATAAAAGTAAACTTACGCTTATCCGATATTAGGTTTATATAGGTGCCTGCATTAGATGCAGCAAGTCATTCTTGCCACACAAGCTCAGAACATGCCTAGAATTAGAATTAATTGATGTTTGAGTAAATGTGGGGGCGCTCACAAGTTTTTCTCAGGCAGCATATCAGCTGCTGATGTCATACTTCCCCAGACAAGCCCAAGCAGCCATGTGACAGTCAAACATTTAGTTGTTTTAAGAACATAAAATCATAAGAATAGCCTTACTGGCAGGGCAGGATTAACCAATAGGCCAAGTAGGCACGTGCCTAGGGACCGAAATGGTCAGGGGGGCCCGATGAAGGAAGGCATCAACATTGTTTTTTCCAAATGGCGATGGGCCCCTCCAGCATCGATTGGAAACGCGGGGCCCCCCCGATCAGCAATGCAGGCCCCACCCCGATTGGTAAATAGCCCCCCCATCAACAGAAAGTAAGACAAGCAAGCAATGAGGGTAAGAAAGGCAACGGGAACTGTAATTGTGCAAGCGGTGCTGCTTGCCCAAAGCTTCCCTCTGAAGCAGCTTCCTGTTTCCGCCTGGGAGCATGGTGGGGTTGGGGCGGGGCAGGGAGCCCAGTGTACTTGTTTGCCTAGGGGCCCTCGATTAATTAATCCTGTCCTGCTTACGGGTCAGACCAATGGTCCATCAAGCCCAGTAGCCCATTCTCATGGTGGCCAATCCAGGTCACTAGTACCTGACCAAAACCCAAAGAGTAGCAACATTCCATGCTACCTATCCAGGAGCAAGCAGTGGCTTCCCCTATGTCTTTCTCAATAATAGACTATGGACTTTTCTTCCAGGAAAATGTCTAAACATTTCTTAAAACCAGCTACGCTATACGCTTTTACCACAGCTTCTGGCAATGAGTTCCAGAGCTTAACTATTCTCTGAGTGAAAAAAAATTTCCTCCTATTAGTTTTAAAAGTATTTCCCTGTAACTTCATCGAGTGTCCCCTAGTCTTTTTAAATTTTTGACAGAGTGAAAAATTGATCCACTCAGGATTCTACTCCACTCCGGATTTTGTACACTTCAATCATATCTCCTCTCAGCCATCTCTTTTCCAAGCTGAAGAGCCCTAACCTTTTTAGTCTTTCCTCATGGGAGAGGAGTTTCATCCCCATTATCATCTTGGTCGCTCTTTTTTGAACCTTTTCCAGTGCTGCTATATCTTTTTTGAGATAAGGAGACCAGAATTGAACGCAATACTCCAGTTGGGGTCACAACATGGAGCGATACAGAAGAATTGTAACACTATGACCATGTCTCCCCTCTACTTAAAAATGCCCACTGGCATTACTGCATTACTTACATTCAAAACACTTAAATCCAGAGAACCAGCTTTCATTGACAAACTACTTATTTCTCACATGCCCGTTGGAATTCTCAGATCATCTTCTCAAAATCTACTCTTCGTTCCCACTCTTAAGACTTTATGCACTCGCCGTACTACTTCCTTCGCAATGACCGCTCCCCTTATCTGGAACTCCTTACCCCCTTATATTAGGGAGGAACCAAGTTTAGATAAATTTAAAGGGTTTTAAAAAGTTACTTTTATAGAGATGCCTTCGAGCACTAATACTAGTTCTCTTACCTAGTTTCTTTTCTTAAATCTATTCAGGCAGCCCAAATAAATTCACCCTCCTTTTGTTTTATCCTTTTTTTGTACTCTTTTCTCGATCTTCTTGTAGTTCAACATCTCCTGTATCCTGTTAGTTAGTTTTGTCTTTGTAATAAGTTATCTTGTTGACTTGCAATTCCCCTTGATTTTATTATATTTTGTACATTTGCTTAGAATTACGATAGGCGATATATCAAATTATTATTAAACTTGAAACTTGAAACTCTTAGTCTTGTTAACCATACCTTTTTAAAATAATTCTTAGCATCTTGTTTCCTTTTATGACTTCTGCCGCATATTGGGCAGAAGGTTTCATCATATTTTCTAAGATAACACCCAGATCCTTTTCTTTAGTACTAACCCCCAAGGTGGATCCTAGAATCCGGTAACTGTGATTTGGGTTATTCTTCTCAATGTGCATCACTTTGCATTTGTCCACATTAAGGGCTCCTTTTATCAAGCAGCGCTAGCGCGACTTTTCATCACACGCTAACCCCTGCACTGGCCAAAAACTACCGCCTGTTCAAGAGGAGGCGGTAGCGGCTAGCGTGCTATTATGCGTGTTAAACCGCGTATGTGGTTTAGTAAAAGGAGCC
This sequence comes from Geotrypetes seraphini, assembly GCF_902459505.1. Taxonomy (NCBI): domain Eukaryota; kingdom Metazoa; phylum Chordata; class Amphibia; order Gymnophiona; family Dermophiidae; genus Geotrypetes; species Geotrypetes seraphini. The sequence goes on from NC_047089.1 coordinate 123,406,031, forward strand.
CTAAATTTCATCTGCCACTTGTCTTTATCTGCCCAGTCTTCCAATTTTCTAAGGTGTGCCTGCAAATTTTCACAATCCACATGCGTTTTTAACAACGTTGAACAGTTTAGTGTCATCTGCAAATTTAATCACCTCACTCTTCGATCCAATTTCCAGATCATTTATAAATAAGATAAATAGCACCGGTCCCAATATGGATCCCTGTGGCACAACACTGTTTACTCTCCTCTGTTTTATATCCAATTACCAATTCCTCTAATCCACAACTGAACTTTGCCACCTATCCTATGACACTTTAATTTTCTCAGGAGCCTCTCGTGAGGAACTTTGTCAAAAGCTTTCTGAAAATCTAGATAATAATAATAACTTTATTCATGTTTACTGCCTACCCACAAAAAATCCAGACGGTTCACAAAGAAGAAGCACTGGACACTACATCAACCAGCTTACATATACCACATGTTTATTCACACCTTCAAAGAAGTCAAGCAAATTGGTGAGGCAAGATCTCCCTCAGCTGAACCCATGCTAACTCTGTCCCATTAAAACATGTTTGTCTATGTGTTCCACGATTTTATTTTTTATAATTGTATCCATCATTTTTCTTGGCACTGAAGTTAGGCTTACCGGTCTGTAATTTTCCAGATCTCCCCTGGAAACCTTTTTAAAAATTGGCGTAACATTGGCCACCCTCCAATCTTCAGGTACTACAGATGAGTTTAGTGACAGGTCACTAACAGCAAGTCAGCAATTTCATGTTTGAGTTCTTTTAGCACCCTGGGATGTATACCATCCGGTCCAGGTGATTTATCACTTTATAACTTGTTGATTTGGCTTAGTACATCTTCCAGATTCACTGAGATTTCTTTCAGTTCCTCTGCATCATTAATTTTTTTATTTAAAAATTTATATACTGTATACAACTATGCGGTTTACATATCACAAACATAAAATCTTATTTCCCTGCGATTTCCACATATAACATAGATATAACTAGAAAACATCATTAATATCCCCTAATATAAAATGTCAATATACCAAATCAAATCAGATTTCAACAATTAAGGAAGCAAAAAGGCATTAGATCAAATGATCCATTTCATGGTAGGTGACAAAACTGATCCACATATACAGGCAAAACAAGTCAAATTCCAACAATTCAAGAATGCAAACAAGCTTTAAATCATACATCACTGTCAGCGCATTCTAAAGAAGATATTTTCAGATGGAATAAGCATTACCATAGAAACATTTTCTTAAAATTTATCCTCCCAATATAGAATCGCAGGCTACCAGGCATGGTATTCCATAGTTCTACACCTGCCACAGACATCATTGATGCTCCAATCCTAACATGCATAATCAATATTCTTCCCTCCAAACTTAATTTCATCCCATTTACAGATCTTTGGAGAAGCATGATACAATGTCTGATGGATAATTGTAAGAATCTTAAACTGCACTCTTTGTTGTATGGGTAACCAGTGCAATTTTTTTAATACCCTTGAAAACCATTTCCAGTTCTGGTAGATCTCTTACATCTTTTCCGTAAAGACCGAAGCAAAGAATTCAGTCTATTCATTCAGTCATATCCACTATGGCCTTATCCTCCCTAAGCACCCCTTTTGCTCCTTGATCATCCAATAGTCCAATGAATTCCCTCACAGATTTTCTGCTTCTGATGTACCTAAAAAAATTGTTATGAGTTTTTGCCTCTTGTGCAAGTTTCTCTTCATATTCTTTCTTAGCTTTCTTTATCAATGCTTTGCATCTAACATGCCAGTGCTTGTGTCTCTTTTTATTTTCTTCATTTTGACCCATTTTCCATTCTTAAAAGCATTTTTTTGGGCTCTTTCACTTCATCTTTTACCCATGCCAGCTCTGATTTCCTCTTCTTCCCACCTTTGCTGATATGTGGAATACATCTGGTCTGGGCTTCCACAATGGTATTTTTAAATAACATCCACACCCGTATTTCTAGTCAATACTATAGGGTTAATGGTCATGTTTATTTATTTTAATTTCAGATTACTGGCCTTCTCTGCCCTTGCTCTTGAGCTCAACTAAATGCACCTTTTTTAATGGAAAGTCTATGTTCTCATTTTAAAATTAGGTTTTAATGTTTCTTTGAAGAATACAATATTTTTCTACTATCAATGTCCCCCATTATTATTGATTGTAAACCTTTTGATGCCTATTACATATCTATTATATTCTTTGTATTATTTTAGCTATAAATCACTTTGTATTGCATTTTGCTTAAAAAATGTATATAAAATGTACAATCTGCAATTATCCCATACTCTTCTAGTAGAGTATTAAGATCCCTATAGGATTTTAGATCCCACAATTTAAGGCCCCCTTTTACAAAGCTGCAGTAGTGATTCCCACATGGCAAATGTGACGCAGTCCATTCATTTCCTATGGACTGTGTTGCATTTGCAGTGTCAAGACTCGCTATTGCCACTTTGTAAAAGGGGCCTTAATAAAGTGAGCTTGGACTAGAAATGAAGCTTTTTCTATTTAGTCCCTTCACTATGGAATGGAGGGGAGAGGAATATTTTAGCAAATTTAAAATTTTATTGAAGCTTTTGATTAAGAATTGGAAGTGGATTAAAAGATACATTAGCAGATCTGTATAAGATAAGCATGCGGGCCCAGGAAGTGACATCAGAGGGAGAGCAGAGGCTGGAGTGGGCAGCATGTTGGAGATGCTGAAGTTAAAGAGGTTTGGTTGAAGGAAATTAGAAATTAGAAAAGGTACAGAGAAGGGCGATAAAAGGGGTAGGACTACTTCCCTATGAGGAAAGGCTAAAGTAGCTAGGGCTCTTCAGCTTGGAGAAGAGATGGCTCAGGGGTGATATGATAGAGGTCTATAAAATAATGAGTACAGTGGAAAGGGTAGATATGAATTGCTTGTTCACTCTTTCCAAAAACACTAGAATTAGGGGACATGCGATGAAACTATTAAGGAGTAGATTTAAAAACAAACCGGAGAAAATATTTCTTCACTGAACATGTAATTAAACTCTGGAATTCGTTGCTAGAGAATGTGGAGAAATCAGATATTTTAGCGGGATTTGAAAAAGGTTTGGATAATTTCCTAAAAGAGAAGTCCATAGTCCATTATTGAGATGGCTTGGGGAAATCCACAGCTTATTCCTAGGATAAGCAGCACAAAATATGTTTTACTACTTGGGATCTAGCTAAGTACTTGAGACCTGGGTTGGACACTGGTGAAAACAGTATACTGGGCTCGATGGACCTTTGGTCTGTCCCAGAATGACAATTTTTATGTTCTTATGAAAGGGGGTCATGCACAGTGGGGGGTCGGGGTAGGAGTGAGGGGGCAGAGGGCAAGGGGTGCCACTGCCCCGGGAACCTCCTACCTTTGCTACGCCACTGTCCAAACCCAAAAGAGCAGTCAGCTGATGTCTACTCTGCATCACATTTTAAAGAACATTTGTATTACCAATGGAAATTGCCCCCTAATTCTATAAAACTTGCACACTGAAATTTACGACCAATATGCAAATTTGCATGTACAAGATCTGTTACTGGCATAATTCAATAATTGGCTATTAATTGGGATTAGCCGATTATTGGATTTAATTGACACCAATTAGCAGTTTCACAGTAACTGCCCTTAGTCAATATTTTATATGTTATGTGCACAGATTTCAGAGGATCCAACTTCAAAGGGCCATGGACCTGGGAGTGGCATTGGCAGGTCATGGCATGTCAGGCAGTGAGGTATGTAAGTAACAAAATGCTATCATTTACTGCCATTGCCCACAGTTAGGTGTGAGCATTTACACCAACCATTGAGTTGCCGTAAGTACTTGCACCTTAATAGTTAGGCACATAAATGCAGACTTTGCTAGTATTCTATCCCCGCTGACAGATCATGGACCACTTTCGAACCCGTATCCATAACCCAGATCTCTAAACTCTGCCTCAAACTTAAATCCTGCAAGTGCATCTTAGACCCTTTCCCATCCTACCTTTATGAAAACATCCCAGTGCAGGCCATCTCTTCCCTCACCAACCTTATAAATAAAATTTTACTATCGGGCCTGTTCTCCACAGAAATGGGACACATTGCTTTATCCCCTCTTCTGAAGAAAGCCGATCTCGACCCTTCCTTACCATCGAACTACCGCCCCATAGCAAACATCCCTCTTTTAACAAAACTTCTAGAGACCATAGTCGCTACTCAGCTTTCCTCTTACCTAGAAAGATTCTCCATTCTGGAACACTACCAATACGGATTTAGACCCAATTTCAGCACCGAGTCCCTCCTAGTCTCCTTAATTTCAAAGGTGCAACAATTACATGCTCGAAACAAATTTGCTGTTCTTCTACAGTTCGATCTCTCTGCGGCTTTCGACGTCGTGCACCATGACATATTAATCTACCAACTTTCTGAGATAGGAATAGACTCCTTTGTCCTAAAGTTGTTCTCAAACTTCCTTCGCGCGTGTTCCTACATTGTCAACACAAACGGCTCCAAATCCGCTCCATGGTCACCATCCTGTGGTGTCCCACAGGGCTCCCCCCTATCCCCTATTCTCTTCAACATGTACATGACCTCCCTGAAGCTCCTCAAATTAACCCCCCTTGAAACAATATACACATACGCAGACGACATATTTATCCTCCTCGAAACTGACCAGAACCTCACAAACCTCCAAGAGAATATCACTTCATGCATAATGAGACTTCACGCCTGGTCCCTCTCTGCACAGATGAAATTAAATGAATCTAAAACAAAATTACTCTAGCTCGGCCCAAAATTATTACACCTGCCCACCCTCTTCACATTGCCCACAGGCCCTGCTCTGCACCTTGAATTCTCAAGCAAGGTCCTCGGCATCACTATCGATTCCTCCCTCTCCCTCAACGATCACCTGAATTCCCTGGCAAAATCATGTTTTTTCAGCCTCCACATGCTGAGGAAAGTAAGATCCTACTTTCACCAACAACATTTCACCATCCTTGTACAATCCATCATCCTATCCAAACTCGATTACTGTAACGCCATTTATTTAGGCCTAACAAAAAAAAGTCTTCGCAGACTCCAACTTATACTGAATACTCCAACTTATACTCCAAGAATACTGCAGCTAAGCTGAATTTTGCTAAACGAAAATTTGATCACGTCTCCCCTCTACTTACCAATCTCCACTGGCTCCCAGTACTTTCCAGAATTAATTTCAAATGCTCCTGCCTGGCCTTCAAGATCATTCACGGCATCCTTCCGCCCCTAATCCCTCTATCCTTCCTTGTCCGGACGCCTGCTACCACCAGATCTGCTCACAGATATAAACTATCCTTCCCCTCTCTACACGGCATCCTCCACGCTGGCAAACTGGGAAAATCCCTTCTCTCCAAAATCATAGCCCTTTGGAATGATCTCACTATCCCGCTGCGGAACCTGGGCTCCCTCCAACTTTTCTGAAAACAACTGAAAACCTGGCTTTTCTCTAACATCTAACATCTCTTCCCCTGTCCACATCCTCCTCTATTCACATGCTCTTGCAAATCTTTCTCCTCTCTCTTCCTATATTTTTAAACTTTGTAAACCGTGTCGAGCTCCACTTCCGTGGAGATGATGCGGTATATAAACTTAAGGCTTAGTTTAGTTTAGTTTAGTTTATTCTAGAATAGTAGTTACACACATAACTACTTAGGCCCTGATTCTCTAAAAGTGCGTCCCGATTTTAGGCAGCTGTAGACGTCCTACAGCTGTCTAATCAGCCAATCGGGATGCACGTTTTTTAAAAAAAAATGCTCCCCAGGCAGGCCTAAAGGCGCCTCCGGGAGCCTAGGGAGACCCGCAAGATGCCTAAGCTCGTCTAAGGGCCTTAGGCGGGCCTTAGGCTGAACCTAGGCGGCCCTACGCATCTCCCTAGTAGATGAGAAGCTTAAAAATGTAGGCCAGCAAAATGCTGGTCTACATTGTAAGTAGATGCGGCCGCTATACTTATCGCGGCAAGGGATCTCTCTGCCACTATAAGTATAGCGGGCCGTGGCCCCTGACCGATCACTGGCAGGAGGGTGCCCAAACCCTCCTGCCCGAAGACGCACCCCCCTCCCCGACACTACCGACCGCCCCCCCCCGACATTACCGATCCCCCCCCGACAATATCGGTCGCTGGCAGGAGGGTGCCCAATCCCTCCTGCCCGAAGACGCAACCCCCTGGCGCTAACAACCCCCACTCCACCAAACTTGTTCTTACAGATGGGTCTTGCACGTCGAGCAAGCAGGCACGCCTCGTCGAAATGAGGCGGGCCCGCCCCTTCCCGGCCCATCCCGCCGAAGCCTAAGGCCTGATTGGCCCAGGCTCTAGAAGCCTGGACCAATCAGGCCTTAGGCATAGCGGGTCCGCCCATCCCCACTTAATCTAAGGCCTTAATCTAAGGTCTGATTGGCCAATCAGACCTTAGACTTAGTAGGGATGGGCGGACCCACTATTCCTAAGGCCTGATTGGTCCAGGCTTCTAGAGCCTGGGCCAATCAGGCCTTAGGCTTCGGCGGGATGGGCCGGGAAGGGGCGGGCCCGCCTCATTTCAACGAGGCGTGCCTGCTTGCTCGACGTGCAAGACCCATCTGTAAGAACAGGTTTGGTGGAGTGGGGGTTGTTAGCGCCGGGGGGGGGGGTGCGTCTTCGGCAGGAGGGATTGGGCACCCTCCTGCCAGCGACCGATATTGTTGGGGGGGGGGAGATAGGTAATGTCGGGGGGGGCGGTCGGTAGTGTCGGGGGTGGGGCGGTTGGTAGTGTCGGGAGGGTGCGTCTTCGGGCAGGAGAGATTGGGCACCCTCCTGCCATCGATCGATATTGTCGGGGGGGGGAGATCGGTAATGTCGGGGGGGGGGCGGTCGGTAGTGTCGGGGGGGCTGTCGGTAGTGTCGGGGAGAGGGGTGCGTCTTCGGGCAGGAGGGTTTGGGCACCCTCCTGCCAGCGATCGGTCAGGGGGCCATGGCCCGCTATACTTATAGCGGCAGAGAGATCCCTTGCCGCGATAAGTGTAGCGGGCCGTGTCTAATCTAACCCGATTCTCTAACCCGCGTTACAGAATCGGGGTTTAGTTTAGGCCAATTCTGAATAGGACGCCTCTCCCGGGCGTCCTATACAGAATCAGGGCCTAGGTGTCTTGCGGGCCTCGCCTTCAATATAGGCGGCCTGCCTGGGGAGCATTTTTTTTTTTAAAAAAGTGCATCCCGATTGGCTGATTAGACAGCTGTAGGATGCCTACAGCTGCCTAAAATCGGGACGCACTTTTAGAGAATCAGGGCCTTAGTGTGCATAATCGCGGAGCCTAAAGTTGGATGACCTTTTCAGAATTTACCCCTGTGTTTCTGCACATCTACACTTGTAAATAGTGGCTTTCCAAAAAAAATTGCTATTTACAGGTGTAAATGCTGCTGTTTACTTGATAGAAGTCATAAGAGCCTTGTAAAATGACCTTCAAGTTTGTAATCTGAGCTGGCAGCTGCTGATGTTTGTGAGCAGCATTAACTCTTACAACTCTTCCTCCCCCCCCCCCCCCACACACACACTTACTCACACACACTATGTTGACAGTTCCAGTGAAAATTGGGGCTGTATTCAGCAAGGTCATGCTTTTGGCAAACTCTAAAGGGCTCCTTTAAATATATAAAAAACAACAAATCCAACTGTCAAGTTATAACTTCATGCCTTCAGAAAGAAACCGGTTCAGTTTTGTTTCTCAGACAGTGCTGTGGAAAGCTTTCCTATGCTTGAAAGAATTAACCCCCTGTTCTACACACCCAATAAAAGACAAGTCAAGCTATCGTTCCCAGTGTGCAAGATTCTTATTTCTGCAACATAGAACTGTCTGTACAAGATGGTCAAAGATGAAATACATGAAATTTTTGCTTCACTTTTGGAATTTAGGTTGTTTTAATCCTTGAGAACAGGAGAACTTGTGAGGTTTTCTTTCAGGAAACAGTGCCTAAGCTGCGTGGGTGTGCTTTCAAAGCAGCTCCTCACATGAACACGGGAGGTGATTTTACAACAGTTCAAGACTCTTTTCTTCAGCCTCTATCTTCCTCACATTTTGAATTATCAAGTATGGACTGTATCCTTATTTTATTTCTTGAAAAGAAATATTACACCGTAGAAAGCCATTGTGCAAATCACAGATTTCTATTCACCTAGATTTATAGTTCCCTTTCTTCATTTATTCTTCTTCCCAGATCTGCATGGTTGGCATGTTTGTCCACGGGGACCATGTATATAACCTGTGTAGCTATACCAACTCCTCTTTTTGTTTGTACACAGATATAGACAGAAAATGAGTTCTTTTGCGTTTAGTTCGCTAAAATCCGATCACCTTTTGAAAAGTCTGTTGCTGCTGCTAATGTGCAATGTGTGCTTGTAACTGAAGCGTCTGGAGGGGCTTCCCGGCTGCTCCAGCTGCCAAAGTTGCTGCTTCTTGCTACTGCTTGTGCTGTCACACGCTTCACACGTCACCTTTCCAGCAAAGAGACAGACGTTTCTTTTCATTGTTATTTATCAATACCATTTTAATTCTCAGAGAGCAGTAGCCCCTTCTGGGGCCACGCTGCTGGTTGCATCAACATTGCCGTGATTCTTTTTTTTTTTTTTTTTTTACCCATTATTTTATTCCACATCCGAAAACGGTCATCACTGGAAGGAAAAATGACAAACACCGTCTCTCTTCTGCAGGGAGGGTCATCCGTGCAACTTTCATCAGACTAGGTGTGGATGCAGGAGGCATCATATGCTTGCATGATCCCTGTTAACAGGGGCTTTCTTTTACAAATGACAAGGGGAATGGACTACAAAAGGAAACATTTAGGTATACGATGAAATTAGCTCACGTCTTTGCTGCAAGCAGTAGAAGCAAATCCAGGGAGAAAATTGCAGTTAAGCATGCTTAATTTCTGGAATGAGAGACATTGCAATCAAGAACACCAACTGAGCAAGAGAAGCTTGTATCTATTATAAACTAGCAATTTTTAAAGAAAATTGCACAGACCCTTGCTGCTGTGGGTTTTTTTTTTTTTTTTTTGTGGAGGGATAGGAAGCAGAGAAAGAAAGGGTTTGATTATAGAACCTTCAGCAAGAACATTGCTGTTTGCTCTCCTATTTACTGATGCTGATTTCCAAAGCGTTACTTGTCACTTTCAGGAAGAAGGAAGAGGAAAAGAAAACCAGAGGAAGCATGGGCGACCAGGCTGCAGGAAAGTGGGAGCTCTGGGCTGCTGAACAGATACCCGCTGCCGGGATTTTCCTGTTTTCAGTGACCCACTGACAGCCAGGGATGCACTGAATCTTTACTGCTGCTCCTTGCACTTGAGTTCAAAGGCAGTCTAGATTGTATGATGGAAGGGGTTTCTACTGAGTCCATTGATCTTGTCAGTGCCACAGTACTAGCATGCTGTTGAAAGCAGGATTAGTTTATGGGTGGAAGTGCTGCTGGAAGATATGGCTGGCTTGTGGGGGAAGCGTTGCTGAAAACTCCCACCCTCTTTCCTGTGTCAGTGCTTTGGTACCAGTTGCTTTCATCCCACTGTACAGGAATACTTGCTACCTGTCAAGTTGAACCCTGGTAGGAAAATGTTTGAAACAGTGAGTGCTTGCTGAGTCCTCTCTCTCTGGCTGTGGGTATTTGAAAAAAAGGGGTTCCTGTTTTCCAGCCCATGCACTGGATTGTGTCTAGTGTGAGGGCACAGGGCTTCTTACAAGGGTGAGGGCAACATGGCAGCAGCCATAGCGAGCGGGTTGATCCGCCAGAAGCGACAGGCACGGGAGCAGCACCTGGACCGGCCCTCAGCTAGCAAGAGGCGAAACAGCCCCAGCAAGAATCGGGGCCTTTGCAATGGTAACCTGGTGGATATTTTCTCCAAAGTGCGGATCTTTGGCATCCGGAAGAGGAGATTACGGCGTCAAGGTTGGTGCACCTGTCTATTTATCATTCATCTGTCTGTTCCTCACAAACCCTCCTTTTATAGAGGGAGCATCAAATCTGTAGGAGAAGAAACTTTTGTTGGTGACACTCTTGGCGTTACATAAGATATTACATTAAACAGAATGGGGGTAATTCTATAAAGCAGATGCTAAAATTTACATGCCAGTTTCGAGCATATATGTTTACAATACTAGTCTATACATAAATTTATATGCATATGTATGTGCATGTAAATGCTGGATGTACACCTATTCTATAACTACATGCATATCTCTGATAGTGTGTAGTTTGCAGTTGGGTGTACACTTGGGTAGAGTCTGTGGAATGTGAGCAGGATACAAAGTTTAGTGTGCCTATAAGATATGTGTATCTTTAGAACATAGGTACACACACATGACAGCTCTATGGCTAATATAAATGCAGTTATGCTAGTATTCTATAAAGGAAAGCAGATACCTACTAAACAGAATATGTGCCACATCACACACTCTGGGCACCTATACATAGGCACACAGTTATAAGCATTAGACAGTTTCAGTCTTCTCTGGCAGGTTCATACAGCAGGAGGTGTCCTTCTCAAGAAAATGAGCTTGTTCTGTGCTCTGCAATCTATAATACTCTCCTTAGGAGTAGCAACACGTATCTACAGAAGAACAATAAAGTTAAACCTGTTCATTTAAAATGGAAATTTCAGATGAATGTGAATCTGTGAAAATAACCAATATATGATTGTGGATTTCTCACACAGCAAGAGCTGATGTTGTAATGATACCTATTGAATTATATGCTGCACAAAGTAGTACTGTGGCTGAGTGGTAAGTATCTATTGTTAGGAATTGTAATATTATTGTATTTCTTTTCTATACAATATTTCAAAAATTTTTAAAAAAGTGAATTGACTGATTTTAGGATTCAGTCTTAGTATAAGCTTCTGATCATATTGTCAGTATAATTTCTTAAATCCATATATATAATAATCATATTACCATAGGCACAAATTGGGAAAAACCTTTTAGTACATTTATACCTTATAGTGAGCCATCATAACTTATTTGATATAAATATATATTCTTCCTTCTCATAATCTGCATGGATAATACAGAATATTAATTGCTTCTTGACATGGCTTCAGTGAGCACAAAAGAGCTTCCTTTATTGCACTTTTTATTATTTAATATTGACTCTGAATGTTGTTAAATTGAGCTGTAAAAACTTAAAATATATTTTAAGTGCTTCTTCTGTTTCTTCAGTAGATCTACTGAAAAATAGCTGCCATCATATAATGGAATGAAAAAACCTACCAAAATTCAGTTTTCATGTCAATGTTCATGAATATTTTGTACCTTAGGCTTAAGACGGGAGACATCAAAGGATACCATATTTGTTAAAACATCAGAAAATGACAAGTTATTCACATACAGCTTAGTATAGCATGCATTTTAAATTAATTTGATTGTATTTATCTCTCTGCTAAGGTGAATTTCATTTTTTATATTGGCACTGTTTAATTTGATGCTATATTTCATTTTTGACTATTTTGATACATAAGCAATTTTATATACAACCCCATGATAAATTAATAACATTTTTTATTTCATATCTTATTTTAACCATTAGTGAAACTTTGCTGATAATCCTGTAACACGTTTGTTTATACTATAGATATTTCTTCGTTCCCTTGTCTTGCACTTTTGAAATGTGTAATAAACACTAGTGGTGATATGGTAATTTATATTTATTGATAAAATACTTCAAAAATAGTAATCTCTCTGTTCCTATAATTTTCAAAAAAGTGCACAAAGAAAAAACTGATACCTGCATAAACTTATCTTTTTATATTTCTTCCTGACCAGATATTTAATAGTCTATCTTTTCACTGAGGAACAGAAAATGGTTGACATTTTATTTGTTTTGCATTTTCATGTCCTTTGTTAGTAGACAAGTAGAACTGTCATGCAGATTTTGCTAAGAATTTACACAGGTATATCTGTCTATTTGATGAGTTATATTAATTTAAACATATATATTTGCAATAGTCAGAATAATTTTATTGATATTTGTAATGGTAACTGAAATACTAATCTATCTTTCTCACTTGTTGAAGAAAGTTCACGTCTCTGTGACATAATTTTGTAGCCAACATCAAGGTATGCAGCTGGATGCACTTCAATTAGACTCCTGTGGAGTTTAGCTACAAATCTGTTTTTTGGGGTGTTTTTTTGCTTAAAAGGATATTGAAATGTGGATAGAAGTTTAGTCAGTGTCAAGCTGTAATGTAAAAAACTTGAAGGTGATTTTCTGGCATACAAATGCATGATAGTCTAAAATGTTGGTATATTTGATGGGCTGATATACTGTATTGGGGAGGGGAAGCTTTTATATATCAAGCATTATATCTAATTTCAAAGAATGAATTAGTGCATACCAGAAAGTAGTTGTGAGGGTAGTTTTATAGAGGAGGACACACAAATTTTGTCAGTAGATATATCAAATTATGCAAAAATATCTAATAATTATCTGCCAAATGTTCATTAATTCATTAATCAATAATATATGATTCTCAGTGACTTTCAGAAGCATAAAGTTTCATAAACACACTTCAACAATCTTAAAGGATCAGCCTCACATTCTTCATAAAGTCGAGTTTGATAGTATTTAAATTCAATTCATCATGCCATGAAAAAGTGAAAAAATAAAGGGCTTCTTTTACTAAACCATGGAAGAGCTTCTTACCACAGGCCAGCAAGCTAAATGCTCCAACGCTCATTCAATTCCTATGAGTGTTGAAGCATTTACCTTGCCAGCCTATGGTAAGAAGCTTTTCCATGGTTTAATAAAACCCAGCGAAAGTAATTGAATACTTATTTTAAAAGAAGTAAATACTAAACTGTATCTTAAGAGACATACTTTTTCCAACATGAATTCCTGTTTTATTAAGAATGAGTCATGGAAGTCTCCTTAACTCCACCTCCCCACCCCCAATTTAATATAATTAGTAACTTGCAGATTAAACATTTAAAACCAGTAGTTGTGAAATTGTTTCTACTTGTAATTCAATTTTGGAACTGTTATATATATTTTTGGATTATTATTATTATTTTTTTGTTTAATTTTTATTGATTTTCAAATTTTGACAGTGCAATACAACTATTACTAAACATGAGCATTATACATAACGCACTTAAAATACACAAAATTAATATATCACCAATCCTTTCCACCCTCCTTTCCTCCCTTCCTCACATATTACACTGCATATGCATATATTATTGCAATATTATAGATAAATACCTTTAGTAATCCCAAATACCTTCCCCTCCCCCCACACCACCCCCCCCCCCACCCCGGATGTGTAAGGAATCTGTAAAAAGGGAGATACCTGACATTCATTGCAGTTCAACATATGCAATACTCCGCATTCATTCTCTCATATTTATACGTGGAACAAATATTTGCCCACCAAAAAGTGTAATTCAGTCTGTCGTAACTCTTCCAGTTACATGTAATCATAAGGATGGCTATTCCGGTCATAATCAAGAAGAGCCGGCTTTTATATCTATCTTAATATGCAATATTGTACCACAAATTATGGCTTTGTAGGTTAACAGGATTGATGACTCAAGAATAATATTTATTTGTCCCCAAATTGACTTCCAGAAATTAAGTATCATTGGACAGTAATACAACAGATGATCCAAGGTCCCTATATCAACATGACAATGCCAGCATCTATTAGACTTAGAACTATCTACCTTATTCAAATGAACTGGGGTCCAAAAATCCTATGTAATAAGAATAACCAAGTTTGTCTCATAGATGCTAACACTGTACATCGTAATCTACAAGTTCAAATGACCTTACATCAAAAATACCTATTCCTCCCTATAGGCAGACCATTATTTAATCTCTTTTAATTGTTTTTATTCCTACCCAGTACAAACAATCTCTTCTTCCGTACCCCTAAAAAAGATCATGTTCAGAGACTTTTCCAAATTAGAAACCTCTGATATCACTCCTTTTTTCAGCTCCTCAATAATTATTCCTAACTTCGAATCTATCGACGATCAATTACTTTTCTGGAATTCCTCGCTAGAATCTTTTCTGAATGAAAAAGCACCTATAATCTCTAAAACTATTCCTTTCCGTAAATCACGTAACCCATGGTACTCAGAAGAACTATCTTTTATAAAAACCCAACTCCGATCACTAGAAAGAAAATGGCGTTCATCAAAAACTTCTGCAAACTTACAACGATACAGAGAACATGCACATTTCTATAAAAATAAAATTAATCAAGCAAAAAAAATTTCTACTCTAATAAAATCTACAAGGCTAAAAACAGTTCCGAATTATTTTCTATTCTTAAATCCATTACTCAAGAGTCTAAAAATAATAACAACAACTCAGAACCTACTCCCAAAGCACAAGACTTGGCCGATTATTTTTGTGAAAAAATTGCTCTTATACGAAAAACCTTTGTTACAAATAAAATAGATGAGCCCTTTCACAATAACATTAACTCTACTATACCAACGTCCAAATGTACAAATTTCAAAATTCCATCCCTAAAAGAAATAGAAGGAGTCTTTCAAAGAATTAAATTAAAAAATTCTCGATCTGAACTAATTCCTCCTTTTTACCTGAAAAATTTTTTCTCTTGTTTCGGCCCTTTCATTCACTCACTCATCAAAAATAGTTTTCTTACAGCCACTGTTCCTACCAATTGGAAAAAAGCTACAGTTACCCCGATATTGAAAAAATATAATGTTAATCATAATGACGTATCCAACTACCGTCCAATCTCAAATTTACCCTTTTTAGCAAAATTAACTGAAAAACTGGTCTTCAAACAACTTTCAGATTTTATTGAATCATCAAACGCACTGCATCCTAATCAGACGGGATTTTGTAAACATCACAATATAGAATACTCAATGTTAGGCCTCATAACCAACATCCATTATTACCTAGATCATCATAAATCGGTTGCCCTTTTTTCCTTAGATCTATCTGCGGCTTTTGACACTATCGATCACGCTCTCTTACTCAATCGTTTGGAATCCTTTGGTATTAGTGGACAGGTCCTAAACTGGTTTACATCTTTTCTCTCTAATCGATCCTCCACTGTTACAGTTAAAGACGATCATTCTACTTCTTACTCCTCATCTTTCGGAATTCCCCAGGGCTCTATTCTGTCACCTCTTCTATTTAACATCTTCCGTTCTCCTCTACTTACTATTTGTCAATCGTTGGGCTTTACGTCATTTTCTTATGCCGATGACATTCAACTTCTTTACCTGTTTGACCCCGAAAAAGATGAAGAAATTAAAACAATTAATACCAAACTGGACACAGTAAAAAACTGGCTTAGCCTCAATAAACTGTCATTAAATATACAGAAAACTCAAACTATGTTTTTTACTTGGAGAAAAGACATCACCCCAATTTCTTCATTTGTACTCGATAACACTCCAATTGAATCAGTATCTTCCTTAAAAATCTTAGGCGTAATCATTGACACTAATTTATCTTTTCACAATCACATTAGCCAAATTGTTAAATCCTGTTTCTACAAACTCCGCTTGATACGATCCATCTCATCATTTTTAGAACCTAAATCTATCAATATTCTTATCCATTCTATGATCATTTCTAAACTAGATTACTGCAATTCTCTGTTATTTAATGTACCGCAAAAAGAAAAGAAGAGACTTCAAATAATTCAAAACACTGCAATAAAACGCATTCATAAAGCAAAATGACCACGTAACACCGCTATTGATCAAGTCCCATTGGCTGCCTATTAATCATCGAATTACTTTTAAAATAGCATTCTTAGTTTTCAAAGTATTATCATTTAACGAACCACAGTTCATATCTAGAATGATTACTCCACATCATTCACCTCGATCTCTCCGATCGTCATCACAAGATCTACTATCGGTTCCATTTTTAAAAATAGTGGGTACAAGGAGAAATGAAATGTTTTCTGTTTTAGCTCCTCAAACCTGGAACGCTCTGCCACTCTTTATCAGAAAAGAAAAAGATCTCATCTCTTTTAAAAAACTTTTAAAAACATTTTTATTTAATGATGCTTTTACTAACTAATCATTCAAGCCAATGTTCACTTTTATAAATTAATTTTTTTTTTTCTTCTCCCCCCTTCCTTGTGTTTTTACCCTTTTTATGTTTTTCCAGACCGAGATAATTGTAACTTTCTTTCCTTTTCCCCTTTTGTATCTTGTTTGTTACTAAACCTCATATATAAAGAAATCTTATAAATTTCCAGACTTTTTTACATGTGTTTTAATAATATTTGTTTTCTAAATTGCTGTTTTAAAATTGTTTTAAGATTGTTTGTTTCCCCATAAGCTGTTTTTAAATTGTTCATCGCTTAGAATATTTTATATAGGCGATTTATCAAATAAACTTGAACTTGAACTTAAGTTCAAATTCGTGGCCATCGAGATGCAGAAATATACTGCTTAATCTCAATGTTCCAAATATCTCTCAGACTATTCTTTGGTTTTTTGTTTAAATTTTCTGAAATTAATTTATACTACCTGGCGGCCTGATGTCCTAACAAATCTGTTTGGTAGCATAGGATCTGCAAGCTATAATAAGTTTTTAAGTTATTCCATTCAGGGAACCCACTCTGAATGGCCTGCTTCAACTGCAACCACCTGTAATTTTGAGACTTTAAGAGACCAAATACTTATTGCAGTCGTGAAAAATCAAGCAGTTTTCCAGTAGATACGACATCATCCAATGTACGAATGCCTGCCTGCATCCAATTCTTCCAAGCGATCCCATCACCACCTATTTGAATCTTGGAGTTCAACCATAAGGACTGAAAAGTAGAATTCATTATCAGAATATCTGTTAATTTATCAATAAATTTAATTGTTTTCCATGTGTCCAATATTATAATGTTTTTGGATTATTTTTTACGTGAAGAAGTGAAACAAATTCCTTCATATTTGCAAGATGCATCTCATTTTTTGAGACTACTATTAGATTTTCAAATACCTTCAGAGGCAATTTTTGTAGTTACATGTATGCTTCAACAGGAGGCTTTATCAGTGATAGAACAGACTTTGATGAAAAGACCTATTCCATTTTGTATTATCATTGTAATTTTAATGATTTGGGCTAAGTTGGTGATTAAATATAATTATTTTTAGTATGATAAAAAGCTTTATTAACAGATATGTTGTATAACTATGGGGGCTACATTAGCCCTATCAGTAGCAGCATTATACATGGCAAATTTTGAAGAGGCTTTTGTTTATCAAGCAGTTGAATTTGCTCCTATAATTTTTTGGAAGAGGTTTTTAGACAATATATTTTTGTCTATGGATGGGCACAGAAGAGGATCAACATCAGTTTAACTATTGGTTGAATTCTTTGAATCCAAAACTGAAATTTAAAGTAAAGTGATTTTAAAGTATAAAATGATTATATCTTATGTTACACTTGTTGAAAGTTTTAAAATTGAATAAAGATTTTTAAAAAACACAAAAACTAAAATTTATTATGACCTATAATTCTACTGTTATTGATTTTTTTAGAAGTGCCGATCAAACTGGCAATGAATTAATAACAGTATATCATAAACAAATGGCTCAAAATACGTTTTGGGAGCTTTCATCCTTACAAGTTTCAATGTAGTCTCCCTGCGAGTCAATATTTGCAAAGTAGACAGATTTATTCTATCATTAAAGAGTTTAAAATTCAAGCAAATATACTGAAGCAAAGATTTTTGATGAGAGGCTATCCATCTTCTATACTTCAAAAAGCTTATCTCAAAGCTAAAGATTTTCTCAGAGGGAATTATTGCTTCAATATCATGATAAAGAACCTAATGAGTGTATGGCATGTGCCCTCCCATTTTCAATATTGTCTAAGAAAATTGCAAAATTAATGGGAACTCATTAGCATGTGCTTCAGTTACACAAACCTTTTTGTGATTTTCTTACACAAGAGGTAGAACAGTGGGAGAACTTTTGTCTTATAAAAGATTTATGTATGAGACTCAACAGGAAGCAGGAATTCATCAAACCTGTGGTAATTGTCCATGGTGTTTATAAAGTATTTGTGGCTCTGAGTGGAAGGACCCTCAAACTGGACATATCATTTATTCTCAAATAGATACATCATGCTCTTCAGTGATGATTGTTTATATTATAATATGTCCATGCCAATTAGTATATGTGGAAAGAAGTATTTGTCCTGTCAAGATTCGTTTGAATGAGCACAAGTTTCAGATTTCGAACAAAAATTTTCAGGCTCTACTGGCACAACATTGGCATGATTTTCAGCATACCATGTTTCAAGTTTCTTTATTTTTGATATACCGTCTATCAAAACAAGTGTCTAAATGGTGTACAATATAAAAAGATCGAAGAAAACAATTTAAATAGGTAAATAAAAGTAATATTTTATCAAATACAGTATTCAAAATACTAGATGGATTCACATTGACGTATATGGAACAAAAGGGAAGTTGGGGAGGGAAAGGTTTTTTTTAAAATACATCAAAGTAAAATTAGTAAAAAAGGAAAGTAAATGGGAAGTGGTAAAACATTAGGATGGGGATTGCTTCAGAAGAAGCGTGAACCATTTTTGAAAAAACAAAACAAAACACACATCTAAAACAAAAAAAAGGGAAGGTCAACTTTTCAATCACTGCAATGGTTAGGGGTTGGATTTCTCCCTTGTTGATAACTTGAATAGTGTATGTAACTTCAGGTTTTACGTCTCCATGTGAGATCCTGTTTCCATCATCAACACTTTGCTGTCCTTGTTCAATCAATCATCCTTTCGAGGCTGGATTATTGTAATTCGGTCTATTTAGGCTTGACCAAGAAAAGATTTCAGAGACTTCAACTGATCCAGAATACTGCTGCTAGGCTAATCTTTGCAAAAAGTAAATTTGATCACATCTCTCTGCTCCTACAAAAACTTCATTGGCTTCCTATAATTTCCAGGGTTTACTTTAAATGTGCCTGCTTAACATTTAAGATCGTGCATGGCATCCTTCCTCCTTTAATTCCCCTGTCTTGGAATTCTGTAAGATCTGACATTACCAGATCTACTCAAAAATTTAAATTGTCCTTTTCTATGCTGAAAGGTGTTACCTACATTGGCAAATTAGGGAAGTCTTTACTTTTCAAAATTACTGAGCTGTGGAATGATTTTCCTATACATCTGCGCGATCTGGGTTCTTTCCAACCATTTCAAAAACATCTGAAAACTTGGCTATTTCAAAGTTGTACATTCTACTCCTCTCCATACTAGTCCAAATCCATATTGTATCCGTTCTCCTTTCTAATTTTCTTATAAACCGTGCCGAGCTCTACTGTTATAGAGAAGATGCGGTATATAAGCCTAAGGTTTAGTTTAGTTTAAGACTGTCCCACTAAAGGCTTCTGTCATTTTTCAGATTCCTAACTTTCGGGCTAGGGGATTTGACATCAAGGACTGGTTCATTCCAATGTCAAGTAGGGCAGCTATGGTTTTCCTTGCGACATGTACCACTCGCTTCAGAGTCATGGGCCTCCTTCCCTTGGAGTTTCTTATACTGGTGCTTCCTCTGAAAATGGAGCATTCCATTAATTAACATTCCCTTTGGAAATATTCTTCTCCACACTTATTTCAATGAAAAGAGATGCTAGTGGTTGGAGGGGAATTAAATTAACATGTTCCCCTATGACTTTTTCTGTTCCCTGGAGAAGTACATATCCTGAGGTTCTGGGTGCCCTGCTGGCTTCTTTCCCTGGTGCCCTCCCCCCTGGGAAGGGGCATGGAGGAGTCTATTTCCAAAGGGTGTCACTTTCCCTTATTTATCCCCTGGTCTGCCTCCTGATAGTGATCTGCTAGTTCTATGGCTTCCACCAGGGAGGATGGGGCTTGTCTTGAAACCAACACCTGCAAAAGGCTGACAAATTTAAAAGCTGTTCCAGTACTATTTGATTCACCACCTCAAGGGCAGTTTGTTGCTCTGGCATAATCTAGTAACTATTGAGTCACTGCTCTTGGTCTCTTGCCTTTTTGAAAGCTTCAGTTTCTAAACTTCTTTCTGTAGCACTCAGGCAACAGGCCTAGTCGGTCTTGGATAGCAGCTTAGACCTCCCGGTAATCCAAGGCTTTGGTCATATATACGACCTCCCAGTGGTTTCACCCTATCACTGGGAGGTCATATAAATTGCATTTTGTGACATCATGTACATCTACTTTTATAATTTATGTGATCTCGTGCCCCTGTAATTTGATATATGTGGGCTGTACCTCCCGGGTTGTCAAGACTAGATTGACAGAACATTGCAGTTGTCTCAAGACAGTAAAACATACAGTTCCCATGGTTGCCCATAACATTCAACATCACCATACATTTTCTGATCTCAGCTGGTGTGTACTGGAACAAGTACCTACCTCTTTCAACAGTGACAACATTTCTTATCTTTTGAATAGAGAGAACTTTTGGATTTTTCACCTTAAGACCTATTCTCCAATTGGACTGAATGAAAATGTGGCAAAATGTTTTTCTACTTAATCCTTTTTTTCAAAGTTCATTGCCTATGTAGGATTTCCAGGGCATCTCTAAAAGCTTCAGTCGCCATTGTTACAGCCACCTGATCGGCATTATTGTGCCTGTGGTTGGAGTTACTGTTAGCTAAGAAGATTTTTTCTGCATTATGCTTCCAGACGGGACTTAATTGGATATTTCAGCTCCTGAAGAAGTTTGCAAAATGGAGCTCTGGTGAGCCGAGACAATCACCTGTTGGGACTCAGATAAGTCTTGTGAATGGACTGTGACCTTTGATTATTGTTCGCTGGGACTTATATAAATTTTGTGAATGAATTATGACTTTTTTTCTTATCTTCAGCACATAAGCACTTTTGAAAATATTTATTCAAGGGGTGGGGCTTTTTATGTCGTACTTTTTTGGCCCTCCATTCTCCTCTCAAAGCCTCTTGCTGAGTGTTTATTCATAGTTTGTATTCACTATTTATTATTACGGAGACCAAATAATGTACGGGGCAGAACTTATTGAGGTTTTTTAACCTGGTGCTGGTCACTCATAAGTCTTTTGCCCGGGACTATAAAAGTTACATAGCAGTATTAAAGTGGTTAACTTTGGCCCATACTGAGGCATCTCACCTTTATTAATTCTTATTTACATAAATCCAGCATATGTTTTTGAGAGGTTAATATAGGGTTCTGCCAATTGTTCTTTTTGTTATAGGTTTGGCAGTTTTACAGAACTTTTTCTTGGTCGCCTTTTTGATAAATTGGTCACATATAAAGCAAAATGCATTTGTTGGATGTTTGCACCTTAGTAAGAGAGACCCTTAGTTTACTCAGCTTGGAATCAATCTGGAATGTTCTGCAATAAAGGTAAATTTCAAAATATCAATATACTGGTCACAAAAGCAAAGTTTGAGGGGAATGATAGCCAGTTTCTATACTTTTGCGGCATAGGCAATTAAGAAAGAATACTTATTACCTTAGGGGTTTTTTTTATCACCGGCCGCAACAGTAAAAGCTCTGATGCTCATAGAATTCCTATGAGTGTCAGAGCTTGTATTGCAGCGGTCCGCAATAAAAAACCCTAATGCGGCTTGATAAAAGGGGGACAAAATAGGATAAAGACACACAAATCATGACTGATATTATTTCAGCTAAAAAGATAACAACAAGACATTTGTATGCTGTCTATACCCAGAGTTCAAGATTGATTTACAAAAGATTAAAAAGTTACATTCTGAAAACTGACATACAAATTACTTTAAAAAGATCAATAAAACTGAGCCAAACCTCTCTAGATGCAGTTAAATTATCCAAGATATTTATCAAATAGCAAGGCCTTCAATTTTTTCTAAATCTGAGGTAATTGAACTCACATTTAATAGTTGGTGACAGAGAATTCCACATTGGTGGAATTATGTAATTAAAAAGTTGTTTAGCAAAGACAAGCAGTCTTAATGAAGATATGGAGGGAATTCTAACTTATTTAAGTGAACTTGTTGAGTAGAGATCAAGCAAGGTGAACTTTTTATTAAATTGGATAGGTAAAAGGACAATTGCCATATAAAATTTTAAAATCTAAACACAAAAACTGCTAGAATAGATTTCAAAATGGGAAATAAGAACCCGAATTATAGCTATGTAATTCTGGGTTCTATGTTAGGAGTTACTGCTCAGGAAAAGGATCTAGGTGTCATTGTTGAGGAAACATTGAAACCCTCAGCTCAGAGTGCGGTGGAGGCTAAGAAAACAAATAGAAAGTTAGGAATTATCAGGAAAGGAATGGAAAATAAAGATGAATATGTTATAATGTCTTTGTATCACTCTATGGTATGGCATCTTGAGTACTTGTGCAATTTTGGTTGCCATATCTCAAAAAAGATATAGAGGTACAGAGAAGGACAACAAAAATGATAAAAGGGATGGGACAACTTCAGCTTGGAGAAGAGTAGACTCAGGGGTGATATGATAGAGCTCTATAAAATAATGGGTAGAGTGGAAAGAGTAGATATGAATTGTTTGTTTACTCTTTCCCAAAATACTAGGACTAGGGGGCATGTATTGAAGCTACTAAGTAGTAGATTTAAAACAAACTGGAGAAAATATTTCTTCACATAACTTATAATTAAACTCTGGACTTCGTTGCTGGAAAATGTAGTGAAATCAGTTAGCTCAGCAGGGTTTAAAAAAAGATAATTTCCTAAAAGAGACTTGCATAGGCCATTATTGAGATGGCTTGGGGAAATCTACTACTTATTCCTAGGATGAGCAGCATCAAATCTGTTTTACTACTTGGGATATAGCCAGGTACTTGGGACCTGGATTTGCCATGTTGGATATTGGGCTTGATGGACATTCGGTCTGTCCTAGTATGGCAATTCATATGTTCTTATAAAATACCAAGATAGATAAAGTTACTCTAATTCAATTTGGCATGGATGAATGCTAGTACTGATTACTGTAAGTTATCAATTGAGTGAAGTGAATGGATCTGACTTAAAAATTATTATTGAACAAACACTGAAGTCATTAAGGAATCCTTTTACTATGCTGCAGTAAGTACAAGCCCATGCTTACTGTAGGTTAAAAAGGCATTATTACCTCAGAATGTGCTCAAGCATCTCAAGGTTGTTTTGGGATTGGCACACACTAAAAATCAGATTTTCTCTTTTATTCCAGGGGACATGCTTGGGGGCAGAAAGTAGGTGTGCCCTGTGCTAATCAGCCCATGGGCAATGGCACACACTGACCAATTAGTACAGGATCAGTTCAGGAGCCCTGACCTCCAAATTCTATAAAGTGCACCTAAAGTTAGGCGCCTACATCAACATGCCTAGCTAATGTAGATGCCTAACTTAATTTAGCAATAGGCTAAATCGGCGCCAATAATTTGTACTCAATACCTCTTAATTGGCACTAACACAAGTTACTTGAATGTTAGATGCCTAACTTGGTAGGTGTGATTCTACAAAAGTTAGGCACCTATTGCAAAGTGCATAGTTAAATGTGGGTATGATTAGGCTGCAGATCATGGGTGTGTTGTTGATTTAGGTGCATGTTTTTCAGTTAGGAGCTGTTGGGTGCCTAACTTAAGCGCAAACATTTAGGTCAAGAAAACCCTTGAATGAATAGGGTATGCCTAAATGTTAGAATGCTTAGGTAGCACTAACCGTGATTCTATAATGGTTGCATAATTTTTATAGAATCATGCCAAGTGCTGCACTAGGCGGCTCCAATTTTTTAGGTGACATACATAGAATTGGACCCTTGGTGCAGTTGTCATTCAACTGCTAGGTGCCAATTATAGATTCCCACCTAGAAGCACCTAGGCATACATAAGCATTGCTAAGTGTCCTGGAGGTAGGCACCAGTATATTAGGCCAGGTTTTACTGAGCCTAATTTACCAGCACCTAACTTGGATGCCTAAGTCAATTATGTCTATCCTCCACCCCTAACCAGACCTACTTTTCAGGTAGGCGTCGGGAGGCCATAGGTGTCACTAGGCGGCATATAGAATTCCTTGCCTAACTTTTATTTTTAATTTTTAAATTAATTATTCCATAAGCATCAGGGATTTTCTATTGAGGTGTCCCCTTATCTTGCTATTTGTGGGAACCCAGCATTTTTGCTGGGCCAGTCCGGCTCTATGTTTCATTGCTGGAAAGCAAAGGGTATCCATTATTTGCTGCATGTGCTCACTGAGGAGGGCCGTTTGAAGTCTTTTGCCACTCTACAGAGGGAGTATTCCCTGTCACCTTGAGATATATTTTCTTACTTGCAAATTAAACATTATTTACAAAGCCTTCCTTGGGAGGACCTCATGGAGGACGTTCAAGATGAGCTGGCCACCTGCTATACTATGGGAGCTCAACTCCCAGTTCCCTTGAGGTTTCATCATCGCTATCTCCAAGACTCTAACATAGAATTGCATTATCCCACCTACGTCACTGCTTGGAATACTGATCTTGGAATACAATTATCTTTCCTGGATTACAAAAAACATGTCCTGGTGGCTGATCGAGTTTTGAACAATGTGCAACATTGGGAACAGCATTATAAGTTTGCGCTGCGCCTTTATGTTGCACCCAACAGAGCGAGCTATATGGGACTTTCTCAGACAGGGGCTTGTCCTAAATATAGCCATGTGCCTGCTACTCTTGGGAATATGTTTTAACTCTGTCCAGCTGTTTAGACTTTTTGGAGCAGTTTACTTACCTATGTGTCTTCTGTTTGGTCTTGTGGACTAAAATTGGACCCTTTGATATTATTTGACCTGTCCCCGTGGCTATCTTTCCTTTTTGCAACGTGCCATCTTGATGGGGAAGAAAGTTATTTTAATTAATTGGCTCTCACAGAGTCCTCCCACCCTCTCTCAGTGGTGGATGCAAATGCTTACCTTGCTTAAGCTGGAACAAATACAATTTCAGGATTTAGACTCTCCTTTGGGCTGTCAATTTAAGCATACTTGGTGATCTTTTTGGGCAACGTTGACCCATTGAGTACACAGCCATTCAGAAAGAGGCGTGGGTCCAGGCAGCAGCACAGAAAGCATGCTCCTGCCAGCCCATACACTTCTGGATCACCAGGCTTAAGGGGCATTTAAAAAGGTACTACTGGGCGGGAGATGTTTTAAAAGGAAGGGCGGGCATGGGGGTGGGTGCTTTAAAAGGAAGGACGGGCGGTGTTTTAAAAAGGTACGAGGGGTGGTCGTCTTCGTTGCATAATATGCACCGACATTTCCACCCACTTTTGGGTGGAAAAAAGTGCATCTTATGGAGCGAAAAATACGGTATGCCTTGAAACCTCCTTGAAGTAGTTTAAGGTTAATCTTAGAACTCATTTATTTTCTCTATCTTTTAGTTTGTATTGATCTTTGTAATTCCATAATCCTGGTGCTGAAATATTCATCACTTCCGTTTTATTTAAATTAGCTTTAAGCCCTGATAGTTGGCCATATTCACTCATAATATCTTTAAGAGTAATTAGAGTCTTCTCAGATACCTCAACAATAGCTAATATATCATCTGCAAACAAGGACAGCTTTTGCTCTTCACCCGCTACCCTCTGGCCTTTTACTTGTTGAGACTGTCTGATTTTCTGAGCTAGAGGCTCAATGATTATTGCAAAGATAAAGGGGGGCAATGGACAACCCTGCCTTGTCCCTCTTTGAAGTTCAAATGTAGTGGAATAAGTTCCATTTATTTTAACACACACTAATGGGCTGTTATATAATGTAAATATCCAATCCCTATACCTTTTCCCAAGATCCACATGCCCCAAAACTGCATCCATGAACCTCCATTCAACTCGGTCGAATGCTTTTTCAACATCGACCAAGACTGCCAACCATCCTGTTTTTTATCTTTTAGCCCTCCATACCAAATCTAGTACCTTCCTAATCCCATCGGATGCTTGTCTCCCAGTTATAAAGCCTATCTGATCTGGGTGGATAAGTGATGGTGTATATGGTAACAGTCTGTTAGCAAGGACTCTAGCCATAATTTATGTGTCTATTCCCAATAAGGAAATGAGTCTATAGCTAGCACAATATGTATTGTCTTTTCCTGTTTTAGGGATTATTGCAATTCCCACCATTCTCATATAATATGGCAGTTGTTCTCTATCTTTTAGATTGTTAAATAATTTTGCTAAAAGAGGTGTTACATAAGATATAAACTTTTTATAAAACATTCTTGTGAAACCATCCATTCCTGGAGACATGCCCATTTTAATTTGATGTATAACTCCTCGGATCTTGTCCTCAGTTATATCCTCTTCCAGTCTTTGGGCCTCTGAATCTTGAAGCTTATTTAATTCTAACTGAGACAAATATTGTGTCAGGTATGATCTCTGTCCCTGATATTCTGATGTATATAGTTTCTTATAAAATTCCACAAACCAGTCATGGATCTCCTTCTCTTTCGATAAAAGATCACCCTGTTCAGATCGTATGCCCGTAATGTTACCTTGTTGGTGTTGTACTTTAATGCGATATGCTAATAGTTTACCTGCACAATTCCCAGATTTGTGGAGGGGCATAATCAAAAGGGACTTCTAAGTCCGTTTATGTCCATCTCGCAAGTCGTCCAAAGTTAAAAAGAGCCAACTATTTTTGACTTTTGAAAATCGTCTAATTATGTGTCTTGCCGATCTGATCATCCAAGCCACTAAATCGTCTATCTTTATACCACATTTCCATCCAACTTTCCGTCCAAGTCCAAAATGCCTAGAACAAGCCCTGTTGAACGTGGGAAGGGTCTGCAAAATGATGGACTGCACACCCGGACAAGTCACCTAAATAGTGAGATACCTTACAGGGCACTGTAACTTCACAAAAAGGATACCATGGCTTCTCCTCACTACAGCTCCCTTATAGGTGATGGTGAGCCCCTCAAACCACCTCCAGAATCCCCTAGACCCACTTATCTACCTCCTCAATAGCCCTTATGGCTACAGGAGCCACTTATATGCCAGTACAAAAGGGTTTTGGGGGTGTATAGGGGAGTGCACATGCAGTGATTACAGGGGCTTATGGGCATGGGTCCTCCTCGCTATGGGTTCCTAACCCACCCCCAAGATGACTTAAGCTGAGGAGATTATAAGTGGGGATCTAGATGAAAAGCTGGAGCAAATAGAAGTAAGCCATGAGGACGTCCTACGACAGATAGATAGATTAAAAAGCGACAAATCACCGGGCCCGGATGGAATCCACCCAAGGGTACTAAAAGAACTGAGAAAGGAAATAGCGGAAACACTCCAGCAAATATGTAATCTATCATTGAAAACTGGGGAGATCCCGGAGGACTGGAAAATAGCAAATGTCACGCCTATCTTTAAGAAAGGATCAAGAGGAGACCCGGGAAACTACAGGCCGGTGAGCTTGACTTCGGTTCCGGGTAAGATGATGGAAGCACTTATTAAGGACAGCATCTGCGAGCACATGGAAAAAAATGGGCAGCTGAGGGAGAGCCAACATGGCTTCTGCAAGGGAAGGTCTTGCCTCACAAACTTACTACATTTCTTTGAGGGAATAAACAGCCAGATAGACAAAGGGGAACCCATAGACATAATTTACCTCGACTTCCAAAAAGCTTTCGACAAGGTACCCCACGAACGGCTGCTTAGGAAGCTGTGGAACCACGGAGTGGAGGGGGATGTATACCGATGGATTAAACACTGGTTGGCGGGCAGAAAACAGAGGGTTGGAGTGAAGGGCCAATACTCAGACTGGCAACGGGTCACGAGCGGAGTTCCGCAGGGGTCGGTGTTGGGACCGCTCCTGTTCAATATATTTATAGACGATCTGGAGACAGGGACGAAATGTGAGGTTATCAAATTTGCAGATGACACCAAACTCTGCAGCAGGGTTAGAACCACGGAAGACTGTGAAAACCTGCAAAGGGACCTAACGAAGCTGGAAGAGTGGGCCAAAAAGTGGCAGATGCGTTTTAATATAGAGAAATGCAAGGTCATGCATGTTGGGAAAAAGAACCCGATGTTCAGCTATACAATGGGGGAAACATTGCTAGATGTGAGTACCCTTGAAAGAGACCTGGGTGTGCTGGTGGATACAACAATGAAAGCATCAGCACAATGCGCGACAGCCTCAAAGAAAGCAAACAGAATGCTGGGTATCATCAAGAAGGGTATCACGACCAGGACAAAGGAAGTCATCATGCCACTGTACCGTGCAATGGTGCGCCCGCATTTGGAGTACTGTGTCCAGTATTGGTCGCCGTACCTCAAGAAGGACATAGCATTGCTTGAGGGGGTCCAGAGAAGAGCGACGAAAATGGTAAGAGGTATGGAAAACCTTTCATATGCCGACAGGCTAGAACAGCTGGGGCTGTTCTCCCTGGAAAAGAGGAGACTTAGAGGAGACATGATACAAACTTTCAAGATCCTGAAAGGCATAGATAAGGTAGACAGGGACAGATTCTTCAGACTGTGGGGAACAACAAGTACAAGGGGGCACTCGGAGAAACTGAAAGGGGATAGGTTTAGAACCAATGCCAGGAAGTTCTTCTTCACCCAGAGAGTGGTGGACACATGGAACGCACTCCCGGAGGTAGTGGTGGGGCAGAAGACACTACAGGGATTCAAAGAAGGTTTGGATAAATTCTTGAAGGAAAAGGGGATTGAGGGATACAGATAGAAGTAAGGATAGGTTTTTTTAGGGCAGGGAACACTTGACAGGTCATGGACCTGATGGGCCGCCGCGGGTGCGGACCGCTGGGTGCGATGGACCTCTGGTCTGATCCCGGTGGAGGCAACTTCTTATGTTCTTATGTTCTTAAGCTGGCTCTGGGCTGAACGACTAGGCTTTCCTATGCCAGGCAGCCAGGTGATGATGGTCTGGAGGCTGAAATTTAAAGTTGTGAATAAAATTTTTATGGGGGTGGGGGTGGGGGGTTGGTGATCCCTGGGGTAGTGTGTAGGGGTCTGTGTTATGTGTTTTTAGTGCTTATCTGGTGAGTTTAGGTGGGATTTTATGACTTAGACCATGTTTTACATGGTCTAAGTCACAACGTCCAAGTTCCGTCTAGGCTCTGTTGTTAAACTTTCGGTTTTACATGCTGTACGACTAAGTCTAAGCTGGCCCACGTCTCACCCAACTCCCGCCCTCGACACGCCTCTCAAAACGCCCCGTTTAGCTTTGGATGTTGAGCGGCACTATGAAGGCCTAGATCCTTTTTAAATATGTCCAAAACCCGGTTTTATTATCAGCGCTTGGACATTTTTGAGAAATGTTCGTCCAAGTGCCGACTTAGGCCGGTTTTTGGACGTTTTTCTCTTTCGATTATGAGCCCCATAATGTTTAAGTCTAAGGCGGTCTATATTGAATTGGATATCTTCATCTTCCATTTTTCATAAAGTCATACGAATTTCTTTTGTTTGGGTCCTGGTCTGTTCCCCACCAATTCCCTTTTTATGTTTTATTACTAATCCCATCAATTTTTCTCTTAGTCTTTTTTTCTTCCTTTTCCTGGGTCTTTTTCTTATAAGAGGCCATAGATATTAACTCTCCCCTTAATATAGTTTTTAAAGATTCCCAGATCGTAATAGGTGAGTAATCATCAATATTATTATTGTCCAAAAAATTTCTGATAGATTGTTCTATTTTCTGGACTACCTTAGGATCTTTTAATACAGTATCATTTAACTTCCAGTATTGTGTCCCCATTTTAGTATATCCCCATGCTATGTCAACCCATAATGGGGCATGGTCCGCCCAACTGGTTTCCTCTATTTTTGCATCTATTAGCTTACCTCCTAAGGATTTATCCACCCAAATCATATCAATTCGGGAGTACACTCTATGTGGGGGAAGAATAGTAAGTATAATCTCTTCCTAGCATATGTATGTTACGCCATCCATCCAATAAATTTAATACTTCAAACATCTTTTTAATTGTTTTCTATCTTTTTTCATTCTATCACTTTTAGTGCTCGTAGTATCCCAGCGAGGGTCCGAAACCAGATTAAAATCCCCTCCTATTAATAATAATCCTTCCTGTTTTTTTAAAATTATACTCATAAGATCTTCAAAAAATTTCCCTTGATTGAGATTAGGCGCATAAAGATTCACCAATGTCACCTTTACCCCATTTAATTCACCCACCCAAATAATCCATCTACCTTCATCATCCCTACATTCCTCCTTTGTCAATACTTTCAGTTTTTTATCAAATAGTATTCCCACCCCTGTTTTCTTTTTCTCCTTTTTATTAGAGGCCCAAACTCTCACCGGGTAATCTTTGAAATGGATCATTTTTTCTTTCATTTTTTGTACATAGCATATATCAAATTTCAACCTTTTCATCTCATTTAAAAGCAACTGGCATTTTCGAAGTATATTAAGTTCATTCACATTTAAACTTCCTAATCTTATCTTACTTTCATATATTCTTTCAAATTCCGTTTCAGTTTTTTTTCTGACTTTCCTAGGATTACAGATCTTATGATTTTTTCCCCAGGTCGCCTTAACTCCCCCCAAATCCCCCTTACCCCAGCCCCATCCAATCCATCCTAAAGAGAAGACTAACTTATCCTCCAACCCTTCCCTCTTCACCCCCCTTCCCTATCCCCTCCAAATCTCTCTCATCTTCTGTCCCTGGTTCTAGATCCAGACATCAGCCGACGAGATCGAATACCAGATCCATTTCCAGATATCAGAGTCGAAGAAAATTAACCTTGACCCGGTTCTCCATGACTTTTTTTAAAATCTACCCCCTTACATTCTCTTATCTTTATTTCATCAACCAATTTAAAAAAAAAAAAATAATAATAATTTTTTTAAAAAATCTTTTTTGATTTTTAATCTAGAACAGTGCCATACAAATAAAAGAACAATAATTATTACATATATTGCACTATTAACAGTACGGGTAACATATATATCATTCAAAATTTTACTGAATTCTTATATTTAATAGTAACATAACATAACATAGTATATAATATAAATGAAGAAAATAAAGTTACCCAAATGTAACCATCAATATTTATTTCCCTCCCTCCAACCCCCCTCCCCCATGGATGTGTAAAGGTAAATGAACAGAAGAAAAGAAAAGATAAATAAGCATTATTATAATTTAACAAAGTTAGTCAATGGGCTGCAAACTTTATTAAATACATTACTAAATCCCCTACATTCCACGTTAATTCTTTCATATCTGTATGTAGTACAAACATTCACCCACCAAAAAGTGTAACTTATTCCAATTACTTGTGATCAATTGAACGGCTATGTCTGTCAGGATCATAAAAAGACGGTTCTTATATTTATCTAAAGTGGGTTTTAAATGTAGTATCGTTCCACATATTATAGCTTTATATGATAGTGGAACATTTGAATCCAAAACCAGATTTATTTGTCCCTAGATTGACTTCCAAAATATAAATATAAAAGGACAAAAAAATAACAGATGCTCAATATGACAATGCCAGCATCTGTTAGACTTAGAACTATCTATTTTATTTAACTAAACTGGGGTCCAGAAGATCCAATGTAACAAAAATAACCATGTTTGTCTCATAGATGCTGATGCTGTGCATTTCAATCTCCAAGTCCAAAATCGTGGCCAACGAGATACAGAAATATACTGTTTTATCTCAAAACTCCAAATGTCTCTAAGACTATTTTTTGGCTTCTTATTCAAAAATCCAGAAATCAGTTTGTACCACTGGGCCACCTGATGCCCTACTAGATCAGTTTGGTAGCAATGGATATGCAGGCTAAAATAAATTTTTAAATTTTTCCATTCAGGGAACCCACTCTGAATAGCCTGCTTCAACTGCAACCACCTATATTGTTGAGATTTTAAAATTCCAAATGATTGTTGCAGTTGTGAAAAATCAAGCAGATTTCGGTTAGATATAAAAGCCTTTGACACTATTGATCACTCTCTTCTTATTACCAGACTAAAAGACTGCGGTATTACAGGTTCCGCTCTTTTTTGGTTTATATCTTACTTTCACGAACGTAGCTCTAAAGTCCACGTAAAAAATGAAACTTCTTCAACCATATCACAAACCTTCGGAGTCCCACAAGGTTCAATTCTATCCCCATTACTATTTAATATTTTTCTATCTCCTCTTCTTACACTGGCACAATCTATAGAATTCACTATCTTCGCCTATGCAGATGTTATACAACTTCTCCACCCAGTCAATACTTCAAACATCTCAGACATAAAAGATATAAACAATAAACTGGACACCATAAACGACTGGCTCTACTCAAACAAACTCTCCCTCAATATTGATAAATCCCGTGGGCTCCTACTTCCAATCAAAACATCCGAATCTTTATTGGGAACAATTTCTATTAAATCTATTCCAATACAAATGGAAACTAAAATAAAACTATTAGGTATCATCTTTGATAGAGATCTTGCTTTCCATGACCACATTAGTTCGGTCGTAAAAATCTGCTTCTTTAAACTCCGCATCATTCGATCACTAACTTCTATACTAGATACCGACTCAATTAATATTCTGATTCATTCCTTAGTTATTTCTCACTTAGATTATTGTAATTCTCTTCTCAACGGTCTTCCCCAAAAAGAAATCCGCCGTCTACAATTAATACAAAATACAGCAATAAAACTTATTTACAAAATAGGCAAATTTGAGCATGTCACTCCTCTTTTAAAAGAGGCTCATTGGCTCCCTATCACCCACCGCATCACTTATAAAATCATCTTACTCTCCTTTAAAATAAAACTCTCTCACCAACCCTCATTTCTTGATAAACTTCTCATACCACAATGTTCCCCTCGCACTCTAAGGTCAACTGACCAAAAACTTCTCTTCATTCCCTCCCTAAAAGACTTCTATTATACCCGGAAAACAAATTTCACAGTAACTGCCCCTACATTATGGAACTCTCTGCCACAACAACTCCGCGACGAACAACAATTAGTCAAATTCAAGACTAGTCTAAAGACTTTCTTATTTCGGGACGCATTCGACTGTACTTAGATCTCCCTTTTTTTTTTTTTTTTCTCCTTTTCTTTTATTATTTTCTCTTTTCTTCAAGCAACTATTTACCTCAACAAAGTGCCCCTACCCTTTACGTTTTATCCCCACCCCACTTTCTCCTTTCTTCTCAATTATGTAACTTTTCCCCCTCCTTCCCTCACCTTCAAGTTTGTCTAGTCTTTGTCATCTATGTTCACTCTATTTAATTTTTTTAAACAACCTATTATTATTTTCATCTACCTTTTTAAATTTTATTGTTAACCGGCCAGACATTTGTTTGATGGTCGGTATATTAAAATCTAATAAACTTGGAAACTTGGAAACATCATCTAATGTCTGAATTCCTGCCTGCATCCAGTTCTTCCAAGCAATCCTAGCGCCTATTTGAATCTTGGAGTTTAAACATAAGGATTTCAAAGTATTTATTTCATCAACCAATTAAAAAAAATAATTTATTAATATCAACAGTTATTCTCATTGTCTCTGTAATCTCTTTTTTTGTTCTACTTTATGCCATTTCTGACTTGGTGGTTCTATAGGTGGAGGTTGTGATGGTTCCTTTTGATATTTATCTCCTTCAGTAGTCCAAAGTTTGGCCTGTTAAAGTAGCTGTTGGGCTTCTGAAGCTGATATGACTTTATGTAGTTTGCCTTTTAGCAAAAAGGAAATCACCAATGGATAGTGCCATTTATAGCGGATATTATTCTGTTGTAAACATCTGGTTACTTAATGGCAGTCTCGTCTTCGTTTCAGAGTCGCTGAGGAGATATCTGCAAACAGTTCCACTTTTGCATTATTCCACATCAAATGACCAATCTTCCGAGCTGCTTGTACAACTCTATCTTTCTGGGGGTATCTAAGAAAGTAAACTATTATATCTCTTGGCCTCTCCGATATATGTGGGCCCAGAGCTCGATGTATCCGTTCGAATTCTATAGCTGGAAGGTCTACATCTGGGTTTTCTGCTTGTAGGAACTTATGACATATAGACTGTATAAAGGTTGTTGGATCTTTAAGGTCTTGCATTTCAGGGATTCCTCGAAATCTCAGATTATTTCACCTTGACCTATTTTCTCCATCTTCAACTTTAAGGAGTAACTCTTCCACTGATAACAGTGTTTTTGAATTTCTACTATCTCCTGTTCATGCGAGATAACCCGCTCTTGAAATTCTTGGAAGCTTTGACTCATGTCGTCTATTTTTTTGTGAAGGCCATCAATATTTATTTTGATATCAGAAGTGAAGACTGCTAATGAAAGCTTCGTATCAGCCATCCATTGTTGTAAATCTCCCTTTCTGGCCAGTGATGAATCTGCTGAGGGAGATTCTAATGATTCCAATATTTCTTTTCCCAGTATAGTTGCCTCCTCTTCTTCATGTGTTAAGTTTTGTTCTGTAGCTGGTACTTCAGTTACATCTTCTGCTCGGTAGGCAAACATTTTAAGATCAGGCCTATTCTTTTTATTAGCCATATTCCTGTGGTTAGCGTGCCTTTTATATTTAAATGTAAGTCTCAAAACATTTCTAGGGCCTTATCAAAAGAACTTTCAGGGACTCTACCGTTATGCTTAAGCTGTTTCCAGTCTCGGACAATGGTTCCTGCCTCTCACCACTCAACCCCAACTCTCAATATAGAATAAGCAGTTCAAAATCAACTTATCTGGATCCAAAATCGTCTGCTGCTAAATTGCAGGTCTGTGCCAACTTTCTCAAGGATTACTTCCAACCACAGTCAGCACATGTAAGGGCCATAGGGGAGCTCTGCCAGTAGTCCGCAGCATGGATTTGCCTCCCATAGACTAGATACTGCTTAATGGAACAGCTCCTTTCTTGCACTCCTCCAACAAGGCTCGTCAGTCTCCAATGCAGGGAGGGGGGGGGGGTACTCCAGAGCCTGCTCATCCACGGCGGTAAGCCACCATAAAAAAGGAGGAAGAGGGTCTACCCCGCTCTAAGGCTACCACGGCTCCTTCTTTGAGCCACTCGTATGCGGCCCTGTTGCTCCGAAAGCTCAGATCCCGCCTCCGCTCCTGTGATCTTCCTGAGCCGGAAGACACTGCCATCCGTGGTGGGACATTACCAAATAGAGCCCGCCACAGTCCACAGTCAGCGCCGACTCCTTCTCCGGACCGTCACAAGTAGCCTCGCTTCTCAGAGGGACCAGACCACACTTCCGCTCCTGTGCTCCTCCTGGCAAAGACCGCCAAGGTCTGTCACCCGGATATCAATCTCCTCCGCAACTCCTCCACTGCGGCTCTGGGTCCACAGAAAAAAATAGAAGCCGTGCTCTACTCCTGCACCAATAGCTGCTGCCAAATCAGCTCCCAGTGGGGTAAATAGCCAGATTTCTCCCCATCAGCATGGAGACTAGAGAGTTGCACGGGGACAGAAATCCCACCCATCCCCACCCGTCCCCGCAAGGATCCTCTCCGTCCCCACCCATCCCCGCAAGGAATTACCTCCATCCCCGCCCGTCCCCATAAAAAGCAGCAATTACTTCTGACCGGATCATCAATTCCACAGTTTCTTTTGTGTTTGCGCTGCTGTTTTCCTTGTGGAATCTCTTTGGTGGAACTCTTTTTTTGTTTTCTGTTCAGGTAATTAACTTATAAACCCCCCTCTTTTACTAAGGCTGATGTGTCCATTATATTATATGGACGAATCCTGCTTCCAAAGCCTTCCATCCCCGTGGGAGTCCTGTTGGCTAGAGGGGGGGTCCATGTGGGAGTCCCGTGGGCCAGAGGGGGGTCCCTGTGGGAGTCCCATGGATTTGGGGGGATTCCCACGATCCCTGTTCCCATGCAGACCTCTAATGGAGACCGGGTCAGCTCTAACGCTACGCAGCTGCCATCTTTGTCTCCACCACCCTGCTGGTCCACTTCTGAAGGCAAGCAGTTTATAAATGCAATCTACAGTACATTATGGGTCAAATTGCCGGGAAACAAGGGTGCAGGCATAAAACTGGGGCTGTACTATCGCCCACCTGGTACGCCAGAAGGAGTCGGACAAGACTTGGAAGCGGAATTGAGACAGGAATGCAGGACTGGAAGTGTAACAGTGATGGGGGACTTCAACTACCCGGGAATAGACTGGAGTACGGGTCACTCCAACTGCACTAGGGAAACAGGATTTGTAGAAGCTGTGAGGGACTGCTTCATGGAGCAACTAGTCAAAGAACCGACGCGAGGGGGTGCTATTCTTGACCTCATCCTAAACGGATTAGGGGGGCCTGCAAGAGGGGTAGAAGTGGGAGGACCACTAGGCAACAGTGATCACAACGCGATCAGATTCACATTAGAAAGGGGGACACACATAGTAAGGAGGACTGCAACAACTGCGCTCAACTTCAAGAAAGGGAACTATGTTGCTATGAGGGAAATGGTGGGGAGGAAGCTCAGAAACATCTTTAGGATGGAGACTGTGGGAAGCGCCTGGACCCTATTCAGGGACACCCTGCAGGAAGCACAAAGAATGTACGTCCCCAGTTTCAGGAAAGGCTGCAAGAACAAGCGATCAAAGGACCAGGTTTGGATGTCAACTGAAGTAAAGAGGGCAATAAATGACAAAAAAGTATCCTTCCAGAGATGGAAAAAGGACCCAACGGAGGAAAATCACCAGGCGCACAGGAAATGCCAAAAGGAATGCCACCAAGAGGTTAGAAAAGCGAAAGGGGAATACGAAGAGGGGCTGGCCAGGGAGGCGAAAAACTTCAAGGCATTCTTCAGTTACGTAAAGGGGAAGCGACCAGCGAGAGAGGAGGTGGGGCCGTTGGACGATGGGGATAGGAAGGGAGTGATTAAGGAGGATAAAGAGGTAGCTGAGAGGTTGAACACGTTCTTCTCGTCGGTTTTCACGAGCGAAGACACATCTAATATACCGGACTCAGAGGAGCTCATGAGTGGGGAACAGGCTGAAAAATTGGAGCACATAGAGGTAAGTAAGGAGGATGTCCTCAAACAGATAGACAGGTTAAAATGCGGTAAATCACCGGGCCCGGACGGGATCCACCCAAGGGTTCTGAAGGAACTAAGACAAGAAATAGCGGGCACAATCCAGCATGTTTGCAACCTATTCTTGAAAACTGGTGAGATACCAGAGGACTGGAAATTGGCGAATGTCACACCTATCTTCAAGAAGGGATCG
The DNA here is from genome assembly GCF_902459505.1 of Geotrypetes seraphini. Classification (NCBI taxonomy): domain Eukaryota; kingdom Metazoa; phylum Chordata; class Amphibia; order Gymnophiona; family Dermophiidae; genus Geotrypetes; species Geotrypetes seraphini. The sequence continues at coordinate 123,443,156 of NC_047089.1, forward strand.
AGGGATGACCCCGGGAACTACAGGCCGGTGAGCCTGACTTCAATTATAGGGAAGATGGTGGAAGCTATGATCAAGGACGGCATTTGCGAGCACATCGAGAGGAATGGCCTACTGAGAACAAGCCAACACGGATTCTGTAAGGGAAGGTCATGCCTAACGAACCTTCTGTACTTCTTTGAGGGAATAAGCAGTCGGGTGGACAATAGGGAACCCATAGACATCATTTACCTCGATTTTCAAAAGGCTTTCGACAAGGTGCCACATGAAAGGCTGCTTAGGAAGCTGTGGAACCACGGGGTGGGAGGGGATGTGCACAGATGGATCAAGCACTGGTTGTCGGGTAGACTGCAGAGGGTCGGAGTGAAGGGCCAATATTCTGACTGGCGGGGAGTCACGAGCGGTGTGCCACAGGGATCGGTGCTTTGGCCGTTACTCTTCAACATATTTATCAATGACCTGGAAAAGGAGACAAAGTGCGAGGTTATAAAATTTGCAGACGATACCAAACTGTGTGGTAGAGTTAGGTCCAGGGAGGAGTGTGAGGACCTGCAAAGGGACCTGGACAAGCTGGAAGACTGGGCAAACAAATGGCAAATGCGCTTTAACGTGGAAAAATGCAAGGTCATGCATATAGGGAAAAAGAACCCGTTGTTCAACTACAAATTGGGGGGGGGCATTATTGGGAGACAGCAGACTTGAGAGAGACTTGGGTGTGCTGGTGGATGCATCACTGAAGCCGTCTGCACAGTGCGCAGCAGCCTCGAAAAAAGCCAACAGGATGCTGGGCATCATAAAGAGGGGCATAACAACCAGGACGCGGGAAGTCATCATGCCATTGTATCGAGCGATGGTGCGTCCACATCTGGAATACTGCGTTCAGTATTGGTCGCCACACCTCAAGAAGGACATGGCGGTACTTGAGAGAGTCCAAAGGAGAGCAACGAAACTGGTAAAAGGGCTGGAACACTGCCCATACGCCGAGAGGTTGGATAGGCTGGGGCTCTTCTCTCTGGAAAAAAGGAGGCTCAGGGAAGATATGATAGAGACCTTCAAGATCATGAGGGGCATAGAAAGGGTGGATAGGGACAGATTCTTCAGACTGAAGGGGACAACAAGTACGAGGGGGCATTCGGAGAAACTGAAGGGAGATAGGTTCAAAACAAATGCAAGGAAGTTTTTTTTCACCCAAAGGGTCGTGGACACTTGGAATGCGCTACCGGAGGAAGTGATCAGGCAGAGTACGGTACAGGGATTCAAACAGGGATTGGACAGATTCCTGAGGGATAAAAGGATCGTGGGATACTGAGGGAGGAGCTGGGATGTAACACAAGTATAGAAAGCTAACCAGGTAATAAGTATAGAAACCCAACAGGTTGTGCATGTGCAAGACCGGAGAGTTAGGACTACGATGGGAAGATAGGACTTCAATGAGAAACCAAGGTGGCAAGGGAGCCCCTTCTGGTGATTCAGACAGGTCGTGACCTGTTTGGGCCGCCGCGGGAGCGGACTGCCGGGCAGGATGGACCTATGGTCTGACCCGGCGGAGGCACTGCTTATGTTCTTATGTTCTTATTATGTGGGTAACCAATGGAGCCTAATTAACAAAGGCCTAGCTCTTTCATATTTACTCATATTATAAAGCAATCTAGATGTGGTGTTGTGAAGAGTTTGAATAGTTCTTTGAGAAACAAGAAGGCAACATGTGGCCCTAGTGGAGCCTGTTAAACCAGCATTAAGGGGAAAGTTTTAAAGCTGCATTACAGCACTAACATGCATTATTAGCCCATTAACATGACTTAAAGGGCTGCAATTGTGGATGTCTTGCCATAAGGCAGTGCTAAATAAGTTATCCTATGCTATGCAAATGCATGTAAGCAGCTCCTTATTATGTAAATGCTATAATAACACATGTGGTGAGCACCACATACTGTACTTGACAGATAAAAGCTTGGGTTATTTTACTGTTTCAGGAGCATAGGACAGCCAGGCCACAGCCTGATTCTATCTGGCTGCAAGTATTAGGGTTTGCAGTGTTTTATCTACCACTCTAATCATGATCTGCAAGCTCATTTGCACATCTCTAGACCCATCTGACTCCCACTGCCCCAAATGACTCCAACTTTAGCCCAGGGGTCTACCAGGTAGTATCTGTTATCTGGTGGGTCCTGTGAGTAGGAGCAATTCCCTGTTGCTTCTGCTAGGGTTACTATTTTGAGGGAAGGCACCAGCATGAGCAGGAGCTACTGGAGAGTGCTCCTCTCAGTCACAAGAGACCCACTAGACTTACAAGTACTGGTAAAGAGGCTTTTCTGTGTGTGTGTGTGTGTGTGCATGGAGGGGGGATTGTGTGCATAGAGAGGCTAGAGATTGGGAGGACAGGCAGTTGTGCAAAGCCTGCTGGAAACTGGGGAGACAGCTGTGCAGATCTTGTGTGGGCCTCCAGATCTTGTGTGGGCCCTGCAGATGCATTTTCTTCTAGCTCCTGCCTCCACATGATCAAGGATTTCATCTTATGTTCGTATCCTTCTCCTCATACCATTGAGTACATACTGACCTGGACCCCTGAGGAAGGCTAAAGTTAGCCGAAACACGGACCGTGTTAGATCTACAGTTTACTACATGTCAATTACTCAGTGAAGTGGACATTGCATTGATTTTAATTGCATTTCAATGATCACATCAAGATCATTGGATTCCACAGTTTCTGCCTCCTGATTGATGTGGCCCAGCAGCATTAGGTCATGGATTGGAAGAACATAAGAACATAAGAATTGTTGCTGCTGGGTCAGACCAGTGGTCCATCATGCCCAGCAGTCCACTCACGTGGCGGCCCTCTGGTCAAAGACCAGCACCCTACCTGAGACTAGCCATACCAGCGCACGTTCTTGTTCAGCAGGAACTTGTCTAACTTTGTCGAATCTCTGGAGGGTGTTTTCCCTATGACAGACTCTGGAAGAGCGTTCCAGTTTTCCACCACTCTCTGGGTGAAGAAGAGCTTCCTTACATTTGTACAGAATCTATCCCCTTTCAATTTTAGAGAGTGCCCTCTCGTTCTCCCTACCTTGGAGAGGGTGAACAACCTGCCCTTATCTACTAAGTCTATCCCTTTCAGTACCTTGAATGTTTCGATCATGTTCCCTCTCAATCTCCTCTGTTCGAGGGAGAAGAGGCCTAGTTTCTCTAATCTTTCGCTGTAAGTCAGCTCCTCCAACCCCTTAACCATCTTAGTCGCTCTTCTCTGGACCCTTTCGAGTAGTACTGTGTCTTTCTTCATGTATGGCGACCAGTGCTGTACGCAGTACTCCAGGTGAGAACGCACCATGGCCGGTACAGCGGCATGATAACCTTCTCTGATCTATTCATGATACCCTTCTTTATCGTTCCTAGCATTCTGTTTGCCCTTTTCGCCGCCACCACACATTGCGTGGAAAGCTTCATCGACTTGTCAATCAGAACTCCCAATTCCCTTTCCAGAGAGGTCTCTTCAAGTACCGCCCTGGACATCCTGTATTTGTGCATGAGATTTTTGTTACCGACATGCATCACTTTACACTTATCCACGTTGAACCTCATCTGCCATGTCAATGCCCATTCCTTGAGCCTGATTATGTCATGTTGCAGATTTTTGCAATCCCCCTATGTCTTCACTTCGTATCGTCTGCAAATTTAATCACCTCGCTCATCGTACCTATGTCCAGATCGTTTAGAAAGATGTTGAAGAGCACGGGTCCAAGTACTGAGCCCTGTGGCACACCACTGGTGACGCTCTTCCAGTCCGAGTATTGTCCATTTACCACCACTCTCTGTTTCCTATGCTCTAGCCAGTTTTTAATCCACGTGAGTATTTCACCCTCGATTCCATGGCTCACAATTTTCTGAAGTAATTGTTCATGCGGAACCTTGTCGAACACCTTCTGAAAGTCCAGATATACAATGTCAACCCGGTCGCCTTTGTCTATCTGCCTGTTTACGCCCTCAAAGAAGTGCAGAAAATTTGTCAAACAAGATCTGCCTTTGCTAAAACCATGCTGGCTGGTTCTCATCAGACTGTGTCCATCAAGGTGATCAATGATGCGGTCCTTTATCAGCGCCTCTACTATGTAAACTTCATAGAGCTGATAAGTGTATGATAGTTGAATGGTTTTGTGATTTTATTGACAGCTGTTGTAATTTTAGGAAAGCTGTCATGTGCCTAGGACAATCGAAGAGAAAGGGATTATGTATGATTTAATAACAGTGGAGAAAAATAATAAATAAAAACATTCCATTTTTTTGCTGAGAGAACAAGTTGTCAAGAGAGATTTGTGTGAATTCTCTTAAGAATTTGAAGAGAAACCTGGAGCCTATGAAATGTATATATGTGTATAAGATTAATAGGGGTTTTAAACCAAAGCAAAAAACCTAAGTTTTAACAGTCAGTATTGTATCATTTGTTAATTGCAGGTGGTAGTCAAAGTTCTCTTTGTTCATGCACTGGGTTCAGTGAGAAAATGTATGAAAGTGAATGTAGGATTGGGTGAAACAAAAATAAAAACAACATTTTAGAATTACAAGTAAAGAGATGTACAGGGGAACACACTAATAAGGAATACAGGAAGACTAATTTATTTGGGGCCCCTTTTGCAAAGCTGCAGGAGTGATTCCTGCGTAGTAAATGCAGTTCCTGTGGGCTGCCTCATATTTACCACTCTGGGAATCACGGCTTTGTAGAATAGGCTTTTAGTTTGTTAAAGTCAGCCTAGTAGGGCTAAGAAGAAGAAAGGAGAGCGCAGGAGAAGATTCACTACTTGTGGCACCCTGGAGATTATTGATGCAACACAAGAGAGCTTCCTGATAACAGAGGACTGGAGTAAAGCTAAATTAGTGAATAATTAAACAAAAGTGTACATCCAGAGATTTAAAAATAAAAGGAAAGGAAAAAAATAGGGATAGACACAAGGACTGATATATACAAAGAAATTAAAAAGAACAAAAAGAAAGAAAAGGGGGAAATACTAATTCTTACCTGATTAAGGGTTCCTATTACAAAGTTGCATTAGCAATTTCCCAATGGCAAATGCATCAAAGGCCATTCAATTCCGTTCATCTTTCTGCAATTTTTTGGCCTTCTCAAATCTAGTTTTCCCTTTCACCTTCATGTGCAGCATTTCCCCCTTCTCTTCCCATCACGGGCAGCATGTTACTCTCCTCCTCCCAACCCCCATTCTATCCCTACTTTCCTCCTCCTCCCACCTTGGGCCCAGTCTCTCTCCCCTCTGCAATTAGTCTACAAACTTTGATTTGGCTGCCAGCAAACCTTTCTCTGGCCACCTCCTGCATAAATGATAAAAGGAAATTGTGACAGAGGAAGAACATTGAGGCTAGCCAGAGGAAGGCCTAATTTAATCGCTGTTGGTGACTGATACAATTTTGTAGTCTTGAGGTAGAAAGAGACCAAACTCAAGAAAGGGTTGGTGTTGGAGAGAGGGGGGACAGGAGGAAAGTAGGGAGGCTATGTCAGACCTGAGGGAGAAACAGATTGATTCTGTTTGAGGTGGTAAGGCAATTTTTGGGGATGGCACATGTAGGGACAAAATGAAAAGCTTTTTCAAAGAAAAAATTTTATAGTAGCGATTTGAATTTCTTGAAATTGGCTTCAGAACAGATATCTGAGGGAAAGTTATTCCAAGTTTGAGAAAGTAAAAGGCCAATTTCTAAGCAGACTAGTATTGGGCAAAGCATGGGGCAGGAAGAACCAAGCAGTTAGCATTTAGAAACCTTAATAGATGGGAAGGAGTATAAGGGATGATGGTTCTTGAAAGATATTCTGTTTCACCACTGTGTAAAAACATATGGGTGAGACACAAGATCTTGAATAACAAATGATATTGTAAAGGGAACCAATTGACCTGTGAGAATAATGGAGTTAGCCTGTCATGAAGACAGGCATGACAAAGGAAACATATGGCTGTATTTGGAGAGTCTGTTGCTGATTTAATTGGACATCAGTTATACCAGCATAAATCGAATTGCAATAGTCTAACTTAGAAATTAAAAAGGCATGTATGAGAGTATGATCTGGCTTAAAAACAAGGAACAAACATCAGAAATATGTTTTTGAAAGGATAGTTGTGAGTCTAAATTCACCCTGAGGTAATGAAAAGAGGAAACTAGACTTATCAGTCGACTGAATAATATTGGAACAGCCAAGGGTTATGGCAAAGGCTCAGTAATCCAACAGACTACTGTTTTGTCAAGATAAAGTACCAAGCGATGGTTACACAACCAAGTTGAGAGAGCAGAGACACAGGACTGCAAGGGATATAAATCAGGATTAAAAGTAGAGCAGGGTAAACCAAAAGGATGTCATCAGCTTAGATGAAAAACCTAATATTAAAAGACTGAATCAATGTTGCTATAGGACTAATGAATATATAGAGAAGAATTGATGAAAGAAGAAAACTTTGTGGAACTCCACAGACCAAATTGTAGCTCTTCAGAGTTTTATGTTGGTGGGAGACTGGGCTTGGTTTTCTTCTTTTCTTTCTGGGCACTCATTTGCAAACAGTGCCAGATAGCCCAATTTCTGACAGACAATCTAAAAATAGCTGGTGATCCATCAGATCAAAGGCAATTGATAGGTCTAGTGATACTAACAAAGTAACTCTGCATTGAGGGTAGTGTGCAGATCACTGACCAAGGTAGTAATGATGGTCTTGGTACTGTGAGATGTTAAAAAACCAGTCTGATTTTGGTGAAGGACCAAGGAATGTTCAATGTATGAAATCAGTTGTATAATGAATTTCTCTAGGATTTTAGAGTGAAAGTTGAGGTTGGAAACCGGATAATAGTTATTTGATAGAGAGGTGTCTAATGAAGGTTTCTTTAAAAGTGGAGTGACAATGGCATTTTGACAGTCAAAAGGAACAGAACCAGAGGAAAGACTGTCTTGAATAATGGACAGAAGAAAAGGCAAGAGACCTTGTGTGGAAGATATTAACCAAGAAACTGGTAACATATCGAGTTGGAAGAGACGGAAGATAATGTTGGAATATCAAATGAAGACCATGAGGAGGAATCAGTTAAATTTGGTAAATCTGAACTAGAATTTTGTAACCATCTAGGAGGGGAACCTGTAGGAATAACAGATAATGTATCTCGCAACTTGAGAAATTTTAAAGAAAATGTCTTAGCTAAATTCATAGCTGATGGTAACATATTGGGATCCAAGGTACTGGATATGTGTTTGGTGTTGGAGAATACAAAATGGAACAGGCAATGGGCTAAGTTAGTAGTAGAATCCAATAATTTCAAAAATAAGAGGCTTTGGCATGTTTGAGTAGGAAATTGTAATATTGACATAACATAACAATATGCTTGTGTAACGCAGCTACCTCTCAGTTCCAGGCAGTTTACAGAGTAAAAATACTGGACATTCACAGTGAATTACAATCCATTAGTTAAAAATTTACCAAACAAATATGTTTTTAACAATTTTCTAAATGCCAGATAGGTTTTAGAACTTAATATGAAATTACCAAGATGTTTATCCTATGTACCAGCTTGATAAGATAGAATTCTGCCAAAGAATCATTTGTTCAAACCATCAAAGAAAACAGGTAGTGTTCATCAGTATATCTCTTCCATTTGGGCTCTTAATCACTTTAATTCTCATATACCCATAATATTCTTCTTCTAGTTTAAGTTTCAAGTTTATTTATAAATTTGATGAATCACTTATTCATGATTTACTAAGCGAATTACAATAAGTTATAATAAACTTACTAATAAACATATAAATTAAAATTTAGTAAATGAGGGTATAAAAACAGACACATGAACAAACAAAACAAAAATACGAGAGGATAAAGGGGAAAAGTTACATAGTTATTGTTTAGGAAAAAGAAAAGAGAGCCATCCAGGGAAAAAACATAAGGAGGGGTAACTCAACTGCACTGCGTAAATTCTATTTAATATAAAGACTAAAAGCATCGTTAAAAAGAAAGGTTTTTAATTTATTTTTAAAGCGGCTGAGGTCTTTTTCATCTCTTAAGTATTGTGGTAAGGAGTTCCAAGTTTGGGGGCCATTATTGAATACATGTCGTAACGTCTAGTACCTATAACTTTTAAGGAAGGAACTGCCAATAGTCCTTGTACTGTTGATCGGAGAGTGCGTGATGAGTTATACAGAATGAGCATCTGATTTATGAATTGTGGTTCACTCGTGGATAGAGTTTTGAATACCAGAAGCAAAATTTTATAAGTGATGCGGTGGTTAATGGGAAGCCAGTGCGAATCAATCAAAAAAGGAGTTACATGATCATATTTTTTACCTTTATGTATAAGTTTGATAGCGATATTTTGAATTATCTGTAAACGTTTCTTTTCTTTTTGCGTGATGTTAAATAGTAACGAATTGCAATAGTCAAGCCTTGCAATAACTAGCTTAAAAAGTAATTCTTTAAGGAAATCTTCACATAAACCTTATCCCATATAGCAAAGATATTTATTACAAATGTTCAGAGTTACACAGGAGAGAAACATCAGAAATCCACAGCGGGGGAAGAAGCAAATGATTAAAGAAAATTGGGATTGGTGAAGTGGGTACTGAAATAACTGTGTGCTATAATAGGCCCCATAATCCCCTTCCCAAACTGGATTTCTGATATTTCTCTCCGGTTTAGCTCTGAACATTTGCAATAAATAGCTTTGCTGTATGGGATGAGGTTTATGTGAAGATTGCCTTAAAGCAGTGGTCTCAAACTCAAACCCTTTGCAGGGCCACATTTTGGATTTGTAGATACTTGGAGGAAGGGACGGATTAAAGGGTAGGCCCAGTAGGCACATGCCTCGGGCCAAAAAATATCAGGGAGGCCCCAGGGCCGGCGTTAGTGGGGGAACAAACAGGGCAGGGGCCCCCCAACTGCCTGATGAGGACCGCTTTCCTCCCACAACCTGCAGGTGAACTGAACCCAGGCCATGGGGCCTGAACACTGCACCAGCTTCCCTTCACCAAATAAATATGCCCTCTGTGATGCTGGGCTGAGCCCAGCCTTCCAGCAAAACCCCCCCACACTCGGGCCCCAATCGGGGACAATTACTCTTCCAACCCCAGCGCCCACCATGTTGGGGTCCAAACGCCTACCCAACGCTGTTTTCTGGCTTCCCCGGGCTTTTCTACTCTTCCCATCCCCTTAGGAGTCTTCAGCACGCTCCCGCACCTTAGCCAGGCTTGCGGCCTACTTTGGGGCATCTTCGCGCATGTGCGGGAACTAGAGAGTTGCGCGGGGACAGAAATCCCACCCGTCCCCACCCATCCCCGCCAAAGTCCCACCCGTCCCCACCTGTCCCCGTGAGGAATCCCACCCGTCCCCGTGAGGAATCCCTCCGTCCCCACCCGTCCCCACAAGGAATCCCCTCCGTCCCCACCCGTCCCCGCGAGGAATCCCCTCCGTCCCCGCCCGTCCCTATAAACTTCAGAAATAGTTATTTCATTTAATTATGCTACTGATTTAAAGGCCCTGGTAGAAACCCATTTACAAATAAGCAAAAATACTTTATTAATTTGAAAATATTAATTGGGAAGAATACATACTTTGCAAACGGGTTTCTACCAGAGCCTCTAATGTTTATAAATTTTTATCAACACAACTAATATACTACTTTATCCTGAAGCAAAATAAAAAAAAAAGAAATATAATTCTTTTCCTACCTTTGTTGCCTGGTTTCTGCTTTCCTCATGTTCTCATTCAATTCCTTCCATCCACTGTCTCTCTTCCTTCTGCATCTTCCATTTGCTCTGTTACTGTGCCTCTCCCTTTCTTCCCCCTTCCAAATTGGTCTGGCACCCATCTTCTTCTCTCCGCTCCCCCCATAGTCTGGCATCTGTCTTCTTCCCTGCCAGCGTCTTCTCCCTACTCTCTCTTCCCCATTTCCTTTCAGCGTCCTTCTCCCCCCATCTTCCCCATGTCCTGTCAGCGTCCTTCTCCCTCTCTGTCTTCCCCATGGCCTTTCAGCGTCCTTCTCCCTCTCTGTCTTCCCCATGGCCTTTCAGCGTCCTTCTCCACCCCCCCCCCCGTCTTCCCCATGTCCTTTCAGCGTCCTTCTCCACCCCTTTGTCTTCCCCATGTCCTTTCAGCGTCCTTCTCCACCCCTTTGTCTTCCACAAGTGCTTTCAGAGTCCTTCCCCCCCCCGCCCTTCCCATGGCCTTTCAGCGTCCTTCTCCACCCCTTTGTATTCCCCATGTGCTTTCAGCGTCCTTCTCCCTCCTATGTCTTCAAGTGCTTTCAGAGTCCTTCCCCCCCCCCTCCCGTCTTCCCCATGGCCTTTCAGCGTCCTTCTCCCCCCTCCTTCTCTACCGCCCCGGGTGCAGCACAGCCGGCCAGGTCCCCTTACTTTTGTGGCACTTCCCTGACCGACCGACAACAGCCCCGATCCGACAAACCTCACTGCCCTTAACTGCGAATCTAAATTACCTTATTACAGCTGCTGTAAGAAGATAATTTAGATTCGTGGCTACAGGGCAGGGAGGATTGTCGGACCGGGGCTGTTGTCGGTCGGTCGGGGAAGTGCCACAAAAGTAAGGGGACCTGGCCGGCTGTGCTGCAACCGGGGCGGGGTGTGGCAGGGCAGTGCGGACCGCCCCCTCCCTTGGTAGCCACTCAAACCGCGAGGCTACTCTCCTCCTTACCTGCACTGCCTGCAGCACAGAGCCAAACGGAAGTCTTCCCGACGTCAGCACTGACGTCGGAGGGAGGGAGGGCTTTGTTTAAGTCCTTTGTTTAAGTCCTTTGTTTAAGCCCTCCCTCCCCTCCGACATCAGCGCTGATGTCGGGAAGACTTCCGTTCGGCTCTGTGCTGCAAGCAGAGAAGGTAGGGAGAAGTGCCGCGCGACTGAGTATATCCAGCCCCGCAGGAACCCCGTGACCCTCGGAGGCGTCCCCACAGGATCCCCGCAACCCTAGGGGGTGTCCCCACGGGATCCCCGCGACCCTAGGGGTGTCCCCACGGGATCCCCGTGACCCGAAGGGGGAACCCGCGGGATGCCTGCGGGTCCCGCGGGATTCCCGTCATCCCCGTTCCCATGCAGCTCTCTAGCAGGAACCCGTGCATGCGCCGATGCATCTTTCTCCCGATGTTCCTCCGTGGCCGGCAATCAGCTGATTGCCGCCTGCTCTTCAGGGGAAGGGAGATAGAAGAAAAGGAGATCAGAAAGATGCCAGGGCATGGGGATAAAGAAGAGAAACTAAGGAGACAGATGCCAGACCAGGAGGAAAAGAAGGAGAGGAGATGCCAGAGAATGAAGGGGGAGGGAGAGATAGAAGAAAAGAAAAAGAGAGAAATGTCAGGCCACGGGGTTGAGTAAGAAGGAAGGAAGGAAAGGAGAAGAGAGAGATTCCAAAGCATAGGGGAAGGGGTGGAGACAGAAAAATGGAGAGGGGAATGAAGATGAAATGAATCATGTACATAGGAGAGAAGGGGCACAGGACAGACAGTTTACTGAAGGGACATAGAAAAAGGGAAGATGCCATATGGAAGAGAGAAAAGGTAGACACTAGATGGAAAGGGCAGAGAGGGCAGTGGATGGAAGGGGAAAGAGATAGGGGGGGCAGACGCTGAATAGAAGTGTGGGAGAGAGGGGGGACAGACACTGAATGGAAGTGTGAGGAAGGGGGACAGGCATTTAATGAAGGGGGTGAGAGAGGGGAGCAGATGCTGGAAGGAAGTGGGGAAGAGAAAGGAAAAAGGGCATATGCTGGATTGGGGGAAGAGGATAAAGTTAGATACTGGAATGGTTGAGGGAAAGAGGTGATAAGCTATAGGTAGACACAATGAAACAGGGAAATAGTAAGAAAGAATTTAGACAGGGGCAGAAAATAAATTAAGGAAAACCAGGAAAGAACAGGAAGAAGGGAGTGAAGAGAGAGATGCCAGAGCAAGGGTAGGGGAGGAGACAGATACCAAACCTGGGAGGAGGAAAGGAGGAAGGAGACAGATACCAGATCTGTGGGGAGGAAAGGAGGAGAGAGATGCTAAAATCTGTTGGGATGGAGAGATGGAAGGGAAGAAGACAGATGCCACACCATGGGGGGAGCGAAGAGAAGTAGATGGATGCCACACCAATGGGGGGGGGAAGAGAGATGGAAGGGAGAGGCAGACATTTTCTGGAAGAGGAATAGAAAGAGAGCAGATGCCATATGGAAGAGGCAGAGAGAGGGCAGACAGTGGATGGAAGGAAGAAAATGATGAGAAGAAGAGGAAAGCAGAAACCAGACAAGAATGGTAGAAAAAATTTCTATTTGTTTTATTTATTTATGTTTTAGGATAAAGTATTATTGTAACTGTGTTGATAATCGTTTATTAATAGAAAATGGAAATAAGGTGATCCTGTTTATTGGACTAATTTTAATACATTTTTTACTATTTCAGAGACCATAACTCCTTTACTCAGGTCAAGGCAGGGATACTGTAACAGCAGTATAGTTTACTGACCTAAAGAAAGAGGTTTTAACCTCTGAAAGCTAATTGAGAATTGTATTAGTCCAATAAAATAATGGGCACTAAATTTTCTTCCTGCCATGCCCCATGCCTCCTATCCAAATGCAAAATATAAATTGGCTGGCTTCCCAAAGCCCTGCCAGCTGAAGATCTGTTTCTCTAGGAAGGAAGGAAGGAGGAGGATTTGTTCAGAGATGTTTAGAGGTTGCATAGAAGAAAACCTGTACACTGGCACTGGTAGGGTAATCTTTGTTGTTTGTTTTGAATTTTAAAATAAAAGAAAAAAAAGAAATAAAGTGGAAATAAAGAAGTAAATAAGAAAATGGGTAAATAAATGGGGGCGGGGCAGGGGTTATGGTGGGGTGGGGCAGGGGCATGGCATGGAGGGGTGAGGCACGGTACAGGGTAGGTGGGGCCAGGGGCCCAGTGAACTTGTGTGCCTAGGGGCCCTCGACGAATTAATCCTGCCCTGCTTGGAGGCCTCAGAAAAAAATAGTTAATGTCTTATTAAAGAAATGATAATTTTGCATGAGGTAAAACTCTTTATAGTTTATAAATCTTTCCTTTTGGCTAAGTCTTAATAATAATAATGTAATTTATAGCTAATATATTTTATTAATAATTTCAAATATAAACAAGTCATGATTCAAACAGTTCACAGAAATGATTGGTAAAACAGATTAATTACAATAATCAGTATACAAATAATGTTGACACTAAGACTAAACCTACCTAAACATAAGAAAACTAAGAGCATGGATGTACATTACCCCCCCAAAAAAAGATATTCATTTTAAATGTGATATGTTGCTATGTTTTGTGAAGGGATTCCAAACTTTTCTTTAAAATGTGCAAGCATCCCTTTCTTTCCACAAACACTCTCTCGTACATAGCAGTTAAACTTACTAAATTCCACCTTTCCATATATTCAACTCTTAAAAAGTTTTTCCAGTGAGCAAGAATTATTTTAATTGCTAAGTTAAGCAAAATTCATACAAGTTTGGCCTGTTCATCTGTGATTGAAGTATTTATGCAAAGTAGACCCACCACAATATTTATGGTTAACGGCTTTTTAACCTTAATCAATGAACATATAGTATTCCAAATGTTTTGCCAATAGAGTTGTAATAAATCATATTGGAAAAGTGAATGTACCAAAGTTCCTGTCTCTTTATTACAAGACCAACACTTATTTGATTCATTGGATCTTATTTTGCTCAATTTGTAGGGTGTCCATACTACTTTATGTAAAATGAAATATATAGATTGATTAGTAGCTGAAGATTTCAAAGCTTTATGTACAAACAACCATACTTGCTCCCATTGTTTATCAGATATTACCATATTTAATTCATGGGCTCACGTAAACTCGGTCACCATAGGTCTGTGGAATTTGTTGTCACGCAAAACTTTATACCAAGTTGATGCAGCACCTTTCTTAAAAGATATTTTGTTTATATAATCTAGTAAACTTGGTATCTTACTAGTAAGCTGTGAAGTTTTGACAAAGGACCTCATACAGTGTTGGAATTGTGTTGATTTAAAAAATTGATTATATGGTACTTGATATTTATCTTGTATTTCAGAAAAAGTCATCCATTTATTATCAAATTTTAATTGCTGAATAGTCCAAATATTAGCCTCTTGCCATACTTTCCAATTGATTATTTTATCTTCAGTTTTAAACCTGATATTATTCCAAATAGACATATCTGTTGCCCAAGCCACAGAAAGGGCAGAGTCTATTGCTTTAACTGCAATTGAGGGACTACATATTAATCTATCCTTGCATCCGAGCACTTTGTTGTTAAACAGTAGTAAAATCTTGATAGGATAATTGTTCCATTTATAGGCAATAGCTTGAATCCAACTAGGCTGATCAGCTGTGAAGTTAACATCCACAAAGCATCTAGAGACTAGTTTCACAATATATGCAGTGCGGTACTCCCAAAAACTAGGAAAATTAACTCCTTCATCCTCTTTCTTAGCTTTCAGTTTCTTAAGAGCAATGCATGGAAGTATGAAAGGGCATAATCGAAAGGAATGTCTAAGTCCATTTTCGTCTAAGTCGCAAAAAATTTTTTTGTTTCGAAAATCGTCTAACTATACGTCCTGCCGATCTGATCGTCCAAGTCGCTAAATCATCCATTTTTATACCACATTTTCGTCCAACTTTTTGTCAAAGTCAAAAATGCCTAGAGCAAGCCCTGTTGGACATGGGAGGGGTCTGCAAAATGATGGACTGAACACTCAGACATGGCACCTAAATAGTGGGGTACCTTACAGGGCACTGCTGTGAACTTCACAAAAAGAGTGCCATATCTTCTCCTCACTACATCTCCCTTATAAGTCATGGTGAGCCCCCCAATCCACCTCCAGAATCCCCTAGACCCACTTATCTACCAGCCCAATAGCCCAGGAGCCACGTATATGGCAGTACAAAAGGGTTTGGGGGTATATAGAGGAGTGCACATGTTTCAATATCAATGCAGTAATTACAGGGGCTTATGGGCATGGGTCCTCCTCTCCATGGGTCCCTAACCCACCCCCATGATGGCTTAAGCTATCTCTGTGCTAGACGACTAGGCTTTCCTATGCCAGGCGATGATGGTCTGGAGGCTGAATTTTAAAGGTGTTATTATGATTTTTATGGGGTTGAGGGGGGGGGGTGTCGGTGATCACTGGGGTAGTGTGTGTGGGTCTGTATTATGTGTTTGCAGTGCTTATCTGGTGACTTTAGGTGGGTTTTTGTGACTTAGACCATGTTTTAAATGGTCTAAGTCAAACATCCAAGTTTCATCTTTGCTGGGCTGTATAACTTTTGGTTATACATGCTGTACAACTAAGTCTTAGCCGGCCCACGTCCCGCCCAACTCCCACCCTTGACACTCCTCCTGAAATGCCACATTTAACGTTGGTCGTTCAGCGGCACTATGAAGGCCTAGGTCGTTTCGAAATACGTCCAAAACCCGTTTTCATTATGTATTTTGACAATGTTCATCCAAGTGCCGACTTAGGCTGGTTTTTGGATGTTTTTCTCTTTCGATTATGAGCCCCTTATTGTTCCATAAAAAAGCTGTAAGTATAGTTTCCACTTTACGATAGAAATTTGTATTGAAATATATCGGCAACATGCTCAAGATGTAATTAATTTTGGGAACAATCATCATTTTTATAGTATCCAATCTCCCCCACCATGATAATCTTAATGGTGATCACTGCTTAGTTAGTTCTTTAGCTTTTTGAAGCACAAATTCCTTATTCATCTGAATTGTTTCATCAACAGTAGGGCAGAAATATACACCTAAATACTTTAGTTTATTTCTGATACATTTAAACTTATATTGAGAAATTTCAACCTCTATTCCAGGACAATTTAATGGCATTAATTCAGATTTAGACATGTTAAGTTTGTAGCCAGCAACAATAGAATATTATTGGATTGTTTCAAGAATAGCAGGTATAGAGCTAGAATAATTCAAGACATCATCGGTGTATGCAGAATATTTGACAATCTTATTACCAAACGATCTTCCATTAATGTTTATATTGTTTTGAAGTTTCATCAACAAAGGTTCTAAGGCAATATTATAAAGGGGAAGTCGTGCTAATAGGTGATTTTAACATGCCGGATGTTGATTGGGGTATCCCTATTGTGGGGTCTTCTAGAAGTAGGAAGATCTCTATAAGGAGAACTATTCCAGCAGTTGGTAATGGAACCCACATGGGATAAGGTCATACTGGATTTAGTGCTTACAAATGGGGAAAGTGGTTCTGATGTTACAGTGGGTGATCATCTGGCATCCAGTGAGCACTGCATGGTAATTTTAAGATGTTGTATAGAGAGGGCTTATTCAAAAGCAAAGGTTCTGGACCTTAAAAAATCTAACTTTGTTCGGATGGGGGTTTACGTCAAAGAATTGTCCGGTGTGGGAACGTCTGGAAAGAGTGGAAATGCAGTGGGCATAACTGAAAGAAGCGATTGTAAGGGTGACAAACCTTTTTGTGAGGCAAGTAAGTAAAACTAAGAGGAAAAGAAGGCTGCTTTGGTTCTCAAAAGTAGTAGCTAAGAAGGTAAGGATTAAGAGGTTAGCTTTCATAAACTACAAAAATCACAGAAAGAGGAAGACAAGCAAAAATATCTGGAAAAGTTAAGAGAGGATGGTCGTGTAGTCAGGACCGCTGCTGTTCAATGTATTTATTAAATGACCTGGAAACGGGGACGAAGTGTGAAGTTATAAAATTTGCGGATGACACTAAACTCTGTAGAAGGGTTAGAACTGGGGAAGAGTGTGAGGACCTACAAAGGGACCTAAACAAACTGGAGGAGTGGGCAAATAAATGGCAGATGAACTTCAATGTAGGGAAATGCAAGGTTATGCATATAGGGAAAAATAACCCAATGTTCAGCTACCAAATGGGGGGATTAGTATTAGAGGGAAGTAACCTTGAAAGAGATTTGGGTGTACTGGTGGACACAACAATGAAGTCAACAGCACAATACGCAGCAGCCGCGAAGAAGGCAAACAGAATGTTGGGTATTATTAAGAAGGGTATTACGACCAGAATGAAAGAAGTCATCCTGCCTTTGTATCGGGCAATGGTGCGCCCGCACCTGGAGTACTGTGTTCAGTATTGGTCACCGTACCTTAAGAAGGATATGGCAATACTTGAGAGGGTCCAGAGGAGAGCAACACGAATGATTAAGGGCATGGAAAACCTTTCATACACTGAAAGATTGGAGAGACTGGGGCTCTTCTCCCTGGAAAAGCGGAGACTCAGAGGAAACATGATAGAGACTTACAAGATCATAAAGGGCATAGAGAGATTAGAAAGGGACAGATTCTTCAAACTTTCAAAACATAAAAAGCAAGAGGGCATTCGGAAAAGTTGAAAGGGGACAGATTCAAAACGAATGCTAGGAAGTTTTTCTTTACCCAGCGTGTGGTGGACACCTGGAATGCGCTTCCAGAGGGCGTAATAGGACAGAGTACGGTACTGGGGTTCAAGAAAGGATTGGATAATTTCCTGCTTGAAAAAGGGATAGAGGGCTATGGATAGAGGATTACTGCACAAGTCCTGGACCTGTTGGGCTGCCGCGTGAGTGGACTGCTGGGCACGATGGACCTCAGGTCTGACTCAGTGGAGGCATTGCTTATGTTCTTATATTCTTAAAGCAAAGATGAAAATGGAAGAAAAAATAGCTGACATGATAAAATGGGGAGACAAGACACTTTTTAGATATATTAGTGATAGGAAGAAGTGCAAAAGTGGCATTGTGAGACTCAAAGTGAAGGGGAGGAATATGTAGAAGCTGATAAAGAAAAGGCCGAATTGCTTAACAAATATTTCTGTTCTGTGTTCACGGCTGAAGTGCTGGGAGCAGGACTGCAGAAGATAAACGTGAGTTGGGATGAAGGAGTAATACACCCTGATCGATTTTCAGAGATTTGTGTTCGTAAGGAACTAGCTAAAATAAAGGTGGACAAAGTGATGTGTCCGGATGGTGTATATCCGAGGGTGCTGAAGTTATGTCAGCTCCGCTGACTGACCTTTTCAAAGAGTCTCTAAAGTCGGGAGTGATATCGGAGGACTGGCGAAGAGCAGATGTGGTCCCTCTTCACAAAAGAGGAAGTAAGGAAGAAATAGGGAATTACAGGCCAGTAAGTCTGATTTCTGTGGTAAGCAAATTAATGGAAATGCTTTTAAAATAAAGAATGGTCAAGTTTCTGGAATCCTGTGGATTACAGGACTGGAGGCAACATGGATTCACTAGAGGTAGGTCTTATCAGACAAATCTGATCAATTTCTGTGACTGGGTGACCAGAGAACTGGATAGAGATGTGCGTTAAATGTGGTGTATTTAGATAAGAACATAAGAACTGCCATCTCCGGATCAGACCTTCGGTCCATCAAGTCCGGTGATCCACACACGCGGAGGCCCAGCCAGGTGTACACCTAGCGTAATTTTAGTCACCAATATCCCTCTATGCCTCTCGTAAGGAGATGTGCATCTAGTTTGCTCTTAAATCCTAGAACGGTGGATTCCACAATAACCTCCTCTGGGAGAGCATTCCAGGTATCCACCACTCGTTGCGTGAAGCAGAACTTTCCGATATTTGTCCTGGACTTGTCCCCCCTTATCTTCAGTCCATATCCTCTTGTCCGTGTCACATTGGACATTGTAAATAATTTTTTTCCCTGCTCTATTTTGTCGATTTCTTTTAGTATTTTGAAAGTCTTGATCATATCCCCTTGCAGTCTCCTTTTCTCAATGGAGAACAATCCCAGTCTCTTAAGTCATTCCTCATATTCCAAGTTCTCCATACCTTTTATTACCTTTGTTGCTCATCTCTGCACCCTCTCCAGCAGTTTTATATACTTCTTTAGGTTGGGAGACCAATGTTGGACACAGTATTCCAAGTGTGGTCTGACCATTGCTCTATAAAGCGGCATTATAACTTTCTCTGATCTACTAGTGATTCCTTTCTTTATCATGCCTAACATTCTATTTGCTTTCTTTGCCGCTGCCGTGCATTGTGCCGACGGTTTCAGGGTCCTATCTATCAGTACACCCAGGTCCTTTTTTTGTTCATTCTTAAGTTGCACCTGACATTCTATACTCGTGTTCCTTGTTCTTTCTGCCTAAATGCATCACTTTGCACTTTTCCACATTAAACTTCATCTGCCATTTCTCCGCCCATTTCTCTAACTGACACAAGTCACTCTGGAGTTCCTCGCTATCCTTCTGCAATCTGATTGCCTGGCATAGCTTTGTGTCATCTGCAAACTTGATGATCTCACTGGATGTTCCTTCTTCTAGGTCATTGATGAAAATATTAAATAAGATGGGCCCAAGTACCGAGTCCTGGGGCACACTGCTAGTCACTTTCTCCCAGTCTGAGAACTTCCCATTTATGCCCACTCTCTGCTTTCTGTTCTCCAGCCATTTGCCTATCCATCATAGTATATCTCCCTCTATTCCATGGCTTTGTAGTTTCCTGAGAAGTCTTTCATGTGGAACTTTGTCAAACGCTTTCTGGAAGTCCAAGTATATTATGTCCACCAGTTCTCCACTATCAATTTGTTTGTTCACGGTCTCAAAAAATTGAAGTAAATTCATCAAACATGATTTCCCTTTCCTGAAGCCATGTTGACTGGCTCTCATCAGGTCGTGTGTATCCAAGTGCCAGACTATGCTATCTTTAATCAGTGCTTCAACCATCTTTCCAGGGACAGACGTAAGACTCACAGGGTGTAGTTGCCCGGTTCTCCTCTTGATCCCTTTTTGAAAATTGGCATGACGTTCGCTATCTTCCAATCGTCCGGTATCTGTCCAGTTCTAATTGACAGGTTGGCAAGTTTTTGCAAAAGCTCTCCGATTTCAACCTTCAGTTCTTTTAAGACTATCGGGTGAATTCCATCAGGTCCAGGAGATTTGTCGCTTTTAAGATTGTCGATGTGATAGTATATCTGGTCCAAGTCCACTTCTACTGTGGTGAGGCTGTCCTCTATTACTCCTTTGAACACTTTCACTGCTTTTGGTATTGTTGCGGTGTCCTCCTTCGTAAAGACAGATGCAAAGAAGGAATTTAGTCTGTATGCAATTTGTTTGTCTTCCTTGATGTACCCTTTTCTTCCCTAGTCAACCAGCGGTCCCACTGCTTCTTTTGCAGGTTTTTTTCCTTTAACATATCTAAAGAAGGGCTTGAGATTTTTGGCCTCTTGCGCTGTTTTCTCCTCATAGGCCTCATCTTTGTGTTTGTTCCAAGCTTTGGTTGTTTTCGTGCATTTCCATTTTTTAAAGGAGTCCTTCTTTTCTTTCATGGCTTCCTTCACCTCTCTAGTAAGCCATGCCGGTTCGCCTTTGCCTTTAGTTTTCCTTTTTTTGGAAATCTGTGGAATGTAGGGATTTTGTGCTTCCGTGATAGTATTTTTCTATAGGGACCATGCCTGATCTACCGTTTTAACTTTGTCCATCTTTTTCTTGAGCCATTGTTTCACCATGGCTCTCATGCTATCGTATCTTCCCTTTTTAAAGTTTAAGGTCGTGGTTAAGGTTTTGGTACGTTTCCCTTTCCCGATGTCAAGTTTAAAGTTGATCATGTTGTGATCGCTCGTCTCCAGCGGGACCATGACTTCTACGTCTTTTGTCAGTCCCATAATGCCATTTAGGACCAAGTCCAAGGTGGCATTTCCTCTCGTCGGCTCTCCCACCATTTGTTCCAGGAAGCAGTCCCCTAGCGCTTCCAGGAACTTGGCCTCCTTGC
Organism: Geotrypetes seraphini; assembly: GCF_902459505.1. Taxonomy (NCBI): domain Eukaryota; kingdom Metazoa; phylum Chordata; class Amphibia; order Gymnophiona; family Dermophiidae; genus Geotrypetes; species Geotrypetes seraphini. Next base: position 123,463,904 of record NC_047089.1, read on the forward strand.
CGCAGTGTGAGGTTCCCATGTTCCAGTCTATCCCCGGGAAATTGAAATCTCCCATGATTATTACATTACCTGTCTTACATTCTTGTTTAATTTCCTCTATCATTTCTGAGTCTGTCTCCTCCGTCTGTCCTGGGGGTCGATAGTAAAGGCCAATTTTTGTGTCTGCACCATTGTGTCTAGGAATCTTGATCCAGAGGGACTCCAGCTTCTCTGTCCTTTCTGTCATAGCCTCTCTAACAGTTTCTACTCCATCCTGAACATATAGGGCAACACCTCCACCTTTCTGCCCTACTCTGTCTCTTCTGTATAGTTTGTATCCCTGTAGTACTGTATCTCATTTGTTTTCATCATTCCACCATGTTTCTGTTATGCCAATAATTTCCAGTTCATCGTCTCTAATTCTCCCATTTTGTTTCTCAGACTTCTAGCATTCTTATACATACATTTGAGTTCCCTTTGTGTTACCTTCTTGGACTTTCTAAGTTTAGCAGTCTCTACTGTTTCTTTCACGGTATCCTTTCTGTTCCTGTGTTGTCTCCCTTATTTGTTTTGTGGTTGTCCCATCCCGTGTCTGAGTAGTTGTCCGTAGTTCCTTCTTTGGGGCATCCTGTCACCCGGGCCATCGACTGGTGGTCGACTGTCGGCTATCCCCTGTCCTTTAGTTTAAAGCCTTCTTGATGGCCCTCTTCATGTTGCCTGCCAATACTCTTGCTCCTTCCTTGTTGAGATGTAGTCCGTCCTTTCTGTAGTACTTGCTTTTTCTCCAGAACGCCGTCCAGTTGTGCATGAAGTCAAAGCCTTCCTCTTCGCACCATCATCTCATCCAGGCGTTGATCGCTTGCAATTCCCCTTGTCTCTTTCCATCCGCTCTTGGTACCGGGAGGATCTCAGAGAAAGCCACCTTCACCTCCCTGATCTTCAGTTTTCTTCCGAGTGAGCAGAGCTGGCCCTTCATCTCTTCCCTGTCATACTTCCATCCGCTCACATTGTTGGTTCCCATGTGGATAAGCACAGCAGTGTCCTCTCCCCCTGCGCTGTCTATAATCCTGGAGATCCTGTTGGCCACATCCTTCACTCTTGCTCCAGGCAGGCAGGTGATGATTCTTTCATCTCTCCCTCCTGCGGTGTGGCTGTCCACATGACGTATAATGGAGTCTCCTACAATGATCCCCATCTTCTTTATTCAGAGGTTCCTTGGGGGTCTTAAATCTACGTTCGTAGGGCCAATCTTCTTCCTCCTGCGATACGCTTGAAGTTGTTTTCGGCTCTTTGTGTGGGGGGACGTGTTCATGCATTCTCTCTCTTTCTCCTGGTGTGTGGTCATCTCAGCTTCAGTCTCTTCTGAATTTGTAGGGGTGTCTTCTCTCCTCTCGTCCAGGCCATCTTCCTGGGTTGCTTGGGTACAGTTCTCCAGCCCTGGGATCTCCACATGTTGCTGGTGAGCTTCCTCGATGAATCTTTCTAGCTTCTTGACCGCTTTGTTTGCACTGAACTCCACTAGAAACTTCTCCTGTTCGTGGATTCTATTTTCAAAGGTGAGAAGTTCTTTTAGTTCCATCACTGTTTCCTCTAGTAGCCGGACTTGCCGTTTCAAGCTATCCAGCTCCATGCACCGACTGCAAATGTATGCCCGAATCTCCGAAGGGAGGTAGTCATACATATTGCAGCCAGTACAGAAGACTGGAAAGCTCATCTTCTGACTTCCTTGGGCTTACATTTCTTGCTTCCCTTCTGAGTTGTCTGAGTGATTTGTTGTGAACTTTCTGTCTCTGTTGACTGGATGATTTCTGACTTCCTGTCTGCTGTCTTCCTGTTTGTTGTGAGTCTGCTGGTGTTGCTGTATTGGTACCTGTGACTGCTTGTTTCCCCTCCAGGTGTGTAGTATGTGAGAATGTGTGCCCTGCTGTGTAGCTAGCTAAAACTAGGACTTGTAGCTTTTGTTCTAAGTCGCTCTGCTGGGTGACCGAGTTTCCCGGCTCTTTCTTAAGGCTCCTTCGCAAAGGCGAGCTTGTGTGTGTGTGTTCTCTTCTGTGCTCGCTGCTTGCTACTTCCCTACTAGCTGCTTGCTGCTTGCTACTTCCCTATTAGTAGTTTGACCAGTGTTGACTAATGTTGTCGTGTTCTGTGTTGGTTAGTGCTGGTGCCCGCTGTGTCCTCCTTCTGTTCTCCTTTAGTGGTTGTATGTTCTCTGTACCCTCTGTGTATGCCTGGTTGTGTGTTGTACCTGCTTTGTCCCCTGCGCCTGCTGTGCTCTCCTTCTGCGCCTGCTGTAGTCCCCTTCTTGCACTCCTTTAAAGTGGCTCATCCCTTCTCAAGGCCCTTTGCAAAGGCGCTCTCGCTAAGGCGAGCGCCTTTGACGCTCACCTTCGATGCGTGGCGAACGGCTGAGTGCCGTTGGCCCCTCCCCTTTTAAGGGGAAGCTTCAATGTCTGATGTCTGGGGTGGGCAGAGCTAACTCTCGCCGATTCCCCTAGTCTCCTGCCTCTTCTCTTCTCAAGCTTTGAATTGCCTCCCTTTCCTTTTGCCTTCTAATTTCTCCCTCTATGCTGCTCTCTCCTGCTTGCCTTTGACAGTGTTCCACACAGACGTCTAATAAATAAACTGAGTGCCCTTGTGATGGGTCCCAAAGTGACGGGCTGGGTCAGGAACTGGTTGAGTTGAAGGCGATAGAGGGTAGTAATCAATGGAAATCGCTCTGAGGAAAGGGATGTTACCAGTGGTGTGCTTCAAGGGTCTGTTCTTGAGCCTATTCTTTTTAACATTTTTATAAACAATATTGCTGAAGGATTGTCAGGTAAGATTTGCCTCTTTGTGGATGATACCAAAATCTGCAATAGAGTAGACACGCCAGATGGTGTGAATAACATGAAGACCTGGCGAAGCTTGAAGAATGATCTGAAATTTGGCAGCTAAAATTTAATGTTAAGAAATGCAAGGTCATGCATTTGGGCTGCAAAAACCAGAGGGAACGGTACAGTTTAGGGGGTGAAGAACTTATGTGCACGACAGAAGAGTAGGACTTGGGTGTGATTGTATGTGATGATCTTAAGGTGGCCAAACAGGTTGAAAAGATGACGGTGAAAGCTAGAAGGATGCTAGGTTGCATAGGGAGAGGTATGGCCAGTAGGAAAAGGAGGTATTGATGTAGCAATATTCCATACTACCAATACAGGGCAATGAGTGGCTTCCCCGATGTCTTTCTCAATAACAAACTATGGACTTTTTCTCCAGGAACTTGTCCAAACCTTTCTTAAAACCAGCTATGCTATCCGCTCTTACCACAACCTTTGGCAACGCATTCCAGAGCTTAGCTATTTGCTGAGTGAAAAAATTTCCTCCTATTGGTTTTAAAACGATTTCCCTGTAACTTCATCAAGTGTCCCCTAGTCTTTGTAATTTTTATATTCATTCTACTCCACTCAGGATTTTGTAGACTTCAATCATATCTCCCCTCAGCCGTCTCTTTTCCAAGGTGTAGAGCCCTAACCGTTTTAGACTTTCCTCATATCAGAGGAGTTCCATCCCTTTATCATCTTGGTCGCTCTTCTTTTAACCTTCTTCTAGTGCCACTATATCTTTCATGAAATAAGAAGACCAGAACTGAATGCAATACTCCAGATGAGGTCGCATCATGGAGCAATACAGGGGCATTGTAACATTCTTAGTCTTGTTAACCATCCCTTTTTTAATAATTCCTAGCATTCTGTTTGCTTTTTTGGCCGCTGCCGCACATTAGGCGGAAGGTTTCATCGTATTGTCTACGATGATACCCAGATCCTTTTCTTGGGTGCTAACCCCTAAGGTGGACCTTAGCATCTGGTAACTGTGATTCAAGTTATTCTTCCCAATGTGCATCACTTTGTATTTGTCCACATTAAATTTCATCTGCCATTTGGATGCTCAGTCTTCCAATTTCCTAAGGTCCGCCTGCAATTTTTCACAATCTGCATGCGTTTTAATAACTTTGAACAGTTTAGTGCCATCTGCAAATTTAATCACCTCACTCACTGTTCCAATTTCCAGGTCATTTATAAATAAGTTAAATAGCACGAGTCCCAGTACAGACCCCTGTGGCACTCCACTAGAGCAAGCATGGTCCCTTTTTAAGGACACTGTCACCGAGGCACAAAATCTATATATAGCGCGTATCAACAAGGGATCCAAGAGGAAAAAGAACAAGGAACCAGCATGGCTCACTGGTGAAGGAAGTGATCAGAGACATGAAAACTTCGTTTAAGAAATGGAAAAGGTAAAAAACAGACAAAAACTGGAAAAAGCACAAACAACTTCAAAGCAGGTGTCATAAGGCAGTAAGAGGAGCCAAAAAAGAATATGAGGAAAAAATAGCCAAGGAGGAAAAAAACTTCAAGCCATTCTTTCGATATATTAAGGGGAAACGACCCGCAAAGGAAGCAGTAGAGCCATTGGATGACCACGGAATAAAGAGAGTGCTAAAGGAGGACAAAGCCATCGCTGACAAACTGAACCCATTTTTGCATCTGCATTTACCGAAGAGGATATAAGAACATAAGAAGTTGCCTCCGCTGGGGCAGACCAGAGGTCCATCCTGCCCAGCGGTCTGCTCTCGCGGCGGCCCATCAGGCCTAATTGCCTGAACAGTGCCCCTGACTAATTTTGTAACTGCCTCTAATCCTATCCCTAATACCTACCTCTACTTCTATCTGTACCCCTCAATCCCTTTTTCTTCCAGGTACCTGTCCAGAGACCAATGTTCCCTCTAAGGATTGATGAGGTGTGTGCAAAAAAAAATATGCATGAGCGACAAGTTACATATTCCACAAATTTATGAGCAGGCATGGAGGACGCATTTTTAAACAAATGTAGTTTATCCTTGTACTCCTTATGTATTTTTAATCATCTATGGATATGTTTGTATGTTTATTGTTCAAATGGTTTTATTTATTTCCCAAAATTTATTTTTGTTATACACATTGAAAATATTTGATATTGCGTTTAAATCAAAATCTCAATAAACTTGAAACTTGAAACGAGTGCCCATGAGATTGTGGGAGGGTTAAATACTCAAAACTTAGAAGAATAACAATTTACTTAAAGTTTTTGCTTCGCCAGCTTTCTGGTATCTTTACATACAGTGGCGTACCTAGCATATGTAACACCCGGGGCACATCATTTTTTGGCACCCCCCCATCTGTACGAAAAACATGATTTTTAGTAACAAGCCACACGTCACACATGAGTACCTAGGAAAAGGCAGCATCTTACATATTGCAGTGAACAGTACATCAATACACCAATTGTAAAACTAAACAAGCCAGACCAGCACAGATCAATCCTACACCGTCAATCCTAACAGAAAACTATGTCTTTCGAACACACAGAACACACCTTCGCCTAGTATGGAATATGTAATCACAAACTAACCCTTCCCTCTTTTACAAAACTGTAGTGTGGATTTTAGCTACGGAGGTAACAGCTCTGATGCTCATAGAATTCTGAGCATCAGAGCTGCTACCACCACGGCTGGTGCTAAAAAACGCTTCACAGTTTTGTAAAAGGGGGGATAAAATAAAAATACATAGACAAAGGTTAAATTGAACCAGCAAGAAGCTGGACTCTGCATACAATGCTTCACAGAAACAGTGACACATGTCTCTTAAAGAAATAAATAAATAGAAATTTTTTTTCTACCTTTGTCTTCTGTGGTTTCTGCTTTCCTCATCTTCTTGTAACTCTCTTCTTTCCATCCACTGTCTGCCGTCTCTCTTCCCCTATATGGCATCTTCTCTCCTTCTATGCCCCTTCCAGAAACTGTATGCCTCCCCCTTCCATTTCTCCTTTCACCCCCATTGGTCTGGCATCTCTCTCCTCTCCTTCCCTCTCCCACACCTCTCCTCTGCAATCCCTTTCCCTTTTTTCCCTCATTTCCCTTTTCAATTTATTTTCTGCATCTGTCTAGATTATGTTCTTACTACCCTCTCATCAATGTCCTTTTTTACTGCCTACCTAAAGCTTGCCACCTCTTTCCCTCACCCCTCCAGTGTTTCCCTAACTCAATCCTTTTCTCCCCATCATGTATCCTCCTTTTATTTATCCCCTCCTTCCATCATGTACCCTCTTTCTCCAACCCTTCCATCTAGTACCTTCTCCTCTCTCTGTCCACTTATCATCCAGCATCTGCTCCCCTCTTTCTCTCCTCCCATTTCCTTCTGGCATTTGCTCCCTTATCTCTCCCATCTGCACTTCCATCCAGCATAGGCTCCCCACTACCATCCAATGTCTGCCCTTTCTCCCTCCATCCACCCCTCTTCAATCAGCATCTTCCCCCTTTCTTTCCCTCCAATATCCTTCCCCCTTATGTCTCTCCCCTTTCTCTGTACATCAATTCCATCAGCACCACCCTTCCATACCACCCTGCCCCCTTTCTTTCCCTCCACCACTCTTCCATTCCAGCAGTCCTGCTCCTTTCTCTCCCTTCATACCTTCCTCCTTCCCTCCAAGCCCTGGCATCTCCTTTCATTTCCTCCCTCCAGCTGGGTACCGCAACACTCTCCCCTGCAGCTCTGGACTTCCCCACACCTGCTCCCCCCAAATTGCCATGCTTTGGTTCCTCTTCTTCCTTCCTCCCTCCCCCCGCGGGACCCTGTGGCACCATCAACTCTTACTCCCTCTAACGCCGGCCCTGCAGCTCTGAACTTCCCCGCACCTTCACCCCCCCCCGGATCGCTATTATTTTAAATGTTATAGCTGCGGGGCTGTATCCATCAGTGGAGACGTCTAACCTCGGCCTGCCCCGGAACTCTTACTGCAGCAGCCGCCCGTCTAGGCAGGAACAGGAAGTCACTGTTGCAGTAAGAGTTCCGGGGCAGGCCGAGGTTAGACGTCTCCACTGATGGATACAGCGCCGCCGCTATAACATTTAAAATAATAGCGATCCGAAGGGGGGGCAGGTGTGGGGAAGTCCGGAGCTGCAGGGCCGGCATTACACCAATGAGAACAAGGGGCGGACCGCCCCCCACTTAATACGCCACTGATTGCGGGGATCATGAAAGGAGCTGCTGCTGCTGCATCTTAGGCGAGCAGGGCAGACCGCCACCGCCGCCGCTTCCTCTCACCTCCGCTCGAGTGAGCGACACTAGAAGCATGAGCGACACCACTGAAAATAGTGAGTGATTGCTCATGCGCTCACCTTAGAGGGAATCTGGTCCAGACCCTCTTTGAAGCCCTGTAGCGTGCTCCTGCTTATCACATCCTCTGGTAGCGCGTTCCATGTATCTACCACCCTCTGAGTGAAGAAGAACTTTCTGGCATTTGTTCTAAACCTTTCCCCTTTCAATTTCTCTGAGTGCCCCCTTGTACTTGTGGTTCCCCGTAATTTGAAAAATCTGTCCCTGTCTACTCTTTCTATGCCCTTCATGATCTTGAAGGTTTCTATCATGTCTCCTCTAAGTCTCCGCTTTTCCAGGGAGAAAAGCCCCAGCTTCTACAGTCTGTCACTATATGAGAGGTCTTCCATACCCTTTATTAGCTTAGTTGCTCTTCTCTGGACTCTCTCAAGTACCGCCATGTCCTTCTTGAGGTACGGCAACCAGAACTGGACACAGTACTCCAGGTGCGGGCGCACCATTGCACGATACAGTGGCAGGATGACTTCCTTCGTCCTGGTTGTGATACCCTTCTTAATGATGCCCAACATTCTGTTTGCCTTCCTTGAGGCTGTGGCGCACTGCGCCGACGCCTTCAATGATGTGTCTACCATCACTCCCAGGTCTCTTTCAAGGTTACTCACCCCTAGCGGTGATCCCCCCATTTTGTAAGTGAACATCGAGTTCTTTTTCCCTACATGCATGACCTTGCATTTCCCTATGTTGAAGCTCATTTGCCACTTTTTGGCCCACTCTTCCAGCGCTGTCAGATCTTTTTGGAAATTTTTGCAGTCCTCCTTGCTTTCAACCCTGCTGTATAATTTGGTGTCATCCGCAAATTTAATAACTTCACATTTTGTTCCTGTTTCCAGGTCGTTAATGAATATATTGAACAGGAGCGGTCCCAGCACCGACCCCTGCGGAACTCCGCTCGTGACCCATTGCTAGTCTGAGTAATGGCCCTTTATTCCAACCCTCTGTTTTCTGTCCGCCAGCCAGTTTTTGATCCATTGGTGGACCTCCCCTTGCACCCCGTGGTTCCATAGCTTCCTTAGTAGTCTTTCATGTGGTACTTTGTCGAAGGCTTTTTGGAAGTCAAGGTAAATGATGTCTATAGATTCCCCTTTATCCACCTGGCTGTTTACCCCCTCAAAGAAGTATAATAAGTTAGTGAGGCATGACCTGCCCTTGCAGAAGCCATGCTGGTTCGGCTTTAGCTGCCCAGTGTTTTCGATGTGCTCCCAGATGCAGTCTTTAATCAGCGCTTCCATCATCTTTCCTGGGACCGAGGTCAAACTCACCGGCCTGTAGTTTCTTGGGTCTCCCCTTGAGCCTTTCTTGAAGATGGGCGTGACATTTGCTATTTTCCAGTCTTCTGGAATCTCTCCAGTTTTTAAGGATAGGTTGCATATTTGTCTAAGTGGCTCAGCTATTTCATTCCTTAGTTCTTTGAGTACCCTTGGGTGAATGCCGTCCGGACCTGGCGATTTGTCGCTCTTTAGCCTGTCTATCTGCCTGAGGACATCCACTTTGCTTACCTCTAGTTGGACCAGATTTTCATCCTGATCTCCTTTTACGATCTCCTCAGGTTCCGGAATGTTAGTTGTGCCCTCCCTCGTGAAGACTGAAGTGAAGAACTCATTTAGCCTGTCAGCTATCTCCTTCTCCTCTATTACCACTCCCTTTCTGTCTCCATCATCCAAGGGTCCCACTTCCTCCCTTGCTGGTTGCTTCCCCTTGACGTACCTGAAGAATGATTTGAAGTTTGTTGCTTCCCCCGCCAGTCTTTCTTCATAATCTCTTTTTGCTTTCCTAACCACTCGGTGACACTCCTTTTGGTGCTTTTTGTGCTCCTTTTGGTTGTCCTCTGATTTGTCCTTTTTCCATTTTTTGAATGAGGCCTTCTTGTCCCTTATCTTCCTTTTCACTGCATTTGTTATCCACACTGGGTTTTTTGTTCTATTTTTTTTGCACCCTTTCCTGAACTTGGGGTCGCACAGGTTTTGTGCTTCGTGCACCGTGCCCTTGAGTAAGGTCCAGGCTTTTTCTACAGACTCCATCTTCCTTGCGGTGTCGTTGAGTTTCTTTCCCACCATTTTCCTCATGGCATCATAATTCCCTTTTTTGAAGTTCAGTGTTGTCGTTGTAGTTCTTTTCACCTTTGATGATCCAATTTCTAGCCTGTACTGGATCGTGTTGTGATCGCTGTTTCCTAGTGGGGCTAGTACCACCACCTCTTTAGCGGGTCCCCCATGTCCGGTGAAGATTAGGTCAAGAGTGGCATCTCCCCGCGTTGGTTCCGTGACGAGTTGTTCCATGAAACAGTCCCTTGTGACCTCCAGAAATTTGGTCTCCCTCATGCTGTTTGAGTGCCCTATACTCCAGTCTATTCCCGGATAGTTGAAGTCCCCCATCACCAGCACACTTCCGCTTTTGCATACCTGCCCCAGTTCAGCCTCCAGATCCTGGTCGATTTCTTCCGTTTGTCTCGGTGGGCGATAGTACAGACCCAATTTTATGTCTGCTCCAGTTCCTCCGGATAGCTTAACCCATAGTGATTCCAAGTCATCCGCCCTTGCTGTTGTTTCCATCCTGGTTGAATGTATGGAATCCTTTATATATAGCGCTATTCCTCCACCTTTTTTGTGTGGCCAATCTCTCCTGTAGAGTTTGAACCCTGGTAAAGCCACATCCCATTTATTGTCCTCAGCCCACCACATTTCTGTGACTCCGATTATGCCAAGGCCCTTTTTGTTGGCTATGACTTCCAACTCTCCCATTTTAGCCCTTAGGCTCCTAGCATTTGTGTATAGGCAATGTAGGTCCCGGTTGTTTGCCTCTCTTGCTGGTTTTCCTCGTGGTTTGGCACCCATTTTTGGTTGTCCTTTTGGATTCCGTTGTTTTCTGTTAGTCCTGTTTGCCAATTTCATTTGTGCCCTGGACCCCTGCAAATTGTCCTTTGGTCCTTGTCCCAAAATTTACCACTCAGTCCCGATCCCTTTTTTACAATGTCCTTGCTCAATGTCCTTGGTCCTGGGCCCTTGTATTGCATCCTTAGGTCTTTTTTCCAAAAATTCCCACTCAGTCCCGAATCCTTTTTCCAAAAATCCCCTCTCAGTCCCGAGTCCTCTTTTACAATGTCCTTGCTCAGTATATCCAAAAATTCCCACTCAGTCCCGAGTCCTCTTTTACAATGTCCTTGCTCAGTATCCAAAAATTCCCACTCAGTCCCGAGTCCCCTTTTACAATGTCCTTGCTCAGTATCCTTATTTGATACTTTTGTCCGATGTGTCAGATCGACTGTCGGCTTTCCCCTCTTCCTCAGTTTAAAGCCAAATCTATGGCGCTCTGGACGTTGCGCGCCAGCATCCTCATCCCAGTCGTGCTCAGGTGCAGTCCGTCCCTCCTGTAGAGCTTGTTTTTCCCCAAGAAAGTTGTCCAGTTCCGAACAAAAAGGAATCCCTCTTCCTCGCACCATCTCCTGAGCCATCCGTTTATTGCTTGAAGTTCACTCTGCCTCCTTGCGTCTGCTCTCGGTACTGGCAGGATCTCCGAGAAGGCTATCTTCCTTGCCCTCAGTTTCAGTTTCCTCCCCAGGATCCTGAACTGATCAGTTAGTGCAGTCCTGTTGTAGCTCCTCCTGCTGACGTCGTTGGTTCCAACATGGATTACTACAGCTGTCTCCTCCGTCTCGGCCCCTTCCAGGATCCTCTCAATTCTGTCAATGACGTCCTTCGTTCTTGCCCCCAGGAGACATGTCACTAGTCGGTCCTCTCTCCCTCCAGCTATGTGACTGTCCACTCCTCTCAGGATTGAGTCTCCCACTACGATAGCAGATCTCCCCTTCCTCAACTGTCTCTTTGGTCTCAGGTCTGTGTCAGTGGCGCAGTCCTCTAGTCCTTCCTCCGGGTTCTGTTGGGTCTCCTCCTCATCTGCCTGTCCAGATTCTCCGCAAGGTCCTACTCCCGTGGTGTCTGGTGGATTAGGTCGTCCGCCTGTTGGTTCCTCCCTGAACATACCGGAAGCCGACAGGCTATATGCAGGAAACAAAGACGGGAAACTGCCAGGGTTGATGGTCAGTCTAGAAGAGGTTAATAGGCTTAAAAATGATAAATCCCTGGGACCAGATGGCATCCATCTGAAGGTAATCAAGGAACTGAAAGGGGCTATAGCTGAACTGCTCTAACTAATAGCTAATCTGTTGATCTAATCAGGAAGGATTCTGGAAGACTGGAAAGTGGCGAATGTTATGCTGATCTTCAAGAAAGGTTTGAGGGGAGATCCAGGAAACTACAGACTGGTGAGTTTGAACTTGGTACCGGGAAAGATGGTAGAGGCGCTGATAAAGGACCGCATCATTGATCACCTTGACAGACACAATCTGATGAGGACCAGCCAGCACAGCTTCAGCAAAGAAAGATCTTGCTTGACAAACTTGATGCACTTCTTCGAGGGAGTAAACAGGCAGATAGACAAGGGTGACCCAATTGACATTGTATATCTGGATTTTCAGAAGGCGTTCGGCAAGGTTCTGCATGAACGACTACTTCGAAAAATTGCGAGCCATGGAATCGAGGGTGAAATATTCACGTGGATTTTTTTTAACTTCTTTATTCATTTTTTAAACTACAATTTTGCACAATAGATGATGCATTTACATAAAATATTAACAGTATAGCACAATAAACTTGTTAGAAATATTGACAAGAATTATTTTCCCCCACCCATTTATCCAAATGAACAACAAATCATAAAAATACCTGTAAACAACCTATCCATACCTCCTAATCAGTGCCAAAACATACCCCCTTCCCCCCTCCCCCCTCCCCAGATATGTATGTTTTCCTCATTTATATAAATAAATCAATCCTTATAATATTTAGTTAATGGTTTCCAAACTTCCATAAATTTTTTATAATATTTCTTCTGAATGGCCATGAACCTTTCCATTTTAAAGACATAACAAAGGGATTCCCACCAGAATGAATAATTTAATCTGTCCCAATTTTTCCAATTCTTTAAGATAAGCTGCATGGCAACCCCCGTCTTATAAACAAAAGTTTGTTATTTTTTGTTGAAATTTGACTTTTTGCCCTCATTGATGTTCCAAATAAAATGGTATATGATAGTGCCACTGGATTTTCTAATAAATTATTAACTTGATCCCAAATAGATCTCCAGAATTTCAGTATCACATGGATTAAAAACTGGTTGGCAGATAGGAAATAGAGAGTGGGGGTAAATGGACAATACTCAGACTAGAAAAGCATCACGAGTGGAGTGCCGCAGGATTCAGTGCTTGGACCAGTGATCTTCAACATATTTATAAATGACCTGGAAATTGGTACGATGAGTGAGGTGATTAAATTTGCAGATGATACAAAGTTATTCAGAGTAGTGAAGACACAGGATTGTGAAGAACTGCAACGTGACATAAACACAGTCGAGAAATGGGCCGCGACATGGTAAATGAGGTTTAACGTGGATAAGTGTAAGGTGATGCATGTCGATAACAAAAATCTGATACACGAATACAGGATGTCCAGTGCAGTACTCGGAGAGACCCTCCAGGAAAGAGACTTGGGAGTACTGGTAGACAAGTCAATTAAGCCGTCTGCGCAATGTATAGCGGCGGCGAAAAGGGCAAACAGAATGCTGGGAATGATTAAGAAGGGGATCACAAACAGATTGGAGAAGGTTATCATGCCGCTGTACCGGGCCATGGTACGCCCCCACCTGGAATACTGCATCCAGCACTGGTCGCTGTACATGAAGAAGGACACAGTACTACTCAAAAGGGTCCAGAGAAGAGCGACTAAAATGGTTAAGGGGCTGGAGGAGTTGCTGTACAGTGAGAGATTAGAGAAATGGCCTGCTCTCCCTTGAAAAGCAAAGACTGAGAGGGGACATGATCGAAACATTCAAGATAATGAAGGGAATAGACTTAGTAGATAAAGACAGTTGTTCACCCTCTCCAAGGTAGAGAGAATGAAAGGGCACTCTCTAAAGTTAAAAGGGGATAGATTTCGTACAAATGTAAGGAAGTTCTTCTTCACCCAGAGAGTGGTAGAAAACTGGAACGCTCTTTCGGAAGCTGTTATAGGGGAAAACACGCTCCATGGATTCAAGACAAAGTTAGACAAGTTCCTACTTAACCAGAACGTATGCAGGTAAGGCTAGTTTCAGTTAGGGCGCTGGTCTTTGAACTAAGGGCCACCACAGGAGCGGACTGCTGGGCACGATGGACTACTGGTCTGACCCATCAGTGGCAATTCTTATGTTTTAATGAATATCACTGTAGCCCGTACTGCCTTAGTTTTCCGTATCTCATTTTGTTCAGTTGTTATGCATGTTACCTTGTAACCCATTCTGAGCTCTATGGGGAGGACAGGATATAAAACAAATTAAATAAATAAACATATATAAATCTGTATTGAAATGAGTTTCATCAATGGTATCTGTTTCTGGCTTTAAATCCATGCTGTTTTTAGGTTGTATGTTTTTACTGCTACTACCACTACTACTACTATTAATTATTTCTGTAGCACTACCAGATGCACGCAGCACTGCACAGTCACAAAGAAGAAAACAGTCCCTGCTCGAAACAGCTTACAATATAAACAGCCAAGACAGACAAACAGGATATAATGGGTACAGTTAAGGGGAACGGTTAATCAGCTGGCTGGGTTGGAGGGCAGAGGAATAGGGTTAAGGATTGAAGGCTATATCAAAAAGGTAGGTTTTCAGTCTGCTTTTAAACATGGGAAGGAAGGGGATTGAAGGACAAACTTGGGTAATTTATTCCAGGCATAAGGGGCAGCTAGATGAAAGGAACGAAGTCTGGAATTTGCAGTAGAGGAGAAGGGTACGGCTAAGAGTGGCTTATCTGAGGAATGGAGTTCTCTGGGAGGCGTATAAGGAGAAAGAAGCGAAGAGAGATATTGGAGGGCAGCAGAATGAACACACTTGTAGGTCAGCAATAAGATCTTAAACTGTATGCGATGGCAGATAGGGAGCCAGTGAAGTGACTTAAGGAGAGGGGCGACATGAGCATAGCAAGGTTGGTAGAAGATCAGTTGTGCAGCAGAGTTTTGCACAGATTGCAAGGGGGAAAGGCAACACTAAGGGAGACTAGTTAGACGTAGATTGCAGTAATCTAAGCCTAAGGCTTTCTTTAATTTCAGGATTTTTGTGGACGGGAGACACACTGCAACACAGGACTATAAAACTGAGCTTAGTCAATAAAAGCGTGGTGATAGATAGTTCTATGAATGGATGGTTGTTTTCATACAAACAAGTTCTAACCATTTTAGAACTGTAGGACCTGGATAGATAATTTTAGCCTGAGGGAATAGAGTCAATAATAAAAGAATCTTCTCCATTTCTAAGCCAAGTTTCTGTTAGCCATAGAATCCGAATGTGCTAATCAAATAAGGGTACACAACCACTCATATAGACTTTTGCAAGTGCTCAGAACCTTGAATAAGGTAGAAGAACCACAAACCAGGGTCAAACCCCTAAATGTGATCTCCTTAGTCTTTCATAGCACAGCTGAAAGTTTTTTTTAAGGGTGATAAATATATCTGCAATATCAAATTTGTGATCAAAATCAGTGATTATAAAATCCAAAGAAAGTATTTAAACTTAGCTTTTGAAACACCACTATTCTCCAATGAGTAAAGATGTAAAACTCAAGCAGGGTTCTAACGTGTTTTGCAGAGTAGAGTTACATGAGCTCTCCCAGAAGCTTGCCCAAGTAGCATATCCTATTCCTTGGGCATGCTTCTTTGGCACACGCTGCTCTCTTGCTCAGTTTTATAATGGTGCTTGGCAGGAGCTTACACAGGACGGCAGTCATCTGACTGCTGATGGTTGTTGGCTCTTTGGTGGAGATCCAAAGCAAAGTCCTAAAAGACAACAGTATTCACACATTTAGTATGCTTTAATAATAAAACACAGACACTGCTATCTTGCTCAGTTTTATAATGATACTTGGTGGGAGCTTACACAGGATGGCAATCACATGACCGCTGACAGTTGTGGATTAGGAATTGGTTACTGGACAGAAAACAGATGGCAGGGCTAAATGGGCATTTTTCTCAGTGGAGGAAGGTAAATAGTGGAGTGCTGCAGGGATCTGTACTGGGACCAGTGTTATTTAGCTTATTTATAAATGATCTGGAAATTGGAATGACAAGTGAGGTGATTAAATTTGCAGAGGACACTAAACTGTTCAAAGTTGTTAAAATGCATGCAGACTGTGAAAAATTGCAGGCAGACCTTAGGAAATTGAAATACTGGGCCCCTCCTACCTGGTAGATGAAATTTAATGTAGACAAATGCAAAGTGATGCTCATTGGGAAGAATAACCCAAGTCCCTAGTTACCAGATGCTAGAGTCCACCTTGGAGGTCAGCGCCCAAGAAAAAGACCTTGTTGTCATTGTAGACAATATGCTGAAACTTTCCACCTAATATGTGACGGTGACTAAAAAAGCAAACAAGATACTAGAAGTTATTAGAAAAGGGATGGTAAACAAGATTAAGAATGTTATAATGAACATAAGAACATAAGAATTGCCATCTAAAAACGAGCTTGAAATTTTTGGCCTTTTGTGCTATTTTCTCCTCGTAGATCTTTTTGGCAACCCTCACTGCCTTGTGACATTTTTTCTGATCATCTCTATGTTTGTTCCAAGCTTCGGATGTTTTTGTGCGTTTCCACGTCTTAAAGGAGTCCTTGTTTTCATTTATGGCTTCCATCACCTCTTTGGTAAGCCACGCCGGCTCTCTTTTGCCTTTGGTTTTCTTTACTTTGGACATTCGCGGAATGTAGAGGCTTTGTGCTTCCGTGATAGTATTTTTTAGTAGGGACCATGCCTGTTCCACTGTTATGATTTTGTCCATCTTTTTCTTGATCCGTTTTTTCACCATGGCTCTCATGCTGTCGTATCTTCCCTTTTTAAAGTTTAAAGTCATGGATGAGGTTTTAGTACCTTTCCCTTTCCCAACATCAAGTTTGAGGTTGATCATGTTGTGATCGCTCATCCCCAGCGGGACCGTAACTTCTACTTCCTTTGCTGGACCTGTATTGCCATTTAGGACCAAATCCAAGGTGACGTTTCCTCTCATCGGCTCTCCTACCATCTGTTCCAGGAAGCAGTCCCCTAGCACTTCCAGGAACTTTGCCTCCTTGCCACAGTTAGAGGTTCCCAGGTCCCAGTCTATCCCCGGGAAATTGAAATCCCCCAAGATTATGACATTACCTGTCTTACATTCTTGTTTAATTTCCTCTATCATTTCCGAGTCTCCTCCCTCTGTCCCAGTACGACCTCACCTTGAGTATTGCTTTCAATTCTGGTTGTCTTATCTCAAAAACGATACATTACCCTAGAAAAGGTTCAAAGAAGAGCGATCGAGTTGATAAAGGGGATGGAACTCCTCTCGTATGAGGAAAGACTAAAGAGATTAGGGCTCTTTAGCTTGAAAAAGAGATGACTGAGAGAAGATATGACTGCTCTCAACGGCACTGTACTTTCTCATGAATTGTATCTTCGCTGTATACGTACAGTCTCTTACATTGTAAACTGCCCACAACTGCATTGTACATTCTCTTGCATTGTATCTTCGCTGTACATTCTCTTGCATTGCATCATTGCTGTATATTGTCACAAACCCGGCACCAGAGTGAGGTTTGTGCCAGAGAAGGGGCAAAAACCCCTAACTGTTAGGAGAGCAGACCAGTACAGCAGCCCTCCTTCAAACAGCTCCCAGAGCTCTGTCATTGGCAAGGGCGCCCTAGAACAAGAGGTCTGGGAGAAGGGAAAACCAGAAGAGAGCATAAGGTTCTCTAAACCTAGAATTGCTCCTATTAAAACTCCCCATAGGAGACAAGCTCCTATACAGCCCAGCCCCCATCTGCTTAGGCTAATAGAAAAACAGCAGAAAGCTCAGAACCAGGCTGCCCAACCCCCATACAGAGTAGGGCGTGGCTCTCTGAAGGCTGGACAAATAGAGCAGAGCAAGCTGAGTAAAGTCAGTCTGGAAGGAGACTTATGGCCAGGTGCTTCCAGGTTCCAAACTGAGAATGAGATAGAAATGAGAGACCTGGATGAGCTGTCTCTGCCAAGTCTGCTTGATGGTCTACAGACTGAGGAACCTATGGACCTTATCTGGGAGCCTGAGGAAATTCCCATGGAGGAAAGCTAAGTTTCTCTTTGTGTTTTTGGCACTGCATTTTGTTTGGGACTTGTGCTAACTGCTTGTGAGTGGGAAGCATTGTTAAAGGCTCCACTCCTGAAGAACTCTCTTCAATTAGGGAAGGACTGTGAACTGTGTTTTTGAATGTGGGGATTTTGTTTTTCCCTCCTGTGAAAAGAAGATTTTGCTATTGATTGAGGTTAATGGGAGTTGTGGGGTCTGAATCCACAAAAGATCCTGGGTTGGGATTGTGGGGCCATTCTCTGGCAGTTTTTTAAGTGGATTCAACAACTCCCCACCCCCGCCAGCTTACTTGAACTGGCAGGGGAAAGCCTGTTCAATCTCAGGCTAACACAGTGTGCTGGTAAAAGCAAATTGACTTTTATTACCAATTATCATTTTTGCTCTTAGTATCTAAGAACCTGTGAGGACTGTTGAAAACTTACCCTGAAGAAAGGGCTGCTCAAACTGAGGCTAACCTGGTAGCCGCACCTTCTGAGCTGTGTTTTTGTTTGTTCTTTTCATTTGGACTCTAGAACAGTGGCTACAGCACTGTTGTTAAATAAAGCTCTACTATTTTGAAAGAACTCAGTTAACCTGATTTTTTGTGTTTCCTAACATTGTGACCACCAGCAGGTTCTTTCACCTTGGAAAGGCATGCCCGGACTTCATGTTTTGTGCACTGCCCGGTTGCCATTCTGACAACCCAGTACCGGGAGTGTGACAATATGTACAGTCTCTTGTACATTCTCTTGCATTGTATCTTCACTGTACATTCTCTTGCATTGTATCTTCGCTATATATGTACAGTCTCTTGCATTGTAAACCGCTCTGAACTGTTTGTGGTATTGCGGTATACAAAAATAAAATTATTATTATTATTATTATTATTGAAGTCTTCAAAATGCTGAGTTGTGTTGAACAGGTATGAGCGAATCGATTTTTTGCTCCATCAAAAATTACAAAGACTAGGGGGACATTCAATGAAATTACAGGAAAATACTTTTTTTTTAAAATCATTTTTATTGCGAGTTCATAAAGATATAATAAACAATCATTCAAACTAGCAGTACAAATGAACAAGACCCACCAGAGGGGGCCTGCAATACTGCATTATCGTAATAAGATAAGATAATAGTATTTCTCTAGCACATAAATACATACCGAGATAAAGTAGATAAGAAGAAATAAGCTCACATCAATTCTGTTCTCTGCTCCAACCCTTCCACTTTATCACCAGAACCCCTCCCACCCTATCACCTGAACCCTAGGCAATCAATTACTTATTCAAAACTTATTCAGCACTAAGCTACATTGCAGATGAGTATGAGTATTCTAGTTCGATTCCTTTATTGATTGAAACACATTCCAATGTTTAGTCTGTTATTGCATGTTATTGCAGAGTAAATATAGTTTATTTCCAACTAGTCTTTAAGCCCGTTACATTAACCCGGGCCATGTGCCTAAGGCCCGCCCACAGGCGGGACCTAAGGCTCCCGGGCCTATTCTGATTGGCCCAGGTGCCTTAGGCCCCACTAGTAGGTGGGGCTTTGGTTAGGCTGGGCCAATCCGGCCCCATTCGTCTGAGGACTGCCTGCCGGACGGACGGGTTTGGCACCCATCTGTCCGGCCAACTTACCTAAAGGTACGGGGAAGGGGGGTGGGGGTGGGGGGGTCGTGGGGTCAGCCGGGAGGTCGCAGGTCAGCTGGGAGGGGGGCTGATCAGAGGTTCTGGGGGGGCAGACATTGGGGGGAGGGGGTTCGTCGAGGGAAGGAGGGCCTGGGATCCCTCCTGCCCATAATGTAGTGGGGGGTGGGGGTAGAGGATTGGCTGGGCCAGGAGGGCTTGGGCTCCCTCTTGACCCGAACGAGTCGGGGGGGGGGCAGGATCGGCTGGGCCAGGAGGGCTTGGGTTCCCTCTTGCCCCGATATGTCGGGGGTGCCGTGGTTGGCTGGGGCAAGAGGACTTGAGCTCCCTCTTGCCCCGATGGAGTCGGGGCGTCAGGGGAGCAAGAGGGCTTGGGCTCCCTCTTGACCCGAACGAGTCGGGGGGGGGGCAGGATCGGCTGGGCCAGGAGGGTTTGGGCTCCCTCCTGGTCCGAACGAGTCGGGGGGGGGCAGGATCAGCTGGGCCAGGATGGCTTGGGTTCCCTCTTGCCCCGATATGTCGGGGGTGCCGTGGTTGGCTAGGGCAAGAGGACTTGAGCTCCCTCTTGCCCCGATGGAGTCGGGGCGTCAGGGGAGCAAGAGGGCTTGAGCTCCCTCTTGCCCCGATGTTGTCGGGAAGGGGGGGTCGCGGTTTAACATGCAGGAGGGCTTGGGCACCCTCCTGCCTGGATTGTTTGGGGGGGATTCTGTAACCGGTGTTGTTTTTGACAGACACCGGTTACAGAATCCAGCTTTTAGGCGAAGGACTGGCTCCTCCTTTGCCTAAAAGCCCTTCTGTTGGACATTTGTGGCCTAGGCGTGTTTTTGTTTCATTATGGCTAAAAAGTGTAGACGTGCTGTGGGGTACTTTTAGACGTAGTGGAGATTGGGCGTTTAGGCAGAGGAAGGCCATAATCAAAACATGGACGTTTGTTTTGGTTATGGACACTTTCCCTGCTTCTGGGTTGAACGTTTAGGGACTTAGGCCAAAAGGGAACTTAGACGCTTTTTTTGATTTTGCCCCTCCACGTTTCTAGGCATTTAAATTAGAAGGTGGGAGTGGCGTATGTATAAAGGACAATTATAGAGGCCACCTCCAGCAAAAGACAAGATGTGATGGTAGTAAAGATTGCAACAAACAATATTAGCAAATCACTTCTTAGCAATGCAATAGGAAGTGAAACAAAACAAAAATACTATACAAAAAAGATTATCATTGAAAAATAGCTGGAAAGCAATTACCACAAATGCTCACAGTGAAAGCAATAAAGTTCATTATCTGCAAGCCTTGATGTTAGAGGCAGACCTGGATATTGATGCTATCACAGAGACATGGTTCAGTGAATCCCATGGATGGGATGCAAACATGCCGGGATATAATATTTTTAGGAAGGACAGAGATGGTCAAAAATGTGGAGGGGTAGCTCTCTATGTAAAGATCGATATCCAATCAACTGAAATGCAAGGGACTTGGGGAGAGGAAGAAGGAATATGGATCACTCTAAAAAAAGAAGATAGAACTTCTGTCCATGTGGATGTAGTCTTCAGACCCTGACTCAATCACAGCAAATTGACGAACTTATTACACTTCTTTGAAGGAGTAAACAAGCAAATGGACGAAGGAGCCCCCTTAGACATTGTATTCTTGGATTTCCAAAAAGCCTTTGACAAAGTACCCCATGAACGCCTGCTAAGAAAATTAAAGAGCCATAGGGTGGAAGGGGATGTACACAGATGGATCAAAAACTGGTTGGCGGGTAGAAAGCAAAGGGTAGGAGTGATGGGCCAGTACTCGGACTGGAGAGGGGTTACGAGTGGTGTCCCGCAAGGATCGGTACTCGGACCGCTGCTGTTCAATGTTTTCATAAATGACATAGAAACAGGGCTGAAGTTATAAAATTCGCAGATGACACAAAACTTTTTAGTGGGTTTAGGAACAAAGCGGACTGTGAAGATTTACAAAGGGACCTGGACAAACTGGGAGAGTGGGCGAATAAATGGCAGATGAAGTTTAATGTAGAGAAATGCATGTAGGACACAGAAACCCGATGTACAGCTATACAATGGGTGGGCTGGTAATGGGTGAGAGTAGCCTTGAGAAAGACTTAGGGGTAATGATGGACAGATCGATGAAGCTGTTGGTGCAGTGCGCGGTGGCCTCAAAGAAGGCGAACAGGATGCTAGGTATTATCAAGAAAGGTATTACAACCAGAATGGCAGAAGTTATCCTGCCACTATATCGGGCGATGGTGCGCCCGCATCTGGAGTACTGCGTCCAATTCTGGTCGCCGTACCTTAAGAAGGATATGGCGATACTCAAGAGGGTTCAG
This sequence comes from Geotrypetes seraphini, assembly GCF_902459505.1. Taxonomy (NCBI): domain Eukaryota; kingdom Metazoa; phylum Chordata; class Amphibia; order Gymnophiona; family Dermophiidae; genus Geotrypetes; species Geotrypetes seraphini. The sequence continues at coordinate 123,485,203 of NC_047089.1, forward strand.
AGGAGAGCGACGAGACTGTTAAAGGGTATGGAAAACCTAACATATGCCGAAAGATTGGAGAATCTGGGCCTCTTTTCCTTGGAGAAGCGGAGACTTAGAGGGGACATGATAGAGACTTACAAGATCATGAAGGGCATGGAGAAAGTGGAGAGAGACAGATTTTTCAAAATTTCAAAAAATACAAGAACGAGGGGACATTCGGAAAAGTTAAGAGGGGACAGATTCAGGACCAATGCTAGGAAGTTCTTCACCCAGAGGATGGTGGACACCTAGAATGCGCTTCCAGAAGGTGTGATACGACAGAGTATACTACTGGGTTTCAAGAAGGGTTTGGATGAATTCCTGAAGGATAAGGGATTGAAGGGTATAGATAGAGGATTGGATGATTTCCGGAAGGAAAAGGGGATTGAGAGGTACTGATAGAGAATTACTATGCAGGTCCTTGACATGATGGGCTGCCGCGCGAGCGGACTTCTGGGCAGGATGGACCTCTGGTCTGACCCAGCAGAGGCACTGCTTATGTCCTTATGATAAAGATCTGATTGCAGATATCCAAAAGTTTGGAAAGAAAGAGAGGGTGCTACTGTAGGGGGATTTCAACCTGCTGGATGCGGATTGGAAAGTTCCATCTGTGGAATCAGAAAGAAGTAGGGAGATTGTGGATACCTTTCAAGAGGTTCTGCTCAGAAAAATGGTGACGGAATCCATGAGGGAAAAAGTGCTATTGGATCTAATCCTCACAAATGGGGACAGTATTCCTAATGTTCGAGTGGGTGCCCACCTGGGAAGTAGTGATCATCAAACAGTTTGGTTTGATATAATAGTTAAAGTGGAGAGCGGTCGCACGATACTAAAAGTCCTAGATTTCAAACATACGGACTTTAATAAAATGGGAGAATACCTGAAGAAAGAGCTGTTAGGGTGGGAGGACATAAGAGAAGTGGAAAAACAGTGGTCTAAGCTGAAAGGAGCTATAAAAATGGCTACGGAACCTTATGAGAAGAAAATAAATAAAAACAAGAGAAAAAGGAAACCGACATGGTTCTCTAAACTAATGGCAGAGAAAATAAAGGCAAAAGAATTGGTGTTCCTGAAATATTAAAAAAAACATGAAGAAGAGTACAGAAAGGACTACCAGGTGAAACTGAAAGAAGCCAAGAGGGAGATATGCCTGGTAAAAGTGCAGGCGGAAGAGCAAATGGCTAAAAATGTAAAAAAGGGAGATATAAATTTTTTCAGATATTTAAGTGAAAGGAGGAAGATGAAAAATGGAATTGCTAAACTAAAAGATGCTAGGAACCGATATGTGGAGAGATAAGGAAAAAGCAAACATGCTCTGTGTTCACGGAAGAAAATCCTGGAGAAGGATTGAGATTGTCTGGCAAAGTTAAACAAGAAAATGGAGTAGATTCTGCGCTTGTTCACAGAGGAAAGTATTTATGAACAACTTGAAAAACTAAAGGTGAACAAAGCGATGGGACCGGACGGGATCCATCCCAGGATACTGAGGGAGCTCAGAGAGGTTCTGGTGGGTCCTATTAAAGACTTGTTCAACAAATCTCTGGAGACAGGAGTGGTTCCTTGGGACTGGAGAAGAGCTGATGTGGTCCCTATTCACAAAAGTAGTCACAGGGATGAAGAGGAAAACTACAGGCCAGTAAACCTAACTTCGGTTGTTGGAAAAATAATGGAAGTGTTGCTGAAAGAAAGAAAAGTGAACTTCCTAGAATCTAATGGATTACAGGATCCGAGGCAACAAGGCTTTACTAAAGGTAAATCTTGTCAAACGAACCTGATTGAATTTTTTGATGGGGTGACCAGAGAGCTGGATCAAGGATATATGCTAGATGTAATTTACTTAGATTTCAGCAAAGCCTTTGACACGGTTCCTCAAAGGAGGCTGTTGAACAAACTTGAAGGGTTGATGTTAGGACCCCAAGTGGTGAACTGGGTTAGAAACTTTGCTGTCGGACAGATGCCAGAAGGTGGTGGTTAATGGAAGTTGCTCGGAAGAAGGAAAGGTGAGAAGTGGAGTCCCTCAGGGTTCGGTGCTGGGGCCAATCCTGTTCAATATGTTTGTGAGTGACATTGCTGAAGGGTTAGAAGGAAAAGTTTGCCTTTTTGTTGATGATACCAAGATTTGTAACAGACACCGAAGAGGGAGTGGAAAACATGAAAAAGGATCTACAAAAGTTAGAGGAATGGTCTAATATCTGGCAACTAACATTCAATTCAAAGAAATGAAGAGTAATGCATTTGGGGATTAACAATCGGAAGGAGCCGTATATGGTGGGAGGGGAGAGGCTGATATGCACGGATGAGGAGAGGGACCTTGGAGCAATAGTGTCTGAAGATCTAAAGGCAAAAAAACAGTGCGACAAGGCGGTGGCTGCTGCCAGAAGGATGCTGAGCTGTATAAAGAGAGGCATAACCAGTAGAAGAACGAAGATGTTGATGCCCCTGTACAGGTCGTTGGTGAGGCCCCACTTGGAGTATTGTGTTAAGTTTTGAAGACCGTATCTGGCAAAGGACACAAAAAGGCTTGAAGCGGTCCAGATGAGGGCGACAAAAATGATAGAAGGTTTGCGACAAAAGACTTATGAGGAGAGACTGGAAGCCCTGAATATGTATACCTTAGAGGAAAGGAGGGACAGGGGGATATGATTCAGATGTTCAATAGTTCAAATACTTGAAAGGTATTAATGTAGAACAAAATATTTTCCAGAGAGGAAAATGGTAAAACCAGAGGACATAATTTGAGGTTGAGGGGTGGGAGATTCAAGAGCAATGTGAGGAAATTCTTCCTTATAGAGAGGGTGGTGGATGCCTGGAATGCGCTCCCGAAGAGTTGGTGGAGAGTAAAATGGTGCCGGAGTTCAAAAAAGAATGGGATGAACACAGAGGATCTATAATCAGAAAATAATAGTAAATATTGAAGAACTAAGGCCAGTACTGGGCAGACTTGCACGGTCTGTTACATTACATTACATTACATTTGTGATTTCTATTCCGCCTGTGCCTTGCGGTTCTAAGCGGATTACAATTAAAAGAGATCAGGACATTACCGAGAGAATTACATTACAACGATTTAAGTAAATTACATGTTGTGGTATAGAAATACAAATATAAGATATCTGGATTTATCGATAGAATAACTTGACAGGGTTCAAGTATTTACAAGGTTCAGTGGGGAAAACAATATAGGCAACTGAAGAAAGATACCTAACTTTGAAGGAATCAGTTAAGTGGATTCCTAAGGGAGATGCTTATTTAGGAGTTTGGATATTTTTCGTAAATGAAGTTCAAGGGGATGACTAGTGTATTATTTGCTGGGGAGAGTGCATGTGCGATTGGGGAGGGGAATATTAAGTAAGGACGTGTCTGTATATGGATGTTTGGTGGAGGATGGGCTGGGGAGAGCTTCAATGGCTGGGAGGATGTAGATCAGGGGTCT